>NC_059425.1:50067656-51267656 GCF_021028975.2 Sphaerodactylus townsendi | reverse complement strand
TTGATTGTGGTTTATTACTGATATTGTTGATGTCGTGACTATTGCATATGTCCTGTATTATTATCCTGTTGTGCACCACCCTGAGCCCTTCAAGGGAGCGCAGTATAGAAATTAAATGTAACATAACATAATTCCACCAAAGTTGAACATATTTAAATTTAATATAATTCAGCAGGAGATTTAAACATACGCTCAGTGTTCATAAACGGAACTTTAACATTCATAACTGGGGTGCATTGTGCCCTATGGTTTATCCCAGTATTCTAAAGCAAAATATTTAGCTTTTAAAAAAAATCTGCTGACATGTAGTATTCCAAAAAGGCAGAACAAGGTTCCCTTGAATTCAAAGAAATAACAAAGTGTTGATGAATGAGAATGGCCTCCATCAAGTCCTCTGTGATAATGGCCTTGTAAAGCAGCAAGTGACTTTTTACAAGGCAAGTGAATTGGTATCTCCTCTGGACACAGTAAAATGAACTATAGATTAAATCCTCTAGCAAACTAGTCTGTCTGTATGCCTGGCCATGAGCTCCGTTCATCCTCTAAGGCATTCTTGTAATTGACACCTGTGGCCTAATCTCTCTGTTTCTGGTATGCTACTGATCAGCCCATTAAGATTTGTCACAGCTTCTGTTGCCAGTGGCTTACCTGCTCTCAGAGGTGTAGCGACATAAAACCACGCTCGAGGACAAGGTCTTGTTTTTGCACCCCCCAGCCTCCAATAGAGGTGAGGGGCACAAACACAAGGCCTTGCCCGTGGCAGGCTCCTGGATTGGCACCGGCTGCTGCCCACCCCGCCCTCAATCGGAGACCACACCTGCTCGCGGCATCCGATAGAGGTGGGGGCAGCAGAAGCCAGCCTGGGCCGAGAACTGGCTGCTTCCGGGCTGCCCCCCCCCTTCTATCAGAGGCCACAAGCAAGAATGGCCTCCGATAGAGGCAACAGACTCCGCTCCCAGCCTAAGAGCGGGATCCTCTGCAGTGTCAAATCAGTCTAAACTTAGCAGGCATTGGGTGTTTAAACCAGAATAAACTCGTTTAGACTGTACTGAAATCACAGAAAACCAAACGGTGTCCCTCGGGGGACAGCAGGAACTCACCTGTTAAATTTACCAGCTGCAAAACCTTTTTGCGCCCAGAAGTCAGAGCTTCTCCCCGCCCCCCCTGCCTCCCTTCTCATCCCAGGCCCCTTTGAAGAGTGGCCCAAGCCAGAAGGGCTCCCACCTCCTTCTCCCCCCAAACACACACTTTCCAGGCACCCTGCCATAGTCCCAAGCCAGCATCCCTCTTTCCTGCTGCTGCTGCTGCTGCTGCTGCTGCTGTGGGTACTGGGGGCAAGCTGGGGAAGAGGCGCCAGCAGCCGGATCAGGCTTAGAAGGGCTTTTAGGAGGGCTCCAAACAGGAGACGGGGAAGCACACTCACGGGCATGCAGCAAGAAAGCTGGGTGAGTCAGAGTGGTCTCGCCAGACAAGAGGGGAAGGGGCTGGGTTTATGCCACATTCAATGGCCTCCCCCAGGATGGCAGTAAGTGCTGGGGCTCAGAGTCCAGGGAGGAGGCTGCCTCCCACCCCTGGACACCAGGCGAGGACAGCCCTGCCAGCCCAGCTACAGGCCAGCAGCCGCTGCTGCTACTCCCCGGGTGCAGAGGGGTGTGGCCATGTGGCCATGACTAAATGGCCTCTGCCCAGAGACATGTGATCTCACATGTCCCCATGGGTGGTATGCCATTGCCTGCTCTGATACCCGCTATGGCTCAGTTCAGCTTATCACTTAGAGGCTATATTTGAGTCTTAGAAACTCAGTTATTCACAAGCTAAGTTTACTTGCCACTTGTAGGAGTGCTCCCTGCCCTTGTTGCCCTGCTCCCCAGACCAGTGTGACAGTTCAGAGGCAGAAATGGCATTGCACAAAATCACCCCCACCTAAAACCCTTGATATAAATACCATGGACTTTTCAGGGATGGTCAAAGAATCCCCCCAATATGCTTATATCTTATCCAGGACTTTGGGCAGACATAATGTCACACATCATGCTAGGATTGACAACCTCCAAATGGAATTGCAACTGATCTCCAGACAACAGAGATCAGTTTCTCTGGGAAAAAAATGGCTGCCTTGAGGGTAGTCTCTATTTATACCTAACTCTATTTATACCTATTTATACCCAAACCCAGCCAACCCCAGACTGTACCTCCAAATCTCTGAATTTTCTCAATTCCAATTTATAACATGCCATGTCATTTCTGTCCCTCTGCTCATCACCAGCTTGGCATCTTTATTTGTCAGTGTTCTATGAATTCTGAAATGCCAGCTTGTTGGTGAAGAGTCTCCGAGCCACTGTTCCAGGGAATAAAAGGCTTGAGGCAGAACTTACAAGTGTGCATATGAGATTCAGTGAAGCTCATGGCTTAGCATACTTGTCAGTACAGTTACTATCTGGTCTGAAGAAAAATGTCCTTATAGATAGGAATGGATAGTTGAAGCTTTTCATGGCATGGAGAGAAATATCACCTGGTAATTAACAACATCCTCCATTAAATTACCCTTTCTTTAAAGGACAGGACATTTTTTTTTTTGTCTAGGCCAGCAGACAACTATAGTTAACTGAGAGTCCAGGTGAAAATTGACAGATCTCCACATCATCTTCAGGGTTCCATAAATGCTTACAACTACACATCAGTCTATGTTTCCCTTTTATTTAATTTGCATCCCTCTCTTCCTCCAAGGAGTTCAGAGTAGTACGCATGGTTTCCCCACTCCCATGTTTTCCTCCAAAACCTCTTGTTTTCAGGAGCTTGGAGTGAAAAAATGTCCTGCCCCTTTAATAGAATCTTAATGGGAAATTATTTACCAGGTGATGGTATTTATCTTCATGCCATTAAAAAATGCTTTAACTGCCAAGGTCCACACACTAAGCCTCTATTACAGAAGCAGAGCATTTTCTCCAGGCTGCTGGCAACCCCATCTATGAGATAAGTTAAGCTGAGAGGCGTATAGTGGCCCAAGATTACCGAGTAAGCTTCTTGGTGGAATGACGATCTGAACTCAGATCTCCCCAGTCTAGTCCAACAAGCTAATTGCTAAATCACACTAATTCTCATATTCTTTGCCATATTCCTAAAGAGATTCATAAGAACCTGGAACGCATGGAGTGGAACTGCTTTTATGGTAGTGGGTGAAGTTGCCTCCTGTAAAATCTCATCTTCATCTTTGTCTTTGCTTATTGGTAGTCTCAGGTGGTTTTGCAAGGAACAGGTGTTGCTTTAAGGATGAGAAAATTTATTTGTAAGTTTTTAGCTCTTTAAAACTTTGCGGGACATCAACTTTACAGCAAGATGAAATCTTAAATTAATTCCGCTGTGTTCCTAGGAGATACCAGTTCATCTGCCTTGTAAAAAGCCACTTGCTGGAACTGACCCGTTTAATTAATCAACACCTCATTATCTCCTTGGATGTAAAGAAATACTTTGCCGGTCTTTTTGGAATGTTACATATCAACAAAGTTTCATTTGTAAGAGTGAGACTATACTATAAACAAGAGTCTGGTGGCACTTCAAAGACAAATATGGTTTTATTCTGGCACAAGATTTTCATCCATGAAAACATGCTAGAATAAATTCTTTGTAATCCACCTTGAACCTCAGCAAGAAAGGTGAGCTATAAATAAATTAAAAAACTACATGTCATAGCTCCCTTATTTTAAAATTCCTTTTCCCCCTTTCCAAATGCAGCATCTGGGGCTACTTTTTGACCTTGGAGAATACTCCAGGATCTGGATATGGGGAGGGTTGCATTTAACCCTTTCTCCCCCAATGGTTTTCCACTGAAGAACACTACCATTGAGTCCCTTTTACCCGTGCTGGGGGAAAATTAGGGGTACATTTTCTCTCTCTCCAGCAGAGGTTAAAATGGCATGGACCAATATTTTACTTTGTACTTATGTTTTTCCCTAGTGAAAAAAACAGCAGAATACTCAAAAGCCCCCCTCCCCCTTCATACACACTCACATTCACTCATTATCCTTCCTTTCCAAAAAAAAAAAAAAATAGTCCCGGCAGCTACATTTGAAAAAGGGAAATAAATGTTTTAAAAGGAGATAATCATAATGTGTAGTTTGCTCATAGGCCAGCTTTCTTCTAAGACTCAAGGAGAAATACAAAATATTTCAAAATGCAATCAGAAAGTATAATGAACATTCAGTGAACAAAGTGATAGTTCTGCCATAACAGCAAAATGCTAAAGAATGCAGATTGAATATAAGTTTCCTTCTGCTGCTTGACTCTATGTCCAACCTGCTCAGCCCTCTGGCATTAGCCCTCTGCTCAGCCCTCTGGCATTAGGAAAGGTGAATCTCCAAGGAAATTCAGCTGTTGGAAGAAGCAAGCTAATTTTTATTTTAAACTTTAAACCTTAGCCCCATAGAAACTGATCCCAAAGCAATGGCCAGAGTTAAGATTTCTGCTTCATCACATTCAAGTCAGTTCCCAGTCTGCCTTTTAGTCTGTGTATTTAACATTTCTTGGGATGGACTGTATTAGCAATCCAAATAAATACCTTACGGGCACTGGGATAGTTCTAATTGCATGAAAAATTGTTGTTGTCTATGAACAAAAGATCGAGGGAGCAGCCGATTTTGCAAGTTCTTGGGGCAGTTTTGTTCTGTTTCCCATCAGGAGTACACCAAACATATACAAGATTTTCATTTCAAATTGTATTTACAAACATGTTTGTCATCTTTGATTATATCGAGCCTTGGAGACTAAACACAGTAATCTGAATGGCAGACCCATGCTATGGAGATATCCCTGAAGCATTGCATGTTTGAGGTGGATGACCACAAGAAGTATACGACATTCTCCATCATTATGCAGACCAGCGTCATGATTACCTGGCCTCCAGCACTGCAGAACGGAGAACGGCCTGAGAATTGAAATAGGCAAAGACTGTCCTTCGGGTACTTGGACCCAAACCACTGAGGATTTTAAAGCTCAAAACAGCTACCTTGAATTGAGTCTGGAAATAAATTGAATCCTAGTGCGGAGTAATGCTGGGGCAATGTATGAATGTCAGTATGCACCTATTAGCCCTCTAGTTGACATATATTGCTTCAATTGCTTTTTGCAAACTAAGGTCGTTTCTCCACTTACCTCGACCAAAGGTTGCTGTGCGCTACTCCCAGCGCGCGTCATTTCTGGCGTGTTCCCGAGCTTCCCCACGACCCCGCGCTCTGTGTGGGGTCATCAAAAGGCGCCGTTTCAAGGAGTGCCAGGAATGACGTGCACTGAGGGGGCGCGACTGCGGCAGCGTCAGGGCGGCTGTGTTGTCGCCGCCCCTGTAGTGGGGAGTGCCGGGGGACCCCACGCTACTTGGGGAGAGTAGCGCGCAGCAGCAGGTAAGTGGGGATACGACCTAAATTCCCCAGAGTAACCCATGAACAGTAGTTCAGTCTGGCTGTTCCTAAGGCATATGTGACTGCAGGAAGGTCGGCCTTCTCCAGGAATGGATACAGCCAGGGTTACCAACTCTGGTTTGGGAAATTCCTGGAGATTTGTGGATGGATCCAGGGGGTTGCAGAATTAGGGGAGGGACCTCAGCAAGGAATAAAGCCATAAAGGTTTACCCTCCATTTCCTCCAGAGGAACCGATCTCTGTTGTTTGGGGATCAGTTGTAATTCTGGGAGACCACCAGGCCCTGCCAGGAGATTAGCAACCCTAACCACAGTTGATGAACTAGCCTGCTAACATCCCTCGGCATGATCGACAGTGTTCTTTCTGCCTTTCCTATACTAACTCCCTTGAACACATCTTGCTCTCCTGACCGAAGTATAACAGCTTTAGGCCCGATTTCTCTGCCTTAACCTCAGCTGGGTTCTCGGACCTTTCTACCAATGCAAATATGATTCTTCCGCTCAACAATCCTGATGCTGAAATAACAGAAATCGTAGCCAATTTTTTGCTGTGCGCTTTGAACGAGGTTCCCTTGGCTTCTGTTCATACTATTTTCACTGTTCTCTGTTGTATTTATTCTTTCCTTTTTCATTTTTGTCCCGATTTTTTGTTGTATATGCCTAATAAAGGTCTCTGGAAAAAAACTAGCCTGCTATGGAAAAAGTACTAATGACCACTTTTGGCACCTCTTTAGCGAGTGACAAAGATGTATCCAGAAGCACCCTCAAAGGGCAGACCTGCTATTTCAGGGGGAGTCAAACATACAGTCTAGAACAGGTTGCATAGCTATTGAAGTGTGCTAAAGCTAAGGAGATTTGTCTGAGGTTTAAACTCTCCATACTGCCAGCCATTTGCTGAAGTTGCCCTGGGACATTTGCTCTGCAGGCATCACGGCTGGGCTTCTTTTCAGTGAATTAAGTACATGGATTGACTCCGTGTTTCCTGCCGATTCCAGCAATATATAGTGTCCTTTTTTAAAAAAAAGCTTTGAGGAGGTATCTTCAAAGCCACAAAATACAATATGCAAATCGCAGTTGATTCATCTATCGTGTGTTCATGGCTTCAATGACGCTTCCTCGAAAATTAAAAAATAGAAAAATGATATATTGCTCGAATCGGCAGGAAACACTGAATCGATCCATGTACTTAATGCACTACAAAGAAGCCCAGCCATGATGCCTGCAGAGCAAATGTCCCAGGACAACTTTAGCAAATGGCAGGTTGCATGGATGATTCAAGCCTCAAGAAATGGCTGGTGGGAGAAACCGAAACTAAGCACTTGCAGATTGGGTGGGAGGAATAAGTCATTTCCTGAGCTCTGCACAGCAAGCAGGAAATGACTTTAAGCTGACTTGGGGGAAAAGATCTTTAGTTTAGTGGGGGGTTTTAAACAAACAAACCCTAGTTGAGCTGAAATAAAAAGCCCTGAGAATGTTTTTTGGGGGAAAGCTGTGCGGAGCTCCTCCCCAAAATCTTTTTTAAACATCCTCAAGACATTTTATTTGTACAAAAAGGATCCAAGAGCAAAGTAGAAAAGCAGTAGAGGAGGCACCAAACCTCCACTACCATGTCTAGTGTGTCATCCCCCCCCCCCCCACAACCCAGCACTCCAGTTACCTTTCTCCATTATCAATTCACTCCAAGTGCTGGAAACAGCAATGGAAAAAGTGACTGGACTACCTATTTATGGAAAGGGGATTCAGCACCCCTCTCTTATGACCTGCATATATGGCCCCTTCTGCACATGCAGAACAATTCATTTTCAATCCACTTTCAACGCACTTTGCAGCTGTATTTTACTGTGCAAAATAGCAAAATCCACTTTCAAACAATTGTGAAAGTGGATTAAAAGTGCATTATTCTGCATGTGCGGAAGGGGCCTAAGTGATCTGGGCAGATAAACATTTGACAGCCCCGCTTCCTAGGGTTTGGCTCTAAACCTTAAAACTCAGTCCTATTTTGTAGTAAATATTCTTCTATGAGCAGTTGATCTGGGAGGGAGAAAGTTTCAGCTATGTAGTCAGATTATAATTCATGTCCTCCATGATTTTTTTTTTTTTTTAGCCTTTCTGGCTGTTCAGTTAGTTTGAGCAATGCCTGGAAATATATAAACGAGATTCCTTTTATGACACTTGTGGTTTGCAAAAGGCTTGTACAATACATAACAAAAGTGTTGTTTTATAGCAACCTTTCAAGATTTCAAGCTTTTAATGTTTTGTGGTTAAGCCTATGGGAGTTTAGATTTGACTGATGCTGGAATTTGTGTCTGCATACAGGAATGAAAAAAGTGTCATGCAATGAAAACTGTCCAGTCTAAGGTGCTAGGCTGATATCAGTATCTAAAATATAAGCATCATCAGCATGATTTGCTTTGTATCTCATTCCAAGCTTTGAGACATGGTGGGTAAGAATTGTGAGTGTCATACCCCCAGAGAGGTTTTTGTTATTTCCCCATTTAAGCTTCAGTTTCCCCATAGTTAGCATGGGTTTAGTTGTAAAGTCTTCTAAGGGAGGGAATTTAGTTAGCCCCTGTCCCTGTAAGACATTTTCCCAAGAGGCAGTCTACCTTTTTTTTACCCAGCAATCCCCTGTTTTAGCTCTAGCCAGTCAGTCAGAGCAAGGTGCCAAGGGTAGCTGGAGACTGTAATATTTGTGACATATGTGGTGGTCCATAGTAGTCTATGGTGATATATAGAGCACAAGTTAAGGTTAACAGCAATTAGAATCAGACAAAGACTGAAGAAACTAAAAGGAAGCAAGGCACAGTGGACTTTCTTGAAAGCAACCAATAGAAGACACAGTCTACAGCTTCAAATCTGCTCAAGACAAGCAAGTACTTTGATTTAGACAGATTCAAGGGAGGAGTTAGGGTCTTAATTCTCCTAAGTAATAAACCTGTTTAAATTGTTGAACCTGGCTTGTGTCTCCCTCACTCTGTCCTAGCTAAGTACAGGGCACCAAAAACAGATTCACTTGGGGGGCAGAATAGTAATGAATAATGTAAAATGAAAGCAACCATAAAGTCATGTCCTCTGAATAGAAAGGCTGCTTCCTTGATCCTGTTTTTAATAGCAGTCCTTACTAAGATGGCAGGGAAAGGCATTTATTATCACTCACTTATGGTAGCAATGCTGCTGGAGTTCAAAACAACAGGTTCAGCAGATGAGTTTATGCAGATCAAGACATTCAACTGCTCTTTCCCCCCTGAAATTGGTCTTTTCCCTATTGAAAACATTACAAGATGATGTGTACCTATACAGGTTGAATTGCTCACTACACTCAGAAAAGGTAGCTGCTCCATTGCTGCACATTCAATAAACATGACCAAGAATTCCACAAACACCCAAAGGGCACAGAATGGAACAACATGTTGTGAAATGGAGCAATAATATTGATTTGCAGTCCCTGAGTTCTCAACTGGCAATCCAAAAATGTGCATGGACTTTGCCCCACCCCCCAAAACACTTAACAGTTCATGATTTTTTTAAAATCATGTGTTTTAAAACCAAGTGTTTGCAGGTGCCACTTGCAGTTGTTGAGCCATTTCTGATTCAATAGAAAGGGAGTCTGACCAGCACTTATTCACAGGAATTCATAGGAATTGTTTTATTCATTTGTTACAGCCCAGCCAAATTTGTGTCCTGCCAGATCAAACGCTGCCCACTAGTCATGCACAAATGACTATTGATAAGCCTCTTATATTTTTTCTGCTTGCCTGAGCATAGGAATATGAAACAGAGAGGTTACTAGACCATTACATATTCAGTTAGATAGATCACAAATAGATGCCTCTGGTGCAAAATACTGACATTTCTCCCTTAAAGAGTGGGCCTGTGATGCAACAAATCAACAATCACCCCCATCTTCTCCAAACATATGTTTTGATCATTCATTCCCATATGCACACATACACATATAGCCTAACAAACGTCTATTGCTGGAAGCAGGATAGATGCATTGTATTCACAGCTGCCAAGTCTTGTTACCAAGGAGTCACCGTATTTCCACTCCCATCTCTTAAACGGTGGGATTTGGCTGTTGTCAACTTAAGCACATTTGCCTCATCATGTCATTTGGTAGGCTGGCAGAAGAAAGACAGGCAGAAACTTGAGGAAAATGCAGTTAACCATACTGGAAGGATCACTTCTCCCTATATAGACCTGCTCATCATTTGGGATTTGCTCAGTTCCTGTTTTTAAAGGTACCCACATCTGACTTCCATAAGAGATTCTGTATTTGCAGTTGTGGTATCCACCTTTGGAACAGCCTTCTAAAGAAGGTATGAAGAAAGAACATCTACCTTGACCAGGTCAGAGAGCCTCTGCAAGGCCACTTGGTTTCTGGAAACCTGCTCTTGAATCTTTCTCTCTGGATGGTTGGTTGTTGAATTTTGAGCTTGAGACAAAATGCCTAAATTTGTATTTTTATATTTTACCTTTGGTCTATTCATTGAAGTTCCCATGATGCCCCTCGTGCACATGGTTGCCAGACTCCTAGTTTGCACAGACATAACATAGATCTACAATTAGAGTTACAAGAGATCTAGTTCAACCTCCCAATTTATTGCAACTACAGTACCACCATAATCACAGCTATTATTTAACACTCATATTAATTTCAGAAATGTAATATTTTATATTCTATTTATTTGGGAGCTTTAATTGCAGGCTTTAGGTGCTGCTAACATCATTTGCACAATGAGTAAAAATTCCACACGATAAGCTATTCCCAACTTGGACCTGCAATTCCCAATTTGGACCTGCAACAGGTTTCATCTGTTGAATTTCTGTCTATTATGCAGCAAAAGGTAGTAACCCTAACATGTCAAATAGAATTGGAAGTGGCTCAGAAATAACTTGGTAAAGTGATCCACCTTTGTGTAAGTGAGCCAATCAGCATTTGACTCTGAGAAAAAAACAAGCAAAGTCAGCAACTAATTTTTAATAGACCTTGGCTTGGACAGAGAATCAGCTGCAACTGCAAAACACTCACTTTACACTGGCCCTGATTTTTTTCCCCAATTCTCCATAACCAATGCAAGGAGGAAGGGCATGGCATTAAGTGAGAGCCTGTTGAAGGGAAGATGATTCTATGGCCTTGTCTAACCCTTGCAAATGAGACTAATTTTCACATTACCATTTACGGACACTAATTCTAGTGTCATTCTGCCAGGTTCTTTTCCCTTCATGTCTGAGTTTGTACAGGGACATAGCAGCAAGTTTTGACTTTGAAGTCAAGTGTACCCAATATGTATTTAAATATTTAGCCAGGCAACACACCGTAGCATAATGTTGATATTCATACACACACACACACACACACACACACACACACACACACACACACACACACGAAGTGCTGACTTAAAAAGGGGTGCTGCTAAAATTCTGCTTGTCAAAAGCAAAATGTTGTTTACGGCTGCCTCTCAAGTGCTGAGGGAAGCAGCCTGCTTGATAGTAAATGATATTATTTCTTCCTCCTCCTGTTATTTTTCTTCTGATGTCTTTACTCTGTTTGGCTTTAACCCATTGCTGAAAATGTTTACGTAAAGGGGGGAGGTGGTGCCCAAATCAGGAAAAAACATAAGGAGTGATGCCAGTCCAAGGTCCAGCCAGAAGGGAATCTCAGGCTTCCAAATCAAAGCATATGGCAACCATGATGAGGCTGCTGCTGCTGCTGCTGCTGCTGCTGCTGCACAAAGTGTTCTATACACAGATCACAAATGAATGCCCTGTTTCAAGCTAAGGATGGTTTTGCAGCTGGGTATGTTTAACATTCAAGCCGGTCCACCACCCAGCCAAGCAGTCGCAAGTACCAAGAAGTCAGTCAGCCCTGCACAGGTCACATGGCTATCCAGGGAGAGATGATTCACATAGAGAGCCTGAGAGCACACAGCCACAGTTAAACAAACATGCCCGTTTGTCTTGTCATTAAGACGTGCTTGTGAAACATGATTCTGACAGGATTAACACTAACTGGACCTTTTAATAGCCCTTGGTTCCTTTTTCCCTCCCAGCAGCCCTTCCATCTTGCCTTTCCTGAACCAAAGAATCCTTCCTCAGGTTACTTACAATGCCTTCACATTTCAAATTAGCCTGAAGGCTAAACAATGGAAAGAAGAACCTTTGTGAAATCACTCACTTAATCCACTTTGCAAATGCTTCCATTCAGTGACTTCTGACATGGAAGGCACAAAATCAGATTGCACAGGTCAAATCCAACATTTGCTGTAATTCTTCAGACTATTTTTAATGGCTTAGATCCAGTTTGGCATTTTCGTTGGTGGAAGGATTCCTGTCCTTGGAGTATAACTTCCATTTCTTTCACCTTCCACTGCAGCCTAAAATGCTCCCTGAAATGTTTTTCTTGGGGGTCTCCTATCCCCCAAGTGTAGCATTTGAAGCTTGAGTGCAAATGGGGAAGATAGAATATCACCCATGGATTTCTACCCACAAAAATGCTGTGCTGGACCCATGCCAAGGTGATATTGGTATAGAAATATACAAGTGGAGTTTGTCAGAAGAACTGCCTAAGGAAGAGCACCCAAAGTTGAAAAGAAAATAGCTTATAGTTGTTGAGGAAGGGTGGTAGCTCAGAGTCAGAGATCTGCTCTGCAGTCCCAAGCATCTTCAGGTAAAAGAATCAAGAAAGTACATGACATCAAAGACCTCTGCTAGAGAGCTGTTGCCAGTTAGAATAAACTGGCCTTGATAGACTTAATAGTCTGAGTGA
Organism: Sphaerodactylus townsendi; assembly: GCF_021028975.2. Taxonomy (NCBI): domain Eukaryota; kingdom Metazoa; phylum Chordata; class Lepidosauria; order Squamata; family Sphaerodactylidae; genus Sphaerodactylus; species Sphaerodactylus townsendi. The sequence continues at coordinate 51,255,475 of NC_059425.1, read as the reverse complement.
GGATACGACTGTTTCACACATATTATAATAATGGCAGTTTTCTGCGATAATTGGAGCAGGATGACTACTTGTACTTTGTCTTTCATGGAAAGAGATCCTTAAGAGGAACTACTGCAAATCTGGTTTCATCTTGCTTGTTTCCCAGGACTCTCTATCTACAGAGTTACTGCCCAGAGAGAAGGCAATGAAATCACCATTTGTCCAGCCAAACTGAAATTTGAGTGATCATCTGTGTCTGAACCTCCACTGTAGTATTCCCACTTCTCTTGGACGAAAGGTAACTCAAAATTCCTGTGAGAATTAGGAGGGTTTTTTCCATTAAATCACAGCTGACTTGGTAACCCCATAGGCAAGAGATGTTCAGAAGTAGTTTGCCATTGCCTGTTTGCCATTCCCTGTGGGTGACCAGCCCTCACTTTCTTTGGATGTTGCTTATCTAAATAATTACCAGGGCTGACCCTGAGATCAGAAGATCAGGCTAGCTTGGAGCTATCCAGGGTAGAGTGGGAATTTATATTAGGTCACAAGAAAATGGCTGACATTATCCACAGTTAACAACATAGACTTAGGGTGATTCCCCATGGGCGATTAGTAGTATGATACTCACGTGATAAATCATGCTTTTAACAAGAACTCCCCATGGCCCAAGTGCCGAACACAGCTTTATCACGGTTCTGGCACATGTTCCCTCCCTAATTACACATTTTTTCAGAACCTGCATGAAGTGCACCTTTTTGTCAATCAAGCGCTGAAGCTGGTTTGGTGGAGAGAAACAGAAGACAGACACATGTTATTGTTCCCGCCCTTGGAGCCTTCCAGCCAATCAGAATGCAGTGGGCTGTGTGCGCTTTTCCTTAAAAATGGATTTAAAAATGCATTTAAGGAAGTATGCAAAAGCCTGGCATGGGCATTTGTTTGGGGGGCGGGCTTGGTTGAGGGGCAGTAAGCGGAGCCCCCATTGAAAGGGGGTGTGGAAAGGGAGAAGGGTCGAGGGTCGGGCCCCTCCGAGGGGCCGACGCCACTCTTCTCACACAACCATGGCTGGGTAGCTGTCAGGCGAAGGGCATCGTGCATCTCGGCAGCGCGATCAGTTTGAATAAGCACAGCGTTGTGGTTGTGCAATGGAGCAGTCACGCAGCTGCCAGCTGGCAAGGATTGGCAAAGGTGGATGACCAGGCCTGGGGGGCTTCCACTGCTGTCGCCTCCCCCTCCGGCTGCCAGGCTTGCAGGACCCCAGGCAATGAGATGCCAGCCCAAGCACTCCCCTCGCTCGCCCTCCTTCTCCAAAGTGGTAGGGGGGAGAGGAACCCACCCCAACACAACACAACAGCCAATCAGGATGAGGAAGAACACACCCGCCGAGCAGATTGCATGTTCATGGGGAGTGTTACATTGCTTGAATCCTTGATAGACATTGAGATCTTTAGTGCAGCGGAGAGGGAGAATGCGTGATGAAAAGGTACTGTTTCTTTTGGATGTACCCGCCTTTAATTTCTCAGTGGATACTCTGCAAATATTCTGCTTCAGTGAAAGTACTATTACATCCTATAGGGTAATCCTTATTTAAACTGACCAGTTTCTTGTACCTGGAGCTATCTGCTATATACAGTCCCTTGTACCTGAAGCTACTGCTGTATAGCATTCCTGACTGGATTTTTAAATGTTGCTTTTTAAAAAATCCTCACTCTTTTGGGAGTCTCACTTTATTTACTTAACGCTCATGTTCTTAGATGTAATTATGTCTACTGAGCACCCTAATGAGGATCATAATAAGGTAAAAAAGAGGTAGCAGACCACATGGATATCCTAAAATGGAAAACTGTATTTGCGTGGTTGTGGTTGTGGTCAGCAAGCGGCCAGCGGTATCCTCCTGGGGAAAACGTTAATGGGGCCAGCTCCACTTACTAGGAATCCACTATTTCCTAAACACCAGTTTCACAAAAATAGTCATTGATAAACTTAATGACTGTATGAATGGGAAGAGAATTATACAGCTAGCTGCACTGGTAGGAGGATGCTATATTTTGTTCTAAATAGCATGCCTATGAATTAAGGGCAAGAATTAGCTCAGGACAGTCACTGTCAAGAATTTCAGAAGAAACCTTGAAGACTATTGGATGCTGTTTGCACAGAGACTTTCTAAACATCCAGGTTTGGCCACTCATATTGTGGTGGCACTAAGAAACACATTAAGCATTGCGCACAAACCTGTTTTGTTGCTGTTCCAGCATGACGTGCAAGTCTGCCCCCTCCCCTCTCCCATCTCCCAGGGAGTTTAATGAAGGAATCCTTGTTCAGAAAAACTCTGGTGGCTTCCACACGGCTCAAATATAACATCTTCAGGAATTTATATACAGCGTTTTGAGGAAGAACCTCGCACAGGTCTCTTTCCCAAAACGACTCAGGCCCCTGGTATCTCTCTCAATCCTGATATCTCTCTCAATCCCAAAATTGCCAAACCAGTGATCTTATTGCAATACCCTTGGTTGAAGGTGCTCCCGTGCAAACATAGCAAGCAGAAGATGCTTTATTTTCCACACTTTCACTTTAGCTTCTACCATTTCATGAAGGATCTGCCCATTACCAGTTCAGGAAGTTCGCTCAGCACGTTGTAGGCTGATTCTCTGAACACCTGCCATTTCACAAGTTCCCCAAGCATGTTTTCTTCCTGTAGCAGTGAGTATGACTGCCACTGCACTTATAGATCTACAACAACACATTCATTATTGCCTGGCCATTGCAGAAAAGTCCCCTTTCCTCTCTTTTTAAATTTTGTGTGTTGAACATGCCAATACAGGTACTGGTACAGCTAATACAGGTACAGTTGAAAAAGCTATAGAATACAGATACAGCCAATCAGATTGCAGGGAAATCAGCATGGCTGTGAGGGTTCATTATTGTATGCTTTTGCAGCTACGCATGTGTTGTACAAAATAAAAAATAAAAAAGAAGTGTTTTTGCGCAAAGGAGCGAAAACAACCCAGAATTGTTTTCATGGGCTCAAATCATTTCCAGAAAATGTAAACAGCACACAGGTGAACAGAAAAAGGAAAACAGGTTCATTTATAATGATTGCAACTAATTATAAACATGCTGTGTGGAATCCACTTCTGAATACCTACAATGTACCAATGCTGGGCCCCTAGGTGTCCCTTTCAGCTTTCCCTTCCTAGGCTAGATATAACATTTGAGCTTGGCCAGAAACTTTTCAGAAAGGAGGCAAGATTCTATTCAGAAAAACATACAAAGCTGTTGAGTCAGATCATTGTTCTGTCAGAGTAGGCATTGTCTACTACAACCAGCAAAACACACCAGTGTACCACACAGAGGCCCGTCACAACACCTGTTACGGAATCCTTTTAATTGGAGATGCCATGGACTGAATCTGGTACCTTTGCCTTGATCCATGACTTCCACCTGAGACTGCCCCAAACAAATAATGGGAAATCGACCCAGAAGTTGCTATTCGTCTTGAAGGAGCTTCAGAGGATTGTGGAACAATCTCCCATTTTGGGCAGGATGGGGCCAAGTACAGCTCTCTTGCTATCCAGGTTTTGTTGGAGCACAGCAGTAGGGATAGAAAGAAGTAGATATTGGCCACCCCTCCCAGTTGGAGAATGTCACAAGGGCCTGTAGGCACTGAGGCTGGAAATGGGCATGCAGGGAAGGAGGACTTCTTCATTCTAAACCATACTTTAGGTAGAATCCAAGTTGCAGGGATAAAACTAATTCTGGTTAATCTGGTAGCTGGGGTCATGTGTTGCTGATAACCAGAGTTTGTTTTAATCCAAGAGTCCTTCATAGTGCTCTCCATAAAAAGGAGAAAGTAAGGTGTGTGAGCACCGACCTCAAATGGGATTCAGGCCCAATGTCAATTTCATACCAGTTTACCTTGATGGATGAATGAATCCTTAGAGCATTTATTCAGCTATCACATTTGATGGGGCTGTTAGAGCTTTCTGACCATAAAAATAGGAAAAGAACTTGGTTGGCAGAAAGTGGGGTAGGGTAAAATAGAAATGATCCAAAAGAGGAAAAATAATCCAGGAGTTATGGCGTAAAGAAAGATGATGATTTAGTGGGTTATATCTGAGTTCTCCCCACCCCCACCCCTAAACCCCGTGCCATTGTTTCAATCAGTTTAATCCAGAGAATGCTGTTTATTAGCTCCTAGACTAACAACTGCCTTGGAATGTATCATGGCAGCCATCAGTGTCAAAGTTAGTCTCTACACTACAGAATAATACCAGTCTTCAACTAGTTACAAAGCAAGGGGCCAAATTAAACAAGGTCCAAACACCCATTTTTGCATGTATTAAAAAAATGCACAAGCATGACTGATTTTTAAGTTCGCTTGTTGGGCTATTTTCTTTTACACAGTTTATAAGAATATCAACACAGGACCAACAACTTTTTCTGTTCTGTCCTACCCCCCAAAGAGTATAAGGATTGGTGTCTTTTATGATGTACATCTTGCAGGTAGGCCCTAATAATAACATTCACCATGTATACCATCACTTGCAAGAGTTCAAAGCAGCTCTGCTTTACTTCCATATTTATCCATCTCTTCCTCCACAGAATTCAAGGCAGTGTATATGGTTCATCCATTTTATTCCCACAATTCTGTACCTTAAATTAGTCTGGCAAAAGATAACCAGTCATCCAGAGAACGTCATGTCTAAAATCCGCCGTGTCTATCAAAGTCCAATGTACTAACTACTACACCCCAGTGATTCTCATCATTCTAAAATGTTGACAAAAAATAACCCCTCTCAGATTGAGATTGAAAAACTATGGCTTGCACAAAACCACCTAACAAACTCTTACTATTGTAGCTTACCTATTTCCCTGCAGCAGTGCGCTTTATGGCAGCTTGACAATAGTTTTGCATCCCTATGGTATGTCAGCAAGGGACACACTGTTTTTCAGCCAGTAGGATACTGCCATTTCATCTCAAGAGCTTGCAAATAAACTGCTCCATTAGGTTGCAAAAGGCAGCAAAGAACCCTAAAGCAGCTGGGGAACTACAGAAAGATACAGCAGCATCTGCTCTCCTTTTTAAATGGCTCCAGGTAGATTGGCATGTTCCCTTATGTACATGCACTGATTTATCTACTGAAGATAAAGAACTCTTTTTGTATATGGAAGATGTACTTCTATAGAAGTCTCAGGTGTAGCGAGTCTTATTTTAATTTAGCTGCTTGCTAGCTATCAGTTTGAATAGGTTTTTAAAAAGTAACTCAAGGTCTTGAATGTTCAGCTTCCCAGCTTCTGTCAAGGCATATGTCAGATCAGTTTCCAGAATGCTTGGAAGGTGACCAAGTTTGTGGATTAATATTTGCTGGGTTGGATATTTTTGTGGTGTATACATAAATATTGGCTTAAACTGCACACCGGAAGCTTTAAATACATTTGACAGGCCAATGATTTCAGTGGTGAATAAGACCTCAGTAACAACTCATGGCTTTCTTTAGCACCTTTGTATGTCAAATCCCCTTCCCAATCGTAGAATTCTCAAAGATGTGTTGGTGTGGATTTTTTTTTGCAGTTATGTTATGTTAATGTCCAGCTGAAATTGTGAGAAAGATACACTTGCTATTGGAATATTTAATTTCTGAGTGATGGCTGTGTACATATATGTAAAATGTGACTTGCTCATTCAAAGTTCAGTGAATTTTGCCAAAGACCTAAAAAAGAGGGGGTCTGCCCCGTAGCCATGAAAGTCAGCATCATTTTTAAATCACTTATTTTTAAATAGAGCCAGAAGCAGTTTTGATTTTTTTTTAATCCAGAACCCTTAAATGCAATTATCAAGCAAGCTTTTTAAAAATCTTTCTCTGCTAGACACCGGGCATAATCCAGTGAGCAGGAAGTACTTCTCAGTCCCATTAATTCCAATGGAAAAGTTAAGTATGTGCTTAAATTTCTTCCACTGAAATCAGGGGAACTTGAAAATGTTTCAACTTTAACAGTATTGTGTTTTAATAGTAGATTTTTTTCACAATTTTTTTAACAATCACACGATACATTTGTTGTTAATAATTAGAGCCAGTGACGTAGTGTATATTCAGTACTAAGGAATATTGAAATAACAAGCAGACCCAGGAGAGTTCAGCAGGCAAGCCACACAGCAGGCAATAGGGTGCCTGCACACATGTAAATGGAGAAATGTCAGGAGACCCCCACTACAAGCGGAGCAAAGAGCCCTGAGGTAAGCATCCCATGCATAATAGGCCTATGTTAAATATCACTGTGCATCAGGCTGTACTCAAATACTAGAGACCATTGCATATCAACAATTAAATACCCTCAAGAATTAAATACCGTTGCATGTCAGCAGTCAAATAACATCAATTCTCAGTGAGCGAATATGTCAGTAAAACAGTAAATATTGAAGTCAAGTGTCTTGAACGCCAAATGCAGATTTCAGCTGTTGGATGAATGTTCAGCAAATACTCAACTATGTGGTGAATCAAAATGTGCAGAGGAGAATTTTTACTAGCAAATGCATTTCAGAGATTATGAGACTGTGGCAGAGGGAGAGTGATTAATGTGTCTTTTGCTATCACTGAGCCAGAAGGTCAAGATCTCTCAGGTTACAAGGCTGTGAGGAATATTCATTAACCCAGCATGAGCAAAAGCAGCAGAACACTTCATTCCTGTTGTTAGGCTATATTTTGATTAACCTTGTCTGGTTTTTCAGCTTGCCTTTGGGATTTCCAGCCTCACCATTCAATTGCCTCATCACTTTAGCCGTGCCTTTAAGCACAGATTGCCATTTTCTTTCCTTATTTATGTTACTAACAGGCAGTAACAGTAATGATGATAATATTAAAACAATCCTGCAGTCAGAGCTACAATTAATAAGAGCTTCTCATTCCCAGCTCTTTTCCTCATTTTTATTTTGTGGGAACGTCCCATTTTATTTTTCCAAATAGCTTCAAATTGAGAAAAGAAATGTTCTTTTGGTACGTTAGTGTGAACAACCTTCTCCCTTTTCTCACCACCTCCATGCCAGAATGGTTTTGTCAGGGTTGTTGTTTTTTTCCTTCCATGAGAGATTAGCGAGAAGATGGTTTCTGTCTCAGGAAATCTGTCCAGAGGCCAAAGTAACACAAAAAGCTGTAGGAGTGGGCATGCACTCTGGATGTGTTCCCCCTACTTCTTATTATTTCATACTTGTAAAATCCCAACCTTCCTTCAATACCTCAAGGCAGTGTACATATCATTCTTCCCCCCCCTCCCCCACCTCCGCCCCTATCTTCAAAATGTCTCTTCATTAGGGTATTTTTTACACATGACAGGTATAGATGTTTTTTATTCTGGGCAATAGTTCCTAGAATTCAGGATTCACCTTGTGTGTATGCTGTTGCTGCACTCTGCTTCAAGTATCCTATCAGTAAATCTAAAAGCATCCAAGTCATACTTACCTAAGAAATTCCTAACGTTTTGCCTGCATCTGTGACTGGCATCTTGGAAAGAAACAAATCTTGCTGTGACATACCTCTGAAGATGCCAACCATAGATGAGAGCGAAACATTAGCAGCAAAAACTACCAGACCACAGTTACACAGCCCGGAAAACACACAACAGTCAGTTGACTCTGGCTGAGAAAGCCTTCAACAATGCATTAAAATTACGCTCTTCAAAGTTAATTGCATTCAACTGGCCAGGAAAGGTGCAACCGTTTAGAATTGTACTATGCTGCTGCCTTCCCTTTCATTTGACTGATTTCTATGAAAAAATGACCTTAAAAATTCAGATATGTTCATAAGGAGTTGCAACCTTATGTACCTGGTTGTTTTATCATACTGGCTTTTATTCCATGTTGCGACATGTCAGTGAATTTGTAGCTTAAAGCTGTAGTCTCAAGCATATGTATTTCAAATTGCCTCACAGCTGATTTCATCAGACAATCAGAAGATGGTTTTGCAAGAATTAGTTAAAACAGTTTGAGATTGGACATAATTTCCAGAATAATGGCATCTTATGGAAGTATGATTTGACTGATTTTAGATTGACCAGTAGGATACGAGAAGCAGAGCGCAGCAACAGCTGTGACCCAGGCTATGCAATCCATAGCCCCAAAACTACCACACTATGGCCACACAGCCCACAACAGCCAGTATAACTTTGTTTTGTAAGGCACTGTATAATTGGAACTTCTCTGGTAATCACACATTTATTTGGATATTATATCCTGCTTTTCTTTCCAATGAGGACCCAAAACCGCTGATAGTATTGTTCTGTCCACCATTTTATCCTCACAACAACAAACCTGTGAGGTGGTTTGGCCGACAGACAGTGACTGACCTAAGGTCATTCAGAACTTCCATGTTAAAGTGGATTGGCTTTCTTCATTTCCCATGATACAAAGGACTATGCTTGCCTTTCATCAGAGGGAGGAAAAAAAGGAAACACAAGGAGAAACCTCCAAATGTTGAGTTATTCTCTTAAGGGGAAGAAGCTGTTTGAGGCTCTTTCTTTGTGTCCCAAGATCAAACATCTGGGAAGAGGTTTGGCTGCCTATTGGGATCTGCCTACAACAAGGGAGAGCCAGCCTTAGCAAATTGCTGTCCCCTTATGTTCTGTATCACAGCAACAAGGTGTGAAGAAGATAGGAGTGAGTTAACAGCCCAGTGAAGTGTGATGTTTCACATGAGCAAGTAAACTGTTACTTTGTCTTATTGCTAACGCTATCTATGTTATATTGGGAATGCCTTTTATATTGCATCAGAGTGCAAGAGCAATAACCATAAACAAAAAGTTTTACACACTTCTTTTGGACATTCCCAAAGATCTCATTTCACAGTTCTACCATCCTGAAATAACAGCCTTCATTCTACCATTTCCTTCAGTATGTCAAAGATATTACTTTTGGCTTCCTTTCACAAAGACAATTCAGTAACTCATCTGATTTTTTAAAAGCTAAATAGTAATGAAGGGTGTTTTTTTAAGGTACAATTCCATCAAAGTTAAATACTTTCAAGAGCTATTACTTTAAGATTTAATTATCTGTGGTTTAAAATTAATGCAGTTTGAAAAGTGCATGTCTTCTAGTGGATCGTGCCTTAAAATTCTAGCTTTTAAGGTTGCAAAAATAGGTTCAAAAGAGTGTGTGGAGCCAGAAGGAGGAGGAGAGCTATGCTCAGTTTCGGCAGGGCAACTTTTAGGACATTGGTGTCCTATGTAGTGAGCTTCTTTCCTAGCCAGGATAAATATTGTATGATTGACAGTGACTTCCTAAGGTTTACTTTCTTGATTTAGGAGGGCATAATCTTGCTCAGGACCTCACTGTTACTAAGCTTGCAAAATTTACCTTCTTAATGCAAAATTCAGGCTAGAAGGAGATTTTTAAAAAAAGAGTAGATATAATACTAGAAAAATAAGAGGTACTCTTTTTGACCACACCAATGATCTTGTTTTGTCTGCCAGGAGTCAAGTCAGGTTCTCTGACCTGTTTTACAGACAGATGTGTCATTGGGAAACTAAAATTCCTAATTGCTCTGGAGCCGTATTGTGCTCAGGAGTGCAGTGCAGGGATAGGAGGAGTTTCAGGCTTCCCTCCTGCACTGTTTTCCTGAGTTGAAATAGTCATGGAGAAGGCCCTCCTTAGCAGCTGTTTTGGCTCAGGAAAATGGTGTGGGGAAAAGACTGAAGCTTTTTCTATGCCCATAACACATTCCTGAGCCAAATCAGCCCCAGTGTGGGGAATGTTAGTTGCCTTACATCTTGTGTCTGTAATAGTTTTTGTGGCAGCATTAGTTTGGCCCTCACACAGCGGCCATTAAGTTAGCTTGGAGGATCAACAAACATATAGGCCAAGGGGTTACTTGATGTTGCCTTAAGTGAGATTCAGAGAGCCAATACAGTGATTTTGATTAAAGCCTGGTGTAAAACAGTAGTGCAGGGATAGAAGGTATGAATTGGAAGCTAACACACATACATATAGAGGGCCAGGACCCTCCACACTATCCCCTAAAATGAATTGCTAATGTTGAGCTTTTGGCTTCCTCCACACACCTAGAGATGGTTAGGTGTTCCTCAGGAGGCTTTATTTGGCCTTGGAGTTTCTGATTCTGATACCTGCTGTAGGGTTGGAAGTGAGAACTAGACTCAAGTACCCTTTGAGAGCAAGCATAGTGTAGTGATTGAGAGCAACTCTATTACGGAGAACCAGGTTTGATTCTCCACTCCTCCACACGAGCAGTGGACTCTTATCTGGTGAACTTGATTTGTTTCTCTGCTCCTCCACATGAAGCCAGCTGGGTGACCTTGGACTAGTCACAGTTCTCTCAGAACTCTCTCAACCCCACTTACTTCACAAGGTGTCTATTGCTGGGAGATGAAAGGAAGGAGTTTGTAAACCATTTTGAGAGTCCTTATGGTTGAGAAAAGTTGGGTATAAATCCAAACTCTTCTTCTTCACTTCTGTCACTAAATCGCTGCTTAAAATGTTTCTTGTGGCCCAAACCGGGGAGGGGGGGGGTAATCATTCTGTGGAGACAACATGGGCTCATGCTGGTGGATTTGCCCTCCCTAGGGGACTTACCCTGGCAGAGGCACAAACACGCCAGCAGGCAGCCACCACAACCCTCTGGGATGCCTAGACACAACACTGGGTGCCACATCAGCACTCCTGCTTTGCTGCCAGCCCTGTAAGCACAGTGGAGGGCATGCTGGAGACATTCCTGCGGGTGGGACCAACGTTAGTCGCCTTCCACCCCAGGTTTGTGAGCAGGTACACCGCATCCCAAGCCTCAGACTTACACCATGGGTCTGTTGAGTCCTAGAGAGGGCTTCCCAGTAGTTGGGGGGATGTTTCTGTATTTTCTAGCTCATCACACTACCAGAAAGCCCTCTGGAGGCAGCAGCACTGTCCCTGGCTGCCTCAGGCTGTGGATTGCACCTCCCGGACCACTGCAAAAATTCCAAGTGCCTTGCAAGGTCTGGATTCAAGTTGGATAAATACACAGAGGGCGTCTATTCTGGCAGATTGCTAATAGCGGGCCTTTCCCCACTCCCTTCCATCCCCCCTATGCCGCACGCTGCTCTCAGTGCGCGGCATCCCAGGCGCGCGCCCAGGCGTCCCCACGACCCCGCGCTCTGTGCGGGGTCATCAAAAGGCGCCGTTCAGAAGAGCGCCTGGGATGCCGCGCGCTAGGGGGGCGCGATAGCGGCAGCGTCGGGGCGGCTGCGCATTGGCCGCCCCTGCCGTGGGGAGGGAGGAGGAACCCCGCGCTACTCTCCTCAAGTAGCGCGGGGCTTACGGTAAGTGGGGAAAGGCCCATTGTGTTGGACTGATGGTCATTTTTCTTGTTCCAGGAGAAGGTTGGGGCTTAGTGGTAGAGTGCATGCTTTCTTTGCATGCAGAAGGTTCCATATTCAATCCCTGGCATCAACACAGAGGTGGAGATTCCACAGGGACATCTGGGGACAAACGCCCCAGGTGGTCGCTGTTCAGTCACGTGGGGGGGGGGGGGCAGAAAATCTCCCCCACCCTTCCTCCTTTTCCCTGGCGGTCCTCTCCGGTCTGGGGTTCTTGGCCAAGCCTGGACAGCTGGGCAGTAGGAGGAGAACAAGTAAGGAAAGAGGTAAGGCTCGGCTCGCCCTGCCCCCGCCAGGCCTTGCTCTCCACCCACCACCACCACCTGGGGAGCCCCACTCTGCGCCCTGCCAGGCAAGCCCCTCCTACCTTCCCCCCACTCCCAGCAAGCCCTCCCAGCCTCCCCCCACTCCCAGCAAGTCCACGGACCCTTCCCTGCCTCCCCATCCCACTCCACCCCACGCAGAAGCCCAGGCCGGCAGAACAGCTCCAGGGCCTTTCCCTGCCTCCCCCCCCACCCCAAGGGGGCGGACTTCCTCACAGGGGTGGGAGCAGCTCCACAGGCCCTTCCCTGCTTCCCCCCACCCCCACAAGGAGGTCCAGGTTTCCTCATGGGAGTTGGAGCAACTCTGTGGGCCCTTCCCTGCCTTCCCCCACCCTTGCAGGGGCCCGGGCTTGTGGGAGAAGCTCCGTGGGTCCTTCCCTGCCTCCCCACCACCCCATGAGGAAGCCCTGCCCTGCCACCCCCACCCTACCCTCACTTTGCTTCCCTCCCCAACTCCAATACTAACTTCGAACCCCCATACTCACCTACCAATGCCCCAGCCACTTTCCACCCTTCCCCCACCCCTAGTCAAACCTTCCAATCCTCCCACCCCAAGCTTTATCTTCTAACACTCCCCTGCGCCAAGCCTCATCTTGCCAATCCTTCCACCCCCAGCCCTCACCTTGCCACTCTCCCCCACCCCAATACTAACCTGCCAACCCTCCCCACCTTCATACTCAACTTCCAACCCTACCCTACCCTACCCTACCTAGTCACACCTTCCAACCCTCCTGCCACCCAAAGCCTTACCTTTCAACCCTCCCCCACCACAACCCTCACCTTGCCACCCTGCCCCACCCCAACACTAACCTGCTAACCCTACCCACCCTCATGCTCTCCTACAACCATCCCCTACCCCTAGCCACACTTTCCATCCTCATCACCCTAAGCCTTACCTTTCAACCCTCCCCCATGCCTCACCTTGCCACCCGGCCCCACCAGAACCCTCACCTGTTTGAACTCAACCACCTGAAGCCTCCTGTTCTACCCTTTCCCAATCTGCCACCCCAAGCCTGCCCTTTCAACCCCCCCATCACGCCAAGCCACTCTGTTCTATCCTCCTCCACTCCAGCCCTCACTTTGCCACCCTCCCCCCACCCCACTCCTCTCCATCCTGCACCTATCCTGCACAAGCCACGCTCTTCAACTTGTCCCACCCCTGAGCCACAGATGCACACCCAGGTAAGTGTCACACCTTGAGCAAGGGTGGGGTGGGGGCTGCTACAGCCCAACTAAAGCCCATTGTTTGGGAGATCCTTCCTCTGCCACCCTTTTCTAGGGCACATTGCATCTCCCCAGCAATGGACTTTGTTGCTAGTAGATTGTTTCGTGGTGGTGGGGGAGGGCGGTTGCCCATACGGGGGGGGGGGGGACTCAGATTTTGCCCTGGCCTCCATTTTTCCTAGCTATACCTCTGCAACTACAGTTAATGGATCTCAGGCAGAGGATGATGTCTAAAGACCCTTTTCTGCCTAAAATCCTAGAAAGCAATCTGCGAATCAGAGCAGACAACACTAAGCTAGACAGACCAATCTGACTCAGTATGTGGCAACTTCCTAAATTCATTTGAAGTACATTTGCTGGACTTCAGCGTGCAACACAGATTATGAAGTTGGTAAATCTTCTGTGTTCAAAATTTTAGTAGGGAGGATCTAGCAAGACAACCGCATTTAGAGCAAAGGTCAAAATTACTTATATGCTGAGGTTTCTTTTTCCTTTTTGGCAAGCCTTTTCTTGAGCACATGAAACTGCGCAAGTGAGAGAAAAAAAATGCCTGGTGTACCCAAGCACAATGATTTGGAAACACTGTCAAAGTTGGCAGCTCTAAAATTAGACCTACTTACTTTGTTTGGGTTGGCAGGCACGTGCATGCCGCTCTCTCCTTCTCCTCTGGGAGTCAGCAGAATATGGAAATTGGTGAGGATTTTCTGCTTCTTGGTGTGGTGCCTTCATTCATTAGGGCTTGAGCAGAGGAACTGGGCCATGAGTGTGCATGTGTGTTCACAACCAATGCATTCACTTGCTCCTCACTCAGGTAGAAGACCCTAGCTGTTTGGGAAGTATAAGGGATTTCTTCAAAGAACTTTTCAAAAGAGCATCACAATACAACTGGCAGCAGAGATGGTAAAGGCAAGCAGGTGTTTGTAGCACTTCTGGAAAGGAGAAGGACGTCCTGGTGGTCAGGGCTTTTCATGACCTTAGAAGGTGGTGGAGTCTCCTTCCTTGGAGGTTTTTAAACAGAGGCTGGATGACCATGTGTTGAGAGTGCTTTGCTTGTGTGTTCTTGCATGATAGGGGGTTGGACTGGATGGCCCTTGTGGCCTCTTACAACTCTATAATTCTATGAGGGTCTGATTAAGTCATGAAATAAAGTCTGTCTCCACCCTTCCCTCCACCCACAGTAGATTAGAAGGAAAACTGCAATACTTCAGAGTACTGCAGCGCTTCCTAATGTGCTATCTTTGGACATTATGGCATCCACCACTGTTTCTTGGCACCCGCTTGCTTCTTCATCAAATCAAAGGCCAATCCTGGCTTTTCTCTGCCTCATTAGAACTGAAGTTTCTTCAGAAGAATCCAGGAGGCATCAACTTTTCTCTTCAGGGAACACCTCTTTGGAAACAGCTGCTTCCATCATAGGTGGACTTCTGGCTTGAAACTTCCCAATGTTTTGGGACTCTACACAGATCCTATGGCAGCCATTTTGTGGTTGGCCATGCCACTGCACTTGATAGCCATTGTATGGCAGCACCCACTATCTGTTTTCAAAATACAAAAATATCCACAGGCTCAGTGAGGTTGGGGACACCTGTACTCTACTGACACTATCTCATACCCTGAACTTTCTTACACACAGTTGTAAAGAAGATAGGCTGCGACTGCATTAAACTATGATCACGTATAAGAGCCTAGAACAATGACTGTGTTTGGCTTATGTACTTGGTCAAATTCCAATTAGTCTTTGACCTCAACAGCTGACTTTGGGCAAACTGGGGTCTCTAGCCTCCATCTGATAAATGGGAAGAGAAAAAAGGATAGATTAGAAAAGACAATAAAACCCAATTTTCCATTTCTGTATGGGTCTGTTTTTGAAATCAGCTCTAGTTGGTATAGAATGTTGTGTCTTGGTTACTATCGGGAGGAGGCAGTGTATGCATATTACACCTACTATGCAGTCACTCCATTGGCTATCTGTCAGGTCACTACTGGATGATACTCATCCCTGGGAACAACCTGGGGACATCTCAACAATTTTACTGCAAGAATTATCTTGCTTTTAAAACGCTGCAAGGGCCTTTCCAGGACCATGGTATGAGGATCGGGGGTGTGGGGAGGTGGAGAGAAGTGGGTTTTGCAAAATGATGTGGGAAAAGATACAAGGTCATCCTCCACCCCAAAGAGGATCAGACCCCATAGCATTTTGTATGTACATTGTATGTATTTTACTGCATTGCTTTCTACTTTTATAATTCCATTTTTTCACTAATTATGATATGGCATGGTATATTTTTTGCATTTTAAAATGTTGTAATTCTAGTTCTATTACACTGTTTGTTGGATGTCCCATGCTATTTGATTATATTACCTTCCATTATGTAGTCTGCCTGAGTGTCAGCAAGAAAAAGGGACTGTAAGTAAAATAAACAAATGTTTTAGAGTTCTAACAGGCTTATTACAAGGCTGGCACAAAGGTTACATAGATCAATGATTCTAGAAACCACCAATAGATCATTTTTGGTGCTACGTCAGTGGGTTCCCTAAACTACAATAAAACATAAGATTGTAGATGATTAGGTGCTGGAAATTTCTTTGAAGTCTCTGTTGCACGCCGTACAGGCACCCCACTTTTTAATTTATAATTAATTTTAATTAATTATTTTAATAAATTTAATCTGAAAAGCAGTTTGTCTCTTTGACAGTACTATGTGACTGCAGTGGAATTTCAAAGAACTTCAACTGTTTGTGCACAATTCTCCCCTATGCCCTCCCTTATGAATCAGGTCCTCAGTAAATGTCACTGTCCAGATAATATGAAAGAGCATTTTCTTTCAAGGTAGATGCATGCTGGAAATAACTGCAGAACGTTGGTGTCTTAAAGTGAGACTCCAGGAAAAACAATGGAATTCTTAGTCCCCCCGTTCCCCCCCCCCCCCAGCTTTCATCTCTTCATGGAGAGTTTTCCCAGCTTGTGAAGAATTTAAAGATCCTACAGAATCAATGGTTTAGAGAGCTTATGAGGAATTAGTTGGCAGGAAATTTGATATCCAGGCCCTTTTGTATAGTTTGCTTTACTGTAACTGCATTCAGTTGCTATGGGCTGCTGCAGGGCAACATCTGTGCATGCCAGAAAGGACGATGTAGAATTTTGTCCACTGATTTCAGTGGCTGATCCAACACATTCCATGGTCTTGGGGCATATCTACATCAGACATTAAATAGGTCACTTTACCTTTGCATAAGGGACTTGAAGGAGTTAGGGCTTTCCAGACAGCAACAAAAGTTAGCCATTATCCCTAGTACTGGGTCAGATTCAGCATCTGCAACATAGTCAAGGCAACAAGTAAAGCTTTTTCTCACTGCTGTATTTCCATACTGACAATAGGTGCACCTCATGAGCTCTGCAGCATTTTCTTTGCATTGCGAGGGAGTGTCAAGGAAGGGCATCTTTAAAAAATCCAACTGAAGGTTCCTGAAATTGCAGGGTGGTGCCAAGGGTAAGGCAATGGTGGATAGCTTTGCTGCTTTCTGACCTTCTGTGGTTTTGAAACTCTGGATGAGAACTGCAGCATTACAGTTACCCACTGGGTATTCAGTTACCTAAAAGAAAGGGTTTTTTAAAAAAAGTTCATAAAATAGTGCAATGCAGGTATGGACAGTTCAGGATCATCACAGATAATAGCCAGTTGGTGTACTGAGATACTAGTGCAACCACACTCCACAAGCAATGCAATTAACCCAGTTAAGAAATGGTTATGCTATCTCAGGGGTAGGGAACCTTTAACACTCAAAGAGCCATTTGGACCCGTTTTCCACGGGAAAAGAAAACACTTGGAGCCGCAAATAATTTTTGACATTTAAAATAAAGATAACACTATATATATAGGGTTTTTTTACCTTTTACTCCGCTCATTCTGAGAAGCGCATGGATGCGCCTGCCCTGCTGCCTGCAGGGCGGGCAAGGATGAAGCCAGCGGCCCGGCCTCATCGGCTGCCGGGAAAGCACCCGCCCCGCTCCAACGGGGCGGGCAAGAGGGGAAGCCCGCGGCACGGCGTGGCCCAGCCGACCGTGGACAGTTGGTGCGCCCGCCCTGCTGCCTGCAGGGCGGGCAAGGATGGGGCCGGCGGCTCAGCTCGTGGAGCCACAGTGCAAGGGCAGAAGAGCCGCATGCAGCTCTCTAGTCGCAGGTTCCCTACCCCTGTGCTATCTGAAATAGGGAAGTTCAGCTGCATTCATTGATTCATGGCCATTGGTAGCTTTCAATTCAGTATGGATGTTAGGCACCTATGAAAAAACCTGCTCATACTAGACACTTATCTTTTAGGCCAGCATCTACCAGATATCTCCAAAAAGCCCACAAACTGACTCCAGCAATGAGTGTGCACTGGCCTCTTGCCTTAGAAGACAGCCATCTCATTTAGCCACCATTGTTAATGGCTGTTGATAGAGCAACCTTCCATAAATTTGTCTAATTGCCTTTGGAAGACATCTGAATTAGGTCCATGACCATGCCCAGTAGCAGTGTGTTCCATCAGTTGATTAGACATTGTGAGTGAAGGACTTCCTTCTATCTGACTTGAATCTACTACAAATAATTTGATGACCTAAGGGAAAGGGATAAGTTCTCTCTAGCTGCCTTCGGTACCCAGATAATTACTTATACCTTTAATTACTGGTAAAAGGACATCTGAGTTACAACTCTGCATTCTTGCTCCTACAATATTTTGTGCAGAAAAATACTCTGATTCTGTGTTCTTTCTGTAGTTCTGTGTGGACTGAAGACAGAACTTTTCTTTGTATTTTGTATTTACACTAAGAAAAAAAAGTATCCTTCTCCTATTTCTGCATGTTGAATTCCTGCCTGGGCCTTTGAAAAAAGACATTCCTGCCCAATTTTTTTCTATCTAGAAGTCAAGTGTGATTCACTCATTTTAAACATGAACAATTGGCATTGTCTTTTTCACACGTTTTCAGACACTTACTGTTACTTACTTCAGACACTTACTGTTAGTTTGTATGATGAATTGACTATGGTACTAGATCTGTTTGGACATAAGAAACCAAGTGTCCAATGCCCATGCAGCTGTGAATCCTATCGAATAAGATCACCTTTCTAGGAGTGGGGTCTATTGAGTACAATTTCGGCTTAGGATTCCTCTCTGTGGTCCTTTCCGCACAAATCTCCTAAAACGTTTTCAATCCCTTTTGTTCACACTCACAACCTTGAAACAATTCCTGGCCTGAGTTTTCTGTCCCCCCCCCCCCCCCAGTGTGGACAAATCTGTGCTTCATTCTTCACAGCTTCATGCTGCAGTTTCCTGAGTCTTCTGTAAGCAGTTGTGTGAAGAGTAATCCCCCCCCCAATTAAAAAAATGCTCTGAAATGCTCCAAAAATGGGGCAGGGGGCTTCTGTAGGCAAGGCGTGAACTCACAAAATGGGACAGCACAAAAATGAAGCCTTTCTAAAAACCTTTCAGGCAAAAGAATCTCTAGAAAACAGGATGCATTTAAAACACTTTGAGACTCCAGGGGCGGGGGGGATGCAAAATTACCGGTACTTGAAAGAAACATTTTATTTCCTGCCCCAGAACATTTTAAAGTGTCTGAGTAGAAAGGGCCTCATCCTACTTCATGGGGCTGTCATAAGCTTAAAATGCTTCCATGTGGGTGAGATTGCTTCCACATGGGGACAGATTTCTCTTTTGCAAATTAAAAAAGGAAATCAGTCATATCTACTACTGATCAAAAAGTAATCACTACAAATCCTGCCAGTAGTATAAAGGGAAATGGCTCCAAATGTGATGATGGATATAGAAACATAAAGGTGGAAGATTGGACCCTGTCATCTAGTTCAAACCCCTCCACAATGCAGGAAATTACAATGCAGGCAGCTACCTTTCCTCCCACTCCCCAATGACACCTGCTCTGTGTCCCCAGGAATGCAAAAAAAAAAAAAACTCCAGGATCCCTGGGTCAATCTGCTCTGGAGGAAAATTCCCTCCTGACCCCAAAGTGATGATCAGCATTACTCTGGGCACATAAGAAAGGGCCATGAGAGCCAAGCACTGGTTCATTCCTTCCTGCCTTCCCTTTCATGATCTGCCTGAACTCATAGTGAGTCATGAATCAGCACTGCTGTCATACAGCCATCTAGCCTGTGCTTAAAAACCTCAAAAAAAGCCTCTTCCACTGAGGGACCATGCTCTAGATCAGGAAATTCTTCCCAATGTTAAGCCAAACATTCGTTTGATTTAACATCAACCCATTGGTTCTGATCTGACCTTCTGGGGCAACATAAAGCAACTCTGCTCCATTTTCTATATGATAACCAGAGGCGTACCTAGGCAAACCTGAGCCCCCGGGCAAAACCTGAGTTTGGTGCCCCCCCCCCCCATGGGCGCCCACCCTCCGCCACCACGACCAAACAATGGTTTTTTACACCAGGTCATTTCTAAATCATCATCATATTATAGAAAATGCCCCAACTCACAAATCGGAAGACAGCAATAGTCTGCTTTTAAAATGTTTATTTACTACTGTGAAAACTGCTTTAGAAAATAACTTAGTAAATTAGAAACTTAGTCTTAGAACAACTTAAATAATTTACTCTTTAGAAAATAACTTAACTTGCAATACTCAGAATAAAACACAAAGATTTTGGGAAGATAAGTTTGAGGTAGCCTCACTGGAAAGCATCCCCAAAGCAGATTTGTTGACAGTTTGCCCTCACTCCCTAAAATCAAGCCACACAGTTCAGGAAGAAGTGGATGCCCATTCATAATGAGCTAGTGTCCCCACCAAGAAAATAGTTTAAGTATCTCCAAAAAAACAAGCCAGGTAAGATGACATTTATCTCTCCACTCTCCTCCTTGCTGCTGTTTATGGTACAGGTACAGATCTCTCAAGTTCATGAAAGGTCCCACAGAGCACACAAAACATCTGCCAGTCACAAAGATCACTTTGAAGCAATACAACAATGCTGCTGCCATTTTCACTGGGGTCTTCTAAACTGGAGCAAGAATTAGAATCACTGTTCACTTCACATGACAAGCCAGGAAAGCATTACCTCAACAGAAAAAGGCATGAAGTTCCCAATAGGCAGCACACTGAAGCACGCAAGAAAAGCTGACTGAATAATGCTCTCAGCTATCTGCCATTCTTAGCTACCATATCATTCATCCGCAGTTGCTGACCGTGAACACGGAGTTTCTTCTGTAGGATCATCATCAGCATGGCCTGGAGCCACAAAGGAACCTCCCCTTCCATGACTGATTCCAATCCCCTTTGGAAACTATCTTAAGCTGGTGATCCCTGACATCCTGTGGCAGGGAGTTACACAAGCTAATTACTCTTTACCCAGAAATGCTACGTTTGTTTAGAACATGGGTCTTCCCAGCCCTAATCTGCCACTCTGACTGCTTCAAATTTAGCGCTGGCTCCAGGTTTGGTGCGACAGAACAAATAATCCTTGTGCACTCCATCCACCTGTCCCAGCAGAGATGCCAACCCCCAAGTAGGGCCTGGAAACCTCCCAGAATTATGACTCCTCTTTAGACTACAGATATCAGTTTCCTTGGGGGGGCGGGGAATGGCTGCTTAGGGGGGACGACTCTAGGGAATCACATCCCTATTTCATTCCCTCCTCTTCCCAAACTCCCCAAATCTCCAGGAATCCCCCAACCGAAGGAGACAAGGTCATTCCATCCCATCTCTCTCTTTGCATCCTTGAATTGCTTCAGGTCCTCAAAAGGGAAGCCCCTTCTCTCCCCACCCCCCACCCCAATGCAAGCAGGTCACTGATGCAAGGAGAGGAAAGAAGCCACAGTCCAGGGGGGAATCTCAGCCCCTCTGGAACAGGTGTGAAAGCAGGCGCGCAAAGAGAAGGGGGGTGCTGCTGAGCCTTACCTGCTGATTGTTTAATACCTTAGGTGCTGGGCGGACTGCCCTCCCGTCGCGTGACTCAAGTCGCGCCGCTCGTGCGTGACCCTCAGGCCGCCGCCGTCCCGGCGCCCAGCCTCCCTCCTCTTCTGACTGACTCCTGGCTGGCACTGGCAGGCGGCAGCTCCACAGGCCGCAGCGCCAAGTCCATGCCGCCGGGCAGGAGGCGGTGGAACTTGGAAGAGAGCGACGGCCTCACGGTTCTTGGAGCGCTGCCGCCGCCGCCATCCAACTTAGGGCCGCGCAGCAGGAGGGCAAACGGCCACTCACGGCCCCTGCCCTGGAGCAGCTGCCGCTGCCACCCCCCGGAGTCCCCCAGATCATGCCGCCGCTGCGGCGCCGGCCGGCCGGCCGGCCCGCTTCCACAAGGCCCGGCCCAGTCGCTTCCCCCCGGGGTTGCTCTCTGATGAGCGGCCCTAAGTTGGACGGCGGCAAGAACCGTGAGGCCGCCCGCCGCTTGCAAGTTCCAAGAGGTGGTGGAACTTGCAAGCGGCGGGCGGCCTCACGGTTCTCGGAGCGCCGCCGCGCTGCCGCTGCCCGAGGCTCTGCGCAGAAGGTGAGCAGGAGGCGGTGGAAGCGAGCGGCGGCCTCGCGGTTCTTGGAGCGCCGCCGCCGCCGTCCAACTTAGGGCCGCTCATCAGAAGGCAACCCCGGGGGGAAGCAACTGGGCCGGGCCTTGTGGAAGCGGGCCGGCCGGCCGGCACCGCAGCAGCGGCATGATTTGGGGGACTCCGGGGGGTGGCAGCGGCAGCTGCTCCGGGGCAGGGGCCGTGAGTGGCCGTTTGCCAGGCAGGCCTCAGGGAGCGATCCTTGCGCTGCCTTCCAGGCCAAGGGGCCGGCCGACAGGGCAGGGGAAGATGGTGGGCGGGGTCAGGGCAGCCGCACTGAACTGCGGAGGCGCTCTCCCCCATCCTGAGTTTGACTTCCGGTTAGTCGGCTGATCGGATGGCTTGTGGGCCGGGCGGCCAGGTCCAGAGTGGGCGGGGCCGCTCGGACATTTTGTCGCCCCCCACGTGACCAACAATTGCTACGCCCAAGGCAGCTGCCCCCTCTGCCCTATGGGAGGTCCGCCTCTGATGATAACCCTTCAAATACTTAAAGATACTGCCACCCCCTACCCTGACTGACTCCCCCTGGTTTGCTGCTTCCTCCTTGGCCAGGTGTGGTGTTTAGCTTTTATAGGTTTCCCAGGATCTACTCCCATCTGGTCTGTCTCCAATCTTCTTCAACCTGCTCCACCTAGGACAGGGGTAGGGAACCTGCAGCTTGAGAGCCGCATGCGGCTCTTCTGACCTTGCACTGTGGCTCCACGAGCCGAGCCGCCGGCCCCATCCTTGCCCACCCTGCATTGGAGTGGGGTGGGCGCTTTCCCGGTGGCCGGCGAGGCCGAGCTGCCGGCTTCATCCTTGCCCACCCTGCCCATCCATGCGCTTCTCGGAATGAGTGGAGTAAAAGGTTTTAAAAACCCTATATATATAGTGTTATCTTTATTTTAAATGTCAAAAATTATTTGCGGCTCCAAGTGTTTTTTTTTCGTGGAAAACGGGTCCAAATGGCTCTTTGAGTGTTAAAGGTTCCCTACCCCTGACCTAGGAGAATAGGAAAGGCTTTACTTTCTCTTTATCCTGCTGCCTGTCTCCCTGTCCTTCTCCTACCTACTCCCTGATGCCATTTAGGCTCTATTGCACTTTTCTTCCTCAAGCCCAAGCTTGAGGACCACATCCCTCCTCACCATTGCTGGTCTCCCTGCCCTTTTCTAGGCTGTGTCAGAGTGATCTGTCTGGGCCTCACTACCTCCTTCTCCTGGCCTTCATTACATGGCAGAGACTGGGACCTGGTTGTCCTCAGCTTGGACAGCTGGGCAGAGCTGAGTTGGGACTGGGTATCAGTTCCCAACAGCTGGGGAGATGAACCTTCTGAAAATTATACCGATACAAGTATGAGTAAACATACAGATAAAAAGTCAGAAGGTGGGTATTGTGTGGAAGCAAAAACAACAACAACAACAAAATCTCCAAGCACTCCAGCAAAGTGAAGAATACAAATCCAAACTTTCATGCGGAAGGAATCTGAGGCCGTTTCCGCACGGCCAAAAGCAGCGACGCGATGACGTCGCAAATTGCTTAATTTCATCCCAAAAAAAAAAAGCCGCTCACACAGACAGGGCGGAGCTGCGGGCGCCCGCAGAGTCTCCAGCAAGAGAAATGTGTGACGGTTCGCACGGGAAGCGCTATGGAGCGGCGCTCGACGCTGGGCGCCTAAGACGGCGGGTTTGCAGGCCCGACGCCATTTGTGACGCATAGCCCTGGTATGCTGTTCGCATCGGTGCGGCCGAGCGCGCCACATGGGGAAAAGGGTTTTTGCTGCTGAATACACCGCTCAGCTACCGGGTTTAGCTGCTACACGGGCGCGACCGCGCACTGCTGCGCTGCGTTTAACGCCTCGCCTGGACGCTTCTTTTTCCGTTGCGACGACGTCATATTTTGCCCGTGCGGAAACGGCCTGAGTTACAAGGTACTAATATAGCTTAACTTGAGCAATTTCAAGTTGTTATTCAGGAGAAGCTGTAGGAAATATTGCAGGCAGAAGAGTGGCTTGGTGGCAGAGTAAATGCTTTACATACTGAAAGTCCCGGGTCCAATCCTGGACCTCTTCAGTTAGAAAATTGCAGGTATGAGGAAGAATGTTCTTTGCTGTTCAAGATCACAGCAAAGCCACTGTCAGTCACCTCTTCAGGGAGACCATTCCAGGGAAGTGGAGCCACAATGGTAAAACCTAAGTTTTGGTTAATGCCAAACACATCACTGTAAGTTATGGGATAGTCAGAAGAAGGAGAAGGAGGCATTTAGAAAAAGTAGAGGAGGAGGAGGAGTTTGGATTTATACACCCACCTTTTTCTCCTGTAAGAAAACTCAAAGCAGTTTACAAACTCCTTTCTCTTCCTCTCCCCACAACAGACCCTTTGTGAGATAGGTGGGGCTAAGAGAGTTCTGAAAACTGTGACTAGCCTAAGGTCACCCAGCAGGCTTCGTGTGTAGGAATGAGGAAACAAATCCAGTTCACCGTATAAGAGTCTGCTGCTTATGTGAAGGAGTGGGGAATCAAACCCAGTTCTACAGATCAGAATTCACATTTCATAACCATTGCATTATACGGGCTCTCATATGGCTGCCTGACAACCACGGCACACAGAAGGAGATGGTTTGGATGTATTCTCTGGTTCTGCTCATCTGAGCAGCTCAGTGATTTTCAATTACAGCGTAGGACTATAAAAGCTTCCAGGCCAGACTGGGGCCCCTTCCGCACATGCAGAATAATGCACTTTCAATCCACTTTCAATCCACTTTGCAGCTGGTTTTTACTGTGCGAAATAGCAAAATTCACTTGCAAACAATTGTGAAAGTGGATTGAAAGTGCAGTATTCTGCATGTGCAGAAGGGGCCTGGGACCTACCTGGGCAAAGCTTCCATCAGGGTTTAGGCCTGGAATCTGTGCTTTCCAGCAGTGGGAAATTGTCCCCAAAAGGCAGTTAATAATAACTGTCATTCAGGCAAGACCCCATTAACTAGGAGCACTCAAAGTAATCACATTGTTTCAGCTAAAGAATTGAGTATTTGATCAGTTCTGCTATAAAAGGCAGTTTTTGGAGCATTCATGAAGCTGTTCTAAGGTTTAAAAGAAAGACAAGCTTTAAGTATTAGAAATAAAATTGATTTGTTTGCAAAGCAACTGAATTATCACAGACTTTCTGCCCTGATCTAGAAGCTCTGCAAGATCCAGATGCCTAGTAGATCGATGTATTTTGCAGAGCTCTTCATAGCAAAACACATTTAGATATGCATGCTGCATCAAATAAACTGAGGTGGAAAGCTAATAGTATTCTTTTCCTTTTAAAAATGATTCAGTTCTTCTGGTTGTTCACAGGATAGTACTCAGTGGACAGATATTTCTAAATCATGTTGAAACAGGCCTTCTGGTGGGAGAGGGCAGAACTATTTTAAGCCTTCAAAGCCAAGAGTATGAGAGAATGAGATAAATGTAGTGAATAACAGATTTCACGTGTTGGGATTCCTGAACCAGATTCTCTCCAGTTGAGTCCAATTCAAGTTGCTCTAAACACATTTTGCGAGAGCTGTTAGTGGTATAGCTGACAAAATAACAGATGTTCCCTTTAGTCTTGCCTTGAAGGCAATGCACACCCCAAACTTCACTTAATCAATGGGATCTCCGCTGGCACCTCACTTAATTAACCTAAAGCCCACTGGAGGAGAAACAAGCAGGCAGTTAAAAGAGAACACATTGCATGAACACATTGCAGCCCGGGAAAACACTCTTGTTCTTTTAATGGAATAACAGTGCTGGCTTTAAAGGCTTTTACTCTTGAAGGAAAAAAGATAGCCACTGCCCCCCTTGGGCTCTCCCCATCCTAACATTCACATACAGATGAAGTAGGAGGTGTGTGCAGTGTTTTCCCAGGAATCAACTTCCCCAGTTCTATCCTTCACATTTTGTGTGTGTGTGTATGTGTGTGTGATTCTCCAACTGTTCCAGCCAAGTCACAGCATTCATTAACAAGTTCTGAAAGGTACACCAGCCTTCTCCGAGTGATTTGTGATTGCAACAGAATTTCAACCAGAAAATAAAAAGCCAGATAGAAATAATAGCCGTGTGTGTGTTTAAAACAAAAACTGAAGATGTATTCAGGCACACACACAAATCAGCCGTAGAGAATATTACATCAGTTTTTCTCTCTGTTTTATTTAAAGCACATGCCATCACATACAGCTCTGTGGTTAATCACTGTTAGTGGAAAATATGACTAGCTTCGGTGGAGGGCAAGTGCATTTAAACAAGAACCATCCTTTCTCAGTACAACTGCAAGAGGCCAGTTTGTATGAAGTCCAAATGCTTTGGTTTACAAGACAGTCCATTAGCTGCCATGCCACAGAATAAGAGGCATAGCTATTTTTGCCGACTGGCAGTGGCTGAGGACCCACGCTGCCCTACTTCAGTTGACAGGCTGAGGTAAAAGTCGTGTGACACAATGAAAACCAGCTAATTAATCAAACTGACTTTCAAGATAAATCATTAAGTCTGGAAATGACGAGAAAATGAGGGAACATGATGCGTCACTGTTCCGGTGGGAGGCATGGCTAGAGAACCCCCTTAGAGGCAGACTTTCTCACTAGTTCAGAACGTTCTAGTTTGAGTACAAGAATACAACAATATGAGAGCCTCTGTAGATCAGATTAAGAGTCCATGATCCTGTTTCCAACAGTGGCCAGCCAAATGCTTCCAGGAAGCCCACAAGCATGATGGGAAAGCAATAACCCTCTCATTTGTCCCCCACAACTAGTTTTCAGAAGCATGCTGCCTCAGAACTGAAAAGTTCTGTGTTGTTCTAATGGATCATGGTTATTGTTATTATCCCATGAATTTGCTTCATCTCCTCATAATTGCTAGACCCTGTTGACATAACATCTTCTAGAGATCTATACTGGAAAAAGGGAAGGAGTGGTCCTTGAAATTGACCTTGAAGATCTGAGCCACACTAACTATAATCAGAAGATACTCTGTGTCTGTGTGTTCAAATAAAGTCACTGTCTGGCTAGTTTGGTTCTAGGCTAGTTTGGTTCTAGGCACAATTGAAAAGACAGTTCCTTGCCTTTAAATACTTCAACTGTCTGGACAACCCCCTACAAATCTGTACAATCATAGAGGCCTTCATCAGAGGTCCTATCCTGTGTGGCCCTCCATTTAGAGGCAAGGTAGAATGCTACCAAGCAGTATGTTTTTTCCGTAGTGATGCTTCATGCATCCCTTCCATGCATCTTTTTACTTGCCCTGCTTTTTTGAGCCTGCTCTACAATCCTGGCCTTCATTTTAGTCCTATGCAAAGCTACTCCAGTCACCAGATTTATTTCAAAGAGCCCATTGCAATAAGCCCCAAAACTCATTCATTTCCATAAGCCCAATAACATTGCATGTGATTGCACTGTTAGACTGCCAAATGCCTCCCTGGAGTTGCTCTGTAACACTCCCTAGAGACCTTGGTTGCCAAATGCGTCTGTGCCTGTTCTGCCATGCTGCTTTTATCTGCCTTCTTTGGGCAACTGAAAGCACAATGCAGGACTTACCCCATGCCACTGTTGCTTCCTGGGAGTGGGGAAGCTGAAGGCTGCCCTCCCCACCAGCTGCGTGGTGCCCAGAGGTGAAAGCCGTTAAAGACCAGCTGGCATGGGGGTACTGAGGTCAGTTGTTTGAGCAGAGCCAGGGGTACCTAGTCATATATAACCAAATGAGGTGGGCCATTGCATCTTTGTTCCACAGTCCTCGGCTTTTCCCTCCCCCTAGCCTAGGGCATGGTTTGGTTGTGTTTTATTGTTACAGGTATCTGAATTATTATTGCTTTTATCCTCACAGCCTGGTGGGTTGCATGAGGGGACTGATGCTTTGGTGGGGGGCATAACCTGCATTCCTATCTCCCCATTATTGAGGATCCCCTAAGGGGCCTTGAGGGTGGGACGGCCCCTTAAGGGACCCTCAATAATGCCTGTATGTCCAGGCAGGGCTTCTGGATGGCCCACATCCCTGGCAGCACGGGGAGATCCTTATAGTGGCCAGTGTCCAATTGGCTCCCATTGGCTTGCTGCTCCTGGTTCCCCCAGCACTCAGGCTGGAGGAAAACGTGCATTGGGTTCAGCAAGCATGCTGCCCAGTGATCAGATTCACCCCCTATGCTGCCCCTCTACTTTCTTTAGCCAGCAATCTCTAAAACAAGCTGTGGCTAATTTTATTACCACAAAAGGTATTTAGCATGTTTATCGGTGGACTGGTGGCTGCCTTCCCCTCCTTGGGCATCAGTGCCTTATACTGCCTACTTTCTTGGTACATCCAATGCCTCTCTGTGCCCATCCTGCAAATATGACTTTAAATTGTTTGTACAAGCAGGATTTTTTTTTCTGTCTGGGGAGTACAATCATGGAATATTTCATCCCAATAGAATGGAGAGGGGAAATTACATCTGGAACATGCCCTGTATTCAATTGCTTATAAAACTGGAAATGTTTGCTATTTGGAAGATAGCATCCCATAAAGGAGGGCTGACTTCCTAAAACCACGAAAAGTTACAGATGGACTGTTTCTTCGTGCAGCTGATGGAATCAAAAACAAATACAACAGTGAAAATGAATTGGTTTAATTATGAATATATGTATTATGAATATAACCAGCAGTGGCTCACATGGTTGGGTTCCAGGAACATTCCCACTCCATTGAATGTTCTTTGAATGGGAAAGTGAATGTGATTCCCTGACCAAAGGACATCGGATTGCTGTGGTGGATGCACTGAGGCCGTGGCTGCGGTACCATGCTGATACTTTTTTACTGGACGGATAGCAGAACCTTTAAATTATACACCACCACCTGTGCCACTCCTCAGTAGTGCTTAGTGGGGCAGGAGGAAGTCCTCCTGGAATCCGACCATGCAAGTTGCTGTTAAATATAAAAAAAGGTTTTAAAACAAATATGAAATCTCTCACTATTAATTTGTTTGTTTGTTTATTAAATTTCTCAAACCCCCTCCCCTTTTGGGTTTGGGATGGTTCACTACCACTGAATGCTATTCAAGTGATAGATCTGCCTATATGAATTAGTCTGAAACAACTGTTCCTAAATGCAAACCACTGGATCTGCCTTCAAAATTGAAATTTGGATTCTAGTCCGATTTCTGAACACTCTAAGGAGGTCAACTTTTATATGGTTATAACAGTGTTCTTCCTACTCCATTTAATGTTTATCTTCCTACAAGGGCTGGAGAGATAATGGACCCAAAATTTACCAGCAGAGTTGAAAAACTTTTCTTTGACAATGTAAGATTTTGAAAGGATGGGATTTAACCTTCCTAAGGTTTGGTTCACACAAGACTTAGTTCTACAACTGAGATTTTGAAATACATGAGTATACAGAGGAAATTTTTATGTTAAAATAAATAGACGAAGCCCTTCTTCTTCTTCTTCTTCTTGTTCTTCTTCTTGTTGTTGTTGTTGTTGTTCTTCTTCTTCTTCCTCTTCCTCTTCTTCCTCTTCCTCCTCCTCCTCCTCCTTTTCCTCCTCCTCCTTTTCCTCTTCCTCCTCCCAGCTATTGCATTTAGATCAGATCAATACTACTCTCAGTCCTCATTTTATTTCCCTCAGCAGCCAGGGACAGAGTGGCCTTGGTGCAGGAGGCCAGCCACCATCCAAGGCAACCCCATGTGAGGTGGATGAGAGTCGCCACCACTATCACAAGCTGGCAGCCATTGCTTTGTGCAAATTGGGAAGGAGCTGCTGCCATTGACAGCCATCAGTCTTCACGTTGTGCAAGATGGGCGGGAGTGAGCTCCTGGCCGCCACTTTGCACAAGGTGAACAGGCAGTCTTCCTCTCTCCCTCTATCAGAGGTTGCTTTGGCCTTCCAGTCCATCTCATCATTAGCCCCCCAAATTCTCTGAAAACCCCACAAACTAAAAATAGAAGCTAAAGCCTGCCTCTATTTTTGCCTTTTGGCAACTAAAATTCAGGGATTCAGAGCGTTTGGGATTCTTTAGTTTGGAGAGATGTCTGAGGGGGGATAAGATTGAAGGCTATAAAATTATGCATGGGATAGAAAATGTTAACAGAGATAAATTTTTCTCTCTTTCTCACAATACTAAAACCAGGAGGCATACATTGAAAATGCTGGGGGGAAGAATTAGGACTAATAAAAGGAAACATTTCTTCACACAACGTGTGATTGGTGTTTGGAATATGCTGCCACAGGAGGTGGTGATGGCCACTTACCTGGATAACTTTAAAAGGGGCTTGGACAGATTTATGGAGGAGAAGTCGATCTATGGCTACCAATCTTGATCCTCCTGGATCTGAGATTGCAAATGCCTTAGCAGACCAGGTGCTCAGGAGCAGCAGCAGCAGAAGGCCATTGCTTTCACATCCTGCATGTGAGCTCCCAAAGGTATCTGGTGGGCCACTGCGAGTAGCAGAGTGCTGGACTAGATGGACTCTGGTCTGATCCAGCAGACTTTTTCTTATGTTCTTAGAGATACAGTCTCTCTGAGTACAGAGGGCCCATTTAGCAATTATAGCTAATAGTGATCAATGGACAAATCCATCATGGGTTTGACTTGCTATTTACCATTATATATTATTTTTATTACTATGATATTACTATTATTACCTCTTGCAAATATTACATCTAATATGCATTTACTGCCCCATTGACCTAGGACACCATTACAAGTAACATGGTTCATTCCCAGAGGACATTCGTTAAATGAACAAGACATGGTTGGTAGTTAAAAGGTCAGGGATTGAGAAGGAGTTTTGTCCATGTCATAAAAGCTTTCTTCAGCAGCAATCTCTGAAATATACAAAGCCCTCAAGATATAAACTTTTTTTAAAAAAAAAATAATACATGACTGTCCTCCTTCATTCATTGCGGCCAGTACCAAACACTGTAACCTTTGATAACCACTGAGGGGTAATTATTCATCAGATAAAGACTGTTGTTGTATATCTTTGGTTCCTCCTTCCAAAAACAATCTGAGAAGCAGAAGGGGAAGATATGTGCTGAATTAACCAAAGATCTCTTGCTTACAGATATACCACTGTTACATTTTACATGGCATCAGAGAGCATGGCAGTCATATGATCCCCCAAACATCAAGCACTTGTGATGCACGCTCTAAATCTCACTGATGTTTCAGTCATGCTATTCAGTGTTCATCATTTCTCAAATGTTTAAAGGAATTAAGTTAGCACTCTATTTCTGCTGGAACTTTTTTAGGCACAACTCAGCCTCTTCAGCCCAAACTACACATAAGAGGGGGAATCCACATGAATTTATATATGTTTACCCAATCCTGTCTGAAGGTTGATATTTCTGACACTAGAATTCAGCTAAGCTGGAAGGAAAGTTCCAGAAGTCATGGAACGCAGTAAAGTAAGATTCAGGGACCAGTTAAGGTTTAGTTCCCCTTGCCCAATTTTACACAAAATGGCCCCAAACCAGAGATAGGTTGAAAAATGTATGAATATTCTATGCTCTTTAGATACTAACCATCACCATAACAATAGTCATTATCTGTCATTATATCTGTATCCTAGTGGAGGAGGCATATTACTATATAGCAGTAAAAACAAGGGAAGAGTCTTTAAAGATGAACACATTTTTGTAACATAAGATTTTGTGGGCAGCCCATAAAAGTATTATTAGATAATAATAAAAATAAAGTTCCTGCAAATATTTCATGTTCCCTCACAAGAATCCTGTGATATGAGATAGGTCACTGACAAAGTTATACTGTGCAGAGCTTACTTCAATTGATGTGGAATGGAATAACTGTGCATAGAATTGCAGAGTGAGAACGTTATGTCCATTTTACAGCAGAAATACAAAAGCTGAAATAATATGATTTGCCCAAAAATCTAAACCCTAGATTTTCTGATCTGCATGTTGCCCCTCAAAAAGACAAATTCTATTTCTTCCTCTATCAACTTATCATCTAAATCCCAAAGCCATCTTATAATTGTGGCAAAACCACATGTAAGAAGATGCTTTCCATAATAATTTTATGGCACAAGCAGTAAGGAGGCTGGCACATGGAGAATGAACTGTTTGGGAAGCTGTCCAAGTCACAGGCCCCCAACCTTGTGGAACTTGCAGGCTTTTGGAAAGTTGAAAACAGGTTGTGATGCCACGGCAAAATGGCTCCCATAAGGGCTAGCCGTGAACATTATAAGGTTCTACAGAATGTTAGGAGATATTTGGTTAAGCCAAACATCCTCCTATGATGGAGGCAGCTGTTTTCAAGTGTGTGCTTTGTGCAGATGAAACCTCCTGGGAATAGTTACTTGCTTTGAGAAAGACATAGGAAATAGGAAAATATCAGTGGGCACTAATACCACACCATACTGGGGATGACAATCTTAACCCATTAAATAATTTCCACCATGCCTGCTAGCCTCTTAATCAGGTGGAAGGCAGACACCAATGCAGTAACCAGGGCTTCCAGCTCTTTGCTACACATGCCCAGCTGTATCAATAGGAGTGTAGTGTCTCGATCGAGGGATGTAATTGTGCCTCTCTGTTCTGCACTGGTTAGACCTCACCTGGAATATTGTGTACCGTTCTGGGCACCGCAATTCAAGAAGGATATTGACAAGCTGGCTCAGAGGAGGAGGAGGAGAGTTGGATTTATATCCCCCCTTTCTCTCCTGTAAGGAGACTCAAAGGGGCTTACAAACTTTTTTCCCTTCCCCCCTCACAATAAACACCCTGTGAGGCAGGTGGGGTTGAGGGAGATCAGAACTATGACTAGCCCAAGCTCACCCAGCTGGTGTGTGTTGGAGTGTTCAGGCTAATCTGAATTCCCTAGATAAGCCTCCAAAGGTAGAGCGGGGAATCAAACCCGGTTCCTCCAGATTAGAGTACACCTGCTCTTAACCACTATGCCACTGCTGGAGGACAAACAAAATGATAAAAGGTCTGGAATCCATGTCCTATGACAAGAGACTTAGGGAGCTTGGTGTTTAGTTTGGTGAGGAGAAGATTGGCATGATAGCCATGTTTAAATATCTGAAGGGATGTCATGTTGGTGAGAAGCAAGTTTGTTTTCTGCTGCTCCAGAGACTAGGACCAAGAGTAATGGGTTCAAGGTGAAGAAAAAGAGATTCCACCTAAACATCAGGAAAAATTTCCTGACAGAAAGGGTTGTTCGACCGTGGAATGCAGTATTTTGGAGTGTGGTGCAGTCTCCTTCTTTGGAGGTTTTTAAACAGAGGCTAACCAGACATCTGTCAGGAGTGCTTTGATTATGTGTTCCTGCATTGCAGGGGGTTGGACTTAATGGCCCTTCCTACTCTATGATTCTATGTCAGCCCTGGGTTAGGAAATACCTGAGGGTGAAGCTTGGGAAAGGCAGTTGTAATAGCAGGAGATCGCCAGGTGTCACCTAGAGGTTGGCAATCCTGGTGCTCAAGGGAGGCGATCATACAAAAAGGTTTGCTGAGCAAATATCCCAGCTGTAGATATACTTCTCTTAGTCTTCAATGGCAGCCAGCAGCACTGTAGATTTAGGGGATGTGACCATTGTAAACAGACATAAATCAGGCTATGAAAAGTTGTATTTCTCACAATAGTTGTATACATTCAAAGCTATATATTTAATGTAATCATATACTCACATCATAAACACCATAGCCAGGGTGGTCTGCAAGATAGCCTCTTAGCTCCAAATTTAGGAACTGCTGGTTAAATCCCACCCCCACTCCTGCACGTTTTGGGTGGCCTCAAGGCCCCACTTCTTGTAAACTGACAAGAATGACAGTACTCTTCCGAGGACCAGTATGAGGCTCACCATGTTCTTGCATCTTCATAGTATGATGGCAATACAGTTTGTTTACAGCTGAGTGGTCAACCCATTGTCCCCAAGCAATTTGGATGGGATTTCTGTGCATTATGAGAAAGTACTTCTGAGCCAAAGTAGACTAGTTATGTTGCTAGGAGATGAACAATGCAAGTCTATGGTTATCTACTCAAAAGGAAGTCTTCCTATGCTCAGTGGCGCTTACTGTCAGTAAGTGTGCATAGGATAGTAGTCTAAACTCCCAGTCAAGAGTTCTGGTCTAAACCTAACTTTTTCCAGAAACTTACTAAGTTGTGTTTAGACATATCACTCACTCTCTCTCTCTTAGCAACCCATTTGCAATATCAACTTATCTTACAGGACCGTTGTTGTAAGGACTGCAAGATGCTTTGAACTGTCTAAAGAATAACTTTTTATTACTTTAAAAGAGTGATATAAATGTTAAGTATTGTTATCTTTAAAGAAGTAACATTTTTAGAATAGTTGTAACAGCTTTGGTACAGTTGTCACTTGCAACCCAAACTCAGGCCACAGAACGTGAAACCCCAGCCCAGTGGGAGACAAGGCAACTGTCAAATTTTATGAGTTCAGTCCCAATGGAAGTTGGTTTCAGGTAGCCGGCTCAAGGTTGACTCAGCTTTCCATCCTTCTAAGGTCAATAAAATGAGTACCCAGCTTGCTGGGGTAAAGTGTAGATGACTAGGGAAGGCAATGGCAAACCAATCCGTAAACATAGTCTGCCTAGTAAATGAATTATGAATGGGTTAGTGTTGTCATAGTGACCTCCTTATTTCTGGATGGGATTTGATTACCTTCTGTCTTCTTCCTTCTTACTAGAGACACCTTATGCCACTTCTTTGGACTCTCTTTTCTGGAAGTGTTCACCTAACAGTGTAGACTTGCAGAGGCGTAGTGCCAACAGGGTGGGGTGGGGCGTGATGCCCTGGGCAGAGCCGCGGCAGAAGCGTGACAAGGCCATGGAGGGGTTGGGGGCATTCCGGGGCAGGGCAGGGCGGGTGGCGCCATGGCAGGGGTACGGGGTGTGCATGTACGCCCTGGGCGGAGTTTATTAGTTCAGTCCCAATTGAAGTTGGTTTCGAGTAGACAGAATGGTAGGGTTGGCTCTAGCTTTTTTGAATGTACAAGTAGTGAATCTTGGAACCAGTTTGGAAATACTTCCGTTCTACTCAAAGCCATGATTCTGGCTGGTTTCTAAAGATGGAAACATATTCAATTTCTTGTTAAAGTGTGGTCCAGGCTTGCTCTTCCATTATTGGTACCCAGTGGTAGCTGTTGCACATTTTGGTACCTGTGCACAACGAAATGGATGCTCAGGGCATGTTTATCTAAAGTCTTCCCATTTATGTTCCTGTTTAAGTGCCTGGAAGGTAAAGAAGATATTAGGGGGAGAATTTACTTTCAAACTTTTCCACTAGTGTTTTGTGTTATTTACTTAGAGAGGAGCAGACAGCAATAGGCCCTTCACTCATCGAGCTGAATGTCTCAGCTTGGTCTTACTGAGCAGCCCTTAGCAGGTTGGACAAACAAGTTATTATTTTTTTCCTCCTGGTTCAGAATTTCATATCCTCGAAACTCACACACATCTGGGGAAATGGAATTCACCAGTAAACAAGATCCTGGGAAACATACATTGCCATGGCTTTGCAAGGACACAGCTCTGAATAGGCTCTTTGAGTTTCAATGTGTTTGGTAACTGAGCTGTATTAGCACTTGCTGATTTATGATAACCTGATTTTAATAGGTAGAATGTCTCTTGCATGGAGCAGCCTGAGTGTCCTCTTTATGCTGACTCCAATAAAATTAGGAAGTCAAAAACAGACTTATCCTGGACTGAGGAATAGTACTGGGTTCATGGGAAGTTCTTGATATAATCTAAAACATCTTCCATTAATGCTCCCCAAAGGAAGCAAAGCAAGCATTCTCAAACATTTGTTGGGTTTGTATAGCATGTCAATTCCAGTTCTCAGAAAGGATGGCTAGCCAATGTGGTCTAGCAGATAGAGGTCTTGGAAAACCCATGATTGAAACCTCCATCAGCCATGTAGTTATCTGGATACCGGTAATTCTTTCTTAACCGAACGTACCTCTGTTGCAGCAACCAAAGGTAGGGGAGGAGAAACCTTCAGTTCATTAGAAGATGGGTAGGATGACAATTTACTTAATAAATAGACAAAGGGAAAATCAAACTTTTGCAGAAGAATTTGAGACTGCACCCCCCAGTGAATCATTGTGTTAATCTCCTCTGAAGGCAAAAATTCTGCCACCCCTCTATATCAAAAGAGCTTATGAACCTCAAATAATAATATTTTTAGTGTAATGTGAGCCAGAACTCATTTCTTAAAATCTTGAATTTTGTATCAGGAGTCACTGAATAGATAAAACAGAGAATCATTCACAGACATAGTGGACAGCCTCTTTTGAGAGGTGTTTTGGACTTCTAGAAACCTTTAATTACTAAATTATTTTTTTTCTTACTTGCAGTGCATTTGGTTTTCTTACAGGCATTAGGTCATCCTTGTTCCCTGCTTGCAAATTCCAGGTATTAGGTCTGTCATGTTCCCTACTTGCAAACGCTGCCCCAGTCATTTTCGGCAGGAGAGTCAAGGTTTACAAAAGTATTGCATGACATAAAAGAATTCCATCTACCGGTATGTATCAGCAATTTTAATGAATGCAAAGAAGTAGGGCTCTGGATTGGGGGAAGTTATGGAATATGCTTCAGGGCCCTCAGAGAAGTCTGTTATATTTATTTCTCTCACAGTTCCCCAATGAAATCTACAGGACTGCCTCTCCTGCTATGCCCCCCCCCCCCCCCGGCCTCCAAAGAGCACTATGCTCAGCTATCAACAACTTGCTGGTGATCCCTGGCCCTCAGTTTGTCTGGCTGGCCTCAATCAGGGCCAGGGAGTTTTCAGCCCCGGCCACAACCTGGTGGAACATTTTGTCAGATGAGACCTGAGTGGTGCAGAATCTGACACAATTTTGCATGGCTGGTAAGAGAGCTCTTCCGCCAGGCCTATGATTTAGGCAGCAATTGTATTCCATCCAGTGGCCTCCCTCCCCCCTCCCCTCAAACTTCTGTGTATTCCCTTTTTAAATTGTTATGAGCATTTTAATTGTTGGAGTTTTTACACAATCTGGATAAATTGTATTAGAAAATTATAGACTGTGGTGTTAAATCGATTTTATGTTTGAAGCCGCCCTGAGCTCACAAGGGAAAGGCCAGCCTACACATAGGTTGAATTCCCACTTGAAAATTGCACGCAGATCAAAACCTGTTCGTTGTGAAACCGTGCCTTCCTCATCGGAGTTTCTACCTCCCCATCGCAGCGTGCACACAGCAGACACACCCGGGTACAGAATTCCTAGCAATCCCCACTACCAGGCGATCTCACTTCGCCGGTCTCCCCGATCGGCTTGCCTTGATGGGGCAAGACCTCTCCCCCACCACGGAAACGTACCTTGTTGGGGTGTGATCAAAAAACCTAACGTGTAAAAGTTTAACATTCATGTTTACGAACGTTTATGCTGTTTAAAGGGTTATCAGTGATATTTCACATTTTATCTTTAAAACATTTCATCGGTGAACGGGTAAACGTTTTCCATGTACTTGCGCATGCATCCCCTTCTGCTGGCCGATCGCAAAAGCAAAAATGAAACCAAGGAAAGGCTGCACGTGCATTGCATCTGCGCCGTCAGCGCTGATTGGTTGCCCGAATTCCAAGTCATGCTCCACAGCAGGAAACAAGTTTCAACCCTTGTCCCTCTCCTCAGATCAGCTCTGAACCGTGTCAATGGGGTCTATGCCACTTGCAACCAGGTCCTGCTGAGATGCAGAAGAATGGGGAGAACGAGCACCAGAAACGGATCCTGCCGCGCAAGCAATGGGGAGGTCGTCCCTCAAACCTGGTTAGTTTGCGTTCTGAAACCTGGCTAAGACGGTAGTGGGTATTTGACCATAGAATAAAACAAACAAAACATGGAAATTCATGCAATGGTAACTGCTTTCCCACAGAAGTTATGCTGAGCCAGGAAAACTATGTTAACCACTGAGAAACAGCACACAGTGTTGTCACAGCTGTACAGCACTGCAGTTCTGTATCCATACATGTGTGGCTCCTATCCCACTTGTGCCATTCATTAGGACTTTTCAAAGTCTGAACTTGTGTGGGCAGAGTTTGAGGGCCATGATCAGTTTGTGATGCTGACAGTGTTCAGCACACAATGGAGCACTTGTGCGATTGCTTTCCACCTGCCAACTCCAATCATGGTAGGAGCAGCTTGGTATATGGGTCTCCACACACATAATGCTACTTCCTCTGCGGAAGGTGGTATGACTGAGGCATGTTGCTTACAGGACACACGTACACCTCTCTCTCTCTTTTGACCTCCAATTATCTCTGGTCAAACAGGATTTGAGGGTGTTTGAAGTTCTACAAAAAATCTGTTAAACCTGTGTACAGAGATGATAAAGGGGCCAGGGCACACACCATGTGCCATAATGCCTCAATCTTACAACCACCAGCTTGACTTAAAATAAAAACCCCTCATGTATGTCTGCAGCCTGAGTGTACAAAGACGTTTCTGAAAGAAGCTACTAAAGTTGTGAAGTTTAAAAAACAGAGTATAGACGGACTCTGTTCTGTTGCCTTCTCTGTGCTTCTTCTCTGATCCTCAAAATCGCAGCTGTTTACCAGCATTAATCCTCTTCTTGGCATTAACTAAGGTATCAGGCTAGGTGTATTCTGCCAGATTATGCGGTGGTTTTGAGATGTGAAAAAGAAAAATCCACTTGGGACTTTACCTGAGACCACCAAACTAGCCTCATTGATTTTCAAATCTGACCTGAAAGCAACTTTTCATTAAAAAAAAAAGATAAAAGAGTTATTAGTTCACTTTCAGAAATATGACAGGAAGATACTACAGAAACACTGCCCTAATTCACTGGTACAATTTTAGGAAATCCACATACACAGTGGGACACCACCACTCCCCATGTAACTTTGATCTATATGTCTCTTGTTTCCGTTCTGTCTGGTAGACAGTATTGACCTTGGATATGGAAAACATAAGATAAAAACAGGTGGCCACTTACTGACGGGTTACTACTTGAAATGTGCCATGTGAGGTTCCTTATGGTATAAAGGAAAAGTTGTTTGTAGACTCTGGTCATGTGGTGAGCTGAGTTTCTTAGCACCTCATGCTTTCCTGGGTTATCTTTGACCCTGTAGTCCAGTGCTGCAGAGTCAAGGTTGATGCATACACACGAATACATGAAGCTGCCTTATACTGACCATTAGCCTATCACATATAGTATTGTCTCTTCTGACAGCAACAGATATCCTGAGTCTATTTCTTTCATGTCACCTACTATCACTTTTTTAAATGGCATATGCCAGGGATTGAACATAAAACATTCTCCATGACAGCAGATACTCTACCACTCAGCCACAGCCTTTCCTCTAAAGATGATGAAGCTGACTTCTCAAAGCAAAGTCATAAATTTTCTTTATTTAATGCATTTATTAGCCACCTTTCTTCCTTATGGAGCTCAAAATGGCTTACCAAAAAAAAAGACATTTTAATGTGGCATAGCCAGAACTGTTGGGTCTTTCTAGACAACGTTCTGATTAGCAAAGGTCACCAGCAAACAGGAATTCACTCATTAAATAAGAACCCACTGTTTTTGGTAGTAATAACTACCAGATAAATAGAAAGCTCTTGTACTGATCCGGCTACAACATCTAGACTACCTGTGGTTGAAGATGAAGATCCTCAACCTCAACAAAAGGTTTGTGGGTGACTGATGCCTCTAATTCAGCTGAGTACTGAGTACTCCCACTTATTTTTCCGAAGATTATTTTGGACAAAGTCTTTCTGGGTTCAGCTGCATCCTGTCTCCTGGCCATATGGAATCCTTAAGCCCTGGCACTATATTCACTTTATTGCTCAGGAGCATCACATGCCACTTCAGCAGTTAAAATACTCAAAAGTCTTGCTGAAATATAAACAAGAAATAAAGGAGGAAAAGAAATTCCAGGAGCGGTTTTTCTTTTTAAAAGGCTGTCAGTAAACTAGTTCCCAAAATGTCAGAAATGCTGAAACATTAATAAATATCACCAGCATCTGTCAGAACTGTTTATGCTGGTCAAATAAAACCATGGCTTAGTAGAAGAACAATGATAGTCTTTCAGCACTTAAGACTTATAGGGCCACATGTTAGTAGGGTTTTATTACAAATTTTTTTAGCCCTAATAATTTCCTCTCAGCTTCTTCCATGGGATTGTAAATCCTGAGCTGTTGGTAAGCATCTGCATGGATCCACATTCACTTTTCAAGTGTGTTCAAAAACTACAACTTCATACTTCATTTGTGAAGCTCAATTGTATGAAGTAAATTAGGCCGAGAGGCAGTGGGTTGGATCCCACCAACCTTT
Organism: Sphaerodactylus townsendi; assembly: GCF_021028975.2. NCBI lineage: Eukaryota > Metazoa > Chordata > Lepidosauria > Squamata > Sphaerodactylidae > Sphaerodactylus > Sphaerodactylus townsendi. Next base: position 51,215,808 of record NC_059425.1, on the reverse strand, counting down.
GCACTCAGTCTCACCCAATTCATCTCCTTATTAGAGCTGCCATCCCACACACATTTTGTCCATCCAGACCCACAGCCTAACCTTTTTGGTGGACAAAGGGGACTTCCTCCTACCTTTCTGACCAGTGGAAAAGTCAGATCCAGCCCCAGGACTTGTCCAAAAACAAAACTTATGCAACACTCTTTACTAAAGGAACCAAAATGACACAAAACAGTGAGAAAAAGTTGTTGTTCATTTTTGTGTCCCTGTGTGAAACATTTAGGGTGGGTGGCCTTGCCCACAGAGTGAAGTCAGTACTAGGGAACCTCGACCTTGTGGGAAAAAGATAGCCTCAGTTATGAGTATAGGATTTATTCCTATAGATTTGTTCCACTAACCATAACACCTTTTTCCAGCATAAGATGCTTTCCCCTTATGCCAGAGGCTGTTCTGCTACTGGAAAAAACCCATAGTATCCATTCCATAAAAGCTAGTAGTCAAATATTTTTTCTGACATCAGAAGGAACACAATATGCTTAAAAAAGTGAAAGCAGAGGGAAAATGTGATAGCCCTCATAATAACAATACTGGAGATTTATTTATTTATTATTAATTGTATATACCGCCCTCCCCCTGAGGGCTCAGGGTGGTTCACAACAAGGTTAAAACATACATTAAGCTGATAGACTTGATAAAGGGTCAATGGAATAAAAGTTGCCAACTTCCAGCTGGAGCCTGGAGATCTCCAACATTACATTTGCTCTCCAGACTACAGGGATCAATTCTTGTGGAGAAAACGGCAGCTTTGGAGGGTGCAATGGTCCCTCCTTTCCCCAAACCCCACTCTCCCCAGGGTCTACCTCCAAAATCTCCAGGTATTTCCAAGTCCAGAGCTGGCAACCGTAAGAATCTGAACTGGTAATATTAACCAGACAATACAGCCTTTCCCAAGATAGTTTTCTTCCAGCTGAAGAGTTGAACAGTGAACAATTTGGGGGCAAGCAGGAATTTGGATCCAGCTCTTCACTGCATAACTCCAGCATTTTATGTATTCTGTTATTCCTCTATCTTAGACTTGAAATCCAGGATCTTGTTTCTGAGCTGCTGCATGACATTCAGCATCACATACCTTACTCTCACCTTTATTGCCCTTCCTGGACCTTCTGCTTCTCTACATCAGAATCCTTATCCTAGCAATGGTGTTGCCTGCATGTAAAAGACCTTCAGAAATCCTTCCCGATGCTCTGAACTCTAAAGGTTCTTTCCATGCATAAGAGTTTTATTTTCTTTATTTATGAGCAGGTATTTTGATGAAGTCACTAGAGAAAATGTATTTCTGTTCACAGGGGCATTTTATATACAAATGAGCCACTGACTGGGGCAGGCAGCAGGCAGGTTTGTTGGTGTTGGAACAGGGGCTGAGGAGCTGGCAGTTCCCCTTTGCATCTGTTAGCTTTAGAAAGAGTCACAGCAACATCAAAAGACGTGTCCTGGTTATTTTTCATGGTGTCTGCATTGATCTATCACAGTCTGGGTTCCCAGACCACTTTGGGGGAGGTGGGTGGGAAAGAGGTGGTGGTAGAGGGGAAGTGTGAAATAAGATGGCTGCTAACCTAGTTTAACTTGGAAGAGAGCCGAACTGTCTAAACTGAGATTTTCCCCCTCTCTGAAAATCTACCTTTCTAGTGCCACTGAACAAGCAACAGGCTCGTGTTTCTCTAATGTAACCTCAGAATTTCTTCATACACTACCTTGTTTCTGATTTATTTTTGGTAAAAACAGATTCTGCTAACTTGCTTCAGCCTGAAAAATGACAGCTACAGAAGATCTTATCTTTTCCTGCTCATTGCTGCTGACATTGGTAAAGGTGACATTGTCACAGACATAAAAATAAGGAACATCATGCACAGCCTGCTGAAATGAATGCCAGTCATGAACTGTAGTCGATCAGGTTTGTACCCAAGGTAGCTAAGGGGCCTCTATAGGTTAGGGATTTCCAGCCGCCGGTGTGGGAGGGGGTCTCATTGGCGCCGACCCCCTCTGTTCGCAGTCTGGGGGTCCACCTGGATTCGTCTCTCTCAATGGAGACCCAGGTGGCCCATACAACCCAGACTGCATTTTTCCATCTTCGCCAGGCCCGGCGGTTGGCTCCCTTCCTCTCCCAGGCGGATCTGGCCACTGTGATCCATGCAACGGTCACCTCCAGGCTGGACTATTGTAACTCGCTGTACGCCGGCCTTCCCTTGCGTTTGATTCGGAAGTTAAAACTGGTGCAACATGCGGCAGCACGCCTGCTCACAGGAGGCGCCTTCAGAGAACACATCCAGCCTGTGTTGCGACAGCTGCATTGGCTCCCGGTTGAATTCCGAATCATCTTCAAGGTGTGGGTTTTGACCTTTAAGGCTTTGCGCGGCCTGGGACCCTCGTACCTTCGGGACCGCATCACCCCATACGTCCCAACTCGGCCTCTGCGCTCTGCAGAGGCCAACTTACTGGTGGCCCCCGGCCCCTCTATGATGCGGCTGGCTTCCACGCGGGCCAGGACTTTTACGGCACTGGCCCAGGCCTGGTGGAACACCCTTCCTCCAGCTGTCCGGGCCCTGCGGGACCTGGGTGAGGTCCGCAGGGCCTGTCAGACTGTGTTGTTCCACCGCGCCCTTGGAGTGCCTAGCTGCTGAGATGGTGCCCCCTTACCGCCCTGCTCATAGGGCAGTTCCATCAGGGTCCCCTCATATTGAGGCGTCCCGCCATCCATGGGGGTAGGTTTTAAATTGGGGTCGGACGCCTTTTATTATGTATTATGGTTTTTTGCTGTTTTATGAGTTTTAAGCTATTTTATGGGATGGAGCCTATGTGTTTATATTTGTACGACCGCTCCTGTTGATGTTTTAGTGAATGTTGTTCACCGCCCGGAGCCCTTCGGGGATCGGGCGGTATACAAATTAAATAAATAATAATAATAATAATAATATAATCTTCAGGTGTGCAACAAAGATGATTTTAGAGAACATGCACAAATGTAAAGAATAAATTCAACAAACTCATTCTTGTAAGCAAAAATATCCCTTTACCAGAAAGACTAGGGTGATTTCCACACAGGGACAGACTTTGAATCACAGAATCATAGAGCTGGGAGAGACCTCAAGAGCCCTGCCATGTGTGAGCCAGGATGGCATGGTACTTAAGAGCAGGTGAACTCTAACCTGGAGAGCCGGATTTGTTTCTCCACTCCTACATTCCTGCTGGGTGACCTTGAGCTAGTCACAGTTCTTCAGAACTCTCTCAGCCCCACCTACCTCACAAGGTGCCTGTTATGGGGAAGGGAAGGGAAGGGAAAGGAGTTTGTAAGCCACCTTGAGTCTCCTTATAGGAGAGAAAGGGGGGGTATAAATACAAACTCTTCTTCTTCCTCGTGACATAATTTACAGCAATATTAGCTGTAACAGAGATAGCTGTAACATTTAACAGAGATAGCACTGTTAACACATATTGCCTGACTGATGGCTAGCCCAGCTGCATTGTTTCTGAGATTCTGTGATTCTGATGATAAATAACAATTATTAAGGTATGTAGTTATGATTATTAAGCTAATATTGCTGTAAATTATGTCACAAGTATGCATATTACCAATATGGTGGTTTTCTGTGTATTATTTTTTTAATATATTTTGTAAAGGTGAAAGTCGTTCTGGTGAAGCGTCTTTATGACAGATTTCTACTCAGAGCAGACAGCAATAGCAGACAGCTGTGAAGCAGCATATAACACTGAGTAGGAGTTTGTCCCCCTTAACCATCCTGTTCTATTAATGAAGAAGTTGGGAAGTTGTCTTCCTATGAAACAGGATTTATTTGTAACTGGAATTCCTGTCTGGTATACTACCCTGTTTCCCCGAAAATAAGACATCCCCTGAAAATAAGACATAGTAGAGGTTTTGCTGAAGTGCTAAATATAAAGCATCCCCCGAAAGTAAGACGTAGCAAAGTTTTTGTTTGGAAGCATGCCTGTCGAACAGAACACCAGAGCATGCAGCTGTGGAGCGGAAAAATAAGACATCCCCTGAAAATAAGACATAGCGCATCTTGGAGAGCAAAAATTAATATAAGACACTGTCTTATTTTCGGGGAAGCACGGTATGTGGCTTACTGGACTGTGGTCTATTGGATTGTTTTGTATTTGTGGCTTGAGTGATTACACTCATGCATTAGATTGTACAGCCCTGCTGGGTGTAGTCTATGTAACAGAGTTTGTTTCATATAAATGTGCATCTTTATAAATAAATTCCACACATTGTATATTGCGTGCCTGAGCATAGTGTCATTTGTTTGTGTGTGCTTGTTTTCCTCACTATACATTATATATTGTTTTCCTCACTATACCATTTTCCTCACTATACCACTATACATTTTTAAAAACCTGGAGGCAGGAGAGGAAATTGCCACTACAGGGACAAGGTTAGGAAAAAAGGCTGCCACGCAGGTGAAAATCTGATTTTTTTGTACTCAGACACCAACCACCCAGGCCTTACTGTAATCTTTGCCAACATTTCAGGGCAAATCAGCTATGAGAAAAATTTAACCTAGGAAAGCCCCAGGAAGTACACAGATGTACCCCAATGTTGTGAGGAAGTAGGAAAAAACTTAACTTCTTGACAGTACTGAACTCCAGATAGATCATTCATGTAGAAATGGCCAAGCTCCTCTATGGTTGCCTAGCAATAGGTTGCCACGCCTCCAGATATGGCAAACCCCATTGCCTGCCATCAATATAAGTGGTGGGAGGCGAAAAATAAAATACAAAATACTGTATTTTCCGGCATATAAGACGACTGGGTGTATAAGACGACTGGGTGAATAAGACGACTCCCGACTTTTGAGAAGTTTTTCCTGGGATAAACAGTCGTCTTATACGCCGGAAAATAAGGTAGTGATGTCACTATGTTGTTTTTGAATAAAGCTCAGAAGTGAAACAGGATAGCTCTAGGAACTGTTGAAAACTCTACAGTGTTACTATAGAGCTTCCGTTGACTCCTAGAGCTATCCATTGTCCCTTTGGGGGTTTACTTGGAAGAAATGTAACAACAGTGCCAATGTCACAAGGACTCCATCATGTTTTCATCTCTAGCCCGCTCAACAATTCCCAGACTCAGCCCAGCAACCTTATGTGACAACCAGTGTGAAATCAGGGGACAATAACATGTGGCTGTCATCAGCAATAGAGTGACTTCTCTTCCAGGGAAATTGCAAAAGTGAGATCAGGCCTTTTTAAAAGTGTTGGAAACTCTATGGTAAAACCACAGAGTTTCCAGCAGTCCCTAGTGAAGAGTGACATTTCTGATTTGTTTCTGGGAGTGATGTCATGCAGTCACTGATGGTGATTACTAAAATTTTTATTTTATCTCACCAGCTACACAGTGGCAGCCGGCAATAGGAGCTGGAGGCTGGCAAGCCTAGCGTCATTGTGTAAAGCACTTAAGAGAAAAATCATGTTTGCCCTATGTCATGCATGAAACAACCTCTATGTTCTGTCCAAAGTAATATTTTCTGAGCACTTTATCAAACCACCAATCATATTATCAAAATGTTGTGTTATGGTATTTTTAAATCTAAAATTGATGGAGGGTTTTTGACGAGTTTTTCTAACAGGATATTTTGTAAATGATTTGTCTTTGGTGTCTATGCAGTAAATAACAATAATAAATGCAATAAACTCTGTTTAGCTTCGACCTTAAGATGAGCTGCTCTTCCATTAAGTGAAATAAGATGGCATATACAAGTTTGGGTGTGAAGAGGCCCTTCTGTGTCCACCGTAGTGCTCCTGCATTTTCAGTACATCATTGGATTGAAGTAATCAGTGGCCACCTTTTCTCAATAACATGGAAGACACAGCTTTCCCTTCCTAGGGGTAAGTGTCTGAAAAACTCCTTAGTAAGAAGATGAGATAAGGTGAGCCTTTCCATTGGATACATTTTTTAAAAGTTGAACTGAAATCAATTTCTGAGATACAGATGTGGGGTAACCCTGGCTTTCTCACAATTTATCCATTGAAGTAAAATGCACATTAAAGCTTATTTTCCTTCAAGATACCCGAGCTCCTTTCCTTCCCCATCTTACCCTCCTATCAAACCTGGGATGTAAATTAGGCTAAGAAAGATTATTCTATGCTCATCCAGTGAACTTCATAGCAAAATGAAAATTTGAACCCAGGGTTCCCCGGATCGCCTAGCCCTGCGTTGTAACTGCCACACGACACTGGGCTTACCACTTCTTGGAAGCTATATGGGTAGAAGTTAATCTGTAGCATGTCTTCTTTCTACTCTGCAGTCTCCTGTAGTCAATTGAATCAATGCCTATTATTTTAATGGCTCAAATGGGATAAAGAAAGAGGTACTGTCCTCCCTCGCCTCCATTCTGTTGCAAATGGTGCCTCTGCAGAACTCAAAAGCAGTAAACAGAGCCTGTGAGCAAATCGTGCAGTTGGCTCCTCTGAAAAGCCAAGAGAAAGCACAAATGCCAAGATTACCAAAAAAGCAAACCATCTCAATGGACAAAAGACAGTGATTGACTACAGCAAACAGGGAGTAACAAGAGAGGCTTCTTCTCCAAAATAAATATGTATGTGTACCCGTTATTGTTCCAGATTTAGTGAATGTTGACTTTAGCATGCAAATGTCAAGAATGCTAAATGCATTTTGTATATATCCAAAAATAAAAATCTATTTTTCCTCAAGTTGGACATTTACCAGTAAATGGTGATAATCACATTTAGGTCAACATTCCATTCACTGCTGTGTCTCTGATGTTTCCGCCATTCATAGACTCCATCTGGGATTGTCAGCATTCACAGCTGAATGTCATTATTCACTGAAGTTAAGTTCCATTGATTTTAATGGGAGAGATCTGAGCTTATGTCTCCTGTAGAAATCACTGGGTCTCAAAAGTGCTTAGCTTTGACTGTGCCCATCTGAAAGTAAAAGTTCTTTTTATTAATATGAAGTTAACAAATTATTTGGTACATTTCAGCAAATATATTGGATTAGGCTTTATTTATAAAAAGAAGAAAATACCTTAAAGCAAAAAAAGTAAAGCCAATTTCTAATTAAAAATAACTAAGACAGTCATCTGCCGGCAAAAAGGACTGGCAGTTAACCAACGTGAAGTAATTTGTATCCTCCCACTTTATCATGATAGTCCAAGACAAAAGTTTCCAAGGACACACTTTTGAAAGCCCACAGCATAGGACTCATTATCTTTTTGGTACAAGCCCTGTTCTTCCCTTTTCTTTTTTTTCCTCCTTCAGCAAAATTTGAACAGCCTTTGAATTTGGACAGCCTTTTTTTTCTTTCTGTTCCCCATGAACACTCATAGCCATTCCTGTCCCCAGATCACAAAATCAACGGCTGCAGCCAGACAACATGGCAAACAGGAGTTTGTCCACAAGGGACATGAATGAAGCTTGTTCGCTTCATTCATCTCTCAACCCACAGAGCACAATTAGATTGAAACCTTGCTGGTTTGAAAAGACTGGATTTACATGCTGGTTTACTGTGATCTTGGAATGCAGACATGTGGGCAAACTGGAGTTTGTTCCCTCTTATAACCAGGATTCTAAACCTCAGTCCCTACTTAGAAACAAAGGAAGAAATAAACCCGCATCCTCCCGTATTCCTGCACTCCAGTACCAGAGCACAGTGGAGTTTGATTCACGTCTTCCGAAACCTTCAGTTGCACACAAGGGGAAGGAGAAGGACACAAGCTCAAGAACAAACTCAGTTCATGGTTGTCATAGAAGAACCTCTGTTTCGTGGGACCCTGGAATACAGTCAGCAACAGCATTAAAGTTCTCTGAGTCTTTTCAATCTGGACACATATATGTAGAGTATAGATCCATCCTAACTACTGAACAATCAGAGTCATGGTCCAAGGAGAGCAGTAAGAAAACACAAAGGCTGAGATTTTCTTAAAGGGTTACAGAAGCATGAGATCAAAAAACAATTATGTGTATTGTGATGTATTTGATGAATAAAAACATCTGCTTTCTTTCTTTGACTACTAAATCAAAATTTTCCAATTTTTTTAGTAGAACAGGACAAATAAGATTTAAACTGCACATTTTATGTAGAATTGGAAGAAATCCCCTGGTTGAGTTTTGGGACTATCCGAGATAAAGGGCTTCTTTATAATGGCAGGTGAGTGATGAAAGCTAATTATGAAGCTTCCAGATTATTTAAAATGATATAGGTTTAGTTCAGATATAACGCAAAACCATAGTATAATTAAATTAGCTATAAACTGTTCTATTGTCCCAACGTGGACCATCTTACTAACTACTACTAATTAGAGTCCATCAAGCCATGATCACAAACCATAATTTGTATTAACTTAAATTAGTTTTAACTATGGTTTCACATGATTAAAAACACACAGAGAGAGTCATATTGGCTTTATCTTGTTCCTTTGCTCTGTCCTTATGCACTTTCTGGCTGCAGAGATGAATGGCCAGAATGAAAGCAAATATAACCAGCATTTGTCAAGGCAAACCAGGATTTTACTTGATTATCTGCAAGCTGAATCCTGGTTTCCCAAACAGACCTTGACCTCCTAGTTTCTCCAGAGCAACTGGTTGGATGCTGTGTGAAACAGCAGGCTACACTAGATGGGACCACTGGTCTGATCCAACTGGACTCCCCTTCTGTTCTTTATTACTTTAACTCAATGAAACCATATAGTACAGATCACTTCAATTTTCCTTCTCCAGCATCCATGTCACCATCACTTTCCATGAATCCTCATTATAGGAATGCTAGGCAGTGGCTTGGCATCTCCAGAACAATTGCGGGGGGCGGGGAGTAGGGGTGGCAGGGAGATGTACACTGGCATCATGCCATGATTCACGGATTTACTGAACCTCTATGGTTAAATTGCAGGGGGGTTGACAAATCCTAGAGTGATACCTTCAGTGTAATGATGTCACTTCCAATTTTTACTGGAAGTGATGTTGCATGTTGGTGCATGCCCACTTTCCATTTTTTTTCCAGCCAGCGGGCAATGATTGGGATCCAGGAGGTCTCCTAACATAGTGGAAGACCTGGCATTCCTTCCCCCTTATCTTATTGGCCATGTATTCAGACTTGGGCCTGCAGTGGGTCCTCAACCTGGAGATATAAACCTGTGTTCATTTACCAAGCTCCTGCCACAGATGAGAAATATATGTTTATGTGGACGGGGAGGGGCCCCAGAGTTGGACAAACAAGGAGACCTCTCAACAGCAGTGAGCCACCATAGGACTTTCACCACATGGATTATTTGCTGTGGGTTCAGTGCTATTGGGAAGTAGGTTTTTCCCCACTTCCCCCAACTTAGCAATACATTTATGTTCCCCCTCATGCTTTCCAAACATGCTTTGTTGTAAAGTTTTCAGAAGGATTGCAGAAAAGTCCACATGGTTGCCATGTGGATGGAAATGTTTGGATTTTCCCTGCCCCCATAGAAGCCGTTTCCCCCCCTGCAACTGTGGGGCTATTTGTCTTTCTAGTCAGCAACTGAACAACATATTGTTATAATGTTACAGCAATCTGGGCTAAATATGAATACAATAGTCCTTCCTATATAGGAAACCATTATTATGATTCTGAAAAAAAACCCCAACTTGTGTAATACCATTGAAAGTTACCATATGGAAGTAATTATTTTAAAAGGAATTGATGTCTGGAAAAATATTTAAGGCAGCATTTAAGTAGGAGTGATATATAATTTACATCATAATTATCTGTAGTGGCATAAACTGGAACTTAGGGATCTCCTCTGCTAGATGACAATTAGAAGAGCCTAAGGTGGCAGCTGTCACTCCTTATCTGTAAGTGATGTTCTGTCTGCTGTGACTGCTAGATCTCTAAGAGCAGCGCTGAAGGGAAAATCCAGGAGGGCCTGTTTATCCAAATCGCTTTGAAGTTGAAGCTGATAACAGCTGTAAGTGTATCAGTGGGGTGGACCAAGATGGTTTGCAGCTGGATCTGCATTTTGTAGAGCAGCACAAATGGCTGTTCCATCCCCCATTTTATACTCACTTAAATAGGTGAAATAGGCTAGGCTGAGAGAGAGTAAGAGACCCAATATCACTCCAGGAATTTCATGGTAGAGCAGGAATTTGTAGCAGGGTCTCTCAAGTCCTAGACCAGTGATGGCGAACCTTTTTGAGACCGAGTGCCTAAATTGCAACCCAAAACCCACTTATTTATCGCAAAGTGCCAACACGGCAATTTAACCTGAATACTGAGGTTTTAGTTTAGAAAAAAGTTGGCTCCGAGGCTCACATTACTTGGGAGTAAGCTTGGTGAAGTAACCATGCAACACTTCGAATGGGTGGATCATGACCCTAGGAGGGTTTACTCAGAAGCAAGCCCCATTGCCAGCAACCAAGCTTACTCCCAGGTAAAGGATCATGCCCAGGCCAGCCTAGGTATGTGTGTGGGGGGGTGGTTTTCCATCCCCCCACATGACGAACTCTGTGCACGTGTGCCCACAGAAAGGGCTCTGAGTGCCACCTCTGGCACCCATGCCATAGGTTCGCCACCACTGTCCTAAACTGACATCACTACACTACACTGTATTTCCCTGCCCATCGGGCATTAGTTGTTAATTGAAGAGGTGACTCTCTTGAGAAAGGTGGCACCACCCAAGGGGAAATCCAGATCATCCTTAGCATTATCTGTGTGTGTGTGTGTAAAGTGCCATGAAGTTGCAATTGACTTATGGCAACCCAGTTGGGTGTTCAAAGCAAGAGACTAACATAGGTGGTTTGCCATTGCCTTCCCTTGCATAGGGATCCTGGTATTCCTTGGTGGTCTCCCATCCAAGTATTAACCTCCTCCCCCAATTCTTTAGCCTTTCTTTACAGGGCTGGTGCTCCAACATCTTAATAGTTTTGGTTGACCCTTTCAGCACATTTCTCCTACTTAAGTTGTTATTTTTAAATAGAAAAAACTCACTCTCACTGGTTTCTCTTATCTTATTTAGCAATGTGATCCCTATGGTTCTTTAGCAAGCTACCCCTAAGCACTGTGACCAGCTGTCAAACATCCCATTATAACCCATTTGAGCCAGGCTGCTCCAGTTCAGAAAACGGGGTATAACTGAGTTACAATGTTAACAGAACAATAGCATGTAATTTTAAAAGGGTAGGGATTAAGACAGAAAGTTCAGGGGAGGGACTATAGTTCAATAGCAAAACACTCACTTTGCTCATTAAAGGTCCTAGAGTCAGTCCTTTGGATCTCCAGATACAAGATGCAATGTTTCAGTTATTACATATAAATCACTTTGAACTAAGAGGAAAGGTGTGATACAAATATTTAAATAAATAAACAAGTAAACAACAAATGAATAAATAAAAAGATTCAGTGATGTGAAAAATCTGTTTGTGCAAAATGCCACCAATCAGATGACCTTGCTTAGGATTGGCAAATACAGGTTGGGAAACTGATGGAGATTTGAGAGTGGAACCTGCAGAGGGACTTCCCTCCAAAGTGACTAGTTTCTCCAAAAGGACTGGTCTCTGTTGTCTGGAGAGCAACTTTAATTCTGGGAGATCGCCAGGGCCTATCTGGAGGTTTGCAGCCCCAAACCTAAACTCTGGAACTCTCTCTCCTTCTGTCTGTCCCCTTCTGTGGCTATCTTCTATCAGCAACTGAAGACTTTTTTTTATTTCATTTGGCATTTCCTGAGTGATGCCTTCTTCCTGACCAATATTTTCATTCCCGTTTTTTATATCTTTGGATGTATTTTAATTGTTTTTAATTTTTTTAAATGATAAGTATTGGGGGAGTTGATTTTAATGCTTTTAAAATGTGGCTTTATCGTGTATGTTTTAAATTTTTGGCTGTTTTGGGGTCCCTTGTGAGGGCAGAAAGCTGGGATATAAATTTTGTAAATAATAGTTGAAAGGTCTGACTTTGAATAAGGCAGCTTCATTGTTCAAGGCTGACTGAGGATACTCAGCAGTTTTAAAAATTGAATTTCTTGTACAAAACCAGTTTTGAAGCTAACTTTAAATTACCTCTAGCTTTTTAGACCTACTTTCCAAATCTTACTCTACAAAAATCAGACAGATATTTTACAGAATCAAAACACACTGGAATCTAAATCAGGAATTGCCAAACTTCTTTTTTTAATGAGCATTGCTTCCAAGTGATGAAAAATACTCCAAGCTGCTTCTGCCCCGGTCTCTAGTGTGTTACCTTGCTATTAACTAAGCAGCACAAAGAAAAATCCCATGAAACAAATGCTTTTTTGGAAAAAAAAACCCAGAACAGATCTTTATGCAGTCTTTCTCGGGAATACTCTAGGACAGAGGTCTCCAAACAGTGGACTTCCAGATGTTCATGGATTACGATTCCCGTAAGCTCTGCCAATTGGCCATGCTGGCAGGGGCTGATGGGAATCATAGTCCATTAACACCTGGCGGGCCATAGTTTAGAGACCCTGGATCCAGGGGATGCTCTAGCTATTTGTTGCACTCCTGGACTGTTCGGTAACAAGACTTCGTGTTCAAATGATTTCCTTTATTGAAAACAGCTTCAGGATTTAGACTTCCATTGCCAGAACTGAAGAATAAGTGCCAAAACTACTCCCTCTCCATGCCCCCTTCCACATCATTTAACACCACCCCTCGGTTCCAGTTCCCAAAAGGGGAACAGCACTCCTCCAGTCTCACATGAAGGAGACAGCACGGCCTTCACTAGATCAAAACAACCCACTCCCCAACGCTTTGAAGTGCAAAAGTCAGCAGGTGTCTATTGAACAGATTAGCTTGCGCCTGAAACGAAACCTAGAAGGAAACAACAGTAAGCAGTCCCAGTGAGAGGATCCCACATCCCAGCTGGGAGACATGACAGGTTGTGCCAGAACAGGCCAAGTCCTGGCACTATTCTGCCTCAATAGGGAGCTACTGGTAGCTCAAGAGGCTACCTGTCAGAGACGCCTGATATAAATTATTTAAACATAAAAATTATAGCTGTTGATTCTTCACAATCTCTCCTTGAGTCAGTGAATTATAAAATATTAATGTATTGTCAAGGGCTTTCACGGCCGGATTCAACTGGTTGTGGTGGGTTTTCCGGACTGTGTGGCCGTGGTCTGGTGGAACGTTTCACCTGCATCTGTGGCTGGGATCTTCAGAGGTGTATCACAGGGGGAAGTCTGTTACATACCTGTGTCCAGTTCCCAAGAGGGGAACAGCACTCCTCCAGTCTCACATGAAGGAGACAGCACGGCCTTCACTATATCAAAACAACCCACACTCTGAAAATGCCAGCCACAGATGCAGGCAAAACATTAGGAACAAGATCCACCAGACCACAGCCACACAGCCCGGAAAACCCACCAGAACCAGTATAAAATATTAATTTGGAAGACAGAACTGAGCCAGATAAAAGCCACTATGTTGGAATGTTTAGAATACTTAAATGTCTACAAATACCGGAGTTCAAGTTCCTATGTTCCCTTTGGACTCACTCAGTGACCTCAAGCCAATCTTTTTTCTCAACTTAGCGAACTTCACAGGGTTATTGTGAGGATAAAATAGACAAGGGAAAGCCATGCATGCCATCCTGAGACTCCTGGAGAAAGGCTAGAAATAGCATACAAGGCTCTCCCTCCCTTTTTATCCTTGCAACAACCCTGTGAGCTTGATTAAGCTGCCTGGCTTGCAGTTTAAAATATACCAGACAGAAAGGGGGCTTTTCCACACAAGCCGCTGACATCATTTTTAACTAATGAAACATTTCCTCTGTCTGGTTCTGAAAACATTTCCAAGCACCTTTTGCCTTGTTTTTGAAAACACTTTTATTATGTTGTTTTGCTGAAACATTTTCAAGCCAGCTTCCCTTGCAGTGTGATCATATTTAAAATGCTTACCTTTCCCGCTGAAAAGCCTGGCTGTTTTCTACATCTCTGTGCTGTTGCCCAGCCTGCCCCTCAATGCCTGGTTGACTTGTTTTTTCTGCATCCCTCCCCTCACTTCTTTCCCCCTTCATTTTTGCCATTTCATGCTTTTTTTTTTTTTTGCAGTTTGACTAAATCAGCAAAGCATCAATTAAACGGATCTACAGAACATCGACTCAATGGATCAACAAAATATTGTTTTTACAAATTAGCCCCCCAAAAAACCGATTATGGCAGTCATAACACTTTTGGAGGAGGTGAGTGTAGGCAAACATCACGGTAAAGGGGGGTGGGGTTTAAAAAAACATTCTGGAAACATTCTACGTGACTTGTGTGGAAAACGCCAGGATTGAACAAAAATGACAACTTTCAGTTGTATGATTATAGCACTCCTTGTGGTAATAGAAACAGAATATACCAGAAAAAAGTTCAGCAAATCAGTTATGATACCCCCAAATTACTAAGATACCTGTTTGGAGGTACACTAGTTGCATTTGAGAGCAACTGCACTGATTTGAAATGGTCCATGTGGAGAAAACACAAGAGGTATTCCCCGGAGAGAAACTGTGCCTGACTTAATGGGAGAAAGCTCAAACAATGAATAGCCTGTATGACATTTTCTAAATTCATTGTGATTAATTTTTAAAAAAATCTGTCCTGTGGCATCCAGTTTTAAGAGAAAGCTTTAGAAGAATTAGTCTGGGGCAAAATGGAGATGCTCCTCAAGACATCATGTTGAGTATTTTGTTGTTTCCTTGGCTTTCTCAGCGCCTGCCAAGAGCATTTCCTTTGAGAGCAGAACTTTCCGAAGATTCTTTGGCATGATCTCAGGCCTAAAGAATGCTGAAATCAGCCAGCAAAAACTCTTTTCTCAAGATGAGTTCCTTGAGGGTAGCATGATAATGCCATGCTGGATGGTATTTTTTAAGCAGCTGGACACATTTTGGGACTTGCCTGCTGATACAAAACACTGTGAGTTAGATCTGCCTTGTCCTTTGCAATATTCTTTCACAAAAGAAAGGAAAAGCTTATTGTAAAACAGAGTTGCCCACTTGCTGACAGATCACGTGATCAACCTTTATATACAGCTTCTTCCCCACAATTCTGCAGGAAAAAGTCTAGCTTCTTTACCAAGAATAAAGAAAACCAACACTATTTTTGCTTTACAAAAACCTGGAGTTTTGCAAAGAACAAATCTCCTTCTTGCCAAGGTCAAATTCTGCATATAGAAAGAAAGTAAAGCTGTATCTATACCAGATCTGCCGCTCTCAAGTCTTTCTCAGATGAGGAGAAATAAAGTCTTTCACCTGGTAAAGACTCCTGTGCTTGGAGCATCAGTTTCCAAGAATAAAAAAAAATGGCACAAGTTACTTGTTAGTGGCCCTGGTAGGCAAGCCGGGTGCCGGTGAATCACCATGTCGGGGAGGCAGCATCCCGTCAAGGCGGGGAGGTGGCGGATTGGCCCGGCAGTGCGGCGTCCCCTCTCCAGCTGTGGCTGGGGCAGCGGTCTTGCGCGGCCCTGGAACCAGTCCAGGCACCGCGCTGGGGCTCGCGTCCGGACACTATAGTACTGCAGCTTACCACTCTGCTGCTTTAATTCTCTTTCTCGAGTAATTTTCTGTAGGGTCTAAACATGTGTTCAGGGTCTGAACACATACTTTAGGTGCAGTATGTCTGAGGTTCAAACCCCTCTGGTTAGAAGGATCGTGGGGAAACAGAGATGGGAAAGACTTTTGTTTCAGGCTTTTCAGTGCTGTTGCCAGACAGAGTAGTCTGTGCTGCACCGGATGAATCAGTGGTCTGGTTCCATAGAAGGTAGGCATATATGCTTATTGCATAGTCTAATGCAAGTCTGCTTACCCTGCTCGACAGAACTGTTGAGGAGATTAGAGGATCCCTTGTAACTGATCCTAAGTTCCTTCAAAGAAAGGTGAGTTCCAGATGTAGCGAAGACACTGTAGTAAATCCATTTAGCAAACCCCCCCCCCCTTTTCCCCCCAAAAGGTATACTTCGGCAAGTAAATAGAAAAGTTTATAATCTAACCAGGACATTCCAAAATTGTGCTTTACATGGCTAGAATGAGACTTGGGGGGGTAAGCTAAAAGCAGGGTGGGGGCAGGCATAGTTCCAAAACTCTAGCTTATGATTTATTTCCCCATCAAGTCCTGAATTCTTTTCCCTATAAATATTTAAAAATATTTGGTTCTAACACCACAGTTGGGATTGAACTCAGCTGCTGACTAATCCTGGATAGTTATACTGGGCGACACAAGGTCAAAGCACTGTGCAAATATTTACTAATCAATGAGGTGCTGCAGCGTCATGCCTCTGCTAAAGCAGGGAGCAAGACTCAAGGCAGCAACTTTAACAGGGTAATGGGAAGAATATCAGTTTTACTGGAAATGTTAAAAGGTTCTACTTGCTGGAGAAACTATCTCATTCAGCAATTAAGATGATAGGGGAGTTCCATGGCCTTCCAGATGTATCCAGCTGAAATTATTGTGCTGATACATGGACACCTCTCCAATCATCTGAGCATAGAATGCATCCAGTTTCTCTGTGTTCTTTGTTCCAGTAGCTCCTTCTGACTCCCTGGTAAGATTATTCCCAGGATTACTGGACCTATGTGAAGAACAGCTATCAGGGGGCTGAAATTAGGAGAGACAAGATGAAATTGCCCCCAGGCAGAGCTGGGTTTGAGGAGGAGGAGAAATTATCTCATCCCTATTTCCTTAGTTTCTGCAACCCGGGGATGATCTTGTTTCCAGAGGTCAGAGAGGCTGCTAGAATGTAAAGGAACACAGAACAATCATTGAGTTTCTGGCTCAGATGGTTGGATACAGGTCAATGAAAAAAATGGAGAATCTCCAAGGGGATATTGGTTGGAGGGTCAAAATGTATTGCATGTTCTTGTGCAGATTCCACCACTGTCTGATGAACAAGGTTTTCTACCAGTTACATTTTAATTCCACACTTCCTTTACAGAGCTCAGAGTAGCACACATTATTCTTGCCATCCCATTTTATCCTTGGAACAACGCCATGAGCTAAAATAGGCTAAGAGCAATAGGCTCAAAAAGACAAAAAAGTGAAATCGGTGAGGGTGGGGTTTGGGGAGGGGATTCAATGAGAGGCATGACATCACTTCTGGGTTTTTCCCAGAAGAGATATCCTGCCATCAGCTCGACATCTAATTTTTAATTTTTCTCTCTCGCCTTTACAAGCTATGAAGGAAACAAGAAGTGGGGCCAACTCCAGCTTCATAATTTTGTGGAGGTTTGGAGGCAGTGCATGGGGAGGGCACAGGGTGTAACGAGGAAAACTGGAGCCCTGGGCAAAACCTGAGTTTGATGCCCCCCCATGGGTGGCGAAAGGAGGAGGAGCTCCCCCGTCCTCCTCCCTTGGTGGCTTGTGGCTTCCCCCTTCCCTGCCAGCTGAACTTAGGTGACCCCCTTACTGGCGAAAGGGCATGAGATGCAGGGGGTGGTGGCAGGCAGCAGCACCATCCAGGGGAGAGCGGCGCGGTTGGTGGGTCGGCCAGGTGTGCATGCACCCCTGACTGCTAATCCTGCCACCCCACAAAGATCCATCCGAGGACGCAGCAGGGCTGACAAGAGGCGGAGTACAGGCAGCAAGGCTTGGCAGTTCGGTTTGGCTCGATCCGTGGATCAGGCTGAGCTGAGCCAGTTCAGAGGTGCTTGGAGGGCCAAGGGCCCGAGCCTGCCCATTCCGAACTCTGCGCGATCCAAACTTGTGGTAACATCCAAGATTCTCGGATGCGTTTTTATTTTTTGGTGTTTTTTTGCATTTCGACCTGCAGGGGGTGTATTTTTAGAGATATTGGCACCAAAATTTCAGGGTATCATTGCTCCAGCACATGGACCTGCTGGGTTCAACAAAAAACAGCATTTTTAAAGCTAGTGACACCATAATTTCAGCATATCTTCAGGAGACCGTCCTGATGACACCCCCCAAGTTTGGTGAAGTTTGGTTCAGGGGGGCCAAAGTTAATGGACTCCCAAAAGGGGTGCCCCATCCCCCACTGTTTCCAATGGGAGCTAATAGAAGATAGAGGCTGCCCCTTTGAGGTTCCATAACTTTAGCACACCTGAACCAAACTTCACCAACCTTGGGGGGTGTCATCAGGGCAGTCTCCTGAAGATACCCTGAAAGTTCTGTGACTGTGCCTTCAGAAATGTACACCCAACAGGCTGCACCAGAAATTCCCCATTGACATCAATGGAAAAAAATCAATGCAGAAGTAAGATTCTTGGGCAAATTTATGGGGGTGCCTGTCAGGCGTGCAACTGTTAAGCTAGTGACACCAATATTTCAGGGTATCATCAGGATACTGTCCTGATGATGCCCCCCAAGTTTGGTGAAACTTGGTTCAGAGGGGACAAAGTTATGGACCCTCAAAGGTGCAGCCCCCATCTCCTTAGCTCCTATTGGAAACAATGGGGGATGGGGCAACCCGTTTGGGGGTCCATAACTTTGGACCCCCTGAACCAAACTGCTCCAAATCTGGGAGGCATCATCAGGACAGTCTCCTTATGATACCCTGAAATTTTGGTACTGATATCTCTAAACATACGCCCCCTGCCGGCCAAAATGTGAAAAAACACCAAAAATAAAAACGCTGGGGCATGCCCTGCAAAATTCCTGAGCCCTGGGCAGCTGCCCACATTGCCCAATGGACATTACGCCACTGGGAGGGCAGAGTTTGGGAAGGGGAGGGATCTCAGTGGAGATGTTAAGTCACAGGTTATGTCCTCTGATGCTGCTGTTTCTTCCAGGGAAACTGGTCTCTGTAGTCTCTGTAATGTAAAATTTGGGCACAGTTTCAAAACTCCAGGCCTCAACTGGAGGTTGGCAACCCTAAACTCAACCCTGTAACCTCTAGACCAAATTAATCCTGGTTCAATTCCAAAGGGCTTAAGAAAAGTGTGGAGGTCTCTGTTAGAGCAAATCTGATTTGAAAGTGCAACACAAGACTTCTTCTGTACCTAAAGCCTAAATGAGGCTTATATAACATCCACACCACTATTCATGTTCTTTGGGACTATGCAAGGGATTTATTCAGTCCCAGTTAAAGTGACCTTTCACTTCTTTCACAGAAGGAAGATTGTTGCATACACCTATCCAAATGCTCAGGGAATGCTACAATCTTAGCCCTAATTTTCACTGTGCTGGTAAACCTGTTGCTGGACTGTACCACTTCGGACTGCAGGTGGGGATATGAAGGTTAGATAGAAGGGTTAGCTTGGTGCCTGAAACCTGTTTTCCATGTTCATAGATTTTTTTAAAATGAAGGAGCCTTAAGTAATGTGAACCCCAGCTGATGGGGTCGAGTCCAGACTCAAGCTAAGCAACTCAACACGTAGACCGAAGAAAACTAGGCCTAGGTGGTTTTGTCAGTTAATAGGAAACAAAATGAAAGGAAACTGATAGATTGCAGGGGGCATGGGCTAAACAGCCAGAAACAGCTGAAAATGACCTTTAATACTGGCTGTAGTGGTTTTTCTGGACTGCGTCACTGTAGTCTGGTGGTTTTAGCTTCTAATGTTTTGCCTGCATATGTGGTGGGCATCTTCAGAGTCACAGCAAGATGTGTTTCTCTCTGTGGAACGGAGATCTGTAATACCGTGTTTCCCCGAATATAAGACAGTGTCTTATGTTAATTTTTGCTCTTAAAGATGTGCTATGTCTTATTTTCAGGGGATGTCTTATTTTTCCTGTGTTCTGTTTGTCGGGCATGCTTCCAAACAAAAACTTTGCTATGTCTTACTTTCGGGGGATGCCTTATATTTCGCACTACAGCAAAACCTCTACTATGCCTTATATTAGGGGAAACAGGGTAGTTCGATCTCTAACCTTCTCTAACCTTAGACTGAGGTTATAATTTTGCTTAGAATTGCACTGTGAACTTAGTAGAGGTATGGCTTTGTGGATTCAGAGAGGGAAGCCGTTCATTGTAGAATGGATATTTTCCACTGATTTTTTCCCTTCCCTTTGGCAGGATTTGTGGCACCAAGCCCCATTGATCTCCCTTCCCAAACTCCATCATCACCTGACACCACCTCCATATTTCCAGGAATTTTCCATGCCAGAGTTGGTAACTAAGCATGTAAACATAATGACTACTTACCTCATGCCACACCCTTTTTGGAATATTGAGGTTGCCCTCTCTGTTGTGATATCCCCTCACAAGTGCACAACATCACTGTGTATTCTGAGTTTTCCCCAAAGTTTCTCAAACCTGCTTTGCCACAGTCTTTCCTGAACTATCACACCCCAAGTGATTTTGAACGTCCATGAGGTGACAGTAAGCATCTCTGCATCACCCCTCCCACATCAGACAGCACCTATCCCATTTCTCTTCACACCTGCCGTTTCCCACCACCATCATCAGTGCAATGGCGAAAGTCAGGAGACAAATCCCTGCATAGAAGTTCCACTAACACCGCAAATTCCATTGCATTTGTGTAGGAAATGAGAGCAAAATGAAGAACTGTCCCCATGTGGAAATATACGAATACACTTCTGGAACACAGAGGTGTCAGTTTGACCTAACAAAACTAATTACCATGAATCAGTTGAAAGCTTTTTGCAGCTGTCTACCTTGTAATGACATATGCTGTAAATAAGGACCAAGTTATAAATTTATCCAAAGTCTATGTTTTCCTAGGGCAGCTCTTGGAGGGTAACCTAGTCGCTATAGTATAATTTAGGGGCAGGGTAGTATATTCTAACTGTATGCCCAGAAGAGTTGAACCAGAAGAGTATGCCCAGAAGACTTGGGTAGATTCACTATTTCCTTGCATTGCTATAATTATACATGGTGCTTTGTGAAATGTCACTCTCTTGTGTGGAAATAGCAAACCAAGAAGATAGTTAGATCTCAAGTGTTAGAACCAGGCATCCAAGATCACAAATTTGACTTAATACATGCTAGAAGTTGTACAACTGATGGCTGAAAGAAAACAGCATCAGTCCATCTCCAGGAAAGGCTTAAAAATATTCAGTTCCACATAGACAGCATAATACTGCAAATGTTAAATAATTCCCATGTGTACAAGGCAGCTGTTTCTGGTTATCTGCTGTCTTGCACGAGTACTCTGGTTGTGCGAGCAAAAAGAAAATGGACATATACTCAGAAAATCTAGTGACAGAGTCAGAACAGAGATGCACAGTTCTCATCTTGTGGGAGGGTAAAAATGTATGCAGGTAAAGAAAGGTTCCTTGTGAAAGGTACATTGGTATCCGTGACACAAACAAACACAGCAAGGACAGCACAAAAGAATTCTACTACAATTAAGTCAACAAATTTGTGGTAACCTCAAAACGTGACTTGATACCTTTGAAAACTGCCAGAAGGCTGCAGCTGGTACCTAACGGGATGGCAGAAGATCTGTTCCAAGGTGAGCATTATTTCCTGTGGCCAGGGTGACTGTGGGCCACAAAGCCCTGGACTGAAATTTTCCCTCTGTCATAAATGAGGCAAAATTCATGACAGAACTTCAGCCTTTTAGGCATAACAGACTTATTGCCACAACCTTCCAATCTGCAATAAAGGGACAGTAATACTGATGTATCAGACAGGGCACAATTACAGAGCTAATATATGTACAGTACTCTCAGCACCCTAAAGGTAATATGAATAAACACAAATTATTATGAAGTCAAAGTCTTGACCCACAAAGAAAAGTTTTTTTTGGCAGATAAGGACACACAGAGAAATGCCAGATCAGTGTTTTATTTTTTAATTTGTTTTAAGGAGAAAGTGTTGTTAACCAGGCCCAGACTTTCAGGATGAAGCATGTAGAATTCTAACTAATGAAATGTATTTCAAAATCCAGAATTTGCAATGTGGAATTATTTTAACTAAACTTTGATTTTAGAATTAAGATCACTGGTTCCTCTTGGGAACTGAGGGCACCCAGTTATATTGAGAAACTTATGCTGTGAGGTTTTCTTTTCACTAAAGAGTTTACAGGCAAGCAAAGTGTTCAGAGAGTGCCTTTTGGGCCAGTTTTGTAACTCACAAATAGTTTAGCAAGATCCAGCACAGCTGCTGCATTCCAGGTTTTCAGCACTTGAGATAGGACAGAGTAATACAACTTCAGCACAAAGTCTGGCCAACATGTAAGATTAGCCAAACACAAAGCAAAAGGCTTTTTGTGACGTGAGGTTTGACTTTGGATACAAATGGCCATTTTAAGTTCAAAAGGAGCGGAGCAACACTTATGATTACAGTTCTGTTTCCTTTCCATGCTTGTTTTTAAAAGGAAGATAAGTCTAGCATGCTTTTCCCAGGGCCCTTCGCAGAGCACAGTGGGATAGCTACTACTTTGCTTTGTAGACTGGGGCAAAGCACAGATGAACAGCAGTAATTATAATTCCCACTGAAGGGGCATTGAAAACCTCACACAAATATGTCACTGCTTTTTTTCAAGTGGGAACAAAAGCTGCTGTTTGAAAAGGTAGCTACTAACACCCTCTTAGTTTCTCCTGATTTCACAGACCTGATAACTCCTGATCCAATCACAGGCCAAGGAGGATTAACTCTTTCTTGCCTCTATGCATCCATCTATACCAGTGATGGCGAACCTTTTCAAGACCGAGTGCCCAAATTGCAACCCAATTTTTCGCAAAGTGCCAACACAGCAATTTAACCTGAATACCGAGGTTTTAGTTTAGAAAAAACAGTTAGCTCCGAGGTGTGCGTTACTTGGGAGTAAGCTTGGTGGTAGTTGGTGGCCTTGCTTTGAAGCAACCATGCAACTCTTCCAACTGGTGAATCACGACCCTAGGAGGGTTTACTCAGAAGCAAGCCCCATTGCCAGCAACCGAGCTTACTCCCAGGTAAAGGATCGCGCCTTAGTTCTTTGCATGAAAATCAGTGGGGTTTAACAGCGCTTAACAGGGTTACCTACACTGTTTCCCCAAAACTAGGTCTTAAGTTTAATGCTAATAATTGAGCCCAGCGGCCCAGGCCAGCCTAGATGTGTGTTTGTGGGGGCGACAGAAAGGGTCTGAGTGCCACCTCTGGCACCCGTGCCATAGGTTCGCTACCACTGATCTATACTTATATTTAACACTGAATCATATAGTTTTACCATAATGGATGGCAGCTCCACAACAGTGTTAGGCTAAGACATCTCTTCAATCCATTCTCCATAGATCCTTTACCCAGATATCCTTGCAAATGAGCCCCAGGAGACATGTTCTATGCATGAAATTTATCTGAAACTTTGTAGCTTTAGGAAACTTTTCACACTGTCTTGTTTACTGAAGAATTTTTGCTACAGAACCCAATTATTGCTAAGGATTGTGGGAACAGTTCTATGAGTCTCACAATGCTGATCCAGTCTTTTTTTTCTTCCTGAAGGCTGCACACCCCAGAATGAGCACACTGTACCGTGATAGGTCATAATTTACAAGCTCTTTCAGGGAATTTTGCCCACTGTTTACAATTTTGAATGCCCCCAAATCTTGGTTCCCTATCAGAAAGTTTGAAAACCACTGCTTTGTATGCCAGTGTACATTCTGCCACTAAATTGTGGACATTCTCCATGCCATCTCAATGAAGCAGAGCACTCAATTCCAAGTGGTACCAGCAAGATCTGTTGCTCTGGGAAGCTGCTGCCCCATGAAACCACACTTTACAGCAGTAAACCTGCCCAACTATTCCTCCCTATAGATTTCAGGCAGCCTTCTCATTACCCAGACAGCAGATCTGTAATTGCTATGACATACCCAGTCAGCTGACTATTCTGCTTGTATATTGTACTTTTCCTTCCTGCTTTGCTGCTGCTTACTTAAGGCAGGGCCTGGTTTCCTGAACCATCTTGACTAAGCATTTATATTGGACACTATACGACAACTAAGTAAGATTGTGAAAGAGGAGTGGCAAAAGCTTGCTTGTTATTGCCCAGCATGATAGCCAGAATGTTTATGGTCAGAGCCCTGCATACCACAAGCCAGCACATTTTGCCCACCCTGCATCTGTGCTCCCATCCCCCACGCCCAGGTATGTGAAGAGGTAGAAGCACATATAACAATCTATTTTCCTGAAAGTTCCTCCCCCTCATAAAAGAACCCCTTCCAATTGGGGCATGCTCTCAGTCCACCCACAGCACACTTCACAAATATACTGAGTTATCTATGATGGTCAAGCAACTCATACATTTAATTTTAAAAAGATACATTTAATCTTTAAAAGATACGTTACAAATTATTACAATGCACAAAATCAATTTATTTTTCTGCCATAATCTGAGGAATTGCACTCAGGATTTACAGTCACACCACGCAATCTGCAACTTTTGTAAATGTAGTTTTTGTTCATGGGCCTAACATGCATTGCAACAATAATCAAGATCTCTTCTTCATAGGAATGTAATTTATCACCAGGAAATATAAAATGCACTTTAAACACAAAACCCTTGGTTAAAGTATTGCATAAAACTTGCATAAAGTCCTGCTGGGCTTTCTGCATTTTTTAGGCTTCGGATATGTGAGACATACCAAGTCATTTCAGAAGGCACACCAAGAGAATGCAAGTCTGTGCTCTTGAGGACTACAGCAATGGACTAAACCACTTACTTGGGGATTGTCTTCAAAGTGAAAGAAAATACTCCTTGAGTACATAGCTTGGCAAGTGCCAAATGTACCCAACAGAATGCCTTTTCAAAATTTCAGGTTTGTCCTGCTGAAACTGCATGCCATACAATAGGCAGTGTTATTTGTATGCCACAAAAATGCATTTAAAAAACTAGACCTCTTGCAGGATACTGATTGTTTTGACTCACTGTACTGAAAGGCAATAGGAAATATCTGTGGCACTTGAGATTTAAGACTTTTCAAATGCTGTGCAATGTACAAATTGTTTTAAAAGCTATTGGTAGTACAATACGTTAGCATTATAAGCCATAATCTGACCACCAGACACTAAGATCTTTTTTTAAGCAGAATACCAAACCAATTATTTTGTATGGAACAGCTTTTTTGTTGTTTTTTAAAGATTAGTTTCATCCAGGAAACACTATCCTGCAGTTTGAGTCACAACCAACACCTATCAATCAATAAAGGGCTGGGAAAGAACATGCAAAGAAGCATGAAGTTACTCAAAGGTAAGAAATTTAGTTGTAATTTTTGTCCTTATTTACATCTTAAAGAGGTTTACAGATTTTAAGATGCAATGTAGGTGCTCAGAAACCAGTTTTACCAAAACATATTTGAAGAACTACTCTGATGTAAAGTATTATTCAGGATACATTTATCAAGAAATAGAAATACAACTTCTTTGTTAAACCATTATCCTCAGTTAAGAGGTCAAACCTAACATATCTAGACTATACAACTTGTGGCCAATTTATTTAAATGTAATCTCTTGGCCTTCTGTGTAGCTTATCAAGAGTTTGATCAACATCTTTTTTTAATGGGGGGCGGTGATTGACTGCAAAAAGGGGATCTGTCAAGCACCTGCAGGTCACAAGATCCTGTTGATAAACTGCACAGGTCCACAATAGCAGCAGGAACAGGTATTAGCACTGTTGAAATCCAGGACTTGTAGACTTTGGGTGTTAGTTGCACTTTTAATTAGAATTCTAACGTTTTAATATTTTAAAAAATGCCAAATTACTGTCAGACAGAGCTTGATTACCGCTTTTTAAAAGTTCTGTTCAGGAACTTTCAGTACAAGTCAGTCTAAGCTTTGCTAAGTTACATAGCATTTGGTAACAGCTCTGCATTCTAGCTGGTATTTATAGAAGTTACTCTGGCAGCAGAATAGATAAGGCCACATTAACCTGAAGTGTAAGGATTCAAAAGTGCATATGATCACGTAGAAAAGCATTCTCCATACAAAACCAGAGGTGCTATGCATTGCTTACTTTGTGTGCCCAACCTTGTTTTATTGACAATTTTTTGCATGTAGACTTCAATTATGAATCTGTAATCTTAAGCAGTAAAAAGGCCTCTTCAAATGAGACAAACAACCCATATGGGAGAACAATGCACTTTAAGAAACAGAATGTATGGAGTCCTAGGTAATTAACTTGCATGCCATTACCATGAGTGTTTTCCCAAGTGGAATCACTGTGACTGAAGCTGCCTTAAAATTGGATTCCAAGGAAAAATAGCTAAACTGCAGATTGCGAAGCCCATGGTCTTAGGCCCAGAAATGTATCTAAAGCAGGAATGTGGCCTGTGAAGAGCAGCCAATATCATGAGATTGGGGGGTGGGGGGGACGACACAGGATTGCTGTGAAAAATACCATACATAGCGCCATAGTTTTGGTAACCACTCTCTATAGGTGGAAGTTAAATGCCATGGCAACTGAAGCTTTGTCTTTCTTTAGTCTGGGCTTATTTAGGATTCACTTATTTCTAGTCAGAATATACAAACAAGCCAATGTTAATTTCTTTTATGTCAATATATCCTGGACTTTGCAGATTAAAGAACAGCTCAAACAACAGTTACCTTGCTCCCCCAACCATTGATGCATACAGGACTGCAGCTTGCAAGTGTACTTTGGAACATTCTGGAACATAGTTTATTGGTTTGGGCAGCCTACCAAGTATTTCTGCAGGAATGGAGCAATTCTGCAGTTCAAAACCAAGTTAATCTGTAGCTAGACACCATTCTGATAGGGGAAAGCTAATAAAAGAAGCACCACCTTGCAGACATGGCTTTAATAGCTTGGGATTTTTTCCTCAAAAGTTTTATTGGGAGAACTACAAAACATTTACAGTACAAAGTTTACAGTCTCACACTCCAAATTTGTAGTGAACTGACTCTCCAAAATATATATTACAACTCAAATTGACTTATCCTCTAGTTACATTCAAAACATACTTCTGTTAAAGTAGTCCAAAGAGTACATAGTGCTGAACCTGTACCTATGTACATACAAAATATAAGGTACTGCTCATTCATCCACCCTCCAGGAAAGTTTTGGAGAACTCCTGGCTTTCTACACACGAAAAAAAAATACATATTTTGGAATTTAATTATAGATATGATCATGTACTCAAAAGTTTCAGATCCAAAAGGTGGTCTCCTTAATTATAAAATGAGTGGTACAGTTTTTTTTTGTAGTTAAAAACCCAGCCCTACATTCAAATTCTCAAGCATTAAGAAAAATACTTATTTGGTTGAGGAAGATTTAAGGCAAGCATGAACCCTTATGAAGGCACTGTGAGACATAATACTGGGACCCTCCCCCCTTATTGCTACATACTTTGAGACTATCACAGTGTGATTGGTGAAGTTAGGCAACTTGAATACTTTTTGGTTAATTTTAAAAGTTTGAATTAGGTTTGCCACTTTAAATTCTGATTGCAAAGTAGGTTTTTTTTAATAGCTTGGACGGGTTATACAACCATTGTACATTCTAAAACCCATTGAAGTTTCTCAAACTACTTCCACAGAACTGAGTCAGATTTCTATAAAAAAGCCAATGCAATCTTTCAAATTTACGTAAACAAGAAAAGAAATTAATGAAATAAATATTACATACAATCTCTTAAATTAAGAATTTTACTCATTTACAATAAAATAACCAAGTGAAGTTACAAAAAGGCATATATTACTGTGAAAAGAACACACTCCACATTTTGCCGATTAATAATGGCAATCATAATTTAAACATAATAAAAGAATATATATCTATTGCTTTTCATCATACCCGATAAATACAGTATGAACAAATTACCAATGTATACTTTTCACAAGATAATAAATAAGTTAAATAGTTTCATATTTGAGTTGTGCAGTGACTTGCGCAATCAACTCACACAGCTAAAAAAATTAAAAAATCAGCAGTTATTCGCCAACAATTACAAACTAAACTCAGTTGAATGCTTCCAAATAAAGCAACAAAACTTGTTCTAAGCCAAACATCCACTAAGTGGTGGCAATGGAACCAATATTAAACTTTGGAATGGAAGTTTTAGCATGTTATAATATATATAGGTATA
Source organism: Sphaerodactylus townsendi (assembly GCF_021028975.2). NCBI lineage: Eukaryota > Metazoa > Chordata > Lepidosauria > Squamata > Sphaerodactylidae > Sphaerodactylus > Sphaerodactylus townsendi. The sequence continues at coordinate 51,187,906 of NC_059425.1, read as the reverse complement.
TAAAAAACTAGAGTGTTGTTATCAAGGCATATTCTTGGCAGGATGTTGGATTTTTCTTTTAAAAGCTTATACATTTAGTATACTTTAAATCTGATTGAAAGGCAACCCCCCCACACACACACTCCTTAAATTATTTTTGTTATATATAGATCTGGAGGAACCTGGAATGAAGAGTTCGTGGGTCTCCAGACTGATTGTTAATTCCTGTGGGAGTAGGATTGGGCATATTTGTTTGCTAACGCTCATTTCACCCTTTGTCTCCTGCCCTCCCCACATACACACTTGAAGATGGAATGGCTGCTGGTGACGTACTAATGTCCAAAGGGGGAGGGGGGGGAAGAAAAAATCCTCTCCTTCCAAAGTCTTTTTAACATACAAAAATAGGATTGTTCTGTGATGTCACCATTTTCCTTTCACAATCTTAGCTCTTTTGTTCATCTCTTGATAAAAAGAAAAAAGGTTTTGCTTCCTCCTCTCTCTGAATTTGCTCAGCAAAGGATTTTTTTCTCTCAAAAAAAAAATACACTGAAAAGGAAAAGAAAGGACTGCAACAAAAGGAAGGCAGGTCTGTGCGAGCTTGGCTGTTGAAAAGACAAGGCAAAGAAGGGGGGTAGCTGCTCCCCCTGAGGAATCACCGCCAAGAGACCTTAAAAATAAAACAAGTCCTCAGAGATTTGCCAATTTTGGGAAGATTTTCTCCCACCCCCACCCCCTTCTTTCCCCTGCCCGCCTCAATCGTCGGAAATGGAAAGGCGGCTGAAGATGGGCAGGCGTCTGCCCGAGTCCAGGCTGGGGGACTCCGACCCGCTGAGGCTGCCGGAGCTGAGGGAGCCGCTCAGGTAACTCTCACGGTCGGACAGCGAATCCGGGGGGCTCGGAGGGGCGTCGAAGACGGGGGACTCGGAGAGACGCCGCAAGGGCTGGAAGCTGAAGGGCGGCGAGGCAGGCGGGCCGGGCGGCGGCGGCGGGCAGCAGCCCCCTCCTCCTCCTGCTTGCTGGTGGCAGCGGTAGAAGGCGGCAGCAGGGAAGCAGCCCTGTTGGGGCGGCGGGGCGTGGAGGGCGAGCGGCGCGAGGAGGCTGCCCAGCTCCTGCCCGGCCGAGAAAGCGAAGGCGTTGTTGGCGCAGGGCGGCGAGGCCACCAGCTCCTCGCAAAAAGAGGCGGGCGGTGGCGGCGTGCGGGACCCGCCGGGGCTCTCCAGGAGCAGCGCGGCCGCCGCAGCCGCTACGGCCCCGCCGTGGTGGTGCTGGTGGTGATGGGCTGAGAAGCCGGAGAAGCTGAGGCTGTGGTGTAGTTTAGGCCGGTCTCCCCCTCCTCCGCGGCCGTGAGGAATGCCGAACCCGCCGCCGCCGCTGCCTCCCAGCGCGTGGTCCCGGGCGGAGGGGGCGAAGGCGCGGAGGTCGCCGGTGCTGCCGGCGTGCGGAGGGTGCAGGTGGGGCTGGTGGTGGTTGTTGCTGCGGGGAGGCGGCTGCGGGCTGGGCTGGTGCGGCGGGGGCTGAGGCGGGTTGGCGTTACCGCTGGCGGGCGCTGGGCGGCGCTCGTCGGCGTTGTGGATGAAGTGGCAGCGGGGCCCGTAGGGGCAGAAGCCGATGGTGTGGAAGGTGCGGCAGAGCTCCGTCTTGTATTTGGGGTGGCGCGTGAGGCTGCGCAGCTCGTGGTAGCCGTGGGCGAACTGGCACTTCTCGCCGTACTTGCAGGCGCCGCTCTCCTCGAAGGGCCGGCACAGCTCCGTCTTGTAGCGCGTGGAGTTGATGGGCGCCCCGCCGTTCCCGCCTCCTCCGCCCTTGCCCGTGGTGGTCGCGGCTGCCACCACCACCACTTGCTGCTGCTGTTGGAGCTGCTGCATGAGGTGCTGGCTGCGCTCGCCATTCTCGCTGAAGGAGCGGTCGCGGAACTTGTTCTCCTTGTTGAGCAAGGCGGTGGGGCTGCTGCTCCCCCCTCCACCACCGCCTCCTCCTCCGCCGGGCTCCTTGAGGTTGCCGAAAGAAGAGGGCGAGGACGACGAGCCGCCGCTGCCGGGGAACTTGGCGTTGCCGTTAGCCAGAGCCTGCAGGTTGCTGGTGGAGTGCCTCCGCAGAAAACCCGGCCCGAAGTTGGAGTTGGGAGAAGCGCCCACTGGGCTGCCCACTGCCTTCTTGTCCAGCATGCTGCTCAGGTTGCTCAGGGATTTCTCGGTCTGGGAGCCAGAAAAGGGGGGAAGAGAAGGAACAGGGAGAGAAAGAAAGGGTGGAGGGGGGGACAAAACAGGGTGTATCGTGACTCCCAACAGCCTGGGAAAGAGCGGAGAGGCCGCAAATCTCCAGCACTCTCTTTAAGTCTGCATGAACCCAAGAAGCCTTTTCTCAATACGACCGCCGAAGAGTAGCCCACGCGAGTGTCTCTGCTGAGCCACAAAACTCCCTCCCCTTCCAAACAAGTGATCTGCAATTAAAAAAACTTTTTGAGAGGTGGTCCGAAACCCCTCCCACTCCAGTCAGTAGGGACTGCGTTTTAAGAGTTCCGATTCAACACAGCTGGGGCTTGTGCTAACAGAGCAGCTTCAGCCTCGACTCGCCTGCCATTGCAGCTCTGTCTAACACACCCACTGCACGGGCACATTGTAAGGAGACGAAAAGTTTCGTGCCTTCACAGAACCAGGCGCCACTTCGATACATGCACCCTCACTCGCCTCAAGGATCCTGACCCTCCATGACAAAGCAAACACGCACAAAATGCATTTCCACAAGGAAATCGTTCGCCTTCCCACAGACAACACGAAGCAAGTTTCCTGCGGGAAAGTTATCTAAAGTTGATACGGCTTAATCTCTCAACCTGTTGCAGAAGCAACTAAGTCGTGCGGCTCCTTTATGTGTATGACTACTTGAAACAAAATCCTATAAGCTTACACTTAAGTAAGAGCACTGCAGCCCTAAAAGCAATCAGTTACCGTCTGCAAGGCCAGTATCACCGCAGACCTGTTCCGAATAACCTGGCTCAGAAAAGACAGGCTTCCCGCCCCCCCCCCCTCACCTTGCACAAGAAGTCGATGTCGTAGAAGGCAGATAAGAGCGTTGCAGACATTTCTAGATCCTGTAATGGTCGGAAATGCAAGAAGGACCGAAAGATCCCACTTTCCTCGGGAGCTTTGGATGAGCCACGACTGGATAAGGAGAGGGCTGATCACTGGAAATCTGAAATGGTCTAAAATCAGCCAGCTTCCCCGCACAGTTGGGAAGAGCGGATGCACAGCCAAACCGACGGCCGCAACTCACAGGGCAGCTCTCTGACTGCTGGAACTCCGCGACTAGGGTGCACGCCCCATATATAAACGCACAAACGCCCTCCCCGGCTGCGGGGTGGGACCGAGAGCTGACCCGGCTGGGGTCTCCCGGCAACACCACCCGGCGGATCCCCGCCCACCGAGCCCCGCCTCTTTAGCTAATGCGGCTCTGTCATTGGACGCCGCCAATTTTCTTTCGGCGGCAGCGAGCTCAGGAGGCGTGGCAATACCGAGAGGTTGCAAGAGAAAGCAGTGCGAGAGATGTCAGTCAGCATCCTGGTCCGGAGGAGGAGCGTTGAGGCTGTGTGAAGGAGAAGTGCCCCCCCCCCCCGTCTTTGCTGCGCTAGGCACGCGCTTCAAGCCTCCACAGAAGCACTGTATACGAGTTGTCAATGTGCATGTATGAATTCAGCATATAGAGTGATTTTGCCTAGACTAATACACTGCCCTCAGAAGTCGTCATAAAAAGTAGCCTATGTAGAGAGCTCCAGTATGCAAAAGACTTGCTATAGTAGGTTTCTACAAGGCTTGTAATTAGTCCATGTGTACAGGAAACTCCCATGAGGTTAACCACTTGGGAAGTATAAACGCGGGGTTGCTCAAGAATGCAGCGTGGCTGCTGCACCTGCTGAACCACTACAGCACGAAGGATTTGCAAGATCATGGTTGTAGAAATGTGTATGTTAGGTGCTGTCAAGTTTATCTCAGAGTAAATAGTGTAACTGGCTGTACTTCTAAGCAAAATGCACATATGATCAGAGCAGTGTTTTTGTGCACATGGAATCAGTCACTAGTTTACAGACTGCTTGTTTTAAAATAGCGTGGCAGTTCTCTTGTTCCATCTTGCAGTCTTGGAGACAACGCCACAGGCATAACTAGACGGGATACAGACGATGATAATTCTCTTTCCAGATTTTTATTTCCCTTCAACGTGTAGATTACCAGCACCCTTTTTGCACCAAGCCCTCCCAGCTAGTTGCACGGCTCGTAAGATTGAAGTAAACACGCCGGCGCAAGGCTTCCCAGTTCGTTTCACACCCCTGGTGACTCGTTTGGGAAGCTCGCAATGAAACAGGAGGCATCAAAGGGCCTGCAAGCAAAAAGGGACGCCCGGCAACTCCTCCTCTTCCTCCCTCCCTGAAACCCTGTGCCACGCAACAGGTTTTGGAAACAAAAGCGGGTTGGCGCGCTTTACTCCTTCCTTCTTCTGGAACGGGCTGGACTATCCCACTGCCGTGTGTGTGTGAAACAATAGATGGTGGCGCGCTTTGCTCCTTGCTTCTTGTGCTGGACTATCCCACTGTCGTGTGTGTTTGCTCCTTCCTTCTTGTGCAACTGGCTGGACTATCCCACTGATTTCTGTGTGTGTTCTGTTGGGTGCTTTGCACCTTCCTTCTTGTGCAACTGGCTGGTCTATCCCTCTAACGTGGGTGTGTGTGTGTCTCAGCTATCCCGCTGCCGTGTGTGTGTTTGCTCCTTCCTTCTTGTGCAACTGGCTGGACTGTCCAACTGCCGTGTGTGTGTTAAATTGGTAAAGCCGAGGCTGCGGCGGCGGCGAACTCTCGGAGAAGGCAAGCCCGTCGCCCAGGGAAAGCCCCCTCCAGCCGTGCAGCCACCCCCACTGCTGACTAGTTCCCAGACTTGGCATCCGCTCAAGGTCTTGTGATGCGATTGGCCAAGCCAGCGACCCGTCCTTTGACACACGGGCCCAAAACAAGCAGGCGTTCCCCTCTCCCCTCCCCGACTAGGCACAGCTGCGCCTCCAGGGGGAGGGAGGGCCAGCCGGACGCGGCGCAGCTGCAGTGGCGCGCTCCGACGCTGCCTTCCTCCAGCTCCGCCCCTCTAGGAACCCTAGGAGGCCCGTCAAGAGGGAGTGGGGAGTCATCTAATCGCTCCTTTTTTCAGTCTCGGCATCCAGTGAGGCTTCCAGGCTATGGCTTCTCTAATGTAAAGCTTGCACCCCGCGAGGGAAGCAGCCCAAGCTTGCTTACTTGGAAGTGAGCACTGTTGGGTTCAGTGGGATTTACTTCCCAGAAAGTTCACTTGGGATTGTAGCCTTAGCGCCCGACTTTGTGCTTACTTTTAAAAGTAAAACTCAATTCGCTGGGGCTTGTTACTGAAAGAAATATGCATAAACCTTGTAGCGCCCCCGTTTTGTTTACTTAATAGTGCTTACTCCTGAGTAAGTATGCTTATTGCCTAAATATTCGAGTGACTGCCGAGGAGTCTAAAACACGTCCATCTTGCCTGGCTACTCCACCGCGCTTCCCTTTCACCCAGTTTTGCTACTGCAAACGTGGGCAGGAAAGCAAGCTCGGTTTCATACACATTTGCCTCTGCAGTCTACTTCCGTCGGTGGTGTGCATCGACTTAAGGGGAAGAGGAAAGCCACCTCTTGTTCCCTTCTCGGCCAACTGTTCAGCCAGAACCACCGAAGGACTCGTTTCAATGTGAGGGGAAGGTGTCAAGTGTCCGTGCATTTAAAAAAAAAAAAGTTTGCAAGCCTCCTGATCCCTTTGCAAGCCGTTGCGTGTGCACAAGGGCTGCCCGACCTCTTCTAATCCAGGGAAACCTTCAGCGATTGCGAGGCACTTTAATGGAAGCAGCTGCACCCCAGAATGGCTGCCGCGTCCTTTTGCCTTTTCCTCTCCTTGAGGCAAGAAAGCCGTCTACAAGCCGGAGTTTTCCTCTGGCGGGAAAACGTAGCGCCTGCTGCGGGGGTTGGGCGGGGAGGAAGCTCCTACTTGGCTTTTGACAAAGCGGCTGCACAAAAATACCCTTGCAGCCGTCGGCAAAAGCAAGCAAAAGGTCGCTCTGGGGAGGAAAAAGGCTGGGCGAGTCAGTCCGACGGTGCTTCAAAGGCGGGGGCAAACGGTCCTCCTCCAGGGCTCCTTGGGAAGAACAAGCACACCGCAGCCAGGCTGTGCGTTATTCCCACAAGCGGTCACTAGCACAGCGCAATTAAAACTCCGGCTCACCCTTTCGGTTAATCTACTTGGCAACGCTTTGAAGGCTGTTCTGGCAACCCAAGAGGTGAACGTGACAAAGTTGCAACACAGGAATCTCCGGTGATGCGACGACCCCTCGTGCTCCAGTTCTGTAAAAGCAACCAAGTCTCTCGAACTTAAACCTCTCACAGCTTGAAAAACAAAATAGCGTTCCCTGCCTCCCCCAAATTGCGTTCTTTAGTGAAGCTCTCTTATAAAAGGCTGGAAATATTTGCTGTTTGACCCAATGACATTCAGAAACACTCCTGTTTAAATATCGAAAGTATTTCTTTCCTTTCTGCTCTTTCTAAAGGTTTGGATCTTAACTTTTCCTCAGTGGGCCCCACCTTGTGGAATGGCCTGCCTGAAGAGATCAGAAAAGCTCCCAGTCGCATGGCTTTCTACAAACCAGGCAAAGCTGAATTATTCAAGACAACTTTTCTACACAAGCAGTAGAGTTCCACTGTACTACATAATTCAGTTAGAAAAATTATTAGGGATTGGGGTCAGCACTACTGTATATAACTTACTAAAAGCAGGATCCTGCTGTGGAATTTTGCACCATTTAATATGTCATGTTAATACTTACACTTGCCTTCCATTCAGTGTTTAGACTTGGTTGGTTCTACAACTCTAATCCTGTTGCATTGTGTATTGAATGTCCTGACCATTGGTTGTATTGAATTACTCTGTGTAATCTACCTTGATTCTAAAGGGGAAAGATAGACTACAGAAATAATGTAAGTAAAAATAAAATAAATTGAAACATACTGTAATGTGAAATTTACAGCTTGCTGGTGCCATTTCCATTTATTCAGTTTCAGGGGCTGGAGGAAGGGGAAGATAATTCTCCACAAGAAAAAACTAAGGTGTGGATTCCGACTGACAACCTTAAAGGGAAAAAACTGTGTGCCAAGGCAAACACCAGTCTATAGCAAATAGACAGATGACCCATACTCTAGATAACTGGTTCTGATTAAGCACCTTTACAGGCGGCTTTGCTGCAGTAGACTTTTGTTCTGCAGCTGCTGTTTTCAGGTTTAAAGGTTTCTGATTGAGAAGTTATACAATAATGGGTGGTGTGAGGAAATGCATACAAGATTGTGTATGATTATTTGCTGCTCATAAACCAAAGAATATGACAAAGTTTAAAACTATACTTTAAAATTGTGATAAGGCAGGCTATTTTTTTAAAGGTTTTCTTGTTTACTAATTAACCAGCTTTCTTGAAGGTTCAAATGCCACAAACTATAATGCTGTTTCACATTTGTAGTGGCAAGTACAGTCAAGGATTGCCAGTTCTAAGAAGGCCTAAGACTATATAAGCAGATAGGATACTTGAAAGGTTACATAATATTAAAAGAATAATGTGGCATTTGACATCAAATACACCTGAATCAAATAACTGTAAGTGAATGTATTTAAAATAAAACTAAAAAGAAAGTGACAATGCAACACTCGAAAACTTTACTTTATGCTGGAAAAAACACTGGACGTATTGGGATGTCTGAGACACATGAATTAGAATCAGGTTGCAGATCTTTTGTAGATGTGTACATTATAACCTGTAGGAAATATTTGAACATTATCAGCTAGAAGAGAGGGCTGTTTTGGTGAACTTTTTCATCCTTTTCAGCATGGTGTGTGTGTTTGTACAGTGCACCAGGAACACTTGATGTTATGTATGATTTGCTGACACCTGTAAGTAAAACACTAAAGGCCAAACAAGACAGTACAGTGGCCATGACACTGGGACAGGTCAACCTTGTCCCCCCCTTGCACCTTTTCAAGTACTGAAACAATTGGTGGGGAAGTTGGGATACTTGAGCGGGGGCTGGGGGGACACACTAGATCACCTGTTGCCATAGGACTATTCAGAATCAGAACTTTGTGTCATTGTTAAAATGGTCACATTCTTCCTCAAAATGGCAGTCACAGCCACAGGTCAAATCCGTGACCTCTAACATCTAGTTTGGCCCTGTGTGACAAAGCAGGAAATGTCAGCTCAGTTGCATCAGCAAAAATGGATCAACAATTCACCTCTTCCTGTTCAATGTGAAGGTACTTTGCTACCTTTCACTGATAGGACAATATAACCAAATCTGGCTCTAGGTTGTCATTGTTCTATGAGCCTGGATCTGCCAAACTGCATTGCTACTATGAAAACTGTTGAAGTGGGGGAAAATGACACTGATAAGGCAGTTTTCAAAAGGAAGGATGTTGCAAGAGACACTTCAGCTCTCTTCAGTGCTTTTTTACACGCTGAATATTAGGCTCATTCCGCACATGCAGAATAATGCACTTTCAAACTGCTTTCAGTGCTCTTTGAAGCTGTGCGGAATAGCAAAATCCACTTTCAAACAGTTGTGAAAGTGGTTTGAAAACGCATTATTTTGCGTGTGCGGAAGGGGCCTTAGTTTCCAGGCTTTCAGTGTATTAGCAATTGAAAGCCTTTTAATAAAAAATTAGTTACCTTTTTCAGTTTTGTCTACGGTGTGAGGAAAAAAGCACTATTATATTAGAATCTGTCCTTAAATAAATGCCTAATATAGATTGTATCTTGAAGGAAAATTAGCATACATCATATTTTTGTGTACAGTATTTGGGGTTAAATATAAATTTTAAAGAAGCATGAATATTACTGATAAATCACAACTCCGGTACTACTCATGCAATATTCTGTAATTCAAGAGGCTACCTCAACTTGGATCTAAGGAAAGATGGGTTAATGGTTCTAAAACATGTATAATGGCACCACCTACTGTTTCATTTAAGGTATGTACCTAAAACAACACTGCAATATTCAATATTGGGAATTGTCAACTAAGAATGCAAATAAATAAATAAATCTCATTGTTTCAAATCCTTTGGAAAGCAAAAACTATGTCAGAAACTGGGAAATAACTAACCATCTCACAAAACCTGGACCTGACATCCCTGCTCTCAGTAGCATATGTTATTCACATGATGTGTGTACACTTCTCAGAGAGATGACCAAATTATTGTTTTCATGTTTTCTGCTGTCCAAAAATTATCCAGCGTACTTGTAATGTATTCTTCTTAATATCAGAAATGATTTTTTAAGGTGGCAATATATAACCTATGCATTGTAAAAATAATAAACAGGCTTTTAAGGCATGTGATTAAGCAGGCCACTGCCTTCCTCCTGAAAATCTGTCAGCAGTTGCACAATTCTGCTTCATTCCTGAAGGGAATTTCTGACTTACCACTCATTCAGAAGTATGTTTTGTACAGCAGCCTTATTTTAGCCAAACAAATGTTTGTGATAAATTTAGTCTTGAATTGTTTCAATGATGCTAGGTAAAGATTATAAAAGTTACTTGCATTACTTATGTTAAAGCTGCAAAGCACACATATACATTATTTTAAAGAATTGTGACCATGATTGGGGGAGTAGTATTTCATTTTGGACAATGTAATTTTGAGTCAAAGAATTGTAACATACAAACAATTGAAACCTTGCTTGCAAGCATAAAGGAAGAAATACCCACCACAAACAACAAATTTCCATATTCATCCAGGCTCTTTTAGATATGGACATTAAAACTATTTTTATTTAAGACCTTTTAAGACCTACACAATTCAAGTCCTTTGCTTGTTCATAGATCCTGGTACAATATGAACAGGAAGAACAACTTGTGGAGTAAAATCAGAAGATTGGAACAGTAGATGGCCAGCACCTAGCGCATGGAAAGAGGCTGTTCAGTAGTTTTACTTGTTAAAGTGGCTACAGTAAAGCCTTGCTTGGTCCTGACTGAAAAATTAATGAACGCGTTCACAGAGGAATCATTCTTAAGGAATTCAAATGAAGACTTGATGGGTTCAAGTAGGAAAATGTATCTAACATGTATTGTCACAGTTCCTCAGATGTTTATGACATCAAAAGTAATGCGCTGATCTTTTGCACACAGAATTAAACTAAAGCCACTACTGATCACATTGTCAACAGTTGTCTTCTGCAACCCTTTCCTGTTTCTTGCAAGCCTGACTTCCAGCATCAAGTAAAGTTAGAATGTTAAGGCAAATTGAGATTCTCTCCTTTTGAATAACTAATTTGGTGAATTCTATAGACTGTGAAAATTCTGGAACTGGAGGCATTTCTTTAAGAAGCTGTGTCACACGCTGGGCTTGATCAGATACTGATCTTGTCAACTGCTGGAGTTTCTCCTGATCACATGGACTGACCTGATTCACTGGTATGAGCAGAAGGAGATGTCTGTGGAGCAGTCTTGCATGTGTTAATTTCTCAGCCCAAAAATTTGCTTGTCCCTTGTCAAACAGATAGTCATTTTCCACCTGAATAAAAGCAGAAAGAATGATTATGTTAAGCATTAATTTTTTGTGGCAAAGATTACTTCTGGAGTAATGTGGTAGCAAACTGACGATAAGTGAATCATGCTTTGTTGATACAGATATAATTTTTTAGTTAGACGAACAATGAACAAGTCACATATGCCGTTTCATGAAAAACATACATGCAACAACACAACAGATAATGTGCAATAGTGATAGTAACCATGGTGATGACACCAGTTTTAATGCATTTAAAAAGAATTAGTAAAAACACCAAGGGCATATTAAAGGTTTATGGTTTCTGGATCTGGAAGGTTTTGTGGACCTACATGAAAACCACATGGCCAGAGTCGATGTCTCCTAAATGTTGGATACTTTAAAAAGAACAAGGGAGAACTATTACCTTTATGTGCTGCTGGAGAAGTATCTGGCTGGCTGCTGGTGAAAATAATTCTGGACTACTCTGTTTCCAGTGTGTGCATATGAACAAGACAGAGTTCTCATATACATGCCTTGTACATGTTTTGCTGCATTGAAGTAGTATGTAGATACATGCAGTGAAAACATTCCCAGAGCTTAATTTTCTGCGGAGAATATTCAATGTCATTAAAAAGTAATGAATGGACACCACTGGCAAAGCATTATTATCGAAACTTAATGGTTTTGTAATTAATGCTTTTTAGATGTTTATGTTTAGTAATTATATGAAAGATAACATATGATTGATTAATAAATGTGGACAGAGTGAAATAAAACCACCAACCCGTCTGCGATCTTAGAAGGGAGATATAAGAAGATACCTAAAGAAAGGAGGATCTGTTCCTGTAATCTAGAAGAAATGGACACTACAGGCCACATCCTCCTTCGTTGCCCTCACTTCAGAGAAATAAGAGCCAAGATACTGGACCCAATATTAAATAACTTCAGGAGCTATCCGGAAAATGTATGCACAAGGAAGCTCCTGAAAGACAAAAATCCAAACTGGCCAGACTGGTTGCCAAATTTTGTACATTTGTTATAAAGAAATGCAGATTAGTGAGCAAGCAACTGATATTGTATTAGGGATACATATATATGAATGTATGGCTCACAATTGTTATCAATTATGATCAATATTATTATTATTTTAATCTAGGATTGAACAAATGGGAGTGCAAATGGGCCGAAAGCCAATAAGTAGGCAAGCCCACGCACATATGAATAATTTTAACTTGAGCGACTCATTTTAACGCTAAGTTATGTATTGGATTTATTTAAATGCTAAGTTATGTATTGGATAAGTGAAACAAATTAGGCCTCAGTGTTGATTTTAGTGTATATCATATATTACAATTACACTGGGAATTACAAGATTGAGAGAATGTGTATAGAATTTGTTGGTCCCTGACTGTAATTTGCTGGTCTTTGACTGTAATAAATTGAATTGACTAACCACCAACCCAAATATAATTCCAGTAAAAACATCACATTATGAACTCACATAATTTTGATTTTACTTGCATAGTCAATACTAAAGTTCTTATTTAAATTGTTCCTCATACATAGTGGAAGGGGCAATGTGACCATCTATCTGATATGGAACTAACAAAAAAGATGCAAATGATGCCATGGAGTGAAACAGAGATGCTCCAATGATATCCATAAATTATGTTAAAACAGAATAGTGCAGATTTCTAATATGAAGTCCACCAAGTGTTTTTAGAAAGTGGGTGGAGCCAGGTTGGCTCCTGCTCAGTAGATTTTGACTGCCCATTTGAGACCTGATTGGCTGTAAAGATTAAATAACATTTCACCAACAGCTGCCACTACAGCACTCATTTTTTCTCTCTCTCTCTTCCTTTCCAGTGTATTTTTTAAAATTGCCCCTCTTATCCCCTACACTTGGGCTTCCCAGTTGGCCATTTTGCAGTTGCACCTATCACCCTGTGTCAGAATTCAAAAAGTGCCTGAAGGCTTGAAAAGGTTGAGATGAACATCCAGAACTAGTGGATGACCATATCTAAGGCATATATCATGCAGAGTTCTTCAGCTGTGCTAAAATGAATTTTCTGTGTTGTCATTTTGCACTCTTAAATTTAAAGAATGCAAGAGAAGCACATGCTATATTATTTTTAAATTTTCCAAGCATTATTCCAATAAGATGCCTTTTCTAAAATTACTTAATGTTTGAATATTCATAATCAAATATTTTGTTACTGTTGAGACATAAAATTAGCATTACTTCTTGTTTGTTTGTGAAGTAAATATAAATCAATATAAATATTCTATATTGGATTATACCATATTAAGGACACTGGAAACTTTTCCAGAACTTTTGGATTCAATTTTCTCCAGAAAACCCACATCACTGGTGATGGTATATATGAAGAAAAACAGTGTAAGTAAAACAGAGAAAGCCACAAGATGCAGATATGGCTTAGCAAATCACAGAAGAACACTCCTTGGATTCATATTGACAGCCTTGAAGCATAAAAACTTTTTGGTTCTTTAAAAAAGCAAATGTTAAAAGTTATATTTTAGGTCACTATCAAAGGCATTCGATTATGAATAACATTTCACATACATGGAATTTCAGAATGCAGGCAACTGTGTGTGTTTTGCAGCAATGACGGGGAAACAATACTAACAAAATTCTGACAGACAAACCTTTACTGGCACAGTAACAAAATAATGTTTTCTGTTAGTGTAAATGAAGAATGAACATGCAGAAGGCTATACAAAGGTGTTCTTCAAAAATTTTGGGCCCTTTTCTACGTCATTCATGTTTAAACCAATTTCTGTTCCTGGAAATTGTGCAGACACATTAAACAAATTCTTTTCTAAAAAAATGAAAAGAGTGGAAATCCAATGTGCCCCTAAATGCTAAGATATGCCTGTTTGAGATGTGCAGACTCAGCTTGCCTTGATATTCTTGTCTTTCAAAGTTGTATGTAATCAGCATAATAATTCAGTATCCCATGAAACGTTTGGAATGGATTTTCAGAAGATGAAAATTGCAACAGTCAGCGAAACAGTAGAACATCAAACAGAGATGCTAACCCCTAAGCTTATGAAAAGTCTCACAGTACATTTCAGGGTTCGTTTAACTATATCAGATGACACATTATTGTAAAGCTACCACAACTTTACTTCATAGTGTCAGTGGTATTTGTGGGCCTTTTAAAACAAAGCTAACTCAAAAGGCAATATAAATTTTAACTTTCAGATATTCAAACCAGCAGGCCAATGCATAATTGAGCTCTACTGAAGCAAATGGATTGAGGGACACAGCAACCATTCATTCCTTGTGATCAAATCCCAATACCTAAGGAAATTGCATCTGCACTGGGGCTGGCATAGCACTTTTCCTATACTGACATTACATTCTATTCCTGATATCAGCATTATAAACAACTATAACAACCAGAGCCCTCCGGGAGTTGGGCGGTATATAAAACCCATAAATAAATAAATAAATAAATAAATAAATAAATAAATAAATAAATAAATAAATAAATAAATAAATAAATAAATAAATAAAATAACAGCATGCAGATACGTTGTGCCTGCAGTTTTAATCTCCTAGCACATGGTTCCCTGGGATAAGAATAAAAATGGGATTGTGATTACTTGTAACTGTTGTTCATTGAGTGGTCTTCTGCGCAGGTACACATGGGGCAGGTACACACATGCTTGCTGCAGAAGTTTTATTAGAAAGCTTTCTAAAGCGCTCTCAGCATTCCTTCTCCCTATCAGGCCAGCCTTTCCTACCTAAACCAGCACAGGATGATCTGTATTGGGACCAGAACTTATTCATAAATGACCTGGAAGTAGGGGTGGGTAGCGTGGTGGCCAAGTTTGCAGATGATACCAAATTATGTAGGGTGGTGAGAACCACAAAGGATTGCGAAGAGCTCCAAGCAGACCTTAATAAATTAGGTGATTAGGCTAAGAAATGGCAAATACAGTTCAATGTAGCAAAATGCAAAGTGATGCACATAGGGGCAAAAAATCCAAACTTCACATACACGCTACAGGGGTCAGTGCTATCAGTCACAGACCAGGAAAGGGATTTGGGCGTCTTAGTTGATATAGTTCCATGGGAATGTCAACTCAATGCATGGCAGCTGTGAAAAAGGCAAACTCTATGCTGGGGATCATTAGGAAAGGAATTGATAAAAAAACCCGCAAAGATTGTCATGCCCTTATATAAAACAGTGGTGCGACCGCACTTGGAGTACTGTGTTCAGTTCTGGTCGCCACATCTCAAAAAGGATATCGAAGAGATAGAAAAAGTGCAGAGAAGGGCAACAAGGATGATTGAGGAACTGGAGCACCTTCCTTATGAGGAGAGGCTGCAGCATTTGGGACTCTTTAGTTTGGAGAGAAGACATCTGAGGGGAGATATGACTGAATTCTCATAATACTGGAACCAGGGGGCATACATTGAAAATGCTGGGGGGAAGAATAAGGACTAAAAAAAGGAAACACTTCTACAAGCAATGTGTGATTGGTGTTTGGAATATGCTGCCACAGGAGGTGGTGATGGCCACTAACCCGGATAGCTTTAAAAAGGACTTGGACAGATTTATGGAGGAGAAGTCGATCTATGGCTACTAATCTTGATCCTCTTTGATCTGAGATTGCAAATGCCTTAGCATACCAGGTGCTCGGGAGCAGCAGCAGCAAAAGGCCATTGCTTTCACATCCTGCATGTGAGCTCCCAAAGGCATCTGGTGGGCCACTGCGAGTAGCAGAGTGCTGGACTAGATGGACTCTGGCCTGATCCAGCAGGCTCTTTCTTATGTTCTTATGGTGCGCACTCTGCGTTTTCTGCCCACCCACCCCCCGTCTCATACACACACTTACCTTAGTTCAGCTTGAAAGTGCAGGCTGGGAAAAGCAGCCTGTTCACTTGAGGCTGAAAATGGTCTGGTGGGAACTACACTTCCCAGGAGACCTTGGGGCTCACAAAGTTTCCTGGGAAGTGTAGTTCCCACCAGGCCATTTTCAGCCTCAAATGAACAGGCCACTTTTCCAGCCTGCACTTTCAGGCTGATCTAAGGTAAGTGTGGGATGGGGGAGCAGTGGGCGGCGATGCTGGGGGGGGGGCAATTTCCCCCCCAGGCATGTGCCCAGTGCAATGCGCCCCCTGCCCCCTGGTAGCTCTACTTCTGGTCATCTGTTCCAAGAATGCATCACCCATCTCTTCAGACCAGCATAGGGGTCTATAATAGACCTCCACAATGAGATCAGTGCTGTTTTTCTCCCCCTTAATTTTTACCCAAATGCTCTCAACCTGGCTTGCAGGATTTAAGTCATGGACTTGCTCACAGCTGTAATAATCTTTTACGTACCATGCTACTCCTTTCCTATTTGATCTGTTTCTCTGATATAGGCTATACCCTTCAATTCCTATGTTCCAATCATGAGACTCATCCCACCAGGTTTCAGTGATGCCTCTTATATCATATTTGTTTTGTTGTGTTAAGAGTTCGAGTTCATCTTGTTTATTTCCCATGGTGCATTGGTGTAGAGACATCGAAGACCATGGTGCATTTCCTCTGGCTGCTTCATTAAGGTTTTTTCCCTCCCGCTGTTGGCTTCTTGACCTATTCATTCAGTTCTCTCTATAACCTTTGGACTGTCATCACTATCACTTGATGAACTCCTTTCTGTTTGAATACTGTCTCCCTCCCTCACATAACTCAGTTTAAAGCCCTTCTAATCAGGTTTGTAAACCTCCTGGCAAAGATGTTTCTTCCTGGAGGAACCGGGTTTGATTCACAGCTCTGCCACCTGAGCTGTGGAGGCTTATCTGGGGAATTCAGATTAGCCTGTACACTCCAACACACGCCAGCTGGGTGACCTTGGGCTAGTCACAGCTTCTCGGGGCTCTCTCAGCCCCACCTACCTCACAGGGTGTTTGTTGTGAGGGGGGAAGGGCAAGGAGATTGTAAGCCCCTTTGAGTCTCCTGCAGGAGAGAAAGGGGGGATATAAATCCAAACTCTTCTTCTTCTTCTATAGGCGTGAGGTGCAACCCATCCCTTGCCAGCGGTCCCTCTTCATGAAACCACAGACCATGGTCCAAGAACCCAAATCATCTCTGGTAGCACCACTTGCGAAGCCAGTTGTTCACCTCCACTATTCTTCTTTCTCTCCCCGGGCCATGTCCTTCAAATGGGAGTAGAGATGAAATGACAGCTTGTATATACAGATCCTTCAGCTTCCCAGAGCCTCAAAATCCCTTCTGATGTCCCGAAAGCTACGTCTTGCTGTGTCGTTTGTCCCCATGTGGATCAAAAGGAAGGTAATTGTCAGTGAGCTTAACAAGTCTTTTCAGCCTCTCAGTGACATCATGGATTTTTGCCCCAGGGAGACAGCATACCTCTTGTGACATCTTATCAGGCCTGAAAATTGCTTCTTCTGTTCCCCTCAACAGGGAATCCCCAACCTCTGATGCTTTGCAGGGGTCATTCTGTGGGCTGAACCTTCTATCACTTGCACACTCCCTGAGGTCTGACTCGGTTGATCCTGTGCATCTTCCTTGTCCTCACTGAGAAGGGGGGAGAACCTCAAATCAATTTTGTAGCTTTAAGCTCACAGAATGCTCCCTAGTCCCTCTACTTCTTTGTGTCACATTCCTCCAGTTGCCCCCCTCCAGTATTTGAGAGTTGCTGCCTTCCTTGGAGAGATCCCCAGTGTGTTCCTCACCCAGTGTCATCTGTTCCACTCTGTCGAGGTAATCTTCCTTTTTCCTCATATCTTGAAGGGTAGATACTTGTGCCTCGAGCTGCTGGACCTTCTGTTCTAAGAGGTGCAGATACGCACATCCTCTGGCAAAAAACAAACATCCCACGGCTGTTGCAAGTAACTGCAGCAACTCCCTGCCAGCCATATTTAGCAGTTGAGTAGTTCAGGGCCTCCTTTCAAAAAGTTCTGTGAGAATTTCTCAACCCAAAAAGTGCTCCCCTTTACTCAAGGTTGTTTAGACAAGAGTCCGCTTTTACTTCGGCACTCCAAGCGACCAATACCTGAATGATCTCCGGAAGCCCTGGCCCCTTACTTCTCCAAGACTCCTTGGGGTATTGATTCTCTTCCACTCTCCCTCAAAAGATTTGTTCTTATTGAGTAAAATAATATAAGATTGCTTGGAACACCTGAAAACTTATACAAACTCAAAGAATTACAGAATAACCACATTTTGAAACATCTATCATAAAAAAAAACAATTTTAAAAATTGATTTATATTAACTTGATATGGTGAAAAGAAGTGGTTCTACACTTGCTGCAAAAGAAATCCTGCACCACTGATTATAGTGGGAATGAAGTATTCTAAGTGTAGCCAAACTGTGGCTGGTAAATTTACCAAGTTTCTGGTCTGTAAAACTTCCAAATCTTCTTTTCCTATCAACCACTCTAGCAAGACTGGGATTCCAGCACTGGTCTGCTTCCACTGCTGCAACAGTTCACAGAGTATGGAAAATGTTAAGTCCAAGGCCATGGATGCATTTATGACACAGAAGTCAAGCTCTGTAGAAACAAAACAAAGATGCATGGTAAGACATGTGCTGGTAATTATACTCATATATATCAGCTATCAGATGTAGGATTCACAACCACATTAACCAAAATAAATAAGGGGAGAGGGATAGAAACATGTCAAATTTCTCTGCAACTAATACATTTCACAGCAGTCAGAGAAGGATTGAGCAGAAACTGTATCACTGGATCATGTGCCAAGGAAGGGGAGCACAGCCATAAAGGCAAACCTCTATAAATCTGCATATGAAAAAAATAATGAACAATAGTAATCAAATGCATGGACTTGATTGATGTCAAACGATGGCTTGGATCAAAAAAATCTGCACACCTAGTTATGCATGCTGTCCTAGAACACACCCAACATTCCTCTGTGGCATTGCAGGCATCAGTGGCGGGCAATGTAACTTTCAAGAACGCTTTTTCTAACACCACTGATCATTTAATTGTGGAATTGCGCATTGAGTTTCCCAGGAACATTGTCATGTGCCAGCTACAGAGTAAGAGATCTCTTGCACCCCAGTGGGATTTGCTTGCTAGCACTCCAGCAGCCAATGAGAGAAAGGGTAAAAAAGACGACTGGTGACAATGAGAGATTACCTCTGGGAAAACTTAATAGTGAACTCCTGCCTCTGTAGGAATTGCCAGAAATTCTATGGTAAACCAGAGATGCCCCTACATGCCCCGGCCCCACCTGATCTTCCACTGGTTGCCAGTCAAGCAATAACAATCATATTCGGGCGCCTGCGTGTGTGTTTTTACACAACCTTGTTGTTTAATCTGTATTTATTGTTTTAATTGCTGCTGAATTTTAATGAGTTAGATTTTATGTTATATTGATTTACTGTTCTGGAAACAGTCATGTTGTGAGCCGCCTCAAGCCCTTCGGGGATGAGGCGGCCTATAAATTTAATTAATAAATAAATAAAATAAATATTCCAAGGAGCAGAACACAATTTCCAGAACACAAGTTGAAAACTTATGTTCTGCCATGTTCATAATATTTTTTCATTATACAGTTCTTTAAACTTTTAACCTTAAATATGAAAATGTGAATCAGTTCTGAAGAAAAAAAAACACCAATGAATTCACAATCATAAGAGATGGAGAAAGATTTAACTTCTTATTTGCCTTCTTATTTCTAATCCTTCTGTGCTTTTAGTATTATATGATTAACTGTAACTCTGCAAATGGAAGGATCAGAAATGTTCCTTTCCTTTCCTTTCCCTTCCCCTCCATTTCTTTTTAAAAAATATACCTGATATTCCATGATCACAACAAAAGCTCCAAAAATTGCACAGAAGAAAAGGGCAAGAAAGAAAATGGCAGCATTGGAGAAAGCAATGACTGTTTTGCGTGCTGATAGTCCTATGGTGACCTCCAACTGCCTGTGTTGGGATATTTGCCCTTGCAGAGCGTAAATGAGTTAATCCAAAAGTCCTAATATTCTATCCCTAAACATTTATTTCCTGTCCAAGTCGTAATGTTCAAGCACTGATTTAAAAAAAACAACAATTAATTGGTTCATGAAAATAAAATTTCAGCTACCAACTTCCAGCCAACATGCAAACCTAGAAGCAGGTCAAAATTTCGTGATCTATAAAGGAGAAGTTTCAACTTGGTTTGTTCACAAAAGTAATGATGACAAAAATCAATACATCACTTTCCAGAACTTAGTAAGTTCTAAAATGAAAAATGTCAGTCAGATGGAAGTCAAATATTTTACTTAACGGAACCATTGAATTGGTTTACAGGCATCTTTTGTTTCTGGAGACAACAATTACAACAGAACTTTTAAAGGAATGCATACCATACAATTTTTAAAAAGGTGGATTAAAAAACCCTCCCACATATTTTAAGCTTCAGGAAGAACGTTTTCTACAAGATAGGAACTACAGTGTTTTGAGTGTTTTCTGTTAATCCATTTAATGTAGAAAAAGACCTCCCACGCACACATTCATACTCCACAAGACTTTTGATCATGCCATATGTAAACATTTCTCTTGGTAGACTATTATATGCCTTCAAAATATACAACTCTGCTTTTTCCCCCCAAGGAGAATTGTAAGAGCATACCAATGGGCTTTTTTCAACTTTACCAAAGAGCCAAATATAATCACTAAGAAACATAACATAGAATTGCTGTTTTGAAAACAGGAACACAGTCTATGAGAACAAAGTAAATGTACAATTCTCTGTTTACGAATCTCTTTTCTTACAGAGCTTATATAAAAAATTCTCAAATAATAATTTAATCTCAGCACAAAGAGCAGTATTCACTGCAGAAGGGCAGCATGCATTTGATGAAACTAGAGACAAACAAGGAGCTCAGTGCAATAGAAAATCTATAATGGGTTAAAGAACAGCAGCATTGTTGTCTTTGAAACAATTATAGCTGCAAAAGTACTTTCTCCAAACCAACAAGAGGAATATTAGGTAATTAGAATGCACTAAACAAAACCTAGCACACAGCTAGGGGGTAAAGAATAGCCGGGGAAAGCAACGGCAAATCTCATCTCCCAAAAAAAGCGTGCTTGCTTCGGTGTAAATCACTGCTGTGCGAGGAACAGTACCCCAAGGAGTCGAATCGACGACTTTCGAAGGGGAAACTTTACCTTTTTTAAAAGCAAAATTATTTATTTTCTAGTATTTTAAAAGGCAGATACGACTTTTGGTAGATATGAGATGCAATCCAGAAATGAGTGAAGCAGATTTTTTTCACATCATACTCACAGCCATTGCATCCATATAAGAACTTAACTGCCCTGTCCTATGATCAGCCACATGGGTGCATTGTTGACACTAGTGAGCTAGTCAGTATGTCTGCTGGAACAGTATAGGAAGTGACAGGGAAAAATGAACCTAAAAAGAACTGAGAATATAACAGCGATGAAGTCCATAGCACTAATTATCAGCAATTATGGAGCAATGTGGTAATGAAATGTTCAGACTAGCCACGCCTAAAAGGAGAAAAACAATATGTGACACTGACATATTACTGTGATGTCACCATGCCCTGCCTGCCCATACATAAAAGAGAATGATGGCAATAGCAGCCAAGACTTACCTTGGCCGCAGGTTGTGGCATGAATTGGAGCAGACACTCGCGCGAGACGCATCGAATGTCAGTGCTCCTAAGCGCCAATTCTCTTTTGAATTGGCACTTGAAGGCCCATAAAACAGGAGCAGCCAACTTCGAGGGAGTCATTTCAAAAATTTTGCCTCCCGAAGCTGCTGAGAAGCCCTCTTGGAGGCAGTAGGGCAATGCCAAAGTGGCGCTACATCCTGCTGCCAGAGGCTCTGAATTGGGCTGTAAGTCAAGAAAAACACATAGTTTACTATGGTTTTCTAAGCCAAATAAAGAAACGCCAGAGTATAACACAGTTAAAAAGAAAAAAAGGGAAGAAAACTGGAAAATATATGAGCCAAGAATTCAGTTTGCTTCATTGTTGCTTGGCACCATGTTCTGTACAATGCTACTAGTCAAAATTTAATATATGTATTTCAATGCCAACACCATTTTATTAATGAATACCACCAACAGCCTTGAGTGGAACACACAGAGATTATTGTGTACTGTTTCCTCCTCTTCCCATACTAGTTTTTAAAAATTTCATAGACCACAAGAGCTGGACAGTATCCAGTTGGTTATATAGCCCTGACCTATCTATCTCATGGGCAAAAAGTTTTTTTCCATTTTACTATTGAGTAAAAATAAAAAGCAGCAGCACTCATCCAGAATAAACAACATTTCTATCAGGTAGACAATAGTAATATTTACCCTAATCACACAGATTTCCAGAGGCATGATACTCATAATATGACACTTCAGAGAATTGTGAGATACAAATATAAATACATATAAATTGCAGAATGTATGCCCATGATCCAAGTCTGTTTACATCAACCCATTTTTTTCTGTACGCTGTCCAAAAACTGCCTGCATAAAGAGAAGAAGAAATTTTCCACCTGCACCATCTTACTGAGGAGTTATTGTTCCCTTTATGTATCAGGTACCGTATATACTTGTGTATAAGTCAACCCGCATATAAGTCAAGGTACCTAATTTTACCACAAAAAACTGGGAAAACTTATTGACTCACGTATAAGTCGAGGGTGGGAAATGCAGCAGCTACTGGTAAGCCCTGATTCTCCTTTTAAATCCACTCAGAAGGGAGGGGGTGATTTAAAGGGAGAATCTGGGGAAAATTTGAGGGTGCCTGTCAGGGGAGGAATATTTATTTTAGCAGTACCAACATTTCAGAGTATCTTTAGGAGACCCCCCTGATGACACCACCCAGGTTTGGGGAAGGTTGGTTCAGAGGGTCCAAAGTTATGAACCCTCAAAAGGGTAGCCCCATCTACTATTAGCTTCCATTGGAAACAATGGGGGATGGGAGCACCCACTTTGCGGATCCATAACTTTGGACCCCCTGAACCAAACATCACCAAACCTAGCTAGTATCAGCAAGAGATTATCCTGATGATACCACCCAGGTTGAGTGAAGTCTGATTCGAGGGGTCCAAAGTTATGGACCCTCAAAATGTAGCCCCATCTACTATTAGCTCTCATTGGAAACAATGCGGATGGGGGCATTCCCTTTGGGTGTCCATAACTTTGGACCCCCTGAACCAAACTTTACCAAACCTGGCTGGTTTCATCAGGAGTGTTACCGGTAGCCTAATAACTGCACCCCCTGGAGGCTGACAAAGTAAAAACCCTAAAATATTTTTTTAAATACACCTGACTCGCATACAAGTCGAGGGGGGCTTTTTCAGCACAAAAAATGTGCTGAAAAGGCCAACTTATATGCGAGTATATATGGTAATTATAAAGGTTGGAAACAGAGAGAGGTGTGAACTCCTGGGCAGGAGCTATAGAGTCTGTGGCTTCCATCCTGTGCCTTTAAACAAGCCAACCACTGAATCCACTGGTTTGTGACTGCCTGCCTCCGTGTCTTAACCCCAGTATTCCTTACAGGTTTTCCTTCTAAATACTTGCCAGGGTTGACCCTGCTTAGATTTTGAGATCAGAGGAGATCAGGCTAGTCTGGGGCTATCCAGATCAGGTTTCTCCTCCCAGCGCCCCCCACCCTAAAATAAATAAAAGCCTAGCTACTTAAACTATACAGTAGAAAGATGCCACTAAAATGGAGAAAATGGATTTACTGGGGAAAAAACAAAATAGAATCTTAATCATGCTAGTGTGATATCTTATACTAGTTCCTTCTTTGATGAGAAGCAGGACATTAAAGCAGTGGGTGGGCATTCCCAGCCACCAGAACTGTTGGCGGCACAGAAAAGAACAGGAGAAAACAGCCTGGGAGGGCTCAAGAGCTGCATGAGCTCCTGGTGAACTCTACCTCCTCAGCCAGGGGACTTGGTCTGACATGACAGGGGAGAGGTGGGACACAGGCCAAGCAGAAAGCAGCAAGTGAGTTCTCCCTCAGGGCCACTGGCCCAGGATTTAAAGGAACCTCTCCACACTGCTGAAGGCTGTTGGCTTCATGTCTTCACCAGCACATCCTACCGGAGTTGTGTTGCTAAGGATTTATTTTTCTGTTTCACACTATATCTTGTCACAATTTGTTGGTGGTGTCAGCATGGGGCTGGATATATTTTCGGAGAACTTGGCCTGCATGATCCTTTACACTACCTTTGGGCATCCCCATAAGAGATTTTTGGGTGAGTACTTGCAAGGAACATACCCCGCCTGGGCAGGGCACACTCACACCAAGTGGCAGGGGGAACCACACAGTGGCCTATACCCATGTGGAGTCCCACATGCTGTCATCCCAGGTTACTCCTACAGCAGCTAGGCTGGGGATAGGTGGTCTGCACATTGGCTGGCAGGTGGGTTGGCCAATGCAAGGACCTACTGCCCCATGCTGTGCCAAGGCTCTGCCAGTTGTAACCAATAAAATTGTGGCTATTTCCTCCAGCAAATGTGAAAGTTATCATTTTTGAATGCCTGTATAGTAGTTTATGCCTCACCACTCTCCCTCTCACCTAGGCACTGGGTCCGCAATAATCTTTCCAGGAGTAAAACTCACTACAAAATGCCAAAGTACTATTATTAATGGAGTAAAATTAAGCAAATGGTTGAGCTCATCTTAATTTACTCCACTGATCAAGTCTTCCATTGCCATGAATAGTAACATTTTCCGGATGGCAAAGCATTCTTTACTGACAGACTGATATACTATAACAGCAAGGACAACAATTTGGTGGCTTGATGTCAAATTGAACTGTGGAACTATTAAAGACAAGATGGAATACTTATGGAATGTAACCCTTAGTGATTCATAAAAATGAACTTCTTGTGCTTGCACTAATGTCTGAGGAAAAAGCACAACCTCTACAACGAAATAAGTCTATGACTACCGGTAAATAATAAATATTGCTAATAAAAGATTACTATTCAATCTACTAACAAACAGTGTAGCAGACTTGCCTGAGAAAGTATCTTATAGTGGGAAAGCAAGTACAACAAGGTGCGGCAAACTTATTTCAGGCTCTATAACCCATCTGACAATACCTCCACATTGCTCTAGATGCAATGACACTTTGGAAAACAAAAGATTCCAGTTTAGCTTACAGAATATGAGATTTCCAAGAAAGAAATTATTTATCAGTATAAATTAGGTGACATAATTTATTTTTTTTCTGAAAATTAGTCCAAAAATTGGGGAGCCAGACTCATTTTTCAGAGTTTTGCACTTTACAATGTTTTCTAATTACTGATACCACAAAATCTAATCCTAACTTTTCAGTTTCTCAAAAAAATTATTTAAGCTATGTCAAACACTTTGTATAGCTGTGGTTGTCATTGCTACAGCAATAATTAACTCTTAAACCTAGTCTAACTTATCTCCTATTTCTGATAATTCCATGATAGCTTTAAATGCTTAATTTAATTAAATATTAGGGCCAGTATAGAAAGCAAGTCGTTAAAAAGAAAGAAATCCTCTGCTACCACTGGATGGTGTAAAGTTAACATATCAGCAAGCAATTACTAGAACTGCATACACATGGATTCTTATGCCATACAACAAAACATAAATATGATGTGAAATGACAAATTTTGTACTTCTCATTGAGGTGCTACAATAAAATAATTGCTGGAAATACTAGGTGCCATCGGAAAATTTCTAGATTACATAGCAACCTGGTGCCTGCAATTTATCAAGCCCGTTACAGATCACAATGCTTGAAGACGACATGCCATTTGTAATATGTACAAGCGGTGCAAATCTACTGGCCTTTCACACAAGGAAGTCACAGAATTTATTATATGAAGTTACTTCTGCAAGGGAAAAATCAGTACTGGGCACAGAGCAGATCATAAGCCTTTTTTCTTTCTTTTAAATTACCATGTCAAAGCATTGTTACAAAATGTACTGCTTGGGTGTAATTTCTACCAAGCTTGATTACACACTTGCTAAAACAACAATAAACGATTCAATCTTGAACTCAGAAATAAAGATTTCTCCTTGTGAGGAACAGCAGGACATGATTGATAGGTTACATGAACTTTCCTTAAGAATGTTTTGGTTGAAATATGATCCTGTACTGTTCTGGATGCTGATATGTGTTAGGATTACTACCAGTATGTTGGGCTTATTCCAAGTGTTTTGGTTTTTATTATTATTTTTTCAAATTAGCTACTTATTGGTTTAATAACTGATGTAACATTACAACCTTGCCAAATTTTCAAAGACTAGAACAAATATAAGAGTCAATGTGGTGGAGTGGTTAAGCGTGACATACTCGATTCTGGAAAACCAGTTTGATTCCCCACTGCTCCAGCTGGATGACTTGAGTCAGTCACTTGGAACTCTCTCAGCCCACATAGAGGCAGGCAATGGCAAACCACCTCCAAATGTTTCTTGCAATGCAGTTTGCTGTGCATCAGCTATAACTTGATGGCTTACACGCACACAGAACAAACATTATCCGTGATCCCTTAAGTTAAACTTTTCCCACAATACTGCCTATTTATGTTCAAGAATGCATAAGCCAGTGATCAGCAACCTGCGTCTCAGGGTGTAACTTAAAGTACATGAAATAGAAGCTTAGATGAAAGTAAAGCAACAATGGATAAGTGCCTGAAAGGGACCCTCCCGGAAACCCTTATGCAAGCTGCTCTGAGGGGTTCCAGCATGAAAGAAAGTGTAATGTAAATGTAATAAATAAATAAATAGGTCAGTGAGTTGAACCAATGCTTAATACTGGCTTAACAGACCACTTCACCACTGCCACATCCTAAGCCACACACAATTTCCACAAATGCGACTTACCATGAGGAAGAACTGGGAGCAATACTTTCCCCATCCTCCTTACTGCTCCTAAAATTTAAGGACTACAAAGGCCATTTCATAGGTTCCTGTCCACATTTATTTCAACCAAACTAATAAAACTTAAGCTAGAAGAAATCATTGTGCACGTATGAAATGTGACCATCGGTTGTGAATAATGTAGAGTCTTGCGTTGCTGCCAAGCAGCCAAACACAATTTTCTTCCACTTTCTTTTTTTCTGTAGCTTAGATCTTTAACTCCCACTTAGCAAACTAAGTAATTACCACCTTAATCCATGGCACACATGTTGCTGTTCACAGAATGTGGTAAACCTCTGCTTTCTAAACCTGTATGATTATTATTATGATTATTGTGAACCGCCCTGATCCCTCAGGGGGAGGGCAGTATATAAAACTAATAATAAATAAATAAAAATATTATGTTTTGATCTTCCTGTAGTTGATTTGTGTGTTTACCATAAATAAACAATTAATTTCAATTCATATTTGTTTTGATACCATGAAGTTCTTATATAGTAATAGTAATGTATAGTAATAAAAACACACCATCCCTAATTTCCAGCAGAACAAAAAAGATTTCTCTGATAAAAGTACTGCTTCCCTTTCTTAAACTGCCTATCAAAAAAAACTGTAATGTGCAAATTTTGATGAAAAATTATTAAAGCGTTAATGATGCTAAAATATAAACATATGAATGGAAGAAAGACATTTGTATTAGAACGAATTACCCTGAAGAGAACTGGTTATTCTGTGACATCACAGAAGCTTTAGACCAGAGGCAAAATACATCGAATTTATAAAAGAAATTTAGCAGTTTCAGTGCTAGAAATGAGCTTTCCACTAGGTGGCACCATGAAGCTAATCCATCTTGCACAATACACTAATGTCCATATATTTTCTATATGTCCTTCAACTGCTGAGCTAGAGACTCCTAGAGCAGTCTACTTATTAGTGGACAGAAAAGCAACAATTATTACAGTGCAACAGACAGATGTGAAGAACCTTATTCTGAATTATTGCTTCTAACGGGTAAAGCAGATAGCTGGAAATAATAAAATAAAATAAGAAAATGAATGTTTCTGTAAAAATATGTCTTGGAGTATAAATGTTAATGCAGATAATTTCAAGTGTTGTTATTAGCCGAGCCAATTATTTGATTTATATAAATATATGATAAATAAAAAATTTGTCAAGAGAAATCAAAATATGCAACATTTAAAAATATATAATAAACAAGCAGGGGATCTGCGAGGACAAACAGGGAGCATCTCATTTCCTTCCTCCCCACTATTTCCTGAGTGCCTCCATAGCCACTCTTCTTTTCATGCTTTCTTGAGTCCTTCCCAACCTCCAGCAAACCTACCTTTAACTGCCCCAATCTTCAATTGTCCCACCACCAGGCAATCTCTCCCTGGGAAATCTAAGGCCCAGTTGCGTGGTGTTGGCCACGGGGCTGGGCCCAGTCACCCGGGGGGAACCCCAAAGTACTTTCCGAGGGTACCTCTCTCTTATATTTCCCACCCTATGCTATTTTCTCTTTCCCTCCTCCTGGCAACCCCCATATCTTCAGTTTTCCCAGCTTCTTTCTTAGCCAACAATCAAGATGACAAATCTAAGCAGAATGCAAAGGCAGAAAAGGCTGAATGTGAAGTGTTAATCTCTCACAGAGCCTGAGTGTGTGAGTGACAGACTGGGAGTGGGTAAAGTTGGGAAGGCAGTCAGAGCTTCTGACAGCAATGTAAGTTGTTGAACTCTGAGATCCAGAGTGATCAGATGTGTATAGTGTCTGAGAATAGAGCTGTGCTGTTGTCAGGGAGAGAATATTTGAGGGAAAGAACCATACTCTAGTCTAGTCATAAAGGGGAATTATCTTCTAAGGACAGAAGAATTCCTAGGCCAGGTTCTTAGAGCAAAGCTAGTTCATCATCTGGACAGAGTAAAATAAAAATGAGGGAACTGAGAGTTTGTGTTAGAGACGGACCATTCTCAAGACAGGAGGGAAATTTTACACTGGGTGTGGGAGAAGAATTGCCTTAGTTCTAAGGGGGAATTGCTTCAAATGCTGTGAAGTAATCCTAAGGTTTTGAAAAGTCTGAAGGGAAAGGGAGTTGGGTGGATACTCTTTTCCTTATAATTTACAGGCAGCAGAGTTAACACATGAACCTCTGGGTATAAGCCTAAGATGAAGCTGTGTAACGTTTAGAAAGTCTACCTTATTTCAAAGTATTAAGAACTCTGTGACTAACTGAAATCATATCCCACAGCAAAACACCATCGGAGATGAACTTCAACAACATCTTGATACCTGTATATAAAACTGCTCCTTTCCTTGTCACCAATATTCCCTCCTATCCTATTCCCCTGTGGTGGTCAATAAAAGTCTACTATTTTATCTGTTGAACTTTTTTAAAAGAAAAAAAAGCCTTGAATATATTTACCTGAGGTAAAATTTCCATTTTACCTCAGGTAAATGGGAGGGGGACTTCCTCTGGTCCCTAAGTTGGTTCAGATATACATTTATTTTAAAAAGGGACATAGTGGGACAATCTAGAGGAAACCCCCAGAAGGTTTAGAAGTGAAGATCAGAAGAAAAGAGGATTAGAAGAATTAGAGAACATTTCTTGCCCTTGGGCAGCATGGAGGTGTGGGAGATTTTACTCCTCGCGATCCCCTGTCTTCATATAATTCCCATCACTAACAATGCAAAGTCCAAATTCATACAGTAGTTTTGATCAACACATGAACACACACATACACACACAAGCACAGAGGAAATAGAATTATTAGAGCTATAAAAACTAATGCATACAACTAGTTATTTTAATAACCAAGCCAACTGATAGAGATTTCAATCAAAGAGGACAAAGCATCAATTTTGATCTCAGTATGTGAGTCACATACACAGCCACAACCATGGCACTGAAATGAGCAAACGTGAGAGTCAGCAACTTTCCATACGATACTTGGCAGAAATGTCTGCAGCCTCAAATTTATTTTAGTCAGCAATGCAGATACAACATATTGTATGTACACAGCTGTACCCAAAGACATCAAACATTTCCCAGGACTTTCATAAGTCTTAAATTTGTACTACTAAACCAATTCAGGCCACAAGCCTACAGTTGCAAAGTGAGCATGCACCCATCTTCAGGGAGTGGCGACAGGCCTGCTCATTCAGCTCTGCCCATTGCAACAACTGGACGAAGGAAGGTCTCACTGAAAAATTTCCATCTTTGACACAGATGTTTTGACATTAAAAATTGGGCTTGAGAAGAGGACACAGTGGATAGGCCTCACAAATACCAAGGGCCTCTGAACTGCTTGATCTGCTATTCTTTTTCAGGGGAATAGGAATTACCATATTTCTGTGGAGGTGGGCATAATTTCTGGCTCCAGGACTACAGTTTATATCTGGATAGTATTATAATACTTTAATCAAATTATCACTTAAAGGCAGTTGCTACTAGAGATCTTTATCGGCAAAATGTCATAAACATCACATACTCAAGCAACTTATGGGCAAATACAGCATATGTTCATTTACTGGAGGTTTCACTGGGCTTTTCAGAACTCATTTCCTTGTTTATGTAACAGTTGCATTATTTTCTGTTACTGGAAAACTTGCAAGTCTTTCTGTTTTGCTGAGTTGCTTTTCTTCCAGGACAACAGAGTATTCTGTCTCTTTGAGCGCATCTGCTTCAGCTGGGAAAAGGGACTTTTGCTATTCTCACTTGTCATTCTAGAAGGAATTTTATTTTTAATTGCACTCTCAAGTGTCACTAAAAATACCTATATTTTCATTTGTTCTCAGACTTTCTTATCTAAAGTATCTAAGAGAGCGTTCAAGACTTCAAGGTGCTTTTAACATGGAACCCTTGTACCAATACTGAAAAACTAAAGTAGCAAAAAAAAAATCCAGTTTGGCTAAGAGCTTGCACCTGCAAGTGCCTTATGTAACATTAAAGTTTATTCTCTCTAGAATAACTAGTTTGGCTCTTACTACATACTGGATAGCTTGGGTACATTCGTCTAGTAAATGCAGATTTTAAAATAACTTGAAACTCTCACTGAGCTAACTAGGATCGATTCTGCTTGGCACTTTTTTTTTTTGCTGTCAAGTCACAGCTGACTTGTGCTGTGGTGCTGACTTGTTCTGCAGGCAAGAAACATTCAGAGGTAGTTTGTCATTTTTTTTAATTGCCTGCCTCTGTGTCACCAACCTGGTATACCTTGGAAATCTCTCATCTAAATACTTGCCAGGATCAAGGCAGAGAGTGTGTAACTGACCCAAGGTCACTCAGCAAGTTTCCATGGCAGAATGGGGATTCAAACCTGGGTTTCCCAGATCCTAGTCCAACTCCTTAACCACTACACATCACTGCCTCTACTTAAAATTTAAAGCTGTGCTAGCCCATCAACTATGTATAAATAGACAGATTCTCTTTATTCAAGGAAGGGAGAACATACACATGCTTTAAAATAGCCTTTTCTTCCATGTAGAAAAGCAGACTGTGGAAAACTCCAAAAGGGGAGTTTTTGTGTGGCAAAGAAAACATTTTAGTGTGGCATAAGCTCATTTTGTCAGATTCATGGTGTTATTCTCATTTGATAAAGTACAGTAGGCAAAATATGTGAAAACATGGCCACCAAGGGGAAAAATGCAAAAAGGCCATGAAATTCAAAACTCTGTGCCATTCTATGCATAGTTCAAATTAATGGTTATGGTGACCAGCAATCGATTCAGGCCGGACAAAAGGAAATACAGAAGGAAATACCCAGCCAGCAATTACAATGTGGAATTCACGCCATATGTTGGCAGTGATGGCAGCTTTAAAAGGAATTAAATTAATGAAGAATGGGTCTATCAGTGGCTGCTAGTCATAGCGCCCTATGTTCAGGGGCAGTCTGAACACTGAATCTTAGTGCCATCAGGGGAAGGCCTTGGCCTCTATGCCCTGCTGTTGGACCTCTGGAGGAATTGCTTGGCCACTGTATAAGAAAGAATACTGGACTAGATGAACCACCGGCTGAGCCAGCACGGTTCTTCCTTATGTTTTTATGTCTCTCATGCATATGTAAACTTTTCGCAAACTGCATCTCTTGTACTTCATGATATTTTGGCCCTACTATTTACAGTTTATTCCCCGCCCCCATATATGCCATTGCCCAAACTAATTGAAGATAACACTGATGAAGTAGGCTCTAGTACAGCAAGCAGTCTTCAGAATTCAGAGCATTGTGACAACTATATGAGAGCATAGTTGGTAAAGTCAAAATCTTAGTCCAATATTATATATTGGTGTGGTAAACCATGCCAGTTTCTGATAACCTGAGAAGGGATGAAAACAACTGTGATTGCCTATTAACTTTTTAAATCTAAGTTTTCTCATCTTTTTCACCTTTCCCTCCTAAATACTTCTCTGGTCTTAAATGCATATCTGAGCAGAGAGTTTTCACATTTTCACACCCTTCGAAGATCTATTAAATCACTTAATAAGAAAGATAGGAGAGTCTTTCTGATGTTCGAAGTTGTCCCTGGATCTCATCACTGTCACTACAGATGCTGATGTCAAATCACAAGTAGCAAGTGTGATTTCCAGACTCCCAGATGTCCTTTAGCATTCTTTTTTTTTGAAGTCTCAACAGGCAAAACTGAACTTTGAACTCCAGATTAGATATTCCGCCAACAACCACAACATTTCTATTTCTTCATCCCCTACAATATTTCATAGTCCATCTTTTCTTGCATTTCATGTTATGGTTTCAATATTCTTTCATTCTGAGAAACAAAAACAGGACCGAGCTATCACTGGGCCTTTCCCCACTTTCATCCTTCCCCTCTATGCCGCACGCTGCTCTCAGCGCGCAGCATCCCAGGCGCGCACCCGGCCGTCCCCACGACCCCGCGCTCTGCGCGGGGCCATCAAAAGGCGCCGTTGAGAAGAGCGCCTGGGATGCTGCGCGCTGAGGGGCGCGACAGCAGCAGCTTCGGGGCGGCTGCGCTGTCGCCACCCCTCTCAGTGGGGAGTGCCGAGGGACCCCACGCTACTCTCCTCGAGTAGTGCGGGGCTTAAGGGAAATGGGGAAAGGCTCACTGTTCACAGATGAATGCAGTTTTCCTCAGCATCACTATCAGTATCACTTATATATCATTTTCCTTCCAGCATACACATATTTATTGACAGATCACATAATCATTGTTTTCTGCATTACTGAAATCTTGCAACAGTCCCCCTCCTCCCTGTCCAGTAATTTGTAGACTACTTCTTGCTAACAAGCAGAATAAACCAGGTAAAGCCACATTATCTGTTCCCTATATTTGCTGCTTCTCTGTGATTCAAACTCTGAGGCTCAAGGGAGCAGCACTCTACATACTCATCAAAGCGCAGGATTGCCTGAACTCAGGGCCAAACTAAATTTGGTGAGGAAGTATAAGTGCATACTCTGACACAGCTCTCATTTTGTACCAGCAATGCAAGAGCGAAACTGGACTCGCTCCCTCTTTATGAAAGAAGCTATCAAGAGAGACACTGGACATTTAAAAACTTCTGATATATACTGAGAAACCAATGGGGGAGGATTTTAGTCTTCCAGGACAATAAAACTGCTAAGACAGAATTCGTATGCAAATCTGATGTTATCAATCTGGAACTCAATAGATGTTGGCTTGGTTCCTACAGAAAGCAATTGTCCCTTGTTAGAATTTTATTACACTATTAATCTTGCTTTGCCAATTGATCATCAGTTGGAAATGGGTCTCACCCACCATTATTGGCTCTTTTACTCCTTTGTCTAGATATTGTTTTGTCCGAAGCAGTGTGACATACCTGTCTCTTGGACTGCTGGGCCTCCCTTATAAAAATATCTTCCTCTCTTTCCTACTTATCCTGTTTACAATCATCCATTTGCTAACCAAAAGTAAGAGTTTGTCAGATGTACAAAGTGTATTTGTCACCTGAAAGTTTTTTTTAACCTGACTTAGGATGACCCTGTATGGTTTTCAAGGGCAAGAGATGTTCATAGGTCGACGGCCATTTCCTGTCTCTGTGGTCTCCTTGGTATTCCTTGGAGGTCTCCCAACCAAATACTAGCCAGGGTCAAGGCTAAGAATATGTGACTGGCCTAAGATCACTGAACAATCCTCCATGGCTTGAGAGGGAAACCCAGGTTCTAGTCCAACACCTTAACCTCTACCCCCTGCTCGCTATCATGAAAGCTTATAGCTCAACAAATTTATCCATCGGGCAGCCAAATCCTGGGTGGTGGGTAGATCCACAGCAGCCAGACACAGCACAGCACAGCACAGCATTGCCTCTCTCCAGAGGTTTGCAGTGTGACACCCAGCAAGAAAACCTCCTCTGATGGTAGTGAAAAAGGCCCTATGCAGCCCATACCTATGCAGCACTACCCTTATTACTGGTGTGATACAGAAAATAAATCTTTTTTCAGGAACTAAATACATTTATCCACTCTTAATTGCTTTACCTTGGCTAGCCTTTGTGTTAAATAGAAAAGAACTCTTTCTTTGTGAACTAAACTATATAATATTTAGTTGAGTACAAGGAGTTATTTACCACTGCATATGAAAGTGTGTTTTACCATACCTGCTGTAAGGGTTTCAATGGTGTTGATGTTCAGAACAGCCGCCTGGCCTTGACTGAATTCCAAAATCCGGGCGATGGGCCAGCATCTGCGGCGGAGACTCTGGTGGAAGCCTTATCTCTTCGAGAGAGATGAGAACTCCGTTCCCATGAGAAACCGGGAGGGGGGATGGGATGGACAGAGTTATAACCTGTGCTTCTGGCAGGAGACTTTATTCCTGCCACGTCGTGTACGTGAGCTTTCTAGGATGTCTGAATAAACGGTCTTTTACACCAAAAAGCCTTTTATTTCTGCTTCCATGGAATTCCTTACATTGTGGCAGGAATCCTAGTTCATCTATCTTCCCAGTGTAGTGGACCTCTGGTGTCTCGGCATGGAGAGGTTGAATATTCCTGAAACTGTGGAAGGCGCGGTAGCCCCCAAAGAGGGCTCCGAGCTTTCCCTTCTGGATTTGGAGGAACCGGCGGGAGAACGGGTCTCGCTGGTAACTCTTTCCCGTCCTCGTATCAACACGAGTCTTCCCCTACTTCGTTGGGACGAGGGACGAGGGAACGATCATGTGGACTTGCATGAGTCGTTTGGGGCGCTGTCTATGGATCGGGCGCCTGTGGATCGGATACCTACCCGTTTCCGTGTGGATTACAAACCTCAGATGCAACCTGTCACGGAGGAGATGGGCCTGACCACTTTTCATGCGGCAACCCAGGAGTCAATTGAACGATTCCTGGACTCGTATTTCGATGATGCTCCCAAGAATCCACCGTGGCATAGCACTGGGGCCCGTCCTAAGACCACCGTAGAAACCGGGACTATATCGGGGATTGGGAGGGGTATCCGTACCAGCTTCCGATCGGACCCCCCAGATCCCGGATCAGCAGCTGCACCAGAGGCGCCCCGTGGAGCCGCCGGTGGACACGAGGTGCTGAATTCCGATGAGGAGGAATCCGAAGAAAGCCTGCCTTCTCATCCGGACCTATTTCCCCTCCCGTCAAAAGAGAGCTGGGATGAGGAAGTGGCCCGACTGCGAGATGCCCAAGAAGCATGGGCCCGTGAACGCCAGCTATGGGAAGAGGAACGGGAGCAGCTGCAGCAAGAGCGTGAAAACCTGCAAAAGGACCGGGAACAGCAGCGCAAAGAAATCCAACTCGAACTGGACCGTGCCAAAGACGCGTTGCAACGGCAATATATGCAGAATCTATCGGTCCATGCTAAGGTCCTGGAACACTCCAAACTGGACTTAGAGCGTCAACGCGAAAACGTTAAGGCCATGCGTGCACAAAGTGAACTAACTGCAGCCATTCAACGAGACGAACTGGCCAAACTGGAACGAGAGAAAGCAGCTTTGCATGCGCACCAAGATGCCTTGACTCGCAAGGAAAGAGACTTAGCCGCCTTGGAAAAGGAGCTGAAGAAGCAGCGGGACAAGATGCCCCAAGCTGGAGTCTACGCCGTTACCGGTACAGCCAACGCCAGAGGGGCGACGCTTCTGGGTCCTGCTACTCGCGTATCTGCCACCTTCCAAAGGCCTGCTCCCAACAGAGCACCAGCGGCGCCGGCACCTGTGCCTCCACCTCCACCGATTCCGGCTCTCCCTGCGCCGCCGCCTCAACCTGCGCAACCGCCGCCCCAGCGAGCTCCGAGGGCCGTGGAGAGAGGATATTACAGACCTCCGATACCTGCCCGTTTCGATGGGACCGCTTCCAAACTCCCCTACTTCATCCTGCAACTCGATGCCCACATGGAGGACTATGACGATTTGTACCGGTCTGAACGCGAAAAAATACGGGACATCGGTTCCGTCTTGGATGGAGCGGCAGCCGACTGGTTTGTGACTCTTTTTGACCTGCAAGGGGATGATACTCGCACGGTGCCTGCGTTCCTCCAAGCCTTAAGGGCTCGCTTCCAAGATCAGGATGCTGAAAATGAAGCCATCCGCACCATTAAATCTATTCAGCAAGGCAACCGCTCTTTTGCCGAATTTGCCCGTGAATTTCGTGCGGCGGCTGCTCGACTCCCTCCTGAGTGGCCTGAGCGCATGAAATGTGAATACTTCTCGGATGCCGTCGACGGCAAACTGCGAGAAACGGTGTTCCTTATTCGGATCCCACGCACTAATGCTGAATGGATCGAATTGGGATCTCAAGTGGCGTCTCGTTTGGATTACGCTCGCGCCGGGGGCCGCCCACGCCCAAAACCCGCTGCTACGACCACCTCTGCGACTCGCAAGTCAAGCCCAGCAGTCTCTACGGAAACCACCTCCGAGCGCCGTCGCCGTTTGGGATTGTGCCTTTACTGCGGAGGACCGGGTCATCTAGCTGCCAACTGCCCGAAAAAACAGAAGCCAACCGCTCCGGCTGCGCGCACCCCATCTGCCAAGCCACCACGTAAATCCGGGCCGCCTCCGACGGGCTCGTCTAAGGCGGTTACCGAAGGCGACCCAGAAGAGGGGGAAGTGGCGGTTTGCCTTTCATCAACGCCCATGGATATGGGTTCGACTCCAGATGCGGTGAGTGAAGGCAGCGCTCCCATTACGGTTCAAGCGATTCTGGCCAACCCCGCTAAGCACACTCGTATTATAGCCTCAGCCCTTGTAGATTCTGGGTGCTCCCATTGCTTAATGCGGCCCCAAGTGGCTGAAGAACTTGGATTAGACCGAGTTCCCCTAGCTAAGCCCATACCGTTCACACAAATGGACGGCAGCCCCCTCGGGGCCGAAGGACCGGCCCAGTTCAAAACGCAACCGGTTCTCCTCCGCTGCGCTGACCATTGGGAGAAAATTAGTTTTATTCTGGCCCCAGTGGCCAAACACTCCATTGTCCTGGGCATGCCATGGTTGTTGTTGCATGAACCAAATATCATTTGGAAAGAACGGATCTTAGAATTCACTGACCCCCCCTGTGGAGAACACATGAATTGGGGGGATAACTCACCTCCTAATGACATACACCCCCTGGCTTCGTCAGCTGTGCACGCTCCAATTGCTCCCGAATCCACCGGCATTCCCCCGGCTTACCAGGATTTAGCCAGAGTATTTCAGGAGCAAGAATGCGATCAATTGCCACCCCATAGAGACACTGACTGCAAAATCGTATTACAGCCAGGGGCTCAACTGCCCAAGGGTAGAATCTACCGCATGAGTCCCAATGAGAAGGAACTTCGTGCCTTCTTAGACAAGAACCTTGCTCGCGGATTCATACGACGAGCTACCAAACACACACATGCTGCTCCTGTATTATTTGTTAAAAAAAAGGACGGGTCTTTAAGGCTCTGTACGGATTACCAAGGACTCAATGCGGTTTCCCTGTCTAATAAATACCCTTTGCCTTTGATCAAGGACCTTTTAGATGCATTGGGCAAGGGACGTATTTTTACTAAGTTGGATTTAAGAGAAGCATACTACAGAGTCAGGATTGCGGAAGGCTATGAACATTTGACTGCATTTAACACAAAATTTGGACAGTATGAATACTTAATAATGCCATTCGGGTTAAGTGGGGCCCCCGGAGCTTTTATGGCCCTCATCAACGAAGTTCTACATGACTTACTATACAAGGGAGTAGTTGTGTACTTAGATGATGTTTTAATTTATTCACAAACCATGGAGGAGCATGAAGCCTTGGTTCGGGAAGTATTAAAACGCTTGCTCGACAACTCCCTCTTTGCAAAACTTTCTAAATGTTGTTTTCACCAATCCTCCATCGACTATTTGGGCTATCGGATCTCTTCCGAGGGTTTAAAAATGGATCCTGCTAAGATCGAAGCAGTCCTCCAATGGCCTGCCCCCACCAATCGGAAAG
Organism: Sphaerodactylus townsendi; assembly: GCF_021028975.2. Classification (NCBI taxonomy): domain Eukaryota; kingdom Metazoa; phylum Chordata; class Lepidosauria; order Squamata; family Sphaerodactylidae; genus Sphaerodactylus; species Sphaerodactylus townsendi. The sequence continues at coordinate 51,150,108 of NC_059425.1, read as the reverse complement.
AACTCCAGTCTTTCCTAGGGTTTGCTAATTTCTATCGTGACTTTATACCCCAATTCGCTGAACTGACTCTCCCACTCACAGACCTCTTACGCACTAAAGGTAAAGACTCACAGGCTGCCAAGCCCGGGGCCCCCCTTTTTTGGTCTAAGGAATGTCAGATAGCCTTTCAACATTTGAAATCAGCTTTTACTACCGAACCTATCCTAAAACACCCTGACCCAGATCTTCCTTTTGTGGTTCACGTGGATGCCTCGGACAAAGCGCTTGGTGCAGCCCTGTTGCAGAGAAATAAAGATGATAGGCTTGTTCCGTGTGCTTATTTATCAAAAAAATTCTCCGGTGCTGAGCTCAACTGGACTGTAGGGGATAAAGAGACTGCGGCCATCAAAGTAGCGCTCTCCACTTGGCGCCACTGGCTGGAGGGGGCTAAACACCCCTTTCAAGTTTGGTCGGATCACAAGAACTTGGCCGCCCTTTCCACCCCCCTCAAGATGTCCGCAAAACAACTCCGTTGGGCCGATTTCTTTTCTCGTTTCTCTTTCACCGTCCATTTTTTCCCTGGAAAAACCAATAAACTGGCTGATGCGCTCTCGCGCCTGCCCGGGGAGGGGGGTGGAGCTGCCTTACGGGATATCCCGCGCACTGTTCTCTCCCCCTCCCAATTGGGGCTGGCTGTCACTCGATCTCAGACGTCCACTCCTCCTTCACCACCCATTCCCAGCCTGATCTCTCCTTTCCTACGGGAACTCGAGGAGGCGGGGCTGCGCGAGCCACCAGCGGAGGAAGGTGACTCCCAATTACGCTTGGAGAATGGTGTTTGGAGGCGGGGGGATTGTTGGTACGTGCCTCCCCCCCTCCGTAAGCAAGTTCTCGAGGCCTGTCATGATGCCCGCTCGGCTGGACATTTTGGCTTCCTTAAGACTCTGCATTTGGCCCGCCGTCAATTTTGGTGGCGCGCGATGCGCAAAGACATTGAGACATATATCAAAGGATGCTCTGTTTGTGCGGAAGCCAAATCCGTTCCAGGAAAACCCCATGGTCTGTTAAAGCCTCTCCCGGTGGCCTCCCGTCCCTGGGAAGTCATCTCCATGGATTTTATTACGGATTTGCCAGAGAGTCAAGGCAACACAGTCTTGTGGGTGGTGGTGGATTTATTTTCCAAGCAAGCCCATTTCATCCCATGTACTTCCATCCCCTCCGCTCCTAAGTTAGCGCGTCTGTTCATTCAGCATATATATCGTCTACACTCCTCCCCCGTCAAGGTGGTGTCCGACCGCGGGCCCCAATTCATTTCAAAGTTCTGGAAAGCTTTTCTGGGCTTGTTGGGGGCCGCCCCGGCAATTGCCGCCCCCTACCACGTTCAAAGTGACGGTGAGTCGGAGAGAACGAACAGAACCCTGGAACAGTATTTACGTTGTTACACCAACTATCACCAAGACAACTGGTGCGATTTAATTCCGTTTGCAGAATACGCCTACAATAATGCGGTTCATAGCAGTACAAAAAAAAAACCCCTTCGAAATTGTGTCTGGCCGATCCTTCCCTCCGTTGCCACAACTACCCGCAGAAGCGTTGAATCCTCCAGAGTTCCAACAGTGGATTTCATCTCTGGCCGAGGGGTGGAAAACAGTCCAAACCGCCTTACAACAAGCTAAAGATTCCCAAAAACTTCAAGCGGATAAGCACCGCTCTGATTTCCCTTTACGTGTGGGCGCCTGGGTATATTTGTCTACCAAGAATCTCAGAGACGTACATAAATTTTCAAAACTGGGCAAAAGATTTGTGGGACCTTTTAAGATTACTAAAGTGATTAATGATGTCACTGCCCGGTTAGACTTGCCTAATTCTCTAAGTAATATCCATCCTGTCTTTCATTCCAGTTTACTCAAGGAGGCTCCCGTTTCCGATGCCTGGCACGACCCTCCGGAGAGACCCCCGCCGACTATAATTGATGGCCACAAGCATTACGAAATTGACGCCATCCTGGACTCTCGTTTTAATCGCAAACGCTTGCAATATTTAGTCTCTTGGGTGGGATATTCCTCTGGGTATAATCAATGGGTCTATTCAGAAAATATTGACGCCCCTTCCCTTATTTCTGCTTTCCACCGCACCTTTCCGCACAAACCTGGGGGGGAGAAGTTTTTCTTAAGGGAAGCAGAGTGTAAGGGTTTCAATGGTGTTGATGTTCAGAACAGCCGCCTGGCCTTGACTGAATTCCAAAATCCGGGCGATGGGCCAGCATCTGCGGCGGAGACTCTGGTGGAAGCCTTATCTCTTCGAGAGAGATGAGAACTCCGTTCCCATGAGAAACCGGGAGGGGGGATGGGATGGACAGAGTTATAACCTGTGCTTCTGGCAGGAGACTTTATTCCTGCCACGTCGTGTACGTGAGCTTTCTAGGATGTCTGAATAAACGGTCTTTTACACCAAAAAGCCTTTTATTTCTGCTTCTATGGAATTCCTTACACCTGCACCATGATAATCTAATGCCTAGTGATTCAGTTGAGAAAGGGTGTTACACGGCAAAAGTCTTTGGAACTCAAAAGGAAAAGACACACTTGCTTCAAGAAGTGCCTGACACACCTCAAGAGCTGAAAAAGGTTTTACAGTTCTCACCCGAGTAGAGGTCATTGCCCAGAACAGACAGTGCTTTTGTCGTTAAAGCCAATTGGATTGGATGAATCATAACTTCGACTTGAATAGCTGAGTATTATGGCTGTCAGGTTTACGATTGAACCTAGGAGACTCTGGGCGGTGGCCAGGTCCCCCACCCTAGCCAGTAGATCTTGCTGATGGGAAGGGCCAATCTGTTCAATAGATTAGTATGACTTAGTATGACAAACTGGTATCTAGGTGACACTGTGTCATTGCTTACATAACAAAGGGTGCTACCGAGGCAAAGGCTACATGATGCTGCATCAAAAATCTTGTAAGCAGTGGGCTTTTGCAAAACACAATGCTTCTCCTTCTGCCCAGGTGAGGGCTATTCAAAAGATGGTAGATGAAGCAGCTGGAGTCCTGGCCATCACAACAGGAACCAAAGAAGGGCTTTTGTCATGGGTCAGCCTGCTGAGATGTCCTCAGACAAAACAGAAGAAATCAGCCTGAGAACAGCTGCAGGCAGAAGAGGTCTCACTATGTCTGCAGCCTTCCAGCTCAAGGACTCCAGCTGTGCCTGAAACCCAACAACAATCAGGATCACCAGAGGGCTCACCAAAGCCTCTGGAAGCAAAGGTGAAGACAGCATTGATGTGAAATGCAAGAGGACGGAGCGTCCAGCTGCAAGCCCAGCGTACATCACTCCCTGACAGAAGCAATGAGGCAGAGCAAGGCTGATGTGTGCCACCTGCTGCAGAATGCCAGAACAGCCTAGCAAGATAATGGGCCTATTGTAAGCAGGCAATTACGTCAGCAAACTCATCGCCGCCACCCTGCATCTTGACTATGCATCTCTGCTGGATTCTGGACTCCTGGTATTCTGATTCTTGGACTGACCGACCTTGACTTACACCTTATGTTTGATGCCTTGGACTTTGATGGAACTGTACCCGACCTTGGACTGCCTCACTATGTTTCTGCCTTCTGCCCTCATTCTCTGCTGGTTTCAGAACAGTTTTTCTGGATAGGTGGCTGGTTTCCAGTTACAGCCAGACCTGTATTTTGGGAAGCCCAAGCAGGACAATGAGATTCTAGTATTTTGAAACTTGGTGTGAAAAGAGATTCAACCCAGCAAGGTTCAGCACTAAGACACGTTTTTCCTCTGCCTTCTTTTCCGATCCTACCCTGTAACTAGGTGCCCACCTGTTCTAAAGCTCAGCATTTGTTCTAAAGCAGACACTGGAAACTGTAGGCTTCTTCTAGATAGGAGAAGAAAGACTTGCTCTAGAGGAAGAAGCAGGAGAGAAACCTACCCATGCGTCTACTGAATGAAGCATTACCAGTAGCTGGATGGTTGAGAAATGACAAACAAGAACAACCGGGATTTGTGTTTTCAAGTTTGCATTCTTTGTAAACATAAATCTGGAACAAGCCATGTTACTTTGAAACAGTTTACAGAAGATAAAAAATAAGGCCAAGACCAATGGGACAAAACAGGAAAAAATATATTTCATAACTCAGGTAAAAATTCCCTACCCAAGAAGCTTCTTCAAGGGAATCTGTTAGTCTTGTAGTTTAGTCTTTGTAGTTTTACCAAGAATAGTATCAGTAGCTACCTATATTTCACCATTGGCCTTGGCCTTATTTTTTTATTTCTTGTGAATGGTGCAACCCTTTTATTTCTCCTTGCTACATTTTACAAAGCCATGAATCTGTAATTTAATTAACTTTCAAAGACACTGATAACATTTGCATTAAATACAATACTTCCCAGTGGTCTCCCTCACATTAAAATATATCATATAGTCTGGATGTGCACTGCAAATATCATAAGTAACACCCTAACCACATGACAAGTTTTTATTTGTAGGGAAACAAAATAATGACAAATCTTTGTCCTAATTAGGTAGTTTAATTTCTATGTGGACTAGGATCCTAGCATGATTAGAATCAAATATTTCTGCAGCAAATTAAATTGGAATCTTCAGTATGAATGTCATATGTAAATATTATAACACTTGAAAGTGTGCATGTAATGTTAGGTTATATATAAAAAGTCTACTTACAAAATTAGAAAAATAAGTCTTCCATGAAACTGAAAAAAGTGTGAAAGCACTGGGTAGATTCAATGCCTTACACACCCTTCCATTTACAAAGGGACACTATTTTTACACACCCGTCACCAACAGAAAAGCAGATGTTGTGACACTTTAGGGGCTGCTTTATCTCATACAGAGTTTTATCTTCAGTACTACAAGGAGCAGCACAGCACAGTCAGCAGGACAAAGCCAGACTGGTTTCAGACCTTTAATCCCATTTTAACTGCATGCTTCAAAAATAATTCAATAATAATTTTGCCTCTTGAATCACTAATGGCAATTAATCCCAGGAAAGTTTTTCAGGAACTATGGAAATTACTGCCAGGACTTCTTATTAAAACTTTGAATGTAATCATTTTAACCTCAAGAGCATTTACAAAAAGTTAAAGGATGCCTCAGTCACATTTTAGCTTTTATGTAATATTGTACTTCAACTCAACAAGAAAACTTTTAAGATATAAAATTATTAGGAGCAAAAGTAAACTAAAAAAAGACTTTATGAAACAGAGTGGACATTCAGGAAAGGAACCGTCATCATAAAAATGCTGAAAACCCAGACAGTTGAATCCTTTGAACATGGTGGATCATAAAAGCAGACCCCCACTTTCCTCTCCACCCGTGAAGGATGTAGGGAGAAAAAGCTCACTTAGAAGAGGATGGCTCATCAATTATGCCTGGTTATCCTGACTGACTGTCCTATCCTTTATGGCATTTTGTCTATGAGAGGCCCCTCAGCCTCACCTTTTTGAGGGTTGCAGGGACCTGCTGGGGGAAGATCAGCCTCCCACGAGCAGGATCCAACCTTATGAAAACCTAGGACTCAGACATGCTTCCCCCAGTAGACTTGGGTTTAAATAAATTATATTTTGCACAAGCTGAGAGATAGTTAGATGCTATGAACTGCAACTATACAGGTGCTCACAAATGTGTATCTTTCCTTCTCTTTCCCCAAAGCCACCTTTGACCAGTCCAGAGGTGTATTGGGGGAAATGGTGCCTGGGGATAACACCTGCTCCAGCCCCCCACCCCCCAGCTCCACACACACACACACACACACACACACACACTCGAGGCAGGGCTCGGGGATGGGGCGGAGCGGAGCAGAGCAGAGTGGAGCAGGGAGGTTCAGACAGGCACTGCAGCAGCAGGCCAGCCAGCCAGTTGGCTGAGCCGCCCCCGCCTCCCTGCAGGCCATCTCCTGCCCTTCCCATGTCCTGCAGGGAGGTGGGGAGCAGGGCATCGCGGCGGGTGACCGAGGAAGCCGACCACCATGGTACCTGTCTGAGCTGTTTTCAAGCCCCACCCCCGAGGGCCTGGGGAGGAAAGGAGGTGGCTCGGACGCAGCACAGGAGAGGCCGGCGCAATCTCCCAGCAGGGGAGAGGCCTCCCAGCCATGCGGCTGGGCCCAGCCTTGACTGCCAGCGAGCAGCTCCCTGGCATAGGAGGTGCCAACGAGCGGGTTGCCACACCACGGGAGAGGGTGGGTGCAGGATGAAACAGGCAAAGATGTCAACAATTCCCTTTTCTCCTAGCAATCCTTCCGGTGAGAAAAGAGTAAGGGGACGATTTCACCCAGTTCTTCCTTTGCATCTCCCCAGAATGCCATTTTCTCCAGAAGCTTGTCCAGTCCTCATCAACAGTTCTGTGGCAGTCTAAGGAGCCACTCTGGGATAAGGAAGGTGGGAAAATGAGCGTGTCTTCTTTTTGTTGTTTATAGGAGCCAACTCAAATCTTATCAGCTACCATTTATACTGAAACCTCCTTTCTTACCCTTTTTTTTGAAGATGGTTCCCTGAGTCAAGGCCACTCTGATGACACCAGCAGCTGCATCTCTCACTATCTGCTCTTCACTCTGCAGCAGGTGAGTAACACACTTCCAGAGCAGCAGTGTGTCAGGCAGACCTGTGCATTTATTTTAAAAATATGTTAGAATAGATTTTTAAAAGTCTTTTAAATAATTTTTTTAACCTGAGCTAATTAAAATAATATCTTTCAGAAGACTTTCGGCACATCTTCTATTCTTTGACTGCAACCTACTAACTGTTCTCTTGATTTTCATATTAAAGGTGGGGTAACTAAAAACACACTGATAGAGGTAGGTTTACATTAAACATCTCTTAATGCTACTGTTATCTCAAACCACAGCATATACACAAAAGTCTACTGCATACAGTTGGACTCATTCATTGGAAAGGGCAGACCCATGTAATATAAAGCTTGAATCTTATGCAGGGAGAGATATTCTCTTTGAGGAGCTCTACATTACCTTTAAATTAATCCAGTAATCAGAGGCATCATTAAAAGCATAGGGCACAATCCATCTAAAGGCTTAGCACTTTTATTTGGGGTTAGAGATAAGCATGTGTTTTAACCTCACCTTGAAATCAAAGGTACTGAAGAACATTTTTGCTTGCTTGTGCTCAACAGTGCTGAATTGTGCCTATTTACTTACCCAGGAGAAGATTCTGGCTGATCAGGAAAAATGGTGCAACGGTGACAAGAGCATCTGCAGCAGCCAAGCTGAGATCTGTTTGTTGTTCATCTTCACAACAATAAGTGACTATTTGAATCCAGAGTTTTGTCTCTGACTTCACTTCCTATATGAAAATGTGAAGGCAGTAAGAGCAGCCAACAATCTCCTGAAATTCATTTTTGAAGGGAGATGTGGAACTTTAATGCTTATTTAAAGGGGAAAAGGACAATAATGACATTCAGCCCTTGCAAACTTCCATAGGATCAGAATTTATTTCTAGAGATAGAGAAGACAATCAAGACTGCTGTTTGAGTTTGGACAAGAAAAACATGTTAATAAAAGAAAATATATATATTTATAAACAAAAGCAAAAAACACAAAAGGGTGAATATAAACAGAAGTCAACAGTATCATATTATTTCATTCTTCAAAGGTAATTCCTATGATCATTACAGCATGAATATTTTTAAATATATATTTTATATCACAAAGAAAACAAATGGTGGAATATGGCCTTAAATATAGTGTTCTAATAGTCAATACAAATTTTAAAGGAATAAAAATAAACACTTCTGCAATGCAGAAGTCAGCATCAGACTTCCGCAAAAACTGATGCTGGAGCACTCCTGGAGCACTTCAAAGTAGTATCTGTCTGTGGGCTGAAACCTTTATCTCAGATTCTGTACATCAAAAGCAACTAACTTTATAGGCTCAACAAAACGAAGAAGATTAGGAGGAGGAGGAATTTGGGTTTATACCCCGCCTTTCTGTCCTGCAAAAAGACTCAGGGTGCTTTACAAACTCCTTTCCCTCTGCCCACAACAGACACCTTGTGAGGTGGTGGGAGGGGGGCTGAGAGAGTTCTGAACAAACTGTGACTAGTCCAAGGTCACTCAGGAGGCTTCACATAGGAACGGGGAAACAAATCCAGTTCACCAGATAAGAGTCCACTGCTCATGTGGAGGAATCACGCTGTCTCTCACACTAACACTGGCTCTCAAGAATTTCTTTAAACATCATTTGCAAAAAAAGAATTTAATCTATCTGAGGCAAGCATAATATAACAAACTGCGTTAAGCAATGCTAAACTAAATTCTCTTACCTCCTGCCAATTTTGAACAAAATGGACAATCAGCTTTGAAGCAAACTTAAGGGATACACTTTGAATTTCAATGCTGCAAAAACAAAGGTTAACAAAGGTTAACAGACATACCGAATTAAATGCGAAATAACATACTGTTGTAGCTTTGATATTGGAAACAATTGGCAATCAGTTTAGCAGTAACTATATACTTCCTTCACACTTGTTACACACATTGTGTGCTGACAGCTGAAGTCAGGAGTAAACGTACCTCAGCCCAATTTGCTATAACTGTTCCACATTTAAAGATATAATCATAAAAAGCATTGTTTACCCATGAGGAGGAAGTTGTGCTTTACAATTACTAATTGTATCAAGGTACATCAAGTTCTGATAATGATTGAAGAGTTTGCCAGTTGGCCACACAACACCTATGCATCTTTTGATTTTTCAGGATACAGGGCCCATTTCCAGTAGCCTTCATCCATTTCCACTTTCTTCCAGTCTAACAATTTCCTTCAGACTATGTATGGAAAATATATATTCAGATGACCTTTCAGTTTTCAGGAACTATGAATTCATACAAGCTTTAATTACCCTTCATCTACCCACAACAGATACCTTGTGAGGTAGGTGAGGCTGAGAGAATTCTGAGGCATTAGGAAGGTTGAGAACCACTGTCCTAGAAGCTATTGATATAGTGACTGCTTATTGACCTCTTACAATCTTGGGATGAAACCTGGCCTCATGGTTTACCATGGAGCTGTGTGAGCTAAAAGAAGGCCAGGAGATTTGAAAGTGGAGATTTGATGAGGAAAATCTTCTATTGTGAAGATATAATGCCCTATTCTACACCCTATACATATTAAAACTCAAGTAGTCCTATGAATTTCTTGCTTTTCCCAGTTAATATTAGAGCCGTATTAATTTTAGTACAAAAAAGTAAAAATTTCTGCCATCTGACAATTTCCTGCATGTCTACATGTTGCCTAATAGCACCAGTTGGCATTCAATCTCCAAAGGAGACAAAGAAACCACTGTTCAATACTCTGTTGTATTCTGGGGGAAGACCACTAACCAATGGCATAGCGCCCAAGGGGTGGGGGTGGGGCATCTTGCACCGGGCACATGCCGCAGCAGGGTGTGGCGGGGGCGTGGCAGGGGCACAGTTCCCCCTCACTGTGGCTCTGCCACTAACCATTACTTTTGATATTAATCAGACAATCATTTGCTCAAAACACACGATTTTGATTCAGTTAAAGATATCTGCCTGGTCTAGAAACAGCTTAAACAGGAAATTCCAATGACTACTATCAAATGATTTTTCAACACCAAGTGAGGTCAAAAGCTAACTTTTCCTCTGCTGTAGTCCTACAATAGAGTTGATAAGGTTCCTCAATGTTTTCACATGCAACACCATATTGCCGACATGATTTTCCATTCACATTAATGAATGAGACTGGCCTGTAAATGGAACAAGACTTGGCTTTATTTCTAGACTAGCCTTGTACATTAAGCATGTTAAGTTGTTAACCTCTTAACATTTCATACCACTTTATAAAGAAGGGGCACAAAAATGTTTCTGAAGAATTTATACTGTTCAGACAGACAGAATTTGCCAAACTTTTCTGGGACCTTACAGTTATTAAATGTTGTTGCTATTTCAGAACATTCTCTGGACTTGATATGTTTTGGCTCTAAAGGAGAAGCAATTATACTTTGGAAAACAACAAAAGATTACTAATCTGTTCTTGATAGACTGATAAGTCTGAATTAAAGTCTCAAAGTTTTAATAATGCATTCTCATTTATCTAAAAAGTTGCTAGATAATCACTAACCAACAGTATGAAGACATTTTAAGCTTCCTTAGCCAGCATGCTAGTGGGAAAGAGGGACTTTCTGTATAAATTCCCCAAACCATTGCTTTATACAACGGTCAGGAGGACTGTTACAATTTCTCCTAAAATCTTGGTCCTCTGCTGGGAATTTTGTCAACGGTCCTTCCCTTCCTTCTGAACATGTTCCCGGGGGCAGGGAATGACTTTTGACAATGAGCGTGGGGTAGTAGTTAGAATATCAACTATACACTAATGAGAGTTGGAATATCAGACTGGGACTAAGTAGACCCACATTCAAATTCCTACGAATTTGGGTAACCTAAGATAATTCTTGTTCTCTCTCAAGCTAAACTGCATCGTGTTGTTGTGAGGATGAAATGGAGGAAGTATGTATTATGTATGTCCTGAAGCTCTAAATTTAAAGCATCTCAGATAATAAGTGTTGGGAAACATCTCTCTATGCCCAAGATTCTCCACAGCCATGGCCAAACATAGTAGACCAGGGGTCTGCAACCTGCGGCTCTCCAGATGTTCATGGACTACAAACCTGCGGCTCTCCAGATGTTCATGGATTACAAATCCAATTGGCCATGCTGGCAGGGGCTGATGGGATTTGTAGTCCATGAACATCTGGAGAGCCGCAGGTTGCAGACCCCTGCAGTAGACAATATTGCTGGCCCAACAATACTGAATTTATATGAACTGAAAAACACGCAAAATCCATTGGTAGACTTATAGCTGAATAGGAACTGATTGCTTCTCCTAAAAGTTCAATACCCAATTAGTTGGTAACATTTCTTTCAATCAATCTATCTATCTATTACAATCAAAGACAAGTGTAGACCAGCAAAAGGTAAATAAGATAAGATAAGTTAAATTAAATTAAAAGGATAAAATACATTAAATCTGTAAACATATATACCTAAAATAATCTATTAGGGAAAAAACAGGGAACACAAAAAAGTATAGGAACATAAAGGGGAAGGGATAAGCTCACACTTTTCCTCCGTCTGCCTTTGCTGCTGCCCCTATATAAATCACATTTCACGGGGGGGGGGGGGGGTTTGCCCTCCATTGGCCAGCCTGTATTGCCAATACTCTGTAGCTTGCATGGTGAAAGTGGTGGAGTCTTTTGCTCCTCCTCCACTACCACTGCCAGGGTTGTGCCTTTTGCACGCTAGTCTGCATCACTGCATGTCTATGGCATCTCAAAGTAGCAGAGTGGGGGTGCAGAGGTGATTTCCTCTCTCCTTCCCCTGCCTCCCTGCATTAGCATAATCTATCAAGCATGGCAGTCTGGGGCAAGAGAACAACCTGAATAACCCCATCACCCATTTAAAAATGTTCTATGTTTGTGTGCAAACTTGGGGATCCCCCCAAAATTTGTAGAATTATCTCCTTCCTCTCTACATGACCTTGTCTCACAGATTTAAGTATCCACACATGGGGACATATTGGGAATTAGATATGTTGATATTTTATCAGTAACAAAATATACCTGTCAGAAGTATCTGCAATGTTCATAATCCAATGCAAGAAATCCATTGGATTCATTCTTATGGCATCTTCTGTCTTCAGAAGCAAACTTCTGAAATCCATACCACATAGAACCTCCAACACCTAGTTTAAAAAAATCAAACTGTCTCAATGAAAGAAAAATGGTCTTAATTTAGTCCATCTTATTTGAACTTGCATCCCCATTAAATGGAATTGTTCCTGGGGGTGGGGGGTGGGGATAGCACTGTATGTTTTTACCTTGCAAAAGCATTCTGAGTGCTTTTCCTTTACAGCTATTCCAAGAAGAATCTCTTCCAAACCAGACAGTAGAGACAAAAGGTTTTTTCCCTCTCCTTCAATCGTATGTTGACAACTCATTTGTTTCTGCCATCGAAGGGTTGCTTCCAGGACCAACAAGCGCACTTCATAGAAATCAGAATGTAGCAGATGTGCAACTGATAAACAGGGATCTGTTGCCTTCCCTGTTTCAAGTAAATTGCAGTCTGCAAGTCCAGGTTCAGTAGTCACTGAGAGCATAGATATTAAGAGTTTGGTGATGCTTTGGAGATACTGTGAAAGTCCTGGTACTGCAGAAGAATAGGAGATGCCCGTTGCTAGCTCAGAATTAAAGACAATTGTAGCCATTTTCTCCCAAAATCTTTGGAACTCGGCTCCTGAAATAAAATATGGAAGAGTGGTGACATGAGGAAGGGAAAAACAATGTCCTTGGGCCAGTTCTAGACATTTCAGTAAAACAAGTAGGACCTTGAAGGGGGCTTCTCACTTCCTATCCCCACTATTCTCTCTTTCCCTTCCCTGAAAATCCCCATGATCTCTTGCCTTATCCTGCATCCTTCTCTCCTCCCACCTCAACCAACCTACCTACCCTTCCAACTTCATCTTTCCATCCTTCACTCTCTGTGGCAGCCTCTCCCTTGCAAAGAATGGCTGATCTCATATCTTAGACTTTCCTTGCTTGCTTTACCTTCCCCCAACTTATGTTCTTAACTTACCTTTCACCTGTTCCCATGTTCAGCCATATCTATTATTTATTTATTTCATTTATACCTCATCTTTTCCACAATAAGGACACAAAATAGTTTACATCATTTGCCTCTCCTCCATTTCATACTTGCAATAACTGGATGTGCTTTCTTTTTTCTTTCTTTTTTAATTTTATTAACTTTAAAATACATACATATTATATAACCAGTAAAAGCAAGAAAAGGAAGAAAAGAAGAAAAAAAGGGGGGGGGAGTAAAAATCTTATTATCTAACATCTTTCCTACAATCCAACACAATTCCTAGAAAAATATATACAGAACAATTAGTTTCACATAAAACTAAAATGACTTCACAAGTGAACTCTGTTGACTTTGTCTTCGTCCAGCACTTTGTTGCAATCAATCTGTCGTTCTAAATTCCAAAAGGAGAAAACAATCATGTACATTATGGCTTCTATCTCTGTAAAAAAAGGAAGTAACATCCTCTAATAACTAATGGATGTGCTTTCTGTTGAACTAGGTAACTATTGAACTATTGTAAGCTGCTTTGAACTTTTAGGAAAAGCAACCTAGAAATCTTGAAAAATAAACACCTATGAGACCAACAGGCAAAAATCACTGGTGCTGTCCCTTACAGGTTAGATTCGTCAGTGCATGGAAAGAAGCGCTTGGTATATGCTGCCTGCAGTATATGCACAAGAGGCTACTAAGGGGGCAGCGTAGAAATACCTGCACACAATAGCAGTTGTAGTTGGTTGTCCTAACTGAGAAGACTGTAGTTGGTTGTCCTGACTGAGAAGACTGTTTTGTAAACTGAGGGAAATCCCTACATTCAGCAATGTAAGAGTGGTAGCATAAAGTACTCTCAAATCACAGCCATTTGGTGACCCTGTGGAGTTTTCAAGGCAAGAAATATTCAGAGGTGGTCTGCCATTGCCTTTTTCTGCATGGTGACCCACGATTTCCTTGGTCATCTTCCCTCCAAACACTAACCAGGGCTGACCCTTCTTAGCATCTGACATTTGATGAGATCAGACTAGCCTGGACCATCCAGGTCAGGGAAAGGTGTGGATGTGCTTATAAAGTATGTCTGTGTGTGTGGAAGGGGGGGGGGGGTGTTGAGAAAAAACGTTTACATCTATTGAATCACAAAGAAAGGTCTGACCCAGTTCATGGATCTGCATTTGCTGTTGCACAGACATTGTGAGTAATAGCAATGATGCTTCTTTTCCCCTACAATCAGTCATTCGTTGTTTGGGCAGAGGAAGACTATGGACTACAAATGTTCTCACTCATCTCTGAATTGGTGTTTATATATGTTTGTATCACCCCAGGCCGCAGCCAAATGTTTTTGGCTTTTTCTTATTCTTTGTCCAAAATTTCTTTCCCAGAAAAATAAAACTCTCATCTCAAATGAGTAAGTAGTATTCATGTTTCTACCTTTGACGAAAAATCCTTCCTGACTTCCATTTACATATTTATTTTTCTGCCTAACTTAAAGCAAACTCTTTTCCTTGGCCAAAGTCAAAAAAATTATTAAACCAACCCTTATTAATTTCCAAAGTAAAGGTCTGGCTCTGTTTTTAAGATGCATTAAAGAGGCTCTTCTATTTACAGACAAAACTATGCTGTTAGAAGGTTCAGCAATTTAACATTTCCCCTATATTTTGATGAAGGAAGACAAAACAGGAATAGGAAGGGAAAGATACATATACATGGATCATTTAGACATAACCAGACAATATACTATCACAGTGAATAATGGCATTTAGTCAAGGTATTTCTTAAATGAAGAACACAAAGAATATGACTCAGTTGTTAAAGTTGGAGATTATTTTATAGAAAAAATGATATTAAAATGTTAAGTATGTGTGTGTGGAAGGGGGGGTTTCAAGCGAACTTGTCAAAATAATCTGTTCAGTGTTGTTTAGTTACAGAAATTCCCAACACATTGAACTGGATGACTTTTAATGACTCTCAGAGTAAAATTCAGAGTGAAGACAGACACATAGTAAAATGCCTTCCATGTTCATTGAAGTCAATAGGCTTAGAATGGTGTAACTCTGCTTAGCGTAACACTATAATTTAGGCTAATATCACCAACATATTTTTAAGGATGTAAAAGAAATTATGACTACATGATACCTCAAGAGAGACTACACAAGGTGATAGAGAAGCATCTGGACCATTGTCTTTTCAGTCTGTAATTCACAAGAAGAGACTCTACTTTAAATGCTACATATGGGAGAAGGGCAGGGGGATTCAGAAAGTAAAATAATAAACATGAGAAAACAAAGCTGAAAAGCATGGAAGTGAGTAAGAATCTAGAAAACAGAAAAACTGCCAACGGACATATTGTTAGGGCAGCGTAGTTATTCAAAGTTATTCCAATTAATAGGACAGTGCAATTGGGACATTTACACAACAATAAACGGGATCTTTTTTTCAAGAGAAAATCTACTGATGTTGCACAAGAAAGTGAGCCATTTTTGTTATCAAGGGCTGAGAATTACAATTGTAAAGTTGGATCCAAATTGCTTGCAAGAGGCTTTGACATTGAACTCACATCCTTAATGCCTAGTTATTTTTAGTACATGAAACATTTTCTGTAAAAATGCTTTGATCTGCAAACTCAGTATGTTTTATCTACTATCTGTTCTCCTTTAACAAAACACAGACATCTTTAAATTAAAAAGCTTCTAGCCACTGAGTATGTAATGATGACCCTAAAATAGGTGAAGCATATTTCATTTGCACAAGGACAGCAAATTGAGAAAAATGATGTTGAGGCCCAGTTCATACATACAGGATAATAAGGTAGCCCAGAAATGCCAGTGAATGGACTGTATCCTGTTCGAGATTATATGTGACAGGTCCCAGAGGTTCTCATTGCACAATGCTCTCCTATGTTAAAAACTCCCTGAAAGCAGACAACAAGCACAGCAAGCAATGAGACGTGCTAGTTTTCTATTTGTATGCAATAGAATGTTCAGAGATGGAATCCATCACTTGCAGCTTGAAATGGTGTGTAGTAGTGCACTGCCGACCCGGCAGTGCCGTAGTAGAACGTTGGCACGCCAACGGACCTGCGGCCTTGCCGGTTGCATCGCACCCCCACTCCTCATCCCCCCATGAGTCACAGGTCGTGAACTGTCTGGCTCAATCACCGGGCGCAGGGACAATGATCTTGCCCCCAGGTGAGGATTAGGCTCAGACGCGTACGCTCTTCTCCGCACGAGCCAGATGAGATCATGTATCACCTGATGATCTCTCGACTCTCCCGCTCTCCCTGAACTCCCCTAGTCCTCTCTCCTACACTCTAGAGTAACAATAAAAGGTGCCAGGAACCGGCAGACGGGAGATTCGCTAGGAACACGGACCTCCCTGCTCATTGTTGGCATCTCCACCAGATGTTATCTCCTGCCTCAAGTTCGCTCTCAGACATTTAACTGGGTAATGACTTTTACAATGGTGGAGTCCATTCTACCACCTCAGGATTTGGCAACCTCATTCTCCTTCTCCTATATGTGAAATCCAGACCTGTTTCAAGCAATTATGGGCAACCTGCCAGGCAAGCATGCTAAGTCAAGTCCTAAGTGTGGTAAAGTGATAGTGAGCACTATGATGCATATGCACTTCCTAGTTTCCATATCTTGCTGCGGTTTGGCTCTAGTTTACTGAGCAAGGGAGCAAATAGCAGTGTAGAAGTGGAAAGACATGAAAGAATTCAGTTCCGGCTCTATGCCACAATAAAGCCCATAGGCCCTTCCTTCTTTCCAGGGGCATCATTTTTAACGCCTATACCATTCGAAGCACATATTCCGCTGGTTAGCACTCATGTTCTGATGTACTCTGTGAGACTGAAAAAGTCAGCTGCATACTAATCTGTACAGTATCTGTCACATTAACTGCACCTGATATTAGGAATGAAATGCTTAAGTCAGCAAATGGTTAACAAGTTATAATTCTTTTTTATTTTGTAATGCCAAACTAACAGTACATAATGTTATTTTTGTCACTAATTTCTGAACGCCCAGGTGACCTGTAAAAACTGTACTATGTTAAAATGTATAAATTCATGGCATCTGCCATTAACTTCACCTGTGTGGATTTAGCAACTCTGCAAAGAAATGGACAAACAATATTTCAAAGGAGCTGCTTGTTCCTACCTAGTCCTATGATTTTTAACTTATTACTGTACTATTGCTAAGATATTGCATTAAATTGCCATATAAAAATGATGATGGCTATAAAAAAGGATGAAAAATATACCCCAGTTATCCTTTCTTCTTGGAAGCCAAGAGTGGGTAGATGTTTTGGATAGAACATTCCCCATATCCTCTTTAAAAGCTGTTCTTTGGAGCCAAAAGGCTACAGGGTTGAATTATGAGACCAGAGAACATAAAACATTAAGGAAGAAGCTGCTGGATTCTCAGTTTCTTTTAAATAAGATCCAAGAAAACTGAAGATGGCAAGGCAGATTAAGGCTTGAATTCTCCTGGTGTACAGCAGGCTCCCGGAGAAGAGTACAGCTGCACCTTCCTGCTGCACACAGAGCCAGCAGTTCTTCCCTCCAAGCACACAAGCTACTTGTCTAACTGCAAAAACTACAGAGAGGCAGAGAATATGGGGCAGCTTCTTGCTAGATCTGCTGTGTCTTCCCAGACTGACTAGTTATAAGCATTTTTATTGTCATTGTGCATGCACAACGAAATTTACAGCAGCATTCCTCAATGCACACAATTCAGACCCATACATCATACTCATACAATTTCATACAATACATCATACTCATACAATTTCAGACTCATACATCATCCTCACTTCCCCCTTCCTCCACCCATCCCTACACAGCCCCAAACACATCAACACAAAGCCGCAGAGTTTAGCATAGCCACAGCTCTAGAGTAGAAGCTGTCTCTAAGCCTCTTTGCCCTAGATTTGATAGTCCTGTATCGCCTACCAGATGATAGCAGTTCAAAAAGAGTGTGCTGGATGTGACGGGTCCCTCAGAATATTTTGGGCTTTCTTTAGGCTTCGGGAATTATAGAGTTCTTCCAAGGAGGGGAGAGGGCAGCCGATAATCCTTTGTGCAGTAGTGATCACCCTTTGGAGCGCCTTCCTATCTGCCACTGTGCAACTGGAGAACCATACACAGATGCAGTAGGTTAAGACACTCTCTATAGCACAGCGGTAAAAGGACACCAGGAGTTCTCCATCCAGTTGTTGCTTCCTTAAAAGTCTCAGATAGTACAGTCTTTGCTGGGCCTTCTTAACCACCGCGGCAGTCTGTATGCCCCAGGTTAAGTCCTCTTTAATCATAACGCCCAGAAATTTAAAACTAGCCACCCGCTCTACTTGATCTCCATTTATAGTCAAGGGCTGAATTTCTGAACTATTCCTTCTATAGTCCACTATAAGCTCCTTTGTCTTGTGTGTATTAAGAACCAGGTTATAAGGAGGTGTTCAAGATGCCCTTTCTGTGGTCTTCTAATGGGAATGCTACATTAATTCATAGATCTTTATACAGCAGACTGATGTATGCAGAGTTTTATCTGATAGAAGGAGGGGTGAAAAGAAGGGCCTCAGAAAGCAGAACTTTCACACAAATTTGGCCATTTGACTATACCTAGTTTCTACAACACTAAAACAACCTGTAAAAATTCTTTTAAGAACTTGTAGTACAAAAATTACAATCTAATTTACTGTCTGTCTTTTTATTCCCTTTCACCTATTATAAATTTGTGGGTTATGATGATATAGGCAAAATATCACATTTGGCAATGTTTTAATTATTCCAAAAAACATCATAGGGAGTTAATAAGTCTGAAATTGGAAAAAAAATATGCACAATAATCATGCTAATCAATAGGGATTACATAATAGCTACATTGTTTATGGAATTGTGTTGTTATATATAATTTCTGGTCAGCTAAACAAATTTGCTATTGCACTTCTCCAGTTGCTGGGCTCATTCCACTTTCCTCACATGCATTTGCTGGTCTACTGGCTTCTCTTGATGATCTTTACCCAAAGACTGGTAGTGAAAACTACACTCAATGGAAACTGTCATGTAACTTGAAACAGTAATATTATCTTTGTATGTTATCTTTCAAAGGTAAGATTATAGAGTTCAATACATCATTCAGTTCTGAAAATGTTTAAGTATTTATACATTTGGACACAGGAAGCTGCTTTATATCAAGTCAAACCACTGGTCTATTAAGTCCAGTTCTGTCTGCTCAGACTGGCAGTGGCTCTCTAGATTCTTGGGTAGAGGTCTTTCATGTGACCTACTACCTGGTCCTTATTAATGAAGATGTTAACAACTGAACATTAGGTCTTTTGCGTGCAAAACAGATTTTTTACCACTGCGGCAGACCCCCTCCACACTTCATACAGCTTTCTAGAACTGACATAATTAATTAGTAGTAGTCCATGTTTAACAAATTTTATAAAGTCATTATGTTGCATTCAAGTTTGCATTGATAAAACTACTTTGTGTCCTGGAATGTATAGCTAAACTTTCTGGAGCTTCACACACACACAAAAATTAAGAATACCACCCACAATATTTATTTTCAAGAAGTAACTTTTTCAGTACTTGGTCTATCCCTAGAGAGACACCTGAAGAGTGTACATTAAGAATGGCATTAAAATGAAACAATTTAATAAAACTGGAGAGAAGGCTATTCAACCACTCAGATAAATCTACATGTGAAAAAGATGGATGTAACACTAGCACTGCCCTACTATGCTGTCCTGAACACAGCTTCTTTGGGGTGGGGGTGGAGCATTCCTTCTTCCCTTCCTGAGAGTGTGAAGCCCTTGACTGGTTCAGGTGAAAGGACAGCAGGCTTGTTGTAAGAGAAGTTATATCTTCTCTCACAGTAGTTGTCTCTATAAGAGACAGAAAGGTCAAGAAAAAGTGTGAAGCAGCAGTGAACTGGGGATTGCAAAGGAACATCTGGATTAAAACTGAGACAAATTTCACAGGACTTTAGCCAGTTTTCCTTAAACATCAGATATAACCATAATATTGTAAGACCTTACCCTGTTGAAGGGCCCCCAGAGATGTAGCTACATCAGTCTATATCAGGGGTAGGGAACCTGCAGCTCTCCAGATGTTCAGGAACTACAATTCCCATCAGCCTCTGTCAGCATGGCCAATTGGCCATGCTGGTAGGGGCTGATGGGAATTGTAGTTCCTGAACATCTGGAGAGCCGCAGGTTCCCTACCCCTGGTCTATAGATCTATTACTGCTATTTACTGAGCTCCATGGCCTGAATGGATCAGACTAGCTCAATCTCATCAGATCTTGGAAGTTAGACAGGGTTGGCCTTGGTTAATACTTGGATGGAAGTTCCGGATTGCTATGCAGAGGCAGGCAGTGGAAAAATCACCTGTCTTGTCTTGAGAGTCTTGCGGAGTGGCCATATGTGGCCTGTGACTTGATAACATATTCTACCACCACTACCATGGTTGGAAGGTTCAGACTGACAGTATCCCCATTTAGAGGGCTGATTTTACATTAGAGAGACAATGACAAGCTACTAAAGGAAACCAAATTCATTTTAGCTATTTACCTTAACATTATAATTATTAGGATAATCATTTCTTAATGGTTCAATAAGACAAACAGTAGTTCTCAGTGAGGCTACTTTATGTGCACCTTGACTGGGCCAAAAAATCAAAACTGCACAGACTGACCTTGTGTTGTTCTGTTTAGTAATACTGTTGAGTAAAAAGTGTCATGTAGAAAAGATATTACACTGATGTCCTTCAGTCTTTCCTTTTGCAGAATTTAATCTGGTCTTTGCTTCATCTCAATTGAACCTAACGAAGCTTCATGTGAATTAAGCCTAATGAAAAAAGTTTGAGAACATCTGACCTACTAAATCTATTTCTCCAGTTAAAGTATGGATAGGAAAATCCCCTTCTCTGTTAGGAAAGTAATACATTAATTTACTTACCTTTTATTCTAGATTTTCCAATGTAATTACTCAGCAGAACAAGAACATCAACATATGTTGCTCTAGTGACCAGACAAGGATTTTGCCTAGAAACAAAGTTGTCGGGAGAAAATTGTTTAACTGCTTAAAAAGAGTCCCTTAGCCAGCCTCTAACATATTCACCAATAGCATGCTCAGAAAACTGACTAGGTAAGTCAGTAGGATGTAGTGGTTAGAATTTCAGGACCAGGGAGACTCAGGTTTGAATCCCCACTCTGCTATGGAAGATCACTCAGTGACCTTGGGCCAGTGATTCACTCTTAGTCTAACATATCTCACAGGGTTGCTGTGAGGATAAAATGGAAGACAGAATGATGTAAGGCACTTTGTAGAGGATGACAGGATAGAAATGAAGTAAATATATAATGAAGGTGAAGGATAGGAGGAGCAGATAAAAGGCTAGACAGTGTGTAAGTCGAAAGGAGAAAAGGAAGGTGAGAATGGGGGGCAGCCAGGAGGAGGGAAAGAAGAAACATGGGGGAAGGGGGATACAGGGAAAGTGGGGTTGCCCCCTCACAAGTCCTTGTGGATCCCCTACCACACAACTGGACCCAGCCCAGCAACAAGAACCACAAAGTTTCCCCAAGGAGAGACTGCTGGGGGATGGGAGGACAGGAGGGGAAGATGAAGACAGGAGGGCAGATAAAAGTAGGTTGTCTGATGAGTGGGAAGGAGAGAAAGAATTAGGAATAGGGGAGAACTTGTGTAGCTTGCAGAAAAGAGGAAACACTGAGGGGGATGGGGAAAATGAAATGGCCCTTGCAAGTCCTTGTGGGTACCCAAATTGTAATTTTTAAGCATTACTGCAATGGAATGTTGATATTCATGTGAATTTTCCCCTAAAATTCAGGAGATTTCATAGATTAACTTCCTATTCCTTGAGTAAGAAACTTTCCATAGGCTAATTAATCAACTCAGCAAACATTGAAAGTCAAGAGGAAACAGTCTACTCCAAGATGTCTGAAAGCAATTTAATGCTGAGAGGTACAGGACAAATTGTGAAGATGCTGAACACAGAATCCTACTGTAAGCATCCATTTCCTTATTCAACATACAAGCATCTGGAGAAAACTTGTGTAAAATATTAAATACAGGCTTGCATTAACCTTAAATACACCTTCAAGAATATTCAATGCAATGAATAAACGTAGTCTTAATATGGTTAAAATAGACATGTTGAGACAATAACACCACATTCTAGTTCATCAGTAAATAAAAATATGCATTCTGTGTTAGATTAAAAGTTCTCCTTCTGTGGGGAAAAAGGCACTTCCAGAGTGGCTTCAGGGGAGGGGGGAAAGGAGGGGCAGCAGACTGCTGCTCCTGCTGGTGGTGGCTCTGTGCACTGCATCAGCTTTGGAGAGGGAGATGATGCACGGGGCGGCTCTCCTTGCTTAGCCTGCAAACACCAGCTGGCTCCATGCCTCTCCTCCTTCTTTCCCACATCATTTACTTCAATTGCTCTCCAGGCCTCTCCTCCTGCTCATCCTTCCCCTAACCTCTGTCTCAATTGCCCACGCATCTCCTTCTCTTTCCCCTAACCTCTGCCTTGATTACTCTCCATGCCTCTCCGCCTTCCCTCCTGCCCCTTGCCTCAGTCACCTCTCACAAAGTGTCTGTTGTGGGGAGAGGAAGGGAAAGGAGTTTGTAAGCCACCTTGAGTGGGATATAAATCCAAACTCTTCTTCTTCTACAACTATTTGATTCTTGAAAGTACTGGGATTCAATCTGGTTCCTGAAATACCAGTTTCCTTTTGTATTTGATATTTTAAAAAATATTTTACACAAAGAACTACCGTATATACTGGTGTATAAGTCGACCTGCATATAAGTCGAGGCACCTAATTTTACCATAAAAAACTGGGAAAACTTATTGACTTGCTTATAAGTCGAGGGTAGGAAATGCAGCAGCTACTGGTAAATTTCAAAAATAAAAATAGATACCAATAAAATTACATTAATTGAGGCATCAGTAGGTTAAATGTTTTTGAATATTTATTTCAAAGAAAAACAGTAAACTAGCTCTGTAAGTGGAAAAGAGGGTCAACAAGAATAATATGGTACCAACAATAACTTTAAAAGTACAAAAACTTTAGCTTTTTTGTAAGGAAGGGTTTTAAACAATGGATCTTACAATAAAAACTGGAATGAACACGCCTGTTCACTGTAACTCAAAACTACCCTGCTTTTTAAAAGAATAGTTCATTATTTTTAGTGTACATATTTTTTTTAAATTGCACATGGCAGGTGTCATTTTAGAAGGAACATTCACACAATTGTCAGGGGAGGAATGTTTATGTTAGCAGTACCAACATTTCAGAGTATTTTTAGGAGACCCTCCTGATGATACCAGCCAGGTTTGGTGAAGTTTGGTTGAGGGGGTCCAAAGTTATGGACCCTAAAAATGTAGCTTTGGAACCCCTGAACCAAACTTTACCAAATTCGTCTGGTATCATCAGAAGTGTCACCTGATGATACCCTGAAATTTTGGTGCCGCTAACTTAAAAACTGCGCCCCCTGGTGGCCGACAAAGTAAAAAATCCTAAAATATTTTTAAAAATACACCCGGCTTGTGTATAAGTCGAGGGGGGCTTTTTCAGCACAAAAAATGTGCTGAAAAACTCGACTTATACACGAGTATATACGGTAAGTATTTGATGAGGCAGTAAGGAACTTTTTAAAAAAAATAGTGTGTGTTATTAACACAATTCAAAGTCTGGCATATGACTAAATAGGTTTTGTCAATAGAATAGTACTATAATTTTACCTTCACAACTAGCATTCTGTGATTACTTCTTTACAGAGACAGTTTTTAGCCTACCTGTTTGCCAGCCACAGCTTGGCCTCAATAGAAGAGACAGTGTCACTCAAGCCTTGTTGAAAGTCTGCATTAGCTCTGTGTTTGGACTCCAAATAGGACTGCAGCAAGTAAAGTACCTACATTAACATTTTAGAAATAATTGTAAACTGTTGTGAAAGCGTTTTTCAAAAATTCAGTTTTCTCATTTCATTTTATGTAAACATGTACAGAATTCACAATCATCACATATTGCCACGTGACCTATGCTATCACACAATAGATATGTACACAAAAACACAAGAAAACTGACACCGCCAATGAATCTTACATAATTACAAAACCAACTCAAAATGCAAAGTCACAATTAAACAGATGCTTCCAAATTTTCAGGTGACCTGACCCATCCATACTTAGATAATCTGTTTAAAAATGAAGTTACTCACCTGCCATCCTTGCTAATCCCAAGGGGGAAAAGAATCCAACCACCTGCAGAATGAATCTCTTTAATTTGGGACAGAAAGGGTTTGCTGGCCCTGGGTTAACTAAAGAGAACTTCAGTTTTCATTGGTAATCCGTCCGAAAAGAATCAATGAAAACCGAAACCAATGAAAACCGAGGCAAACTTTTCCATAGGAATCAATGTAAATCCAATTAATCCGTTCTAGGCACTCCAAAAAACATACCAAAAACATATTTTTGGTGAATAAACATAGTGTTTAATGCTGAAAACAGTAACAAACAATAACACTAAGACCAGCTTCAGAGCTAGTGGACCAATGTCGCACCAGAAAGCTGTCCAAAGAGGTCTGTTTCTGACGCCTCTTTAAGATTTGTCTGAAATGGGGCAAAACATTGTCATTAAACAAGTTGCAGACATGGCCTGCAACAGCTTTGTCCAGGTGATTTTTCTCCACAAACCCCTGCACCTTACTGCAAATCAATGAAAACCAAGGCAAATCGATGAAAACTGAGACAAATTTTTCCCTGAAAAAATCGATGAAAACCGAAACCGATGAAAACCGAAGGCAATGAAAATCGAGGTTCCACTATACTTAGGTGAATTACTAAAGCACTCTATAGATAAGACTGACAACTGTTCTCAACTTTTCAAAATGTTTTCTTGTAGTGAAATGGTTTTGAAAATTCAAATATCTATGAAACACTTCAAAAAAGTTAAAATAACTAAAATGACAGCTTGTTGATGAATGTATAGGTAAGATCCATATTTGCTCAGCTTACTTGGAGAAAGAATAAATACATTTCTGTGAATTGCAGTAAACTTCAGTTTGACTTTTGAAAATAACAGTATCTTCTTTTAGCTGCGCCATCCGGAATCTATTTACCTCCTGGGGATATTTCAGCAGCACCATCCAGAATGCATGAACATCATTTTATAAAAATACTTTTTTATAAAATGATGTTCATGCATTCTGGATGGTGCTGCTGAAATATCCCCAGGAGGTAAATAGATTCCTCATCAAAAGCTAGAAACCCAAAATGGTGAATGTTCATGTAGAAATAAACAGGAATGTAGTTTTTAAACAACCGCCAACCCCAACAAACACAACTGGTTTTCTAGTTCACTGAAGAATAAATCACAGAAAGAAACATAAGTCAAAAATTTGGCTGTTGAAGATTTATTATTTATGTAATTATGATCATGGCAGAACTAACATTTGATTACACATAGTCAAATCTCATGTTTCCTTCTCCATTCCCATCTTGATCTCTGATCTTAGTGCCTCTGAATTATTATTTATGAATGAAAACAAAAGTATTATACAAGATAGACGGAATCTAGCTTCTCAAGGCCCTTGGTCAAATGTAGACGATTATGCATGCTTATGAGTGCAAGAGATCATACATCAGTATTCCTTAATTGAGCATCAGAGCATCTGTGAACATACATTTATGTTCTCTCTTTACGTTTCCAGCTGCCATGAGATAGAGAATCAAGTTTGTGCTTGTGATAGAAACAGAAATTTGCCATATCTTGAAGGACTGTCGAGTTTGTAATTTTGTATATATTCCAAGGCACAAAAATGGAGTTTATCAAAATATTGACAAGAATATGCCAACAAATATGGAAAACAAAATAATGGCTCACAGACTGGAAATGGTCAATTTACACTTTAATTCCCCAAAAAGGAGACATCAAAGATTGCAGTAAGTATCAGACTGTTGCTTTAATTTTTCACACGAGTAACGTGGCACTCAAAATCTGACAACAAAGAGTGTTACCGTATATGGAATGAAAAACACCTGATGTTCAAGATAAAAGGAAGAGGCACTAGAGATCCTATTGCAAATTTACTATTGCAAATTTGGAGCATACAAAAGAATTTCAAAAGAAAATCACCTTGCGTTTCATAGATAAAAGCAAAGCTTTTGACTTTGTGAATCATGATAAGACTAAGACCAGGAGAAGTGAAAATGGAGGAGGGGGGGGGGAATATTAACAGATATGCTGATGATACTGGAAGAAAATAATGAAGGCTCCTGCTGAAAGTTAAAGGAGAAAGTGTCAAAGCTGGACTATAGCTAAACATCAAGAAGACAAAAGTAAGGACTACTGGAGAATTACTCAGCTTCAGGGCAGAAAATGAGGAAACTGAAATTGTTCAATACTTTCTATTCCTTGGCTCCATCATCAACCAAAAGGGAGAATGCGACTAGGAAATCAGAAGGAGATTGAGACTGGGAAGGGCAGTCCTGAAAGAATCACAAAGGATTCTGAACTGTAAGGATGTGTTACTGGAAACCAAGATTAAAATAATTCCTGATCTCTCTTTTCCTTTCAAAACCTAGAATGACAGATAACAACAGTATCATATCGGACGAAGATAACAGCAACAGAGACCACTTGTGAAGTCACTTGATGTTCAACAAGATAAGGATTATTTTGTGTAAACTTATATAGGAATTGTGTTGGATTAGAGGAAAGATGTAACAATAAGATTTTTATTCTTTTTTCTTTCCTGTTTATTATTGTTTTCATTGTAACATGTTTATACATTATGTAACTATTTTAAATTTAATAAAAAAAATTTAAAAAGATTAAAATAATTCCCTGTTATTATATGGAAACTGGATAATGAAGAAAACTGAAGGGAAGAAAGTAGATCCCTTTGAAATGTGGTGTTGGAAGAGAATGTTATGAATACAGTGAACTACCAAAAACAAAACAAATCAGTGGGTTCCAGATCAAATCAAGCCTGAACTGTCTCTAGAAGCTAAAATGACTATACTAAGGCTATCATACTTTGGTCCCATTATGAGACGACAAGAGCCATTGGAAAAGACAATGACGCTAGGAGAGGTTGAAAGCAATAGGAAAACAAGAAAACCGAATATGAGATGGACAGACTCTATAAAGGAAGCCATGGCCCTCTGTCTGCAAGACCTGTGCAAGGCTGTTAATGATAGGACATTTTGAAGGACAATGATTAATAGGGTTACCATGAGGTGGAAGTGACTTGACAGAACTTAACACACATATATTTTTGCATTTATTTTCTTCTAGAATTTCTATGCAGTACTGTACATCTACAACTTGTAGTAAAATGATGTATTTTGTTTCCTTCCAGCACTCATTGAGGAAGGGCTGTGGAGGTCCCACTGGGATGGTGGATTCTGGGCAGGGAAATCCTCAGGAATCTAAGGATTTTCCTACCTGGAATCCAGTGCCCCAGCATGGCCTCCCCAGCCCTTCCCCACCAGTCTCTGCCTGCCACTGCCTGGAATCTGCCATCCAGAATCTGGAGCCCCAGTGTGGCCTCCACAGTCCTTCCTCAATGATTCCAGGTGGAGCAGAAATCCTACTCAACTAAAAGAACTCAGCTTTTAGTTAATAAGAAGGGTTGCTTGGCTTGGAGTGTATCCTGCTTGGACTCCACCACTCAAGGGCTGTGGAGGCCCCGCAGATTCCAGGTGGTGGATTCTGAATAAGGGAATCCTTGGGAGCCTGCACCCCTGTTCAAGGAGTTCCCAGGGCTCAAGCCCCTTCCTACCCTCTCGCTACACCCATGTATATATGCTCCCCCCCCTTTTTTTTTGCAATTTAAGATATGTTCCTGTTCTTTTAACATGGGTTTTTGGACACATGATATACTATTTTTAGTTTAATCCATTCAAATTCACATACATTATTTTTAGTTCATTAATTTCCCCTTCTTTTTTCTTTTCTTTGTTTCTCCTTTCTCTTCTCTGGATGTCATTACTGAGTTATCCAATTTTGAGCTTTGGACTCTATCTTCTGATAACAATCCTTGTAAAAGTAGTTCTTATTGTTTCGTTCTTATTTTTCTATTTTTTGACAAAAATATTTCTAAAGCAAAAGGGAATTTTTAGTAATATTTAATTTGCTTCTCCTGCAGCACTCCAGATTTCAAAATTCTTTCCTTTTTAAAATTATCCTAAGAGGCGAATTTTGGCATATCTTTTTTTCTTGCTCCTCTTTTGTGAGAGGGTTTTTTCCTATGTTGTGCCAAGATTGTATCCTTTGGTATTTATGAGCAAAGCCAACTAAGAAGAGTTTGATTTATATCCCCTCTTTCTCTCCTGTAAGGAGACTCAAAGGGGCTTACAATCTCCTTTGCAGATGACAACCAAAATAGGAGGGGTAGCTAAGACCCCAGAGGACAGAGTCAGTTTTCAAAATGACCTGGATAGATTAGAGAGCTGGGCCAAAACAAACAAAATTAATTTCAGCAGGCATAATTGTAAGATACTACACTTAGGCAGAAAAAAATGAAATGCAGATATGGGATGGGTGCCACCTAGCTTGACAACGCTACATGCGAAAGGGATCAGGGAGTCTTAGCAGACCACAAACTGACCACATCAGCAGTGTGATGCAGCGACCAAGAAAGCCAATGTGATTCTGGGCTGTATCAATAGGAGTATAGTGTCTAGATCGAGAGATGTAATTGTACATCTCTATTCCGGATTGATTAGACCTCACCTGATTTACAGAATCATCCCTGTTCAAATTAACTTACCGTCTGATAAAAGGCCCTGCTCGCACGGCCTTGTTAGTGGGAATCTATTATACAATACAAATATTCACATAACTAGATAGAAGGATGAAACAATACTCTTTCTGTTCCTCTCAGCAATGTTTGGAAAGAAAAAAAGCCAAGCTGACTTCACACTGTTCTGTATGCTTTAGTAATTATTCCCTGAAAAAAGATACAGATGCTTCCCTAGATGAAACAGAATACTGGGCAAATATTAATCTCAGGATAAAAATGCAGCACTGGTAAAGGTTGCAGCAAAATTGAGGAGGGAAAATTACTAAAATATGGAAATTACAAGAGTATGTTTGGGGGGGAGAAAGACTAACATGGGCATATACATGTTTATTTGCTCTTCAGAGGAAATGGCATCCTGTCAGAAAACTCTATGAACTTGGCTAGACAAACTTCATGAAACAGAAATAACATGTCCATGGCCTTTTCTCACTGAAAACTTTTTCCCTCTGGAAAAAAGTCTGAAATCTTGTACGAAAAACACTCACAGACACGGTTGCTGTTTTAGGTGTTGGGATGCTGTCCTGTTGTGGGATTTTGCAAAAACATAAAAGAAGTTACAACCTTCCATCAGTACAGACATAAGCTTGCTTCCAAGAAAAGACCTTTACAAAACTAATTTCATTATAAAAGGGGAAGATCATTATATGACTAAAGGTTGCAGGGCAGGCAGGTATTCTTTTCAGTCCAAAAAAAATCACTGCATTATGTAATAGGCTATTTTGCAGAAAGTATGTACTGTTCAAATCACCCCACTAAACTCATTAGTTCTAGAATTTTGCAGCAAGTCTGACAACAAGGAAGAGAAAGCAACTGTTAGTTAAGTTAATCATGAAGGGGTAATGGAGGAAAGAAGGTAGGGATTTATTAGTTGCACGAAAAGGCCAGGACAGTTTCCACAGACAGAAGGATTTCCACTGGAGGAGAACAATATCCTGGCCTCCTTTTTCCTACTGCCAAGCAAAATAACTCCAGTATGCTGTTTCAGGGGGTCTCCATCTATAAGTTACTGCTATAGTGAAAGGAATGCTAGAAAGTCACACTCTGTAGGTGAGAATTCTTCCATGGATGGAAATGATCCAATGGATCTGGGGTACAATCTCTAATAATCCTAAATTTCTCTCACATGCATACACATGGGCACACACTTTTTCTACAGTGAAAAAGCGCTCCTTCAAATGCACAAAAAGTGTCCCTGAATCTCCCTCTGCGGGCAATAAACCACTTCCAAAAATATTAACCACCATGAAACAAAAAAACCAAGAGAGTGGGACAAACCTATAACATTGTAGATAAATGTGTTTACACCAGAGTAAAATAATTAAAAATGGGAAAGGTTGTACATGTTGTGACAAACAAAGGCAAACCCCAGAGGTTAATCCCGTTATTGGACAGCTGGAATATCTCACTACTATTTTGAGGCAGCTTCACTAGCTGCTGATTAGTTTCTGTGTCCAATTAAAAGTATTGGTGCTCACTTTTAAAATCTTCATGACCTGAGGGTCATGAACTTGAAAGACTGTTTCCTTCTGCACCTTCCCAGCAAAATCTACGGTCAGTATCCTACTTGTCTAAGACTAGTTTTGCAACAGTCTTCGTTCAAGTTTCCCTTCAGTTTCTTTATTTGTATTTGTCATGAAGGCACCCCAATTTTGGAGCAGTTAGCATAAGAACTAGAAATAACATAGGTCTATTTGGAGGCCAGTGGTATCTAAATCTTATTTTGGAGCACAGAAGGCATACAGGTGTTTCAGTTCCTTATCCCAAATGCATTTCTAATGCTTCTTGGGAGACACTCCACATAGGAACCTCTGGTGCCTGAACCAGTACTTGAACTAGGAAACAATGCGTGCCATTTTGTAGGGAACAGTGTCTGAAATGTGAAGGTATACAGTTAAGGGTAGTCCAAAGATTATTTTAGGATACAGAGTTTTTAAATTTTTCCTGAATATTTGAGGTTGGATTCACCAATACGGAACTAAGAAATTAAAATAAGGAATGAAAATAAGGAACTGGGAACCAACTTCAGCTTTGTGGATGCTCCATGCCACTATAACAACCTTCTGGAAGAAGTGAGTGGGGTTCCTATTCTTCTGGCTTTCTGGTGAGCCTGCTAAACACAGCTTTATTCTGGACAACTTTGGAGCTGCCTGGGCAAAGGGGGAATACCTTGCTGGTGGGGTCATAAGGTGTCTTTGAAGATGCCAGCCACAGATGCAAGTGAAACGTCAGGAGAAAATACTACTGAAACATGGCCATACAACCTGGAAAATCCACAACGTCCTGGTGATTCCAACTGGGAAAGCCTTTGACAATACATTGTCTTTAGATTGGTTTTTAAATCTATTGTTTTCATATTTATCAAAGTGTTTCTATATTATTGCTACTCAACCAGGGCCCTGAGACACTCACGAGAAAGGCAGAAATATATAAATATTTTTAATTAAAAATATTATCCATGGTGAGCTACACAGGAACACTGGTCTCTTACAAAGATGATGAACTGCACTCGAATACATGCTATGGTATAACCCAGAATGTTCACTGATTGGGGGGGGGGGGGGGGGGACCACTTCGCCACAATGAAAACAAAAACAAATTATTCTAATAGCACCTTCAGCAATAAAGAAAGAAAGAGTCTGTGAAAGCAGCTCAACATATATCTAGAAAAACTTACTTTACGGTCTCACAACTAATTTGCATGCTAATTTGCTATACCTTACAGCCACAATATTTTTGCATTCTGAGTACAGTCTCTTATCTAATTACCTGGATTTTTCCAGTCTTTCAGAACTTTACTCCAAGCTATAAATGTGCGAAAGAAAAGTATATATGCTGTTATCAAGTACTGTTATGCAGCTACATTTAAAATTAGAAAGAGCTTTTCCTTCTCTGCAAGAGAGGATGACAGAATTTTCTCCACAGATATATAAGGGTAATTTTGAATACTTTTGATGTTGTCACAAAGGTTCTTTTTATTTTCTGAAAACATTACAGCTGTTTTTGGGAACCTTGAGTTCCTCAGAAGCTTAGCAGGAGTCTCTTGGTTATTATAAGAACAAAAGAGCCCTGAAAAGAGCTCATCTACCATTACTGCGCAGGGCAGGGCTGTTGTGTAGAGTACCAGAGTCTTAGTTTACTTGCATCAACAGTAAGCCCTAACATTCCTGTTACAGCTTCTAAATGAATTCAGTGCATGCCACAGCATCTTCAACAACATAAAAGGGTTCATTTGCCAATAAATTGATTATTCACTTCACTTATACCCTACCTTTCTTCCCAGAAGGGACACAAAGTGGATTACATTTTCTCCTCTGCTTAATTTTATCCCCACAACAATTGTGTAATACTTTCATGATAATATGGACATTCATATTAAGAACATTATATTATGGACATTTATATTAGGAAACTAAGCAAACGCGGGAAAGTATTTGTTCAGACAATTTTCAAACCAAATGAAATTTATGAATGATATCTTATGGCTGTGCATTCTGTTGATTCAGTTCTGATCCTCTGGAAACAGAGTATTTTTTAAAATTTTTGTGGGTGGATCCAAAAATATCCTTCTACAGATGGAAACAGTCTTCTGTTCATGAAAGAATTCCTTCAGTTAATGGAGGGCCTATTTTGGATCCTACATATAATTATTTGGAAAGGAAGCCTTCGTTCCCTTAATCAGGACTGGACCAACCTTAAAAATCATCTGGTTTAGCTCATGCTTAGGACTTGACTGGTCACAGTATCTGTTGCTAGAAAGGATTTTTTCATGTAAAATTACTCTGAGCCCAAAAAGGAAAGGGATATATACATACTACTGTCCATTATAGCAGACTGTGGTTTGGAGTACTACCCAATCATGATCAGACTGTGGTTTGGATTGCATATGGTCCGGCTTTGTTGCTAATGGGACAGATGTGGATCCTTCCTACCCATATCCTATATTCTATGGTGCAACACTTGAAGCCTTCTCCAACTTATGGCTCTTATTGCAATGGAAGAGCCGGTTAAAATGGTGGAAGGCTTCTTAGGATGGAGGAAGACTCCTTGAAGAATGGTTGGACCCACCCCACAGAACATATGACCTTTTCAACCTTCCTACATTCATTAATAAAAAATAATTACCGTATATACATGCATATAAGTCAAATTTTTCAGCACATTTTTTGTGCTGAAAAAGCCCCCCTTGACTTATACGCGAGTGAGGTGTATTTTAAAAAATATTTTAGGATTTTTATTTTGTCGGCCGCCAGGGGTCGCAGTTTTTAGGCTAGCAGCACCAAAATTTCAGGATATCATCAGGTGACACTTCTGATGATACCAGCTAGGTTTGGTGAAGTTTGGTTCAGGGGATGGCCCCATCCCCCATTGTTTTCAATGGGTCCTAATAGTAGATGGGGCTACATTTTGAGGGTCCATAACTTTGGACCCCTTGAACCAAACTTCACTAAACATCGGTGGTATCATCAGGATAATCTCTTGCTGATACCAGCCAGGTTTGGTGATGTTTGGTTGAGGGGATCCAAAGTTATGGATCCCCAAAGTGGGTGCTCCCATCCCCCATTGTTTCCAATGGAAGCTAATAGTAGACGGGGCTACCCTTTTGAGGGTCCATAACTTTGGACCCCCTCAACCAAACTTCACCAAACCTGGCTGGCATCATCAGAAGCGTCTCCTAAAGATACTTTGAAATGTTGGTACTGCTAACATAAACATTCCTCCCCTGACAGGCACCCTCAAATTTTCTCCAGATTCTCCCTTTAAATCACCACCCACCCACCCTTCTGAGTGGATTTAAAGGGAGAATCAGGGCTTACTGAGCTAGTTTACTGTTTTTCTTTGAAATAAATATTCAAAAACATTTAACCTACTGATGCCTCAATTAATATAATTTTATTGGTATCTATTTTTATTTTTGAAATTTACCAGTAGCTGCTGCATTTCCTACCCTCGACTTATACGCAAGTCAATAAGTTTTCCCAGTTTTTTGTGGTAAAATTAGGTGCCTCAACTTATATGCGGGTCAACTTATACACGAGTATATATGGGTATTGGTATGTTTGTGTTGCTATTTAGGGGCAATGGAAAACCAGACACACAACCTGTATAACTAATGAATATAGTATTAGACAACACAAGATTTCAATACTATTATGTCACATTTCATCAAATTTATGAATATATTCTGATAAAAAGAAAGATAGCCACAAAGAATTTTAACAGCTATTGTGAAACGTCTGCAGAAATTTGCCCTGCGCATACAGACAAAGCTATTTATACATTTTACTTCCTGTCAGGTTCAGTACAGCTATTTACAATAACATGTTAATGTTTTCCATTAATTTTCACAGTGGCATTTAACTGCATACACCTCAGCCAAGGTAAACGTAGGTAAAATCCGAGGGATAATTACATAATCAAAGGGACAACCTTGATGAGTACTGCTGCACAATAAACATTTATGACTACCTGAAAAACATTATGTTGGGGTTTTTTTTAATTTTTGCTCTTTAATTTTAAATGTGCCTCTTTAGCTACACATCAAGCATCTAACAGAGGTTAATGACAACACTTTGTTGTTTTTAAACAATATATGAATTCTGTACATAGAATTATATTTAAAATAAAGAGAGAGAAAAGAGAAGTTTAAAGGTATAAAGCATTCTGGGTAAGATTTATGCCAAGGTCCCTATTTGTACTGCTATTTACTTAAAATAGCTTTATACACAAGTTTCCACTGAAACCATTTTAGTTATTTTATCTGCTTTCTGGATATGGAAGTATTAACAGTAAATTAAAGAATTTATAATAAAAGAATGATTAGAAGTACTGTTTCATGTTGTAAAGCATTATCTACAAATTACTGACAACAGGATAACTCTGAGATGGAGCTTCTGTGTACTAATGCACTGGGGGGGGCAATCAGCTGACAAAACGGCCCAATAGCCTCTAACATGAAACTATAAAGCTGTTGCCTTTAGACCCTTCAGCCTGAGCAACTCATCTGTAATGTGAGGACTATTCTAGATATATTCCTAACTAAGGACTGGAAACTGCTTAACTCAGAGGTTGAAAATACAAAATGGCGTCCGCGGCGGACGCTCAACAGCGGAGCTCCGCCAAAATTGGATTTAACTTTTAAATTCCCCCTTTTTAGTTAGTCCGAAAGGAGAAAGGAGCGTCTGAAAAGGAAAGTCTTTACCCACTCTCATTATAGTGTGTCTCTGGGAGCCTGGGAACTTGGAGCTTGGAAGTTTGGAAGCCGGAGGCTGGAAGCTTGGTCTACTGGCGAGCGGACGGGGACGAACGAACGCGAACGCGAACAAAAGCGAAAGCCATAAATAAACGCAAGTAATACAAACGCGAAGGACTGGGGTTTGAACGCACTCAACTGGAGTAAAATAGAGCGCAGTGGCGCGATGGCGGCATGAGGTACGTGATTTTCCTGTACCTCGACTCCGCGTCTCTCACCCCCCCTCGTCTCCTCCGCCTCGTCTCCGTGGAGTCCTCTGCTTCCCTCACGGCTGCCAATACAGCCATTACAGCTTCCATTCCGCCAAGACCTGGGAAGGAATGCTTAGGTAGCTGAGCAGCCGTGAAACTGGAGAGTGCTGGGTGTGGCCCCCTGAGTAGAACCGGGAGACTGCGACATCAGGGATCGGTGGCAGGGATTCCCCTTGTCTCTCGGCTCGGACATCATCGTCTGGGGAACCCCGCTGGAGAGAACAGGGCGTGGTGGCTGCATTGAGGCTGCAGCGGGAGACGGTGAAGCGCTTGGCCCTGCAGGTGGCGCTGCGGAGGCCGTGTTTGTGACGCGACGATCTCCCTTTGGATGCAGCCTTGGAAACTTTGGAAATCTGCCCTGATGCAGCAAAAGCCACACCCGTACACCTGTAGGCAACGGAAGAGAACTTTGGAGGTGAATTGGGAGGTTAAATGCCCACAACGCTATAGCCAGCGAGATCGGCTTAAGAAGCCAGCTGAGTGGCGGGGAGCTGCGGGAGAACTGGAACAGGTGACCAGCAACATCGTTGCCGGTTCTACGCAGGACATATCAGTCGTGAGAGGGCTGATTGAATTACATCACGATAGACAATCTTTGGCCACGGAGCTTTCCACTCGGGAGCCATCTAGGGTGTCTGGTGGCAGCGGCCCCCTGGCTGTTACCCGAGTTGTCCCTCCGTGCCGCTGTCCCCTAACTCCTGGACACTTCCTGCAGCATATATTAACCGAATCGGCTCTGGAGTGGTGTGAGCCCCATACCTACGCATCTGTGCTAGTGATAGAACTCATACCCATCACCGCAAACAGCAGACCATATAATCTTATTGCTTATTTGAAAAGGCGCGGGAGATTGGTGGCAGCAACTCCTTTTGCCATCTATATGCTTCTCCTTTTGGCCTCCTCCTCTGATTTTAACTCTTTAGCTCCTCCCAAACTCCCCTGACTGTCGAGGGTGAATTGCTGTCTCACGCAAATCCTAGATGAGTACTGTTATGGAATATTAGTTGGTAGTAGTAGGTAGTGCATTTTGATTTGGTTATACTTCGGATTATGTATTGAACTGTAATGAAGTATGTGTTTAGTGGGTGGAGTCATAGATAGTCACCAGGCTCCCACTGAGTGTCTAGGTTTAGTTTTAGGCTCCTCCTACCTATCACCGGGCCTCCATTCTTAGCTCCAGAGCTTGAGGTGAGAGGTGGTTGCTGGCAGGAGTCATGGGGACACCAACTTGGGGCTAGGGATCCCGAAGTGCTGATGGGATCGGGGAAAGGTATTCTGGCGGTAGGCGGTGACCATATTGATAGAAGGCGACGGAGATATGGTTATGCTTTCGCTTCGCTCTTCTGACCCTCCTTCTACCTATCTCGAAGCCTTACGAAGAAGGTGTGCTTTCGGGATCAGGGATACTCTGCTTCGCCTTTGATGTTGATCAAGCGCCAGGTCCATTAACAACAAGACCAAGCGTGCTCCAGGATTTTCTGTTTGGGGCCCAACAGGTGGACCTGGCGTGGTGTCACCTGGAAAACACTGGGTGCTGGCGAAGGTTGCGAGACCGCTTCTTTGCCTATGCGCCAGGTCAGCGCCACCAGGTTTCGCTGCTGGTCTCTCCCATCAATCGCTGCAACACAGGGCCGGGAAGGTGGGGAATTGGCTCTGTTCCCCGCCAAGTGAAGATCTATCCCTTTTAGGGCAGTCCTCGTCCCGGAGAATCGGCCGAAGCATGGAATGCGTCACGATCTCGAAAGTGGTTGGCCGTGGAGAGGCTGGCCAGTTCTTCTGAGTGTACCGGTCGCCCTAGCGACCGAGGGACGCACTCCGCCGTGGCTGCTGGAGGGTGGTAAGTCTGTAGACTGGGCGCTCGCGGTTCCCCAGGCTTGTTTTGTCTTGGGGACTTCAATGCTTCCATGCTCGACTTACCGCCCTCATGTTTCGTACAGTGGCGGGCGGAGCTTAGTTTCCATCCATGGCGACGCTTAGGCCTCCTTCTTCCTTGATAAATTCTGGCCCCACTCATGAGGCCGGGCATACGCTTGGACTTGGTCTTCGGTCGGGGTAAATTTGGTCGCATTATCCTCTGTTAGCAGGGGTTGCCATGGTCCGACCCATTATGCCCTTCTGAAAGTCCGGGTGGACTTGCCGCAGAATAATTCACCCATGTCTCAGGGGCGACGGCCGGATTTATGCTCGCCTCGCTGGAGACATCCAAGTGGATCCACTTTGTTCTCCTGGAATGCTCTCATGGGACCCTGAA
This sequence comes from Sphaerodactylus townsendi, assembly GCF_021028975.2. NCBI lineage: Eukaryota > Metazoa > Chordata > Lepidosauria > Squamata > Sphaerodactylidae > Sphaerodactylus > Sphaerodactylus townsendi. The sequence goes on along the minus strand of NC_059425.1, from coordinate 51,112,917 downwards.
CCCGCCGGCACACCTCGATGACGCAGGTGGAGGACTGGGAACTCCCGGCTCTCCGATGCCATCGATAAAGTTGTTGTTAACTCGGCGCTCTTCCTACGCCTGCGATTCTCGGCGCGCTCCTTCTGGTATGCTGGAGTGGAGTTGCGCTCATATGAAACGGGTGCTTAGAAGATCGTGCCTAGGAGCGAGTGTGGAGGGGAAATCTGCGTGGACCGCAGGTCCACGCCAAGCATCTTATAGGGACGCTTATGAAAGTTTATGGAGGTGGCTTGAAGCGAATGAAGAGGCCGAAGAGAGCCTTCTTCTCCTCTTCCCTCGCGAGATCCGCTTCAAAGCTTCCTCGCCTCGCACAATTATTTTCGCGATAGATACTCGGTCTCCTGACCTCCCTATCGGAGAGGTCCTCAAATCCACAATTGAGTATTAGCTGCGGTGAGGCTTTTATGCCAGGCTTTTTGGGCGGATAAGGATCGCGTCGGCTCCGCCAGTGACCTTTCCCACGTTGGATACAATTAGTGAACTGGAGACTCCTTTGCTGCCTTCCGGGCCCTTAGCTTACCACAGTTTTCCCTTGCTTCCCTCCTCTGAAGCCGCAATGGGTCGCACAGGACCTTAGCTGCTGTTAGACCTACTACCTTGGGTCCTCTGGATCCGCGTACAGCCCATCCTGAAGCTTGTAAAAACACTTGCAGGGTGGAGCTAACAGTACCCCATCTGTTACGAGTATCATCAATGGCTCCCTCGAAAGTTAGCGGAGTCTTCCCGATAATGGGTTGAAGCGGAGAGGCAGTGGTCCGCTTCCACTCTTAAAAAGACCACTCGTTAGATCCAAGGGATCTGGCCAATTACTGCGCCCAAGTTTCGAATCTTCGGTTCCTGCGGGGAAGGTAATTGAGAGAGTGGTGTTGGAGCAGCTTCAAGGGTTTCCTGGATGACACATCATCGCCTTCGACCCCTTCCAGTCCGGGCTTTTCCGGTGCTGGGCATGGGACGGAGACTGTTCTCGCCGCCGTCCACAGATATGCTCCTCGTGATTCAGGCTTCGACCGGAAGCGGATCGGCGCTTGCTGGTAGTTGCTAGATCTTACCGCGAAAGCGCTTTGATGTGGTCGCACTCATGAGGCCTTTAACTTTCCACCAGCCTGGCCAGCTTCTCGGGGGTGCGCAGGCACTGTCAACTTCAATGGGATTGCCTTTTCTGTTTCTCCGGGGTCAAAGTCAGCAAGTGTGGTGCGGGGAGCGGGCCCCCCGGAAGTGCCCGCTTGCCTGCGGTGTACCCCAGGGGGCTTTATTATCCCTGCTGCTATTTAATATCCTATATGCGCACCCCTTGCCTCCTCGACTGGTGATGCGGAGTTTTGGCTGACTTGTCACCTATCCTGGTATGCTGATGACACGCAGCTTCCATTCTGTTGATGGAGGGGGGGAGCAGCCACCGCGCGGCTCTCCAGCTTACTGGGTTTGGAGAAGCGGTTTAACTGTTGGTTCGCGCGCAGAGCAGGTTAAAACTGGAATACATCGGAAGACGGAGATCCTCTGGCTTGGCCGCGGAGGGGAGGTCAGGAGTGTCCAGCAACCGGGGGGGGAGGGGGGTCACATTAAGGCATCGACTCCTCTCCGTCGCGCAGCCTGGGGGTCCACCTGGATTTGTCTCTCTCAATGGAGACTCCAGGTGGCCCATACAACCCGGCTGCCTTTTTCCATCTTCAGCCAGGCCCGGAGGCTGGCTCCCTTCCTCTCCCAAGCGGACCTGGCACCACTGTGATCCATGCAACGGTCACCTCCAGATTAGACTATTGTAACTTCGCTCTACGCTGGGATTCTTCCCTGGCGTCTGGATCCGGAGACTGAAGCTGGTCCAGCGTACCGCGAGCGGCGCGGCTGCTTACAGGCAGTTCCAGAATTCCTATGATCATAGTTCGCTAATCTTGTATTACGCCAGCTGCACTGGCTCCCGAGTGGAGTTCCGGATCATTTTCAAGGTGCTGGTACTCGACGCTTTAAGGCCTTTACAGCTGCCTGGGGACCCATCGTGATCTTCGAGGACTGACATCACCTGTATGTCCCCTGCACGACCTCCTTCTGGCTTCAACGGAATACGGCAAATCTGTTAGTGGGTCCCTGGCCCCTCAATGAAGATGTATGGCTGGCCTCCACGCGGGCCAGGGCCTTTACAGCCCTGGCCCCGGCCTGGTGGAACACTCCCTCCCTCCTGGGGCGGGTTCGTTTCCCTGCGGGACATCAATGAAGATTCCGGGCAGGGCCTGTAAAGCGGAGTTGTTCCGCCTGACCTTCCGGAGGATAACTACACAGTCGGCATGAAATGGTGCCTCAGCCAGTTCGCCATCTAGGCTACTATCTACTGTGGCTGCTTCCGCCTCCCTCCTCCCCGAATTTTTTCCCCTGGGAAAATTTAATGAAAAAATGGGGCTGGTCGGTACTTCCTATTATTCCTATTATTATTATTACTTTCAGTATAATGTTACCGCTGTTTTAAAGATTTTAATAACTTATTTATTGTGTTTTAAGTTGTTGTAATAACCACCATCTTTGGTGAGCCCCCCTAGGGGATGGGCCGGTTACATAAAAATGTAAACAATAAAATAAATAAATAAATAAATAAATAAATAATCAATCATCTCCCTTTGTTTGAACTTTTGCCCTTGTCTCTCCTTCTGGACTGCCTCATGGATTCCTGTTTCATAAAGGTCCAACCTTTGAAGCTGGGCTGCCAGTGTCACTTGACCTTCAAGTTTGTGAAAGCCACAACTTACACAGATTCACAGCTCCCTCTCTGTGGTGTGACTCCTCCCTCTGAATCTGGCGTGATTGTGAACTCCTCCCATCCTACTGCCTAACTCCATGTCCTTGCTTGACAACACAATCCACTCCACCTCCTGAATTTTTTTTGGCAGAAAGTACATCCATGTAGACAATGATTTGCATAAAATGTAGCAGGCCAAGGTATATTACACAATCTTTTACCTATGCTGTCCTTGCAGTATTATGGGGATTTTCCCAGAATGAAAGGAAAATAGGAGCCTAACCTAGCAGTGCCACAGTAAACCCAAAAAGGAAAAAAAGATGCCAGGTGCCTGTTTTTTCCAATGGTGATATTGATTTCAAAAAAGTTTGTATTTTTAGGGTGGTTGTTTTACTAGTTGTTTTTATTATAAAAATTATGTTTTTATAGATCCTCCACTTTGACACAGCTTGCTTACAGCAAAACACATAGAACTGGCGTGGGAATATCACTCTTTGACGTATCTCTTTTTTTTCCCTCTTTGACAGTTCTCCAGAGCTCCATAGCAGAACTCTTTGCTTCCTGTCTAGAACACGAGGTGCTAACCTTGGGATAGCAGAAACTTACTAATAACATCATGGATGCCCAAAAGGTTCCCGGATTCTAGTAATGAAAAATACAAGCTTTCCACAGAGCAGTAACTGCCTTCTTTGCTGGATCTGGCTGGAGGAAATTACTGTTTCACTCAAACCAGAGTTCTTGAAAATATTTTGACTGGAATCTCCCAGCCTAGCTCACCTTTGGCTCTGGCTTTTGTAATTACATTGGCTTCCTTCTGAACTCCTCCTCTCAAGAGAAACTTGGCTATTTTATACACGTTAACAAAACTCTAGCTTTACTTGTCATTACTTTTCCTTTTCCCAACAAAAATTAGGTGGCAAGATATGGGTTCCTACACGGTGATTTTTTACCTGAACTCAACTAGGCTGGAGTCACTCTTTAAAAGCAAATAAAATAAGTTTAAGCTTGGATAAGAAACTTTAATATAGTTTTAGCTTCTCTCTCAAATTTGCGTTTTGGGAGAAAAGAACATTTTTACCCATGGTTTCCCACAGTTTCCAAATAATTTTTTTTTTTTTTACAGCACTAATGCCATATTTTGTGCAATCCACTCTTCCATTCTGCTCATATCCCCAGCACAAGTTTTCTATCGCCTATATGTGGGAGAAAAAAATGTACTGCCCTTTCTTTAGAGTGATTTCACTGGGAATTAATTTTACCTGCACACCCATTAAAAAAAACCTTTCAGTAGGCTGCCATGGTACACATGTTAAAGGGAAAGGACAAATTTTTACCCAGGAATGGAGCCAATATATTATTTATATTTGCACCATCAGCAGGCATATGTAGTGTGTATTGTGCCGAAAGAGTGCCGTGGAATCGAGTCACAGCCAACTAACTATGGTGGACCCTGGTAGGGTTTCCTTTTCCAGGCAAGAGGACTGAAACAGGGATGTGGTTTGCCCGCTGCCTTGTCCCTCGGATAGTCTCTTCGCTGGTGATCTCCCATCCAAATACTAACTTGGAAGGCCAACCCCTAGGTTTAACCCTGGTTAACTTCTGATATCTGAGTGAGAGATCGAGGCTAGAAATCCAAGAGTCAACTAGGAATCAGGGCACAAATATTTCCTGGTTTAATTGAATTTAGTTACATTAGGTTACGGTTTATAAGAACATGCATGTTTGTACAAAGGATAATATCGTCGCAATGTCTGCCCTATAAAAAATTTTTAAGACCATCCATACAAAACATTTTATTTAGGTGAATGTTTTTTTCTCCTTACTTGACCCTAATATTTCTTCATCCGAACTTCAAAAGAAAAAAAGGTTATCTTGAAAGATAACTAAGAATTAAGCTGAGAGGATGAAGGGCAGCTGCAAGGAAGTTGCAAATGAAAGAAAAGAGCGTTTTGAAAATTATAACGGGTTTAGTGCTTTGATCTCTAGTTAATATAACATTCATTCACACAATCTCAGCCTTAATAAATCAGCTATGAACTAGGCATACTCTTTAAAGATTGCTGCCAAGTCCAAATAAGAGAAGTAATATATAATGAGCAATATTCCTGTTCCAAAGCGACAAAGCCTAGTCAACTCCAAATGCTCTGGTTCTATATGATAGGAGTGATAGGAGTCAGAACTGCATAGAAGGATTCTCCCACATGAAGATGCAGCCTCTGTTGTTGCAAGATATAGAGCTGTCTAATAAATCACTGACGTAGCTCCAGGATTTTCCCAAAAAAGGCTGTAGACTTTCTCAAAAGAACCAAAGAAACTTAGGAACAGCACGTGATAATGGAGAAACAAAAAAACCATGAAGAGAAAAGAACTGGAAGGAAATAAGAGAAATTATGTGGTGATAACCAAAAGTGACCAAATTAAGGAATTTTTGTATGTAACTAACACAGAAATCTGGCATGAATAACATGAAGTTATATGGGACTTAATACTTGAGATATTATTAAAGAATGCTACAAAAGCAAATCCACCGAAGAAAAAAAATTATTTTTACACTCAGCGGGCTCTGGCCAATGCGGTTGGTGTGGCAAATTGTCCTTCTCATCACAGTCCACAACTCTACACAGGCATGTCCATGCAAGGTCCAATGATCCATAGCGAGCATAGCCTTTTGGGGTGTTGGTCAAATGGTGTATTCTTACCATACATCAAGGGAACCAATTGACTCGCATAGGAAAACTGAAGGTGAAGAAGCACAACCATACAAAACAACAATCTACAGTGACCCACCTAGGAAAAGATTCAACTGGATAGGATGCTACTGGCTCCAGCAAAGGATAAAGATGGATACGCTTTAAGCTGCCACTGTGCAGGAGTCTTATCGCATACCATGCAGCTGTCAACTGGGACAAGTCTGTTACATAGGGAAATCCACCAAACGCGAGCCATTGCACAGACACGTATCAAAGAACACGAAAGGCACCTGCAGACTATTTTCAGCCATGAAAAATCAACAGCAATAGCGAGAACACATGATAAACCAACCTGGACGCATAGAATATTATTTGAAAAAACAGAAATTCTGGGCGTCTAACTCTGAAAGCCACTACGTCGAAGACTACACACAGAGAGGCAATTGGAAATCCATAAGCTACATGGACAATTTTAACAGGAAGGGAAAAGAAACTATAGAAAATCGAACAGGAGAAAAGCTCGGCTGCCAGTAAGTTGAAAAAATACTTAGGGTCAAGACTGTGTATCCAAACCAGCTCCACACTGAAACACACAGTGATGACTCCATAGGACAAATCAGGAAACAAAGGCGGCCAGGATACTTCTACTGTTCAGATGCTCCCACCCGAAAGTGACCTTCCTATCTACAGGAGTTACTCCCTAGGCTATAGTCTTCATTGTTACTCATACTTCTATTCAGATGCCCTCAACTATTGACCTGGTTGCCGCCTTTGTTACTCACAGACAAGGTTTCCCCACCCACCCTGGACACTCCAACAGATATATACTCCACTTGCTTTCCCAACATCAGATCCTCTGAAGATGCCAGCCACAGACGCAGGCGAAACATCAGGAGAGAATGCTGCTAGAACACGGCCATACAGCCCGGAAACCACACAGCACCCAAGGACTACTGTGCGAGGGGGTTTCTTTTTGGGAAAAAGGGACCCTCAGCATTATGCAGAGTGAACCTTAATCTCCCAAAACAAAAAAAAAGATTCCTGCCTTTCTGGGAAAAGACAAGAGACAGACATCAATAGTAATGGTTGGATTGTTAATCTAATGGGTTGATGTACCAGCTTGATGGTCCAAGTTTGGGAGTGACTGGAAGGGAAAAGGTAGCTGATGAAATTACAGCTATAGAACAATGACAATGTAAATGAGATGGCTGTTAAAGAGATTAGTCAGAGGAAATAGCATTGGGTTTATAAAATCCTGGGCAGGCAAGAACATTAACAAATCCATTGTCTTTGCAGGGGTGTATGGTCCAGGGCTGGAGATGAGAACACTGTCTAGAGCAGGGTCATTGTGCGCTCTTAATCCTGTCAGGAAGGGTGTGAGATAGGAACTTTGCATGGCAAAGGGGGGCAATAGTAAGTCCAGACAAAATTCTTACTCACTGTATGTCCTCGTGGGTACATGAGCCAATGCAGAGAATGAGTTCCCCCCTTTTGGCACTTCACTGCTAGGCTCCCCAAGGGCTGCCAGAGATGGGTAAAGACACAGCTGTCTTTGTATGCAGGTTTGTCTATGTATGCAGCCCCTTTTAGGAACCTGCATATATGTGGGTGTATTGAAGTTACCCATCCATCAAATGTAGGTACTATGGTGGTAATAACTGAAACTTGGCTCCTCAGTGAGGCTGCTCTAAGTTCAACTTGGACATCATCCTGAAGGAACTCAAAAGGTTGTTTACCCCAGAAAGGAGCAGATTGCCACTTTTGCTCCTGTACCACTTAACAAACAATCGCCATGTAAACTGTTTGTCAAATGTTTCTTGGCCGCAAGGACAGTGTCTCTGACTTCATTGCTATAGACTAGTTTGGAGAGGAGGCCCCTTTCAACCTCCAAGTGGTCAGCTGCAACCTAGGTGCCAGACTGGACCCTAATTTAGTCAGTCCCTGTGAGATTGAAGTCTGAACAGAAGTCTTGATGACATGTGACACAAGTTTGAGATCCATGGTCTACCTGGCCAGAATGGTGTGACCACTAATACTTCTACCTATTGCTCCTGTGTCTTCTGATGCAACTTGGATATCACTGGAATTGGGAGGAAGGCATACCTTTTGCTTGTCACAACAAAATCATGTATTTCTATCTTGAGTGTAACATACTAGCTTATGCTCTTTTCACAAACTGTCAGGCCCCGCCATTCCGGGCCTGCCAAAACGCACAAGACATGACCGAGCATGTCTGGCTGCAGCTGGACTTGTATTAGCATTGCCCAAGGCCAGAGGCCCTGCCTTTTATTACTGCAGTAATGTAGTGAATGGAGTCCACCGACTCTCCCTAATCGCCCCTTCCCGGGGAGAAGCCAAGACATTCCCAAAACAATGTATCTACCGCAACTGTCTTCAACTGTCCTTTCTCATGCTGATATGGGTGGAATGCAAAGGTGGGGGTTAACTGACTATAACTGTAAGGTTTATACTGGGGCCAGGGAGCTGGGGCTTCAGTCTCAGCTACCTGGCCATAGGGGTCAGACACAGTTCTAATAAAGCTCCTGAAGCCATTCTCAAGTCTTGTTATTGACTGGGGTACCAAACCTAAGGTGACCAGATGGTCACCTTTGTGAACCGGGACAGGCGGGCGGGACATGCACATAAGGCCGCAGGAGACATTCGGTTTCCTTTCTGGGCGCCTCCCGCTTCTGGCCCTGTGACAGGGGCGAGTAAAATGGGAGTGCGTTCCTTCAGAAGGTCAGTATGGCGCTCCTGTGGTTAATGCAAGACGATGGAAGACTGCCACACTGCCTTGTGCCCCAGAAGGCAGTGCAGCAGCCTTCCAAAAACCGGGACACTTGAAAAAACCCACGGGACAAGTTGTTTTAAGGCGGGACTGTCCGCCAAAAGCGGGATGTCTGGTCAGCCTAACCAAACCCTTACACATACCTTTGTATGTTTTTGAAGGTCAGCTAACTCTCACACAACAATCTGCAACAGGAGTTTAAATGTATTTTCATTAATTACACTAAGGAACCTAATACCTAACCACTGCTGAAAACAGGACAGGGTGTTAATTTTGCAATAATGTTACAAATTATTGCCTTCCTTGCTTTTTTCATTTTGGCCACACAGCGTATACCGATTATAAGAATTAAATTAGTTTATTCTTCAAAGAAAATTATTAAGGCATATCAGCACTGAAAATGAAGTCTATTTACTCTTTTCAATTACCACCAATTCCGTTTAATTCGTTCATTAAAAGAGAACTGTAATTAAATATGTTATCGTTTATGCCTTGTATACTACATTAACTATATAACATAAGTTAAAGTACCGTGAACACTTCATGTTATGAATGACAATTTAAATGAAAGAACACATTCAAATAAAAAATGCTCATTGCTAGGTACTTTAGCCAGGTATTTTATCTTCTGCAAAAATATGTTTAAAATTGGAAGAGAAGTATATAAGTCAAACAAATCACAGTGAGAAACTAAGACCTTGTTTTACTCCTTCCCAATTGACATCTTCCATACTGATTATGTGGGAGAGACAAAGATAACAATTTCAGTCTTTCTTCTGAATGCTCCCTTTCCAGATTTCACTCCTTTTCTGGATTTCTTCATTCCTCTCCCGCCTTTTAACAAAACCCTCCCTGGATCTCTCCTGTCCTACCATCTGTTTTGCCCTTCAAGTTATTGTAATCTAAGTCCACTGTCTTGAGACTCCCTCTTGTAATAATACTACCCTGATATAATCTAGCTTCCACATTTTAAAATGTCTCAAAGTAAATTATAAAACTATACTAACCTCTTCACTGAGAAAATCAAGGGTCTTTATTCCTCTGCAGACACAACTGGACATTTTCTCAAGTTCCTCTGCACTGTAAGTTTACATGACCATCTTACTTCCCTGTATGCCCAATAACAAATTCAACATTTCTGCTAGAACAAACCTGCTCCCACTCCCAAATTAGGTTCCTGAGAATTTTCTTCTTCATCCCATGCTAACTAATCTCTCTAAATGTTCACTTTCTAATGCCTCATAACTCTTGTGACTTTTCAAACCACCACCCCAACAACAGTCAACTTCACCAACTATTTCACATCTTCCAACTCTATCCAGCTGTACATCTAGTGCCTGCTCATTTGGATACTGTTACCCACTCAAATACAACATGTGGAACAATGAATTTCCATATTTTCTCAAAATATATCCTTTCATCAATCTCTTTTCACATGCATCGTCAATGTTACTATTTATACCAGTAATCGAACAAGATCCTTTTGTTTACCTTCAATTCAACTTCGTCTTGTTTCTGATAGTGCCTTTGTACCTGTCAAGTGTTTTATATTACTATGTATAACTAATTCCCCTAAATCTGCTTTTAATTTTAAAAAATTACTGTAGTCAATACCTTCAGGAAATCATTATACTTTATAAGTAGCATTTCTATTACTAATATTAAGTTCACCACAAGAGATGAATGATAAATAAAAAAGTTAAGATGTAATCCAGATCATTCTTCATCACAGAGAGAGATGACACATGTGTAGTGGTGATAGAGCTACTAAAATTAATGATAAAAACTAACAATGATAAACAAGAAGCTAACTTATATTTTTCAGACCTGACAACAGGTAAGCAGAAGTTTCAAACCCACCCTTGAGCAGGATAAAAGAATCACATTATCCACAAAAAGTAGTTCTGGACTTGGACAGTCGAGTCTGGGGCCATGGCTATTGATGCTCAAATGAACAGTGACTATCACGGAATGGTTTCTATTAAAATTAGTTGCCCAATGGAAAGAAATCTGTGAGATAAGAAGGATTTATAGCTTTACAATGAAAATATTTGTCTATATTTGATAGTCTGAAAATGAGAAAAGGCTGTGCAAGGCTTATGAGATTGTTCGCTGTTTCAACATTGCTAGCCACACTTCACATTGTAATTAGGCCATTTCTAAGAATTTCTTAATTCAAACACCAGTGATAAGAGAATTGTAAGAAGATAGTTTTCCCTCTTCTCAATTCCTTATCCCATAATTAAAATCACTATAATTGTTTATTACAATTTTAAAAAGTGTAATTATGGCCCTTTATATTTCTGGTTTTCAATCTGAAAAATCATTATGGTACATGCTTGTTTTTATTGCACCTAAGGGACCAGTTACTTTTAACAAACGCGGGTACATTTTTAAGTTGCTGAATTGTTATGTTGTTGAGTTTGTTACTATTTCTCTTCCATAGCCCTGTTTATCTTGAAATTTTCTTTAAGGTCAGCATCTTCAAACTTAAAATGGAGAATGATTGGCAGTCCCACAACAGTCTGCACTGCATCTGCACTGCATCTGGTTCAGCCATGGCTAGCAGGAAAGGGCTTGGTTCTGTTATTCGAATCTTCTTTTGAAGAGCCAAGGACGTAGGTAAGGGGGGGTTCTCGGGTTCAACCCCCCCCCATTGCATGTCCGAACTCCACCCTCCGTTTGTGTGTTTTTTGTATTTTTTAATGATTTTTTGGTTTTTGCCCTGCAGGGGGCACATTTTTTAGGCTAGCAATACCAAAATTTCAGGGATTTGTTGGGAGATACTCCTTATGATACTACCCAGGTTTGGTGTGGTTTGGTTCAGGGTGTCCAAAGTTATGGCCTCCCAAAGTTATGGCCTCCCAATCTTCCATTGTTTTCAATGGGAGCTAGCAGAAGATGGGGCTACATTTTGAGGGTCCATAACTTTGGATCCCCTGAACCAAACTTCACCAAACCGGGGAGGTATCATCAGGATTGTATCTTACTGATACCACCCAGTTTTTGAAGTTTGGTCAAGAGGGTCCAAAGCTATGGACTCCCAAAGGGGGTGCCCCCATCCCCCATTGTTTCCAATAGGAGCTAATAGATGGGGCTACAAATTTGAGGGTCCATAACTTTGGACCTCCTGAACCAAACTTCACCAAACCTGCGTGGTATCATTAGGAGAGTCTCCTAAAGGTACCCTGAAAGTTTGGTGCTGCTAGCTTAACAATTGCACTCCTGACAGCAGGCACCCCCAAAATTTCCTCAGATTCTACTTTTAAATCCACTCCCTTCGGCATGGATTTAAAGGGAGAATCTGAGGTCCCCAGTTTAAACATTGAAAGTGATGCTGTTTCAGGGTGGGGGATAATCCACCCCAAAATGTTGTTTTAACTGGGGATCCCAGTTTCTCCCTTTAAGTTGGATTTAATTTGGGCTCTCTAGTTTAAACACCATTGAAAGTGATGCTGTTTGGGGATGGATTCCAGCATCACACCGGTTGCCCATGGGGGGGGGGGGCGGCGCAAAACTCAGATTTTGCACCGGACTCCATTTTCCCTAGCTACGTCTCTGCCCAGATGGGAAGGCAGAAGGGGCTGCTGGCTGCCGGCTGGGAGCCCAGCTTTTTTTTGGGGGGGGGGGACGGCCCAGGGAAGTCTGCCGTCCCTGGCCTTGGAGAGCTGCTTTTATAAGCACTGGGACCAGGGGGCAGGGCTTGGGGAAGCATGGCCATGCCCCCAGGGGAGGGTGGGGGCATGGCCCAGCCCTCCAAACTCCCCCCATAAAAAATCTATACTTACATCCCTGTGAAGAGCCAGTTTCTGGTCTGTGGTGCTGCCTGGCTCTGTTTCTGATTCCCAATCTCCCAGGGTCCGGCTCATGACACTGGCCAGCACTTGCTTGAGACTAAAGTGTGGTTCATTACCCTTAAATTTTGGCTACGTTTTCTCTTCAACTCAGATTCCATCTGGCCAGCACTTGCTTGAGACTAAAGTGTGGTTCATTACCCTTAAATTTTGGCTACGTTTTCTCTTCAACTCAGATTCTATCAGCCTCACTTACCAACTGCTCCTACAAGGCCTTTATTGAACTTCATACTGGCGAAAAAAGAGAGTCCTACACCACTGAGAGAAAGTAACTAATGTGCACAATAAAAGGTTCTAGGCCTTGGTTTCATCAAGCAAGCCAGGCCTGATTTGCCCACCTTGGCAATTCTGAATTAATAACCTGGAATACAAACATTTCATATGTTTGTTATCCATTCAAGTCTAGTTTCAGGCCTTGTTATAAGACTGAAATAGCCTTGGTCACCTGGGTGGATGACATGCATCACAAAATGGACAGTGAGAGTTTAACCCTGTCAGTTTTCCTGGAACCCTCAGTTGCTTTTGATGCCATCAATCATGATATCCTTTTGGGCCACCTTTCATGGCTGGGACTAAGAACCACTGTTCTGCACTGGTTCTAGTCCTTCTCAGAGTGTGAGGCTAGGAAGTTGCTGCTTAGCCCCATTTGAATCTGACATATGTAGTTCTGCAAGATTCCACCTTGTCTCCTTTCTTTTTAATAGCTAAGCGGGAGAAGCTATATGGAGATTTGAGCTGAGCTGCCACCAACATATGGGTAACAGCTTTATCTCATGCTTCCAACATGAGATAACAATGCCTTTTTTCTGCCCAATTGTTGAAGGTCAGCCACACAGAGTTGTACATTTGTCCGGTCATTTTTCTGCAGGCCTGTACCATGACATCCACCTCCTCCTCAAGGAAGCGTGAATTTCCCAAATCTATCCATTCACTGCATCCATGTCATATCTAGATGGACAATCGGTCCCTGAAAAAGGAAGTCCTGCCAAGCTGCCAATCTCCAAGGTGGCACCTGGGACAGACTCACCAGGTCTGAAAGCCACGCCCTTCTCACCAGTGAGGGGTGTTGTGCATTCCCTCCTTATCTTGTTTATCACCACTCTGATCCAAATAGGGGTGGGAATGCATAAAGAAGATCTGGATGCCACTTCTGAATGACTGCACCCCCCCCCCCCTTTCTGCCTGTACCTCATGGAAACAGTGAGTAGAATCTGGTTAGTTGCTGATCGTGTCATGTTGCTAACAGGTCTATTTGTGATTTTCCATAACTTTTTCTGAAGTTCTTGAAGACTAACAGTGCTGCCCTGTGGTGGTCTCACTGGGGCTAGGTTTGATTCGAGAGCCTCCAGATGTCTTGTCCTGACCAACTCTGTCTGGCCCAACAACTGCTTTTCTTCCATGTTTTGGATGAGGATGCACTCTTCTTAAAGGAGCAGGTTCATAGTTTGGGGATGCTGCTGGACATGGGCTTTTTGTTGGATAAACAGGTGGCAAAAGTGGCCAGGAATACATTTCACCAGTTTCAGTGTGGCACTTAAAACACAATTCCGCTTGGCACTAAAATGCTGGACATACAACAAAACACTGGCATTTTTGTGAGAAATGTGCAATACATTTTTAAAGCACTAAACAATTATGATACTAAAGGCATTTTGCAACAGCCAAAACTTACTTGTATCAATGTTCCATGAACAGCATTTTGTCTCACACAAGAATCAGTGCAGTCTGGTAGACCTGCCAACAAAGACTTCACAGTCTGTGGCACCTGATTTGTCATAATAAAAGGAACAAGGGCCCGACCAGCCATTTCACGGGAGCGATACACAGCAGATAGACCACATCTGGGGGAAAAAAGAGATGATTTCTAGATCCAACATATATAAAGTGCTGTAGTTTTTGTTTTGTTTTTTCAACCAAAGTCAATACATGAAGAAATCATTTTCACGCAGTACTTGTCCAGATATGGAGATTCTAAGGGAGGCTGTACATATTATAAACAGAAACATGCGAATTTGGAGTTTATGCTTTTCACAGTGGAAATGCACAAAATGTTATAAATGAAGTCTAACTTACTTTCACTCCACTTACAAAATACACAGTATTCTACACTGGCCAGCCTGAGGGCCTCCACTGTAGGGATGCACTGCTGACCCAGCAGCACCGTAAGTAGAGCGCCGGCACACCGGCGCTCCTGCGGCCTTCTGGTCGCACCGCTCCCCCACCCCTCATCCCCCGATGAGTCACAGGTCATGAACTACCTGGCTCACAACCACCGGGTGTCCCGGACAAAGGGACAATGGCCTTGCCCCCCAGGTGAGGATTAGGCCCAGACGCCGATGCTCCTCTCCGCACGTAGCAGCCAGGTGAGATCATGCATCACATGATGATCTCTCAGTCCCCCGCTCTCCCGGAATTCCCCCCGTTCCGCCCTTCTACACGCCCCCGTTAGAATCATAATAAAAGGTGCTAGGAACCAGCATACGGGAGAGTCGCTTGGAACACGGACACCCGCGCTCCCGTTGCTGGCGCTCTCCACCAGATGAAATCACCGCGTCTCGTCTCGTTCTTACGCTGACCTCGCGGCACGACTACAAATTGGTGCCGAAACCCGGGAATCCTCGAACCTCCACCCTGCTCACCGTCGCCTGGGAAAGGGCCGCGGTACCGAAGTCCGCTGGATCGGCGCATCCAGGGACCCCCATTTCGGTATCGCCCGTCCGCTGGATCGGCGCATCCAGGGACTCGAGTCCTAGGACACTCTCTCGTCCGACGGAACACCGGTGAGTCTGGGAGCATGCAAAAGCAGGGCTTAGGTCTAGCACGTTCACGGGCTAAAAGCGTTAGCGAAACGCGGCAGGGTCCCGTAAAGAGAGGGGAGCTGCGCAAATTGGTCGAGGAGATTGAAGCTCAATGTCCATGGTACCCGGAGGGGGGGACATTGAATCTTAAGGATTGGGAAAACATCGGGCGCACTCTTCGCACAGAGCCTCGCGCGCCGGTGTCGCTGCTACTGACGTGGAGACAATGTTATGTCACCATCAGCCTGCAGACCTATGGCTCCCTTGCTGTAGGCATCGCCCTCCTTCGATCTTTCAACTTCAGTTTCACCCGGAATTTTCTCTATCCTCTAAATTGGACGCCTGTCCTCCTTCTGCCCCCAATGCTCCCCTGCCTCCTTCAAATTCTCCCGCGGCTCGACCGCCCCCTCCCCTCGCTCCGCCTTCATTTTCTGAAGCCACAGCACCTCCGTCGGCGCCACGTAATGGCGGGTTTCAAAACCCTCGCAGAACGGTATTAACCACGACCTGCGAAAAAAGGAAACCCTGACGGAAGACGATACCGATATTCTTCGCCTTATGCCCCGTTCACTTCACGGATACCGAGGGGAGGATGGTATTGTTCGACGGGTTGTCGAAAATTTTAAGCTATAATATCCTCACCGAACTCCGCCAAAGCGACGCGGGACATAGGAGTCACCAGCCCCTATGTGAGAGGCATGCTAGAAGCAGTTGCAAGGAATCACCTAATTGTTGCGGATGACTGGAAAACCTCCTTTTGCATGCTTTTGAGCCTGCACAATTTGTGATCTGGGAAAGTGAGTTCCGCCAGCAGTGTATCGCTAGGGGAGCCGCCTCAGGCGGCGCCTACACCGCCGCACAGCTTTACGGCTTCGATGCCTTCGCCAATCCTAACGATCAGATTGTCCTGCCAGAGGCCACCCTTACGGTCGCCTCGGAATGCGCCTACAAGGCGTTTATCAAGGTCCCTAATGCTGGCCAGCCTACCCAAAGTTTCTCCGCCATCCGGCAAACCCAAAGGAAGCCCTACGCCGACTTTGTGAACAGGCTCCAGGAGGCCCTTAAGAGGCAGGTAGATAGCGAGGAGGCCCAAAACGAGCTCCTCATGCGCCTCGCCAAAGAGAACGCCTCCACTGAGTGCCGTAGGGCAATCATGGGCCTAGGCAAAGATCCGGAACTGGCCGACATGCTTAAGGCTTGCCAGGACATCGGATCCTCTGCCCACCAAGCTAGCCTCCTTGCCGCAGCTCTCTCCACCGCCAGGGGACAGCCCCAAGGTGATTGCTTTAATTAAGTGCAGGTCAGGACACTTCGGGAGGAGTGTAGGCAGCCCGGCGGGGGGGCCTACAACCCCGATGGAGGAGGGTCCTCCCCCAAGAGGCGAAGGCCCCCGAGGCCGCCAAAAACCCGGTGCCCCCTGTGCCAGAAAGGTTTCCACTGGAGAAGCGACTGCCCGTCGGGAAACTCGCACCCGGGCATCTCCCCAGCCCAGGACCAAGGGGAAGAGTACTAGAGCAGGCCCAAACACCAAGACCCACACCCAAACCACCCCCCTCTCGTGGCATCTCGCTCATGTGCACCCAGCCAATCTCCTTTAAGTTCCCCCACGAGGTCCTCGTCGCCCCAACCCAATATGGCGACCCCATCCCTACCGGGACCATTGGGCAGCTCCTGCGGGATGTTTGTCCAGACTTGGAGATGGATGAGTCCCTGGTGCGTGGAGTCAATGACTCCAAAGGCCTCCGCCGCTGAGCAGGGATTGTTCATCATCCCCGGAGTCATTGACTCCACGCACCAGGGACTCATCCATCTCCAAGTCTGGACAAACATCCCGCAGGAGCTGCCCAGTGGGACCAGCTGCGCGCAGCTGATCCTCCTCCTGCCCCATGCGCTGCCTGCCGCTTCACACAATAAAGGCCACGCAGCCCCGGCAGCCATCAGGGCACAGCCAATACTACCATCGCTGGCCGGTGGAAACACCCATCGGAAGCTCCCGCCCGTATCTGGAGCTCACCGTGGAGGGGTGTCTGTTCAAGGGCCTGGTGGACACCGGCGCTGATGTGACCGTCATCAGAGCAGCCGAGTGGCCTGACCAGTGGCCAACCGAGACCTGTCCGCACATCTGGGGGGTGAAGGGAAAACAAACCGCGAGACGGAGAATCCGCCCGCTCACGGTCCACAGCCCAGGGCTCGAGCGGCAGCTCACAGTCCGCCCCATCGTTCTGGACATCCATGTCAATCTCTGGGGAAGGGACCTCATGAGCCAGGTCAAAACGACCCTAGTCTGGGATGGATAAACTCATCCCACAGATCATAGATCCTAATTGTGCCTTCCGAACTCATTCTCGAACTTCCGCAGGGAAACTACCCCCCTTTTTCTCTCTTTTCTTTTCCCTCTATCTCTCAACCAGCAAAGGCAGGAGGGCCGAGTGGCTGACTGGCCCTCCCTGGATTAAAATCTGCGCTCATCCTGGTACCACAGCACTGCTAGGACAGGCCCCAGGTTAAAAAAGGGGCTGCCACCACTATGCCCCTAACAAACCTGTTTGGCTTGTGGCTGCCTAGCGCCTGGCAACTTTATCAATACCACGTCCAAGGCCAGGCGCTTGGCCGAAGCCGCCCCTTAAGGAGCGGTTTCGGCGGGCGGCAATTCCCCAAGATATCTCGATTACAAATTCAGCACCATTCCAGCCTCTCAGCGTTAACCACCAAGGTCACGGTAAGTACATTTTCCCCGCAAAGAAAGAACCAACCCCCTTTGTGTGTGCAATTTACCCCTAATCGCCTGATTACTTTGTCTCCGGATGCATCCATCACCCAAAAGCGCATCCAAGCCCTCCTTTGTGTTGCAAATTAAGCATGCATACCCACAATTCCCCCAGGGTCCGCCTGCCCCTCCTTCCTCGAGGATCGGACCCTTGCTTTGACACACCCTGATGACGCCCTGAAGCCAGCTTCCATCAGGATCGCCTACCCTCTGCCCTTCCTGTCAAACAATTTAAAGAAAGAGGAGTGGGCGGCCCCCAGTAGACTGCATTAAAAGCAACCCTTACGCAGGCTGCAAAATAAGCCTGCCGTCCTATATCAAAAACTAAACCCAATAAACTTGATTTTGACCTTCCGCCATCGGCTCTCCAAGCCCGGCAAGACCCAGCCCCCTCCTATAACCTGGGGAAGGGGGTGTGTTTCAGTCCCTCTTCCTACAGATCTCCGGTGGATCCCGACTCGCCATGACAGGCCAGCCCATGGAATGGCGCCAGGAGGAAACCGACCCCATCCCAGAGATGGAACGAATCTCTCTGGAGGATCCCGCCCAGCGGCCTCGACGGGAACGCCGCCACCGACGCCCAGATGGTCCAAAGACCCGGATGACCTGGGGGAATGTCAAAGCAACCGCCAGCCAAGCTCAAGAGCTGCTGCGCCAGCAAGGCCACCCAGAGACGCCCGAGAACCTCTGTGCAGCCCTCTTTGCAATCATCACTGCCAATTCGACAGCCACCATCCTTTGCCTGCTCTGCTGCCTCCTGCCGGTGGCAGTTCGGCCACCCCCTGACGAGATTTGACCAGACCAACATCTGGGAGCAATTTGCTGCCGCTGCCAACGTTTCGTCCTTCTGCCTGGGCCAGTACCTAGGAGTCGGGAGCCTGCTAAGCTCCTGCCTGCTCCCCGTTTGCAAAGCCCCTGGAGACTTCCTAGCGGAGTCTGGCTTAAGCCCCTTTATGAATGCTTCATCCATCGAGTACTCTATGAGCGCTGACTGGGGACCCGTCGTCCAAGCCCTCCCGGCCGGCGCTCTCTCCCTTGTCACCAAGACTGTCGCAAATCACAAATCCAACACCTGCGCCCGCATCTCCGGCGCGACGAGGAACCAACCCGGGCCCATTCACCGGTTCGCCAACTGGAACTGCACGCGCACAGAGGACATTCCCCGCGGTCGGGAACATCTTGCTCCGGGAAGGGTTGGTTCTGGACTTGCGGGGAGAGAACTTTCAACTACATCCCTGCTCGGCTCTCTGCCGGGACTCTCTGTTGCCTTAGTCGCCTCACCATCGTCCTGCCTCAGGCTCCACCCCAGGAGCTCCGGGCGCCGCCGCCCGCCGCTCCACTTCCTGCCCCTCGACCCCTCTTGCCGGAGCGATGCGGTTGCCCTCTCGAAGCGGAGTTCGTCTCCCTCGCGACTTCCCTAGTGGGAGTCCCCGACTCGCTTCTACAACGCTAAGACCATTGGCCGGGTGGCCTGTGCCCTTGCGAATTCCATAAACTCCAACTCCATTGCTCTGGATGCCCGGGCCTCCGAGCAGCCGGAACTTCGATCAAGTGACTTTAGATAATCGTGCCGCTATTGATTATTTGTTGTTATTGCATCACCAAGGTTGTGAGAATGTACATAATATGTGTTGTTTTAATCTTTCTGATAATTCCCATTTGATTCATGTAAAGGTGCATGAACTGCAAGATGTTGTATCTAATCTGAAGCATGACGTTCTACCCCGCTGGTGGTCAGCCCTCTGGAGCTGGCACCGGGGATGGTTGAGATGCTATTGTACAGCTCTGCATTGGCTTGATTGTGTGCCTCATTGTCGGATCTTGTTTCATTCAATGTATATCTAATATTGCCTGTAACATGTGTAAGAAACCCCTTGACTTTCCCTTACATCGCAACCAAGTCCTAATGTTGCACAAGCAGCTCGGCCAGCTTGGCCAAACGGCGGAGGAGACGAGCGTCCCCCTAAATCGCCCCCTAACATTTCGGCCTCCCTTCTAAAATGTAAAAAAGGGGGAGATGTAGGGATGCATTGCTGACCCAGCAGCACCGTAAGTAGAGCGCCGGCACACCGGCGCTCCTGCGGCCTTCTGGTCGCACCGCTCCCCCACCCCTCATCCCCCGATGAGTCACAGGTCATGAACTACCTGGCTCACAACCACCGGGTGTCCCGGACAAAGGGACAATGGCCTTGCCCCCAGGTGAGGATTAGGCCCAGACGCCGATGCTCCTCTCCGCACGTAGCAGCCAGGTGAGATCATGCATCACATGATGATCTCTCAGTCCCCCGCTCTCCCGCTCTCCCGGAATTCCCCCCGTTCCGCCCTTCTACACGCCCCCGCTAGAATCATAATAAAAGGTGCTAGGAACCAGCATACGGGAGAGTCGCTTGGAACACGGACACCCGCGCTCCCGTTGCTGGCGCTCTCCACCAGATGAAATCACCGCGTCTCGTCTCGTTCTTACGCTGACCTCGCGGCACGACTACATCCACCAAGCAGACCCAAACTTTAAGAATTCTGACCTTGAACAAAGGTCACCTGGCAATGAAAAGCCAAGGCAAGGTCAAGCTCCATGTATACTTATAGAACACCTAAGGAAGGGCTTTATGTGGAAAGGCCTTCAGAGCACCCCGCCCCCATCTTCCCAACCAGGACATTACAGGAGAGTGAATGACCTTCAGTGATTATTGCCAAGTCAGGTTTCTTGCTCAGTAATTCAGAGCCACTAGGGTCAGAGACAGAGCCAAGCATAGAGTCCTCCTCCTAAGTGTGGCCTGGATTTCTCTCTTGGACTAAGTAAATAGCAGAGACTCCTACTTTACTACAGATATACTAGGCTCAGATGTTAGAAGACAGGGACACAGCACAAAATCATGGTGTTAAACGTTACGAAAAGCCTTTTGAGAGCCCACAAATATAATGTCTACTGGACCACTGTTATCTATACATTTGTTTACTTTCTCAAAGTACTGTATATACTTGCATATAAGTGGAGTTTTTCCAGCCCTGTTTTAAGGCTGAAAAATGCCCCCTCGGCTTATACACTAGTCATCGCTTACCAGCAATCACAAGCCGCTTGTTGCTGCCCTCCCTGGAGGGCAAAGGGGAAACCCGCGCAGTCAGCGGGCTCTTCAGGCCTCTGCTGAGGCTGGGGGCGTGGCCCGAGACGACCTCCCTGCGGCTGCTCAAGCCGCTTGTTGCTTCCCTCCTCGGAGGGTGAAGGGGGAACCCAGAGGCATCCTGGCTGGCTGGGCTTCCTCAAACCCCAGCCCGGAGGCAGAGGGAGCTCCTTATTTGGGCAGTGACATCAGGGGGAGTCAATGCCCAAATAAGGAGCTCCCTCTGCCTCCTGGCTGGGTTTGAGGAAGCCCACCCAGCTGGCAGGCAGAGGGAGCTCCTTATTTGGGCAGTGACATCGGGGGAGTCGCTGCCCAAATAAGGAGCTCCCTCTGCCTCCCGGCTGGGTTTGAGGAAGCCCGCCCAGCTGTCACTGCCCAAATAAGGAGCCCCCTCTGCCTGCTGGCTGGCTGGGCTTCCTCAAACCCCAGCTTCCCACCCTTGGCTTATACGCGAGTCAATAAGTTTTCCCAGGTTTTGGTGGTAAAATTAGGTGCCTCGGCTTATACACTGGTCGGCTTATACACGACTATATACAGTACTTGAAAAGGTTGTTTAAGCAGATCTTCTCTTTCCAGAAGTCATGTTGATTTTCCCTCAACAGGCTTGGTTTCTCTACATGTCTAACAATTCTATCTTTTATTACACTTTCTAATAATTTGCCTTGGAGAAACATTAGGCTAATTGGCCTGAAATTCCCTGGTTTCCCTCTAATCCCTTTTTTTTAAAAAAATGGTGTAATGCTGGCAACTCTCCAATCCTCTGATGCAGGGACTGATTTTAGTGACAAATAGATACAGATTAGTAGATCAACAGTTTCATATCTGAGTTTCCTAACAACCCTTGACGGCATGCCATAAGGACCCAAATACTACTTGATTATTAATTTCCCCAGTAAGTGATGCTTATGGGTACCATGGCACTCATCTAATGTTTTTAAACCACAATTATTTTGTGGGTCCTCTGTCAGAATTCCATTCATGCCCAGAAGTTCAAAGCGGTTCAGAATCTCTGGTCTAGAACTTTATCTCTTATCACCTCAATTTGACTCAGTGCTTTACTTTCCCTTTCTGAAAATAGCTTGTCTGACTTGGGTACATGTCCCAAACTTTCCACAGTGAACACAGATGCAAAGAATTAATTTAGTCCCTCCACATCTTCCTTTAGAAAACCTTTATTTCTTGGTCATCCAAATTGCCTCTCTTGCTGGTTTCCTACCCCAGATATATTTTTACAAAACTTACTGCTGGTCTTGATGCTTTTAGCAATCTGTTCCTCAGTTTCTCTTTTTGATTGTTTAATTATGAACTTACAGGGGATTTTGTCACATCCTCATTTCCCTTCTGTGCACTTCACTGCGGGAAGAGCTCCACTTTCTAAAAAGAAGCCCTTTGGCCTTTTATGGCTTCTTTGACTTGCATCATTAACCATCCCGCTAGACTTGGCAGTATCCTTAGTGTGGTTTTAAACAACTTCCAGGCATAAGGATTTGACTCTCTTGTGTTTGCCTTTCTGCTTCTTACTAAACTAGTCCCTTCACTTCTGTGACATTCCACCTTTTGAAATCAAATGTTGCTGTTTTTGACTAGAGGGGTAACATTCCATTAACAAGCCCTGTTCAGAACCAAGTCTGCTCTGGATGGCTCTGTGACCAACTGCTCCAGCAAAGTAATTTATTAGGTCTAAGAAACTCATTTCTACAGCATGATTGATTTGAGTACATTTGACCAACCAATCTGAGGGCAACTGAAGTCTCCTAGTATCACAACATTTTTTGCTTTAGCCACCAGCCTTATTTCTTTCTCCATCTTGAGATCAGCCCAAAGAGAGGCAATAGTACACCCCCACTCTTAAATAATTATTAGGACCCATAACAATTTTGTGAAGGAGTTCATTTCCCTAATATTTGACTCTATGCTCTTTAGCATACAAAACAACAACTCTCCCAACTTATCCCTTCCTGTCCTGTCTACAGTGCTTTCAAATATTCATTAGAACAGCCCCTTATTAAATACCAGATCTAACCTAGATGTGGGGGGCCTATAGCATGGATAGCTGAGATAAGGTCATCACTTTCAAAGAAAGGATGGAATTGGAAATTGCAGATCCACTTAGACAATAACCACAGTACAGAACGAAATAATATGTTTGCAAATGCCCCCATGTTTGTGCTTCATCGTTCTTTATGTAAACTGAACAAACACTCATGCATATGTGGTTCTTTTCAAATGCAATTAACTCTGACATTGTTGCAGCTGTTTAGTTTCTAATTAGCAGTAATGTTATGCTCAAGAATGAACCACTTTCTTTTCACAACCTTTTTACAAAATGATGATTTCCCAAAAGAATTTGGCCTCAGTTCAGGAGAAAGAATGGAAAATGGGAACACAGCCAGTGTTTGTGACTGCTTGATACTTTGTGCAAAGGTACTTTCCAAAAACATGATTCACAGGCTGTTTTTTGTCTCCTACTTGAGAACTTCATTCCATTTAATTTAATTTAATTACATTAGTTTTATTCTAGTAACATAATCAAATACAGATTATAGGTCCAATACTAAGTAAATTGATTTATGTTGTGCTTCACTAAAGATAATTTTAAACAGAAGCATTTAGAAGTAACTGCTTATTACACAGACTAAGTGCACATATGTGCGTATTTATACACATGTAACGTATTCAAGCTAAACTGCATTAATTATAAAGTACTTAATACTGTGCAAACAAAAATATGTAGATGAGGGTGGTATGTT
Source organism: Sphaerodactylus townsendi (assembly GCF_021028975.2). NCBI lineage: Eukaryota > Metazoa > Chordata > Lepidosauria > Squamata > Sphaerodactylidae > Sphaerodactylus > Sphaerodactylus townsendi. The sequence goes on along the minus strand of NC_059425.1, from coordinate 51,089,387 downwards.
TTCCATATTCATCTATTTTCAGTCATCAGATTTAGAAAAATCAATGACTATAACAATTATTTTGAACTCCCCTGTGGATTTTTCCCTCGTGGCAAATTGGTTTGATTCCTTTATACCATTAATTTCCACTAATTAATTGCAGAGTAAAAGGGGAATCTTTTTAGTGATGGCAGAACTCCCATCAGAAAGCACTATAAATGGCATGCTAACTGCACCTACAAAGTGCTGAAAAAATTCTCACTGTCAGGAAGTATATTAACATGCTTGCCCATTCCTGGAACTATGGCTTGAAACAGTCTGAAGACCAGGAAATGAAGAGCTGAACTGCAGCTGTGTGGACAGACAGCAATATTTTCTGCACTGGTGGTTGGAGCAATTACGAGAGCTGCCCTTCATGCTAGGTCTATGGCAATGCTTACACCCTTTCTGCTCTGATCAGGATTGTGCAGGTTAGCCCTATCTCATTTCAGTTTGAGCTGTGATAGGACAACAGTAACAATTTGTCCAGGGGTGTTCGTGATCGTAGTGTGGGGGCAGATCCTGCAATGCCAACTGCCGTTTTGAGACTGTCCACCAAATGCAAAAGGAAAAAAAGATCTGAAGTTAGTTTACATTCACACAATGTGATTGGAAGCACTGTCGTTATTGTTTTATTTTAAAAAATGAAAACTGCCTCAGAGTAAAGATTTGGAGTGTATGTAAATAAACAGGGTTTACTTACTGTGATCCCTGCCAACGGTTTCTCTACTCATAAATGGCTACCACTACACACACACACACACAGTCTGATGATTTCTCTTTCCAGAGACTCAGCATGTTTACACTCTTCAGATGAGAGTAGAACAGGCCAGAGTAGAAAAGAACAGGATGAAAAGTAGCCAGAACACAAAAGTTGCCAGGATACATTCAGACTGCTGGGGAAAGTGGGCTGACTAGATTCAAGAAACTAGCATAAAACTGCTTAAATCACACAATACCAGTAGCTGAGATAGAAGAAAAACCCTAAATATTAGTTTGATAAGGCAAAAAAAAACCCTATTCTTTTTTCTTTGACCTCTTGAAGTGATGTTTCATTTCCTCATAAAACATTTTTATTACCAAAACAATATCTTCAAGTAGTATTCCTTTTAATACACACTGAAAAGTAAAACTATATACAGCAGTAATACTTTGTTAAGCAACTTATTAACTCCCTGACTGGCTCAAAGCTGTTGGAGCTCAAGTCTACCTTTTCAGAGGTAGGTTGCTTTATACATTAATGTAATCTTTCCAGGCTTCAAATGACACATTTCAAGCCTTTTGGTATGAAGGCTGATGGAAATCCCAGCCTAAGCAAAGATGGTCCCAGCTACACTATTTGGTGACTTCCATATAACAGTGATTCCTTAGGTTTTCTCATTGCTTCTGCCCATTAAACACAGATAGGTAATGGTTTTCTCAGAATTGTTCCCTGCCCTACTCCCCTGGAGAAACTATTCCCACCCATGCTAACAGGGGGCTTTTGTTTTTAAAGAAAAGTCCTCTGATGGTGAGAAGAAGCCACCATGGGAAACTGAGGCAGAGAAAAATGTGTCAATATGGCCAGACTGGCTTGGTTACAATCTTTATAAAGAAGGTTTAGATTAGAAGAAGAGGAGTTTGGATCCCCCCTTTCTCTCCTGAAGGAGACTCAAAGGGGCTTACAATCTCCTCACCCCCCCCCCCCCACAACAAACACCCTGTGAGGTGAGTGGGGCTGAGAGAGCTCCGAATAATTGTGACTAGCCCAAGGTCACCCAGCTGGCGTGTGTTGGAGTGCACAAGCTAATCTGGTTCCCCAGATAAACCTCCACAGCTCAAGTGGCAGAGCAGGGAATCAAACCCGGTTCTCCAGATTAGAGTGCACCTGCTCTTAACCACTGCACCACACTGGCTTAGGAAAAATTGTAGAAAAGCCAGAGAACACAATGCTATGTGGAAGAATGAAAATGTATCCTTTCCATGTGTATTGGAAGAACAGTGTGCAGAAACAATCTCGGTCCTTCTCTTACCCTTGGGTGAAGAGCTCTTGTCTGAAGACCCCTCCCTTTCATATCACCCAGGCGCCTTGAGTGTTTCTTCATACCAAAAGAAACTTGAAGGGTGAATTAAGTGGTAATTCTGTGGCAGGATTACTTTTTCTGCCTTCTCACCTGTAGAACCTTTCTGTAGAACCTTGATCCTACTCTGCTCCCCTGTCTGTGAGCAACTTCCCCCCCAAAAACCAGGAAGAACCTTTTCATCCTCCATAGCTCCAGACTGACATGTAGACTCCCACTGATAATTTTTCCAGGTCTCACTGATTCCTTTGTTGTTAGTCTGGTAAGTCCACAGTTTGGCTCCCTTCATTACAGTTAAATACAGAAGCAGAAAACTGTTACCTATGCTGTTTGGTACTGTTTATCTTAAAACATAACAGAAATTTTGACACCAAGTGCAACTCTTCCGCTAAAATTTAGGCTCCAGTGAAGCAAATAAAGGGGGAGAAAACACTGTTCCGTTAAACAATTACACTCTTTGATTGCTACTGTATGTCATTCAACCATTACCTGTTGTCAGTAAGTTTATCCACTAAAGATTTATTGAAGAAAAGTAGGAGAAAGGCATTGAAACACAATAGTCCAGCAGATGTAAACAAGTCATAAAACTCCAGGTTTGGGTGCCAATTCTTGCTTCCTTGTTATTGCAATCACAAAGGCGGCCTTCAACAATACTGTATCTGATTCTGGAGTTCCTGTCTATAAAAATACTATTTCCTCCAGGCAGTTCACAATAAACATGGGAAATCGTTTGACTTGTCAAATAAAGTCTCCCAAGATTAAAAAGTGCCGGCAGCAATCAAGCTAACTATGTTTGCATGTATTCCAAAGTGAAATGTAGCTCCTTCAAGTTAAAAAATAAACAACACACCAGCAAAGAGTCTGTATTTAACAAGCAGGATTACAATGAAATCTCTCTGTGATCTTTCTTCTCATTTTAATTGGAGTAGTGGGGGTTTCCCCCTTCAAATTAATCTGAAAGGATTTGTCTTCTGATGCTATATAAACAAAACAAAATATACAAGCTATATCATGCAACAGCTGGAAAAATCTTGAGGCAGTATTATAAATTGTATTATTCAAATAAGCATTCCCACTGTTTGGACTCTAAGTATTTAACCTCTGCATAGTCAGACTGAACTTTAAAACTAGGACACTCCTGAATGTTATAAAACCCAAAGTAGACGGCTTTCCTGAAACCCTAGCAACAGCAGAGAATGTTTTTGTTGGAGGAGAGAAGGTTTGCTGTTCTTCCTTCATGTAATGGGTAAGAAACTAATTTAGAGGCAGAAATACTCTTGTAAGCAATCCAGGACATTTTAAATTCACTAATTATTTTTTTTCAATAAAGATGTCTTATATTTGTACTAGACAACAGATCAGTGTGGAAAACCCACACGGCTAAGTGCCCCCCCCCCTTTCTTTTTTTTTTGCATTTTCACCCCAGGCTCCTCCTTTCAAAATACCGGCATTTCAGGAAATAGGCAGGCCAATTATTTGTCATACAGGAAAAAAACAGGTAACAAAGAATTTACCAAACCAGTGTGGTGCAGTAGTTGAAATAACAGGATAACTGGAGCCTCAAGTGTGAATCCCCATTTTCCTACAGAAGCCTGTTGAGTGACCATCTGTCAGTCACATATTTTCAGTCTGTTCTACCACACAGGATTGTTAGGAGGATGAAATGAAGGAAAGGAGAATGATATAAACCTTACCTGGCACATTGTTAACTGGCACACTCCTCCCCTTTCCCCCTCATGCAAAACAGAAATCGATTCATGTCAGGATGAGTGGTAGATTGAATTCTTAGGCTGGGACTTTATTGTACAGGCACGATCATAAATGGCAGGTTTTAAATGTTAGATCTGTTTTTAATGTTATATGTTATTGACAGTTTTAATCTTATTGAAAACTTCCCTGAGCCTGGCCTTGGCCAGGAATAGGTGGGATAGAAGTATGATAAAGTAAAATTAAAATAAATAATCCATATTAAAATGAAAACATACTGAAAACTCAGATTCAACTAATTCGGTTCCATGAACTAGGGAAGGTATAATCAGGATACGATGAAAAGTATGACTCACAGTGAAAACGTAGGCAGAGTTATTAAGTCTACTACAAATTTCTAATTTGGGGGCTTGTTCCCCACCCTGCACCCCAAAGGTTGACTCCACCATGCTAATCAGCAAACAGCTTGTCAAAATGGAATTTCAAGTACAGTTTAATATAGTAGCAGTCTACTACTAAAAACAGAAAATGGCAGAATTCCCACTACCGGTAGATTATATGTCCAACACAAGCACCTGGAAAAAGAAGAGGAACAGCCAGGCTTCATAAATAGTTGAATCCAAGCTTCAGACCCAACATAATCTCTAATCAGTTTTACCAACAAAAACAATGAATAAAGAATGAATGAAATGAATGTGATATCTGAAGAAGTGACCTGTAACTCACAAAAGCTCATATGCTGCCAGAAATTATTTTAGTCTTTTAAGGTGTTACTGGACTCTTGTTCTTTTTCACTGCTATAGACAGACTTACACAGCTACCCCTGGTGATTTGTCTCAATAAATGAGGCATAATGGAAGTCAATTATTAATGTGCTTTTGCTAGAAAACAGGGGGAGCTGTGTTGGAAGAGAAGGCAGAAAGGAGTGATTTTTGTCCTCCAACCACTACATTCCAAGGACTAGCATGGCCCTGCATGTCCTGTGACTGGTCTGGGAAGGAACTGCCAGGGGGAGGAGAAGTTGGGAAAACAATCATACCTTGCACAAGTAGAGTATACAACCCTTTATATTCCAGTTCTAAATAGCATTGCACCAAAATGGGACCATACAGATCTATGCCACTGCAATAGCAATAAACTACATTCCAACACAATTAGCATGAAGCAGTGTCAAGTGTCACAGATCAGAATGTACTGGCTAGGAAAAACAGAACTAATAATCCAGATGACAACAAAACATGCCAAATCTATCAAAGAAGAACTGCTAATACTTAGTTACCACAAAGTTATGTTTAAAATTCATCTTAAAAAAATATAAGCTCAAATAAGTTTACCAACAATGGCTCATAAAGCCAGATGAGAGTACAGTATAGTCATGGATAAAGAGGCCCTGTGCTTTTAGTTGTGAGAATTTGCAAAAGCATTGGGGAAAATAACATCTATACATGCAGACAAGCAACTGTTGAATGGCAAAAAGTAACCTACTCAATATAGGGTGCTGTTGGCTGGTGCTCAGCCAGGCTCTGTGCTAATATATTGGCCCACTGCTGCCAGTGCTGCTTTACAATGCACATAAGAAATGGGGAATGGCTCTGCCCCCTTTCTGAAAATTACCACCTGCTACACTATTTTACCAGCTGTTACAATTTTTTTCATTGATGTATAAAGTTTCCCAGAAACTGGAAAATGCACGAATTGCATTTTGTATCCCTTAACAAGGAGAATCAAAATGTCTTTAAATAGTGGCCCGGGGGTGGGGGGGGCGGGTGACAATGTTTTCAATATTCTACAGCCTTTGCTTCATGTATTTTTCAAACTTAATGAGGTCAATTTGTCTGTGGTGTTTCATATCTTTCCCCATTCTCAACCCCAACTTTTAATATTTGGAAAACTGAAGTTTTGGGGATCATTTCCCCCCAATAGAATTGAAACAGAAATTTAAACTGGTATCTTGGATAAAAATGACAAAATTCCATTTCCTTCCTTTTCATATATTTCCTCTCCAGTGCCTTTGCAGATGTTCCATTGCTGAACTGCAGAAAGGGAAATACTTAATGAAGTACATTTTTTCTTTGTACCTAGTAGCATGCTCAATGAATCTCCCAATTTTTTTATTTCTATAATCTTCTTTGGGGTCTATTCATTTTCCAAATCTGATTACCAAAGTAGATTTTTTAGGGATACAGAATAAGTATCCCATACCTAGGGAGATGAAATATTTTACCTTATATCTAAGGCCCTAGATTCTCAAATGGTGAGAAGTACCTCTACACAACTCCAGGTGTGTGTGAAATTCTGGTAAGGACAAATATTGAAGCAAGATCTTTCCTTCAAAAAATCTGGTACACATGTAACCTAGTCCTATGCCTACTCCCCCTGCAAAATGACAAAATGTATGTCTATTTCCAAAGAGATCACACTGAAAACCACATATTTTTCTTCTCACTCAAGAGCAGCATTTGAAGTGCAGTTTCAGTATGGAGAGGAATTCGGCTGTTATTTGAAGTGGTCCTTTATTAAGCAAACAGAAAGCAGAGATGGTTCTCTGCCCACTTGGGCATGACATTTTAAGAAAAGTTATCTCAATGAGATGAAAAGCCATACTCTGTTCACGGACTTAATGCCTTAGAGAAGTATTTTCCCAACATACACTGCAGTCATCATCAATCCTGGTGGCACTGTTTATTTCAATTACATGTTTATTGTATTTCACACTGGTGATTTCTGCATACTCACTTACTTCAATTAGCTTTGTTTAGCAATCTGTGGAAGCAAGATGGGGCTCACTACAAATTCTTCTATTTAGCAAATATTGTTCCAAATAATGAATCTTCCTGCCAATTTGAAACTAACTTGAAGCAAAACAAACAAACAGTTCTGTGCTAGTCATAACCTTGGTGTAATCAAATGGAATTGCAAGAAATTTATTAACTCATACCACACAGACACACCCACACATAAAACAATGGCTGTAGAGAAAACACACACATTACTAGCAGTTGACTTTTTCTTATTCAGGTTACAGTACTTACTGTTGTCTACATGTGACATAAACAAGATGCCTGGTTATTACTGCAATCCTATGCCTTTTTTTGGAATATACATACATACATATACTTTTACCAGCTTTTGAAAGCTCAGCCTTGAAAGCTCTTCAACACGCACATTCTATTTTTCCCATGTTTCTTTCCCATTATGCCGTCTTACTTTACTAGTTTGACAGCATGATGTTAAATAAGTAAGACAAGTAAAACAGTAGAACTTACTGTGAGGGCAGTAATCTGTGGCCACTGACCACATGGTTAAGCCCATATGGTTGAGCCCATATGAAGATGAGAGAGGCCTAGAGGTATTAACAGGCTTAAAGTTAGGGTCTCTCCAGAGAAACCGCATAGAAAATGGTTTCTGACATTTACCCCAATTCCAAAACAACACAATGCTGCATGGAACATATCATTATGCCCAAGAATGTTCTGAAGTTAAATCATTGGAATTTACATGTCCTTAGATCTCATTAAAATGTATTGTTCATGAAGTTAATGTTGCATCATCACAGCCCTATAATTTACTCATGAATGCATACTTTTTTGCTAACAAAAAGAAAGAACTGTGGATAAACAAAGATATTTTGAAGCAAACATGCCACCTTCATAATAAGCCAGCCATTTTGAGAAATCTTAAAAAATGATTGTACTACAAACATGAACGACTTGAAATTCATAAGAGCAGTTGGTTTTAGCTTTTCCCAAGTACCCTGGTGGGCCTCTACACTCCAAAATAAATATATAGGCTGTTGTGGGGTTTTCCAGGCTGTGTGACCATGATATGGTAGTTTTTGCTCCTAACATTTCACCTGCATCAATGGCACCCATAGATGCAGGCAAAATGCTAAAAACAAAAACTGCCAGATAATGGCAACACAGAAAACCAACAGCAGTCCATTGATTCCAGCCCGCTGATTTCAGCCATGAAAGCCTTTGACAGTACATTTAAATATTCACTTTTTAAAAAGGTGTAACCCCCTAAACTAGAATTACATGCCATTTAATACAAATTCCTTATCAACAAGAACATCTCTTGAATATGCCTTGGAATGCCACTGTCTTTCTTCAAGCATAATGAAATCATATTCAAGAAGCCAATGCATCTTCCTGCTTCTTAGAATGAGTGCCCCCTTTACTCAGGTGCAATTGTATGGTGTACACCCATGGGATTCTCCAGTGCCATAAATGTAACTGGAACTGAAAAGGTAAGACATTGTTTCATAACTTTAGTAAGCATGATAATTTTATTTCCCCGTTAGTAAAACTAACATTCAGGGAAAACAATAAGAGGAAAGAAGTAAAGAACTGGCAGAAGAGAGGAAGAACAGTTCACTAATTTTCGAATGAAGACCAACAAAAGTGCTCTGTAAAAAATTCAGCAAAACTAAACATAGAACATGGACATATAGAATAAACATATATGTCTGTTGGGATATATTTATCACAGAAGTAATGTTAAGTAATTTTCAATGTCATACTTATAGCCTTTTAAGCCCTCTGTACTTACAATGATGTAATTCTGCTCAGAATAGCCTTCTTAACATCAGGAAAGTAATGTTTGCTTTACTTATCAAAAACCTCTCTCAGCAGGAGTTGATTCTAATTCTGGACAACAAATAAAGTTGTTCAACAAATAAATTTGTTCAACAAATAAAGTTGAACTTAAATGCTATTATTTGAACATCTTTCAGGGGTAAGATATGGCTTTGCCTTGGCCAACAGATAGCCAATTAAATTATGCCACCAGAACCAAAAGACATTATTACTCATATTTGTATTTCTAACAATATTGGCAGAGTTACTGATTTCAAGGTTTAAAAAAATGTTTCAGGCATGACATCATGTAATTTAAAACTATTTGTTCAATATTGGACCAATCACACCCAAAGGGCTATTTAAACATGAATAGTTTTGTATGACTTTCAAGAATAAACCTCTTAACACTCTTTAACAGCTGGAGTTTTCAAAGTCAAAGCAAAGTCAATTCCTTCTAAATGCCAAAGTTATAATAGTTACAGAAATTAAAGCATCAAAAGCCTGAAAACAGTCAGCAGTCCTTGCAATTTTGTCCTAACTAGCGTACCTGTTCCTGGCCCAAAAGACTGCTACAGATGTACTTGTATCTCAGCATTTATTTACAGATAATAGTGACTACAGTATATTCCAGATGGTAGTTACAAGCATGCAGGTAAAAGAATACTAATCGCATTTTCAGCATAAAAGTGGTGTTTACATGTTTATCAAGCAGTCACATAGTCGTGTCTAGAAAGTGAACTTCCTGCATGGAGTGGTCCATGCCCAGATTGATATGGTTGGTACAGTTCCGATAGAATTTCTCAAAAGCTTCCCTGGAAAATGTCAATTAACTCATAGGGCTCCACAATATGCCACTTTATTTATGGTAATACTATTGACTTGCCCAAAAATCTGAAACTGTTATGAATAAGAAAGAGTCACAAATCTCAGCAATAAGCAAGATGGATATAGGTTTAACCTCTCATGATGGAATGTTTAGAGGCCTTCAACTCAAATCTATTGGGCCTGAACAACACAAGGAGGACATCAGACTTTCTACAGGTCTCAGTAACCTTGATGCAGCTCTTGGGCCCCCTTCCTATGTCCGACTTATGCCATTCCTATTCTTAGGATGGCTGGGCCTAGCCAGAATAAGGTTAGTCTGTTATAGATAGAAGGGGGAATTTTCCACCTTAGGGCAAAGAACAGATCCGTCTACTAGTACAGCATTCCTCTGGATGTCACACATCTCCCTCCTGATGGCTGATGTGAAAGCAACAAAGAATGCTGACTTCCAAATAGGTGCTTAACTGATGCCTTCTCTCAAAGGGAGAACCTGTGAGTGCCTTTAGCACCTTAGCCCAACTCCAAAAAGATAACCTATGTCCTACAGGTGGCCTAATCTGAGTCACTCCCTTCACAACTTTTTTTAGTCTGTTTCGATAGCTGGTCCCCAGTTTGTTCTCCCGGCATAGATGTCAAAGCTGCAACTTGCCTTTTTTTTAAAGTGTGTGGTTTTAAAAATAACTTCCAACTACTAAACCAAGGTCAACAACATCTTTTTGATATGCTGTCGAAGGCTTTCACGGCCAGATTCAACTGGTTGTAGTGGGTTTTCTGGGCTGCATGGCCGTGCTCTGGTAGATCTTGTTCCTAACATTTCGCCTGCATCTGTGGCTGACATCTTCAGAGGTGTATCACAGAGAGAAGTTTGTTACACACTGTGTCTAGTGAGAAGGGTGCTTGAATCATCCTGGGGTCTGAGTCCTAGCCAGACCACACACCCTCCTCCTTACCAGATCCCACAGGAATGGAAGACCTGACACAAATGAAATCTTCTGTATCAAAACCCTGAGGGGTCTTCTAGGTTATTTTCTGGAAGAAGGCCACTGGGCTCCTCCTTCTCCAACTGGATGATACAGAGGTAGATTAACTTCCACTTTGCTATTCCTGCCCCCCTCAGAGGTACTGTTGGGCACCTACTTCATCTCTTTGTAGAGACTATTTTGCAGGCTCCTCCTGGAGAAGCGGGGCTATGATCATTGAATTCCTGCCAAATGTACTGCTGCCATAGGGTGGAGGATGCTAATGGGAACCGATCCTGGCCACCACTGACCTGCTGCAGTGGTGCAGATTCCCCCTGTAAGGACCCTATGGCCCAAGGCAATCTCCATGGAGGCAAGTTCCGGACTGAATTTGAACTCCATGGAGATTGCCTTGATAGGGCCCTAACAGGGGGAAACTGCACCACTGCAGCAGGTCAGTGGTGGCCAGGATCGGGCAGGAAGAGAGCCATGCCCACCATGCTGTTTGCAGTCACAGGCTATCAAGAAGGAATCCAATTTTGTGGTTGAGTAAAAGGGGGATCCTAGGGTATTAGAACCTGCTCTTGCACCCCCACTGGCCTCCAATTCTGGAGGTCTCACTGCTGTGAAAGGTTCTGCTCCCAAAGGGTCCAGAGGCAGAGGACTCAACACAGCCAACACTGGCCACAGCTGTAGGCCCAGGGAGCTCATCCCAGGACATATGGAATCTGTCAGCTCACTCCCATGTCCCTGACGTGGTCCTGAAGGGCTTCTGCTTCCACAGCTATAGTTCTTCTCTTCCTATTCAGGTTTGCCCTTCATATAATCACGCCCAGAACCACATGCCTGAGTGGGAGGATTTATCCTTAATGGCTAATCAGCCAAGGCACTTGTCCCAGGATGTGGGAAATTTGCCAACTCACCACAAGGTCCCTGAAAGGGGTCCGAGGGAGTGACATGTATTTGTGTGATTTCTGGGTGTCCTCTCCCTGTTGAATCCGAGACCATTAAGGCATCACTTCTGAGCCCAGAGTTCTGTAAGTGGGAGGATTTTTCTTCCATTTTCCTTTTTTTCAGAACCTAAGAAGACCCTACTGACTTCTTAGACTTGTCCTCATCCATTTCTGGGTAAGGTAATTGAGTGAGCGGTGGCAGATCAGCTCCAGTGATTCCTGGATGAAACAAACGCATTGGATCCCTTCCAGTCCGGCTTCCACTGGTCATGGGACCAAGACGGTGTTGGTTGCCGTTGTGGACGAACTCTGGCTGCACTTGGATAGAAGCAGTTCGGCACTGCTGGTGTTGTCAGATCTCACAGCAGCATTCGATGTAGTAGATCATGACCTTTCGGTCCACCGCCTCGCTGGGATTGGAGTTCGGGGTTTAGCCTTGAATTGGCTAACCTTGTTTCTCCAAGACCGGGGAGAGCAGGTAGCATTGGGGGGTGAGATCTCCGAACGTCGCCCCATTGTATGTGGGGTGCCGCAAGGAGTGATACTCTCCCCGATGCTTTTTAACATCTACATGCACCCCCAAGCAAGTCTGGTTCGGAGTTTTGGGCTGCAGTGCCACCAATATGTGGATGACTCCCAGCTCCTGTTCACAATGGAGGGCCACCCGACTGCGGCCCGATGCTCTCCAGCGTTGTCTAGATGCCGTGGCTGGTTGGTTGAATGCTAGCCGGCTGAAGTTAAATCCTGCAAAGATGGAGGTCCTGTGGCTGGGCTGGGGGGAGTGTCCGGAGGCCTTTGGCCTGCCTACGCTGCATGGTGAGGTGTTAAAGCTTGCCTCGACTGCCAAGAGCTTTGGGGTAGATCTGGATCCATCTTTAACGTTGGTGGCCCAGACGGCTCAGGCAGCTTTCTATCACCTGTGGCAGGCATGGCAACTGACCCCGTATCTCTCCCGTCCTGATCTGGCCACTGTGATTCATGCCACAGTCACCTCTAGGTTGGACTACTGTACCTCGCTTTACGCGGGCTTACCTTTAGCCATGATCTGGAAATTAAAGCTCGTACAAAATGCAGTCCCCTTTCGGGAACTACGCTTAGGAACAGGATTACGCCGGTCCTGTATCAACTGCACTGGTTGCCGATCGAGTACCAGGTCATGTTTAAAATTCTGGTATTGACCTTTTAAGCCATTCGCAGACTTGGACCTGCATACCTAAAGGACCGTCTCTCCCTATATTGCCCCGCAAGGCCCCTTCGCTCCTCAGAGGCAGACCTGTTAGTGGTCCCTGGCCCCAAAGTGATCCGGCTGGCCTCTACAAGGGCCAGGGCTTTTACAGCCCTGGCCCGTACCTGGTGGAACAGGCTCCCAGGTGAGATCAGGGTCCTGCGGAATATACACAGTTTCCGCAGGACCTGCAAAACGGACCTGTACCGCCAGGCATTTGGTCAGCCGGGGTAACATCTAATTGAGAATTATAAAGCTATAATAACATCTGGCTTCCTGTGGGCGAAAGAAGGGGGAGAGAAGAAATCTGACACCATCAAAAGTAAATGGTTCTTAATCTGTGGGAAGGGTTGATTGTTTTAATTATTTATTGTGTTTTAATAACTTGTCGTTAACCGCCCTGAGCCCCTTGAGGGAGGGAGGTATATTAAAGAAAGAAAGAAAGAAAGAAAGAAAGAAAGAAAGAAAGAAAGAAAGAAAGAAAGAAAGAAAGAAAGAAAGAAAGAAAGAAAGAAAGAAAGAAAGAAAGAAAGAAAGAAAGAAAGAAAGAAAGAACTCTGCTGTGAAAACTCAAAGAGTTTCAGTTTCCTCTCCTTTTAGTTCTAAGAGCTATTGTCCCAGCTTGGGCTACCAGGCAGATTTCAGCATCAGAAGTCCAATCCGAGGCTCAGAATGCACAGAATCAACAAGTCAGAGGATGAGTTGCAGCAGTCACATGCTTCGTTGCATCCAGACCAGTATGCTCTGTGAACCTGCTTAATATAGGGTCTTCTAGCACTTCAGACTTCATCCTGTGAAGACTCTGCTTCCTCCTTCCTCCTTCTTCTTTGAGCTATCAGGCACACGCTTCTTTGCTTAACTTGCAAAACCTCCCTGCATCGCTATCTCTATTAACATGTGGGCTCAGGTGAGCTAGGTGCATGTGTCTCTGCAGCTGGAGCAGGGCTGGATACACAGCCTGGTTCTGGAGGCATCTCTGGTTCTGAATCCTGACCTGCCTGTTGTTCAGCCTGTAGAGTCTGCAGGGGCTGTGGCTGCTCCAAACCCAGTCCTTGTTGGTTCCCAACCTGGTCTGGGCTTTCTGGGCTCTGCTAATCCGCTGAGGACTCATCACTCTCCAGGGGCTGGCCCACAACAGTTATAGTGATAGCAACTGTCCTGAACAGCAGGGATATTCAGACTGGAGAGGCTCAGCCCTCTTCATCTAGAATCCCTTGCAAAAATTTGCATAGCCCTGCCTGAACAAAGGAGGTGTGACCTAACCAGCCTGGATGACTGTATCCCCACTTAAGGGGAACACTTCTGGTCAAGGCACCCTGTGTGCGAAGATCACTTCGTACAATCCCATGGGAAATTTTTACAGGCTGAACATTTACTCATAGTACTGCTTAGTGGGATCTGAAGACAGAGTCCTTCAAAGGGTTTTGTAACACATGAGCCTGAGACTCATTCCCACAATGCTAAAATATGATCTGGCTTTACATCTGAACCACCTGATTACATTGTTTTCCAATTGGAAGACTAAGTTAAACTATGCTTTTAATAGCAGTGTGGATGGCTGATAAGAGGCTGTTCATTTGACAGGGAGAAACAAGTGTGCTTTCCACATAGGAGATTGATATTTGTTCCTGTAAGAGTTTAATCTGACTCACATTTTATAATTTATTTAAGCACAATGAAGCCAACTTCAACTCAACTCCCACTTAATTGGAAAATTCCATTTCAGCTGAACTGAACGAATTTGATGCCTAACTAGAATGTTTCCAATCCAGTAAACTATTATGAATAGACTACAAAGCCAAATACAGACTAGTTACTTGAAAGCAACAATGAATGCCAACCTCATCTCCTTAGAACAACAAACAATTCCAGATTATTTTTGTACATGTTTACTATAGTTTTAACCAGTCAAGTACAACAAAAAAAATGAGCAATTTCTCAGTAGTATGCAATGGAAATGCTCTGACTCTACACTAAATCAAGGGTCTAGAGTACAATACATGAAATAATGAAGAAAATTAAATACACTGAACATTTTGGCTCGATCACGAACCACATGCGAGGTTTCCACTATCACTTATCAGAGGGAAACATGACACATATGTATATGCCAGAGGTCGGGAACCCGCGGCTCCTGAGCCGCAAACGGCTCTTTGCCGCTTGTGGTGCGGCTCCCGCCGTGGCTGCCCCTTTCTGCAGGGGAGGGGAGAGAAAAGAGGCTCCCGGCTCGGGCCAGGTCGCCGCTGCACGCTCCCCGTTCCTACGGGGAGCTTGTGGGAGCCCCTCCCCTGTGGGGGAGGGGAGAGAAAGAAAGAGGCGCCCGGCTCCGGCCGGGTCGCCGCTGCGCGCTCCCCGTTCTTACGGGGAGCTTGTGGGAGCCCCTCCCCTGCAGGGGAGGGGAGAGAAAGAGGTGCCCGGCTCTGGCCGGGTCGCCGCTGCGGGCTCCCCGTTCCTACGGGGAGCTTATGGGATCCCCTCCCCTGCATCGCTATCTCTATTAACATGTGGGCTCAGGTGAGCTAGGTGCATGTGTCTCTGCAGCTGGAGCAGGGCTTGTGGGAGCCCCTCCCCTGCGGGGGAGGGGAGAGAAAGAAAGAGGCGCCCGGCTCCGGCCGGGTCGCCGCTGCGCGCTCCCCGTTCCTACGGGGAGGGGAGAGAAAGAAAGAGGTGCCCGGCTGCGGCCGGGTCGCCGCTGCGCGCTCCCCGTTCCTACGGGGAGCTTGTGGGAGCCCCTCCCCTGCAGGGAAGGGGAGAGAAAGAGGTGCCCGGCTGCGGCCGGGTCGCCGCTGCGCGCTCCCCGTTCCTACGGGGAGCTTGTGGGATCCCCTCCCCTGTGGGGGAGGGGAGAGAAAGAGGTGCCCGGCTCCGGCCGGGTTGCCGCTGCGCGCTCCCCGTTCCTACGGGGAGCTTGTGGGATCCCCTCCCCTGCGGGGGAGGGGAGAGAAAGAAAAAGGCGCCCGGCTCCAGCCAGGTCGCCGCTGCGGGCTCCCCGTTCCTACGGGGAGCTTATGGGATCCCCTCCCCTGAGGGGGAGGGGAGAGAAAGAAAGAGGCGCCTGGCTCCGGCCGGGTCGCCGCTGCGCGCTCCCCGTTCCTACGGGGAGCTTGTGGGATCCCCTCCCCTGAGGGGGAGGGGAGAGAAAGAGGTGCCCGGCTCCGGCCAGGTCGCCGCTGCGCACTCCCCGTTCCTACGGGAAGCTTGTGGGATCCCCTCCCCTGCAGGGGAGGGGAGAGAAAGAAAGAGGCGCCCGCCTCCGGCCGGGTCGCCACTGCGCGCTCCCCGTTCCTACGGGGAGCTTGTGGGAGCCCCTCCCCTGCAGGGGAGGGGAGAGAAAGAAAGAGGCGCCCGGCTCAGGCCGGGTCGTATAGGTTGGAGGGGAGAGAAAAGTGGTGCTGGCTCATGGATTCTTCAAGCAACACACTATAGCTGTTTTGTACAAAGCGTAAAGGTAAAAAAAAAATAAGCACTGTTATCTTCATTTTAAATGTCAAAAAGTATTTGCGGCTCCATGTGTTTTCTTTCCCGTGGAAAATGGGTCCAAATGGCTCTTTGAATGTCAAAGGTTCCCGACCCCTGGTATATGCCATTGTATACACTAATCCTTTTCTTACAGGAAAAATTGAGAAAGGTTTGTATATATAATCAGACTGAAACTTTGCAAGCAAAATACCAATTTTGCACTTTTCTCTTACAAAAATTTATGCAAAGCATTATAAAATTATGTTCCATTCAGCCTTACAAAAGAACCTTAATTACACTAAGGCAAATAAATCATTTTACGATTTAATCATACATGATTCCCAATTGTGCTTAAAATTAATGTGGCAATAAAGTAAAAAGGCAAATACGTAATTTTATTATTTAACCATCTGTGCTTTTCAGTTGTCCTAATGTGATAATGAAATAATAGACACAATTTGAATGAAGAAATATTTGTGAAGTAAAAGATGCAACTTACTTCAAAATAAATGGGATGAAGGGTGCCATGCTGAGGGCAGAATAAGTTCCATCCACTGGTGAAGGGTACAGTTTGCCCAAGATCAAAAGCAAAAGGAACAAACTTGGATGGAGCTTTAATCGACCACTTTCACTGCGTAAGAAAAATAATTGAGAGATTTGTTAAAAGTATCATAAAATTATCTGCCTAAGTCTGCAACTAAACTACTCAAGTACATAACAAAGAACACCACATACTAGAAAATGTTTGTAATTGTCTTCCATGTATAAAAATAATTTTACTACTTTAAAAAAAGAATGCCATAAGTCAAATAAGCACTGTGTGATCCTACTTCAAGTCATTTTTTCTTCATATAAAGAAGTAACTCACTATCAGCATTTCATAATTTCATTCATTCATTCTACTTATAGGCCACCCTTCCCCTTGCAAGCTCAGGGCAGCTTCAAAATGAGATAGTAACAATAAAATCAATACAATACATAATACAACCTGTAATGGTCCATAATAATTCGAACAGATGGTGCAAAAAATTAAACAGTCTAGGTAACTGATCTGCTATATTCCATATTTCTATTGACAATTAATACAGACCATAATATTGTGTGTGTATGCACCATCAAGTCACAGCTGATGACCCCAGTTTCGAGGAAAGACATTCAAAGGTGGTTTGCTATTGCCTGCTTCCATGTGGGCTGAGAGAGTTCTGAGAGAACTGTGACTGGCCCAAGGTCACCCAGCAACTTCATGAGGAGGAATGGAGAATTAAACCCAGTTCCCCAGAGCACTCTTAACCATCATACCTCGCTGGCTCCCTATACCCATGCTGGCTCTCTATACTACTGCATTTTGTGTATTTGTTTGCCACAAAAAACAGACAACACAAGGATGAAACATTTCTTTGGTGTGTTTTTTAAAGACAGGGGAACATTATGGAAAACCTGATCACAAAATATTACTTACAACTAAGGAATGGTAGTTGACACTGACACATATGACCTGAAGGGTTTTTAAAATATCTAATTCACTTTTGGCTATATTAACAAGGAGCCCAAAAGTGAAACCGATTTTTGTTATTTATTCATGGGCAGCCACTGTATATAATTCCATCCTCAACTCCAAATATGCAAAAAGTATCTACATATTTTGCTTACCTCTCCATTGTGCTAACTGCCACTTCCAACTGATTCAGCAAGAACGGATAAAGGTTTGGAAATCGAGTGAAGAACTCTCTCCCTGTCATTCTGCAAAACAAAACAAAAAACACTATGTAAAACAGCATACCAGTCTCAAAACTGCATAAGGGCTTAGGCATGTTTCAACAACACAGATAATTATATTCTACTCTGCTGTCCACTTCTGACATTCAGTTCTGCTGCTAGAGAGAAGGAACATTTGAGGATCTGGTAGTGAAAATCCATCAACATCCTGGTATCTGACAAAGGATGCTGACTTGCAAAAGATTATACTCCCAAAATCAAATTGGTCTCTATGGTGTTACTGGACTTGAATTTAGATGTTCTACTTCAGAACAACATTGCTACCCTCTGAAACTATCCTGGACAAACCTCCGCAAATACTATCTACTCCAAACTTGGGATTGAGTCCTAGTACTCGAGCTTATATCAAATTACTATAAATTATCACACTGAGCGAGAACACAGAATATGAATAAAATAAAGGCCATGATGTTACAAATGTTCTTAAAATCAGATTTAAGATATTTGGAAAAAACAGTTTCATACATAATTATTTTCCTACACTATCTAAGGTGATATATTCTGAGAGTTTCACTATCTCACCTGATGGTTGTATTAACTGGTTCCAATATTTTAAGCCAAAACTGGGTTTATCCTTAAATCAACATTGCTTTATAAAAAAAGATGAGAATTGAAAAACAGCTGCTATGCTAAGAAGTATAGGGAAACCTTGCACATGGTACTCCCTATAGTGTTGTTTAATTACTCTGGTCTTTGAAGACAGGAAGGTGGGACAACTCTGTTAAGCTTCCATAATAGACAGTCTTGGGAAACCTCTTTGGTTGACCTTGCACGTCAAGGCTTCTTCCTGGGAGAGTATGGCTACTCTCTATATTGGCCTCCCAGCTTCTATTCAGGCCTTGTTCCTCAGCCATGTAGACAAGGACATAGGTAAGGAGGGGTTCCCGGGTTCAACCCCTCCCCCTGAAGCTCTGCCCCCTGTTTGTGTTTTTTGTGTGTTTTTAGTGTTTTTTTAGTTTTTGGCCTACAGGGGGCACAGCTTTTAGGCTAGCAGCACCATAATTTCAGGGATTTTTTGGGAGACTCTCCTGATGATACCAACCAGGTTTGGTGAGGTTAGGTTCAGGAGGTCCAAAGTTATGGACTCCCAAAGGGGGTGCCCCATCCCCCATTTTTCCAATGGGAGCTAATAGAAGATGGGGCTACACCTTTGAGGGTCCATAACTTTGGACCCCCTGAACCAAACTTCACCAAACCTGCGTGGTATCATCAGGAGAGTCTACTAAAGATACCCTGAAAGTTTGGTGTTGCTAGCTTAATAATTGCATCCCTGATAGCAGGCACCCCTCCCAAATTTCCCCAGATTCTCCTTTTAAATCCACCCCCTTCGACATGGATTTAAAGGGAGAATGTGAGTTTAAACATTGAAAATGATGCTGTTTCAGGGTGGTGGATAATCCACCCCAAAACAGCATCACTTTCAATGTTGTTTTAACTGGGGATCCCAGATTCTTCCTTTAAGGTGGATTTTAAAGGAGAATCTGGGCTCCCAAGTTCAAACTCCATTGAAAGTGATGCTGTCTGGGGGTGGATTCCAGCATCACAGTAGCCGCCCATGGGGGGTCGCAAATCTCAGATTTTGCACTGGACTCCATTTCCCCTAGCTATGCCTCTGCCTGGAGGGGAGGGAAGAAGGGACTGCCAGCTGGGAGCCCAGGCAGGGCAGGGGAGTCTGCCGTCCCTGGCCTCGGAGAGCTGCTTTTATAAGCACTGAGGCTGGGGGTGGGGCTTGGGGAGGTGTGGCCACACCCCCGGGGCAGGTGGGGGTGGGGCCCCACCCCCAAACCCACCCCATAAAAAATCTATACCTACATCACTGCGTGTAGATCTTTAATAGACTTCTGCTGAAGGCTATCCTACCTACAGCAGTGCCACACTACTTCTTGGGCACCACCAAACTACACCAGAAAGTTAGAATGGCTGAAGAATAAGGCAGCTTTTCCAGAAGGAAGTCCTATAACAAAACAAGAATTCTCAGTCAATTCTGATTCTCTCATTCCTCAACCACATTGGTCTTTTACAAAATCTCAAGTGGGTGGGAGGAAGCCAGGAAGTGACATTTCACTACCACAGATGATTTGATCACCTCCCATCCATATCAGAGACTGAAAAAGACCTGCGTGGTTGAGGAATAGGAGTTGAGAGACCAACTGAAAGACTGCCATAGATGTCAAGACACAAGCTTTGATTCAGAAGGTAACCCAGAAACATTCCAAGAGATTTTAGCACACAAGCCAATCAACTTTCTTATGTCGCTCATACCTAAGAAATAAAGATGCTATGAATACATCACCATTAGTACACTGCTGTAATTAATTCCTATAGAGCTATTTCACACAATACCATGTTTTCCCAGAATATACCTCCAGCATTATAGGAAGAGTTATTGTACTATAGAAATTGTTTTTCTTTTTCCATCCAGTTTAAGGCTTACAATCAGCCAGGGAATGACAGGAGTTTACGACTCATCTTAATCAAAGTAGACAGTTCAGTTTATAGAATCTTTAAAAGAATAATGAGTTAAATTTAGGGCATCATAAACTTGAACTTTTCTCAAAAGTATAAAATAAGCCCCATTTCATACCATTATTTTAAAAGAACACTGTTTTAAATTTTATCAGCCATGATTCAATATGTCAGTAAACATCAAAAATACAATGGTAAGGAAATAACGTTTACAGTATAATGATCTATAAATAAAATAGACCTGGGTATGAGATAGAGACAGAGAAAGAGAGAGACAGACAGACAGCGAGGATTCTCTGAATATTGATTTCCACATGAAAATATGCTGCATACCTAAGACCGAGGCACTGGACTCCTACATCTTTTTAGAGCTCCTTTTATGAAAGTCAATGAAATAAGTAAAGTTTTAATGTAAGAGTAAATCACCACATGGCAAACAGCAGCAAAGATTGTTCCAGTGCTCAGTTAACACAACATGGCTTAACCACAAACCACTGTGTAAACATTGCAAAACAGATCAAAACAAATCTTCAAAAAAGAAGCAAGTACAGGAAGCTTTCTGTAAGTGCACAGAAATCTGGAAATCTTGAACTCTTCAGCATCACAGTACCTCAGCACAGGCTGTGTTCACTACAGCTGTTACATTTAGTTACCCAAATATAACTATCAGCCTTTTCTTCCACTAAGCTCCATTTGTTGAATAGTAAAAGTGAAACTGACTCAGTAATGAAATTGATTCAATAAGGGAATACATGGCCTACAGACTTGAACAATAAGACCTTCAGAACAAGGTTCTGAAGAGGTAGTTCACGAAAGCTCATACCCAGCTGGAAATTTTGTTAGTCTTAGTCTTTAAGGTGCTACTGGACTCTTGCTCTTTTCTACTAAGCAAGGCTGTTAGTGATAGGATGTTTTGGAAGTCATTAATTCATAAGGTCGTCAGAAGTAACTTGGCAAGCACACATGAAACTAACTAGGGCTGTGATGTGTGTGCGTCCTCCAAAACATCCTATCCTAACTGTCTTGCTTGGGTCGTGCACACTGAGGGCCTTGAGTCATTCCATCTCATGTTGGGCCATTTTTTTTCCTCTGGCTTCAATCTTTCCCAGCTGTGATACAGACTGCAAAACTTAGCAGCAGTAGAATCACAGAGTTGGAAGAGACCCCAAGGGCCATCAAGTCCAATCCCCTGCAATGCAGGAAGATACAATCAAAGCACTCCTGACAGATGGCCACCAAGCCTCTCTTTAAAAACCTCTAAAGAAGGAGACTCCACCACACTCTGAGGTAGTGCATTCCACTGTCGAACAGCCGTTACTGTCAGGAAGTTTTTCCTGATGTTTAGGAGGAATCTCTTTTCCTTCACCTTGAACCCATTACTCCTGGTCCTAGTCTCTGGAGCAGCAGAAAACTAATCAGGCAGTGGCTATGTATCTCATTGCAGCTTCCAGGAGTCTCTCTCACATGAGGAGAAATGTAATACAAAGTATACTAAATAGAAGTTCATCCATTAAGAAAAGAGAATCATTATAATTCCATAAATGTGAACCCTAAGAGTTCTTCCACAAAACGGATCTTTCCATCTGTCAAGGCTGATCCTTCCTTGGTACAGTAACAAAATGAAGTATAGGCCTGGGTAGGTTCAAGTTACAGCCCAGTAACTCACAGAAAATGAAGCAAAGAAACTTTATTCAAGAACAGATATTAAAAGCAAAGCATATAGTTCAGTAGAATAATAAGGCACACAAAATAACAAAGGACTAACTAACTGTTCTATTTACTTATCCTAACAGCAGCAATATTGGATCTTACAGCTGAAGCATGACCTTACACAGAGTATCTTCAGGCAACAAGGGTGGTGTGTGGAGGAAGAAGACAATAAATGTTCTCCCTCTATAATGTAGTCAAGCTATAAGTCAGCAAAAATGACACAACTTTCCACCCAGCTGAGCGAGCAGGAACATCATCCAATAATATTAGGATGCTTTTAGATCCAATCCATAATTCCTAATTTTGCAAAAATAAGTATATTATATATGAAAAAATATAACTGTAGTTGTTCTAACTGTACATAAGGACCAAACACATTCAAAATTGCTATAAATATAAAAAATCCTGTGGCCATAGTATATATAGTTTGAAATGACTACATGAAAACGTGTCTTCATCTCAAGTATTTCTTTCCTGCATAATCAGTATGTCCTGGTGGGTCATTTCTTTGTCCCACTTATCACCTAGCCCAGTGATGGCGAACCTATGGCACGGGTGCCAGAGGTGGCACTCGGAGCCCCCTCTGTGGGCACACGCACAGAGTTCGTCATGGGGGGGCGGAAAATCACACACACACACACACCTAGGCTGGCCTGGGCCACTGAGCATGACGTGCACGCACCATGGTGAGCAGGAAGGACTCGGCTGGCGGGCCTGGTGCCCGTGCTCCGGGTGGCTGCTGCCCGAGGGGGGGGTGCAGAGGAGGCAGAGCTGCTAGAGAGGCAGACAGCGGTGCACGCGGGACTTGCTGAAGGCTAGAGGAGGCTAGCCCCTGCTCAAGTGGGTGGGGAGGAAGAGGAAGCCAACCATTTTTTTTCTAAACTAAAAACTCAGCATTCAGGTTAAATTGCCGGGTTGGCACTTTGTGATAAATAAGTGGGGGTTGGGTTGCAATTTGGGCACTCGGTCTCAAAAAGGTTCACCATCACTGACCTAGCCATTCCCCAAAGAGCTCAGGAAGCAACCTTGGGAAAAAGAGATGAGACTGAGATCACGTAACCATCATAAGATCACTCAGTAAACTTTAAAGGCTGAGAAGAAATATAAACCCAGGCCTCTCCAGTCTCACTGGCTATCAAATTAGTAACATATGGCTTTTCCAGACAAAGAAAAGATACTTTACGTAGAATTTTAAATAACAAATGCATGTTAAATGAGCAATCTGTACTGAAATAAGCCAGAATTACCACAAATAATTTAGAAAGTCAATTAATTTTGATATACAAAAGTTGTCAGACGCAGAAACTTCAAAGATGACAAACTGACAAAACAAATAGTTCCTGACAATGTTCAGATACTGATTTTGGCACTGTAATTTTATTTAATTAAACCTTAGAAAGTTTTTCCATTTTAATTGATATTGGACATGTCATAAGATTTATACTACCTCCAAAATTGTTTACAAAAAACGTTTATCGTTTTATCTCAGTTTTTGTCTGTGATTTCGCGTATGTTCCCTTCTAATGCAGTTGAACATATTTTCAGCATACACATATCATTTGAATAAGTTTATATTTCACACCATGTTACTGAAATCTAAGTATCAATGCTGAACAGTACAATTAAGGATGTAATATCACAGAAAGGACAAAAATAGATAATCTTTTTAAAGTATTTAAAATTCATGCAGAGTACTGTGAATCTTTCCAAACAGTCTGAGATGGCATATGCAAATATTAATTCAGGCATACAATGCCCATTTAAGGATGTCACATTTCGATCAAATTTCCCCCAGGTAAATTAATAGAAATTGAGACTTGTTAAGCACACAGAAAATGTGTCACAGGCTATTTTGACAGAGTTTGGTGGGTGTATCTGGAATTTCAAAAAGCTCTTGAGAAAGTTCCTCACTGAAGCCTCCTAAGAAAATTCAACAGTCATGGGATATGAAGAATTAACTGATGATTGTTTGCTCTCTTTTTCACTGTTTACCAAATGACTGAAATATATAGATAGTTTTCACAGTGAAAAGGAGTAAATAGTGGTCGTTATAAGGATCTGTACTGTGACTGATATTTTAAGCTGATTTGTTAAGATCTGGCCCAGCAAAATCACCCTTCATACATTTCAAACAACTTCAAATTGGGGGAGGAAAGAGATTTGCAATAGCTAGGGAGGGGAAAGTTCTATATGGGACAGATTGTGCAACAACCTTCAGAGTGTGGAAAGGAAGACGTTGAACAGCAGCAAGGAACTTTTGAGTGCTTGCAAAATGAAATAGCGGTGGGAGGCTGAGAACATCTTTGCCCACTGAATGAGATGGAGGCTGAGTATTTGTTGCTCCTTTGCTACAGGGTGGCCAGATATGTAAGCTTTTGACATGACCTGAAGGCAGAGGTGGGATCCAGCAGGTTCTCACCAGTTCCCGAGGGTGGGTTACTAATTATTTATCTGTGCCGAGAGGGGGTTACTAATTGGGTCTGCTTTTCCGTCTCCACGCCCACGCCTCCCCCTCTTGTCTTCTTTCTCGTAGCCCGGAGCTTGCCGACTAGTAAGAGGAGGGACCCTTTAACTACTGTTGGGTCCAGGGGACTCTTTAGTTGCTCGGTAGGCTATTTATTTTGGCACTCTGTTCATTTTATGATAAATTGTGATTTACCATGATGCTTGGCCACTTAACAGCTCTGTATTCCTGTATGTGAGAATGTTATGCTAATCTGTGTCTCTAATCCTGGATTAATTAATGTGAAATATTTGCAGAATATACTGTATGGATTGTGAATTCTAGTTCACAATGGATGATGCTCTGGTTTATTTTTTACTTTAAACAAAAGAAGAAGAAGAGTTTGGATTTATATCCCCCCTTTCTCTCCTGCAGGAGATTCAAAGGGGCTTACAATCTCCTTGCCCTTCCCCCCTCACAACAAACACCCTGTGAGGTGGGTGGGGCTGAAATCTGTGACTAGCCCAAGGTCACCCAGGAATAAAAAGGGAGTGTTAATGACTGATTTTAGGTATTTATGGGGCTAAAGGATTACAAAGCATTTTGTAAAAGTGAAAGGTTAAAGGTACTAGGACCAGCAGTGGCGTAGGAGGTTAAGAGCTCGTATATCTAATCTGGAGGAACCGGGTTTGATTCCCAGCTCTGCCGCCTGAGCTGTGGAGGCTTATCTGGGGAATTCAGATTAGCCTGTACACTCCCACACATGCCAGCTGGGTGACCTTGGGCTAGTCACAGTTCTTCGGAGCTCTCTCAGCCCCACCCACCTCACAGGGTGTTTGTTGTGAGGGGGGAAGGGCAAGGAGATTGTAAGCCCCTTTGAGTCTCCTGCAGGAGAGAAAGGGGGGATATAAATCCAAACTCTTATTCTTCTTCTTCTACTAACTACTAATGCTTATTCAATTTTTTTTAAAGTCATGACCTGTGTATCCTGGCAGTAGCCTTGATATCTAGCTCTTGAATATGCCTATGCAGTAGGAATGGTCCATCGGATCCATGTTTTAATGAATTTGTGTCTTAATCTAAAGTGCAAATTATTTTGAGTATTGAATGTATTAGCCCTTCAGAATATAGTTAACAAACAGTGGTGATGGTGAATCTTCACTAAACTGTAGTGACCACTCATGATTTCACAGTTGGCATAAAGTCCTGTTGTTTCCTATGTGGCTGGTTAGCGAAGGGAGAAAACGGGCTAATTCTCCCTGTTGGGCTGTTTTAAAAACATGTTTTAGAAATATGGTAAAGTTCCTTGTTTAAGGAAAGTATCCTTCTTTTGATTTTTAAAAACAAAATTAAGTATTTGAAAGTATTAAGTATTTGACAGGCAGTCAATTAGAGAAGTTGTTTCTGTAGGAAGTAGACGATAGGACTTGCTATAACGAGTTTAAATTATGGACAGAAAGATACCAGCTGGAAATTAGGAACTTTTTTTTACAGTAAGAATTTTTTACAGTAACAGAGAAATTATTAATGTCCCGCCCCCAGAATGCCCAGCCACGCCCCCGTCGTGCCCCGCCCAGCCCCATTGACGCTACATCACTGTTTGAATCCCACCCACCATGGGAACCTGTTACTAAAATTTTTGGATCCCACCACTGGCTGAACGGGTTTTTGGACTTGAACAGTTAATCCATGGAGCTGAATAAGCCATACTAGCCAAAGAAACCAGCCCCAGCCCAGGATGCTGGAGCATCATAATGTGTATCTTTATTTCAGTTGTATTATTTACATTTGGTTTATTTTGTGGGAACAGAAAAAGTATAAATGTTTAATTAAATAAAAATAAATATTCCCAACAAAATGTACCCTTTTACTTCTGAATAACAAAGTAGAAGACAGGCTCTGTCAATGCCATTCTCTTCCTCGTTTCATTCCTCATAAAAGCAGCACATGGGCTCAATCCAGGAATCTCTTCCATATCAACAGGTGCAGACTAGGGAAAATGTTAGATTAGGGGAAAATGAAAATGCCATGATTTCCTTTACTATCCAGTCTAGAGAAAAACACTGCCTTATGCAGTGATGGGGAGAGCTCCCACCCTCTAATAATTTCACATACCCACTGACCTTTACAGAGGGCTTTTCTCAAAGCCACATCTTTTAAACAGTGTATTTTAAACAGGGGGTTTCTCTTTTTTCTCCTTGTCCTAGGGCTGCTGATTGGTGGAGGCTGCTAAAGGGGTGGGGCTTCTCACATTTGTAAATCTTTTCAGTTAGTGCTGAAGGGGTGGGGCTTCTCACATTTTTAAATCTTGTCAGTTAGTCTCTGGAACCAGCAGAGAAGAGGAGCACTGGAGAACAAAGCAGTAACAGAAAGGGCTGAGAAGTGCAGCTGGGCTGAGAAATCTGATTTTTTTCACAGAGGGCTTTTCTCAAAGCCACATCTTTTTAAAACAGTGTATTTTAAACAGGGGGTTTCTCTTTTTCTCTCCTTGTCGAGGGCTGCTGATTGGTGGAGGCTGCTAAAGGGTGGGAGCTTCTCACATTTGTAAATCTTTTCAGTTAGTGCTGAAGGGGTGGGAGCTTCTCACATTTTAAATCTTGTCAGTTAGTCTCTGGAACCAAAGCAGAGAAGAGGAGCACTGGAGAACAGCAGTGGGCCAGAAAGGGCTGAGAGAAGTGTGCCAGAAAGGGCTGGTAGCTCTGATTTTTTCTTTACAGAGGGCTTTTCCTCTCAAAGCCACATCTTTTAAACAGTGTATTTTAAACAGGGGTTTCTTTTTTCTCCTTGTCCTAGGGCTGCTGATTGGTGGAGGCTGCTAAAGGGGTGGGAGCTTCTCACATTTGTAAATCTTTCAGTTAGTGCTGGAAGGCGTGGGCTTCTCACATTTTTAAATCTTGTCAGTTAGTCTCTGGAACCAGCAGAGAAGAGGAGCACTGGAGAACAGCAGTGGGCCAGAAAGGGCTGAGAAGTGCCAGAAAGGGCTGAGAAGCTCTGGATTTTTTCTTTTACAGAGGGCTTTTCTCAAAGCCACATCTTTTTAAACAGTGTATTTTAAACAGGGGTTTCTCTTTTTCTCCTTGTCGTAGGGCTGCTGATTGGTGGAGGCTGCTAAAGGGTGGGCTTCTCACATTTCAGTAAATCTTTTCAGTTAGTGCTGAAGGGGTGGGGCTTCTCCACATTTTAAATCTTGTCCAGTTAGTCTCTGGAACCAGCAGAGAAGAGGAGCACTGGAGAACAGCAGTGGGCCAGAAAGGGCTGAGAAGTGTGCCAGAAAGGGCTGAGAGAAGCTCTGATTTTTTCTTTACAGAGGGCTTTTCTCAAAGCCACATCCTTTAAACAGTGTATTTTAAACAGGGTTTCTTCTTTTTTCTCCTTTGTCCTAGGGCTGCTGATTGGTGGAGGCTGCTAAAGGGGTGGGGCTTCTCACATTTTTAAATCTTTTTCAGTTAGTGCTGAAGGTGGGGCTTCTCACATTTTAAATCTTGTCAGTTAGTCTCTGGAACCAGCAGAGAAGAGGAGTACTGCAGAACAGCAGTGGCCAGAAAGGGCTGAGAAGTGTGCCAGAAAGGCTGAGAAGCTCTGATTTTTCTTTACAGAGGGCTTTTCTCAAAGCCACATCTTTTAAACAGTGTATTTTAAACAGGGGTTTCTCTTTTTTCTCCCTTGTCGTAGGGCTGCTGATTGGTGGAGGCTGCTAAAGGGTGGGAGGCTTCTCACATTTGTAAATCTTTTCACTTAGTGCTGAAGGGGTGTGGCTTCCACATTTTAAATCTTGTCAGTTAGTCTCTGGAACCAGCAGAGAAGAGGAGCACTGGAGAACAGCAGTGGGCCAGAAAGGGCTGAGAAGTGCCAGAAAGGGCTGAGAAGCTCTGATTTTTTTCTTTACAGAAATTTTCTCAAAGCCACATCTTTCAAACAGTGTATTTTAAACAGGGTTTTGTCT
The DNA here is from genome assembly GCF_021028975.2 of Sphaerodactylus townsendi. NCBI lineage: Eukaryota > Metazoa > Chordata > Lepidosauria > Squamata > Sphaerodactylidae > Sphaerodactylus > Sphaerodactylus townsendi. The sequence goes on along the minus strand of NC_059425.1, from coordinate 51,061,263 downwards.
TTTTTTCTCCTTGTCCTAGGGCTGGGGATTGGTGGAGGCTGCTAAAGGGTGGGAGCTTCTCACATTTGTAAATCTTTTCAGTTAGTGCTGAAGGGGTGGGCTTCTCACATTTTTAAATCTTGTCAGTTAGTCTCTGGAACCAGCAGAGAAGTGAGCACTGGAGAACAGCAGTGGCCAGAAAGGGCTGAGAAGTGTGCCAGAAAGGGCTGAGAAGCTCTGATTTTTCTTGGTTGGTACAGGGCTTCTTTCTCTCTCAAAGCCACATCTTTAAACAGTGGTATTTTAAACAGGGGGGTTTCTCTTTTTTTCTCCTTGTCGTAGGGCTGCTGATTGCGGAGGCTGCTAAAGTGGGTGGGAGCTTCTCACATTTGTAAATCTTTTTTTTCAGTTGGTGCTTGAAGGGGTGGGGCTTCACATTTTTTTAAATCTTGTCAGTTAGTCTCTGGAACCAGCAGGAGAAGAGAGCACTGGAGAACAGCAGTGGGCCAGAAAGGGCTGAGAAGTGTGCCAGAAAGGGCTGAGAAGCTCCTTGATTTTCTTTACAGAGGGCTTTTCTCAAAGCCACATCTTTAAACAGTGTATTTTAAACAGGTTTTTTTTTTTTTTCTCTCCTTGTCCTAGGGCTGCTGATTGGTGGAGGCTGCTAAAGGGGTGGGCTTCGATTGGTAAAATCTTTTCCAGTTAAAGCTGCTGCGAGTTAGGGCTTCTAACATTTTTAAATCTTGCTTGCCAGTTAGTCTCTTGGAGATTAGCGGCTGCTATACTAACGTATGCCAAGTAGGTGTTTTACCTTCAACAGGGAACATATTTTAACTTGAGGATAGTAGAAGGTATAGGAAACCTTAAGAGGAGGCACTAATTAAAAAAATCAATATTTAAATATCTGGGAACAAAATAGATATGCAGAGGCCCAGGAAGGCCAGCCAGGGGAGGGGCTTTCCAGTGTTTTGCACTGAGTGTCACATGTATGACTATCTGCCACTAGGGCAGAAGTCATGGTGTATTGCCCTCGCTGTACGAGCTCCCTGGCACTCAAAGGAACGCGTCAGGCGTTTCTCTTTGAAGCCATGAGGTGGTTGACCTGGCGTAAGCTGAGAGCTGGGCAGAGACAGAGGGCAACAAGCCAGTAGGCTTTCAGGGACCTAGCAGCCGGTCCTGCTGCCAAAGGTGACATCTCTCTTCAGATGTCATGGAGAATGTGAGTCTGCGTGATTGAGGGTGCCAGTCTGAGGTGGTGGAAGATGCTCCCTTAGATGGGACCCCTTCCTTAGCTGGTGGTCAGATATCCCTCTCGCGACTGAGGATACCCTCTGAGAGGGAGTGTGGGGGCCTCTTTGTAGTGGAGTGATTCGATCATTAGGAATATAGAGGGAGTTGGGTTTGCATTGACAGGCATTGATGACCGCATGAGTGACTTGCCTGCCTACAGTGCTAAGCGTTACTTGGGATGCCACGCTTAGTCTAGATAGGCTGTTAGACACTGCTGGGGGCAAGGCAGCAGTTGTCGTCCACCTTGGTACCAACACGACATTGGGAAACGTAGCCGGAGGTTCTGGAAGCTAAACTTAGGCTGCTAGGAAAAAGGTTAAAATCCAGAACCCTGCTAAGGTGGCATTCTCTCGAAATGTTACACACACCTGTCTCCACGCGCAGCCTTAGGCGAAGCCAGGGCAAGCAGAGATACAGGGACTCAATGCGATGAGAAGGTGGTGTGGCAGAGGGTTTCAGCTTTGTCAGGGAACTGGGGAACCTTTGGGATAAGCAGGCCTGTACTGCAAAAGGGACGGGCTTCATCTTAACCAAAGAGGAACTAGTTGCTGGCGCCAACGTTAAAAAAAGTGTGGCAGAACAGCTTTTAAACTGATCCTTGGGGAAAGTTTCCACAGGAGCGAGGTGACTTCGGGTTCAACACAGAGTCCATGGGGATGCAGACAGAGAGGAGGTTTTTTTCTAAATCAACCACATACAAGCGAGAGCATAGCAATGTGATAAGTGATAGTGGTTCACAAAAGGCTAGAGGGCAAAACACATAAATCCCGTGTTAGGGACAGAGACAGAGGCATACAAGCGTCTCTATGCTAATAGTAGTAGCTTATCTCACCTAAAATGGGGAGCTGAGTACAGAGTTTTAAAGGAGGACATTGATATAGTGGGTATCACAGAGACATGGTGGAATGAGGGACCAGTGGGATGCTGTTACCCCAGGTTACAGGCTCTACAGGAAGGGATAGACAGCGATAGGTGGGTGGCCCCTTCATCAAAGAAGAGAGCATAGTGTCACATGTAAAATAGACTATGGGGAGCTGATTCCCTCTACAGAAGCACTGTGGGATATCAATACCAGGGTGAAGCATAGTTTGAACAGTAGGAATATATTATCGCCCCTGACCAAAGCTACATTGGCAGTGATTCTGAGATGAAAAGAAAATTAGAGAGGCCAACAAAAAAGCAAAAAAATGTCGTTGGTATCGGGAAGCATTTTAACTATCCCTCACATAACTGAAAATGCATGTTCAGGTCATAGTAAGGAGAGAACATTCCTGATATGCTAAATGACTGTGGCTTAGAGCAGATGGTTGTGGAAACTCAACCAGGGAGAGGTGATCCTAGATCTAATCTCTATGTGGACCCAGGACCTTGAAAGCGGGAAGTCATGTTGTTGAGCCGATAGGGGAACAGCCGTAATTTCACAATGCTGTCAGATTCAGTATCTCTGCATGCTTAACAAGTGACAACTACTAATGTAGCTACATTCTCAGAAAGGAAATTTCTCAAAGATGAGGGGATAGTGCGCAGGGAAGCTGAAAGGGGAAAATCAAGAGAGTCAAAAATGTCCAAGGTGCTTGGAGGTTATTTAAAAAAACACAGTCTTTAAAAAAGCCTCAGCTGGAATGTGTTCCAGGTTGTGCTGCAGCTTCAGTCCAAAAAAGAAAGCCACCATGGTTAACAAGGGAGGCTTTGAGGAAATTATTAGGAAAAAAAAGATGTCTTTAGAAAATGGTCCAACCTAACTGATGAAGAATGTACCTGAGAGAACAATAAATGCGGCAAAGAGCCAAGCCAGCTGTAAGTAGAGGCAAAAGGATTATGAGGAACGATGGTTGCTAACATCAAAACTAGCAACAAACAGTTCTTCAAGTACATCAAAAAAGCAGGAAGCCAGCGCTAGGAAGCGGTAGGCCCTGCTTAGGATGATGAAGGAAACAAAAAAGGTGTGCTAAAAGATGACAGGAGATTGCAGAGAAGCTGAATGAATTTCTTTGTGATCTGTTCACCAAGAGGAGGTGAGGAACATTCCTGCACCTGAACCAAGCTTCTAGGAGGTGAACTGGCGAACTAGCTTAAGATAGTGGTAGCCAAGGAAGAAATTCTTGCGCCATTGATGTCCCAAAATGCTACTTCAAATCCCTGGCCCAGATTGCCCATCCAAGAGTTCTAGCATTCGCTTACGAAATTGCTGATGTTCTCACATTAATATGCAACTTATCCCTGAAATCAGTACCCATCCCCTGAAGACTGGAACATGGCCAATGTCACAACGCCAATCTTTTAAGAAAGGGTCTAGGGGACCCGGGAAATTACAGGCCAGTCAGTTTGACATCCGTTCCTGGTAAATTAGTAGAATCTATCATCATTAAAGATAAAATTATTAAACATAAAGCAAGACCTGCTGAGGAAGAGAGTCAGCATGGTTTTGTAGAGGCAAGTCCTGTCTTACAAACTACTAGAGTTCCTTTGAGGGTAAACAGACATGTGGAGATATGGGGAACCAGTGGACATTGTCTACTTGGATTTCAAAAGGTTTTGACAAAGTTCCTCACCAGAGGACCGTTGAGAAAGTCCCGAAGTTACCGAAGGAATAAGAGGAAGTCCTCCTATGGATTAAAAACTGGTTGAGGAACAGGAAACAAAGGGTGGTATATAAATGCAAGTTCTCATTAATGGAGAGATGTAGGGAGGGAAGGTCCCCCCAAGGATCCGCTTTGGGACCATGCCTTTTAACTCTATTCATAAATGGTCTGGAAGTAGGTGGGTAGTGTGGTGGCTAAGCTTGCAGATGATAAATTAAAATTATGTAGGGTGGTAAGAACCACAAAGGATTAAGAGCCCAAGTGGACCTTGATAAATCAGGGTGAGGGCTAAGAAAATGGCAAATGAGTTCGCGTAGCTAAAATGCAGCGTGATGCAAGCAAAAAATCCAAACTACATACACGCTTGCCAGGTCAGTGCTATCAGTCACAAGACCAGGAAAGGATTTGGGTGTCTAGCTGATAGTTCCATGGGAATGTCAACTCAATGCATGGCAGCTGTGAAAAGGCAAACTCTATGCTGGGATAATTAGAAAGGTGCCAGATAATAAACTAAAAGGATTGTCATAGTAAGCAGTAGTAGCACCGCATCTTGGAGTACTGTGTTCAGTTCTGGTCGCCATTCAAAAAAGGATATCAAGAGATAGAAAAGTGCAGGTATGGGAAATCTTTAGGATACTTCCAGCGGATTGAGCACCTTCCTTATGAGGAGAGGCTGCAGCTGCTTGGGACTCTTTTAGCCTTGGGAGAGGAGACGTCTGAGGGGGGATATGATTGAAGCCTATAAAATTATGCATGGGGTAGAAAATGTTGACAGAGAGAAATTTTTCTCTCTTCTCACAATACTAGAACCAGGGGCATACATTGAAAATGCTTGTGGAAGAATTAGACTAATAAAGGGTCACCTTCATCAACGCAGATTGGTGTTGGAATATGCTGCCACAGGAGGTGGCGGCGGCCACTAACCTTGGATGCTTTAAAAAAGGGCTTGGACAGATTTCTATGGAGGAGAAGTCAATCTATGGCTACCAATCTTGATCCTCCTTGATCTCAGATTGCAAATGCCTTAGCAGACCAGGTGCTCGGGAGCAGGAGCAGCAGCAGAAGGCCATTGCTTTCACCTCCTGCATGTGAGCTCCCAAAGGCACCTGGTGGGCCACTGCGAGTAGCAGAATGCTGGACTAGATGGACTCTGGTCTGATCCAGCAGGCTAGTTCTTATGTTCTTATGTTCTTATGACCTCTCCTTTCAGTTTTCATGGAAACATCTATCACTTACATTGAATGGATTAAGTCTGATTTTAAGACAATGTCTATGTCATTGCCAAAGCCCAGGACCAAACTTCTGCTATGTCTTAGCCACCCAATTGTGCACAAAGATTACAGAGAATGAAGGAGAGCAGAATCACTGGCATATCCTACACCTCTAAACAATATGAATAAAAGACTATTTTGTGCATGCATTTCAGTCTTTCCTTTGCATTTCACTGCTTCATTTTTCCATTCATGCAATACACAATTAATTTCATTTAAATATCTTAAAATGTAAAATGAGCCTCTTCACTAAACCATTTCTCTGTTACACAATCACAGCATTCTATAAAGATCACATGTAACTTTCTGTATTGACATAACAGAAAATGGGGGAAGTGCAGGCAAAAGTATTATCAAAGACTACTGGAAGCAAGTGATACAGCACAAACAACATACTGACTTTAAACATGCTATAGAACGTGGTATAAATGAAAGTGGAATCCCATCTGTACAACTACCACCTGGGATTCTGCTAACCCTTTTACCTTCTAAGGACCTCAGAGAAACAGTTAGACAGTGAGGAAGCAGAGCTGGGGATGGTTTCACAGGGGGTGAGAGAGGCACTTAATCCTTAATTACTATCCCATCTGTTATCTGCTCCTTTGGCACCTCATGTGAAACACCTTCTTTTGTTAGGCTCTTGATGCAAACATTTGTATTTCATACTGTTAAGGGATATGCAGGCAATTCATTGTTCACAAATCCCAGGTATTTAGGGTTGAACATGTAAGAACTTACTCAATATAAAATCACTCACCCACTCACCTAATTGTTAACGTAACATATAAAGCTATCTTCATTGGTTACTGGAATCAACTATACTTTCAGGATTCAAATGGCCAAACACCCAATCGTGCACACTGCACTTCTTGCTTGCGCACTCAAAAGCCACTCCTGAAAGGTCAGAAGATGGCAGAATTTGACACAATTGCTAGGGGATGCACTTGGAAGAGAAAAATCAGCAACATCCTTCTTTCAGACATTGGCCATTTCTTTCTCAATCCCAATATAGCTCCTGTTACATATTTCAAAAATAATGCAATTTGGGATTATTTTGATGAAAATATATTTTTAGAATTAATAGTGGGAGTTCTTCATTTTAAAAAAGATGAAATTTTAATTATTTTGTTTACTTTACAACATTATGACTGATGTAAAATGGCATATTAATCAATCTGAATATTCCATTCAGTCAGTTCAGTCATATTAAACTAAAGTATGGAATACTTTTTTGCATAGAACATTTTACGTACATATATCTCCATCTTCTCGTCATGTGTGTTCACAAGAACAATTTAGATTTAGCATACTGAGAAAAAGACGGACAAGGGAACTAGAAGGTTCATTAAGCATCACAAATGTGGCATTTGTTTTGCAAGGAATTATAACAACATACTTAAATTCCAGAAAGCAACCAACTTAGCTTAAGTTCGTTGACTTAGGAAAACATTCTTTTATGCTGCATAGTTCTAAAATAAATACTTCAGAGAAACAGAGAACAAGCCATTATACCTGGGTTTTCATTTTTTTTTTCAGATAGAAACTGCTAGAGCAAACATTCCTACTAGTTTACGTTGCCTGGGTTTTTATGAATTTAATAACTGAACTGTCAATCAAGGTCTATATAAATACAGTAGTTGAATGCTTTCTGCTTTAGAAGCACTCTTATTTACAAGAGCAGCCAGCCAAGATTTTTGAAATGGCTGCATGGTCTGTTTGCTTTGATCTCTTTTATGCCCTAGTCTCTCAATACCTGTTAGTTTGCTATTTATGATGCCTTTGTGTACTTAGGCATGAGAAGAACAGCTGCAGAGAGCTATTGCACTTCTTATGAAAATCAGTGATTGAGGGGGAAATTTATCAGATAGCGCACAAGCATTTTAAAAAATTCAAGATGAAGTCACTGGCTAATGCAGAAGGACTGAAACGTTACAACTATAAAGCTAGTGAATATTTAATAATATATCTGCTAATCATCTAACAATTGCACTCACTCAGTGTTCAAGGATCTTCCTGAACTTTCTCATCTGAGGTAATGCATTTGATTACCATTTTGAAGGATACCACCAATCTACCATCAAATAACACACTCTTGGTGCAGCCATGTTTTTGAATTCAGAAACAGAAATACCTTATCATAAAACTCAGAACAGAAAAGGTTTTGCATGTGTCTCAAATGTTAGAAACCCAAATAGTAGTTTTTAAAAAGAGGAGGAACAGATTTTTGCTCACCAAAAACAAAGCAAAACCTCAGACTGGAAATATTTTTTGTATTTAGAGATAAGCTTAAAAGACTACTGGGGGTACTAACACAAAACTAGGTGAAACCATAGCTAAATAAAGAGTACAGAAAAACAATATCCAGGGTATAAAAATACCATAAAATTAGTTCTCAGGGGAGTTTCTTTATGTGCAACAGTCCTCCCCTGCCCCCAAAGAAACCACACGAATAACTGCTTTTAAATGTTGTAGGACTTTCAGAAGCAATTTTCAATACCCCTGTTCATTTATTACAGTGAACATGTGTACATCACAGCATCAGTTTGTAAGAGCCAGTACCCATTTCCTTTAAAAATGAACCAGGAAGCAGCACATGGATAGATGTGGGATTTTAATCATATCTTCAGTTGTACATGTGTTGAATTTAACTTGAGTATTATTCAACAGACATGAAAAGAACAATCAAGTATATACTATGCATAGATTGTACGGGCATTCAGTCAATTGTGAACAGGGCCAATATGACTGGAGGAAAAATAAGTGTTAGGGTTAAGCATTTAAAGCAGCTCTTCAGGTTTTAGCCATGAATTGTTTTTACAGAGAGGCCATCAGGATTAGTAACTTAACCACATTACAACAGTGCTCCCAGTGGAGTTCCAGACCGTTTTCAAGGTGTTGGTATTGACCTTTAAGGCCCTTCGTGGCCTGGGGCCCTCATACCTTCGAGACCACCTTACCCCATATGTCCCGTCCTCTCCATTCAGCTGAGGAGAATTTACTGGTGGTCCCCCACCCAGCAATGATGCGGGTGGCCTCTCCCTGGGCCAGGGCTTTTTTGGCCCTGGCCCCTGCCTGGTGGAATGCTCTCTCTCCAGCTGTTAGGACCCTGCAGGACCTTGGTGAGTTCCACGGGGCCTGCAAAACTGAGCTGTTCCACCGGGCTTTGGGGGGGGCAGCTGGCCACGGAGTTACTGCCCCTCTTTGACACCCGGTGTATCATCTGCCTTAGTTCTGGCTTCTTGGTTCCCATCCCGGGGGGCACCATCTATAATTTGTGGGTGGGTTTATTGTTGCTTCTGATTTTATTGTATTTTATTGATTTTTAACTGAATTATTCGATTTGTCCTTTTGTAATCTGTTGTTTATTGTCTCTGTGTTGTAAACTGCTTTGAGCCCTTCGGGGATAGAGTGGTTTATCAAGTCAAATAAATAACAACAACAGGAGGGTTACATGGCTGAACTATTAATATCCATTCATTAACCTAGGCATCTAACCTGCATCTCCACCTGCAATTTCTTAAGGTAGCTCAAAAGAAGTCACTGTCACTAGATTGCATTCAAACTGCAGAACTGAAACAAGAGCCTCTCATCCCAATAATTGCTTATTATTCAGAGGGTTATCTGATCCAGGCCATGGTATGAAATGTTATCAGAACATGAAATATACTAAAATATCACCAAGTGTTATAAGATTATATTGTCAAAGGCTTTCATGGACAGAATCAACTAGCTGTTGTGGGTTTTCCAGACTGTGTAGCCATGGTCTGCTATTTTTTGCTCCTAATGTTTCTCCTGCATCCAGATTAAGCGGTCAGGCCTGACTGAAAAACTGAAGTCATGTGGTAGCAAGTGGCCTGGTGCTTACTTCCTGGTCTGGCCCCTATAAGTCCTCCCTCAAAGTCAAAATAGTCCTGGAAAGGTCCTTGCCCCCTTCGCCCTGATTTTTACTCTTGCAAACCAAAGCTTGAAGGCTGGCAATACAGTTGTGTTGTCTAGCATCAGTCTCTGAACGCATTTGTTTCTACAGGCACTGTTTCTATCATTTTGGAGAGTTTTACCCTTCCCTTAATGTATTTTTAAATAGAGATTTCAAATTTTTCAGAAAACCTAGAGTTTTTCTCAGGTTTCTAAAAATGTATTTCTATGTCTATTCATGACCACACTCTCTGACTTCAAGTATGCATAGATGGAGACATGTTGAGAAGTAGATATACTGATCTACAGACACATTTATATGTGTAAACTTCAAATTTATATGAAAGGTGTTTAAAATATTATTGAAAGCTTTCACAGCTGGAATCAACTGGAATAAACTGGTACTTGTGGATTTTACCAGAGATGGCATCTAATTTACAGACGGGAAAAGAACCTTTCTGGCTCTAGTGCGAACGCTAAAACTCTGTTTTTAATGAAAATAATAAAAACATTAAATAACAGAACCACAACTCTAAATCAACAACAAAGTATACATATTAGGCATCGGACACTTGGTATCCTTCATTTCAGAGACTTGATATTGTTGTATTTGGAATCCCTTGTGTGTGTATTATTCATTGTTTTGTTGTTGTTATTTATAATAGGTATACTTTGTTGTTGATTTAGAGTTGTCATTCTGTTATATAAATGTTTTAATTATTTTCATTAAAACCAGAGTTTTAGCGTTCGCACTAGAGCCAGACAGGTTCTTTTCTTTTCTGTGTGGCCATGCGGCCCAGAAAACCCATAATAGCCATTTTTAATATATTTTTATTTTTCAGAATATTCAATGGAATGAAAAGGAAAGCATTAAAAATTAATCTGTGATTGAAGATAAGGATATCCTTTACCAAGATAAGACTGATTTTAGAGAAGGAAGCAATCTAAGGGAGAGTAATTACAGTAGAGGGACTTGTCAAGAGACAAGTCATCTTCAGAGGAAAGTTCCACTTAGAACATAAGAACATAAGAACTTAACACGTTTGTTTGGTTTTTTGCTCTGTTAGCAGCAGGTGTCAGCCACTGGCCACCCAAGGACTTCTAATGGTCATTTCTCCTCCTCCTCAATTGCTGTTTTCACAACAAAAGTCATAAACAGCAAGCCATCACACACTAAATGGGAAGCCTAAGATTTACCACCTGAGTTACAATGCGATTTTACTACAGCTGGCCAAAATGTAACCACAAAGTTATCTGTTTGCCTTTTCCTAGTGGCCATCACCACCTCCTGTGGCAGCATATTCCAAACACCAATCACACGTTGCGTGAAAAAATGTTTCCTTTAATTCCTTTAATTAGTCCTAATTAGTCCTAAAGCATTTTCAATGAATGACCCGGTTCTAGTATTGTGAGAAAGAGAGAAAAATTTATATCTGTCAACATTTTCTACCCCATGCATAATTTTATAGACTTCAATCATATCCCCCCTCAGATGTCTCCAAACTAAAGAGTCCCAAATGCTGCAGCCTTTCCTCATAAGGAAGGTGCTCCAATCCCTCAATCATCCTCGTTGCTCTTCTCTGCACTTTTTCTCTCTTCGATAGAGTCAATTTGGTTACTACCACATCCACAGCTCTAACCACCACACTCTTACAATCAAGATCCCTCAAACAAAGCTTCTTTTTTAAAAGGTTGTTTCTCAGGCCTACTAATTATCTCACCTGTTTCAGATGGGTAAAGAGGTTTCCTCAGATACAGTTCAATGATTGGTTAGAGAAAATCAATGGCCTGTGGCCCGTTCCGCACGGGCCATATACGGCGCCCTGGGGACGGCAAAAACGCCATCCCCAGGGAGCCGTTTGCACAGGCGGCACTGCTAAAATGCAGCAGCGCCAACCTGGCTCCCCTCCACCACCCCCAGGGCGGCGTCAGGCCACCTCCAAAAACCTCCCTCTTGGAGGGAGGTTTTTGGAAAACAGCGCGTTCCCGCTGGCGCGGTGCGAACGGCACCGCCGGGAACACACTGTTTTCCCCGCCCCTCTCCCACTCACCTCACCGTCCTGCGTCGCTCTACTGGACTGCTGAGACCCTCCCTCGCTGTCCTCCAACCCCCGGAGGTCGGAGGGCAACGTGGGCGGGTCTTAGGAGTCCAGCAGGGCAATGAAGGCGACGAGGTGAGGGGGGGACGGGGAAGAGACGGCCTCTGCGGGGGCCGCTCGCACGCTCCCGTGCGAACGGCCCCCACCCCTCCACCGGCAGAATTCCTGCCGGTGCAGGAGCACCCTTTCCGCAGTGCGGAAAGGGCCAGTGTTACAGTAAAATGTAGTTGATGCTATTTGGCCATATTCTCACATCATTCTTTTCCATTCCCCTTCCCCCATCCCTGTTACCTGTTTTGCCTTATGCTACATCTGCATTGAGCTTTTCTGCTTACTTTGGACTGAATTTGCTAGAATTCTAAGAAGTTAAGACCTTATCCAGTAAGTGTATTTCAAGCACTTGTTTTATTATTTTTGTTGTATTTGAATCTACCGCTAGAATTATATTGCTTTTAAAATCTTTTTTTTAATTCCTTCAGTAAAGCTTTATTTTTTATTTATGGTGTGGTGCTGAAAACATCAGACCAAACCAGGTTAAAGTTGGCTAAATTATCAGAGAGGCTTCCTGTAGAACCTCAGACTGGAGATGGGAATAAATCTGTCAGCCTGGGATAAAGAAATACAAAATGCATTGGAGTTATCCTGCAAATAGTATGACACGAACCAAATAATATTGAGTGAGGCTTCCTCTACCATCAACACATCATCTAAAAGATCAGGCTTCCTATTCATGCTTATGACACCTGCCCCTGTGACCTAATTTTTAAAATAAATCCATGGTTGTCAATTAAGACAGTCAGCATGAAAGCTACACTGACATAACATCTGCAAAAACAAGATCCACATTATGAAAAGGTTCCTGCCTTCAGGCTTTCCAATTTGAAAATGATGGCTCATTTAAAATGATCCAAAAAGTTACATAAAATGTATTTGACCATAATCCAAACACAAGAACATATATATTGGCAACAAAGGATGCCTTAAGGAAAGGCAAATTTAATACAGTCGCTGTAAGTAGGAACGGATTATTCTGCAACAAAATCATGCATCAAGAGAGACATCTAGTGGTTTTTATTACTACCAGGGCTCAGTTGCTTAAACAGATAAACAAAGCTTTCCCCAAGCAATGATCCTTTTTACATCTTTTTAAAGACAAAATGACAAATCCAGTCATATCACTGGGATCAGTAGCAATTTCACACAGCGTCATGTATTCTGATAGTCAATTATGTGAATACTTAAATCAGCAAATTGGTATCACACTGAAGATTCTTCTCCAAACTTCATCCACATTTTTCTCCAGTTTCCTCAGTTAGCAAAATATGCATACTTACTTGTGTGTATGAAAGAAAACATTTTTCAATAGTATGTTAATTCTAAAAGGCATCCTGTTAAATAGCTTCTGAAACACTGAACAGCTACTATCATAGTTATGCACAACCTCACTTCCTGACATTTTGTGACTGGTTCTGCCTCCCACAGCAGCCATTTTGTGGTTGCACCCAGAATTCCAAAGGCGGCCACAGACCCCAAAAGCTTGGGGACTCCTGGTCTAAAATTTAATTGGAAAATTAATACTTGTTGCCTAGAGTAGACCCTTTTTCCTGGGACTGGATTTTAAACAGAACCAGAAACACCTTGGTAACTTTATGTTTCACACAGATCCATACAAGCAAATAAAAGTCTTCAGGTGGTTCTTGCCATGATTGTATTTTATATCAAAAGGACTTACCTGTTTTTTTTCGAGTTCTCATCTTTCCCTCTCTTAACTCCAAATATCCTTGTAATTAATGTACTAAAGAGGAGAGTAGATGAATTTCTCACCTAATGTGTCATACAACAAAGAAAAAAACAGTTAAGTGGTGTTCTAGCTTTTCCTGTTTGTCAGTATTCTATGTACTACATAGTTGCTGCAAGTGGGGTCTAAAAGGATGTAAAAAAGAGAGGTATTTCTACACAGTTAATTAAGGAAAAACTGTTTATATAAAATGCAAATTAATTATAGCATAATGTTTTTTTAAAAAAATCTGAGAGATCAGTTCAAAAGATAAGGCTAATCTGTGATATGATCTGGAATTTATGGGGAACCGGAATTCACGATTTGGTTGAAAAAAGGTTTCTTGCATATGGTGTATTAAGCAAAGCAAGAACTTAAATTTAGGGGCATGAAGACATGAAAAAGCCATACATTGGGATCCTCTGTAAACTGAAGCAATGAACTCTTGAGGGCCACTGACCCATGTTACAAATACCTGAATATGTGAATGGAAGCTTAACACACACCTTTCAAGGTTTGTGAAAACTGAATTAAAGTAACATGCATCCACTACTGATAAAAGACGTGCAGATTCCAAAACTACTTTTGGTATATACACACACTAAAACTTCACATATAATCTTGTAATAATGATTTCTTCTAACTGGCCTAATATAAGGAATGTTTTATCCACTTTCTTTTTATTAACCCTTTAAAGTCCACCAACTAAAAGACAACTCCTATGTCAGCCCCACTATTCTTTGAACCCAGATAAGTATTCAGCCTCCACTGATAGAAACCAAATATAAGTCAAAACCAAATAAAAGATTAGTCAATGCAACAGAACACCAAGAGCCGAATGTCAGTGTTCCTGGAGATTGTTTTATAGCATTTTCCCCATTCTAGCACACTGTTCACTCACCATACATTCTATATGAGCCTATTAAAAAAAATTACTAAAAACTCAATCGGGAAGTGTAATGTTCTTGAGAAATATAATCAATGTTCTGGTTACCATCATTAACATGTGGCTTTTCACCTTAGTATGCTAAAAGTTAAGCATCAACTTACAGCCCAGACAGAAGACATAAAACCTAATATTGCTGCTTGCATTCCATCTGCCACATAAGGAATGATGTTTTCTCCTAAACGTGTGTCCTTGAACAAAGCTCTTAAGATATTTAAAGCATGAACCTGGGAAGAAAAGAAGTAAATACAGGCTGATTAGTTTTGTTGGAAATATGTAATAACTGTGGCAGAACACCAAGCCCCAATCATGAGTGAATTGTATTCAGCACAGGAGTGCCTGGGCACTTCTGGACAAAGAAAGTTTGGAAGACAAAATAAAATACACCCCAAGAAAATGATCTCAACAATTTCAAGCAAAACATCTCAATAATCTGTGAACGGTCACACACCAATATACCAAACACTAGGACTGCATCAGATTTTGGGTGATCTACTTTTTCTAGACCTAGATCTACTTTTCTCGATCAGGTTCACCAACGGGTACAATGCAAGAATGAATATTCACAAACTATTACCATCCATTATTAAAATGCTCTTGATTTGGAACATGAAATCTCTTATTCGGTCATGCTAAATTCTACCAACTCCAGTATTCTTTCCAAGGTATGAATAAACCGGTAGTTGCCCACCAAAAATTAATCTACTTTGTATATGTCATAGTTATACTCTGCATGGATAGATCAGTTCTGAAATTATGTATTATTTTACACCTCTGAAACGTTCTACTCTGCCCTCAGTATACATTTGTTAATAAATGTAACACGGTTTTATCCACAACTGTCTTACATTTAAAGAGCTCCTGCTATTTCAAATTATTCTATATACTAGATAGGCTCAATGAAAGAGTCCTATTGTATGCCCTCCCCTCTCAGTGTACCTTTTAAAAACTAAACAGCTAATATAATTTTGCTGGCTATATGTCTTTATAATTTCACCTTTGCTCTTATTTTTGTTCAGAAACAACAGGGGGGAAAAAGACTCTTTTAATACTCTACTAACTGTTTCATTGTGGCAAAAGCTTTCACAGACTAGAGTGCATGTAATCAGATACAAGAAGTAGGCCATGAAATATATGGTGCAGTAATTCTGTTAATCATTAAAGTTTATCATTAAAACTAATTTTATATTTGCTTTAACAGAGTAACATGGCTATTCATCTAAAATTTCCTTTCTGGTTGAAGCCTATCTTCTTAAACATGAAAGAACAAGAGTACACACAGTAATTTAGTCAAGATATGAACACCTGTGGGGGGAAATAATCCAAGAGGTTTGTAACAAGAATCATCCCCACCCCAGTTTATCAAATAGAAACATGCCTTAGTTGTCCAAAAGCAAAATTCCAAATACACTCTATACTAAAATGAGACAGCTGCAAATGGCAGTACCATATTCTACTTTACCATATGAATCTTAATTTTTTCTGAAAGAACATAGAAATTGCAAACAGAAAACACACCCAAAAAGGTGTGTTTCTTGAACAGATACACTCTCATACAGTGGCAATAACATTAGGATACTGTTCCACTTTATGACATTAAAAAACACTGACCTTTTCAATAATATATTATACAATTAGCCCTTATGGTATGTTAAAACTTGTGGGGAAAACAGACAAAATTAGTCATATTAAATAATAACCATATTCCTGAAAAAGTCGCACCACCCCTCGCAAGGTAGAGCAACAAGCTGTTTGTTTCCTAGTCTGTGGGGGTCTGTATTACAATCGACTGAGGAGACAGCTGCAAACATTAACCACAGGCAGCCAGGTCAAGAGGACTTCAGATTCACAGGAAGGGCTTCTACTATTTCCTTCAAGCTAGATCAGAGTCAGCATAGGAAGGCAAACAAGAATCCACAAGCAAAAACGACTCTGGGTGCTGTGTGGTTTCCGGGCTGTATGGCCGTGTTCTAGCAGCATTCTCTCCTGATGTTTCGCCTGCATCTGTGGCTGGCATCTTCAGAGGATCTGGCAGATGATCCTCTGAAGATGCCAGCCACAGATGCAGGCGAAACGTCAGGAGAGAATGCTGCTAGAACACGGCCATACAGCCCGGAAACCACACAGCACCCAAGTGATTCCGGCCGTGAAAGCCTTCGACAATACAAAAACGACTCTGCTTCTCTCATGAGGATGGCAGCTCCTTCTTGGTGCTGAAATGCACCTTGCATTATTGTATCTTCTGTGTGTACACAGGAACTATTCTCCGGCAGATATGAAAAGCACACTATCCAAATTGAACAACCTAAGCCTTGTTTTAAAAAGCATTTCACTCATTCCAAGACAGAAAATAATGTCATAGGAGTTATTTCAGAGTCTCTGAACATTTCCAATTTACACTTCTACATTTCACAAATATGACAAATAGCACACTTTAACATACTAAGTTTAAAGTGACATGTTTTGTATTTTTAAAGGAGTAAAAAAGTTGGGGCTTGATAGGAAAGTAAAGATTGTATATATTTCAGTGTTCCAAAATTTTGGGGGTTTTAAATGGGAAAAATGGGGCAAAACCCTCTTTCTCCATGACTCCAAAATTTGCAGATGTTTTACAGTTCTGCTTCAAAGGCCTACCTTTCACTCTTCCACACTAGGAGCATTCCTACTAAGATAGTCAAAAGATTGCCAGGTCTCCCACTATGCTAGGAGAATTCCCCTCCTGCTGGCAAGCTTCATTGCCTGTGGCAGAATGATTTTTTTTTAACAGTGACTTTGCTCAAGTGGAAGATCCATCTATGCCAAAAAAGACTTGCTTGCTAAAAAAAAAGTGGAAGATCCACAAATTGCCTGAAACTATGGTTGCAACATCACCCCCATATCCCCACCACTGTCCTCCCGCTGATTGCCCAGCTGAGCCTGGCAACTCTTCATCTGCATGATAGTCACAGTGAGTTCATTGTTACTTTGGTAAGATTCACTAATCTTGGCCTGTATCTCTTGAAGAAGCTGCCATAAATACTGCACCAGTATAGCAGTTTTGGTAAAGCTATTCCCCTATGCAAGCACCATGTCATTACTGATCCATGGGGTGATGCCACATCCCAAAGTTTACGAAGCAGACTATGTTTACGGGATGGTTTTGTCACTGCCTTCCACAGTCGTCTACATTTTACCCCCAACAATCTGGGGCCCCAATTTACTGACCTTGGAAGGATGGAAGGCTGAGTTAACCTTGAGCCAAGCTACCTGAAACCAACTTCTGTTGGGATTGAACTCAGGTCATAAGCAGAGATTTGACTGCAGTACTGCAGCTTACCACTCTGTTCCACAGGGCTCCTAATATAGCAGTTTAGTGAGCCCTTATTGGGTAGAAAGTTTTAAATAAATAAATGGTTGAGATGATAATAGTGAATACGTAACTAAATGATCAGACCAACCATTCATGAAGTCTAGCATTCTACATCCATGCAACGAACACCAAGATATTCCAAGAAAGTCCACAAGCAGGGGATGATAGCCATCCCCTTTGTTCTTCTCAAACTCCTAGAATTTAGAACAGATTTTGAGTACTGACGTTCAGTTCTTAGCATACATGGTCAACAGCCACTGAGAATTTATTATAACATTTTATGGCAATTAATTGCACAGGTCAGATGCATGTTACATGAAATGGTATACCTTTGGAACAGGCTGAACCTGTTGCAAACAACCAGCTTCTCTTGGGCTTGACTACAATCCATTCTGCAACATGCCCCAACAAGTAATTTTGCAGACTTTGCACATATTCAAGATGTATATTTCACGCCCTTACCTGTGGGATAGTGCTTTGTGTTGTGTTTGAAGATGAAGCCAAAGATATCAATTCTTCCATTGTCATTTTTAGCAATCTTGTTTTTCCCTTCTTTGGTTCTGAAGCTAGCAAAGCCTATGTTTAAAAAACAACAATAAAGCAGAAAAGTTATGCACTGATCTATTTTGAAAAGGGAGAAAATAAACAAGGTCTGGTAATAAAGAAATTGTGCTTGCCACTCAGAAAAACCTGAAGCCATTGTTACAGTGCTGGAAAGAAGCTGATCAAAAACTACCAAAGTCATCAAATGCAAATTTGCACCATAATAATGAAAGCAGTGAAGTGGGCCTGATGTAGCCAAACACAGGATGGATGGCATAAATGAACCTTGGGAAAACTGCAGAACAATCTGCATAGCAAAAAAGGCTAGGGGAAAAACACAAAAACAGATTTACCTGCCAAGGGATTAGAAGTGAATTCCCCAATGCTGGGGGTTCCTGTCAAGAAGAGAACAACAACAACAACAAAAGGCCAGGACTTAGAATGTCCTACTGGGGGGAAAGGCCAAATAGCCAAGGCCTCTAGTCAGGGCATGGGGAAGTTGGCCTCCTGTTAGTTGAAGAAAGCATAATTATAATGTATTCCATGATATTTGCAGTAAAAGACAAAAGTAAGGTACATCTAGTGCCCTGGTGAAAACAGTGGTATGATCACCTAATTTGCAGAACAGGAACCTCTGGGAGACACCTGCGCACAGCAAGGTCCCCACACTATAAGAAGGATGCAACTAAAATGGCTCTAGCTTCTAGAGTTAAAAGAAGCAAGCGCCCTGAGAAAAATGCAGTGTTTAGGTCACCCGAATGATGTATATTACAAGAAAGAAAAAAGAAGTCTGGCCATCCCCAAAGAATGAAATATACACCCGCAAAAAAACCCCCAAATTCTGTCATGGGGTCATCAGTAAGCATGTAAAAATGCCCAAAATTGCTTTGTTCTTTAGTTGGTTGTGTTATGTAGATTTTGTGTGTTTGTGTTTAGAAAGTCCTGTGCTTTTAGTACCATTGAAAAGTTCACCCTATTATAGTTCCAAATAAGAGAAATCCCCTCCGGGAATAACCATCAGTAGGAGATATTATTTCCTCATGGAATGTCCATAAGAAAGTGATATGACTTTCTCTTCTTTAGGAACTATGTTGGGATTTCTTTTAGAATGATGAGATCTGAATTTTCTAGAGTCAGTTTTTGATTTAGGTGTTTTCTCAGAATTAAGTCTGTCATACTTTTCTGTAAGCATTTTATTATTTCCCTAGATGTTTTATGATCTTTCGCAAATTTGGAATTTATTCTGTAAATTTGATCAATGTCTTTGGCTGTGTCACTGTATGGGAGGTCCCATATATCAGATAACACCATAAACAAACTGAAACAAACAAAGAATAACCCGACAACAACCAAATCAATGGCTAATTCAGACCTTAAGAAAAAACTCTCTTGTAACATGAATGGGTTAAACCAGGGGTAGGGAACCTGCGGCTCTCCAGATGTTCAGGAACTACAATTCCCATCAGCCCCTACTACCATGGCCAATTGGCCATGCTGACAGAGGCTGATGGGAATTGTAGTTCCTGAACATCTGGAGAGCCGCAGGTTCCCTCCCCCTGGGTTAAACAATTCCTACAAACAGAACAACTTTTTTAAAATTTGCAACACCTCCTTATTTTTGTCAAATGTCATATGGTTACGATATTATAATGTAATACCGCATAGTTATAATGTCGCAATGTTACAATTCATATTCCAATGTTTACAATCTGGTAGATTATAAATAATAAGTGCTAAGACACATAATTTATTTCAATATACTTTTCCTTTATTCTTCTATAAATCATATCTCTATATCAAGGGGAATTATAGCAATTTATTATATCTCAAAGAAAGTATAACATTTATAACAACGAGATAAAACTAAAAAATTAGGAAATACTTCTAGAAATTTACAGTAATAGACACCACTGTGAGATTCTTCATCTATTCTATTTTATCACAACTTATAATATTGGTAAACATTATTATTATTTACTAAATATTGTACATAATATCTAATAATTAATGCTAAGATTTATTAAGATGTTACCATTTAATAAATCTTATATTATATCACCATTCAACTTCTTATATCACTATTCAATGCTCATAATGGTCACTATCATGCATTGTTTATTGTTCATTATATCACTGTCAATAATATTACATATATACTTATTATTATTCTCTTTTTCTTTTAATGCAGCTGTAAATGTTACAATATGGTTCCTATTTCTCTTAATTTTCTGTTCTGTTTATGCTTACAAAAATAAAATAAAAATAAATTGAGGAAAAAATGCCAAAATTGCAGGTGTGGCAGCAAAAACAAAAAACCTAACCAACTTTGAAGAACAAAGACTGAGAAAGGCAAAACTCAGTCCATAGGATAAAAAGACTTGACTGGGAAACAAACAACAACTAACAACACAGCAGAAAAAAAACAATACAGCAACCTCACATGGGCCACGCTAATTGTCATGCTTATAGTAAAACAGTCAAGGAATAATCCCAAGCAGAGCAAGTCTGTTACTATTCATAGAACGCTGTCCGACTGGACTAAAGAATTAATAGTCTCTCTGTGGAGCTATGGTAACAACCAGTTTCTTTTCTTTCTTTTCTACACTAATTCCTAGTATGGACTAGGGAAGTGTAAAAAAACTGCCTCAGATTAAAGGAACAGATTTGTCATGTACACCACCAGCACACACGCTGTGAGACACATGTCAAGCTCCCTTCAAAGGGAACAGTAAAAGGACCATACTGACCTTTTGATTCAAACCTTAAAGGGAAAGTGCAGCAGAGAAATTCCACTTTCCACCCATGCTAACAGGTTACAGAACTCACATTCCACAGCAGCTGAATGAGAGAAAGTGCTCTTTAATCTGCAGGCCATCAATAGCAATGGAAATGACCAGCAGAATCTAGGATATATTTGCTGAAGGATTACAGTTTGCATGTCAAATACTTTATCCCATGGAACACCAGTTTTGAGTACATACATAACATGTCCCTTAAAAACATGGATATGGAGTTTATCTGTACCACATTCTACTCAACAGGGACTCATAATGACTTATAACATTTTACATGTTTCCATTCCATCATCACCTGCAAGGTAGGTCAAGTCTGACCTGCTGAATCTGAACCCAGCTGAAATAAGAGCTCTGTCCCAGAAGCAGCAGTGAGGTTAGGAAACCTGGGGAGCAGTCAGTACCATTCCCTGGTAGGAAGGAGGGAGTATGGGCATACTTGAAATTGATAGGGCAAACTTGAAACCAATAGAGATAATTTGACTACAAAAGGATTGGGCTTAGAGGTGAAGGTTTATTATGGATATTGAAAAAAGCAGGGGCTGAGGAGCACCAAATCATCATTAGTGGTTACAGAGGCTGCCATGAAACTGAGAGGAGAGGCAAACTGTTCAGGCTTGACTAAAAAAAAAATGCCAGCAATCAATGTTGAGCTCCAAATGGAGAATGTAATAGCAAGCCTTTCCTCTGCTTGAAACAGTAACTGTACTGAAAACCCCTTAGGATTACAAATCAGTATTAAGAGACTGAAGAAAGGGTACACCAAGGCTAGTATTAACTAGTAAAATGAAGCTCAGCAAGCCTTAAGCCTGCTTGTTGTCTCAGCATACAAGAACACCCACTTCAGCAACTCTCCAAAAACTACAGGGGCTGAAGAGGTCCAAAGAACCACAATAAAAACCCATAACATGGTTTACAAACAGAATTGCAAGGTTCTGTTAACCCATGTCTCCAGGGATTTCACCTTGAAACTGAGGGCAGCCAAGAAAAAAGTTCCTTCACTCAAGCACAGTTAAGCCTTTAAAAGAGGCTCCCATCAGGCCACAACTCCAACGTTTCTCCCGTCCAGACAGTAGGAGGAGGAAGGAGGCCTTCCATCTGGCAGCGTCTGCTGGGCCTTCTCCCCTCAACATGGGAGAGACAGAAAGAGGGGGAGAATTTGTGGGCATTCTGTGTAGCCCCCACACTGGGACTGCATTTGCGCAGGCCAGCCACAAAAAAACTTACAAGCTTTCTGTCTACTCTGAAGCTCTGCTGAGTACTCACTCCCCCTCTTCTCTTCTTGGGAGGGAAGATTCCTGCCCAAATGATCATGCAATGAGAGGGAAAGGAATGTTGCCATGGAGGAAAGAAATTCTTGCTTCAGCTCTGCTGATTCTTCACTTTACATCAGGTCTCAGGCACTGTAAGGTACTTTTTCAACAGAATTGTGAGTTTTTCTTTTCCATTATGAAAGTGAAGAAGGGCTCTGCCGTTTTCAAGAAGTGTGTGACTTGTGCTTCGAAAATGGTCAAGACTGATTGTCATAAGAGTGCTTCTACTGTCTGGGTGAGGTACATATTCCAGCTTCCTGCAAAGTCTATGCTTTTCTCACACCGAAGCCTAGGCAGGATAGGACTTCTCATCTCAAGACAGCTCTGTATGAAAGTTCTCTGACTCTTTCAGGCACTTCAGAGTGAGGGGAGAAGAGGGCTTGTTCCCCAGTCTCCATTTCTATCCCATCTTGTCCAGGACCCTCAAGGATGTCTTTAACCTGGGCGTCTTTTTAACCCAGTGAGAACCAAAGTCAAACTCCACTGTGCCGCAGGTCTATTAACAGGTGGATGAAAGTTCTGTAGCTCTTTGAGAAAATGCCTGCAGAGTGGGTGAGCAAACAGTGGCAAACAATCCAAAGCAAGATGAAATGCTGAAATAGCCAAAAGCTGTACTTTAATTGAAGAGATGAATATACCAGGTTTAGACCAACCAGACCTCACCAAGAATAACAAAGATTTGTCAATAGGCAAAGTCACCACATTGCTGTCGTGCAACAGTAATATATCATTAGTCTGATCTGGCACCTCCAGAACAGGTTGAATAGGACACCCCTTTGAACCTATGACCTCCTGTGACATATTGTTTCTGTCCTACAAGACTGCCTTCCTTTAGGCTGGTGTGCAGCCAAAGGCTTTGAAAAAGAGCTCTTTGGGTTTAGTTCTATCTGATCATGCCTTCAAGGGCAGACTGGTGACAGAAAGAGGAGGTAGCTAGATCCCCTTGGCAGATAAGGCACAGAGAATGGGTGTGTATCAACGCCATTTTAAAGCCACAGTTGGCACAATCCTGAAGAGACTCCTCTTGAGCTATACTGACAAAGTAAAAATCCAGAAATGTAGTTCATTCTTCACTGGAACAACTATTGATGAGAGAAACAAGTCTCCTCAGTCTAAAGAATGAGGTGAGGAAAAAACACAAAACACGATGGAAATCCTCTCTTCACAGCAGCAAAAACAGAACTGAGGGAGTAATGTCCTTCCTCCTAGTCATGGGACTGTTTTGGTGGAAAAGCAACTGGAGGAGGGGCATTCCTAGAAAATCTTTTCTACGTTTAGCCTGTGCATGTGCATCCCCAATGTGGGACTGCACAGAAGCCATGAAGATAAAATGTATTACATACCAAGGAACCTTTTACACAAACATTAATCTCACTCAGCAAAATACGATTGGATTCAAAACCCTGTAGAACCGATCTCTGCTGCCTGCCCTGTCTCACTGAGGCCGTTTCCGCACGAATGCGGAAGCGGCCGGGCCGACGCCGACCCAACGACGCTGGGACAGTCCGCACGGACGGTCCTGGAAACAGCCGGGCAGGCGGCTCTGCGGAGCGCCGGCACCCGGGCAACCTGGCATGTCCCCGGGCCTCCGGCGCGTCGCCGAGGCCTGGGGACACGCCCCCCTGGCCCTGCGCGCCTGCTCCAGCCCATTCAATATACACTAGAAACCAGCCCATTCAATATACACTAGAAAACAACAGGCTTTCACATGTCATAATGTATTTTCATTTTGGGTGCTGTGTGGTAAAGCCTTCGACAATATATTTTCATTTTATTTACTGTAATATGTTTTGGTAGATCTAGGACCTGTGAGGAAAAGAAAAATAGACACTAGCACCGTTACATTAAAACTTGCACAAGAATTCAGGCACTGCTATTGTAAGAAGGTTCGACAGAGGCTGCACAATTTCTTGAACAAAAACGTTTCAGTGGATATAGTTTCAGTGATTTTGCTTAACATTTTTATTGCTAGGTGTAAAAACAGTTCTTTCATGAGTGGCAAATGCATTCCATGTATCTTTGGATCCTATCCAATAATCTGTTTCAAATTATGCAACTGTAACAACCAAATAAATATTTGAATTTTACTGGACAAATCCAACTCGGCTTCAAATTATGCAAATCCAACTCGGCTTCAAATTATGCAAATGATGACAGGGAGACATTTTACACACAGACATAAAAAAAATCACATGTACATTCTACTTTGTTATATTCCTTCAGGCAGAACATTTTAAATAATCTGCAGTCCAAGCAGATCTGCTCTTTTCTTTTCTTTTTTCCTTTCTAAAAGCGCCATGAACTTCCCAAGGGATAGGCAACCCAAGATTTTTTTCTAAACACAATAAGATTTTTAAAAATAAAAATTCATCTAATTTTTCTAAATACTGGCAGAAATACAAAGACATAAAGTTTTATGCAGTGAAATATCACAACATACTCAAATAAAAACCAATCCTTGTCCCTGTGTAATAATTTCACCAGTGCTCTCTGCAATAGATTAACTCTTTCTGGTTCTAATTCTGAGCTCCATTATTCTTTCTGTATATTTCTTCTCTGTCTGCCTGCTTCAATTTTACCCTTCACAAAATGGCACAGTCTGTTATGAATACTATTACTATTAATAAACAGTAATAGGACTTGTAGCAGCAGCTGTATGATCAGAAAAGCATATTTTCCCTTAAGCTGTTTCATTTGCAGCCTCGCAAAAGAGTAACTGGCAGCCTACAGAGTGACGCACAAGTCCACTACAGTGTTCCTGTTCTCAGGAAATGCCATTCAACAGCTCTGTGCTATTCCAACTTTTTGCTTCACTTATGTCCTGTATAATCCCAGGTGAAGATTCTGCTAATGTGTAACGTGTAATTTGCAAACATGTTCCGAATTTGTTCCTCAGACTGCCTTTGAATGAACAAAAAAAGCACTACCAACAAGAACAAGTACATTACCTAGAAGACCTGCATTTTATCAGAAATTGCATTTTGTGTTTTCCACAAAAGAGGCAATGAGAGAGTACTAAGCATTAAGAAAAAATACACATCTATGGTAGGTACCTGTATATAAAATGGAATCCCAGCACTGCGTCTGGTGGCACAGAGTTTAGATGCAGGGTTGCTAGATTTAATTTCTTCCAATACATTGTATAACCACTGCTGTGGCAGTTTGTGCAGACTCTCGTTGTCACACCTAAAGAAGCATGGAAAAGCAAATGAACTTCTCTAATTGAAAACAGAAACATAAAAAGAAAAATGGAAAACATTTTACAACCCTAAATTTAAATTTTCTTCAAAAGCTGAATACAGAAGCGATCAGTAGTACTAAATATAAAGAAACTTTGCAGGATTTTGTGGGGGATAATATCAGGGACTGTATTCCTCACAAAAATCTCATATTGACAGCTGTATAATTGCCAGGCACAAAAAACTATCCTTGGCATTCAACATTCAACTTCTTTTACAAACAGAGCCATATCACTACTTTGATTATTATTAAACAATGTCCTATCTTAGTTCCCACACATTCTTCTTGCCAGCTTAAGTGTAACTAGGCACAACATACAGCACTTGTTGATACATGTAGATTGACTTGTAAACAACCTTGAGATTCATATTTCAGGAGACACAGTAGTCATTTCAGAAAACAGTACCTAATGCTAGAACACTTAAAACAATCTTGAACAGGCAGATGATAGCAACTTATTAAATTCAGGGTACACCTGTTCTGGGATCCCCTCAACTACAATATTTCTGGATCATTTCAGTTAGGCTTGCTACAATATTTACATAAAAATTGACACAAGGTTTTAAGCAGCATGCTGCAAAATCTACCCCTTCTTGCAAAGTTTGCTAGGAATATAAATTACTATCAAGAGGAAACTATGTTGTTACCCAACTCGGATTCTCTCAGAATGCACAGGAGATTCCTCTTGGATTATAGCAGCGTTTTATAAGTCTGCAAGATCTGATCAGCAGTTAGCCTCATGTATTGTAATGGGAGATGAACATAGAGGTACGTGGAGGCCTCGTGTTTATGCATTTAATTTTTAATTTACTTTATAGGTTAGACCATGTGTGCATGACTGGCCCAAGATCACTCAGAAAGCATCCACAATAAAAATTTGAACCAGAGTTTCCCAGATCCTAGTCCAACACTATCTGCTATACTAGACTGGCTCTGAGGTTATTATTTCACCTTAAAATCCCAAGATGATTACTGAAATGTTCCTAGTAATTTCTATGGAAATATACTTGAAGGAAAAATCATCAACATCCTGTGCATGTTTACTAAAGCAAGCTGCATTCAATGAGGCTTTCTCCCAGAAATGTGACAAAGGACTGCAGCCTAAATATATGAACTCATTAGTAAGTGTATAACAGGTTTGCACAGTTTGAAACATACAAAATCTGCAGAGAACCCATTAAGTCCTCAATTAAATGTCTTGATTTTGCCATCTGTCTTCAGAATTGGGTGGGCAGATGAAAATACAGATGTTATTGTAATTTGGGGAAGACAAAGTGGTTCTAGTATTGAGCTAGGTTTGGGGAGACCCAGACCCAGATCCTCAATCTCCCATGATGCTTTCTCAGTCACCTTCAGCCAATCAATCTTATAGCATTGTTGTGAGGATAAAACTGGAGAAAAATATGTATGCCACCCTGAGTTCACTGGAAAGCAAGGTGGGATAAAACATAATAGAACTTCATTATCCTGTGTGTGTCAAGTCGCTTTCAACTTATGGTGACCTCCAATACATCATTAACAGTCTTGCTCAGGTCTCAAGAGCTGAAGGCTCATGTCAAGGCTGTGGTTCCTTCATTAAGTCAATCCTTTGCATGCTGGTTCTTCCTTTATTCCTAGTGCCTTCAACTTTTCCAATTCTGAGGATCCCCCAATAACTGCTACTGTTATTTTTGTTGTATATTATGTTCATTTACTCAACATCAGCCAGTAGGGGGGCAAATGGTGCCCAGGCCCCGGGCCCCGCCCCCCGCAGTTCCCCCCGTGGCGCCCTGCCCCACCTTAGTTCAGCTGGCTGCAAAGAGGTTCTGCCAGGCCTGGAGGAAGGGGAAGGGGTGTGTGGTTCTAGCCACTACCCCCCTGCCCCCTCACTTACCTTAGTTCAGTTGGCTGCAAAGAGCAGCAGGCTGAAAAAGCAGCCTGGCTGGGCCCGCCAGGCTGCTCCGTGCTTCTGCCAGGCCTGGGGAGGCAGGGGAAGGGGGGAGGAGAGATTTTTCACCTTCCATGTGATGCCAATGGCATGCACCCGAGGCAGGGCGCCCGCCCCCCCCCCCCCGGTGGTAGCTACGCAACTGACATCAGCCTCTCTTCTGCCAGTTAAAAAGTTTGTTAAAGATATAGTAAGAAAAAACTATTGTCAAACCATACGCTATCTGTCTTCGGTGTGTGAAAATGTAGTCCAGTGCTCAGTATGGTACCTTATAGCACAGTTCTAGACAGAATAACTTCAAAATCCACTGAACTTAACGGGGATAGACAGGTGTAACTCTACTCTGTATTTTATTGTGAGAATCCATGTATGTACATTTATGTTCAGTAGGTTTCTAAACACTCTGGGATGACAGCTGACAAGTCCAGCAACTAACACTAATAAAAGTTTAGCAAGGCAACCATCAGCTGCAAATATAGGGCCTTCTTTGTGGCTATATTGGTTTTACTTCCTCAGTTCAGTATACCAAAAAGTAGAATACAAATATAGTAAATAAATATTTATTAATTTTATATCCTTCAAAAAACATTCTTCAGTTAATTATTCCATAACACAGAGGGCTAGAAGCTTACCACCTTTATCAGCTCTCTCAACATAGCCATGAACCAGGGCAAGTTTTCATCTAACCTTTGCTCATGCTGAAATATTTTGACTTGTACTATTAAACTCATTGAGTTCAACTGCAGTTGAATGTGATATGTCAAGAAAAAGTAATTGAAAAAGTTTTTGCCAAACAGAACTTTGTGTTTCTGGATGTTTGAATTCCACTGTTTTGCTTAATTTTGGAAAGTCACAGTTTATATTTAAAGAAATTTATCTCAGAGCTTATTTTTCCTGTTTTCTTTTGACTAAACTTAAACCATGCAAATAAATATAAAATTCTCAATTGGTAAAAGTGAGTTTAAGTCACACAAATAAAAAAATTCCAGTTCAAGTCTAGGTTACTCCCATATTTACAAGTGCCCTATTTTAACCCACTTTCTTTTTGCTATACTGCCAATTCTGAAACATAATCCTTGCCCAAATACAACAGTATTCAAAGACTTATTTATTTAATTTTATTTATTTGGTTATATACCTCGTTTTTCTCCTGAATGGGGACCCACAAAACAGTTTACATCGTTCTCTCCTCCTCCATTTTAACTTTGATCCAAAAAGACCTTTTCTAATGGCAATATAAAACTGTGACACTCCCCCACCATTGAGACAATCTCCCAATCTGCCCCCCAAGAGGCCAACTGGTTCACTGGCTTCAGAAATGGAGACTGGCTGGGACGTAGGTAAAGGGGGGGTTCTCGGGTTCAAACCCCTCCCATTACATGTCTGGCTGGCTTGAAATAATGCATGGAATGGAACAGCTGGAAAGCCCTCAGTCACCGAACCCACCCCATAAAAAATCTATACCTACGTCACTACGTTCTAGCTCCCAGGTCTGCTTCTTTTCCGACTGGTTTTCCATCTCTCTAATCTGAGCTCAAGTCTCTTGCTTCCTCCCTAGCCAGTTTTTTTTAATAGAATTCTCTGGCCCCACAACCATCTGGCCTGTTTCTAATCTCCTCCCAACTCTCCACCTGAGATACAATAAAAGGAAAAGGAACCCTTTCCTGTCTCTTTACCCTGTTGCCTGTCTCCCTGCCCTGCTTCTTCCCTGTTCCTCAGGGCTGCCTTTTAGCCTCTCCCATTATGGCCATCTCAAAGTCTGATCAAACCCTCTACAGGGCTTCCTGCCTTATTCTCAGCAGCACCACTGTGATTCGACTGAGTCCCAGCCACCTCCCTCTCCCAACCTTCCTTGCGTGTGTGAGTCTGGGCCCTGGCTGTCCTCAGCTCAGGCAGCTGGGGTAGGGTCAATCACAACTGAGCTTTGGCTCCAGACAGAAAAAAAATTAATGGTGCAAACAGTCTTTTGATACATATTCAAATCCCCAATCATGTCATGGACACTTGCTGGGTGACCTTGAGCCAGTCATGTCCATTCAGTCTAATTTACCTCCCAAGGTTGTTATGAAAATAAAATAGAAGAGATATAAAGTAAATAAATAAAATTAATATATATACATAAATAAGCAACTTACTACTTACATGCTCATTTTTCCATTGCTATAAATGAGGCTAAACACTTATCAGGTCTTGCTAGACTTATAAAAGCCATCTCTATAATCCAAAAAGGAACCTCCTGTGCATTCTAAGAGTCAGAGTTAGGTAATAATATAGTTTCCTCTTGATAGGAATTTCTATTACTAGCAAGTTTTGTCCAGTATCTCAATAAGGCCCAGAATTTATAGCTTTATAGGAACCTGTCTTCTCATCTTCTATAAAAGGCCATGAATACTGATAACAATAGTTCAAGACTTTACACTATACTTTCAAAGTATCACACAAATAAGCTTAAAATATACTGCTGCACTATAACTGCCATTGGTGTTTACCAAGAAAGCAGCAGAAGGAAATATATTCAAGGCTACCCTGAAGCTCAGTGGAAAAATTATGGCACTTATCTTTGGACAAACATAAATTTTTATCCTGCTGGGCCCAGCAGAAAGAGAAAAATATATTGAAATGCAATCTAACAAATTCCTACCACCACTACATAGTGCTGCTTTGATGATGCCAGAAGTAATACAACCTCATCCAGTCACCCATTAGTTTCTACATTTCTGTGCGAGTAAATCTCAGGTTGTATTGAAGTATAAAAACATTAAGAACTATTGACACTGAAAATGGAGGAGACTACTCCCTTTGACTTGGCAGTAGCTACAACCTTATGGGTTGGCTGAAATGTTATTTCCATGAAAAGCAGGTGATTCTAAATTAAGGAAAAATGGACCTTTACTACACTAGACAGGCAATTCCAAATTCAAGCACGCCGTACCCCAAGTGGGAGCTGGTGGTGGTCTGTAGCAAAATACTTTCCTCTAGTGTGGGCTTTCTCATTCTCCTTGTGCCCCTCAGGAACTCAGACTCCTTGGTGGGCAGCCTTCCCACCTCCCTTGAAGCTCCATGGTCCATTTTCATCATCCACCAAGTTCAATCTGCTCCTTGCCAAATGCTCCCAGCTAAAGTGGGGCTGGAAAGCGAGGGGCTAGCTGATAATGTTGCCAACTTGTCCAAAGGGGACCAGAATTACGAGGGAACCTCCTAGCTGGAGCATGGAGTTCCCAAGGCTTTTCCCACTCCTTCTCAAGATAAAAACCTTGGAGTGTGTAAAGAGGGGTCAGCTGCAAGGGAGGCAATCCCATCCTGACATGGCTTGCAGCAAAGGTACAATCCCACTCCTAACGAAGAAACAAGACGGGAAAATCAGAAAGACTGTTGAAGAAATAGAGCCACTGTGCTCTCTAATGAGCACAACCAACTACAACCTGTCTGCAGAACAGACAAGGCCAAAACTGGGAACTGAGAAGAAAGCCCCTCCCATCAGGATTTTTTTTTAAAAAAGCTAATAACCCTGTCCGCCTCCAAGGAGGCACTTCTTCCCCATAGTTTAAGACAGCCCTCACCCAACCATTAGAGAAACTGACCTTTACAACATAAGAGTGCAGCACAAGGGCGGCATTCACAAATTCAAGAACGTCGTACCCCAAGAACGTCCTGACCCATATCAGAATGCACAAATGATTTTCTCATACTTAATCCGCAAAATCTTTTTAATCATTAAGTTAGCCAATATATGAATTCAGCAAATGGTTTTTGTGGTTCCTTTGATTTGCTTTTCTTCTTGCCAGTTAAAACAGTCTCCTATGTAGCCACAACTCCGACCATTTTCAATGAACACAATAAATGTACCACATAATTTTCACCTTTTGCCACAGTTCACACAACTACATACTTTGTCCCAACTAAAACAAGACTACATGCTAAAAATAATTTAGCAATGTTCTTTTAACTTCTTTTAACCCTAGAAAATTTGTGGCAAAGCCCAAACATAATTAAAATAGCACTTTACCTAAAGGCATACGGAGAAAAAAATAACAATGTCTAATCTTAACTCTTGAATAAAAAGCTTTTCATTGAATTAAATAAGCGGAAGCATACCTTAGAAAGATAGAAACAAACTGATCTGTCAGAATTTAAAAATAAAGGTACAAAATGTTTGTTTCACTTTAGAACAGGACACGATGTGACAAATTTAGTTTTTAGATTATTGTACAACTAACAGATTTCAGATGCAATTCTAAATACACTTTCCAGGAATTTAGCCCCCATGGAATAACATAAGACTCACTTCTGTGTAGAACTGTTTAGGATGGCTCTCTTTCTTATTTACTGATTTCATAAATAATATAGTCCTTCTGTTAATACCATGAACATACAGAAAAAATCAGCCTCACTGTTTTACCTCTGAGAGGCTTATACTACAGGGCCTTTTATTTTTGCTAATAAAAATACTTAGCACTCATAAAACCGTGCTTTGAGTAACATAGGGAAGTGAGATGGGGGGGAGGACATTTCTAAGTGAAAGTGGCTTGCCAGCTAGTTTTCATGTGTGAAATGGAATATAAAAAAATGCAACGATAATTACTGAGAATACGAGCCCACATCAGCTGTATATACAAGAATCAAACTTTACATTAATGTATGAAATGTTTATCCGATAGAATGCATTGTGACAGAAGTAATCATTCAAGTCTCCTGTCCCAAGGTGGAATCAATTAGTTGTCCTACTTATTCTGACAACACCAGACATTTAAGAGTTAATGAATGCACGGATGATAGAAAACTGCATTTTAATTTGTTTGGGACTTATGACAGGCTACAAATTCAAATAAATGGGAAAACATTATGTATCATATTTGTTTTGCATGTGTAATTCTTCCTTTGTACATCTTTGTAGCTGTAAAATATACTCATTATTCAATGGAAAACAATGAGAGCTCCCAAGGGAAAATTGCATATTTTTTCTTAAATCTATCAAGTTACTACTCATAGCCAACAGAAGGGGGGAGGAAGAGAAGGATGATGCCTGGATATTTTACTAGTCCTGTCCAATATTTCTGCAGTTCAGAAACTACTAGGAGGTTCTTTCAAGCTTACAAATGCCAGGACCAAATGAACACACAACCAGCTGGACCTATCAGATCTATGCCTTATTGCAATCTCTTGACCATACTGTTATGTGGAAGTCCATATCCAGGGAAGAAGAAGCAGTGTTTTGATTTCGGTCTGGTTTGCATTCTACCACAAAAAATTTTTTTGGTATCCTTGGCCTCTGAATACAAACCACAACTGCCCCATAATTTCTACAAGGATGCTATTCTATTATTACCAACAGCCAGAAACAAATTATGTGATGGCAGCAGAATCTCTTTTTTCCCAGAAGCAGTGGGTGCTGAGTCTTTGTAAAAAAAGTCTTGTCAAATTAGACCAGTAGTCTCGCATCCGATCTCACACAGTGGCCAACCAGTTTACTCTGGAGGTTCAACAACAGAAGAAGAGGCTGTCTCTTGATGCTGCCTCCCAGCAGAGATTTACTAACTCTGAATGTAGAAGTTCCCTTTAGTCACAATGACTGGTATGCACTGATAGATCTATCCTACATGAATCTACATGAATTCTACATCTTAATCACCGCTTGTATAAAGCAGTATTCATTATAGCTTTCACATTCTCCTCATCAGGGACGTCCCATTGGGCAAAGTGGGCAGCTGCCCAGACGGGAAAATTCCCAGATTGGGCCAAAGTGGGCAGCTGCCTGTGCGCCCCTTGCTTAGTGTGGGCTTTCAAAAATGCCAGGTTCTGTTTGTGGAGATTTTTTTTGTATTTTCAAAGTGTTTTTTTTTTTTTCTAAAGTTTTTTTTTGGCCTGCAGGGGTGCAGTTTTAAGGCTAGCAGCAGCAAACTTTCAGGGATTTTTCAGGAGACTCTCCTGATCATATCACCCAGGTTTGGTGAGGTTTGGTTTAGGGAGTCCAAAGTTATGGACCTATCCCTTTGTTTCCAATGGGAGCTAATAGGAGATGGGGGCTACACCTTTGAGGGTCCATAACTTTGGACCCCCTGAACCAAACTTCACCAAAACCTGGGTGGTATCATCAATAGGGGCTCACGGAGATACTCTGAAATTTTGGTGCTGCTATCTTAATAATTGCACCCCTAACAGCAGGCACCCCCTAAATTTCCCTAGATTCTCCTTTTAAATCCACTCCCTTCCTGCCAATGCTTGTTTTCTTTCTTTCTTTTATTCTCTCAATGCCTAATAAAGGTTATTATTATTATTATTATTATTATTATTATTATTATTATTATTATTATTATTATTATTATTATTATTATTATTATTATTATTATTATTAAATCCACCCCCTTCGGCATGGATTTAAAGGGAGAATCTAAGAGGAGTCCCCAGTTTAAACATTGAGAAGGGATGCTGTTTCGAAGGGTGGGGGAGAATCACTCCCCAAAATAGCATCACTTTCTCAATGTTGGTTTAAACTGGGGACCCCAGATTCTCCCTTTAAGGTGGATTTAAAAGGAGAATCTGGGCTCCCTAGTTTAAACACCCCTGAAAGTGATGCTGTTTGGGGGTGGATTCCAGCATCACTTGTTTAAACTAGGGAGCCCAGATTAAATCCGCCTTAAAGGGAGAATCTGGGGTCCCCAGTTTAAATAACATTGAAAGAGATGCTGTTTCCCCCAATTGGGGGGACTGGATACAACACCATAAAATGTTTTCATACCAGTAATAAAACATTTTGAAAGCATTTTGAAATTGTTTTCAAAAAATATTTCTGCTGTGTGGCATGGCCCATAGCTGTGTTCAGATTTGTGAGTTGGGGAATGTTTTATAATGTGATGGTGACTTTGAAACGACCTGGAAAAAATCATTGGTTGGTCACGGTGGGGGAGGGTGGCTGCTCATGGGGGGGGGCATCAAACTCAGGTTTTGCCCAGGACTCCAGTTTGCCTAGGTATGCCACTGCTCCTCATCTCATAGTCCACCGTTTGAGATAGCTCTCCCGTTTTGAATTCTACTACCAGAAGTTATTCAGCTAAGAAAAAAAGAAGACTGGGGTGTAGAAATTGGCTCAACATTTACATACATACCTCTTTTGTTCTTGAAATGACACGCCCTACTTTAGGGCAGATCTACATTTAAACTCGTTGGATTTGCTGTTAAGGTATTTTAGCCCTTATTCCTAGAGGCTTGTAAAATTATTGAGCATTTTTGTGGAAAGGTGGGATGAACTTTTAATCAATAAAGTATGTATAGAAAGAGGCCTACTGGGTGGCTGCTTCACAATTATGGTAAGACCTCCCCTTATTTATTTATTTAAAATATTTATATGGCTGCCTTTCTCTGGAGGTTTTCAAGATCCCTGGTTCTTAGAGACTCACGGCCTATTTTTGCACATATTTTGTTAGCGCTGCAAGGCTTCCTCCTTTGGGCTGACTTTCAGTTACTAGGAAAAGAAAGGTGGAAAAGAGCAGCGTAAAGAGGTGGATATTAGGACGGGATGGTTAAAATGCTGGAACTTATCTAGGAAAGGCTATGGTTACATTTTGACAACATACTGTACCTGAATGTAAGGAAGAGCATTAACAACAGCTGTTGCAATTTACCTTGTGAATACTTCAGTCAGCTTTACAAAGCCAGCATATGCCAACTCAAATGCTCCTCTGTGTCTGGATGTCAGGAGATGACGCTTGAAATATTCTCCTATATCTTTTACCTGGAAAAAGTTTTAGAAAGCACAAACAATATTTTATTACAATACCGCTGGCAACATGAGTTGAATTCACTACAGAAAGATGGCTGTTTACCGCAGAAAGAAAGAGTCCAATCACAGCATCATCTAAAAATAGGAGAAATCTTACTGAGCTTCTTAGATGAAAACTCTGAGACACTGGAAACAAAAGGAAGGGATAAAACATACTGGAAGTACTGAGAGCGAAAACGGAACAAATGCAAGTCTCTCGTCATATTGCAATCCTACTTCAGTTGGCAGGAGTCCAATTGAATGTTTCTTCATATTGAAAAGATACAAACAGATAGACTTGCCAGGAACAAGGTGATTCTTGCACTTTTTCCCAACAGCCTAATATTGTAAATATAAGCAATTTTTCAACTAGAGGGAACATCAAAATACGTGTTTGGTTGACTGTACTTTGAAACAGAAAAAGCCAAACACTTTCCATGGACCTTTGGCTCATATGTTTTAGTTCTTATTTATACTATTTCTCTTGCCCATGCAACTTGGAACATACCAATTCTAATGATGTCCTGGTGTTACAACAGCATTTCTTGCCAACTGTCATCAGTTTCATTATAAGATCACAATCAGATATGTCAAGTAATATTGCAAACTGGGTCTGTGGTCAGATACAATTCTACACATAGGGGATAAAATGATGGGATAGAGGGCTGGACAGAGATGTCCTGGTTTGCATACTTGGTGTGAGGGGAGCAGTACATGTGAAAGCAAACATATGATTCTCTCTCTTCCTGCTACAACACATTGTATTCCTCTGGGAAAAGCGTGGATATCAATCAGGGGTCTGCACTGGGAGTCAGGGCACTGCTCAAAATTACCCCCCTTTTAACAAGACATAGGTTTCATGTCATTGTTAATAGGCACACACACACACACACACACACACACACACACACCGTCACTCTGTGAGGAACTCCAAATCATTAAAATTATTAAGATCTTTCTTTGGTGAGGGGCTGTGGCTCAATGCAGAGCATCTGCTTAATACGCAGAAGGTCTCTGGTTCAATCCCCAGCATAGCAACAGAAAAAGTTAAAGGTTATGGAATGGTCAAAGAGGAATAATTCTTCACATCTTCACTTTACAACTAATTCAGTTGTTGAATTCACTGCCAGAGTATCCAGTGAACATAAGAAGCTAAGAAAAGCCATGCTGGATCAGGCCAACAGCCATCATGTCCAGCAGTCTGCTCACACAGCAGCCAACTAGGAGCTTTCAGGAGCTTCCACAAACAATGCAGCAGCATTTTTAGCTTGTCTTTGCATGTATGTATTAGTTGAAGTTTGTAGTTTTATCGAATTAGTATTTTAGATGAAATTGTATATTTTTGTATTTTATGTTGTGAGCCACTCTGAGTCCATTTAGAAGAGCAGCACATAAGTCAATAAATAAATAAATAAATAAATAAAAATTATCCTACTTGTGTTTCACAGCACCTAAAATAATAAGCATGCTCCTCTGATACTGTGAGAATAAGTTTGCCTCAGGGCTAGTATCCATTTGGACTAGTAGGCATGGATAACCCTATCCTCCATGAACTTATCCACTCTCCCCTTCCAAGCTGGCAGCCATCACCACATCCAAGGGCAGGCAGTTCCACAATTTAACTGTGGCATAGTGAGAAGAAATACTTCCTTTTGTCTGTTTCGTATCTCTTCAGCATCAGCAGATGACCTTGCATTGTAGTATTATGAGAGAGGGACTTCTACCTATCCACTCTATCCACACCATGCATAATTTTAAAGACCACTATCACGTTTCTCCTTACCCGCCTTTTTTCTACATTAAACAAGAGTTGCCCCAGCCCCCTGATCATTGTGACTGCTCTTTTTTTTCTTTTTCTGCAGCTTCTCAAGCTTTGCAATATCCTTTTTCAGGTGTGGTGACCACAACTGTACAGTCTTCCAAGCGTGGTCTCAACATGGATGTGTATAAGGGCAGTATGATAGCAGCAGTTTTATTCTCTATCCGGGTCTAATTATGGCCAGTGAATGGAATTGGGTCGCAGGTAATGAGAATGACCACTGTAAAGAACCTGGGGAGCTGCCACCAGTCTCAGTAGACAATATTTATCTTGATGGACAAACAGTCTGATCCAGTATAAGGCAGCCTCATGCAATCTCCTAATTAGATCCACTGACTCATGCAATTGACAAATTATTTTTAAACACCCTGAATACAGAAAGCCATTTAGTCACTCACGTAAGCAGGCCATGTTAAGACCACTGCCAGGAAAGATTATAGAAAAAGTGTGCATATGCAGTCATCTTGAGCGTGTGAATTTAGAAGCAGAGTCCCACAGGTTGCAATGGGATTTGAACACATGTAACTGAGCAGCAATTTCAGCCAACAAATACAGTTGTAAGAAAATATCAACCACCTTTCATTCATTTGTAACAGCTAAGGATTTCATGTACTTTTTTTTCCTGAAAAAGGCATTTATTACATTCTGATCCATTACAGCAGCAAAAATAGGGGATTTTTTTTTAAAAAAAGAAAGCATACAACCTGCTCAGTGAGACATTTCTAAAAACTTGCTATTAACAAAACAGTCAATATTTATAGCTATGTTTTCATGTGAAATTCATGGCACTGTCATCAAAGTTGAACATAACTCTGAGAAACCAGTTCCTGTTTGACTTGGAAGAGAACAAGGAACTTAATGGCAGAGGTATATTGCTGGTCACTTCTCTATACTCAAGGGCTTTGAAACAGTACAAGCACAGCTGTCAGCCAGTTGAAAACATCTGCTGGAAGACAATGTGCAAATAAAAATATTAGCATTATTTCCATGGCCCTGCACACACTGGTCATCAGTACACTTTCAAGTCATTTGTTTCAGTCTAAAATGTTACAACGCCTTTGTAGAAGCTGAGTTTTATTCCCGGACCTCCCCCTGCCTATACCTCCCACCCACCCCCATAAGGTTGAAAGTGGGAGAAAAAATGCATGTTGCATATGTCAGTCTCCGAGGGTGGAAACTGGATTGGTTGAAACCATATGGGAAAGGGAAAAGGTCATCAATTAAAAACAGAAATCTAATAAATCCAAAATATTTCCAAATGAAATACTTGTGGTAAGCTAATTTCTTGTAAACACTGCAGTCCGTTCTCTTGAACAGTCCCAGATGGTGTGCTAACCTTCGAAGTCTTTAAAAAAACAAGTTTTTTTAAAAAAAAGAAGCCCTGAATGAGCATAATTCTGTCATTTAGCCTATGGGGAACATGATATCCTCAATCAATCAATGTGTTTGCTGTCTAAAATTGCAGACCATAAAAGCTTTTCTAAAATGGCAATTTCATCAGGTCTCACCTTGCAGCCTGCCAAATGAAAAACACGCAAGTGGAAGTGAATCTGAAGTCAGTAAGAGAATTCTAAATGTTTAATGGATGTACATACAGTCACTCTCCATTAATTGGAAGACTCCCCACGTATGCATGGCTTGGATACAGGAGGCAGATAACACATGAAAGAATCCTTTATCAAACTTCTTTACAAGGTTCTTCCTTAGAATTCTTTTTTTTTACTTTGAGTAAAAAATGATTAAAATGTTCCAAAAATCAAAAATTCAAACATGCCGGGTACACTCTTTCTTTCCAAAGCATTATTCTGGTGTAAGCAGTCTATGGATCTTCCTAAACATATTAACCCTTAAAACAGTGTTCTGAACTAATTGTTAAAGCCAAATTACACAAAAGTAAGCCAATTTATGTTTTTAAAAAATCCTAAAATTTAAAGCACTGCCTCTGTTAGCATCCAGCTAGCACTTTTTCTCTTCCATCTATAATCAAAACATCAACATTATTTACTATCCAATACAGATGTGCATCAACAAATGCTGTAATAGCGTTTTCCACATGGGAACAGATTTTTCTACTTTCCCCATTGCTACTGTGGCGGTTGATACAGTGCGACTTTCACATGGCAGGTTTCCCTGTAGTCCCCTACCCCAGCCCCCAAGCAGCAGCCACACACACCGCCCTTGTGAACTACATATTCAGCACATTTTTAAGCCACTCCCCAACCACCACAACGTAGGATTTCCAAAGCAGTGAACAATCAAAACCTTTAAAACAAGCTTTCAAAAAACTACATTTTGGCTGTTTACACACAAGGCATCTGCTGTGCAACGGGGGCAAATGTTTGTCACAGCAAGATTTCTTGTAGGATATATTTCCTCAGGCTGCTGACTTTCCTAGTCTCCCATGGCAAAGTGAGACAACTGTGAAATCATGAATTTAATTTTTGTAGCTAGAGCCAGTTTTCCAGTGAGCACAGCTCTGCCCTGGACCTCTTCCCTCTGCCCAAGGCCAGCCTGCCTAGTTCCACTCTTCCCACTCCTTGAACTGCCATGCATGTCTTCCCCCTTGCCCTATTCCATGTTGCTGGCTTCTTCCTGCTTCTCTAATGCTCATTTCGATATATGAATGTATCAATTTAACAAGAGTTTGCTTTTGCAAGGAACAATACTAGCAGGGTTGTTGCTGGCTCCAGCCCACCCAGCCACCCCGCTCCACTTCTGCTCACTGATGATTGGGAGGGTGTTGTAAAACTTTTATTCAGACAAGCATCTTTTTAAAAACAAGCTTCTCTCCCACGGCAGCAGCAAGAGAGAGAAAGTGGGGAGGAATGTCAGCTCTATAGTATTGGGACTACTGAGTGTTGCAAGATCTGTGCCTTTAAAAGGGATGGAGTTAAGAGAATCAGGAAACAGAGGCCCCTTGAGACTAGCTGCAGAGGAGGACTGGGCTGCGTCCTCTCATGTAAACTCAGAAAAACAAAGAGGTCACACTTCAGCCCCACCTGAGGTAAGTGTTCCATGAGCAATGGGCCATTGTAAAGCCAATTATTTAGGATATTTATAGTCCTCCTTTCTCACAGAAATTCAAAACGAATTACACTGTGTAAACTGATAACAGTCCATACCAAGAGACATCTAATAAGCACAGTGTACATTGATATAACTAGCCTAACGAAACATTGAATGAGCTATTTACTTGGATTAGGAACTACTGAAATCTGAATGAGGATAGCATTATCAGACATGATACAATGTGGGCATAATAAAAAAAAATGTTAGTATATAAGGATAGGGAAATAGGTGAATACAGGGAGAATATAAGAGTGGGATAATAGGGAAATACAGGCAGCAAATACAAGCACCATCACTAGAATTCTTCCAGTTGTTTTAATCAGCAACTGAATACTGTTACAACAATATTCCAATCTATGTATCAGGTTCTCTGAATTTCCAGATGTCTTTTTCTTTTGTAAGCAAGTCTTTACCCCCCTTTTGTAGAGCTTTCCCCTTATATCTCAGCAACAAAAGGGGTCCCCAACTTGTCGGCATATTAGGAATTCTGACATGAAATGGTTGCCACAAATTGCTGCAAGGCTGAGCCAACCAGAAATAGATTGTTACAACTTAATTCAACTAACATAGTATAGATCCTTGTGCTGTTATGGCAACTGCTACCAAAGCAACTTTTTTTTTTTAATCTGCACATTTTTTTAATTTCCAATAGTAAATCAGAAGCCTTGCTGGGCAAATGTACTACCATGCCCCACCCACACCCACATCCTTACGAATCCCAGGGCTAGAGACTCACTTAAAAAAAATTAAATGGGGATTCAGAAAACCTGATACACAGCTTGGTGTACTTTCTAACAGTATTACATTAACAATAAAACAAACAACCAAACACAAAACAACAAAGGGAGAAGAAACAGCTGCAGCATGAACAAGGGGAAATCCAATAATGCCTAGCCACATGCCAGCTTCCCTGCAATATTTCCCAAAACTTTGCAGCAAAGCAGATTTGGAAAAGACTGCAGAAAACCTGAGGAAGCCCTGGGAAACACACAAATACACCACAAGACTGTAGGGAAGGAGGGACTTCCTAGCATCATCAAAACCAAAGCAAATAACTAATGTGGAAACAGCCATAAAGATGTGGGTTTATTTCTTACAGTAGGAATTTTTAAATGGTTTCAAATAATCAAGCATTCAAAATTAAGTTTTAAGTTTTCATACCTGCTCTTCTGTTATTAGCCCATCTGAACAATCAGGATCAGCTTGCAAAGGCAGAAGTTGACACAACTTGCCTAAAAGTAACGCTATCTCCTTCATACTTCGCCAGCAACATACCAGCACCATCTGAGCCGTTACATCACATTTTTGTTGTTCTCCACCTTGAAAGGTAAAACACAATATACAATAGCCTGCAGCTAAAGCTTTAACACAGAGCTTTCTTATTAGTACTTTGATCAAAGGTTGACCAAAGAAAGCACAGAAATAAAAAGCTATATTCCATAATGCACCATTTTCAGAAAGTCTAAAAGCATGACTTAGATCCTACATCTTGATTCCTTCCATTGGAGAGGAAGGCTTCCAACGAGAAAAGAATGTTCCTGAGGCATTAGGCACTCCTGCTCATGCAACACCAATGTGTTATGATGAGTTGCAAAGTGCCTAGAGTAAGATGAACAGATTCCATAGTGGAGGATCACCTCAGCAACACACAAAGGAAGTGTGAGTGGGAAAATGAATAGAATCAAATCTCAAAAATACTTTGATAAACATATAAAACATCTTGTTCCTAACGTTTTGCCTGCATCTGTGGCTGGCATCTTCAGAGGTGTATCACAGAGGGAAGTCTGTTACACACTGTTACACACTTCCTTCTGTGATACACCTCTGAAGATGCCAGCCACAGATGCCGGTGAAACGTTAGGAACAAGATCCACCAGACCATAGCCACACAGTCCGGAAAACCCACCAGAACCAGTTGAATCTGGCTGTGAAAGCCAGATACATATAAAAGTAAGATTAAATCAGGAAGTGAAATAGATGGATGGGCACATTGTCCATGGACTGGGTATAGTGTCCAGATGACCAAGTAGTCTACTACAGGGAATGTCAATGTATCAGCATTACAGTACATGCTTTCGTGCAATCATTGGCATCAACCATTAACATTATCTTGGGGAGCAAAGCTGCAAAAGATGTTTGCTGAAAAGCCTGAAAAAGCACTGCCAACTAAGTTTCTTATGTTCTTAACTAGAGTAGACAAGACTTGGTTAAATGGACCCATGGTCAGTTTAACTGAGCCAAAATTTGAGGTGGCAACTGTTATGACAAAGAGCTGCAAGGCTAAGTTCTCTCCAATTTGAGGCTATGGCAGAGAGTCTTCAGCAAGACACATATGGTTGTATACAAGGGCTTTTCCCACACAAATCATTTAAAATGTTTCCAATGCATTAATAAATCATTTTCCAGGAGAGTTCTGCACTTCATTTTCCCCCATTCGGGCTGGAAATGTTTTATTTAACTTTTAATCTGGTGTTTCTGAAACCCCTTTTACAACGACTTATTTCCCTGAAACATTTCCAGCTGGCTTCTCTTGCAGTGAGATCATTTTGAAACATTTTAAGTTTCCTGCCAAAAAGTTGGCCATTTCCTAAGCCCCTGTGCTGCTGCTCAACTTTCCCTTCACCTCATTTCCTCTTTTGTTGTTTACCAACAAGCCCATTCCAAATGTTCTTCCTTCCCCCGCCTCATTTCCCCTTTGTTTACAGCTTCCCCTTCAGAGTCTGGGCTGCCATTTCTTACCATCCCTGGCCTCTCATTTTCTTGCTAGCTTTTTATGTTTTGATGAAAGCAATGAAGTGACATACCATTCCAGCATCGCTTCAACGAAAGCAAAAACAACAACAAATGCCAGCTGTGAAATGTTTTGAAGTGAGTGCAGACTAACATTGTTGTAAAGGGGGAGGAGCTCAAAAACGTTATGCAAACATTTCAATTGATTTGTATGGAAAAGGCCAAGGATTCTCAGCCTCTCTCTACTGCTGAACAGCTACTTCAGCTGCCAGGCCTGACACTTCTGATCACCTGTGCAGCAGAGATTCAGACACCTCAGTGAACAAGCGCTCAGAATTGCTTGAGTTTCCAGAATGTCTCCTCTCCGGTCAGCACTGTATATGTAGGCATAGAACTAGGAATCTGCAGTTATCTCCCCACAATGTCTTTTTATACATACCACTAAAGAACCAAAAGAGTTACTGGGACATGGATCACTGTTTCTAGGAATGAGCTGCCCTTGCTGAACCAGGGCAGTAGTGGTAAGTGACAGCGCAACTGCTCCCTCTGTAAACCCAAAACCCTACAGTCCTGTATGCCCCTGAACAACCCCTCAGTCTTCCTCTTTTGTCCTGGTTTGAGAGAAATTTCTACACTGTCTGTCGCTGCTGTTTGTGTTAGGGTCAACTCACACGTTAGATATGCACACTTCTTTTTAAAAGCAGATGGAAGGAAGCATTTAACGCACTTACAAAATTGCCTGCAGTACGGGAGGTTGAAATAATTTAACCTGAGTATATGTGCTGGCACAAAGTATATAAATGTATCCAGCTGAAGAATTTTAAAGAGTTAACAAAAGATTCCTACTTGGTTATTATAGCCTTTGTTTTAAAAATCATTAATAAACAAGCATAATATTTGTAATTGAATTCAAAGCAGGACATGGGGAGGGAAGAAACCTCACATTTCCAGCATTTCACTAATTTTAGAAACGCAGGCTTTGATAATTTAAAGGACCTGGTGTGTGAGGTTCAACTACTCCACCTAGTGGTCTTTTCAGGCATGGAAAAATAAATATATAATTGCATGCAGATTTTATTAAACTAAAGGTCCCACCATCACTTCTTTGCCATTGGCTCAATGCACCATTAACAATGCAGAAATATGGAATTTATTATTATAGCAGAACATAAATAGCATACCATATAGTATTAGAATATTCCAACTAACTGCTGTTCAATCTTTCCACAAATTGAGGTGAAGAGAATTTTGACAAGTAAAATTATAATTTTAGATCTTCACAAAATCTGTTTTGTGGTGATTATTTTAACTGATGGCTCATTAAAGTTCTTTACAGTTATTAAAACTACTCAGCGAAACTGAAAATTTTAACTAAAAGTGGTTAACGTGCATTGTGATCAAGGACCCGAACATAGTTGGCTGTTAACTAGTCAAATATAGTTTGCCTGCTATAGGGGCCCTGGAGTGATGCATACAACCACAAGTCTAGATCCTAGTCACATATGAGTTTAGGGACAGCTGGCGGACCTGAAGGAAAGCTCACTATATGCTACCTTTCAACCTTTCCTTTCTTGGGAAGGAAACTGAACATGTCATGGCAAAATGGCTTCCAGCATTTCTATACAATATAAATTTTTACATCTTTTCAAATCTTGCCTCCAGTCCAGTGCAACTTAAAATACCTCCCTGTTTTAGGTAAATGACATCTTTCTTTGCCCCATTAGACTCTTCAGCAGCATCTAATATGGTTCACTTCCAAGAGCTGTTTGACTCCCTTGAACGACCCACTTGAGAGGAAGGGTTCTGACAGCAATTAATTTTTTTCCCTCTCCCTGTTTCTCTTTTTTGGTAGGGCTATGGAGCTTCTTTTAGACTCCTGTAATATATATATATTGGGGGGGATCTGAATCATTCAACTTATATATGAAACCCCTGGAGGAAAACTGCTGTAGATTTGGACTGAGGTATTATCAATAAACTGGTATTATTTCACATTTTTCCTTTTTCACACACACTAGAAGCATTGTTTGGGGTCT
Source organism: Sphaerodactylus townsendi (assembly GCF_021028975.2). Lineage (NCBI taxonomy): Eukaryota > Metazoa > Chordata > Lepidosauria > Squamata > Sphaerodactylidae > Sphaerodactylus > Sphaerodactylus townsendi. The sequence continues at coordinate 51,016,830 of NC_059425.1, read as the reverse complement.
CCTGTAGAGAGACCAAAGTGAGAATGACCAAATTGAGTCTGATTCCACATTTAAAGACAAAGATGGAGGGTTGGTTTTTATATCCCATTATACCCACTTTAAGGAGTCTCAAAGAAGCTTACAATCCCCTTCCTATCCCTTCCCCACAACAGAGACCTTGTGAGGTAGGTGGAGCTTGAGAGAGTTCTGAGAGAACAGTGACTAGCCAAAGGACACCCAGCAGGCTTCATCTGTAAGAGTGGGGAAGTGGGGAAACAAATCCAGTTCACCAAGTAAGAGTTCACTGCTCATGTGGAAGAGTGGGAAATCAAACCCGGTTCTCCAGTTCTGAGTCTCCCACTCTTGACCACTACACTACATGATACTAGAGATCCCACTACTTAGGAAAAGCTAATTGATCCATCCTCAGACAACCAAGTTAAGAGCCCAGAAAGCCTCATGGATCCCTGACTTGCTTTCTTTTTTTGATTTTCTTTCCAATATCTAAGAGCAACTGCAGATGCCTTTACCCATTTCCATCTAAGACCCTTTTCTGAACAATGGGTATACGATAATCTTCATGCATGCTTTCATAAACTAAGGATTAACTACTACAATACTCTCTACTCTTGAAGAGTGCTTGCTGCAGAATGTAGCCACCCATCCCCTTATGGAAATGGGCACAGGAATATATTAGACTTGTTAATATACACTTAACTGCCGTTGTCTCTATTAGCTTGCAGGTCTCATTCAAATTGCTGATCATTATTACCTAGCACAATCTTAAAAACACTTTCCTGGGAGTAAGCCCCACTGACTAGACTTGACTGGCATTCTGAGTAGACCTTGCCTTCAGGGCAAACTTCAGGTAAGTTCAGGGCAAACTTAAGTACCTGTAAGTTCAGGGCAAACATTTTCAGCTCTTTCATTGGCACAATCCTGCTGAGAGCATTCTTTCAACAATTTTGCTTCTGAGAAATAATCGTTTGTATCACAGGGCTGTATTTCTTGGAGGATCAACTGCAAACGTTCTGACGCGTCTGTGTGCAAAAAGAACTAAGTTATAAGTACAGACACTTTTCACAGAATTCTCGATCACCTGCTCTGCTCTCATGGCTTTGCTCCTACTACTATATGCTTTACCCATGCCAAGTTTTAGCTTGGCATTAAATCACTGAGGGACTACACGTCAGGGCTTGACTGATTTCCTACCCCAGATGCTTTAAACGTGAAAGTTTCTGAGTTGAGTTTATCTTGATCCTGCACAGTTCAACTTGAACACAGTCTGCCAAGGACTAAGTACAACAGTCTTGTTTTTCTCCCTGAGAATATTGTGCAGTGGTCCAACAGCTCCTAACTTGATCTATCAAAGATACCTTAACCCACTGTAAGTCTGATAAAATGACACGGTCTGGACACACTATCTTCCCAATCAACATCACCATAGTATTATTATTATTATTATTATTATTATTATTATTATTATTATTATTATTATTATTATTATTATTATTATTATTATTATTATTATTATTTGGGTGCTGTGTGGTTTCCGGGCTGTATGGCCGTGTTCTAGCAGCATTCTCTCCTGACGTTTCACCTGCGTCTGTGGCTGGCATCTTCAGAGGATCTGATGTTGGGAAAGCAAGTGGAGTATATATCTGTTGGAGTGTCCAGGGTGGGTGGGGAAACCTTGTCTGTGAGTAACAAAGGCGGCAACCAGGTCAATAGTTGAGGGCATCTGAATAGAAGTATGAGTAACAATGAAGACTATAGCATGGGAGTAACAATGGAGATAGCAAGGTCACTGGTGGGAGCATCTGAATAGAAGTATCCTGGCCTTTGTTTCTTTTGTCTATATGGTCATCCCTCATGTTTGTGTGGAGCTGGTTTTGACACAGTCTTGACCCTAGCAGTATTTTTTTTTAACACTTGCCTGGCAGCCAAGTTCTGATATTTCATTTTCATAGTTTCTTCCTTCCTGTTAAAATTGTCCATGTGCTTATAGATTTCAATTACTTCTCTGTGTAGTCTGGCGTATGGTAGCTTTCAGAGTGGTCCAGGATTTCTGTTTTTTCAAATAATATTCTATGGCCAGGTTGGTTTTATGCTTGTGTTCTGCTATTGCCGATTTTTCTGGCTGAGGAAATAGTCTGCGGTGCCTTTACGTCGAATTTTAACGTACGTGCCTGTGCAATAGCTCGCGTTTAGTGGTTCCTATGTAGACTTGTCCACAGCTGCATGTGGTATCACGATGGAGCTCCTGCAGTAGCTATGGGATCCCTCTTATCCTTTATGAGCGTAGCATCTATTGAATTTTCTTAATTAGGTCTGTAGATTGTTTGTAGGTTGTGCTTCTTCATCAGTTTTCCTATGCGATCAGTGGTTCCCTTGATGTATGGTAAGAACACCTTCCCTCCTAGATAGCACTTTATCTTTGTTCATGTGGCTTGTTCTTGGTCTTGCAGCCCTTCTGATTTCTGTATTAAGAGTAACCATTAGCCTGTAGAGCCCTGTTTAGGTGATTTCGAAGACCATCTTAGCAGGAGGTGAGGTTCACAGATTCTGTTTTAGTATTTTCAAAGAAGTTTTTATGGTGCTCCTTTTTTTTGCCCCTGGACTAGGTGATTGGAGTTTTTGTGTAGATATCATCGCAATGTGAGTAGGGTTTCTGCCACTGTATTGTCCCCAATTGCTGGTTTGGTTTCGCGGTATTCTAAAACATCTAAAAATGGCAGTTTTCCTTCATTTTCTTTCTCCATAGTAAATTGGATGTTTGGGTGGATCTTGTTGATATGGTCCAGGAACTTATTTAGTTCTTCTTCCCCGTGGCTCCAAATGGTGAATTTGTCATCCACATAACGGAACCATATGGTGGGCTTTTTTGGTGCTGTTTTCAGGGCTAGTTTCTCAAAATGTTCCGTATAAAAATTTGCTATTACAGGGCTAAGAGGGCTACCCATGGCTACCCCATCTTTCTGTTCATAGTATTCATTATCCCACTGGAAGTAGCTGGTAGTGAGACAATGTTGAAACAGGGCTGTGATGTCTTTTGGGAATTTCTGGTTAATGAGTGTCATGGTGTCTGCTGTTACTCACAGACAAGGTTTCCCCACCCACCCTGGACACTCCAACAGATATATACTCCACTTGCTTTCCCAACATCAGATCCTCTGAAAATGCCAGCCACAGACGCAGGCAAAACGTCAGGAGAGAATGCTGCTAGAACACGGCCATACAGCCCGGAAACCACACAGCACCAGAGTGATTCGGTAGGTAGAAAGCCAAGACAATACATTATTAATGTGTATTATTGTTATTATTGTTGTTATTTGTTAAATTTAATATACCGCCCTGTCTGAAGGAAGCTCAGGGGTGGTGAACAACATAAAATCATACATAAAATCATCACAAAATTACCATAAATACAATTAAAACAACAGTTAATACCTAACACAGCGTCCCATGAAACCCTTGCTTAAACCCTCCCCAGAAATATATATATATATGATGGGTCCTGATAGTATAAGGGACCCATATGGGGCAAAAAGGAGGGGCAGGGGGCACCCTCAGCGGTTGGTCTCACCAAAGGCCCGGTGGAACAACTGGGGATTGTGGTGCTGCAGAACTGGGTCCCGCAGGGCCCGGACAGCTGGAGAGGGATGTGCTGCACCAGGCAGGCTCCAGAGCTGTGAAGGCTTTGAAGCACAAGTAGTGGCCAACCGCGTCAGTGAGAGAACAGGGGACTTCCAGTAAGGTGGCAGGGTGAGAAACACAGGACTGCCAGGACATATGGGGCAAGCAGGTGCAGAAGATACGAAGACTGTTGAATAAACAGCGTCTTATAAGGAAGAGTGAAAAGAAGATCATAGGTGATGTTGAACTGTGCAGGATCAAGAAGTATTCCATCAGTGATTTAATGCCAAACTAAAACTAATCAGTGGTTGGAGTAAATCCAGTAGTAAGCCTGATGTTAACTGCCAGTGGCCCTACCATACACAAGTATTAGCCATGTTGCAATGTGAAGGAATGTTGGTAGAGGAGTGTGACAGAAAATGAAAGAAACCATCTGATAATTAAATGATGTATAAAGAAGAACTTTTGTAAGCAAACTACACACAATTGAACTTTTAAAAAAGCTTTTTAATAGTCAGCCCAAGAGGACTTCAAGTTTTTAGAAACTTTTTTGGGTTACCTGAATCAGTATCCATTGGAATAAGTCCTTCAGGTGATGAACTCTGAACTACTGGAGATACTACCGAAGAAAGCTTATAGGACATCAGGATAAGCTTTGCCACCATCTGCTTCCATTCAGGAATCAGTGTCAAATCACTGAAGTACAGTAAACCAGAGTTCAGGGCGATAATTAAATTACAAAAGTGAAATACAGAATTGATTTTTAAAAACTGTACACACATACATAATATCAACTCTTATTCAAGATTAAATCTCTCTCATAATAATGTTACAAGAAGAAGCGATTGAATTTATAACCCCCTTCTCTCCTACAAGGAGACTCAAGGGGGTTTACAATCTCCTTTCCCTTCCTCTCCACACAACAGATACCTTTTGAAGTAAGTGGGTCTGAGAGAGTTCCGAAGAACTTTGACTAGCCCAAGGTCACCCAGAAGGAATGTAGGAATGCAGAAACACATCTGATTCACCAGATAAGGGTCTGCCGCTCATGTGGAGGAATGGGGAATCAAACCTGGTCCTCCAGATTAGAGTTCACCTGCTCTTAACCATTACACCATGATGACTCTCAAGGGTTAAGAAATCATAACAGAGTAATTTTGCAAAACAGAGACTGTTTGATGTAATATTAATTATACTTCTACTGCTCAGTCCCTAATAAAACATTGTACCAGCCAGCAATGGTAGGAGGTACTGTATGCAAGTCTAGCTATACCAAGCAGCATAACTTGCAGTACAGATTCAGACAATATAAGTAATCTACAGGTGTAGATGAACAGTACTGTATAGAACAGAAACCATTAAGGACAAATGGTTAAAAAGAAGTAGCAACAATGTTGTGATGTGACACAAAAATGGGCAGAGACAGAAATGGGTCTAAACAAGTAAGAATAAACTCTAAGCAACACACACTTATATGCCATCCCAAATACTGGCCAGGCACTATGAACCCAGCCATGTAGATATTACCACACAAACTTAATAAACAACAGCAAGCAGCTGTAAATGAATTACAATACAGGACAGACTGGCCTCTGCTGCTGCCTCTTTGAAGGTTTTACCCCACTGCAGCTACATGTATCTGAAGCACAGAAGAAACAAATTATTGTGACCCCTACTAACAGTGCAAAGTAAAGTTACTCACTTTAATGGTAAATGATGCAAGGTTCCAGTTATGCAATGTACACGGCCATACATTGGAAATGAAGCAGCTGCTTGTAACAGAGATTTTTCAGCTTGCAGGATTTCTCCTTCAAGGCTTTCTAACAAGTTCTTAATAACTATAAGTGAATTATAAACAAACAGGAAAAAGCACAACCTTGTTAAACTGAGGTATGATATAGATATCAAATTCTGCAGCCAATAGACAGTTGCACAATGCTTTCAGCAAAGCTGGCAATTTGCTGGCAATTTAGACACAGATACATACAACATACAACGGCATCACTGCAAACTGTTCAACAACCCTATCAGAAATGCAATGTACATTTGAAATTGTTCCTAAACTTCAACAACACGATAAACCTGCTATTTCTACAAAAGGACTATTTAATAAGGTACACAGCTACAGGCAAAATTATAAAATGGTCCTGAAATAGTAATTTTAACATTCCTGGAGGAAAAAGCACGCTTATCAAGCCATTTGATGGGATAATCATAATTTGTCATATTAACCCCCAAATATGCATACCCCTAGCTTGTCCATAAGAAACTCAATTTCACTGTTCAACTAATAAGCACAGAACCCTGATGTTCACTATGAGGAGTCATTTCATTGTAAATGCTATGGCCTTCTATGGCTCAGGAGAATCCCCAAAATGTAAGAGGCTAGAAAATGAAATCTCGCAAGCTTTCCCACCCCGCCCACTTAATACTAACCAGCCAAAGTGTTCTTTTCCACAAGGTTAGAAGTATCCTTATCTGGCTGAAATGTGTCCAGAAGTGAATTATTTTTAGAACAGACTTGGAGAAGGCCTTTCTGATGTATCAAGAAGTTCAGTAGATAGGAAGCAGTCACACAATCGTAGGGCTTGGTACTTGTGCTGAGCTGCACTGCCACTTTAAACAATAGCTGTATTTTTTCAGGATCCTAAAATACGTTAAGAGGTCAGCAGGTTTCTTTACTGAACTTCTCACTTGCAGAGATCAATACTTAGTATAACATTTCTGTTAACAATTAGTTGAGTTAAATTAGATGTACATAATCCAAACTGCTGTTTTCATCTTGCACTTGGCTGGTAATAATAGTTTAGTAGTGGTTTTATTTTACATCATGTATACAGTTTATTAGATTTTTATGGTGGACCGCTTGTCATAAAGTGGTCTACACATATTTTACATAAAGCAAATAAGCAGGCACGGGCGAATCCAATCACAGCAGCCAACCCAGAGGCAAAAGAGAAAGCCACAGCTGTGGTCATTGAGCTTGCCAACCAGCAGTTCTGAAGAATGTTAGACGGGCCCTGGCTCTCCCTCCCTACAAACCAGCACACCAGGCAAGCTAGTTGCCATACCAGGAACTAGTATCAACCTCTCTGGTTTAATGTCAGACTATTTTGTCACTATCAATAAATTGATTCCATACCTGGAAATAAGGCAGGACACGATGAAGTTTCATTAACAATTCAAATGCCAAATTCTTTACTTCCTCAAATGTGCTGGCAAAACAATGCAATAGAGTTTGAACACAAGTGGGGTCAACTTCTTGCGTTATTTGAAACAATACTTGGCTCTGTCCTGTTTCAAAAGAAAATTACCCACAGTGGTACTATGTTATAATCTTGGAGGAAAAGAATTTACATCTAATTTTAGACCTTCATATAGATGACTCTTGATTACATCAAACTAATTATCAAAGTAATTCAACAACTCAGTGTTTGCAGTTCAACATAACAGTTTAGGGCACTTCTTTCTTTGCCTTTTGTAATTTACAGGATGTGCATGCTGCTTGGCAGGGTACACACAAACAGGTGGAAACCACCATGTGTAGAAAAAGGAATCAAAGGCCACTCACCAAACATGAGCCATTTAAAATTATGCCTCATTTGTCTGTCCTGTCATTGAGCTGCACATACCAATATGAACATATAAAGCCTAATTCACTCATTTGAGCAGGGCCTTATACCCTGCAAATGGGCAAAATCAACAACTGCTCCCACTTTCCTGGCTTTCTATGAAGAATCCAAAATTGAATTATTCAAGAGGGCTTTTTTACTCGGGTAATCGGAACATGCAATTATGAAATGGTTCAAAAATGCCTTGGTGAAGGGATTGGGACTATGGATTAAACAACAGTGCACTGTCTGTTGCTGTAAATATTTTCCTCCCAAGTAATTTCTGCATTGTTCAATGTTTTTAAATGCTTACACTTTGTTTCAGCTGTTTCAGATTTTGGCAATCCAAGCCCTTTGACCTGTTTATTGTATCCTGTTGACGGCATTTAACTTACACTATGTAATCTGCCTTGAATCTCAAAGAGAAAGGCAGACTATAAATGATGCAAATGTAAAATAAAAAGCAAACATAGAATATGCAAGTTACCAGGCTGAGGTAAAAACCTCATTCATATGTGTTTAATGCAGAATGCATTGAAAAACACGGAAATGAAACTTTCATACTTGATGGAGGATGCATGTCTTTGTAGGTTGCAGATACTTGAAACATGGCTAGGCTACAAAACTGTAAAAATCTTTCAGAAAAAAAAGACAAGGAAGGTCTAGAACGATGCACTGAATTCCATCCCCACTCAAGCTGGTATATCCTCCAAGTTCACTACTGTGCTTTTAAATAAGATATTGAAAGAAATGCAAGTGGCACCCAAACTTTATAAGAAAAACGCAAGTTTAGGGGGAAGTCACAGTACTCAGCAGCAATATAATCTGGGGAGACCAACTATGACTCCTCACACAGCTAAATAAGCTTGCCAGATGACCTTGGCCCAGTCCCACACTCTCAGCCTAAGTTACCTCCAGAATCATTGTGAGGATACAGTGGAGGAGAGGGGAATAATGCAAGCCACTTTGGGACTCCAGCAGGGAGTCAGGTGGAGTATTAATGGAGCAAATAATAAAACTCTCCATCCCAGAGTCAAGGTAGCTTACCTTCTGAAACAGGAAATATTTCAGCTATTATTCCCAAAAGAGTCAGTGCAGTAAATCTGGTTGGATGAGATGAACCAGGAAACAAGGCTCCAAAAAGCATACCACAGAGAGATGACATAAAATCCTAATGGAAAGAAGAGATATTTGATTGGATCACAGTGTGTATTATTTAGCATTGCCTTAGAAATGGAGAAAACACATTTGTCACATTGTTTAAACATACATTTAAAAAAGTCTACACAGCTGGATAATGTTTGTCATCATGTATTATATGCCAGCCACATGCTCCAGCCACCTTTTCTTATAGCCAGAACTGTTTTATTTAGCACTGAAAGGGTACAAAGAAGAACTGGAGAGTGCCTCACTCTATTTCCTTTCTGTTCCATGTCATTTTTGTGCTCACTAATCCCAGTCTTCATTATTAACCTTCTTAAAAGTATTTCCACAGAGAGATGCTCCTGGAAAACACTGACAATGATGCACTCTTTTGGAAGAAGATAATGAAACCAGAATTCTGTGAGTCAAAATACTTTAAACAATACCTTACTTTCATTCTTTCTATATTCCATCTCTCTCTCTTCTCCTTTATTTTCTTCCTCTGATTCTAACACCTCAATACTTTTTTGCTCTCTCAAGTTGCCTACACTAATGTTTTCCTAAGGATTTAATTATAGCTCATTCGGGCAGCATTCGAAAGTCACTGCAACGAAGAGCAAATCTGAATTCCCAATGGTAGTGGCTGTTGGGCTGTTTGACTAGTAAGCTGTATCATTTGGAAGGAATTATAGCTCAGAGGCTGGGGATATGTATTACGCACAAAGTGCCTGGAATATCCAATTATCAATTATAATTACATTTGGACACCTGCCACCAGTCAACACAGTCCGGGTTAGACCAATGTCCTGAAAGTATAAAGGTGACTTCGTATGTTCGTAACTTCTTCCCCATCACATATCAAGCCAGCTGCATTCTCCATGCCCCTGCTCTGAATCTGAAAAGTGCTAGCTAGTTGTTATATTCATTCGCTCAAATTTTAAGAGCAAGCTCCAGCACATACCTTGTAGTCTTGCAAAGTCACTAATGGATTCCATTCAAATTGCTTAACTGAATCTTGTTTTTGTTTCAGGTGCTGCATTTTGTAAATTGTTTGGGAACTTTCATGTATCCGACAGAACAACTTTTTAAAAGGAAACAAAACACCAACAGATGAGGAAGATCGAACATAGCAGCACCACAGTTCATTTTTGAAAAAAGACATAGTGAAATTTTATTTTCAGACCACTTTGGCAATAGAAGCAACACGCTGGTTCCAAGCTCTGACTTCAATTACCTTTTTCAACAGGGAACAGATCTGTTGCCTCACTGCTGGCGACTGGCTGTTCAAGTTATATTTAATAAAAAATTTAATCAGCTGCATCTCTTCCAGGGAAATAGTTTCTGTGCTCCGGTGGTTTTCACAAAGCAAACCTAAAGCATCTATCCGTACCTTTAAAGAGAGCCAGTAGGAAGTTTTTAATAATGTTTGTCTTTTACTGCAGGAGAAAAATAATATTTAAAAAAACACACCAAAAATACTTAGGCTTGTACCTGATCATGTTGATGAACCAGGCCTTGTTTTATACAACCAACAGAGATAAGGCCATCGTGCATGATGTCTGTAAAGTGCAAGTGCCCATGGGCTCTGGCTGTCCTAAGGCATGCCATCAAAGCTCCCAGTGCCCCTCTGGTACTGCAGGAACCTAAATAAAAGCACTGAAGTCTTGTAAACAATACATTAGGCATCAATCGCCTTAAAAATCTGCTAGAAATTATCCCTGCCTACAGAAATTCAACCCACAATTAAGTTCATGCCAGTTAGCTTTTGAGATGCCACTGCAATGCTGTGAAATTACTTTTACAAGTGATACTTAGGAAACAATGTTTGTATTCCCAGGAATCCAGAAAAAAAACAAAGAAAAAACAAAAGAGAAAAGGCTGCACTAACCACACTCAACTTAAAAATGGTTCTGTTCCATTTTCCGCATCACATTAACATGTAAATATTTCAGCATCACTTATGACTACACCATGTGGTGTGCTTTTTTAAATGTGGCTACAAAAATAATTTTTCAAGTGCAATGGAATCACCTCCCCAGCCCTTTCTAAAGCCCACCAAGCTCCCAAAATCATGCTCTCAGAAAATAGAAGACCTTCATGAGCATCTGGTAGAAAATGACCTTTCACTTCAACCCCAAATTCTCAGTTGTTTCTATCACATAAGCAACTGAGATCCTGCAATTTCTCACACCCCATCCTGGCCAGAAAATATCTGCGACAGGAAAGCAACATCAATGCCCCCCACCCACTCCAGCCAAACTATTTCGAAGAAGAAGAAGAAGAAGAAGAAGAAGAAGAAGAAGAAGAAGAAGAAGAAGAAGAAGAAGAAGAAGAAGAAGAAGAAGAAGAAGAAGAAGAAGAAGAAGAAGAGGAAGAAGAAGAAGAAGAAGAAGAAGAAGAAGAAGAAGAAGAAGAAGAAGAAGAAGAAGAAGAAGAAGAAGAAGAAGAAGAAGAAGAAGAAGAGGAAGAGAAGAAGAAGAAGAAGAAGAAGAAGAAGAAGAAGAAGAAGAAGAAGAGTTGGATTTGTCCCCCCTTTCTCTCCTCTGGGAGACTCCGAGGAGACTTACAGAGCTCCTTCCCCCCTCACAACAAGCACCCTGAAGTGGTAGGTGGGGCTGAGAGAACTGCGAAGAGACATGATTAGTTAAGGTCACTAAGCTGGCGTGTGTTGAATTAATACAGAGCTAATCTGAATTCCACTGGAATGCATACTCCACAGCTCAAGCTGATAATGGAGAATCAAAACCAGTTCCTCCAGATTAGAATGCACCTGCTCTTAGCCACTATGCCACTGCTGCTTCAGACACCTGAAGTAGAACATAGATGCTTACTCTTACCAACACAGGATTCAGCTGAAGTCTGAAGGATTTCAATCATGTAGTTTAAGCTTTCAGGGCTACACTTCAGCAACTTTGGTAGATAGTAATCTGTTATATAGGTGGTTTGCTCTGTATTCCCATCACACAAAATCAAAAGCAGCGGAGACACCCACGTCTCATGCCAATCATCAATCCAGGCTTTTTCTTCCATTAGAGATATAAGATGCTTCTTGTGATTCACAAACATGATTTCCAACAAGTCACTTGCATAAGGAGCAAAGGACTGGTAACAAATAACATCCAGGATCAGAGCAAAATTACATTATATCCATTTTACCGTTATCACAGCCGATGCTCTCCACGAGACAGCCAAGTGAGGAATATTTGCCTTTAACATGCCATTCTAAATTTAACAAGCTCTCAGTCAATGTCAAGAAAAAAGGATCTAGTTTTACAGCGGATCCTTTTGTGGTGGCCCGGTGTATTTGGAGGACATTCTTAAATATGAGTTTGGTCTGATGCCTAACAGCGTCCAAAGGATGTTCCCAATGTGAATACACATAGTCCAGCACTTTTCTAATTGTATCAGAGTTTCCATTGAGAGCAAGATTCAGGTTTTCAGAACTTGACTGAAGAGCACTCAATGCTGAATTTGTCCATATTGCTAAAACTCTGGACAAGGATGCTGCCATGTTAGACTTTTTTAACCTTTAAGAGATAAGAAGATCAGTGAGAAAGAGGAGCATTGCCATATTTTATGATTGGTAACATTTTTCATCCCCTATTTTCATACCATCAGGAAACTGCTATTGCTGTACTACATAGTAGTGTAGACATCAAAATGCAAGGTTTATGAGCCGGGGGATTTTATCTCTGTACCCACCTGCAACACTGCGAGTAGCAGAGTGCTGGGCTAGGTGGACTCTGGTCTGATCCAGCAGGCTGTTTCTTATGTTCTTATGTTCTTGCATATTTGTCATTCCCCTCAAGCCTTTAGTGGCATTATTTGTCCCATTGGGGAGATGCACATTCATCAAATGTTTGCATAGGCAGTCCTTTGCCAAGAGGAAAAGAATGTTCCCTGGGGCTGTTTCAGGATGAGAAAACATCCTCTCTGAAACCCAATACAAATGGGGGCCATGCAACATTTTAGAACTGAGTTCTCTTGGGAAACTCACAGGTGACATCCTGCTGCCATTTCACATTGTGGTCACAAGTTAAATGTAATGTGAAGCTTGGGTCTGAGTGGGGATATGAACTTGATTCATCCATGTCCCAGTCTGACGCTCTAACCATTATACTACACCAGCTTTTGCAAAAAAGGGCAGATGGACACACTACTGTTCAAATCAAGCATTCTCCCTTCTTCTCACTGAATCTGAACTGCCCATTTATAGTAACAACAACATTGATAGTTTATCCACCACTGAGCTAAATAAAAGTTTATATAAGATGGAGAAGCGTAGAAGGGGGAATAGATAGATCCTTGAAGCACTTTAACATATTTTAGGTCTCAGGGTCTAACCAGCTTCTCTTTTTCTCACAGACAATATATTTGGTTCTGTTTTCTTTCTGTAAACATATCCCTGTGTTTCACAGATGTGTATTATTTGGAATGATAAATGAAGAATCTCCCTTGGATAGACTAAAACATCCTGTACATTAGGATAGTAAGTTAAGGCTCAAGTTCAGCTATGGGTAGCATCCAAAGTGCAATCACAATATAGTATTCTCAATGGCTGCCTCACAGCTGTGGAACTCTTCTTATCATTGTGATCTGCCAAAACACAAGCCACCAAGGGCTCTTCTATTTGGGCTTTCTGATATCCAAGTTTAAGGTTTCAATTATGCATGTATTATTTAGTCCAGTTTAGGATGTTCCATGAAATGCAACCTTAGTCTTATCAACAACTAAAATTGTATTCCAAGTAAAAGTAGGTTTACCTTGTACTTAGGGCCAATAAAACAGAGAAAATATCCAGGAGCAGTTTCTCTCCATGGTGTCCCATGTTGCCATCCCTCCATTCTAACATGGCCAGTGCTCCATGGCAAACAAAAAGGAGGACTGAGTCGGAGAGTTTGGCTGTGCAAAGACTCCCACAGCTGTCCACAAACCAGTCTGGTACATTTGAACATTTCAGTGAGCCATGAAGCAAGTCGCTGATCTGCAAAACATAAATGAATTGAAGCCACTGATGGGATGGAAAATGCTTATGACTGAACGGGAAACTGGCAAAAACCCAGGAAAATCATTTTCCATTAATATCCCAGACTGTGGAACATCCTCCCCACGGAGGTACAGTTGGCCCAATCCTTGCTGGTCTTCCACATACATTTAAGATAGGGCTGTTCTGGATGATCTTGGGGAATTTATTTTTATTTGCTGAGCTCTAGACTACGACTTAAAATTAAAATTCCTGCATTAATATTCCTGCTGCTGCTGTTACTTGTTTGACTTTATTCTTACTGGTTTATTGCCTGTATGTTTTAATTAATTTTAAATGTATTGCTCACAGATATTATTCATTTTTTAAAATCAGTGCCGAGCTAAATCGGGTTTATTTAAGCTCTTCAAAGACCACTGACCAAGACAGTCCAAGGTAGCTCAATCTCAACAGATCGTGGAAGCCTGGGAAGATTGCACCTGGCTGCTACTTGGACAAAAGGACATCAAGGAAGGCCAGGGTTGCTACACAGGCAGCAGCAAAACAATTTTTTTCATCTCTTGCTTTGAAAATGCTGACTGGCTGCAACCTGACAGCTCTTTCAACCATCAGGGCCACTGGATAACCGCTGAGAACTGTAAAACGACCATTGGTATTCACCAGTGAACGGTCCTTCTCCTCTGCACTAACAAATTAACAAAAGATGTCCTCCAGCACAGTGGGAGAACATCTCGTGTATTTGCAGCAATTTCATCCAGCCTGCAATCAGATTAATGTACTATAATGGTGCTTTTAGTATGGCTGCAAAAATTCGTATTTCTTTCTTTTATAAAACTCACCAAACAAGGTAGCTTTTCAACTGGCACAAACATAGTCTTGATGAAGAGAATAAGAGCCAACCCGGATGTAGTCTGGACAGTCTGTAAGAGTTCTTCTGCATAAAAGAGAAAGAATAATGGCATTACTTTTATAGAATACAACATGCAATATTTTCAGTACTCATGGCTACAACATACATCACACAGATCCTTACAACAGCACCAAAAAGGACTGAAGGAGGAGCAGCACTAATACACATACCAGAATGGAAACTTGCAAGATACAACAATATTCAAGGAAAACATCATTTAGGCACTGAACCCACTCATGTACCCAACACCCTGCTTGCCACTTTTTTGTTTGTTTGAATTTGTATACCGCCCTCTCCTCCCCTTGCATGTCACCCCTCAATTCCTCCCCTCCCTTGCATGCCTCCCCTCCCTCCACTAGGATGGGTGGGTCAGGTCCAATTGCTGGGGCCCCTCCCCTATGGGGCAGCTCAGGGCGGTGTCCAACATCATATCCAAACATTTAAAACAATCATATACAACATTAAAATTAAAATTAAATTAAAATTACCATTCCCATCCAGATTATGAATCTAAACAGTAAGGTCCTGGGATTCAGGAAGCAACAATTGCGCAGCAGGAATTCTTTCCTATATTACACTGCAGCAATATTTTGTATCAACAAAATGCTTTATATTTTATAGAAACGAATGGATATAACATAGAGAAAAAATATACCACCTGTAGAAAAAAACCTACCACAATTCAAACATTAGAAATAATCACGAAGAAGTCATCTTACATTAATTTTCCTTAATAAAAAATCACCCTTTTTAATCTAGTTATTAGAGGGCTGTGAGCAATAGAGTAAAACCGACTAAATTTTAATAACAAGTACTTACCATTGATTAAAAAGCAAGTAAAACTTTTCAATAGCCCACACATACTTTTCCAAATAGGAGAATCTGGTCTCTTCCAAAGATTTTCCTGAATATTTGCTTGGATTTTTTGTACCAGCATCATTGATATTTTAATACCCATCAACAAATCATGCATCAGTCGAGTTTGGGCAATGTGATTTCCAATGAGTTTTCTATAAAAATAAATTTTAACAAGTAGGTCTTGCAGCAAAAACATGACAGCTGGAACTCTTACAAACTTTTGCCAGCCTATATGTTTGCACGAAGTGGACTACAAAGTTGATGGATAAATACATCCACAACACATATATTGGTGTGTCCATGTAGAGGACTGCCTAGATCAAAAAGCCCCCATTAATATCAGATATGATTACATTCCAGAGGATGTAAGGAAAGGATTCTTAGCCTCTTCAAAACCAAATGCATGGGACAGCATCTTACACAAGACCTCTGGACTGTAAACTATGAGAAGTATGAGTACATAATACCTCAAGAGCTTCTGGTCACAGAAAGTCACAGTAAGAGAAATAACATATTCTCTCTGTTGCTAGCCTTTTGATCAAAACATTGAATTGATTAAAGGTATGAAAACAACCCAACAGCCCAGATGCACCAGATATGCTCAGATCACAGCCTTCTTTGAAGGTCCCCTACTTTAGGGCTTCCAGGGCTTTTAGCCCTAATGTATGGTATAAATTTAGGCTCTCTTTACAAACACAGTTTCCAGAATGCTATAATCTTTCCAGGAAGTATCATCTCTCTGATACTATCAGAATATCTGTATCAATGCTAACACCTATCCCAAGTGCACTTTCCATATATATTCTAGTACCACGCTTTTACAGTAGGACAAGTATATTATCCTATCAGAGGTCAAATTTTTTAGAACACACAAAATAAAGTATCAGACGCCAAGCTGCACCAACCAGGATCCAGCCCAAAGTCCACCAATGACAGACAGTTACAAACTCCTGGTCTAATACCAGAAGAGAACTAGGACATCAGACCAGTAGTGATTCTTCCCCACTGAAACCTAGGTAAATTCAAGTGCATAAGAGAGGTTCATCTAGAGCTAAATTTTGGTGGATAGTTTCCAAACACTACCAACTACCAATCAACAGAAACACTGCAGCATTGGATCTTTCCTCCTCAAGAAAGGCAGGGAATGATTTCTCCTCCCTTACTTTGCTTTCTTTACCCAATTTAACCTTTCACATCTCTTTTCCATTTCTCTTCTCTTAAGCTCTGCCATGTCCTGTTTCAGAATGGTTCTTCCCATTACATCCTTGTTATGGACTCTCTTTCCTTTGTCCTAAACTGTTTTCCAGTTTATCTCACTGTACCTCTAGTCCTATTTTGAGAAGGCCTGTACTGTCTGGATTGGTTTGCTCCAGACAAGATAACTGGGAAGAACATAATTTTGGTCCTAAAGATAATGTTAACTGGGAACTTAGGCCCTTTCCGCACGGGCCAAAAACGACGGCCTGGGGGCAGTAAAAGCAGCAGCCCCCCAGGGCCTGCAAGTTCCGCCTGGCGGCGCTGCTGCAACGCCAGCAGCGCCGACAATCACGGCAGCTCCCATACCCCAGAGGCGGCGTCAGGCCGCCCTAAACAACAACCCTTTAAAGGGTTGTTGTTGAGGGGAAAGCGTCTTCCCGGCGGCGCGGTGCGAACCGCACCGCCGGGAACACGCTGTTTCCCCTTCCCTTTCCCATTTACCTCTGTGGCCAGCCATCCTGCCTTTGGCCTCCTAAGTCCCTCCCTGCGCATGTCCTCCGACCACCTGGAGGTCGGAGGGGAGCAGCGTGGGCCGAGCTGAGACTTCCCGCAGGACGGCGTGCACTGAGGTAAATCATCAAGAGAGAGGGGAAAGAAGCGACCCCATCAGCGAGCCATGCGAGCCTCTCCAGAGGGCGTCAAAAGCGTCATGCTACTGCATGCGAGTGACCTCCTTGCCCTCCACGCCGGCAGAATTCTTGCCGGCGTGGAGGCGCCTCGATGGCCGTGGGGAACGGCCTTAGCTTAAAACGACACAAGTACACAGTAGGATTGGATAAACTGTTTTCACTTGTTTTCCATAGAACAGTGACCTACTAGCCCCATTTTCCTTGCTGATTCTCTATTTCTAGCCTACATCTTGTAAAGGCAATAAAGTTACTTGCTGATTGTTTTGTTTTCCTTTTTATTATTATTTCATATAATTATTGGAGAGAATGTTAACAGCAGCAAAAACGCTAGCAACAGAGAGCCAGGGAACTAGTAATATGTCTCTACTGAAGGGTTAGAATCAGGAGAGTTGGCACGTCAGACTAATGGGTAAGCTCAGGAAGATAATACTAATATGCTTTCTTAGCAAAACATTTACAGAGATGTTCTTGAAAAAAATGGTAACCATTTTTTGAATGAGGAAAAATCCACAGAAGGTATGCATACTAATATTGAAATGTTTTAAAATATTACAATTGTGAAGTATAACTTCAGAAAGTTTCACCTTTTCTTTCCTGTATCTGTTTTGACAGCTTTCTGAACACTCCCTGAATATAGCTGATCACAATAAAAGTCTTATTTCCTGTAGATGTGTCAGCTATGTTTCCATTCAAAGGTGAACAGATTGCTCAGCGTTAGATATCTATATCTAACATCCAAATACATGTGCATTCAAATAAGTGACAAAACGGTCTTCTATGTGCAGATATTGACCTCTAAGTGAAAAAGTACATTTGGGGCTATTAAAGAGAAATATTAATTCATCTGTGAATGGATTCTGCATATTTAAAAAAAAACAATCCAAGCAAAAGATCATAATCCCAGTATTTCCATGAGGATAACCAAATCTTATACCCCACATAAGCAACCCAGATGTTTACAAATGCAGCAAAGGCACTACAAGTCATCCCTGGTAGCTCACGAGCTCAACATGGTCATGTTCCCAAAAATGATACTCTCCCGTTGGTCTAAAGTTAGATTTATATCCTGCCTGTACAAAGCCAGTGTAGCGCCATGGTTAGCATCAGATCAGAATTTGTGAGACCCTCATTCAAATCCCTACTCTGCCTCTGAAGCTTGTTGGATGACCTCAAGCCAGTCACATGCTCTCAGCCTAATCTACTTAATAGGGGTGTTGCATGAATGAAATGGAGAAGGGAACAACATAAGCTGCTTTGGGTCCCCACTGGGGACAAATGGAGGAAGATAGGGAATAAATCAAGTAAACAAATGAATAAAGGAAGTACTAAATTATTGTGAAGATTTTCACAATCTTCCCCTCCCTTGCATGCCACCCCTCCTTCCCTCCCCTCCCTCCCTTCCTCCCCTTCCCTTGCATGCCACCCCTCCCCCTCCCTCCCCTCCCTTCCTCCGCTAGGGTGGGTGGGCCATGTCCAGATGCCAGGCCCCCTCCCTCCCGTCCCTTGCATGCCATCCCTCCCCCTCCCCCTTCCTTCACTAGGGTGGGTGGGCCATGTCCAAGTGTTTCACTAGCTAGTGCCAAACCTCTAAAAATCCAATAAAACTTTTGAAAGAGAGAATTCTTATATGTACTGTTTAACTCCCAGAATGGTTTTGATAAAATTTTGACAAAAAATAAGTGAGCAACAAGGTCTATTTTCCAAAATATGACTGAATTCAACAAAGAGATATGACTCAATCCTAAACAATAGATAAGGATAACTCCTAAACTGCAGATAAGGAGACATCCATCTAAATAGCACTTCTTGTGCCCTTCTGTACTCTTTTCACATTTCCCCCTTCACTTTTTCTGAGCAGCGGTACTCACCTGTTTTCATCCTCTATTTCGAATAATGACCTCTGTAGAAACTGAAGAGCTACAAAATTATAGTTGGAAGAAAAATCAAATAATATAAACAGCATTAAGCTCAATGTCAGAACAGAAATACATTTTTAAATGTTTTTCTGTGTTACTTTCATCTCAGTCTCTCTTCCTTCACCTGTTGGAATCTCTCTGCTAAAAATCTAGATTCTAAAGTAACCCTTCAGGATAATAGCTGATTCCATTCTGTAGAGAATTTAAAAAACCCCCACCTGATGATGCAGTCATCAAATACATGTACCAGCCCCTGATTTTCCATTTATAGGACAGCAGTAAGAAATAAAGAAGTTTGGGGTGAACACATATTACTGGAAGAAGCTCTCTACTGAGGCTCATGGCAGCCAATATAAGTCATAATCCACAAACAAACCAGCGTGGCATAGTGGTTAAGAGCAGGTGGACTCTAATCTGGAGAAAGGATTTGATTCCCCACTCTTCCACATGAGTGGTGCAATCTTATTTAGTGAACCAATTTTGTTTTCTCACTCCTACATTCTAGCTGGGTGACCTTGGGCTAGTCACAGTTCTTCAGAACTCTCTCAGCCCCACCTACCTCACAAGGTGTCTGTTGCCAAGGGAATGGAAGGACAGGAGTTTGTAAACCCT
Source organism: Sphaerodactylus townsendi (assembly GCF_021028975.2). Lineage (NCBI taxonomy): Eukaryota > Metazoa > Chordata > Lepidosauria > Squamata > Sphaerodactylidae > Sphaerodactylus > Sphaerodactylus townsendi. Next base: position 50,997,295 of record NC_059425.1, on the reverse strand, counting down.
TTTGAGACTCCTTATGGGACAGAAAGGGGGGGAGTATAAATCCAAAATCATAATCTTCTTCAATATTACTTACATTCATTTGCCATTCTGATTCCATAACATATGAAATAGAACAACAGAAGGTTCATTCTCCAATGTTAAGATTTAATTGGAACTAATAAAGATACTGTCTTGATCTTGGCTTACTCATGCAGCAGAACAAGGAGGCAAAATGATCCATGATGCTCAAAGCAGAGTTATATCCAATAATACTATTTATCTTAACTAAGAAGAGTGTAACTGCTCAGGATCACAATGTGTATCATGTCAGTCAGTGAGTGGGGCATACAATTTGTTTTAATGTTATCTGCAACGTGTGTGAATTTTGTCACTTTAGAACTGTACCAACATGCTCCCTAATTCTACTGCATTTATAAGCCTTCTCTACTTGTCTTCCTCTTTAAACTTCTCACATTCTGTACAGCAGGCTTTTCCACCACCTATAGAGTTGGCCAAAGAAATATTTTTCTCATAATTCCCAGAAGTCAAGCAACATAAATTCATGTTATTATAAAAGCATCATAAACGAGCGTAAAAAATACCTTCTTTGAGCAGAACATTCAGACTTGATCTACCTGAAAAATCAAAGAACATATTTTACTAGCTAATAACTACAATATCAATATATAACTTCTATATTGGTACACTGCAATTTTTTTAAATCATTGATCCTACCTGTATTGGTATGTTCAACACAGGAAACAAGGTTTTCCATAATCTTTCTATACTGAGACAGATCTGTAGTTTTTAATTCTTCTCTGAGGCAGCCAATAAAACTATGCGTAGCTTCTGTCAGAAGACATTCTGGAAGGCCATTTAAGGAGCTGAAAGTAAAGAGGCCATAGCCAAGTTATTTAAAACACAGATACGAAAAGCATCCAAGATAATGCAACATACAACTGCATCTATCTGGGAATCACAACAGATAAGATTGCTGCCTCCAATACAAACATGTAGGTAAATCTGTTTACAGGACTGTATCAAAATAAGAAAATGTGTTTTATGTTTCCCTAACATGGAAACCCAGACCTTCTGTGAAGCTTAAGAAGAATGTCTTCCATCAATTCTCTTTATATCTGAGGTGGTTGATAATGGATGGCACCATCAGTCAATCAACAGAAAGTGCAGCACAGAGATAAACTGTTAACTGCTGCAGATTAAAATGCTTTTGACATTTTTACAAACCACAACTACAAGGCCAGTTGAAAAGTTAGCAACCCTGTACAGAATCCTTTAAATTATTCCATCCATGACTCACTCAGATTTTATATTAACAGCAACAAGGACTGGGTACATGTCAGATTTTTCACATTTTCCAGTCAGACAAAAGACACTGTATAGCCTTAACATTAGACACATTAATTTTTGCCTTGGCACAGAACAAACCAGAAGTAATACCCAGAAATATACCTGAATGAAAAAAAGAAGAATTTGTTCTTGTATCTCACTTTTCTCTACCTTAATGAATCTCAAAGCGGCTTATAACCACAATCCCTTCCTCTTCCAGTAACAGACATTTTGTGAAGTGGGTAGGGTTGAGAGAGTTCTCAGAGAACTGTGACTGGTTCAAGATCACCTAGGCAGGCTTCATGTGGAGGAGTGGACAATCAAACCTGGATCTCCAGATTAGAATCTGCTACTCTTAACCACTACACCACCCTAGCAGTTTTAATTTTTAAACAAACAAGTAAAACATTCATTTAATTTTAAAAAGTAGCTTCAGAGGAAATTCACTAGGAAATTGTGAACAAGTTTGCATGATTTCTTTCGATCATCATGAAAATAAACATAAAGATTACATTCCAGAAAAATATTTTGTGGACTACAGCTAATTTCATGCAATTTAAGGTAATGGATTATAATTAGGCAGACAATGAGATAAGAGGTTATGCAAACCAGACAGCCCCACAGTCCAACCAAAGGACCACGGAGAGGAGAAAGTATGGAGGAAGATGTTTGTGTCGCAACAGTATTCCCAACAGCCTGCACCTTTAAACCTTTTTGCGCCCATTACTGATATTCTCTACATAATTTCCAGTTCCAACTTGTAGCTGTATGTCAAAATGAATGCTATTTCTTCACCCGCTAAGACTTTTCACATTAATTTTCTTAAACTACTGATTTTAATCATCGCCTTAAGTGCAGATTAGAAAGTTGTGGCACATAAAATAAACAACTTTTCTATTTTTTAAAAAACTGGCTCATATACATTACCTTGCTAATACCTTTTTCAAAGGGTTCTTTATATTGAGTGACAAAAATAGTGCTCCCAAAATACTTATACAACATTTAACCATGGGATCACACAAGGAGGTTGTATCCATCTTTTGAAGTAAAGGCACAATCTATGTTAACAAAATAAGACAAATGTTTAAGTTAGCATTAAGTACTATATCCCACTAACAGAGTAAAATTAAGTAAATATTAGATTGCTTAAGCAGCATATAGTTGATAATATAAAAACAATGAACTTCATCAGCAAACATGAAATGCATTGACAAAAAAGGAGGGGCTCCTAACAGAATACCAGTACACAAACAAACAACAGTGAACATACACACCACTTGCATATAAAATAAAATAACTTCAGAATCACATAGAAAGCTCAAGTAAAGACACTCTGGAATAATATCCACGGATCATAGTATAATACTTAAAAAGGCAAGCTGGCCAAATGTGCCTGTTAATCAGAATTCCCGTAGCAATCTATAACATGTCATGACACATTCACCGGGTGAACTATTAGGAAGCCATAAAATTCAATACTCCCAGCAACCATTAATAATTTGATTTGATGATCCAGATGACAAGGGTCTCTTATCAACCAACACATCTTTCAGGACTATTGTCTTATACTCAGTCAATCAGCTGGTAGAGCTCAGTCAATCAGCTGGTAGAGCTCAGTCAATCAGCTGGTAGAAAACAACCCAAAGGTTCCCTAGCTTTTTTCTGTAAGAGTAAAGTAGAAACCTACTGCTCTTCCAAGGGAGAGAGATCTATGGTATATTTCACCAGTAGGTGAATATCTTTTGTTTTGCCTGGCGGTCTTTCTAGTGCTGTGTGTTTGTGTGGTTTTAATTTTAATTGAATTTAATAATTTTGACTGAATTTAATTACTTTAATGTTTTTATGTTTACTGTCTTGTGGACCCCCTTTGGGAGAAAAGGCGGCGTAGGAATTCTTTATATAAATGCTATAGTGGTTAACAGAAGTAGACTCTAATCTAAAGGACTGAGTTTGATTCCCTGCTGCTTCCCATAAGAAGCAGACTCTCATCTGGAGAACCTGATTAGATTCCTCACTCATCCACATGCAGCCTGCTGAGTGATCTTGGGCTAGTCACAACCAGTGGTGGGATTCAAAAATTTTAACAATAGGTTCTGATGGTGGTGGGTCGGGTGGGGCGTGACGTGGTGGGGGCGTGGCCTGGGCGTTCCGGGGGTGGGGCATTCCAGAGCTGGGCAGTTCCAGAGCGGGGTGGGCATTCCTCACTTGATGAGATTTGTTGTACCCAAGGACAGAGATTACCCCCTTGTTCCTAGTGGAGTTAATCATTAACAACCGGTTCTCCAAACTGAGAAAATTTTAACAACCGGTTCTACCGAATAGGTGCGAATAGGCTGCATCCCACCTCTGGTCACAATTCTCCCAAAACTCTATCAGCAACACAAATCTCACAGGTGCCTGTTGTGAGGGGGGAAAGGAGGTCACCCAGCAGGCTTCCTACACATGAAGCCTGCTGGGGGACCTTGGGACAATCATAGTTCTCTCAGAACTCTCTCAGTCCACCTACCTCACAAGGTGCCGTAGGGAAAGGAAGGGAAAGAGTTTGAAAGCTGTTTTGAGACTCCTTTCGAAAGAGAAAAGTGGGCAATAACAATGAACTCTTCTTCTAAAATAAAAAGTAACTAAATCTTCAAATAAAAACTGAATCCTACAATTATTGGAAGAGGAATTAAAAGTAGGTTTAGGTCTAAATATATTTGTACAGTTCTAGAGATGCCTCTTTCCCCTTTGGGAAAAAAATCAGCCAGCTTAATCTTTCTAAACATTGACTGAAGTTCTACCATTTGACTGAATGAACCAAACAAGGATTCTGCATTTGAGAGAAGAAATCTAATTTTGCTGCCAAAATCAGAATCTGGACTTCTATTTATACAGCAAAGGAAGACAAATGCAACTTCTAGTTTTTATTCAATCTGCTTTTTCAAAGTTACACAGTCAAACAAATGCTGTGATTTTGTGCAAACAAAGACTGGGGTGGAGAAGACTGTTCTGAATAGCAAGATGAAAGAGAGACAGTCACTGAAGAAATGTCAGAAACAGAGAACAATAGACACATAAGGTTCAGAAGTTTGTTTTTTGAACCAAATTTGTTTAGGATGAGGGGTTGTTTGTTTACAGGGGCTCCAAACATTGCTCACATACAAGTTTAGCCTTAATTAGCTCTAACACTGTAACATTAAAAGGGTTAATGTGAAAACACCGAACCTGTTTGATACAGTGGATTTGCTGAATGCCATCAGACAGCCTCCCACAGTGCAACAGAAGAGAGGCCAGGTTTTGTCCTTTAGAATCTGCAAAAGCTGTTCATTGAAAAAGATAAAAATGCTTTTACTACGGGCTCCACAATATAACATCCAGCTTCTACCGGTAGGTTGTGTCTGCTATTCCCAAGCGTAGAGTTATGCAACGATATGCAGATGCAGCACGTATTAATGGTTTCCATTGAGTTTTACAGTACAAATTTAAAAGGGAATAGTTTACAGCCATCACCCATTAACAGCCATACTTCTGTTTGCTATAACTGGTAGACAGATCAGATTATGTGGCTTTCCTATGTTTCATAAAGCAGAATTTTAACAAGTACCGTACTAGAAGAAAAAATCACAATGATTACAAAGAATTCAGTTGTTAAAATTATAATTACTGTGCAATTAGAGGCATAGAAGGCATCTATAACTGTGGTGCACAAAGTTAACATGGAATGTGCAGCAAAATCAGCGTAGCTATACACAGCTTTCTCTTAAAAGTAAAGGACTCCTTCAAGCTCCCTACAGATGAACAAAAATGGACATTAAAATGATTTGTACTGCTCATACACTAGATGGGGATTTCTCCCCCAAAGCAGTAATGCCAAGGACTGCACAGTGAGAAAATGGTGCTGCCCAGGATGAACATGCAAAGAAGCAAAAACCAATCTCCTTGTGCAATCACCGGTCACATCAAGTATGATCCTTAGCTTAACCACCTCTGGGTGGAACTGTACATGTTTAGACTTCTGGACTTATATCTATAGAACAGAATCTTTTTGACAGCAAGTAAATCCATAAGGAGTCTCAAAAGCAGCTTACAAATTTCTTCCCTTCTTCTCACCACAACACACACCTTGTGAGGTAAGTGAGGCTGAGAGAGTTCTGAGAGGAGTGTGACTGGCCCAAGATCATTCAGCAGGCATCATGTGTAAAAGCAGGGAAACAAATCCAGTTCACCAGATAAGAGTCTGCCACTCATGTGGAGCAGTGGGGAATAAAACCTGGTTCTGCAGATTAGAGTCCACCTGCTCTTAACCACTACACCAGGCTGGCAAGTGGGACAAGTACCCAGGTCAAGGCAACTATTTTCAGCAAGGGAGTCTGAAGAACTGAGTCAAATTGATATGATAAGAGATCAAGTTCTAGACTCACTGGAAAAATTAAAAATCAGTAAGTTTCTGTGTCCTGATGGCATACATTCAAGAAAGCAGAAGTGGGGTAGTGGTTAAGAGCAGGTGTACTCTAATCTGGAGGAACTGGGTTTGATTCTCCGCTCTGCCGCTTAAGCTGTGGAGGGTTATCTGGGGAATTCAGATTAGCCTGTGCACTCCCACACACGCCAGCTGGGTGACCTTGGGCTAGTCATAGTTCTTCTGAGCACTCTCAGTCTCACCTACCTCATGGGGTGTTTGCTGTGACGGGGGAAGGGAAAGGAAAGGACTCAAAGCCCCTTTGAGTCTCCTTACAAGAAAGGGGGATATAAATCTTCTTCTTCTTCTTAGGGAACACAAATGAGACATTTTTGATCCACTAACCAATTTATTTAACTTGTCACTAAAAACCAGCTATTGAACCAAAAGACTGGAGATTAACAAGTATTATGCCACTAGTTAAAAAGGGCTCCAGAGAAGAACTAGGCCAGTTAGCCTAACATCTATCCCAGACAGATTATTATTAAGTGTAATTAAAGACAGAATTATTGGGCACATAGAGTAATACAGCCCCATGCAAAGGGGGAAGGCTGAAAGGGCTCTAGGGAGCGGCACAACCTTGTGCCAGCACGTTTGCCCTCCCCAGGGCACTTACCCTGGTGGAGGAGGCAGATGTGCTGGCGGCCGCACATCCCACAGTCCTGCCACCAAAAAAACCCAGAAGTTTGGGGTGGGGCTGCACTTGTATCCTGCTCGGATGCCAGTATGGGGGAGGGGGGAAGGAAGGGCATTCCCGGGGACAGGTCCGCCATTAGTTCTCCCCTGGGTTTAGGGCCAGTTGCATGGTGCACCAGCCCTCAGACATACGCCACACTTTCTGTGGTATACGTCCATTCAGGTCTATGGGGCTTTTCAGCAGCAGGGAGGTTCAAGGCTTTTCCCTGCTCCCTGTGCTGCCAAAAAGTGCTTTGGGAAATAGCACAGCATCAGCACCACAGTCTGCTACCTCCAGGTTTGGATGGGCTCAAAGTCTGCTTAGGAAAAATCAATGTAGCTTCTGCAACGAGAAATCCTGCCTCATGAACCTTTTGGAGTTATCTGAAACAGTGAGCAAGCATAATTGTTACCCAGCAGACATTATATATGTTGACTTTCAAAAGACCTTTGACAAGGTACCTCCTAGGTAAGAAGGTTTGTCATGGGATAAGAGGACTGGCCCTCTTACAAATTAAAAAAATGTTAAATAAAACAGAGTAGAGAGTAGAAATAAATAGACAATTCTCTCGGTAGAGGGAAGTAAGCAATGGGATCCCACAATGTTCAGAACTGGGTCTGCTGCTATTTAATTTGTGCATAAATGATTTTGAAACTTGCAAATGAGCAGTGTCATGGACAAGTCTGCAGATAACAAAAAATTAGGATGGTGAAATCCACAGTAAAACTGTGAAGAGCTTCAGGAGGATCTCCACAAAATGGGTGAGCGGGCAACAGCATAACAAATTAAGCAAGCATTAAGTAATGTATGCTAGAACAAAAAAAATCCCAATTTTAAGTTCATGCAAATGGGCTCTGAACTTGGCAAGACTGATAGGGAAAGAGATATCGGGAGTCATGTCATTTGGCTCAATGAAAATATCAACTCAGTATTCCACAGAAGTGAAATAGTTGACCACTGGGTGACCAGATGCTGGATGGATCATTGATCAGATCCACCAGATCTCCTTTTATAGTCTTAGGAAACTGTCTCAAGGGCACCTTGAATTCTATAACAAAAGAGAAATAAGAGAACAAAATAAAAAAAATTGTTACAATTTTTTCTTCAGCGCAAAAGCCTCTTTCAAAATGGGATGACAAAGAGCACATAAAAGATAGCATATGAAAGAAGACCCCTTTTTCTTTTAACTGAAAAGGCATTATCAAGGGAAATGTGTTTTAAAATCACACAGCACTACTAAAATATGTCTATAGAGATAACTTTAACTTGATTATACTTACACTGAAGACTTTCAAGTTGTTGTTGATCAAGAACAAAGGTATCAACCTGAATCTCTTTCTTCTTCTTCAAACCCATTTTGTTAGATTAAATCAGTACCTGCTTTTAAAAAAAGAATTTATGTTGACACTTCATACCAGTATTGTTTTAAAAGCATAATTTAAAGACTTTCAATTCACCTCTAAGTTTTGCAAGAAATTTGTTCCAACTCATTTTAAAATGCACAACCGACTACACGTGAAGTTTAGAGAATATATGCATGCCTTGTAAGATGTTCCATCAAACAATGAGGGACAACACTCTACATGAGATACACAAACTTGCAAAGGTAAGACACTGTGGCATTCACAGTGGAACTCTCAGCAGCCAAGATACTGAACAAAAGCAGCATGTCTACTAAACGAGTTGCTGTTGGAGACCCACACCTCACCGGCTCAACACCTAATCAAATGACCTAGGCAATTCTGCAAAGTCCACTCCCTACTCTTCAGTCTGAGCAAGTTTGAAAATATCCTTCCAGAGTACCCTCTAGCTCTGCACCCTTCCTCTTACCTTCCTCACTACAGCCTAACCCACACATGTGGCCAGTGTACCATGTGAGTCCCATGGCCCCAAGAATCAACATTCACAGGTCACAAATGGCTGCTGGGAGAGGCAGGAAGAAAAGAATATCCAGGGTAGTTGATACTTTCCACTATGCATCCCTATAGTTTGTCATTAAGTGTATTTATGGTCTCTAGAAACTGGAAACCAAGATCAAGTTAATCCATACAACAGTGTTCCCCACTACCATGAATGGTTGTGAAAGTTGAATAGTGAAGAAAACTGACCCATTTGAAATGTGGTGTTGGAGGAGAGTTTTACAGATACTGTGAACTGCCAAAAAGACAACCAAATGGATTCTAAAAATCACTAAACTGACACTATCATACTTTGGTCACATTATAAGAAGACAAGATGCATTGGAAAAGACAATAATGCCAGAAAAAGTTGAAGGCAGCAGGAAAAGAGCAAGACCAGACATGAGATTAATCAGTCTAGTAAAGAAAGTCACGACCTGGACAAGGCAGATAACGATAGAATGATTTGGAGGATATTCCAAAATGTACCATGTACATTTCAAACGTACATGTTCAATTTCAAACTATTTCAAACTATTTCCAAAATGTACCATGTACATTTCAAACGTACATGTTCTATTTCAAACTCCCTACAAATAGAAAATCAATACAGCAAAGAGAGTAGAATTATTCTTCCTGATGACGGAGCAGGGAGAGATTAAGGGAACAAAATTGCAGAGGTCCTGGTCACTGATGCTGGGGGAGGAGAATGGGGTCACGGCATGTGATTTATTAAGATGAAGAGTGGGTTGAATCCGGATGATATAAGCCCGGGATCTAGAGTGAATCTTTATCTAGGGTGCCCACAGAAGCTCCCAGCAGTCCTGCCTTCTGTAGTGTTGCTGTTATTTACATAGCATTTCTACCCACAAAGGAGCATGCAAAATCCCACATTCAGCCCACCATGGTACAGTACATTCTACAACTTCACTCCCACCTCATTCTCTTGCAGGTATTAACCAGGCCTGGGGATGCCAGTCTGGATGCCAAATGAAGGATGGGCAGGAAACTGCTGGAGATTCAGGGGCAGAACATGGGGAGATCGGAGCCTGTGGAGGGAGGGAGTTCAGTGGGGATGTAATGATATACAGTTAGTCCTCCAAAGATGAACAGTTCCTCCACCCCTGTAGTCTGGAGACAATGTCTAATTCCAGAACTCCTACCCTTCCAGGGTTCAAATCCCCATTCAGCCCTAAATCCCACGTGCAGACCTTAGTCCAGTCATTCTCTCAGCCTAGGCTACCGAACATGATTGCTGCGAGGACAAATGGATAAAGGAAGAATCATGTGTAAACCCTGATTACTTAGATATACACATACAGAGTAAAATCCCACAGTATATTTGGAATTATCAGTTGTTGCCATGTCAAGAGTCAGATTTCGAAACAGCCTCATTCTCATTTTAGGGCTTCTACCTGGGATTCAGAATGCTGAACAACCTACGCATGCACGCATACATACACACACTTTTCACTGGTCATGTGTTATTATTTCATTCTTGGGGCCAAAACCAACCAGAAAGAACACCACGCAGCACCTTATGCTTCAGAATCTGCCAGAAAGGAGTGCGGCTTCCCCAATGCTCTCTTGTACGTAACACAACCCGCGCCGGCAAATGCAACACAGCAACAGGGAAGTGGAATACTTCTTACCTCGGAAGGCTTTTTGCTCTCCACGTTTTACATAATGCCTCCCCCTCCCCTGCTTAACACCCACTAGGCCCAGCCTGTCTGCCTGCCGGCCACCCTCCCTTTCCCGCAAGCTGCTAGTACCTCCCCGCTGTAAGAAGGCGGAGCAGAGAGGGAAGAACCCGCCCTCGAGCCACGTCTTTCAGAATGAAGAATAAAGCGCTGTCAGTGGCGCAAAACGACTTTCACGCTCCGGCGTGCAGAGGCTTCCCAGGGCGAGTGACGGCCAAATCCTCCAATCAGAAGAAAAAGGTAGTCTTAATGAGCGCCGCTGGATCTTTCAGAAAGAGCCGGTTGCTAGATCTCCAGTCTTGCAAAGGACTGTATGTAGAGACGTTGGTGCGCAGGACGACTCGTGCAAATCCATCGTGTCATTGGGTTGATCCAAATAAAAGGTTTTGCATGAATGGTTATAATTCCATACATTCCTATTTGAAATGAAATCCAATAGTTGAATTCAGTGAGGCTTTTTAGGCATCTACTGTCTCTGATGTTTAGGCATCCGGTCTCTGAGGGGTAGCCTGATGCACACACAAAAAGGAATCTTGCAACCTCTGAAACGCTAATAATTGGGGCACAAGTTTCCGAGGATTCCAGACAATAAAGTGCTACAGGAGGGAAAATAGGGTTTAAAAGAGGTCAAGGCTTACCTTTCCTAGATTTTAACCACAGACTCCCGTACTCCATAATGTCTGTTTATGTATTCACATCTGCTGTCTGAAAATGAACTTTTAGCAAGAGAACCTAAGAATAGCCCACTGAATCAAACTAATGGCCCATCTAGTCCACCATCCTGTTTCACATTGAACTAAACTAATGAGTTGGGCCCAACAACAAGACTGATATTCAGCACTTTGATGTGGTGAGCTCTGCATAGTCCATAAAAATTATGCCACAATAAATCAGTTTAGGTGCCAGGTTTGCTATGACATGACATAATATTCATGACATCCTAAGCAGTTATGCTCTGTTTAGAATGTACTGCAATTACTTCTGAGAAATACAGCCAGTAGGCTTGACAGTTGGAAAACTCAAAAATCTACCACAGGATTTTCACATAACTAACATTTGCATGACTTTCTTCATCTAGATGAACTGAGAATATGCTATTACAGAAATAATAATACTTTTGATAGTTTTATTTAGATATTTAATTCGTCCTGATCACAATCATGGTCTATAGTAAATGCCATCATTCTCTTCCAAGAGGAGTTGTTACACTTCATATTACACTTTTTATTGTTCAAAACGTGGAACTACCAAATGTGAGTAAGCATGCCTTCAGATTTCTAGACTAGGAAACAATCACAATATATACCCCACTAAACATTCTCTTCTCACTAGACACAGTGTGTAACTGACTTCTCTCTGTGACACACCTCTGAAGATGCCAGCCACAGATGCAGGCGAAATGTTAGGAACAAGACCTACCAGACCACGGCCACACAGTCCGGAAAACCCACAACAACCAATCACATGTTGTGCTCAATAGAACCCAAGCCAAAAGGATGTTTATTTTGTAACATTGTTCATGTCTTTAACTGGTTAAGGTTATTAATATCTTTGTTTTTCATATATTAGAAAAGAGGAAATGTATTTTTGAGAGACCTCATAATATTTTTAAGATTTGTATCATTGTAATGCAGTGTTTCACCACTCTGTGGCAGCAAACAATTAAACATTTTTTTCTGTGCACAAACCAATGCATGGGCATTTGGAAATCAATCACACTATATTCAATGGGCTTTATTCCTAGGTAAGCATGCATAGGAGTAGAGTCTGAATTATCATAAGTACAATTACTCTTGTAAGGCTTCAGCTGTCAGAGATGTGTGATTGTTTTGGATTGTATTTTCCGTGTACTTAGGTGACTACATCCAGCTAGATTCAAGACCTGGGACTACAATAAATTTGTATAACATCATGATTAATTCTATGTTTATTATTTAGAAATTGCCTGTGTCACCATGTAACCTCAGCTTGTGGGTTCTGTGGGGCAGTACTTGGAAGGAGTTGCAAAGAACCAAATTTAAACAAAACAGTTTACTTCTCTTTACAAATAACATTAAACATCAACATTTAACATTTCAATTCAAGGTCCTGTTCAGGTTGCATTTCAAGTCCTTCTAGTTACAGTCTACTGATACTGCCAAGTCCAGTTCTTCTTTGCAAGTGGGTTGGCTCCTGAGGACTCCAAGGGCTTGATGAACAGGATGCAACATGATGAAGGTTTCCAGGAGAACTCTCACCCATTACAACCACAAAAAGAAACCCTGAAACAATAAACTCCAACATTTACAACATAGGAAAAACAAACAACTATCTTCCCAGTAGTTCCCAATAATATTGCAGTTTACCTTAACAAGGTGTTAAGGGCTTATAGAAATCAAGGTCCGAGTCTGGTAGCCTTGTCGTCTCCAAAGAGCTCTGCAGCCTTTCTGCTGCTCTGAGTCTCCACCCCCTTACTGGTTCAACCCATTCTGGGCATGGGGGTTACAACCACTCCAGAGAAAAACAAAACACCATAAAACTGTTAATTAATAAACTATTAAAACCTGAGTATGTGCAAACAGCATAAACCACTGACCCACTATTAAAAGTCAGATAGAATTGTTCAAACACTACAAGAAGGCTGTACAAACACTCAGCCCCTAAATTGAAAACCTATGAGAGCCAGACCTGAAAGCCTTGCACATAAAAGAGAATAAGGGAGGCACCTAGCAAGCCTCAAATAAAAAGGTGTTCCATAAAAGGCAACTGTTCTTCTGATGGCCTTTTACAAACACCAGGACTTCTCACTTCAGAAAAAAAAGACAAATAAGGGGACACATGGTAGAAGTTAACTGCAAGTGTCCAGACCACCAGATAGGAGGCAAGTCTCAGGATCTCACAGCAGGGATTCTCAGGTCACAGTTCAACATCAAAGCTGAAGTCAGACAATGTAAATGCAAAGTCAGAAGATGTCCCAAGACCTCAGATCAGGGTTAAAGCCCATATTCCAAGGTCAACAAGCAATGCAAAGATCAGGTGATGCAAAGATTCGTAAGATGTGTTATCAAACAACTGGTAGGGTCATCAACAAGACTACAGCTGCACTAATCCCACAATGGCTTTAGCCTCACTGCAGTCACATCTATATGGCATTCCCCTACAGATGAAGTTGGTCCCACATTAAGCTCCTCTCCACAAGCTGTTTCAGCCCCTTTACTCATTAGGAGTATGGGGTCCAGATCTTTTAATGACTTATTGGTTTCTCCTGGCATTTTCTCAGCAGAGAGGAGGTCTTGGCTGCCAAGTGCACATTTCTGCACCAAGTGAAAGCTTCAGCCTTTGCTCTTCACTGTCTTTTCTCCTGGAGTGCTTCAGGAAACTGGTGGGTTTGGCAGTGGGCAAGTCCATGCTGGAATGTCCCAGCTTTGCAGCTCCACTGGCTCAGAAGGCAACACTCAGGATCTCTTTATGAAGATCCCAAGACCCCCAACTCACAGTGAGGGTCTGCCAAGGCCAGCTCCTACCCTCCCCCCGGGGGGGGGGGAGCCAGCAAACAGCTCAGCTGGCGAGCCGCACCCCGGCATGGGGAGAGCTGCCAAGTGCTGGCCCCCCACCATCAAGCCCCACCCCCCAGCATCTCTGCAGGCCAGCTACTGCCCTCTCTAGGGCCTGGGGAGGGCAGAAGCTTGCCTGCAGGGAGGCTGGTAACAGGACTCTGCAGCAGGCGGCCCAGGCAGGCGGCTTGGGCGGCCACGGCAAGCCAGATCCTGCCCTTTTTGGCCTCCCTGGGCCTCTCTGGGAGGGGGAGCCGGCCTGCAGCCACAGCAAACAGCTCAGCCAGTGAGCTGCACCCCAGCATGAGGACCCGGCACCCCCCACGTGATGAAATGGTGTGCACTTCCCATGGCCCCGAATGGAAGCCAGTAATTAATATAATATTGTGTCTATATCTGTGCCAAAAGTTAATAAACATGGACAGCCCGATCTAGAGCCCCTGACAGCCAGGGACAGCACCACTGTGGTGCCATCCTGCCACCTGCTGCTTTCTGGTGGTGCAAGGGGGAAAAAGCACACACACACACGCACACATACACACAGCCCAATACCAGTAAGCAGAGGTGGGATCCAGCAGGTTCTCACCAGTTCCCGAGAGTGGGTTACTAATTATTTGTGTATGCCGAGAGGGGGTTACTAATTGGGTCCGCTTTTCCATCTCCACGCCCTCGCCTCCCCGAGAGGCATACTGCCTTTGAACGTGAAGGTTCCATATAGCAATTGCGACTAATAATGTAACTCCCTGAACTGGGTTAATCCCTTTCAGGTACTGCAATTCATTGATTCTCAGCCTTTTGTACCTTTTATCTCACCAGTCTCTATCAAAGAACCTGTGTGTTTCACCATTGCTGTGTTCAGATTTGTGAGTTGGGGCATTTTCTATAATGTGATAATGATTTAAAAATGACCTGGTGCAAAAAAAAATTGGGGGGGTCATGGTGGGTTGGCTGCCCATGGGGGGGGGCATCCAACTCAGGTTTTGCCCAGGGCTCAGGTTTGCCTAGGTATGCCTCTGACCCCTTTGCTGGGGGGGGGGCTGGCGAGGGAACCTGTTACTAAAATTTTTGGATCCCACCACTGCCAGTAAGCCCTCCTTAATGGATTTACGCCACCTAAACGGATGGTGTAAGTCCAGGGCCAAGGTCGTGTCATGAATAGCTGCAAACCTGGGGTGGAAGCTGACTAACATCAGCTCCACCCTCAGGAATGCCCCAGTCTGCCCTCCCGTGCCAGCATCCAATTGGGATGCCAGCACAGCTTCAGGCTGCCCCAGGTTCCAGGTTTTGCCACTACAGAGCTGGAAGGCGGCTGGCTGCTGTAGCCTTTGTCCTCTCCACTGATGCAGGAGCCCGTTATGCCAGCAAAGAGGGCAAATGCTTTGGTACAGCCATGCACTTCCTCCACAAGTAGATTCCCACACACACACAATCTGGATTTGGCCATTTAAATGATTTGCTGCACAGTGCAGTTCATCTCAGAATCAATATTGACATCAAAATGTCTGTCTCATGCAATTGTACTTTTAAAATGAAGTATATATATAGCCTAAACTGCAGTGTGAGTGTGAATCTATGTGAACTTTTGGAGGGATTTGTTTTTTTGCAATAGTTGATGTATAGTTGCTGCAATACGTGAAAAATTATACTCTTTATATTTACACATTCATCTTTAGACTCTCACCCATGGCATTTTTTTGTGAAAATCAGATAAAACCAGAGAAGCCCTCAACTTTGGAAAGTGCAATTATGCTTTTTCACCCACCCAAACCTTGCATTTACTGACACCAAACTTTATTAAAATCATTTAAAAAACAACAGTCCCCTAAAATAGTGTGGAAGATTTTTTTTTTGCACAGAACATTAAAAATTCTGGGGATTCATAATTTTTCCATCACAAATTATTGCTGCCTCAAATTTAATCTTCCTTCCTTGTCTGGGGGAGGGTTACAATAAGTAAGGAGTATCTATTTTTTACTTAAGGACAAATGTAAGCATATATTGTACATTGTATTTTAAGTATAAACAAGCCTTTATTGGCATACAGTATTTTAAGTATAACATGATTTGAGTACTTCAAAATCTTGTTGTGGGAACTATTTCTCACTGTTCTTGTAAAATTTATTTTCATTATGAATAGTAACAGAACAGAAAAAAGAAAGAATCAAAACAAATATTACAGTTGTATTGGACGACTAACAAAAAGAAATTGCACATATTATACTCAATTATATTATACACAATATTATACACAACATTCCATTTTATAGTAATCAAGGGCACAGTGGGTCCACAGTATCTTTGTACATGCTAAGAGCCACACAAGGCTGCAGCGTTTGGGACTCTTTAGTTTAGAGAGGAGACGTCTGAGGGGGGATATGATTGAAGTCTATACAATTATGCATGGGGTAGAAAATGTTGACAGAGAGAAATTTTTCTCTCTTTCTCACAATACTAGAATCAGGGGGCATACATTGTAAATGCTGGGGGGAAGAATTAGGACTAATAAAAGGAAACACTTCTTCACACAATGTGTGATTGGTGTTTGGAATATGCTGCCATAGGAGGTGGTGATGGCCACTAACCTGGATAGCTTTAAAAGGGGCTTGGACAGATTTATAGAGAAGTCGATCTATGGCTACCAATCTTGATCCTCCTTGATCTGAGATTGCAAATGCCTTAGCAGACCAGGTGCTCAGGAGCAGCAGCAGCAGAAGGCCATTGCTTTCACATCCTGCACGTGAGCTCCCAAAGGCACCTGGTGGGCCACTGCGAGTAGCAGAGTGCTGGACTAGATGGACTCTGGTCTGATCCAGCAGGCTAGTTCTTATGTTCTTATGTTCTTAAATCAGATGTGGCTTGACTTGATTTGTGTAACCAGCTATAAAAATTTTCATTGGTTGCATCTTCCAGAATGGTAGTTCCAACAGAGTAGGCATATGCAATCTTAAGCAAAGTTATAAATCAGTTGAAAAATGGATGGCCTGTTGCAGGAAAAGTAAACAAGTTTATTTGTTGCTCTGTAAAGACTAACACATTTTATTACAGGTCTAAACTTCTATTACTACTGTATCGTCACTTAACAACCCTTTTACTTAGGAGATGGGGGGTGGAAATAACAGGATTAAGGGGGCCTGAATATCAAAAAAGTACAGGATGATATTAAGAAAGATTCCAAATGAATCAAGAAACTACATAAAGTATTAACTTATTTTGGTTAATATGTCAACACCTGCAAAGAGGGAGGTGTTTCAGATTTTTCTAAAATAATTAGAACCTATAGTCAGTTTGAGATCCCTGTTCAGCCCTAGGGAGGAGATACTGTGTCAAACCTTTTGATGAATTCTAGTTCAGCAGCTGGCATCTGCCTTTGAATTTCTTTTGCCAGAAAAGCGTAGCTGGGAAGCTGCTATTTTCTTCTACTGGTTTCTTGATATTGCAATTTTAATTTCAGGTGTCCATATTTTCTTCTGCAAAGGGGCTTATTTGCATGTGCAGACAGCAGAAGGGTATTATTAACACACATTGGCATCATTATTGATGGGCAAGTGCACAAACCCAAGATACTATAGCTGATGTTATTAGGTGTTGTAATAAGTATATGTGAGGACAACACAGGGATCATTGTTGTGGCCCCAGGTTTGTGCCTCTGTGGTTGCCCCACTGTTGTTGCAAAGGAGATGTATTAGGTTAGGGGTGTGTCTGCATGCAAGGAAAAACCTCCCATCCAAAACTTGTGTGAGAAATATCATTATCTAGAATGGCCTGTGGATCATGGATGTTGTGTTGAACGGATGTGAACTAGCGGTGTAAGTAACAATCAGTGATTTCTGTTGTTACTGGTGAATGTTAGATGTGTCGGGTAAGTCTGACACTATTATTCTGGGTCTCTGTAGAAATAAGAATGGCCAGCTGACTTGATGAGCATTATTGCCTGTTGCATAGACTATTTAATTTACTTAGCCAGTTTGTTCCCGTTGGGACTAATCCACATACATTCCACTGGGATAGTTTACTTTCCTGCCTAGATCTCTGAATTGCACAGCACCATAAGGAGTCTATCACTTTGACTGCTTGATCTGCTCATCTATTTGTAACAGCCTCTCCTAGGGTTGCCAGAAGACATGAAGAAAAATGTGCTTTCCCTTTAATAGAAGTTTAATGTGTGGAAATGGGCAGCTGAAGCTTTCAATGGCATGGAGGTAAAGAACATTACCTGGTAAATAACGCTGCATTGGCCCTCTACTAAGGAGGAAGGATTTTTTCTTTACGCCTATTGGCAATCTTTACTCTTTTTTATACATATGAGTGTGTGTAGGTGCAATATAAAACTGACAGTACAATTTTAAGCATCTGATTAAGTGGATTCAGTCTCATGAAAGCTTTTGCTACAATAAATGTGTTCGTCTTTAAGGAACCACAAGGTTACACTGACGACAGCATACACTAAAAAATAAACAGAAGTCTAGTGGCATTTTAAGGACTAATATGACCTTATTTCAACATAAACATTTATGAGCAAGAGCCTGTTCTATCAAATACATACAATGGGTCATCACTACACCCACTGTGGTTGTGGGCCCATGTAGACATCCAAAGCTGTGTCATTAACCTGAAGCATCAAACAGTTGCAAATTGTGAAGTTATTTTGAATGAAGATCAAGTAGCAAAGCTTGGCAGCAAAATGTATTATGCTATTACCAGAAAAAAATGTTTCTGGTGGCTGGTTTATAGTAGTGCCTGAGATAATATTCCTGGAAGACTACCAATGGATTGTAGTTTTCTCAGGAAGCCAGTGATATCTCACAAATAACTGTGGGTGGGTGGGGTGCTAATGGCATATGGTTTGATTATAGAATCTGTATGTCCAGAAAGCCCTACTGTGATTGTGTCAGTGCCTAAAATGATGGAAATGATTGGTTGCCAGTTTGTGTAGTAGATGGAACATTTCTGGCCAAAACTCCTTGAGTGTGTCTGCTTAGCTTTGCTCCTGCATAGATAATTAATTAAACTGACATAATAATTTGTTGTTCATGATGATAACAGTCTCTGTCAACTTCTTTGACTGTGTCTGAATTGTTCTGTTTATTGCATCCTTTTTTGTGTTGTAAACAATATTGTTTGCTACTTATTTCAGCTTGGGCAGAGTGACAAAAGCATTCTGCCTGAAACCCAGTGAGGAACTGTAACCAACAGGAGAAGTCTGTATAGAGTTATTTATTTGTAGCATTGAGAGGATGACAGTGGATTATTGGTGTGTTGCCCATTGGTATGCTGAGAAGATGTACATTCTGTTTCTTTTGCACATTTCATCCTGATATAACAAGTCCACAGATAGCATAAGAGGCTGCTCAAAGGCTCAGTTTAGCTTCATACATTGGGTGGGGGGGAACTATTTGGTTGGTTGTGCAATTTTAAAACTCATACTGCCTCCTATTATATTCAACTTTAAAATGTCTCTCTAGGCATTTTCACACCAATTTGAGGATGTAACACTATGCCATGTTTGAATGCTGTTTGCAAAGGTCTAGTGTAGATTTTACAATTGTAGTAAAGATGGTGGCAATACAAACCTTTAGCCTCTAGAGAGTAAACATCCTTATACTTTATACCCCACAGCAAACAACATTAACTTGTGCCATTCTCTTTTTATTTAAATGTATTCTATTTCTCCATAAACAAATTGTGTTAAAGCAGCTAAAAGACACTTCATGTAATCATGTGTTAAACAGTCAACCCCTTTTGGGGTACAAATTTAGAAACACGAAAACAATCAATGTCATATTTCTGACAGCATGATGAATTGGGTTCAAATCAGGACATGCACTGTGATGTTCCTTTTTGCTTATTAATCAGGAATCAGGTACTCATTCAGGTTCCTGCTTACATTCACACAGCTGAGATGGGTGTGTTCAGCACAGCATCCATTTATTAGCAAGAAGTTACAGAGATGAGTGCAACAGATTTCAAGACAAAGGCAGTCATGCAGTCTAAAATTCTAACTAACAGAACTAGGGAGTACAACTAGGGAGTAGACACAAATATCAGAGGGGGGAACCAACTGTTCCATTGTAATGTGCACAAATAATACACCACATGCACAACCTGCACCAAATAATGAGTTTACTGAGTCCTAAAAGCAGCAGATTATCTGTTAAGGGCTCAGTTCCTCCTTTGAACAAGGACTCACCAGATTTAGCTTTGCTAGTAGTTGGCCCTGGAACACTGGAGTTCAAGGCCGCAGAGTACCTCTAAGCATGTCTCAGAGGTGAGTCATGTTGGTCTGCAGTGGTACAGTTAGATTGGTGTCTAGTACCACCTTAGCGATCAACAGAATTTTCAGAGTACAAGTTTTTCAAGGTCAAATTTCCTTTCACCAGATAAGAGTAGGAATGGAGATCTCTGAGTATTTTTAACCCAGTCAAAAAAAGGGAGGGGTGTGGTAAAGAACGTCTGTAAAGGATGCAAAGGTACAATGCATATTTCAGTCTGCTTGATTAGAGCAGAGGGAAGATTCTTGGGGCAGAAAATTAGCATCACTTGTGAGATCAGAATGCTATGTCCCTTTTCAGCCCTGGGGCAAGGTGGGGGTCTGTTCTGAACTTGTGAATGAACTCAAATTTAGCAATCCTGCCTTGTAATTTCCCCCTGAAGTTTCTTAGTTTGAGGATTGCCACTAAGGGAAAGACTTGGAATATTAAAATGTTCTCCCACTGAGTGTAATGGTTATTTATTTATATTTATACTTTAGATTTATTAGCCGCCCTCCGGGGGCGCACAACACAATATAACAGTTAATAATTTAATTAAAACCAATAACAATCCAACATTCTAATAATGTTGGATTTATGTCCATTTATTCTTTTGCTTAGGGACTGACTTGTTTATCTGATGTAGGGAGTGAAAGGGCATTGCAGACACTAGATTATATATATAATCCCTTGCATGCCACCCCTCACTCCCTCCTCTCCCTTGCATGCTACCCCTCCCTCCCCTCCCCCTCCGCTAGGGTGGGCGGGCAAGATCCAGATGCCAGGCCCCCTCCCCTCCCTTGCATGCCACCCCTCCCTCCCACCCCTCCCTAGCATGCCACCCCTCCCCCTCCCTTCGCATGTCCAGATGACTGCCCCTTTCCCCTCCCTCCCCTCCCTCTAATGTTAAAGATGAGCAAGTGAATGAACCTGTAATGGCATGGCTGGTATTGTTAGGTCGAGTGATTGTGTTGTCACAGTGGGTATGAGGACAGAGTTAGCATCTTGGTTTGGTGCAAGCCCTGGTCCCAGAGTCCACTCTATGGCCATGTTAGCAAGGGTGCTGGTGTGGGTGAAAAGTTGTTTAGGGTTAGGAGGCTGTCGGGGGACAAGAAAAAGTTTGTCCAGCATAGGTTGTTAATGATACATCTAAACACACGCACACTTACATCAGAGGCCAAGTTAAATCTTGGTCCCCATAAAGCAGGGTAATGATATACCTGGGCTGCAGCAGATGAGACTGCGCCACCTGATTCCAGTTCTTAGAGTACCTAATACAGAATTCCCTGCAAACTGAAAACTGGCACATCAGGATGGATTAGTCACCTTCTTTTTTGCATGATATGCGCGTTTTCTTTTTCTTCTTAGACAGCATTTAACACGATGGGGTCATCCTCCATCTGCTGTCCGAAATGGTGTGCCCGTTCTGCAACCTCTTTGTCCTACATGTGTGAATCAGAATCGGGCTGCCTGCACGTGTTATGTACTGGAAAGTTAAGCACGTAAAAAAATATATATCTCGACTTGTGGGACAGAGAGAGAGAACAACTCCCTCCCTCTTCATACTCCGGGCGACGCGTGGTAGTTTTTTCCTCCCCTCTCCTTCCTTCAGCGCAAACTTTACAGGTCTTGGTGTCGCAGCCACCTCCTTTGCAGAGTGGCCTTCCAGCCCCGCCTAAACTGTTGCTGAGTGGTTGGCCGGGCTGCCGCTCAGTCCAGGCGCCCCCGGCCGCTGTTGGGGCTGGGGGGATAGGCTGTGCCAGGAAACTCTCCGTGGAGGCAGTTGCAATTCTGCTGGGAAAATCTGAAATCTCCGCTGCAGAAGATTCGCCAGTCGGGAGCGGAGCGCCCCTTCCCCCGCAGGTTTGCCTTAACTTTTTGTCCCCCACCTCGACTTCTCCTGCCCCCCCCCTCCCCAGGAATGGGGCGCTGCTAAAGTTTAGGCGGAGGGACTTAACTGGGAGCAGGGAAAGCAGTAGCGTTGTTAGTCATGCCTCTTTCTTCTTCCGTCCTTCCTTCCCCCATTTTCTCCCTTCTTTCTCTTTTCCAGCTGTGTGGAGAACTTTAGCAAACAGCATTTTTTTAAAAAGGTTGTCAGAGTGCGTAGATTCAATCAGGCGGGGTTGTCTTCTGTTTTTCGCCCATTTTCTCTCGTCGAGGTGTAGCGAAAGTCCAGGTTTGATCAGAGTATCTTAGGTATCCCTGACAACGTAGCGGCAGGGTTTGAAAGTGAGGTCAGAGGCATGCAACATGGTTTTCCATACGCCGTCAGGACCTGCGAAGTGATTGATTATTGGCAAGGGTGGGGGGTTGCTTCTGAACTATCCGTTCCCTTCCAGTCCGCAAAACATATGAGATTTAGGGACAGGGGCTTTTTGCAATGCCATCCTGAACAGAATTGTATCACTGACTCCTGTGGACTTGGGAGGATGTTACTCTGTTTAGGATTTCACTGCGCGAGCCTTGTGACTTTTCTTTTTACAGTATTGGCTGTTTGACAAAGTGACACATGGAATTTAGTTGCCTGTTGCTGAAGGATGATGAAGCACATCATTGTGAACTGCAGTGCTGGGAAACGGCAGGACATGTCTGTAGGTGGCATGTGTACATGTATTCTATATGTGTGGTGTAGTGGTTACACACAGTGTCTGACTAGGGTCTGGGAGAACCACCTTCTCATGCCGTTCTACCATAGAACTCATTTGGTGACCTTGTCTCTCAGTCCAAACCACCTCACAGGGTTATTGTTGTGAGGAGAACCACTTTGCATCCACAATGGCAAGAAAAGCAGGATAAAAATATTTTTGAAAAATCTGAAAACCTGAGTAGGGACTCAAGTCTGCCTGGAAGCTGCAGTCTGCCTTGAACTTGTTAGCACACAGCCATTGGGAAAGGCATGCACTATATTCATTCTCAACACCCTCTTCCTTCATTATTAATATATTCTGTAGTTGTCCTGGTGTATAAAATAGGTTCCAGAGTATTGGTTCAGATTCAGCCCCAGTAAGGGAACTGTTCTTCAAGTTCTTTGATCATTACATTTGCTTTTTTAATCTGCTCCAGCCCACATGCAAAGACATGCAGATATGAATGCAGCACACAGAAAACGCTTGTCATTGTCCAGATTGTGAAAACTTACCCTTGAGAATTTTCTCCTGCTCCTCATGCTGGCTGGGCTCCCAGAACAACTGCTTTTGAGTAGGAATATGGTCAGTTCTCTCTTGCCTTGTGATAAGGGAATAACCTTGAACTGAAAGGAAATTTAAAGGAGTCCAGTACTCAGAGTGAAATAGCATTATTTTTGTATAATAGAAATCCTTAGATAATTATTCCATAGGATTGTAGTCATGCCTATGAATGTTATCAGAAGTTCCCGATATCTAATACAGATTTATAATAAAACTTCACCAACATTTATTTGAAAGGAAGACAACTCTGAATATAAGGCCAATTACGCACAAGGTGTTTGCTGCATGGAGGAGCCAAATGTCCACCATGGCAAAATTTCTTGTACAGAGGTATTTCATCTAGCCCCTCTTTCACTTTCCACTGTCTCTGAGGCAAGCACATCCACTTATAGCACGATTTTAATTTTGCTTCACTGTCAGAGCAGGACAGATTTGCCAGTGGGCACTGCTTTGCCCCATACCTCTCCCCTCCACCTGTAGCCAATTATCTAGTCTTACCCCCGCTCCCTTGTGCGGCTTTGCATGCTTCCTCCTCCTCCTCCTCCTCCTCCTCCACATTGCTGACTACTTCCCACGTCTTGTCATTTCTACTGCCCACGGCCTCCCTGCTCCTGCATATCTTTAAATCTTTAGATTTTAAAAAATTAAATAACCATATTGGTATATGGATAAATCAGTACTAACCCTAAAAATTAGTAAGTATAATAAGCCTAGTTGATCAGTTCAAACACCCAATTTGCCCCTGTATTTGATCAACAAACGGCGATGTCTCCAGCTTCATAGTTTTATACACAAGCAATCAGTGATTCCAGAGCACACTGGGGAAAGCCCGTTGGCCTTGACACTTGGGTTTACAGCCGATCAGGAGATAGATGATTGTGAACCTGGGGAGCTTAGCAAATGGAAGTTCACATTGTCCTTTTGCAGTTTTGCAGTTTGCACACCGCCATTACTCCCCCCTCACTTCCTGCCATAAAAGACTATCAATGTTCAGGCAAAGTGTACAGATGCCGTATTCAGGATTTTCTTTAATAGTTTACTTTTTTATGCTGATACATCAATTCATCAATAGATTGATCTATTGATAAGATTGAAGCGAAACATTAAGGGTCATATTAAAAATTGAAGGACGCATGCACGATAGAAAACATTGCCCCCCCCCCCCAGTACACAAGCAAAAAGCCAGCTGATGGGTAATGCCTGCCCTGCTGCAAACAGGGCAGTGGGTGATAATACTGAACATGCCCCAAAACAAAGACTCCCCAGTCAAATCGTTTTGAAGTTGCGGAAACCTTGTCGTCCGTAATCGGTCTAAGGCAATCCTCTTTAAAATGTTATTTTAACAAGAGAGCTTCAAGGGATAATGTCACTCACATCCCCTCCCCACTGCCACCACAAAAAATTATTGGACACAACTGTAACTTGTATGCAGATTTAAGACGACCTCCCTTTTGATGGCATACCTGGGGAAGAAACTAGACTTCAAGTTAAGTAAACATAGTTGTCACAACAGTCAGATTTCTAGTAGAAGGGAGGCATTGTTCTGCATTCCTTATTCTGTCTTGCTGGTGAAGAACAAGACAGTGACAGCCCTAGGTCCTCAGTTACAGACAGTATGATACTGTAAGTCCCACTTTGTACTGACTATTTCTGAATGTTTCCTGGAATATTGGCCACTATCACAAAGATCCTATGCCTGAAACTTCACTGGCATTGTGTTAAGATACTAAGGAGTTTGCATCTGAAGGAGGGAAGAAAGAAGCCCACAATAACACACAAGACACTGTTTTTGTGGAATAAAACTGGCCACAGCTTATTTATTGGTTTGCTGGTTGAGGAAGCAGAGGAGCAGTATAGGGGACAGATCAAGTCAGTGGGCAGCACACTTGCTTCCCCCTGTGACATCCTTCCCCCAGGCCCAAGTGCTGGGGAACCAGGTACAGCAAGATAGTGGGAGCCATTTGGGTGCTGGCCTCTCAGTGAATATCCCCTGGGGATGCAAGCCAGGGCATTCAGCACAGCCTGGGCTTGCAGCACCAAGACTCAACCCACCCCCCAAGGCCCCTTATGGGGGCCCCACTAATGGAGAGGGCCAACATTCAGGCTCCTCCTTCCTGAATGGATCAGTCCCCACTTAGCTGTGACAAAACAAATAGATAACAATTACCCTTTAACAACCGAGCATTAATGCCTGTGTACCTGTTTCCTACTGTGTTCTTGCAGGTAGTAGAGAAGTGAAGCCATTATTTTCAATTTTGTTTGCTAAAAAATGAAAGCGCAACCAATGGTTTGTTTAAAACTAGTTTATTTCAGAACATATTTTTATATTTTGGCCCTTGAAGAGTACATATTTTTCTTAACTGGAAAAATGAGCTACTGTTACAAGATGTAACAAAGTTCTTCTATGTCGTGTTTGTTTACATTTTGTATTGGGAAAGTATTTAGGGCAAAACCTTGACCTCACTGAAGTCACTGGGTGTTTTTCTTGTGATTTAAATAGGAACAAATTTTCACTCTGTCCTCAGTATAAATATTCATTACTGAGTCGCTAATGGCTCCAATGCTGTTTCAGCCCTATTTAGTAAAGCCTTACTTTTTCTATTCTCCTTTTTAGATGTGTCTTTGGATTAGTGACTGTAGAAGCTGTTGTTGGATCAGGGCCTTATTACATTTTTTTTGGTGGTAGAAGCCTTCTAAAATATCTTTTCTTCCTTAAAAAAATCATTTTTTAAGCAAAATCCACCTTTTAGCAAAATCCACTTTCAAACAGTTGTGAAAGTGGATTGAAAGTGCATTATTCTGCATGTGCAGAAGGAGCCTGAGTGTTTTGAATCTTATGTCTATTTAAGTATATTTAAGTATAGGACTTTAATCCTTCTTTTCCATTCCTTATCCCGCCAATACTGCTAACCCAAATCTATTCCAGATATTAATCTTCCAGATCATGTTTTGCTTTATAAATAAAATATTAAAATTAATCATACACATATTTAAATAAAAATACACTGTATCCCAGTCCATTGAATACTGAGTAACAGCCCAATTCAGAGGCAGGCATGGACAGCCCTGCTACTGAGCTGCCCCACTACCTCCAGGGGGCTTTTCAGTAGCACAAGGAGGGGAAAAAAGACAAGCAACCCTCCACACTGCCAGAAAGCCCTCCACAGGGCTCCATGGACCTACACTATCCAAAGTGGTGATGTAGGTCAGAACCTGGGGCCCCAGCACATCCAGAGGGAAAACTGAGGTGGAAGCTGACTAATGTTGACTCCACTCCTGGCCATGCCTCTGGAATACTTCTGTTACCTTGGCAGTGGCATGGGAGTTCTGATGTTGCACTAGGTGCTGCATCTAGGTGTCCTGGGAGGCTGCAGTGACCACCTGCTGGCAGATTTGCCTCTGTATTGGGGTAAGTGCCCCAAGGAGGACATTTCCACCAGCATAGGGCCATGCTGCCTCCAGGAGTCCCTTCAGCCCCAGCCCTACTCTGGATTGGGCTGTAAAATGTTTGGAATTCGTTTTCCGGGTCATAATTATAACCTAGCTGTTTGACCAACCAACTTAGCTCATAAAAGTCAGTTTATTAAAAATACTGATCTAGTTAATGTGCTGGACTAGAATCTGGGAAATGTGGGCTCTGATCTCCTCACTGCTGTTATACTCACTGGGTGACTTTTGGCTAGTGACTTGCACTCAGACTCTGAGCTCTTTTGAGGAGTAGTGGATAAGAATGCAACAGACAGAGGGAAGAAGAAGAAAAAGCAACACAGAAGGGAAAATGTGTGTAGGTTCACAATGCTGAATCAGAACACACAGGCAAGCCAAAGTGATGAACTCATTTATTTTTCCCCTTGAGGACTTGAACAAGAGACGGGAAGTCATTGACTCATAAGTAAGATCATTTACTGTGGAACTGTAAACAGCATGTATTGTGCCAGTAAATATTTCCACAGATCTTTGCTTTTTGGGAAAACCAAAGCAAATAATTTGCTATTGATATGAATAAACCTTCTACAATAAGTGTGGTTCCACTCATGCTTTATACAAGTGAACCTACACTGTATCTCAACTGAATATTGTTTCTTGGAACCCTTTAATACAGTTCCTCAGGACCCCCAACCCTAACATTTATCCATTTTACAGATGGAGAACACTGATGCAGAGAGTCTTAGGCGACCCCTGTGAAAGGGTCATTCGACCCCCAAAGGGGTCTTGATCCCCAGGTTGAGAACCACTGTTATAGAACATCCCCCAACTCACAAATCTGAACACAGCAATGGGCCATGCCACATGGCAGAAATAATTTTTGGAAAACATTTTCAAAATGCTTTCAAAATGTTTTATTAATGCTATGAAAATATTTTATGGTGTTGTATCCAGTCCCCCCAATTGGGGGAAACATCATCACTTTCAATGTTATTTTAATTGGGGACCCCAGATTCTCCCTTTAAGGTGGATTTAAAAGAGAATCTGGGCTTCCTAGTTTAAACAAGTGATGCTGGAATCCACCACCAAACAGCATCATTTTCAATGGTGTTTAAACAAGGAAGCCCAGATTCTCCCTTTAAATCCTCCTTAAAGGGAGAATCTGGGGTCCCCAGTTTAAACAACATTGAAAGTGATGCTATTTTGGGGTGGATTCTCCCCCACCCTGAAACAGCATCCCTTTCAATGTTAAAACTGGGGACCTCAGATTCTCCCTTTAAATCCATGCAGAAGGGGGTGGATTTAATAAGAATAAGAATAATAAACTGGCAGCTGTGAAATCTACAATAATAATAATAACAACAACAACCTTTATTAGTCATTGAGAGAATAAAAAAAGAAAGAAAACAAGCATTGGCAGGAAGGGAGTGGATTTAAAAAGAGAATCTGGGGAAATTTAGAGGGTGCCTGTTGTCAGGGGTGCAATTATTAAGATAGCAGCACCAAACTTTCAGAGTATCTTTGTGAGACCCTATTGATGATACCACCCAGGTTTGGTGAAGTTTGGTTCAGGGGGTCCAAAGTTATGGACCCTCAAGAGTGTAGCCCCCATCTCTTATTAGCTCCCATTGGAAACAATGGGGGTGGGGGCACTCCTTTTGGGAGCCCATAACTTTGGACTCCCAAAACCAAACCTCACCAAACCTGGGTCATATCATCAGGAGAGTCTCCCAAAAAATCCCGGAAATTTTGGTGCTGCTAGCATAAAACCTGCGCCCCCTGCAGGCCAAAAACAGAAAAAACACTGAAAATACAAAAAATCCCACAAACGAACCTGCATTTTTGTCGCCCACCACAAGGTGGCACCCTGGGCAGCTGCCCACTTTGCCTAATGGGAGGAATGCCTATGGTCCAAGTACAAATCTCTTTCCACTCTCATGATTCTGGCACATCAGCATCTTCACAGGTAGACATTTCATTTTGGAAACAGTTGGGGCAAATAGTTGCCTACCCTGATGTAGTGATTATTAGTTTAAAGATATAATGTCATTATGGATTTAACTGTAGTATTGAAAGTCCAGGGAACCAGTATAAATTGTTGAAGTTTTCCTTCCTTAGCAGGCGTCAGACTGTCCCATACTAACTGTATATAGTTTGTGCAAAGTCTACAATTAGCATACAGAAAATTTAAATATTTAGTTTTGGCATTGTGAATGTTCTTAATAGCCTTGAGGAAGGCTTTTATTTGCCTTTGGAACATCTTAAACATCCACTTTTCTAGTTTTATTAAATTTGTTTAATTAAGATGTGTAAGAACATGTTTTGTATCTACCCTGTTTTCCATAACATTCCTTTATTTATATATCAAGTAGGAAGACACATGGTTATGTTAAATAATTACCTTTATGAACAAATATTTTCTCCACACAGCAAAGGATGGCAGAGTTGCTAGAGCTTGAAGGAACAATAAACTGGAAAGAAAGATGCATAGCTCTAGAGTCTCAACTGATGAAGTTTCGCCTTCAGGCAAGCAAAATTAGAGAGCTGTTAGCAGAGAAGGTACGTCTTAAATGTTGCAAGATAATAATATTTATTATTAGTTAAGCAACCATAATTATCTTAATTATAAATTCTGTTGGCTCTATGGCTGCCTAACATGTAATCTGGTTCGTTTGGCAATAATGGATCTCTAGATTTGTGGTTAGGGCTGCTCTTCATTTTTATCTAGGGAAAATGCAATGGAAGCAGGGTTGTAGCCTCTTGCACCAACTCTGCTAAGTGATAATTGATCAGCTAAGTGATCACAAACATTTTCCTACATGCATAATCATTTGCTAAATCAAAAGCTGATAGCTTAAATCTGGTGCACATTTAAATGGCATCAAAGTGTACTCTGAAAAATGGCATCAAAATGTACATCTGTTTGTTCTTTGTTGATATAATGACGTTAGAATTAACACCCTTATCCTTCTCTTTCCTGTCAAATCACAGTTGACTTATGGAGACACAGTAGGGTTTTCAAGGCAAGAGACATTCAGAGATAGTTTGCCATTGTCAGCCTCTGTGTCTCACCCCTGGTACTCTTTGGAGGACTCTTATCCAAATACTTGACAGGGTTGAGGTGAATGTGTGTGACTGGCCCAAGGTTACCCAGGAAGGTTCCATAGCAGAATGAGGATTCGAACTTGGGTTTCCCAAATCCTAGTCTATTAAGTACCTTTATGTTCATAAGCTGGGGAAAGCATTGTATCATCACAGGTACATGTTACTTCACTTAATACTCAAAATATATTACACTCATGCCTGAAGAATACAATCTCAGGGCAGGGGCTAGGAAGAGCTGAACTGACAGATGATTCCCCAGTAGTAGTTAATACGAAAAGAGGTAGAAATGATGGAATACAAGCTTAGGCCCCTTCCGCACACGCAAAATAATGCGTTTTCAAACCACTTTCACAACTGTTTGCAAGTGGATTTTGCCATTCCGCACAGCTTCAAAGAGCACTGAAAGCAGTTTGAAAGTGCATTATTCTGCATGTGCGGAATGAGCCTTAG
Source organism: Sphaerodactylus townsendi (assembly GCF_021028975.2). Classification (NCBI taxonomy): domain Eukaryota; kingdom Metazoa; phylum Chordata; class Lepidosauria; order Squamata; family Sphaerodactylidae; genus Sphaerodactylus; species Sphaerodactylus townsendi. The sequence goes on along the minus strand of NC_059425.1, from coordinate 50,967,307 downwards.
TGTTTTCTTTGTCTTCATATTTACCCTTATACTGAAGGCACTCTCTTCCTTCACACCATGGCAGGGGTGCAGCTACACAAAATGGCACCCAGGGCAAGAACTAAAACTGCATCCCCCTCCAAACATCAGACACCCATTTTTGAGATGACTGTATCAAAACAGACCCACCAAGGAAATATGCAGAGGCAGGCAATGGCAAACCACCTTTGAATGCCTCTTTACTTGAAAATCCTACAAGGGTTGCCACAAGTTGGCTGCAACTTGATGGCACTTTCCTCCTTCACCAAGTTTATGGGAAGTCAACCTTGACATGAAACAAACTGTATAATTACTTTATTATTTTTCTCCAGTGTGTTTTTAAGTTATTTCTTTAAACGCCCAATACAATTGTTGATAGTAAAATAAAAGTATCTTTGTGTTCTTGCACTGGAAACATTGAGCCTTGCTTCTCTCAAGATTATGTATAGCATTTTTTAAGCCCTTCACAAATATTATTTCAATTACAATGGACCCAGTATTAGCCCTGTTTTGCATGGGGGGTGTTTGAGACTGACAGAAAATGATTTATCCTGGCCACTAACTGAGTGTGTGGTTGAGGTAAGTAGTATGCCATGCACCGGTGTATATATACCACCTCTGTGTTAACTCCATTTTGTTGTTTCTTTCTGGAACTGAGTCACCCTCTTTTTGGCATTCCAATATATTCAGGCTAATTCACACATACATTTATTCCCATTCCTTGATGGCTGCATTTGTGAATGATGGCTGCAGGTATGAATGTCACACCAGAAGCATAGCTTTCAATATTAAACAATGTCTTTTCCCACATACCACTGCTACACCTGAGTTCTCCCATGTAGAACATCATTCTCTGAGCAGGGCCTATCATCCTGCTGGCCTGGCTCCACAACCTATCCTATGGGTTCTTGGAGCAGTCAGAAACTAAGGGGCACCAAGAATCCTACAGTGTAATCTCAAAAAGATTTTTCTGGGAGGCAGCCCCATTGAATTGACCCAAGTAGACTTGCTAAGGATGATGCTGTTAATCTCCATTGGCACCAGTGTAGGAGGATGCAATATGAGACCAGATCTGCTCACAGTGATGTGGTTAGATCCTGTTGGACTGTGTATGTTTGTGGGGGGGAGGTGAGGATGCATGGCATTTGTGTATATTTCCCCCTGAGTTCCACCCCATCGTCACAAACAGGGAAGAGGGAAGGGGCCTCCCTCTTCCCCTCTCCAGCTCCCCCAAAGAAAGAAAGGGGAGAGGGAGGGAAAGAATGAACAAGAGAAAGAAAGAAATGGGGGAGGGAAAGAAACAGGGAAAGAGAGAGAAACAGGGAAGAGAGGGAAATGGAGGGAAATGGAGGATAGAAAGAAAGGGGAGAGAGAGAAATGGGGCAAGGAGAAAAGGGAAGAAGAGAGAGAGAGAAAAGGAGAGAACAGGAATGGGAGAGAAAAATGGGGGAAGAGAGAGAAGGGGGTGAGAGAAATAGAGGACAAGAGAGCTTCAAGGGATAATGTCACTCACATCCCCTCCCCACTGCCACCACAAAAAAGTATCTGATTTAAAATTAAGCTTACTTCCAGGTGAGTATGCTGTGGGCAGGAGGAGACTGGGGTGGGGACAGGGCAGGGAGGACATTCCTTCTCTGACCTTTTCCCTGACCCTAGTCTTCCTCCAGCTATCACTCACCAGGAAGTAAAGTAAGATTATTTTTAAAGCAACTCAGGCTTTTTTGGGCGGAAAGAGGAACATTTGTGCCACATTTCTCTCCCCTCCTCCACTGCAGGATGCAGGAGGAAGAATCAGCAGGGAGTTCAATGCTCCAGCTCCTACGGGGAGGGGGTGACTGGTAGCCAGAGACGTAGCAAGGGGGAAAAGTGCACGGTGTACTGGTGCATCCCCGCCCCACCCCTGGAATGCCCACACCACGCCCCCACAGGGGCACACACCAGGTGCGGGGCGCCCCCCGCACCCTTGGAGCTACACCTCTGCTAGTGGCCAAACATGCCCCAACGTGATGCAGGAAAGTTGCACCTGTGGCTTGAGCCCCCTCTTCGCCCCCAAGACCCATGTGCACCATGACCATCTGCTCTGTGAGGATCTGCTTCAATGTATATCTCAGAATTTTCAGGATCTGTTGTTTAAATAATTTGAATTTGAGCTTGTTAAGGGTAAGCAATGAATATACTCAATAAATACATAATTTGGTATGCACCCAAATCCAAGTAAAATGAACACTAAAATAATGTGTCCTGGTTGATACATTTTTATTGACTGAGTTGAAAGATAAGTTTTGTTGAGTTTTATTTTTCCCCTAATATGGTGTTTCTTTCCTGTGCAAGTTTTAAGTATTCATGTGTTTCCTTTGAAGATGTTTGGAATAGTTTAGCTGTTCATAAATTAAGAACTGTATATCATAGTACTTTTTGTTTTACAGATAGGTTATATATACCATTTGGACTGCAAGGGTACTCTGTGGCTGTTCCAGACACTCAGGGATAGGGGAAGAATTGCTGCTGCATCAGTGGACATCACAAAATGAGTAAATTGCTAAATATGTAGTCACTGATGTCTGGAGAAGACCTGAAATAATATCTGAAATTTAAAAAAATGTCTCCTGATAGCAGGGACAGAGAGAGGTCATGAGTACATAAATTGTAATGCTTCCCTCTCCCATTATTCATGCCAGTTGAACATGTTTAATTAAAAAAGGTATTAGGAGAATGTGTACCATCATGAAGATTTCCCCCCCTAGAAGGTCATAAAAGCTGATAAAGACATTCTTGTCTTCAGCTGTCCTCATTAGTACCAGTGAATTCAGCTACAGCCATTACTGGCTTTAGAGTATTTTGAAGGCAAAGTCAGAACTGAGGGACCACAATGATTATTCTTAATTCAGAGGAGTTACGTGTAAGCAATCATTGGTTTTGGATTTCGGTGGCCATTGGATGGGCTCAGGGTGGCTTACAGCAGTCAAATGTACAATATTAAAATCAACAATAACATTATCAATGTCTAAATACCTTGGTGTCTCATTTAGGATTGTAAACAATCAACTAGAGGGAGGAAATGAATTAGCAGAGAAATAGAACGTTCTTAAACAAAACTAACAAAAGACACAAAGTAAAAGGGAAGAGGGGGGAGGGATAGGGGAAGAAATGGGAGAAGGGATGTCAGCTAAGTTGTGTAGTATTTCAGCCCTTGACCAAAAACCTGATGGGTCAGCTCTGTCTTACAGGCCCTGCAAAACAAGCAAGTCCTGCAGAGCACATGTCTCAATTGAGAGAGCATTCCACCAGGCCTAGGACAAAGATGAAAAGGTTCTGGCCCTGGTTGAGGACAGCCAGACATTTTTCAGGCCAGGGACCACCAGTAAATTGTTTTTTTCTCAGAGTGGAGTTCTCTTTGGGGGGTGCATTGGAAGTGGTGGTCCTACAGATACAATGGTCCCAGACAGTTTAGAACTTTAAAGGTTAATACCAAAACCTTGAGTGTAATTTGGTGCACTCTAATCTGGGGAACCAGGTTTGATTCCCCGCTCTGCTACTTGAGCTGTAGAGTCTTATCTGGGGAACCAGATTAGCTTGTGCACTCCAACACATGCCAGCTGGGTGACCTTGGGCTGATCACAGTTCTTTGGAGCTCTCTCAGCCCCACCCACCTCACGGGGGGAGGGAAAGGAGATTGTAAGCCCCTTTAAGTCTTCTTGCAGGAGAGAAAGGGGGATATAAATCCAAACGACTACTCCTCTTCCTCCTTCTCCTTCTCCTTCTCCTTCTCCTTCTCCTTTCCTCTCCTCCTCCTCCTCCTCCTCCTCCTCCTCCTCCTCCTCCTCTATTCCTATCTTTATTTTGTCCTGTTCCATTAAGGCAGATCTTTCAACTTTTAATTGTTCTTTAAATTTCTGTTTGATAAGCTGGCACTTAGTGGGAAATGCATTGCCTTTTCCAAAATATGCATTTTTCTTTTAGCTAATGCACAAAATAATAAAAATGATAGCATTTTAGTTCGTATCTATCTCTCAGGACATGATCTTACTTAAAACAGGTTTTTAGTTGTAACCTGGTGAAAAGTAGTAAATTTGCTGATTATGAAAACTGTATAGCTATATATTCGTCTGTGTATAGCTATTCATATAATCGCTAAAGAGAATCTTCCAGGTCATGTATTTTGCATGACAGTTGCTTGGGCACACAAAGAAAGGAAAGCCCTTTGTGTACCTTGCATCAGCAAATTTCAATTGTCCTAAATAAATTTCATTGAATAACTCCAAGTATTAAGAAAGATAAAGATAAAATTATTTTTGTTTCTCAATCCTGTGCATATTTTTTGAAATTTCTGCCATTTTCTCTGTCGACCCAGTGTCTAAATCAGTGATGGTGAACCTTTTCGAGACCGAGTGCCCAAACTGCAACCTAAAACCCACTTATTTATCGCAAAGTGCCAACATGGCAATTTAACCTGAATACTGAGGTTTTAGTTTAGAAAAAATGGTTGGCTCTGGAGGTGCACGTTACTCAGGAGTAAGCTTGGTGGTAGTTGGTGGCTTTGCTTTGAAGCAAGCGTGCAACGCTTTGAATGGGTGAATCACAACCCTTGGAGGGTTTACTCAGAAGCAAGCCCGATTGCCAGCAACTGAGCTTACTTTCAGGTAAAGGATCGCGCTTTAAAGGTAAAGGACTGCTTCCCCAAAACTAGGTCTTAGGTTTTTAATGCTAATAATCTCCTTGAAATAATTACACTATTATCATACTGGGGGCCTGGCGGGGGAAGGGGTGTGTGTGATGGGAGAGGAAAGTAAAACTTTTGCTTTCTGAAACCCAATAAACCCCCACCACAAGATAGAAGTAAAAAGGCAGTCAAGGAAGGCAATCCTAAGCAAGAATGCTGTGCGAGGGGTGGGATAACTTCAGGAAAGCTAAATTGGTGGAGCAACCATCTGATCTGTGGTTTTTCCTTCCTTCCTCGCAGCACTTGTCTTCCCACAAAAATACAGCAGGAACAGAAAAATAAAAGCAGTTCTAGCAAACACCTTGGTGTGCTTTTAAAGAAATCCTAAATGCATCTCGGTTCCTCCTCCCTAGGCTTGATCTGCCCAGGCAATTGGCAAAAAACTTGGGTCTGAGCATTTCCCCGGTGTTTGGAAAGGCACACGTTTTGTTTGTTCAACCCCTTGAGCAGCAGCACCCAGCCTGCTCCAGCCTCCAGCAGGTCCTGCATGCACCTGCAGCTCTGCCCTACACTGCTCCAGCGCCTCTGTCCCACTCCTATGTCTCCGCCCCACCCCCTCGAGCAGGGGCCAGCCTGCTCTAGCCTCCAGTCCCACATGTGCCACTCTGTGTCTCTCTAGCATCTCCGCTGCCTCTGCCCCCCCCCTCGGGCAGCAGCCACCTGGAGCACAGGCACCAGGCCTGCCAGCCGAGTCCTCCCTGCTCGCTGCAGTTGTGCCCAGCAGCCCAGCCCAGCCTAGATGTGGGGGGGCGATTTTCCTCCCCCCCACATGACAAACTCTGTGCCCACGTGCCCACAGAGAGGGCTCTGAGTGCCACCTCTGGCATGTATGCCATAGATTCGCCACCACTGGTCTAAATTAAACAAGTCCAAAAAGCTTTATCCTTTCCTTACAGGGAAATGCCTTTGTACCTCTCAATCATTGTGGTTGTATTTGTCCAGTGCTACAATACTGTATTTGAAAATTCATGACCAGAATTCTATACAATATGCAAAATGTGGCTACACCATAGATTTGTGTAAAGGCTGTAGGATATTTGTTTTCATGGCTCCCTGTCTCCTTATATTATGTTACAGTCATCCTACAAGGAGACCATTTCATATTTGAGAAACTATAGGTTTCTTTAGGTTTTTAACTATTTTGTCTAGCATTTCAGGTGAGCTTCTTTCATTTTTGTGTGTATGTGTGGAATGTTATTTTGTTATGATCTATGCAAGAAGTGCCATTTTTGAATGTTTAGAAGGGTATCTTTAGCTTCTTTTGAGGTTTTTTGCATCCTTTCAATAATAGTTGTTTTCTGAAAAATGACTATAAAAACAGGAAATAGCTGTAACTTATTTTAGAATTTCTGTCCTTATGCCTTATTAACAAAAATGACCTAACCTGGGAGAAAAAGTATGTGGAGAGTGAGGAAGAAGCGAGAATGAATGGACAATGTACTAGATTCTTAGTCTTGAGACTAAATATGGAAAAAAATATCCTCAGTAATCATCTTATACACTGGAATAGTAGAACAGCATATTTCCCTCTGCTTTTGAAAATCTGTTTTGCATCTTTATATAGTACTGTCCATAAGCTTGTATTTTTCTGTTTTAGGAGTTGTTGTGTTTTTAGAAGTTTGGTGCCACAACCGCAAAACTGGCATGCTATTCCTAACAAGCGTAGAAGAACTATCCAGATCTTCCTTGTCTGATTATGTGACCTCTTCCAAGTGCATTAGCAGGGACTCCTTTAGAATTGGCTTAGTTATTCAACTGGTTGCTTTTGGTGAATAAAAAATTCATCCAGGTGAACAAGCAGAAATGTTTTTCAAAAACAGAATTATCTTATATTTATTAATGCAGGAGTATCAAATATCCCAAATATTTGTGGGCTTCCTAGAGATAGCTGGTTAGCCATTGTGTGAAGAGAATGCTGGACTAGATGGGCATTTTGTCCGATTTTGCGTGGCTCTTATATTCTTAAATACAGTAGTAATAATAAACCTATTTATCACTGAGGTGACCAGAAATATTTCTTCTATTCTGTTGAAGAAATCTGCAGGACATCAGTTTGTTGTTGCTTTTTATCTTTCAACAGTTTTTTCCCCTGAAGGTCTATTTTTACATTTTTGTTCACATGTGGCTTTTCTCTGTTCATTGTTGGAACTAAAATTTGCTTTAAAAAGTAATTTGATTACTATCAGATGTAGAGCAGTAATTTCCAGTGAAAAAGGTATTTGTCTGGGATGTGTTACAAAACTGGCTTTATTTTTGTTTGTTTTCCCCCTTATTGATAGCTTTTACTTTTTAAAAAAGTCATATAATAATAATATGCATGTTTTCGTGGAGCACCCCAAAGAACACAGGAGATATCTAAAATAATTTGGCTGCTTTGAAGTGCAGATATGTGCACATGCTTTTAATGTGCTCAAGCTTTTAATGTGCTGAGAAGTGACTAAGAACTCAGGGATGCTCCAGGACTCTGCCTTGCTAACGGTGAAGCAGGTCAGCAATTCACTCTATGGCATCCGACAGCCTGGAGTACGAGTCATCGACTTGCTCATCAAGGATGCCAGTGGGCTTAGGGTCCTGCAAAGCATTCTGGAAACCAAGTGGATCCATAAGTCTCTGTGGGTGAGATAAAATCTGCTAGTTGTCTAAACTGGGGTAGGGTGGTAACTCCACCCAAACCCTCAGAGTGAAATGGTCGGACATGGCACTCTACTAATAGGGGATACAACCATATATATTTCCACCCCAAAAATCAAATCTGGGTGTGACCTGCTTGATGTGTGGGGCCAGTGTTGACAAGAAAGCGGCCTAGCGTTACCATGGATGACACGAGATTCACAACCACATGGCACGAGACCGCATCCCCATGGACGTTGAAGTCTCCCAGGACAATAAGTCTAGGGAACCTCAATGGCCACTCTGAGATGGTCTCCAGCAGCTGGGACAGACTGCCTGCCAGTGCGCTAGTCAACCGGTGCACCAGAAGGATTACCAGCCTCTCCAAGGCCCCCCACATCAGACCAACACACTCTATCCTGGAGATTGACGGTGCAGGAATTTCCTGAAAGGGAATAGAATCACGGATGAAGATTGCCGCCACCACCACCACCCCGGCCCTGTGTTCGGCATTGGGGAAGGAACGCGAAACCTGGGGGGAGGGGAGTGCAATCAGAGCAATTGTCTCGCCCTCCTTAACCCAGGTTTCCGTGACAAACGCCAGGTCCATCTTCTGGTCCTCAAGATAATTCCCGAGGACATTGAACTTATTGTTTATTGAGAAGCACCAATGATGAAGCAGGGAGAAAGAAATGTGCTGCTGCACATTTAAAGAAGAAAAGAAGAAGGGGGGAGGGGGGAAAGGGGAGGAAAAGGATATGGAGGATGAATATAAAGATGTATGATATAAATCTGTAACAATCCAAAATATCAATAAAAAAATTTAAAAAAATGATGCAGCAGGGAAGATCACTTGCCCACATCCCTCAGATCTGTGAATAGGAATCAGGTCAGAATGAGGATGAATTATATATTGTCTCAACCCCCTTCTCTCATTAGGCCTCATCCTATCAGCATACCTTCCCCGCCCCACAGGAATGGGATCCCCAACCCCTTATCGGCCCCCATAATGGCCAGTCTCTCCCCAGGACTCTGGTCCTCACTAATTCTCAACTAAGTTGACACAAAATCAGTGACTACGCGGCCATATCTAATGAGCCAAACTCTAGCACATCAACTGAACTAATCATAACTACTACTAATTCCTTATTCATCCCTCCCCTCCCCTCGTACAGTAGAAAATTCCTATGACAACCTAAAAACACAATATTAAATAACTCTTTGAGGACTGAACTAATCCAAACTTACAGCTGTCTTAACAAGACTAGCTAACTACTACTAGGGAGCTATAATAGACTATGGTAAGCAGGTTCAGGTTGTATTGCTTTAAGCAGGCGTCTTAGCCCTGCTCTGTTGCTGCCGTCATCTTGGACCTCCAGCCCCATTTAAAAACCCCAAACCACAGGATCTGTTTCCTCAAAAAAAGGCCCATCCCCCAACCAGTCCCCAAACAGGCAGCATCCTTTGGCTACTGCTGCTGCAGTGTCTTATAGAGCTGCTAGGCCCCCACCCTCCACAGGTGTTTCAAATGGGGTGGGTGGGGAAGGACTCTCCCTCCTCTGGGCACAGGTGCAGGCCACAGCCCATCAGGTCTTGTTCTGCTGGCAGGTAAGCAGGCTGTCTTGCAGGCAGGACTGATTAGAGTAGAGGGAAAATGCATGAGGGCAGAAAATTAGCATCTGCAGTTTGGGGGTCATAAATTTACTCAAGTTCAGCACTTTCCTCCTGAAGTTTGTTTGTGTGAAGACTGCCACTCTTAGGTCACCAGCGAAATTACCTGGAAGATTAAAATGTTCTCCCACTGGTTTCTGAGTGTTGTGGTTTTTAATGTTGGATTATGTCTGTTTATTCTGTTGGTTAGGGACTGACCCATTTGTCTGTTGTAGGAAGTGAAAGGGCATTGCTGACATTTGATGGCATGTATAATGTTGGAAGGTGAACAGTGAACCTGAGATGGTATGGCTGGTGTTGAGGTGCTAAATATGGAATTAAGCATTGAGATGATTTTTTTCCTCTGGATCAGGTTTACCCTAAATGAGCAGGTTTGTGGATTGGGACTGCTGCTGGACCTGGACCTACTAATAGAGAAGAAGGTGGCAGCATTGTTAGCAAGGAATGTTTCACCAGGTTTCACATACAAATATGCCAAACTTAATTTCTTCCATCGCTTTTCCATACTGATTGATGTTCTCTCTGGTAGGTTGTTAATTTTATTTGAAACATGAAAGGAATTTCCTTTTTCTACTTGTGTTGACATTTAGCTGTTTTTGGACTTGGTTCATTTTGCATTCATTTCAGTGGTATTAGAAGGGTTTAACAACAGTTAGGGTTGCACTGTTTTATCTTACCTTTAGTGGATTAGTCAAGAAGCACCAGATTCAAATCTGAGGCCCTTTCCACACGGGCCTTTTACAGTGCCCTAGGGACAGCAAAAACACTGTCCCTAGGGAGCTGTTCGCATGGGGGGTGCAGCTGCATTGCAGCCGCACTGCCCTCGCTCCCCCCCAGCGGTGCAAAGCCCTGAGCGAGGTTTTTGAAAAACAGCGGCTTCCAGCCGCTGCTGTGCGAACGGCAGCGGCTGGAAGGCGCCATCCCCCCCTTTCCTGATCGACGTACCTTCTCTGCGACCTTTCAGCATGTCGCCTGGGCCTGGGGACACGCCCCCCTGCCCTGCGACACCAGAGCGGTCGCGCAGGGCACGGGGGCGTGTCCCCTGTCCTGGGTGATGCGCCGGAAGGTCGCAGGGAAGATACGTCGATCAGGCAACGGCGCAGCGCTGCGCCGTCTTCCCTGCCTTTACCGGGACCGTTCATACGAACGGTCCCGGGGGGGTGTTGGCGTCATATACGCCCACGCACCCCCCCAGCGTGGCCGTGCGGAAGCGACCTCAGTTTAGCCATTAAATCTCTACCTGGCCTTCAGTGAACTGCTGACTCTGCACTTCTGCAATATGAGGATAATAATTCTAGCCAACTGTATAAGGTTGTTTGTAAGATTTACCAAGTTACTGTATGTTGATTTGTTTACAGCCTCATCCAGGGTGAGGCTAAGGGAGTTGTTCAGGTGGAGGGGCCATATGCCAGTGAATTTGCCCTTTCTGGGCACTTACCTCAGTGGTTGGGTAAAGTTGCCAGTAAGTGCCTCCAGAGTGCCATGTCAGACGCTCCTGCACCCTTGCCATCATGGCGGTGGTGTTCTAGAGGCATGGCTTGGGATGGAGCTGGGACTTAGGTTTACACCACCCTTGAGGGGCTTAAGCCCACTGAATCCAATGGTAGGCATTTCAGATGTGGGGAGGAGTTTTTTTGCATCCCTCCATTGCCAAAAGCTGTTTGGAGGTGGCAGGGTGGTGCCGCAGCATCAGTGCCCCTAGCCACCCTAGGGCTCTGGTTTGGGCTGCTAATCACTTAGGGTAGTGATATTCAGCAATTTTAGAGTACATGCAGCCTTTTGACATGCTGGGAACACTGTGTCCCAATGTGGCATTTGCTTCAAGATTCAGGAAAGTGGGCACAACCCTGGCTTTTCCCTTAAAAAGAGCTACTTCAGGAACAACAGGTGAGCTGCAAACCTTCCTGAGGTATAATCCTTGTGCCAGAGATGAAACTGATTTGGTTGGTGGTGGGGATAATTTGGTTGAAGATGATGTTATAAATACTTTCAGTAGTGGCTGTCAAGGAGCTTATATCTTATATCTCTTTACAGATGCAGCAGCTTGAAAAACAAGTCATTGATGCAGATCGTCAAGCAGAAAAAGCTTTTCAGCAGGTATAATGCATCTATGATGGATTCACTTTTTCATTTATATAAATATATAGAGGTCAGAAATATATAGAACATGAGAGGATCTTTGAACCTTAAATGGTTTTATTTGTATCTTTGAGAGGAATGTAAAAGTCAGGTTAGCAGAATGTCATAACATGAACAAGGGTTATGACAGAAAAACAGGGATGAGAAACTTACCATGGTTATACACAAGTGATATTTTGCCATTCAAGGTATATCTACAGCAGTTTACATAGAAGTGTTGATACTTTTATCTTGTACAGAGATTGATTTCTCTTGGCAGTCACTGCTTTGCTTCACAAACATAACCTTCTTCAAACAGGAGTTCTTCAAACTGTTGGAGAAGTTTGGAACATATACATAACTTTCCAGTTTTTGTCTTTAAATTGGCCTGGAATAACTTTTTTCACTGGAGCTATTTCCCTTTAAACATGTAGGAATCAACCTTTCAGCAATCCAGCTATTTCATTTTATAACTGGTTATGAATCCTCTTTGATCCTAAAACCAGAGTGTGTTCCACTCACTCCAGAGGGGATTCTTCTACCAACAGCTTGCAGCCCATAGCTGTTTCCAAATCATCTATTAAAAGCTCTGATTCAATTGTCATTTCCTGAACAGTAGTCTAGGGATGTATAACACATCAACATCAAATTTGGCAATTTTGGGGCAGGGCTTATTGGAAGGGGGCTGGACTTATAGGAGCTTGTATTTGGGCCATTGTAGAACATGTCTGATAGGGGGGATACTGGTGCCCTTATAGAACTTGGAAGGGAGAGTGTCTGATTGGGAGATACCTGTGCCAATGTGTTTGTATCCCCCAATCAGACATTCTCCCTTCCAAGTTCAACAAGGGCACCTGTGTCCCCCAATCAGACACTCTCCCTAGTTCTACAAGGGCATCAGTATCCCCCAATCAGGCACTCTCCCTTCCAAGCTGTACAAGGGCACCAGTATCCTCCACTTAGAAACTCTCCCTTCCAATTCTAAAATGGCACCAGTATTCCCTAATCAGACACATTCTACAAGTTCCACAATGCCCCAAATATATGCTCCTATAAATCCAACCCCTTCAAATAAGCCCCGCCCCCAAAACTGTCAAATTTGATGTTAATGTTGTATGTTTCTAGACTACTCCCAACTGCCAGTTTCCTGCCATCCTTAGAATTCCATTTGAACTGCCTGTCAATCAAGGGAGTTCTATAACTGGGGCAACTTCTTAAAATGCAGCTGTCTGTCACAGCATATTATATGCAATCTAAATGTACTGTTTCAACACCCTTAATGTAGAAATGGAAATGAAGAGGCAAATACATGGACTGACATATGTATATAACAATATGGTTAATTCTGTATGGGACTGACGACTTCATAAATAGCAGTTGGTTCAGCAAAGAAGAAAATGAGATCTAAGGGAATTAGGCTCTTTAGAAAGACATCAGTGATTTTCTACAATGGAGCCTGGTTGGTCCTGCTGTCTTTCCATGTCTTTTTGCAACCTTCTAATGGCAGCCACGTGAAACCCAATTAATAGAAGCAAGGGCCCCTTCCGCACACGCAAAATAATGCGTTTTCAAACCACTTTCACAACTGTTTGCAAGTGGATTTTGCCATTCCGCACAGCTTCAAAGAGCACTGAAAGCAGTTTGAAAGTGCATTATTCTGCATGTGCGGAATGAGCCAAGGAGAGGCAAGGAGACAATCACATGTGAGAAGCCATCTTTAAGTTTCATTAGCACAATATATTTCTTATACTTTTGTCAGGGTAAACTAGAGTTCAGTTGTTTGGCTTCTGTACAAAATTATTTGCTTATCTATTTCACAAATATATAGTTAACTGTTAAGCCAGAGCTACTTATATAAGAGGAGGCAAAAACTAGGCTTGGGCTCATTCCGCACATGCAAAATAATGCACTTTCAAACTGCTTTCAGTGCTCTTTGAAGCTGTGCGGAATGGCAAAATCCACTTGCAAACAGTTGTGAAAGTGGTTTGAAAATGCATTATTTTGCGTGTGTGGAAGGGGCTTTGGTGATTCGGTAAAGCTGAATCACCCCAAAAAATCCATATTAGGTTTTGTTGGGTTTTTAATTTACCGGAAAATGTACCCAGGCTATTTGTCATTCTATTGCCCATCTAGTTTAAATGCTTGTTTTGTTGTTGTTTGGATGAAAACACAGTTGATTTCAAATTAATTATCTTTGAAATATGTGTTGTTGTTTGCATGTTTAAAATATTGTCTGTGTATAACATCTATTTTACTTCTAGGTGCAGATTATGGAGGAGAAGTTAAAAGCGGCTAATATCCAAACTAGTGAGTCAGAGATGCGGTTGTATAAGAGGTGTCAAGACCTGGAGACTCTGGTGCAAGAGAAGGATGACATTATTCAGAATCTGGAAGAACAGCTTGGAGAGCAGGTGAGAAATTATAATGTTGCTAAGTTATTTTATTGCCATTTTATTACATTTATAAGAAAAATGATATCTAAGGAACCAAGGAAGTGGAAGATTTTATACTGTATGGGTGTCAAAAGGTTTATGTCTCCTTGTTCCAGAAGCAAATAAGAATACAAGAGGCCAAAATTATAGAAGAAAAAGCAGCTAAAATAAAAGAATGGGTGACCATCAAGCTCCATGAGGTGAGTCTTTGCTAAATGAATAAAGTGTGCAGAATATTCATGACCATTTGAAATTATTGCAACTGCTGAAGTATAAATAGACGGTAAATGAAATATTTGCCATTTCTGGATATCAGGTCATTCGCAAAACAAACCACGCAAAACAAATCTATAGAAAGCCAACTGATACAGACTGGTAACTCTAATCACCACCCATGACAAAAAATAGGCATCATCAAAACTCTGGTAGATGGTGCAAAATGGATCTGTGAACCTTACCTTGTCACTGATGAACTGAATCACGTAGACTGGGGTCTGCAAGCAAATGGCTACTCCACAACAGAAATCAGAAGAGCTATAAAACCAGGAGAAAAATACAGGACTGAGTGAAAAACAGTCCCCTGCAGGGAAGGTATTTCTACCATACATCAAAGGGGTCACTGATCAGATGGGAAACATGTAACATAACCTTCAAACTGTCTACAGACCCATCAGAAAAGTACAAGAAATGCTACAGTCAGCAAAGGACAAGAGAGACCCCCCACCTTACCTCTGTTGGAGTCTGTTGAATGCCATGCAACTGTGGACAACTATACATAGGGACAAAAAATGCAGCAATCTGAGAAGAATTAAAGAGCATGAAAGTTCCTGTCGACTAATCCAAAATGAGAAATCAGCAGTGGCTGGACATACGACCTTACTTGAAGACACATAAATTCTTTACAGCACTGATAGCTGCTATGTCAGACTGCACAGGGGAGCCTTTGAAATCCACAAACACTGGGACAGTTTTAACAAGAAGGACGAGAGTCTGAAAATCAACAAAATCTGGCTACCAGAACTAAAAAACACCAAAACCAAAAACCAAAGACATTCAAATGCAACTGCAAATGATCTCTACCCAGACACATGCTAATGCCAGCCATAGATGTGGGCAAAATTATAAAATTATTAATTATAAAATTATTAATTATAAAACAAAGCACTTGCATGTAGGAATGTGAGAAGGCACTTTTAATGGGGGACAGGATCTGACTGGGCTTTTATCTCATTCTTCCCAAAAACCTGTTACACAAACTGCCTCTTTTGTTCACATAAAGCAGTTTGTGTTCCTCTTAGAACCTTTAAGCCTTTGTAAGCATAGTTAAACATAATGTGTTTCCAGAAGTGGAAGAAGGCAAAGAATGTTTAAATAATACCCCTTTCCCTCAAAATGAAGCAGTTGGTCCAGCAGAATATCATATGCACCCAAAGGAAGTTAGTATGCAATGTAGACCTGTGTAAGGATACTTGGGGATGAGGTTTTTGCTGCTTAAACAGGAACTAAAGGGGAGAATGTAAAATATACTTCTCTGTCCAACGAGAAGAGAAGAGTCATGATAAAGGAACCCGTTTTCCTGTTTTTGCGTTCACATGCATCCGTGCAGGCAGCGATTGGCGCCTGCAGAGACAATCCAGGCTGCTGTTGTGCTTTCGCACAAAAACATGTCTATTTTTTAATTACTTCCCACACATGCGGAGCTACGCAGGCTTGCACAAATGAACCCCCACAGCCATGCCGATGTCCCACAATACAACCACCTGCACCAGTGTAGCTAGGCAGATGCAAGCCGCAATTTTTTAAAAAAAAGCAAAAGGGAGGCAGATAAAGCTCCTCCTGCCTGGCTTTTCACTCAGGAGCGGCTCCAGCCAAGGATTTCTGGAAATGATTGCTTGTTTAGTGATTTTCAAAAAACCTGGGTTGTGGGAAATAACAGGGGACAGACTCGTTTTGAGGGTGGATCTGTGCAAAGCCCCCCCACATGGGTTATTTAGCATCCTACACTCATTTTTATTGGCCCATGCAGAAGGGGCCAAAGAATACTAACAGGCTTTGGTTTTGTATAAACCTACTTTAGAAGCGAAGAATGTACCAAGAGCTGCTACTTTCAAAGTACAATGAGTACACATTAAAAGATCGCCCTGCTCTGTCATTAGTAGAGCAGTTAAATACTTGAAGCTGTTTCATTCTGCAGTATATCTTGATTTGTCAAGGTCAGTATTTACTCTGACGGGAAGCATCTCACCCGGGTCCCAAGCAGCTGTTGCTCACATCATCTCCTACTCAGTTTTCTGTCTTGGGAATGCAGTTGTTTTGCACCTCTGAACATTTTGTTCCAGCATTGCATCATGTAAATACACTTCATAGAGTTTATGATCTTACAGTTCTAGAAAGCTGGGTGGTCTTCCCATTAGTATATTGCTATGCCTGAAATGGAGATGAGTTGGGACTTCTTAGGCAAACATAATTTCCCTTTTTCATTGAAAATGAAATATTTCTAAAGTTTATAGAGTTCAGAACCTGGTGTTCTAAAAGACATTCAATTACCGGTATTGTTTTTCTCAGTCATAACAAAGATAAAGTGCAGTTTGAAACACTGTCTCATTCTTACATCATATATGTGATAAAATAAAATTACAATATTATTTTAAACACTGCATTTTAAGTGTTACGTAATAGAGGCTTGTGCAAATATGCTTTCAGCTAGAAGTGGAAAATCACAACCTTCACATGATCAGTCAGAATCAAACTGAAGAACTAAGGATATTACAGACTAAATTGCAAGGTAAGGAATGGAGTTATGCTGACAAAAGGTTGAATAATTGTATTCTGTGTTACTATTTATATGAGTAGGGTTGCAGACTATCTTAACAAAAAGTGTCTTTGCACTGATAAAATCAGTAAAAGCACAAGTAAGTCCCTGAGAGTAAGTCCCGTTGAGTGGACTTGAGTAGGGCACTAAGTAGAACTACTTTCTCAGTCAAACTGTAGATAAGCTGAGCTACAAATGAGAATACTATAAAGGCATGAGAAGCAAACAGTGGATTTTATGTTGTGCTAGAGGGGACTGATATTTCCTGTTAAGTGAAGTGCATCTTGCATACAGGGAATACAAGCTACCTTACAAGGCAGCGGGCTACAGTGCCAATGCTGCACTACCCCACCGCTCCCATAGAGGCTTTGTGGCAGTGTGGGGAGGCTCACAAAATGAAAAAGCCTCCCTCCCACCGAGAAGCCAGGCCACTCTCATGCTCCACCCCCGTTATGCTGGTGGAGATGGCAGGGGCCCTGGGGTGCTGGTGCAGCATTCCAGTACGAAAGGGCAGGATCACACCTCCGCTGGGATAAGTGCCCTGGGGAGGGTGAATTCACCAGTATAGCAGCCTGCTGCTCCCAAGAGCAGATTCGGATGGGGCCCTAACTATTAGTTGCATAAAACAAAACAAAACCCCAGTCTATTTCTAATCATGCTTTAGATAAGACAGTAAGTGTGTTTGTGTAATGATGATGGTGGTTGGACTTTTCATGGGAGAATCAGATGGCAAGCAGGGTATAAATCTGAACTCTTCTTGTTCTATTACAAGTGAGAACTTTAGCATGTCCTTCATCCCTGCATTTGTGTGAAAGGTTCAGGTGCAAAGGCCAAGATATCTCCCTATGATATATATAAGCCCTATTTCATTAATGGTCTTTGTTGTACCTTGTTTCACAGAAAGATAGAACCTCAATGTTGAATTAATCTGCAGCCACTTCTTGGACCTTTGTATTGAAAGAAGGTGGTAGACATCTTAGGAAACCAGGAAAAAATGACAAAATTGGATGGTTTGATTTTTGTAAAACCAATGGGTGGAGAAGAATCCCTAGGAGCAGCAGTGGCGTAGGAGGTTAAGAGCTCGTGTATCTAATCTGGAGGAACCGGGTTTGATTCTCCGCTCTGCCGCCTGAGCTGTGGAGGCTTATCTGGGGAATTCAGATTAGCCTGTACACTCCCACACATGCCAACTGGCTGACCTTGGGCTAGTCACAGCTTCTCAGAGCTCTCTCAGCCCCACCTACCCCACAGGGTGTTTGTTGTGAGGGGGGAAGGGCAAGGAGATTGTAAGCCCCTTTGAGTCTCCTACAGGAGAGAAAGGGGGGATATAAATCCAAACTCTTCTTCTTCTAGGTGATCCCAAGCAAAATGCAGTGAAAACCACTGTGATAGCCCAAGGATTCCAGAGATACAAGTGTTTTTACCCAGGGTGGCTATTTTGGAAAAACTGGGGGAGAAGAATCCTCAGAGGTCACTAAGCAGAATGCAGTTAAAACTGCTGTGATCGCCCAAGGGATTCCAGGGATACAGATGGTTTTATCTGTGGCGGCTATTTTAATATCGGGACTTTTTCCCTTCAGCGGATGTGCACTACTTTCACTTTTTCTAAACAATTCAGAGCCACATTTTTATCTTTTGGTGGGACAGAGTATAGCTAGGATAAGAAGGTTCTAAAAATTTTTCTAGCTGTTGGCCTCCTACTTTCCCTAGGAGAAGACTGTACTGGTAGGTAGGCTGAACTCTATCGCTTGTTGATTTTGTTTTATATAGTGCTTTATATATTTATTTATTACTTAGATTTATACCCTGCTCTACCCCCGAAGGGCTCACAGCAGCAACAACATTAAAAACTATTACAATAAAACAGAAACAAACGTAATAAATAATTTAAAACAGTATAAGAGCTCAAAAACAGATGGCCACTTTCACTTACTTTATCTCCCCCTCCCCCCCAAGCCAAAACAGATGACAAACAGATGAAACTGATCTGATCTGCCTTACAAGCCCTTTTATGCAGAAAACAGCAGAGAATTTTAATAAATATGTTTGCTTTGATTCATAAATAAGCAGCAGAAAGGCTTGCAGAATCATCCTGTCTTTCCCATGTACTTTGCTCTCTGTGCTACATATAAATAAATGTTATATATTCTCTCTTACTTAGGGTCACTTTCCCTAAAACATTCATGTTTCACGAACAAACAGAAACACCAGATTTTGACTGAATCATAGGAAGTGTTTCAGAGAACTTTGGTATCTAATATCAAAGGACTTGTTCTTATTTTTAAAATAAGCAGTCTGTTTGGTATATAATACCAGGAAACATTTAACCTCTTTTCCTGAAATATATCTACACAGATCTTCAGGGAAAGAAATCTGTTCCTTCAGCACAAAAACCTGGAGAAGGCCAAAGACTGAACAGTTTGACCTTTGGATGCTTTTTAAACAGAGCAAGAAGTCCTCAACAAGTCACTAAACCTGAAGATAGAAACAATTCTTCATTGAAGCTAGCTGAATTTAGTGAAGGCACTGGCACACCAGGTATTTTGGGTATAGTTTTAATGACCTGCAGACCAATACTAAACAGATTTATGTGAAAGCTTCTACTGCAGCTTCTACTTTTACTTGCTTTCTTGCAATCCAAACTACATAAACTGGTGCTCTTGCATTTAATTAAATTGTAAAGGATTTTGCTTTGCTTTTCATGTTAATGTTAGCTGTATTTGTATAGGGGAAAAGCTCAAGTCTGAAGTTCAGTCTCTTCACTGATTGGTAAGGACCATTTCTTAACCACTGCCACTGACTTATCTGTGATTACATCAGGGAGATTGGTAACTCTGGATCTTAATACAATACAATAAACCTTTATTAGGCATAAATAATTCTGCATACAGTATGTTTGTATGATAAACAACAATACAACGAGGAATCCAGTACACAAAGTTAGGATGAATTATATATACACAAACTTTCTGGAGACCTATTGTGATATCCATATATTAATTAAAACCGATTTGAATGACTTCTCATGTTTATTACAATGATTTGAGCCTCAGACATTAAATCAATGTAATTTAGATGGTTTGATACAACTCTGGATCTTGATTCTTAAAAAACAAGTCATTTGGGGGGGGGGGGCTCCAACAATCTTAAAATGCCAATACTCTCTTAAAATCATTAAATTTTATATCTACTTTCATAAGACTGGCACTGCGTAATTTTCCTTCTTGGTAATTTTTTTTAATGAAACAAGAGAATTATCCCTTCCTTGTTATTATAAATGGGTATGAAGGTTGGTCAATGAAGAAAGCTGACAGAAAGAAAGCGGATTCATTTGAAATGTGGTGTTGGAGGAGAGTTATGTGAATGCTGTGGACCACCAAGAGACAAAGAAATGGATGCTAGACCAGATGAAGCCTGAACTGTCCCTCAAAGCTAAAATAATAAACGTGAGACTGTAGTATTTTGGTCACATTATGAAAAGAAAATAATACTAGGAAAAGTTGAAGGCAGCAGAAAAGGAGAAAAACCCAACATAAGATAGAGGGTTATAAAATTAAGCATAGGGTAGAGTGAACAAAAATATCTTTTTCTCCTTCTCCCAAAATACTAGAACTAGAAGGCATCTAGTGAAGCTAATGGGCAGTGAATTCAGGACAGACAAAAGGAAAAGCTACTTTACTCAGCAAGTGATTAAAATTTGGAATTCATAGCCGGAGGCTGTCACGATGATCTTGGGCATAGAAAGTTTTAAAAGGGGACTCAGATAGCCACTCACTAATAGACCTATCCTCCATGAATCTATCAGCCATTGTGACTAAATTGAATCTCTACATTTAGAGGTAATAAATCTATGACATTTAGAAACATCAGGGAAATCACTGAAATCCAGGAACATCAGGAAAAGGCCTTAGCTTCTATGCACTGTTCTTGGCTGTCCAGACTAAACGGTTGGCCACTGTGTGTGAAACAGGATGCTGGACCGGATGAACCACTGATCTGATTGAGCAGGGCTCTTCTTGTGATGTTTTGTGTATTTCCATCAAACATTAGACCTCTGAGATGAAGGTTCTAGCATCTTAGTAATCATACTGATGTATGTTGCTATTTCCGGAAGTTAAAACATTTTGTGAGTTTAAAATTGGTATCACTTATACATCTTGATTTACAAGTTACATTGCGTTGTCTTCATTTAAAATAACTTTCCAAGTGTGTTATCTGTTGCTTTTTCAGAGAAAGAAATACTGGAAACATCCCTTGCTGACCAGCTGTATGGGAATAACAGAAGCTTGAAACCACTGCAGCAACAAAGCTCCTGTTGCTCTGAACAAAAGCAGACAGTAAAGTCAAAAGATCATGACAGCAATTTATCTAAGAACTCTTGCATTACAGTAAGTGACTGGAGTTCTGATGAGGAGGAAGGAGGTAAAGGAAGACCCAAATCCAGGTGTGTATCTACCCTTTCAAGTCATACATCTGAAGAAGGAAGAGGCTACAGTCGAATTGGAAGTGAAATGTATTTGACAGCGTCAGATGACAGCAGTTCTTTTTTGGAAGAAGAGAGTTTTGGAGCTCAGGGGAACACACCCAAAAAGCTGTACTCATGGCAATCAGGGTGCCCATGGAAAAGTCAGAATAATCTAATTGGAAAGAGCAACTTGGAATCCTTCAGTGAAAAGAAAGCCCATGATAGTTTTTCGGATGAGCTGAATAAAAGATTTCAGACACAGAGACTGGATTATTCTTCATCCTCTAGTGAGGCGAATACTCCAAGTCCAATTTTAACTCCTGCTCTAGCACCAAAGCATCCAGCATTGATTCTGGCAGCAGGCTTTCAGACTAATAGACAGTTGAATTCTTCCTCTAATCTTCCACCACCAAAGCTGAGAACTCCCAGTGTCTTTACTATAAATGCTGCATTGGCGAAAAAACATTTCAGTCAACCTCCACTGTGTTCGGACAAAATGTTTGGCAGAAACAGAAATGCTATAAGCATGATACGTCCTTTTAAGCCTCAGGAAACAGACATAGATCAGGTGGATGGGGAAGGTGCAGATGTTTTAGAGAAAATGGAGATTACCTGCAGTGAAGAATTGTTTACTTATGATACCTGTGATACTCAGTGTGCAGAAACCTTGGACTCTAGTGATACAAAGAAATCTACAGGCAATAAACCTCCTACTCCACCACTTCATCGATTCCCCTCTTGGGTAAATTCTGTTATATATGCTGACTTTCCTATTTGTTAGGGCAGAACTTGACATCCTGTGTAGCTCTATGGTTACTTTACTGACTTAAAAAATAGATTACATCAGTGAGGAAATAAGCAGCCTCCTATGGGGAAAGGGGGAATATTTTACACACCCCTTGTGTTGTTTTCAAGTTAAAGATCCCCCCCCCCCCCCCCCGAGTAAAAGCATAATGGAAGATGGTACTTTTTGCAGATAAAAATGTGCCTGGGGAAAAGATAACTATCCCTCTGCCCTGAGAGCACTATTTTTTTTAAAAAAATAGTAGATAAAATAATCCTGGAACTACATGTAATGTATATTTCCTGTATGTTAACTGTTATAAGTTTATTCAGAGCAGGTTCATATTCTCATTAGATTTATTTATAACATAGACATCTATTAAACTTGAGATGTTTAGTCTGTTGTCAGGGGCTGGATACAAGGATTTTATCACTTTGAAGGATTTTATTACTTTGGTGTTTATTGCTAGTTGCATATTTGTTTTTGTGATCCATTCTGCTGTGGCAGGAGTAACATCCCCCCCTCCAAAAAAACCAGTTTATATTTCAAAATACATAAAAACACAAAAGGAACACATGGTTAACAATCTGTTGTTGGTTTATTAAACCTGACATTACCTTCAAAAGAACTGTGAATAAAGTGTTTTTGAAAACACTTGATAATCTTTAACTTTTCATAATGCGACATAGTCATCAAGACATGGAACTTGTAAGAGAGCACACAAAATTCATATAAAACACAGAAAGATTCTAGGGATAGCAAGGATACTGAGAAATAATGCATTCAATGGTTGTGATAAAGAAGGCAAATATATGAGTGCGGTATGGAATCTCATGTAATACCCTTATTTTGTCACAACTTCACTTCTTGGGAGACCTCATTCAGATTTAATCAGCCTATTCATTCTTTACATTTTCATTCTTTACACATAGAGCCAAACAACACATGGTGGACACCTGTCCAATCAATGGCTGCGGACCCTATTTTAGAGGAAAATGTAGACATTTAAAAATTGTCACAAGGGCACTATCCTGATTGGGCCTGCAAAATGGCAGCAACAAGTGATGTTGTTTCCCTCCTCACCTTTTAAAATGCAAAAGCATTTCCCCATAGCTGTTTCAGCACTTGAAAAAGCATTGGGGCGGGGGGAACAAGCCTGGTACCACCACAGCATCTCGTGGCTATTTTTAATAACCAAATTTTCTTCTAAAATGTCATCAGTGGCCACAGGTGAGACCTGTGTCCACTATGATGTGTGGTTTGGCTCAGATGTGCCCATCTAAAGTGAACAGAAAACTTGAGAACACAGCATTCCATGTAATACACAAGGAAATCACTTCTCAGTCCTGAATCCTTCACTTGTATACAAGAACATATGTAAGGGGGGTTATGGGTTCAAACCCCCCATTACATGTCTGAAGCTCTGTCCCCCCCTCCCCCACCCCCCCACCCCACCGGCTGGGCTCCCAGCCAGCAGTCCCTTCTTCCCTCCCCTCTGGGGAGAAGAGACTGCAGTCCCCGGCCTTGGAAAGTTGTTTTTATAAGCACTGAGGCTGGAGGGCGGGGCTTGGGAGGAATGGCCATGCCCCCACCCATAACAGATAAACAAGTATTATTGTAATTGTGTGTAATTTAAAACAGTGTGAAGCAGTACTAAAGTAATGCTTAACAGAAAGAATAATGAAATATATTGTATTTTTAAAATCCTGTGTTTATATCCCAGGAAAGCAGAATCTATGCTGTAGCTAAATCTGGTCTACGTTTTTCTGAGGCCTTCAGTGTTGATTCCTTCAATAAAAGTAAGTCTATTAAAACTCCCCTTATACCTGCAATCCTAAATCAGTAGGGAGTTAAATTCCTTTGAGAGAACCAGGTTAAGATCAGACGACTTGTCACTTTTTAAGGAAATGTCTCCAAAGAGGATAAAGCATAGTGATTATGGCAGGGTAGGTCTATGGGTGATTGGTGTTTCTTACAGGTTATCTTTAGACATCATGAGGAACTACAATTATAAACCAAGCTTTGCTTAAACTCTTCTTCTGTGTGAAGTATGAATGGGGACTTCCCAAGCAATTAAGAAGATTCTTGATGCTGAATTGGTGTTCTAAAGCATGTTTTGTACTTGGTTTATTGACTAGGTAGAACCAACTTTGGTACATTGTGGTGTCTGCATACAGAAATTTCAGTTTGTTCAGTAACATGACCCCTTACCTGTGCACAAAGTAGGTAATGTGAAGCAACAGCATGTTCCAGGTGCATTCAGCTGTAGATGGAGTTTTCTCCTTTTCTCCCGCCTCTAACTGCTAGTGATGACTCACCAAGCAAGGCTGAAGCTCCAGGAAAATGTAAAAGACAGTAGGATAAAGGCTCTCTCTTAAGCAAATGTTTGTTTAGATTCAACCAACAGTTGCCCAAACACAGTGATACAGTTAGAAACAAGTCACAGTCTACCTATTGCCTGACCTTCTCCATAAGAATTTCCCTTTCAAACTGTTTTTGTCCCAGGAGAGCAAGCAAGAAAGCCAAAGCTTTTATTTTTCTATCTAAAAGAAAATGTATTTGGGAAATGTATGGGGAATGCAGTGAAGTAGCTGGATAGTGGGCCGGAGGGTGTCTGTGATCCATAGCGCAGAGCCAGGAGGAAGGCTTGGTTTGTTCTTGGGTTCCCTCACCTCCTAGTGAAAAGGAGCGAGCAGGCTGCATGTGCTTTGCCACCATCTTTGTAATACAAGAAAGCCTGGAATGTTAGTTTGTTCCTGGAATTTTTGAACAAACTGGTCTGTATATCTAATAGGCTGCCCAATGGTTGTACAGGCTATTATATAGACAAACTAGAATTCATCTTGATGTCTGCAGACGTATTCTCGACATTTGCACTATTTCTACTGACTTAAAATATATTTTGTCACAATTATCTAATTTATTGGAAAATTTAAAACAAAGCAATTATGTGAATGAATTGGATCCCTTTGTCGTCTTAGCTTTGTTGGATTTGCAAGTTTATATCTACAAGAGTATTTCTTTTGCAGAGGCGCATAATTAACTTAGTTTTAATAAATAATTTTTAATAAATAACAGTCAATATGTGACTCAGTATTTTCGGAAGTTATTTTGAGGAAGTATTCTTTGTTTCAGGTTCCTTGTGTTCAGCTGCATATTCTCCGTCAGGACTCTACACTTCACTAATATACAAGAATATGACTACACCTGTGTACACCACTCTTAAAGGGGTAACCTTGTTCTTTATAAGAAAGTTATTTGGACACGAGGAGGATGTACTGTCATGTTCTGCTTTCATTTATGCGGCCCTGGATGCCAAAAGTTTTTAGAAATATGTTTTTTAAGGGGCTGGGAAATCAATTAGTTCTGCTTAGAAAGTGTTGAAAGTAGGTGTCTTACTTTTGAGGTGTTGGGCTATTGTAATAGTGTATAAATACAGGATGCAGTCTTCCAGACGTAAGTCCTATCTCTGCTAAAGGCTTTGTCTTGTTTTATTGTCATGGTTTCTTGCAGTATTTAATTAGTTTCAGTTTTTGTCTGGCAACCTTTTGTAGTATGAAGAAACTTAACATTTTGGACTGTTAAGTAGACCAGTGTCCAGTGAGACCCAGCCTGTGGGATCTGACACAGTGCCATAGGGCCTATAAAACAGAGCTGTTCCACCTGTTGTATGGTTGAGGAAGCTATGGGTTTTCCAACTGCCTGGCCTCCCCCTACCTTTCTTCCTCTCCCGTTTTCAAGTTACTTAATTGTAGTTATATTGTTGCCATTGGGTTTAAATGGGATTTAAAGCATATTTGTTATGTTCTACTATCATTTTATGTTTTTATTGGATTTTTGGAAGCCACCCTTAGCTATTGAGGAAGGGTAGCATATAAAACTAATAAAATAAATAAATAAAATAAATATTTTTAATTGGACATCTTGTCTGTTCCTCAGATTGTTAACTGTAGTTCTAAAAATAATAAGCAGGAAGCAAATCAACAGTTAAAAAATACCAAATTTTTCATGGGAAAATTTATGCAAGACTGAAAAAAAATAATCTGCTACTTTCTTTAGAAAGCAACACAAATAAGCAACAACCCATTCTTAGATGACTCGTCTGGATCTGATGAAGAAGACAGCTCTCAATCCAGTTCACGGACATCTGAATCAGATTCTCGAAGTAGAAGTGGCCCAGGTAGTCCCAGGGCCATGAAACGAGGTTTGCACAAATCATATAATTGTTACACAGTTTCACATAAAGAGGAAAACTGATGAAAGGTTTGTTGAAGGCTTTCACAGCTGGAATCAACTGGCTGTTGTGGGTTTTCTGGGTTGTGTGGCCGTGGTCTGGTAGTTTTTGCTTCCAACATTTTGCCCATATCTATGGCTGGCAACTTCAGAGGCATCGTGGTAAGATGTGTTTCTTTCTGTGGCTCAATGTGGAGTAACTGTGTGGTGGGAAATATGTTTTGTCCACCTCACAGAGACATTTACAGATATCTTTGTCTGTGCAGAATTCATGTTACTGTTGTATTTGCAATCACATTTGCAACTGCATTTTCAATTGCATTTGCAATTTCATTAGCATGTGTCTGGGTGGAGTTCATTCACAGTGGCATTTGAATGTCTCTTTTGGTTTTGGTGTTTTTTAGTACCTGGTAGCCAGGTTTTGTTGATTTTCAGACTCTTGTCCTTTTTGTTAAAACTGTCGGAGACTTCATGGATTTCAATGGTTTCCCTGTGTAATCTGACGTAGCAGTTATCAGAGCTGTCCAGTGTATTCAAATAAGACCCCATGTCCAGCTTGGTTTAGAGTGTGTTCAGCTACTGCTGATTTCTCAGGTTGGATTAGTTGACAGGACCTTTCATGTTTACTAATTCTTCTACGTTTTGTAGTCCTTATGTATACTTGTCCACAGCTGCTTGGTATGTGATAGACTCCTGCAGAAGGGTCTCTCTTGTGCTTCGCTGACTGTAGCATTTGTGGTATTTTTCTGATGGATCTGAAGACTGTTTGAAGGTTATATTTTTCCTATTTGATCAGTGACCCCTTTGATGTATGGTAGAAATACCTTACCTGAGGGAGACTGCTTTTCCTCAGTCCTGCATTTTTCTCTCAGTTTTATAGCTCTTCTGATTTCTGGTATGGAGTAGCCATTTGCTTACAGACCCCAGTCTAGGTGATTCAGTTCATCAGTGAGAAGGTGTGGTTTGCAGATCCATTTTGCACCATCTACTAGAGTTTTGATGATGCCTTTTCTTTTGTCATAGGTGGTGATTAGAGCTACTGGTCTCTATGGGTTGGTTTTCTACAGACTGTGTGACCCAGTTGTTGGTTTTGTTTTGCAGATGACCATGACATCCAGAAATAGCAGTTTTCCCTCTTTTTCTTTTCCCATGGTTAACTGAATGTTAGGCTGGATACTACTAAGGTTGTCCAGAAATTTCATCAGTTCTTCCTTGCCATTGCTCCCAATTGTGAAAGTGTCATCCACAAATCAGAACCATACGGTGGGCTTTTGGGATGCTGTTTTTCAGGCTTGTTTTTCAAAGTCTTCCATGTTAAAATTTATTTATTTATTTTATTTATTCTTTAGATTTTTATACTGCCCTATCCCCAGGGGGCTCTGGGCGGTGTACAACATATAGACATAATACAATCATAAAATAACTAAAACCTTTAAAAGCAGCGATAAAACATAAAGACTAAATATAGTAAATATAGGTATAAGTATAAGTGGCGTCCGACAACCCCTTTTTCAAAATCCTCTCCCAGGAGGGAGGGGCGGCAGGTCACAGTAGATAACAGTGGCCCAGATGTAAGGGCCAAGAAAAGAAGGGGGGGTATAATGGGGCTGAGAGGACTTCTCATGGCCACTCTATCTGTCTGATTGTAGGAGTCCCATTGGAAGTAACTGGTTGTTAGGCAATGTTGAAACAGGATTGTGATATTATTTGGGAAGATCTGATTGATTAATGCAAAGATATCCTTTATTGAACCTTGGTGATCAGGGAGACCACATCAAAGCAGATCAGTCTGTCATTTGGCTGGAGTTTGAAGATGCTTATCCTATTGATGAAATGAGCTGAGTCCTCAATGTAGGATATTCTTTATCCTGTGTAAGGTTTTTAAACAGGTAGCCAAGCGTTTTGCTAATTCATATGGGGGGATCCAATGGCTCTCACAATGGGTCTGCGTGGAATGGAGTCCTTGTGGATTTTGGAGAGTCCAAATAGTCAGAGTGGAACAGTTTCCGTCTTGCAGAGCTGTTGCCATGTGTTGGGATGGAACAAGAAATTCTTAATCACCATTTTGGTTTGTTGAGTGATTTTGTTGGTCGTGTCTTGTTTCAGTTTTTGTATGTTGGAGGGGTGTAAGAGTTCTGATTTTTTCTTTATATTGTTCAGTTTTCATAACTACTGTGTCATTGCGCTTGTCTGCTGAAAGTGTGATAATTTCTGGATCTGAATTGAGGATCTTAATGGCATTTCTTCCTTTCTATGTTACATTGCTGGCAGGAAGTTTTGTTTTCCATAGGATCCTTGCCTTTTCAGGGAGATGCCGAATGGCTGATTCAATATTGGCAATGATGTCTTCCACATGAACTCTGGTAGTGATAACTACAGTGTTGCCTCCCATGGCTAAGATGGATGTTTGCTTCTGTCTGATAGTGTGACTAGCTGTGTCTTTTTCAGTTTTTCTGTAGGTGAGGTTGTTGATCTTACCACATCTTGGCTTCTGATTTTTCTATCTGGTGTGGTTGTGAAGGAATAGGGCCATGAGTTCTTTGTAGGTGGTATGGATTCTGTCCTGTAATAGTGCGTGGAAAAAGACAGCCACACTGCCAAACAGAAGCAAAAATTCAACAAATGTGAAAAAGTCAGCTGAAATCCTCACTCAAGACCTCAGGCATCATCATCAGTCTGACTGAACGCCAGCTTTCCAATGAGGAAACATCCATCGTAACCAAGGGAGGCAACTTCTTAATATTCCAGGAAGTATCCAGGACAGATATGTCAAGGGAAACAGCAGAAGCAGTTGTTGCATACCATTCTCCAGAAACTGATACTTGCCTAGTGTTCTTTCGATATACCTCCACTACCACCATCCTCATTCTGCCTAAATGCAACATCTCCTGTACCCAACAGTGCTTTAACTTACAACAGTTTATGCCACAATAAATTTTGTTCATCTTTGAGGTGCCAAAAGACTCTTTCTTGTTTTGACTAATATGGCTATCCCGCAGAAATTCCCCAGAGAAGCATTCTAGAGTATAACTACTACACTGTCCACTTATTAGGGCACTAGTTGGTATGCAGGATGCAAAGAAATATTTGCATTCCTGGAGTATCTGTATCCTTTATGGAGAGAAAAACTAATACCACTAAGCATTTAATATTCCATAAACTAAAACATTATCTTTCATAATACAGAATATCTTAATCCAAGCGGGTTTTTCTTATTGTTGTTGATGTCGGCAGAGGTAATTTAACGCAACGGTAGAACTCGTGGCAAGGAGAGAGTGGTGTAGTCTTCTTGCACACAACAGGAGCCTTCTTCACTCATGGAAATAAACACTCTTCAAACATGTTCTTCTTTCCATAGGAAGGCCTTTACTTAATAAGTTGCAAGAATGTACAAGACTACTAATATAAACTAATCTAAGTATACAGAATACTTCTAATCTATATACAGCACACAGCTTTCTTTAAGCACACAGCTTACTTTTTAGACAGCTCATTACAGAAGAACAAATTTGCAGAGTTGGAGGTAATATATAAGGGTTCCCAACTCCAGTTCAGGCTCAGACTCATACATTGGATACATTATCCTGCCTTAGCAACAAGCCCTCGATTGGTCCATAACTTTCCACCAATCCCTTCAAAGGTCTACGCTTGCTACTTTTTTATTGAAGCCTAATTGTCATCTGAACTTTACATAATTTTTAATTTTATGATGCTTTCTGCTAATCTAGGAAGCTGAACAGATCACAGCCATTTTGTTTGTCAGCCATTTTACAAATCCTGACAGTTGATTCTGGTAAATACCTTAGAAGGAGATTTATGTAGGTATATGTTGTTTCTCATTCAGGAGTCTCTCTGTCTTCAATGACCTCAGAAGGTGATTACGCCATCCCTCCTGATGCCTACTCAACTGATACAGACTATTCTGAACCCGAACAAAAATTGCCTAAAACTTGCTCCTCATCCAGTGAAAGTGGAAAAAATGTGAGTATGGTTCGATCTGCTTGTAAAACAAAGGCTCGTAGTTGCTTTGTATGAAATATGTGTGATGCACAATTTTGCAATTTGTGTAAAGCTTTTGGATTATAATTTTAGCTTTTTTGTAATTGACAGTGGTACCGTATATACTCGTGTATAAGTCGACCCGCATATAAGTCGAGGCACCTAATTTTACCTCAAAAAGCTGGGAAAACTTACTGACTCGCGTATAAGTCGAGGGTGGGAAATGCAGCAGCTGCTGGTAAATTTAAAAAATAAAAATAGATGCCAATAAAATTACATCAATTGAGGCATCAGTAGGTTAAATGCTTTTGAATATTTATTTCAAAGAAAAACAGTAAACTGGCTCTGTAAGTGGAAAAGAGGGTCAACAAGAAAAATATAGTATCAACAATAACTTTAAAAGTATAAAAACCTTAGCTCAATCAGCAACCAAGCTAAAACACAAGAGTTAAAACCTTCAAAACTGGATTCCTCATCATCATCTGTATGTCCAAATGTAACCCAACTTAGATTTTAAGAGGGATATTATCAGAAATGGAAAATCTACTATTAGCTTCCATTGTAAACAATGGGGGATGGGGCACCCTTTTGGGGGTCCATAACTTTGGATCCCCTGACCCAAACTTCACCAAACCTGGCTGGTATCATAAAGAGACTCTCCTGATGAGACCAGCCAGGTTTGGTGAAGTTTGGTTCAGAGGTTCCAAAGTTATGGACCCTCTGGTAGCCCCATCTACTAATAGCTCCCATTGAAAACAATGGGGAATGGGGGCACCTCTTTGGGGGTCCATAACTTTGGACCCCCTGAACCAAACTTTACCAAACTTGGCTGGTATCATCAGGAGTGTCTTCTGAGGGTATCCTGAAAGTTTGGTGTTGCTAGCATAAAACTGCACCCCCTGCTGGCCGGCAAAGTAAAAACACAAAAAAAATTTAATGACCCGCATATAAGTCGAGGGGAGCTTTTTCAGCATTAAAAATGTGCTGAAAAATTCGACTTATACATGAGTATATACGGTACATAGTTTTTTTATATTTTTGTTCAACATTTTGTGTTGGAATTTTTCCCTCTCCTCTGTTTTTGTTGGGTATTTAATACCAGCTCTCATCTCCTCTGGCCAACAAACAGACCATCTTATTCATTGAATCTTTTAATTCATATAGATTTTTAGGAGCAAGCAAGATGAAGAATAAGCATCTAAAAAGATTAATTATGAAAACTTATTTTATATCATGTATAGTTCACCTTTCTCACTGAGGCTCAATGAGGATTTCATAATGAATAGTAAAAAGAATATTCATGGCCAAAAGGCAAGAGACATCTGTGTTTGTGCTAGCAAGTTATATTAACATGATTATATTAATGAGGTGATGAGCAGCTTTTTTTTTTTTTTTTGGACAGTTAAGGTTTTCCATGGATGCAATCTGCCAACTTGTACCATTTCATCAGTAGGGCTTGCTGATAAATCTGGTTTCAAACTGCCACACAGTTCAGTGCAGCTAAGGCAAAATATACAATATAATTGTCTTTTTGAAGCCTTTTTATTTTTTTACTCACAGGAGCCGTTAGAAAAATCTGGATATTTGTTAAAAATGGGTGGTAAGGTAAATACCTGGAAACGAAGATGGTTTGTGCTTAAAGGGGGTGAACTGCTTTACTACAAATCTCCGGTAAGTATTTGCAGTTCCTGTACTTTCTGGAATTGTTGTGAGTCAGTTGCCCTGATTACTCTGAATGGGTCCATCTCTGGTCTACCAAAGGATAGTCTGAAATTTAACAAAATAATATTTGTACTGTCAAAGGCTTTCACAGCCGGAATCATTGGGATGTTGTGTGGTTTCTGGGCTGTATGGCCATGTTCCAGTAGCATTTTCTTCTGACGTTTCATCTGCATCTGTGGCTGGCATCTTCAGAAGATCCTCTGAAGATGCCAACCACAGATGCAGGCGAAACGTCAGGAGAAAATGCTACTGGAACACGGTCATACAGCCCAGAAACCACACAACACCCCAAAATAATAATTGTTTGTTATGACTGCAGATAGTGACAGCTTTCTCACCTAGGTAGTTTGATTTTGGACACCAAGGCAGAGAGTTAACAAATTTTAGCTCGGTTTGAAGCAACAGGAGGTGTGGAGATTGCATGTATGTCTATGCTGTTGCTTTTGAGGACCTTTTGAGGAGCAGCAGTGGCGTAGGAGGTTAAGAGCTCATGTATCTAATCTGGAGGAACCGGGTTTGATTTCCAGCTCTGCCACCTGAGCTGTGGAGGCTTATCTGGGGAATTCATATTAGCCTGTACACTCCCACACACGCCAGCTGGGTGACCTTGGGCTAGTCACAGCTCTTCTGAGCTCTCTCAGCCCCACCCACCTCACAGGGTGTTTGTTGTGAGGGGGGAAGGGCAAGGAGATTGTCAGCCCCTTTGAGTCTCCTGCAGGAGAGAAAGGGGGGATATAAATCCAAACTCTTCTTCTTCTTCTTCTTCTTCTTCTTCTTCTTCTTTAGGTAGGTTCAGCATTTTTGCTGCAATTAAGCAGTTTGCCTGGTTTCAATAGACTATGCTTGTATAATTGTTAATAAAAATAGCATAAAAATATCATCTTCAGTGCTCTTGTATCCAAAGGAAGTTACACCTTGTAGCATTGCCCCTTAATTTATTCTATAAGGAAATAGGTAGAATGTAACAGATACCTATAGAATAGGAATCATAAAGTATTGTTACACTAAAGGTAATCAGTAAATAAATTGAAATATGCATTCCATGTCTCAATGCTGAGTTCCCTAATGTATATATTTAACATAATATTGGGTATTCTTACATTCTATTGGGACAAAAATCAAAGCAGTTAAGTTTTTTTAACTGAACAAATGATTACTGATGTGAAACATCAGTAAAAAAAACTGCAGAACCACAGTCTATTAGAAGAATCCATCAAATCCACTTTACAAATGTTATCAAAATTAATTAAAACTCTTGCTAATCAAGCTTTGGCAACATTTGGAGCTAGATTCAGGGAACACTGTGTTACCATCACTGCCTCCTCTTTCCATGCCTATCTTTGGCCAAGCAGAGGGTTGGAAAGAGAGAGGGAAGGGCCAGATATTTATGACCAGTATTGATTCTTGGAAGATCAGATCCTAAATGTGTAACTCTGCTACTCTGTGCTTGCTACTAAATGTGAATAATTCTTTTTTTCCCTAATTGAATACCCACAGAGTGATGTAATACGAAAACCACAAGGACAAATTGAACTAAGTGCATCTAGCCGTATTGTAAGAAGTGATGGAAAACAAACAGTTCAGGTGCTTGTTTATCTTTGGTATTTTTAGTACATTAGGTGGTAGGATCAAAGAATATTACTGTTTTACAAGAAATCAGTTGCTATGGTTGTTATTTTATTTTTTATGTTCAATTGATTTAATCTTTCATAATTATTAATTTGGAAGAATAACTGCTCACTGTTTTGCTTTCTAGTCAAATGCTTGCCAGTTTGATAAGGAGCAAAAAGGAGTTCCAGTTGTTTCCCAACTCAACTTGCTACATCCAGCTGCCTCTCCTCCTGTAACCATAGCAGGAGTGATTAGTAAGACTTGTAGGAGGCAGAGGCTCACTCCGCACAAGCCATTAAACACAGGTTTAGAATGGGGAAAAATACGTTTGGCGGGGCACTTTGCCCAGATCCCGCTCCTAAAGTGAGTCTGCCCCATGTTATTTTCCCCAAACCGGGTTTTTTGAGAATTATGAAAAATCCCAAGTTGCAGCTGCTTGCAAGCGAACAGCCAGGCAGGAGGCACTTTATTTGGCTGCACTTTCCTTTTTTTAATTTTGTGGCTTACATCTGCATAGCCACGCAGGTGCAGATGGTCATATCGTGGTATCATGAGATGTCAGTATGGCTGTGGTGGTTCATTTGTGCATGCCTGCATAGCTACGCATCGGTGGGAGGTAAATTAAAAAAAATAGACGCGCCTCCGTGCCAAGGTGCGACAGCAACTCAGATTGTTTCCGTGGGCTCCAATCGCTGACTGCATGTATGCATGTGAACGTGAAAAGAGGAAAGTGGGTTACTTTATCCTGACTGCAACCCACTTTACATTTGCTGTGCAGAGTGGGCCAGAGAGTTCTGTTTTCATCCTTCTCCCACATTCATGTTCATCTTTGAGGCTGTTGCTACAAAGTAGTGCAAAGGGCAGACCTGAATTCGACTGTTTTTCCAAAATGGTTACAGTCCCCCTTGTTAGACTAAACTGAATGTCATAAATATATGTGCCTTTATTAAATTAAAAAACCTTAACTGTCCTGAATTTTACTCCCAGTAGAATGAACTTAACTGTGTACATGTTTAACGTTAAGAAGGAATTCCTCACTTTGCATTCTCATAATTCAGCATTATGTCTTCTGTTGCATTGTAGCTTACAACTGAAAAGAGAACTTATTATCTGACTGCTGATTCCCCAAATATCCTTGAAGAATGGATCAAAGTCCTGCAGAATGTTCTTAAAGTGCAGGCTGCAAGTCCACTTTTCATTCAGCCCGACGTCAAACCAGCTATGAAAGGTTTGGTAACTAAGGTAGAAATTCTCCAATATACTTTTCTATTGTGTTTATGTATTGTCTGTATTTGCCATTTTATTTTAGTGGATGGAGTGATAAAACTGTACTTGTCAGACCAAAGGAACCATTAATAAAAATTATCTCTAAATACCATAAAGACAGATAATTGGGTAGAGAACAGTAGTACCCAAAGAACAGATGAAACTTGCAGGGAGGCTAACATAAATTATTTGCCTCAGTTTTCACTGCAAAAAAAGTTTTCTAACAGAGCATTTGAACAAAAATATAAAATAGAATGACAAAGAATATTGTTTTGAATCTTATAAACTGCATTTACAGGGGGAGAACGACATTCATCTGAGAGTTTTTAAAGTGCTCAAATGTCATTTATCATTAAATTTTAAAATATCTTTCTGGCTAAAACTGTCCTTTTAACCAAGATTGGAAGGTAGCTTATGTAATAGCAATCCTGGAGTAATGCGGGAAATTACCAGTCTGCTCTTTTAATATGTTTCACCTAAATGGACAGATAGAAATCATTCCTGGAATCTATAATTGTTAAGCATACAGAAGGACAAGACTTATTCAAAATAATTAGCGTGGTTTTCTCAAAGGGAATCCTTGCCTTACCCTTTTAGAACTTCTTAAAAGCATCAACAAACATATAAACAAGAGGATCTGGCAGACACTGAAGTGGATCCAACTCTCATTCAAGTACCCTGTTTCCCTGAATATAAGACATCCCCTGAAAATAAGACATAGCACATCTTTGGGAGCAAAAATTAATATAAGACACTGTCTTATTTTTGGGGAAACACGGTTGTTTCCTTCAGTTTAAGGAGACTTCCACCAACTTATATATTTTATCTTGTAAATACAAAGCATGACCGTTAATGAATTAATTCATTTCCTTGTGTTTAATGTCTACTTATTTCATAATATAATGCTCTTCAGTATATTTTTCTTATTTTATGGCTGGTTTACTTAAACTTCTAACATAATCTGATGTGGTTCTGAGACAGCAGTCAAATAGTTGAATGTTGTTTAAGTTCTGTTATGAAAAGAGTTTGTTACCCTGTTCTACAGTCTATAGCTTTTCATTTACCTCAGTTCTTCATAAAAGTGGGGAGGGAGGGGTGGCATGCAAACGAAGGGGAGGGAGGGGTGGCATGAAAGGGAGGGGAGGGAGGGGGCCCAGCATTTGGACATAGCCCACCCACCCTAGCGGGGGGAGGGGTGGCATGCAAGGGGAGGGGTGGCATTTTTTAATATTAACTTTGATATACTATTTTAATAGTAATTAAAATTTAATTAGCTTTAATATTATAATTTTTATAATTTCTATATTTAAATATTAATATAATTTTAATATTTTAATATAATGTTTTAATATTATTTCAATATTTTAATATAATTTTGTTATATTTTAATTTTATATGTTAATATTTTAATTAAAATATTTTAATATTATAATTTTGTTACTATTATAGTTTATGTTATATTAACATAAAACCAAAACATTCATTTAACTTTCATATCTTCTTAAATTTCTGTTATTAAAATGATTCTTTATTAACTGAAAATACAAAGTTTAACACTAGTTTTTTAATTGATGCAGAGTTTCTGTTCATCATCCATCCTTTTCTTCACTTGCAGGTGAAACACGGATATTCCAAGAGGGTGTGGTGCATGCTTGTTGGCAAAACTCTGTATTATTTCCGCAGCCAAGAAGACAAAGTATGTGTTCTTTTCCTTTTTAGGCCAACAGAATTAATTTTTATTCTTACAGACTAATACAATTTGTGTACTAAAAGTAGAATCTGTGGAAGAATTCCAGGGAAATTATGTTACAGTGTATTTTCAAGATGCAAGTACCGTATATACTTGCATATAAGTCGACCCGCATATAAGTCGGGGCATCTAATTCTACCACAAAAAACTGGGAAAACTTGTTGACTCGTGTATAAGTAGAGGGTGGGAAATGCAGCAGCTTCTGGTAAATTTCAAAAATAAATACCAATAAAATTACATTTATTGAGGCATCAGTAGGTTAAATGGTTTTGAATATTTATTTCAAAGAAAAACAGTAAACTAGCTCTGTAAGTGGAAAAGAGGTATCAACAGTAACTTTAAAAGTACAAAAACCTTAGCTCAATCAGCAACCAAGCTAAAACCCAAGAGTTAAAATCCTTCAAAACTGGATTCCTCCTCCTCATCTGTATGTCCAAATGTAACCCAACTCAGATTTTAAGAGGGATATTATCAGATATGTTAAAGGAGTTCAAGTCTTTGACAGTGTGATCCCACCTTGTGACGCTTAACATTCACCAGACTTACAACAAAAGAAACTATAAATCTGTTTTCTGTTTCATAAACAGTAGTGTGCAGTATAACAATGAAATATGGCAAACCAATACATAAACAATAATAGTTCTGGCCTGCTATGCAAAACAGACCAGCAGGGTCTCAGTCCTGTGGTTCTCTCTAGCTATGTCCAAAACCAAAATACAAACTAATAGTCAATCAATATAAACACAATATCCCCTTCTCAACAATTAATACAAACATTCTCATACCTGAAATATGTAAATACAATTCATAACAACTGAACTCTGTGAAGTTGAGACCTGTTAGCAGTTATTAAGCCTATTCTTCCTTAGAGGAAATGGAGCCTTCTTCCTTATATGGAAAATCTGAGCTCTTTAGCTCCCCCTAATCAGAGGTGGGATCCAACCAGTTCTCACCACTTCTCTAGAAGTGGTTACTAATTTTTTCTGAGTGCCGAGAAGGGGTTACTAAAACAATCTCCCTGCCCAATAGGAACTGGAGGTGCGTGTGTGCGGTGGCGCCACTGTTTGAATCCCACCACCATCGGAACCTGTTATTAAAATTTTTGGATCCCACCACTGTCCCTAATGGACCCTGGGTTACACAAACAGAGCTTAAGCCATAGAGAACAGTGGAATAGAATTACTGTATTTCCCAGAGTATGACCCGCATATAAGTCAAGGGAGGCTTTTTCAGCTTAAAAAAAAGGGCTGAAAAACTCGACTTATACACGAGTGTATACGGTAACCCTTGCACATATGCTCTCACACAAAAAACTGTGTTTGAACAATTCAGTGATTTATTTGAGGCAAGAATGAGCCTCAGAAACTTCAATCTCCTGTGCTCCATCCTATTTTAGCAAGTGGCTAACAGATTGAAGACTTCTTAGTTGTGACAAACTGCATTTGTTGTGAGGATTGGCAGATAATGACAACTACACTCTAACTTTGTATTCTTTAAGCATTTTGGACTGCAGTTTTCAAAGCAGTCAGCCATTATGTTCTTCAGACATAGTGTACATGTGAGAAATTCAAGGTATAGTACCTAATGTATATTACCTAATATTAAACTATTTTTATTAATATGACGATGAAGTATAAGACTATAAATGCAGATCCATTTAATATAATCACTCCTAAAATGTATTATTATTGTTATCATTATTAAGTTTGCCCATGTTTGTTTGTTTATTTTTTATTTTCCTTTTCTGTAACTCTTTGTTGATAAAATAAAAATTATTTTTTAAAAAAGAGAGAAATTTAGCCTTAGGCAACTCAGAAACTTGTATATTCTTTTCTTATCCACTTTATGGAAGGAAATCCATTCCATTTACACTGATTACATGATTCTTAGCACATTTATTTGGATGTTAGGTTGATTGCTACATCAAAATTTTAACGTGTTGTTATCTATATGTCAAGCAATATGTATGCTTTCTGTCTGAACTTTGCAAATGTATTTTTATCCAGTTTCCTTTAGGCCAGATAAAACTCTGGGAAGCGAAAGTTGAAGAAGTGGATAGGTCCTGTGACTCAGATGAAGACTATGAAGCCAGTGGCCGCAGTCTGTTATCAACCCATTATACCATTGTCATTCATCCAAAAGAGCAAGGACCTACCTATCTTCTTATAGGATCTAAACATGAGAAGGTAACAAGTACACTTTCTTGTTAGATTTTGTAATGGCTGCGATCCCTTAGTTGTGGTCAATTGTTTTCCCTTAAATAAACACTCTTCATGAAGTGGCATTATGACAGAAATGCAGTGTTCCTCAAGGAATGTTCACATGTATTTAAAGTACTTTTGAAGATTTACTGAGCAATTAACTGGACCATGAAATTACAACTATACAAAAGTGTTTATGGATGTTTAGGATAAAGAATTGCTATGGTTCTGAATACACTGTATTTCAGTGGCTGTCAGCACTGTTAGATGGAGACGGGGTACAGCTTTGCATTCAAGTTCCTTGGTTCAAGCCCCAGCATCTCTAATTTAAAAAGATCAGGTAGTAGGTGTGGTAGAAGACTACTTGAGATCTTGGAGGAGATAGTACTGACTTTATTGAACCAGTGGTCTGACTCTGCATTAGGCAGTATCATGTGTGGTTTACTTTTTGTACAACAGTTTGCCTTTTCTTTTTTCTCTCTCATTGTACACTTCCATCTTCCTGCATCTAATGTACATTACTATTTTTAACCACTTTGTCTACACATCACAGGTAATGTAGTGCTAACTTGGTTGGGACTCAAAATGTGTGGTAGTGGATCCCCCCCTCCCCCGGTCTCTGGCAGTTTGCATGGACATACGCTTGTGCAACTGGCTAGAGAAAAAAACCATGCAAAATAGATGGTCTTTTTGTAAAAGGGAAATGAGCAAAGGCCCAAGGGCAACTACTTGCTGGGGGAATATTCAGCAGTAGCCACTTCTTGAGTTTCACATGAAACTTCATTTAGCTCTGTAAATTTTTGCGGTTAATTGTAATATTCCTTCTAGCTAAAGATTTGTTGTATTGAATCTAAATGCCAGTGTAGTCTCAGCTGTTCTTCTTGTAGGTATTCCTGGATATCATACTCTCAGTGTTTCAAATATGCTCATGTTACTGTAATTAAAATGCACTATTAATGTCAGTTTAGTAGATATTGATATTATAGTTAAAATTATATCAAAATATGATGTATAGATATGGTCTTCATAAGCAAAGTCTTGAAAACCCTTTTTTGGTTCACAGACTGATGAACAAAATCGGATTAAAAATAAAACAAAGTAAATAATATTATATGTTCTTAGAGTGAAATAAGGCTTTAAAACTGTTCTGCTGTCAGGAGAAGAACTTTCGTATTCATAGTGCTTGTCTGATTCTTCATGTTTCAGCATTAATTCAGCCATAATGCATCTACATTTATCCTTTTCAATGTGTGAAATCTGGAACAATTTCTAACCTCGTATAAGATTTCCTGTTTGACCTGAAGTATATTCTTTCCTAGGACACTTGGCTTTATCATCTGACAGTATCTGCTGGAAGCACAAATATAAATGTTGGAACAGAATTTGAGCAGCTTGTTTGCAAATTGTTAAATATTGAAGGGGAGCCAAGTAAGTCAATCTCCTGTATTACACACAATTAATTCCTACTGCTTTGAGTAAATGCATTAAGAATGGCACACACTTGAATTTTACATGAAGCACAGAATAGCTGTTATTGACATAACTTTTAAAGTCTTATTTATGAATACAGACACCTTTTGATTTTTCAGATCAGCTATTGTGTGCAACTTCTTCACACAGACCTTTTTTGTGTTATACACAAACCATAGCCTGCACATGCCTGTCATTTGGTAGGAACGTTTGTGTTGGATCCCATGACCTGACAGTGCATGGTGTTTACAATCTCCAATCTTCCATGCTTTCCTGTATTTTACCACCTCAACCCAGCAATCCTTTCTGAGCTTATCTCTGGGGTGTGGGACATACATGCAGTGATAGCCACATAGGTTAGCAGGCTGCAGCAGAGAAG
The DNA here is from genome assembly GCF_021028975.2 of Sphaerodactylus townsendi. NCBI lineage: Eukaryota > Metazoa > Chordata > Lepidosauria > Squamata > Sphaerodactylidae > Sphaerodactylus > Sphaerodactylus townsendi. The sequence goes on along the minus strand of NC_059425.1, from coordinate 50,927,046 downwards.
GTGAAGGGGACAAAACTGACCAAGCCTATGTCTTCCATCTGGAATTCTGCTTATGAAATTTTATTATTATTCAATTTTATGCAATTTCATCCCTTCCCCACTGCTTTCTACATAGCTCTTGCTCCATGGTGATCCCACGTTCCTTGGTGCTAAATATTCGAGAGGTTGGGAAGGACTTCTGTCAGTGGGGAAGCCAGAAAGATCAGCACAGTCTTTATGTGGTTCTTGCACTAGATCTAACCCATTACTGTGATTCTGCTCCAGACAGATTCAGCACTTTCCCAGCTGCTGCATTCATGAGAATTGCTGGGTGCTGTATCCAAACTGTTTCTAAACTCAGGTTAATTTTTAAATGTCCAGGATGTAGAGTTACTGTTTACTCACCTTTTAGTAATTGGGTCAATATGGCTAATTTGGCTTGTGAGTTCAATCCAAAACCCTTAAGAGATCACAGGAGCAATTCTGCAGAAATGCGTATTTCTAAGCTGTGTAGGTAGAGCATAGTTTTTGTTTGTTTCAGGCAAGATCACGATTACTGTGTTGGTCTTTCTAAATAAAAATGTGATACGTGTGGCTTTGAAACAACACCCTGTTTTTAGTTTATGTGTATCCTTGTTCGTCTTTGTGCCTTTTAAAAAAAGCCTTTTCAACTTACTTGTCATATTAGACATAATAGAAAATCTGAGGCCCAATTAAGTCATCAAAGCTTTACATTTTTGACTCTGTCAACAGCATCTTGATTTTACTAGACAGGAGTGGAGCAGGGGCATATTAACATTTCACAAAAAGACAGGAATATTTGAGGCTTTGGAATTGTGACCCAATGCACATGTAACCTATTACTGCATGGCAGGCCAGGTTATTGACATATACTTTATTTGTGGCTTTGCAATTTCCAAATAATAAAACCACATGCAGGAGGTAGTTTCTGCTGTCATGCAATTGTTGCTGTCATGTCTACTGAAAGAATACTGTGAAAATATTAAATTAATTATTGTATATTTAGTAATGGCGTACTTGACTTCATGTTGGAATATTTTATAAGAATCCTGTGGAGAACTGGCTTTTACAAGATGCTCTGTGTATGTAAAAATATAATTAGGAGCTTAAATTTGTGATTCCTGCTGTCTCACATCTGGAGAATGGCAGGACTTCAGAGGCTGTTTGATCACCTTGGAAAAGTGGCGTAGCGCCAATAGGGCGGGGGGACGACACCCCAGGTGGCGTCGTGGCAGGGGCATTCCAAGGGCATTCCAGGGCGGGTGGCACCACAGCAGGAATGCAGGGTGTGCATGCCCCAGGTGCAGTTCCCCCTCGTTCTGCCCCTGCCTTGGAAGTGCCACACTTCACAACTGAGTTCCTCCTTGTGAGCTGATTTCTAACTAACATGTAAAGAAGGCTGGGGCTTTGACCACTTGAGCTAAACTAATGTTAAATATCATTGTTATTGCTTGATATAGATTTTTTTTGTTTCTCCCAGTCTCTCAGATATGGAGGCATCCTGCTCTTTGTCACAGCAAAGATGGGATTACTTCTCCTCTTACAACTCTACCATCTGAGGCTTTGCAAACGGAGGCCATAAAGTTATTTAAGGTAAATTGTTGGTAAGCTGTTCTTTAATACTTATTATTCTTTGATAGGATGGTTTCTCTTCTATATTACCTATATGTTGCATTAGACATAATGTGAAATACACTAAACTGTGGGCTTCAACATCTGTACAGTGGGAACATCTGTACAGAAGGGAGAGGTTTATCTATAAATCTGTGGGAATCCCAAAACAGGAAAAATCAGGAGGTTTTACCCACCTCCCAAGGGTAGAGCAATGTATATGCCAATTGAGAGGGTTGGAGCAGGTTGGGGAGGCAATGGGGAGAAAAGAAAATGGGAGAATAGAGGCAAGCTAGAATTCAGAAAGAAGATGCAATGGGATCCCCCCAAAACATGTACATTTCAAATTAAGGGGAAGCATTTGACTGATTCACAACTTCTCATATTTTGTTCAGTGAAATTATATTCAGACTAATGATCCTGTCTAAGTTTGCATAGGCTTGTAATACTTGCTTATATTATGAATCAGGCACTTTAACTTGAAAATCTCGCTTTGTGCTTACACAATCTCTATTCATTACCCCGAACAGCCAAGGCTTCTAGCCACTAGTTGGCAAATGCTCAGAACCTGATTACTTGTTAATCTCTCTGAGTAATTGTACTTCCTTATAGCTGAAATTGGGTTGATTTTTTTTAAAATTGCACTGTAATATATAAATGTAGCCTCGCTCCATCTTACTGTACTGTAACATTGCACAGATACTAAAACTATTAATACTTGTCCTCATACTATAATTCTCAAGTGGTTTTGATACAGAAGACATGCACCAAAAGGCTATTAACTTTTAAACTCTTTAAAAAGGATCTTTTCTCAGTTGTTTGCAGAAGTAGTTTATAATTAGCAGGCGAAAACAATTTGGGTAGATTTAGTGCACTCATCACTAACTCTCACTTCAGGAGTAACATTGAAATTTATGGCCTACAGTAACTTCAATGCTTAGGCACCTAATAGATTAAAAAGCAAGTATGAAGTATTCTGTTAAAATAGCAAAAGCTAGAAATGGTTGCTAAACCCTATCTTTTAAAAAAAATTGTTTATTGTTTTAAATGTAAATCTTGTCCTGAAGTTGTTTGTCTTACATTGTCCCAAAGATGTTTGTCTTACATTGCAGTTATCTTAACATTGTGCTCTCGCATATTTTAAATTTGTTTCTAAACATGTGTCTATTTTATTTTAAATTGAAATGTAGCTCCTCCAAAAATAAAAAGGTTTTGCTGAAACACTCAATGCAACCTGATTTTCAGTTTTGTAATTCTTTTCTGCAGACTTGCCAGTTGTTTATAAATGCTGCAGTGGACTCTCCTGCCATTGATTACCACGTATCTTTGGCCCAAAGTGCTTTGCAAGTCTGTCTCACACATCCAGAGCTTCAAAATGAAATATGTTGCCAGTTGATCAAACAGACCAGGAGAAGGCAGCCTCCAGCTCAGATAGGGCCAATCCAGGTATTGAAGTATTTTTCAGTACTCATTACACTAACATTGAGAAGACTGACTGTACAGCTAGCTTGCTTCTTAAGTAGCTAGCTTGCTCCTTAGTAAATCTGAAGGAAGTCTGACTGTAGGAAATTGGAGTAACAGAATGTGAACATTAGTTTTTTATTTGTTTTTTAGTTTATTCTGTTTTATTGTTCTTACCAGTAGACTATTTTTTTCAAGTTGCAACTGACTTTTGGCAACCCAGTAGGGTTTTCAAGGCAAGAGGCGTTCAGAGTAGTTTGCAATTGCCTGCCTCTGTGTAGTGAGGCTGGTATTCCTAGGTGGTCTCTCATCCAAATACTAATAGGGCCAATCCTGGATCTGAAGACATTGGCCTGAACTGTCCAGATTCTAGACTAATATAAACTGCTGTATGGACTAAAATACTTGATCTAGTCCTCCCCTCTGCAATTAAAGGCAAGTTGTGCTGTGTACTACTTCCCTGCTAGCTGATTCACGTGACCACTGACCTCATGATAGCCAGGTGAAATTGTTGTTCCTTTTTTCTCCTACGCATGTTATATGGTTATATGCCTTCATTACCATGCACAAGATTGTGGCCCCTTCCACACAGGCCAATAAACATGGGGTAATGACAGAAAATAACCCGTTTTTTGGGGGGAACTTCACATGGTCCCTGCCCCTAACACGAGTCTGCCATGTGTCCCCCCCCCCCCCACATGGGTTTTACCAGAATCGCACTATGTGCAGGGCTTTTCAAAAAGACTCGGTCACAGCCGCTTGTGTGCAAACAGCCAGGGAGGAGTGCATTCCACGGCTGCGCGTTCCTTTTGTCTTTTCTGTCCTGCCTTGAACCTGTGTAGCCACCCGGGTATACAGGGTTGTCCAGTGAGACAGCATGGCTGTGGGGGGGTTGAATCATGCAAGCCTCCATGGCTACGCATCGGCGGGAGGTGAGTGAGAAAAAAAGTGCCTCCATGCGAAGGTGCAATGGCAGCCTGCATTGCTTCCACAGACTGCGCTCGCTGCCTGCATGGAGGCATGCGAACGCAAACACAGGAGAGTGGGTTACTTTGTCCTGACTGCAACCCACTCTGCCTGTGTGTGCTGTAATAAACAGGCCATAATTTTAGATCTGTAGCATTATGCAAGAAGCTTAAAGCTGGACATAGCAGCAGCAGCATAAATGACCACATTAGGTTATGGTGATTCCAGTCCTTGATGGTTCTGTATATTGACCTCTTCCACCTAAGGCTAGATGAAAAGAAATGTATTTCCCTTTAGTTCTGCTTGTGTAAACACTAATTCATATGAAAGCTCAGTTCATAAATTAAGAAAATTGGTTAGCATTTTTTTAATAAAATATTAATATGATCCACAATTTATTTTGCACCAGAAGCTACATTTTCTTTTATACAGCATTTGCATGAAACCCAAACCCTTCAGGCTGCAACTGTTACCTTTTGTTTTAATTATTAAAATGGCTTAAAAGAAAAACATACTAACCAGTTTTCATAATTCATCAGGTTAGGACTCAGATTTTTTAGAGCAGCTATGGTACATATTAAAATGTAAACCAAATGTATTTGGATTTATTAGTACTTCTTTTACTCCACCTGCTGTCCACCTTACAGAGTTCACACGGTGCTGCTACAGCTGCATCTGGCAACACAGTTTCACCCATTCTACCCGAACCACACATTCTCTACATGCATTTGTAGCTGCTCGACGTTTCTTGTGTCTTGCTTGTGCCGAGAGACTTCGGTTCTGCAAAAAACTTCAGATCATGATACAGTTTTTGTTCTTCCTCAGGCTTGGCAGCTTTTAGCACTCTCTGTTGGACTCTTCCTTCCTCAGCACCCGTTCCTTTGGCTTCTCAAGATCCATTTGAAGAATAATGCAGATTCCAGGTACAAACATTACTGCAATATAAGACCATGTAGAGCTTAAGGATAGCTTTCTTTAATGAAATTTCTAAAAGCAGACTTTTTGAATAAATAAGCTAGGTATATTACCTTTATTATTCTAAATGTAAAGGTAGGGAAAAGAAACACCACAATATAGTCTGGACAGATTTGATTTCCATATGCTTTTTCAAAGCAGCCAGAAATGATATAAAACACATCACGGTACGTTATCTCCCTCAAAGAATGATGAAGGAAATGTTAGGGCATATGTTTTCAACACGATTCTGTATTTCACATTTGAAACCAAGCATCTCTGAACCAGTGTTCAATGGAGAAGGGAGAAGGAAAAGAAAAATATGCAAAGTGAATATTGTGCCTATGGCTCCTTCCGCACATGAAGAATAATGCACTTTCAAACTGCTTTCAGTGCTCTTTGAAGCTGTGCGGAATAGCAAAATCCACTTGCAAACAGTTGTGAAAGTGGTTTGAAAATGCATTATTCTGCGTGTGCGGAAGGGGCCTATGTTTGTGTTGAACTAGTCTGTGGAAATGTATATAGTTCTTTGTGTCCTACTGTTTCCAGAGTTCTTGCCATGAAGTCTTGTTTTGTTCTCACAGGACAGAATTTGGAAAGTATGCAATTTACTGTCAGCGCTGTGTAGAAAGAACACAACAGAATGGTGACAGAGAAGCCAGGCCATCAAGAATGGAAATTCTTTCAACGCTTCTAAGAAACCCCTACCATCATTCCTTACCTTTTAGTATTCCAGTCCATTTCATGAATGGCATATACCAGGTATACCTTAAGCTTGAAATGCTGTACAATAAGCTAGTGATGGAAATGGGTGGCAGATAAGAGTATAATCTTGAACAGGATCGCCCACCCCCACCCCCCAAAAAAGCAAATGGAAAAGAGAAAAAAGAAGAACGCTGAATTTAATATGCTTAACTCTTCATCCCTGTACCTTCTGGCATGAACCAGAAGGTACAAAAACCACATAGAGAAGCTTTCTCTCAACCATCTGCTTCCCTGGACTGCTGGTTCCCTGGGTTGCAAGCAGCCCAGTAAGCCAGCCAAGGGAATCAGGATAGTGCACGACTATCTTTGCCTTTGCAGCTACTGTGAAAGTAGAGGAAGTCAACCACGTGGATCCAGAGACTGCAAGCAGCCCAGTGAATCAGCTGATATGGGATAATGCACAAAGAAAGAGACAGGCATCCACCCAGCTAGAGGGGTGGCATGCTTCTCTCCCTGCCACCATGGCTACCACTGAGTTAGTGAAGCATCCATCAGCTGCATGATGGACTTCAAGCAGCCTAGCCAGGCCATAGTGGGATGGGGTGGTGCACTCTCTTTCTGCTTCTGTGGCTACTGTGGAGATAGTAGGAGGTATCTATAAGCTGGCTTACTGGACTCAAGCAACCCAAGAAGCCAGTTTAGGGACAGTGTTTATCTCTGTTTCAGTAGCTTCTGGAGCAGGCTGTAGGTGAGACAGGAGATTTCCCCAAGTATATACCCAAATGGAAGAATCCTCCATTTGTGTTCTTTTTGTGTCAGTAGGGTAAATCTGCTTAAGATTCCACTGAAAAGTGTTGTGCAGGTCTACAAATTCCAAATATTTGGAATGATGTGGTCCTAATTGCCTCATCAATAAACATTGCCTATATGATCAGCTGTTCAGAATATGCAGATTTCAATCAAAACTAATTACAAATGTGGAAACAATTCATTTTTCTTTGTTACTGTATTGTCAGTTGAATAACTAGTTGAAAGAGAAATAATAGCTCCTCTTTATAATTGACTTATTAAATACACAAATCAGTGCAGCTGATAGAACACATGCAAAATCTGATTTGCAGAACTCTATATTGAATTACAATGGGTTAGCAAATTCTTCAACTAGACATAAGAACTAGACATAAGAACAACTAGACATAAGAACAGTTTTTTCCCGAATGCCATCACTCTGTTAAACAAATAATTCCCTCGATAATGTTAAACTATTTATTATATACTTATTATATAATTACTGCACTACTTTTTTCATCATTCCTATTACCCATCTCCTCCCACTTATGACTGTATGACTATAGCCTGTGCTGACATTTTATTTTATTTTATTTTATGATTTTACATTTTATGTTTTCATTACTACTGATTGTTTCCTGATTGCTTACTAGACCTATATGACAATCATTAAGTGCTGTACCTTATGATTCTTGACAAATGTATTTTTCTTTTATGTACACTGAGAGCATATGCACCGGAGACAAATTCCTTGTGTGTCCAATCACACTTGGCCAATAAAGATTCTATTCTATTCTATTCTATTCTATTCTATTCTATTCTATTCATACAAATTCATAAGCTCTTACTTTCTGATGGCAAAAGAGCTTCTCATTCTTCATGGATAGTATCTCAGAAGTACCAACTAAGTGGGTTTGAACATACTTAGAAGCAACAGTTGTATGTTGTAAGTTATAAACAAGATTGGCTTATTTCCACTTTCATGTGCTATATGCCTATTAGTGATTCGTGTTCCTCTGTCAGTTTTAGAAGGGCAATTTATGTTCATTTGATGCCTTTAAAAAAATCACTATTAGAGTGTTTTTTTAAGTTGTAATATTTCTGAAAGTATGTGAGAAATTATGCAACAGTTGCCCGCCAGTCAGATCTACGCATGGGCAAACTCTGCTGCAGAATTATTTTCTGAGAGCTGGTTCTTAGAGAGAGATAAATATATCTGTGGTTAGCATGACGAACATGCTTAGACAGTATAGCGACTGCTACTTTTAAAATATGCCTGTGCCCCTTGTTTTCCAATTGGATGTTTATTTTAAAAAAAATTGCTCTGGCTTTTGAATTGGCCTTTTTTAAAATTTTCTATTGCATTTGTTTCTGTCTAGGTTGTTGGATTTGATGCTTCTACCACAGTAGAAGAATTTCTGAACACACTCAATCAAGACACCGGAATGAGGAAACCAGCCCAGACAGGTTTTGCTTTGTTTACTGACGATCCTTCTGGCAAGGATATAGAACATTGTCTTCAAGGAAGCATCAAGGTTAAAAAAAACCTTTAATGTATTCAAAAATATCTTAATTTTACACAGGTTTCATTTTTTAAAAATACCATTTTTCTTTATTAAAATGTTTGATTTTTAAAAAAAACTTGTTGCATGTTGAGGGAGAAAGAGGAAAACAAAAAGAACTGTTTGGGAATTGAGTTTGTTTGATACTTTTAAAGTTAGTCAGGAAATATTGAAAACATGGGAAAATATTGACATAAGCTTATTTTTTAATACCTTTTTTATTTTGTGTGATTGTGGTTTGTACATAAGGCACTTCTTTCTGTGGTTTTATACTGTGCTAGTCTCACCACTAGTGCCATTGTGTAATATTGTGTGGAATATTGCCACTAGTACCATTGTGTAATGTTGTTATATTGTATGGAGACTTTCCGCAAGTAGTGCTGATTCGTATGGTAAGTCCCTTGCCTTCTTAAATTATAGCAGCTATGATACATCCATCATAGAGAGGTGTTTTCCAGAGAAGCTACATGGTCCTACTTCTCACACATCTTATTGATACTTGTAGTCAGAGATCCTAAGACTACAGGCTGAGGCTTTGGTGATTATTGCAAAAAAAAAATCAGTCCTAACAAAGACATACAAATTTTCTTTTGACAAGATTCGACAAGACATAAATTGCCTCATGATTTTCCTTGTAGATCTGTGACATTATTTCTAGATGGGAACAAGTTTCTAAAGAGCAGCATCCTGGGAAATGTGAAGGCACTAGAACAGTGCGACTTACATACAAAAACAGGTATGGAATGCCAAGTTTTTAACTTCGAAAAGGAAAATAAGAAGAGCCCTGCAGGATTAGACTAGTGATTCATTTAGTCCAGCATCCTGTTTCACACAGTGGCCAATCACCTGTTTTGGAGTGTCAACAAATGGGGCATAAGGGCCAAAGCCTCCTTACACTGAAATTCAGAGAGTTACTGCCTCTGGATATTGAGGTGCCCATTATTATCATAGCTAATAGCTTTCAATGGACCTATCCCCCAAGCATCTGTGTAATCCCTTTGTAAAGCCATCTAAACTAGGCGGACAATAGATGATAAAAATGCATTCCACAATTTCATTACTCATCCTCAATCTATTGCCTATCAATGTAATTGGATGCCCCCAAATTCTAGTATAATAGTAGATAGAAATGTATCCATTTTCTTGAAGCTATCATAATTTTATAAGCCTCTATCATGTCTACCCCTTTTTGTCTTTTTTTTTTAAGCTGAAAAGCTCCTGACTATTAGGTCTTGGACACTTAATAAATGGACTCTGAAGTATTGATCAGCTGCACTTATTGAATAGGCATTGAAGCACCACACTGGTAAAGCGAGTTCTGATGAAGCTAGCATTCACAGTCCCCTTTATTCCCCACAGAGAGCTCCCCTCCCATTTTCCCCAGAATCTGTGAAAAACAGCCTTTGGAGCTAAGGCGCCCCAAGGTCGGCAGCAGATAGCAAGATAAAGCCACCTGACTTCCTGCCCCATGAGATAACAGATGTAACATAGTTCCCATGAGACAGTAGGATTAGGAGAAGCCTAGTTGTTTACAAGCATGTGAAGTCATAAAGTAAGATAAAGGAAAGAATGCACAGATGACAGTGGATACATATAGCAGGCTGATTACATATATCTTTATAGCAGCAGCAATTTGTTATTTTAAGCAGCTGCACGATTCCGGGAATGTATCTCATTCACCTAGATAGCATCCCTCTGAAACTGACTGTATAGTATTTCCTAATTAGAAAGGTGTTCCAGTCCCTCAATTACATAGTTGCCCTCTCCTGCACATTTTCCACTTCTGCAGTACCTTTTGTTAATAGTGTAGTAATACAGTGTTAGACCCAGGGCTGCTTTCACACAAGGATGGTTTTCTGTGATGGTCTGGTTGCTGATGCGATTCTGTATGAAATTGCTCTTGCAACCAAGATTCCAGACAGCTCAGGGTTTTCTCTCCATTTTTAATGGTGGTTTTCCTCTTCATACCTAATGTAAATTCTCACATGGCCTCCAGATTCTTCACCCACCATGGGTTTTCTTTTGAGGAGCATGGGTAACATTGCATAGAAATAATGCAATAATGAACAAAAACTGATATTAAAGACCTCCAGGTATTTGCAATCATCTTGATGGTCCCCCCCCAAAAGGCAGCCTGATCTATGGGTGACACACACTCTCTCTCTCTCTCTTTTAAAGAAAAACTGTCCATGAGCATGAGTAATGTTGGATGGGAATAATGCAATACCTTTCATAATCTTTACAAAGTATTTGCTGATCCTCCAATGATCCTGTCTCCTCAATTAAAAGGCAGGAGATTCTCATCTGTTATGTTGATTTGTGCAGGGGGTTGGCCCCTTGAGTAATGAAGAAATGAAAACAGTAATTGACTAACATTTTACTGAAGTTCTGTGATTATTTTTCTGTTTTCCCTTCATACCCAAGAAATGCTCCTGTGGATAGCGTCCTGCCTAAGAAATATCATTTTTTAGGTTCAAAATAGGGCAGATTTTTTTGAAGACGGATAGGCTATTAATGGTCTGCACTCAAATGAAGAACAAAGTCATGAGGAAACATGAAGAACAAACTGCACCAACCAGGTGGCTGAAACATGGGAAAGCCTTGGTGTAAAAGCAGCCCAGGATTCAAATCCCTCCTCTGCCATGAAGCTCTCTGTCTGACCTACGGCCAGACATTAGCTTCACAGAATTGTTGTAAGGAGAAACATATGAGGATGGGGCATGTACAGCTTCTTGTGTTCCTTGGAGGAAGAACAGGATAATGAATGAATGGATAAAATATCCCAAGAAATTGCTGTATTTGATAGATTAACTGCAGCTCTGTCTCACCAAAAGAACAAAGTGCAGTTGTTTGTGCTGCAGCAGAAGTGTGTGCTTTCTCAGTAGAAAATAGTCCCGAAGGACTACAAGCGAGTGAATGAGTGAGCAGCAAGTTGAGGGGGTAAGCAGGGAGACCAGTTTGAAGAGGGAGCGGGGGAAAGGATATTTCCACAGGGCCAGTGGGAGTGCCGGGGCAAGCAGCCTGGCTTGGTAATTGGGTCAGAGGGAGGATTGGAAATGAGGGAAGACTATTGCTAGGCCCGGTGGGAGAGCTGCAACATGTCACCACTCTCCCTTTGGGCCTGGCTTGGTGTTTGGGCAGGGGAGAGGAAGAAAAGGTTATTGCCAAGCCCAGCAGGAGAACGGCAGAAAGCTTGAGAGGGAACAACTGCACAAAAACTACATCTACCAGAATTCCCTCTTCCAAAAGGAGGCCCAGGAAGTGGCAGTGGATGAATTTAAAAATCTCCTGAGATCTTTTGGTGAGACAGAGTATAGAATCTGTGCTTATTTTCAGGGCAAAAGCTGGGACACATGAATTAATAAAAAAGGAGAATATATACTTACTTTGATCTATACTCTGTGATATAATTTGAAAACTGTAGCACAGGCATGTGAATCCATGCTACATTAAACTTTAAATTTCTTGTAAAATTTTGATTCTATCCTCTTCTGCCAGCTACAGGTTCCTGTTGAATAAGAGGTAAAAGACCACGACTTATGAAATGGATTAATCTATCCTAGTCTAATACATCTTGTTTTCATTTTTCATTTGCAGGCTGTATTTTTCAGTTCAAGTCCGTGGAGAGACAGAACGGGAAAAACTGTTAATGATGTACCAGACAAGTGATCAAATTCTAAATGGGCTTTTCCCTGTAAACAAAGAACTGGCACTAGAATTGGCAGCACTTCTGGCTCAGGTATCTTGTATTCATCAATTGTTTATTTGGGGATACTTACATTTATTATCTTTAAGACACATGACAGAAAAATTTGGGTTCAGCTGAAGGGGTTCAAAGGAAGCAAATAACAGAGAAGTTCCTTCTTAGAAGCGTAGGTCTTTATTTTGATTGATCAAAAGCCTCTATCCCTTTGTGAATTCAAGATGCTGACACTTGAACAAAGTAAATCTCATATTTTATATAAGCAAAATTGTATTACTACAAAAAGTAAACCTTATCCAATTATTGATTAAGAACTCAGCACTGTACCAAATGAAAACCAATCAGACAACGCTGTCTACTTCCTCTTACAAGACCCGTAAGACAAATTCTTAAAATTTTCCAAGAATCCCCAATCAGTTGTTGTTCCGCACTAAACTGTTTTTCTTGTGTACATAATTGCAAGCTAAGGATTAATACTGCTGACAAGTCTATTTTGCTAAGTAGGGCATGGGTCAAAAACATTCTTCCCTTACTTAGCAACTAATTTTATACTTACAGTTAAAAGTGCATGGCTAGCTTATTCCTCTTACTCTTTGCTTCAGCATTCTCATATGGCATTCTCTGATGTATGGCTCTGACCTTTTCCTCTTTGACATTTTCTCCTTCACACAAAGTGCTAAGAAAATTATCTGTTACCTGTGAAGTCTGTATTCTTCCTCTAAGGACCTCAAGGGTTGGGTCAGGAGTGAATGGTCACCAGTGACCTTCATGCCTGAGTTATCTTTGGCCGTATCTGCACGGCCGTTTAATACTGACGACCTGGGAAGCCAAAAAAAGCCCCCAGGCAGCGCTTCGGTCGCTGGCGGCGCCGCTGCTGCAGCGCAGCAGCGGCGACCTAATCGCTTCCCTCCCGCCGAGCTGACCTCAGGCAGCCTAAACAACAACCCTTTAAAGGGTTGTTGTTGGAGAAAGAAGCGTCTTCCCTGGCGCGGTCGCGGGCAGCGCGAAGACTATTCCCCTCCTCCCTCCCACTTACCGTGTCCTCCTGCATTAGATCTGCGGTTTATGGCCCGGCCCACACTGTCCTCCGACCTCCAGGGGTCGGAGGGCAGCGATGGGCTGGGCTGTGACGCAACCGGCGCAAAGAATTTGTGAAAGAACGGCTGAAAGCGACTCCCGATCGAGCCGCCTGCCTTCTGACCTCCCCTTCGCCTGCTTTCGCACACTTCCGTCGCGAGCAGGCCCTACTGCCCGGCCAGAACTCTGCGCCCGGCGTAGGCTGACCCGGAGGCCGATGAAAGCGGCGTTGAATCTAGATCACATCCATAGAAGCCAATATTGTTTTTGTTGATCTCATCAGGGTACTTTTCATTAAATAAGACATTTTCACCTTCTTTCTTCATTTATTTATTGGACAGTGTCTAAGTGTTTAGAGGTTAACGTCAGTCAAGGCTCATACATAGTGTTTTGGAATTTGACTCTTGAAAACTCTTGAGCTTTATAGTCTTTTCAGATGATTGTGGGAAGTTTTTATTTTCAGTGTTAAAAACTTCATTAATCTGGCGCCCTTACCTTATTCAGTGAAGGTCTTTGGTTGTGGTGGTAACTGCTGCTGAAGCAAATTTTAAAAAATTTGCAGAACCAATCAGATCTTATGGGCACCATGTTGGGGAGCCCTACTCTAAACCATTAAGATACTTTTAATTAAATGACTCACAAGATCGACATGGGTTGGTGGCTATAATGCTTACATGACAGCACAACATTTGGAATGGCAATGGGCATACCAGCTAAGGGACAAATCCATGGGCAGAATATTGTGTTTAGAGTGCTGGCAAAAAAAAAAGAAAAGAAAAAAAGCAATTTCCCTATAACTGAAGCTCTAACTTACTACTATACATTTGGATCTCTCTCAGTAAATTGAACAAGTTGGTCTATGATATACAAGTAATTTTGGTAGCCAATGCATTAGATATGATATGGGGAAATGAAAGAGGGAAACATGGAAAAAAGAGAAAAGTGATATTTATGTCAGTATAAAATTAAACCAATTCAATTCATTTAGATCTTAGCACTATTTCCTATCAGTCCCTCTCTCTTCCACCAGCCTAGTTCACCTTAATTTCCCCAGTATCCAGAGAGTGAATAATTATATCTTTTTCCCATTCATCTGCCTATTTGACCAGCATTTTAAATTTTTTGCCATCTTCTAACTCCCACACATATGAATGGAAACTTCCATTCATTCAATAAAATATGGAGAAGTGTTTAAAAAACACATAAAGCAGACTGATTAGGCTCTGCAGTCTTTGCAGGGCAGCAGCTGCCCTTGAATCCTTGCAAACAGTTGGCCATCACTAGTGGCAGCCGATTTTGGAGCTTTAGAGGAAACATGTCCCATGTGGTCTAAAAGCAGCATTCGTAGGTTTTTTCATTCATTCATTTATTACAGTCATAGACCAGAAATGTAAGCAACAGAAATAATCAAAAATCTCACCAAACACTATTTCTGAATTACAAAAATAGAACAGTTAAAAATTAGGACACCACATATAAAACATATTTAAATCCTTGTAAGATTCTGCTGAATAGTATACTTTTTGAATCCTACAAATCAAGGCACAAAATCTGCCAATTTATTGTGATATCGCCATCTGAGTTTTTTTTTTAATCTGGAACATGGTTTTATAATGAATTTTCTTGGTTTTAATGCTATATATATTGTTGTTATGCTTTTATTATTGTATGCCGCCCTGAGCCCTTTGGGGGAGGGTGGCTAATAAATCTAAAATAAATAAATAAAATATCCAAAGATTGTTGTCTGATAAAAAGTATCTCTATTTGACAAACACTCCTCTCTTGTAGTAGGTTAATATTTTCTGACCGAGTTTATAATAAGGACATCTCAATAACATATGACATTCATATGTTGTTCTTCTGGTTTTCCCGTCTGCTTTCCACAACAAGAGCAATTCTTCTATAGTCTCTACTGGGAGAAAAGCAAAAGTTGTGAAACTTAAGTTAGGCTTACTCTCTTTTCTATGTATACCTACTTTAAACCAGTATTAGTAGCACACATGTAAAATAAAGACAATAACAATATCAGACTTTCCCACACAATACTTTTTACATGTGCTTAGTTAATCCTAATTTTTGTGTACTTTTAGTAACTAAAACTGGAATAATTCACACGTATTTGACTTAACATAATTAGATTTATTGAGTAAATGTATTGAGTACATGGCTTAATTTATTTAAATTATGCTTATGGCTTCTCATGACCAAGACATTTGATACAATTCACTTGAGAGATTCTTTAGAATTGTTACATTATATTATGCTTTAGGTTATGAAATATCTTGAATTGCTAAAACGTTTCTGTAGCAGTAATAATCATATTTATTTTTTCTCACCTGTCCACTAGGTGGAGATTGGGGACTTTGAAAGGCCTTTCTCAACTCCAGCAGGACAAGGCATTTCCCAGTCCAAATCTAATCAAACCTTAAAACAAGTTGTGGAGAAGTTTTATCCAAAGAGATATAGGGATGGCTGCTCAGAGGAACAGTTAAGGTATGTTTCTTAAATGCTTTGCTTTTTTTAAACAAAACACAAAACTGAATTACATGATGATTTTGTTCAGCTATGATAGTAAAAATTAGATTCAGTATGCACTAAACAAGTTAGATGTATTGTTATTAAAATCTAATATCCATCACTTTGCGGGATTAAAGAAATTGTGTTCATTAACACGTTTTCCCTCATGCACATTGAAGCATACTGAATGGGTTTCATCAACGGTGCTGCCGTCAGACATATATATTTGTGTCAAAATATGACAACCATGTTTGTAAAACGGAGGACTGCATTTTAAAATTTGACAGAGCCACTTTGCCATACTGGAGGATGATCCTCATAAGTCACTTGGTAATTATTTTAAATGTTGTGTGTGTGTTTCTTTCAATGAGTTGTATGATAAGTTGTAGAAGGAAAAATGAGAGTGGCCATCACACATTTGCATACTACCTCCATATGTAACAAGTGCTGCCTTTGTAATGTGTACGCACATTATATGTGCAACACATTTTCAAACCTGAACAGTATTTTTAATTGTTTTGTACCAAAACAAAGGATTATGGTTGACAAAATGAAAAGTACTTGTGTTAAACAAACAATAAATATTTATTAACTTTTATTGCTTTTTAAACTGACTGGAATCATTTTATCATTCATTGCACATGAAATTTGGTATCTGTTGTATGATCTGACCATTGGAATATTGAGAAGTTCAATAGTCATATTTTGGTGGTAATTTGTTAAAGAAGCATTGAAATCTTATAGCTGCTGAGTATAAAAATACAGTTTGTACCTGCAAAGATTTTAGCATTTAAGGAGGTCTGTGTGCCCCACTCTCAGTCATGTTCTCCAACTATATACTCATATTGACAAACTCTTTGCAAAATATTGCCAGCCACCATAAAATTTGTTGTTGAAACAAAATGTATACATTTAATAAAATAACAAAATATCTTTTGGCATCTAAATGCATTATAGCACAAGCTGTCATGAGACAAAGTCCAGTGTCAGATACAAATTTTATATAAATAAATTTCATCATAATTTCATACACATGGAACACTAATATGGTTTTTAATTGCATATTATGGGAGGTAAATTATAGTTCTAGGGTGGAGTACAAACATAAGCTCTTTATGAAAGAGGTGTCAAATATCTCAACCTGCTGCCTTGCTTGTGTTACCAGACCAACACACGGTGGCTGGGTGAGGGCTCTGTTTTAAGACAATGATGTCTCTACCCATCCTACAACCCTTGGGAAGCCTAGCAATGCCTTGCCAATATAAGGAGCCAATTCTCTGCATTGGCTGGTGTACCCACAAGGTCAGAAACATTCTTTTCTGGACTTGCCCTCGACAATATCTGCCTTGCAAAATGCCTGCCTCACACCCTTTCTGAAGAGAGTAAGGAGAAAACAATGTTTCTGCCATGGAATTCCACTTCCTACCTGCCTCACTAAGATGAAGAACGTGCAAGTATAATGGCTACAAATCATCCCTGCTCACACTATACTAACTCTCTTCCTCTGATTAACAGCACACCTCTTTATGTTATCATAGAAACTGTAATTTCATCAGTTTCCTCCCACCATCAGGCACTCCCAAGTTTGCCCATCAAGCTAATGTTTCAACCATTAGATTAACAACTCAGCACTTAAGTTAATGTCTGCCTCTTCTCTTTCCTTGGAAAGGCAAGGCTCCCCTTTGTCCTGGGAAATTAAGCATCATGCTGCATAATCCTGAGGGTCCCTTTTTCCTTATAAGAAGCCCCCTCTTCCAGTAGCCAGTGTCCAATATTTCTAGACATCTCTCTGTTGATATTGTCCCCAACATGTTGTTCATTCCTCTACCAGAGCTAGTGCAAGTTGCTCAGCTCTGTTTATCATACCATTCTACTCCAAGTTCAGCGACTATGACCCATTTTTCCCAGTTCCTCCACTACTCCCAACCTATCCCGTGAACACTGCTTATATTCTAGGACTGGGTGTGTGTTCTGCTACTTTGATTATTGCGTAATTATACGATTACTGTTTTCCTTTTAATAAATTTGTTACACTTTGCTCTCTTGCGGATTTCTTTCAAAAGCTGACTTTTGTATACATAGGCAATTAAGATCTCAAGCTTGCCCAACCTTTTGCTAAGACAAGAGTCTGCTAAGTTTGCTAAGACAAGAGTCTGCCTCACTCAAAAAGGGACAGACTCCCACCATTTCGGGTAAAACTTAAGTAGTTTCTTAAGAGAGGCAGCATAGACATTTTCAAAATAAATAATTAAAACTAATGTTGTTTCGTTTGGATTGATATTTGATATATTTCCCCCTTCATTATATTCCATCTTCACCTACCACATCTTTATGCTTGATGTCAACAGACAGCTTTGCCAACGACTATCAACAAAATGGATGGCTCTCCGTGGTCATTGTGCTGCTGACTGTGTGCGTATTTACTTAGCCGTTGCTCGAAAGTGGCCTTTCTTTGGTGCAAAACTATTTGCCGCAAAAGTAAGAGTTCTAGTAAATTTGAATTTTTATTTTAATAAATATTTTATTTATTGATGCAAACAATATGGTGAAAGAATGGTGTGTCTTACATTTCAATTAGTTTATTGTAAACTGATATCTCTACACTGGAAAAGTGAAACCATATCACTTTCTCAAAAGCGTAAGGCTGGTGTAACTTAACTTGGAAACTGCTATGGAAACACTGTTAGTTGGATACAGTGCACTGTGAACTAAGCTTAAAATCAAATAATAATGACTTTCATGCATTTATTTCACATTTAAATAAAACTAGACTGGCTAGGATTACCTGGAGATTTGTGAGTGGAACCTAGGGAGCTGCAGGGTTTGGGGAACCGAAGGACCTCAGCAGGTATAATGCCATAAAGTCATCTCTCTAACCCAGCTGTTTGTTCCTGGAGAGCTGATCTTTGTAATTCCAGGAGATCTCCAGGTCTTACCTGGAGGCTTACAACTCTGTGACTGACATTTTTCTAAGTCTTGAGAAATTGCCAAAATACTTATTTTACCTGACTGCAACTACTTTGGAATGTTAATGATTTGCTACTATCTAATGTTTAGGATAGTTCAGTATTTTATTCATTTTAATAACAGCAATTAATAATGTAAATATACTTTCTTTCAAGATTCTGACAATATCTTCACTAGAGAATGCTGACGTATGGCTTGCAGTTTATGAAGATGGCATACATGTTCTTGAATATAGCTCTATGGTAAGGAAAAAATAGTCTGAGAGTTGTACAAAGTCAGATGTGGTATGAAACTCACGAGCCATGTTAAGCAACACAATCTTTCCATTCATTTTAGCAAGCTTCTTCTAGGGTATTTCAAGTGCCCTGAACATATACCTGCCTGTCTGAAATTTTACTTTAAAGAAAATGATGGGAAATTTCTCTGTAGCACTGATCATTACTGATACAGAAATTATATTCTAATTATTTCACACAAGAAGTACTGGCCTGGATCCAAAGCACCATACATGAAAGTAAGGGAACATGGAAACTTTTCAGTTTCTCCCTTCCATTGGTAGCGTCCTTCAAAAGTTCTGACTGCCCAAGGCTAATGGATCCTCCAGAGTAGAACCTGATGTGATTGATGTGCTGAATGACCTCTGTGAACATGTGGAAATGTTTAGCCTACTTGGGAAAGTGGTGATCTGGACATGTTTTACAGCAATATGTCTTAACAGAGTGTGGAGCACCACCTGCACCAGCCAGATTCAGGCCTTCAGCAATCCCTTCTCCACTTCACGGGTGGTCGTCTGCCCGTTCTTTGGCCATCTGTCTTTCTTGGTCATGCAGAAGGCCTAGGCCTCACGCTCGATGGCTTCCAAAGCTGTCCCCCTCCACATGTTGGCGCTGAGGTAGAGCCAGACCAGTCTCCTACTTTCCTCCTGGTCTTCTCTCCCTGTCCCTGTCTGTTCTGACTACACTCTTCCTTGCTCATCTCTCTAGCTCTCCCTCTCCCTCCTCCTCTCCCTCTTCTTCCCCCTAGGGCTTCCTTTCCTTCCTCCTTTTATCTCCCACGTTTGCCTCCTTCCACCTGGCCAGAACCTGCTGCCAGACTCCTATTGGCTCCTGGGCCAACAGTCAGAACCTAAGGCCCACAGATTGGCCCTCTGACCCAGGAGCCTACCTGCCCGTTTAAAATACGCCAGTTGGGGCGTCACCCAGCCCTGTGGTGGCGTCAGGCTGCTCACAAGCTGGCATGCCCATGCAAGCCAAGCTCTCCCGTTGGGCTTCTCCTGCCCACTCTCCTGTTGAACGTTCCCCCGTCCCTTTCTTTTCTATTACTGGGGAGACTGGTGGCATCCTCTCTGGAGTGGACAACTCTTCACCATATAATCACTCCATGCCGTGCCATGGAGAGAAACACATTTCACTGTGACATACCTCTGAAGATGCCAGCCATAGATGCTGGCAAAATGTTAGGAACAAAAACTACCAGACTTTGGCCACACAGTTCGGAAAACCCAAAACAGCCAGTTGATTCCAGCCGTGAAAGCCTTTGACAATACATTGTTACAACCAGTGTTTGAACTGCCTGGCTCACTTATGCATGCATGCTTATGCAGAAATACTCAGAAATAAGACCAACAGTTTTGAATGCAGTTTTATTTCCAATTAGGCATGTGCAGTATGTGCCAAAATCTTACAAAATGCACTGGTGAACATGGATAAAAATTGGTGAGCAATTTTTTTCCTGTTAGCATTGAACCTTTCTTTTCCTTTTATATTTCAAGAAATTAGTAGTGACATATTTATACAAGAATCTGATGACCTTTGGAGGCTATCAAGATGATTTTATGCTGGTGGTTAATAACATGCACACACACGAAAAGCCAACTGAGAAACTCTTATTTACTATGACCAAACCAAAGGTTAGTATCTTTACAGTTATTTTAGTACTAGCAATAAAGCCATTTGTGCAAGAATATACAACAGGCTCTAGAAAACTGTGATTTGCTCACATCAGCATGGCCTGTCCCCCTTGCTTGTGTGCCTGCTCAGCTCTTTAAAAATGTGGCATGCATTTTATATAATAAAATGTTACAGGCAGCCATATATATGAGTATGAAGTTCTAATAATTTTGACTTTTTCTAGTAGTTACAACAGTTATGTTGACTATAGCTCACATTTCAGACTGCAGTGGTTTGCATGTGTAATTATTGATTGGGTAGCAGAGCTCAGCATGGCCATATGTGATGACATAACTTGCTGGTACTGGGTTCTGCTAGCCATTCAGTCTCTGTGTGGCTGCACGGTGCCTGAGCATCTCCACTTCCACTTCCCTTTTCCACCCAGTAAGGATACAGCAACTCCTTCATCCTTTTTAGTGCATACAGTTTCAGATATCCTCTGTTAGATTTCACAAGTCATAGAAAAACAAACCATGTATTTTCTCTCTTCAGATGAAAAAGGCAAGTAGACATTGGGGCATTCTCTGTGACATTGCAGTATCTCAGAATTCCCGTCTTATGAAAGCAAACTTCAGCCTAATACTTTATACAGACACACGCACACACACACACACGGTACCCGGCCACGCATTGCTGTGGCTTATTGTGGTGAAATGGGAAAGGAACAGTAGCAGCAAATCAATTGCAG
Source organism: Sphaerodactylus townsendi (assembly GCF_021028975.2). Taxonomy (NCBI): domain Eukaryota; kingdom Metazoa; phylum Chordata; class Lepidosauria; order Squamata; family Sphaerodactylidae; genus Sphaerodactylus; species Sphaerodactylus townsendi. The sequence continues at coordinate 50,906,097 of NC_059425.1, read as the reverse complement.
AGGCCAGCAGTACGTGCTCATGGAAACGCGCAGGCTGATACTGTGCGATGTCATTGATGTGTGTGACCACATTCCTTGGGGGGAATGGAAAGCCACCCCTCCCACACATCTAGGCTGGCTGGTCACAATCCTTTACCTGGGAGTAAGGTGGGTTGGTGGCAATGGGTGTCGCTTCTGAGTAAACCCTCTGAGGGGCGCGACTCAGCCATTCAAAGTATGTCATGGTTGCTTTACCGAGTTTACTCCTGAGTAACGCGTGCCTCGGAGGCACCTGGTTTTCTGAACTGTAACCTCAGTATTCAGGGAATCTAGGCTGGCTGGCCCCTACCTCCCCTCCCTTGCATGCCACTCCTCACTCTCTCTCCTCCCTAGCTTCTCTTCCCTTGCATGCCTCCCCCTCCATCCCTTCCCTCTCCCTCCCTCTCTTCCCTTGCATGCCACCTCTCCCCTCCCTCCCATCTTCCTCCGCTGGGGTGGGTGGGTCATATCCAGATGATGGGGCCCTCCCTCCCCTCCCTTGCATGCCACCCCTCACTCTCTGTCCCCTCCCTCACTTCTCTTCCCTTGCATGCCTCCCCCTCCGTCCCTTCCCTCTCCCTCCGCTGAATGTGTATGAGAGTAGGTGTGTTGTGTGGTAGTAGTGGGTGAGGCACAGACAGTGAAAAGTACCTGTGTGTGATGGGGGGAACCCCACCTGACGTCTCACATGGCAACGTGTGGATGTGTTTCACTTCCACTCAAGTTATTACCTATGTACTGTTTTCACTGCTCATATCTGGCCATCTGAGCGAACATTCTAAGGGCACGAACATTCTAAGGGTGACAGTTACACACAGCCAGCTTCATGTCTTTCACCATAGAGCACCAGGAAAAAGGCGTTTTACCTGGGCCATGTGTGAAATGTCAGGTATCTGAATATCTAAAAACACTCTCGCCTGGCTGACTACAGTGGCTAGGAATTTTCAGAGGAATTGGCCCAGCAGTTACTGTGCTAGACCATCAGGAACAAACTCATGGTTTGCTTTATATGTTTAAATGTGCTATAGAGGTTATGGTGACAGACCTAAAAGAGAGCCAGGTAAAGCTGACCTAGGTAACATTGGGATTAGCCTAATCTACCGTCACAGGATTGTCGTGATGAGAAAAAGAAAATGGTGTAAGCTACCTTGAGCTCCCTGGAAGAACAGGATAAAATTAAATAAACTATTTCATTGTGTGCATGTTGAAACTCCCAAGAACTAATAAAAATTCTTACATTGGATATGGTTAGCCAACAGAAGTGCAGTCTTAAAATGTGGCAACAGTGCTTACAACGACACAACATTTGTATCCTAAAGTTATAGACTGTGTTTGTGACAGCCATTTAATTATTCTGCCCCATCTCCAAATTAAAGCTACCAATTCATTAGGAACATACCAATTTATTTGCCAGGTCAAGTGAAAGATTCATTTATTTTAGACCTTTGTATTCAACAACAGCCCCTAAGTGTCTTTAGGAAGTTCACGAATAGGGAATGGAAATGTTATGTCCTCTCATTTGTCCCTAATCAGAGATCTGCAGAAAGCAGGTTGGTGGCATGTACACTCTGGAATTGATCTGAAAATCCTTAGCCATATATGGTACACAGTGCTGATACTATAATACATACAAAGAAAGGGACTTATGAAAGCCATTGACTGACTTGAAAGCGACTAGACAAACGTCATGGTGGATTATATTAGTGACTTAAATGCCAAGGAAAAGGTTGATTTCAATCATTGATTTAAACCAAAATCTCTGTCATTTATATAGTTCCTGACTTGAAATTGGTTGCTACAATAAAAGCATATTGATTTATAATGGAATATAGCATTTATGCAACCTCAGGGGGTATACTGTAAGCTTCTTGAATATTTGACTTTGTATAATTTTTTGAAATAGCAATTCTGTGCATTATTTTTAGATAGTAATGCTTATGTAGTGTTGCTTTTACAACCTTGAAATCAGGGCTGGCTTTTCTAGCTAGAGAGATGCTGTTTGGAATTCACACTGGAAGAAAATTATAGCTGAAACATTTAACTTCATTTTAATATTATTTTTTAAATACTGATTTTAACCTTCCTTAACTTTTAGATCTTCCTGTAATTCTGCTTTAGCCCCATAGTACTAATATGAGAGTACAGTCATATACAACTCAGATGTACTTTAGCTTGTATTTTCAATCTCTATGCATTGTAAGACAACCATGCTATTAAAGCAGAAACTGATACATACAGAGTAGAACACTACAGCTAATGCAGGGGTCCTAACATGATGCCCATGGTACCGGCTGACATGGCACTTGTCAAGTGTTTTTTAGAAAATGGGTGGGGCTATGTGGGACAAGGATTTTGATTGGCTGTTGAAGATCAAAGTGGCTGCGCAGAATTTTTAAAAAATTGCATCAACAACTGCCACTCCACAGCAGAAGGATCTTTACTTTAAAACTGAATGTCTGTTTTAAAAGGCATCCTATTAAACAGAGCTTCTGCTTGATGAGTTCAAGAGTTACTATTAGAGTTATACATAACATCATTCCCTGACACACTTTTTAGTTAGCTACACTTTCTGCACAGCCATTTTGTGGTTCGCTCCACCTCTTGTGCCAGACACTATTTGATTGTGTCCACCATCCTTTGTCATGATGCTATGGGTGCCTGCAAGCTCAAAAAGTTTAGGGACTTTGAGCTTGTATTTGTTAGAACCCACTGAGTCTTTTCATGACAACAGAATGCACTTTCAGGGGAGTAGCAGAAGAGTCAGCTGACAATGTGACTACTAAAGGAGCAAGCTTAAGTGAGTCGGATTGCATTTGTTGGGGGTTACTCCCCAGAAGGAGGTGATAAGTGTGCAAGCCAACTCAACTTTGCGACATAGGCTGAAGGCCATTCACGGCAGCAGCAGATAATTCTGCAGAAAGCCAGGAGGCCACACAATTCAGAAGTCACATATCTATTTGATAAATACATCTCATTCGTTAGTTTAAAATGTTTGGAAATGACATGTTTGAAAATTGTGGGTTTTTTTAATTTCAGATTCTTGAAATCACTCTTCAGATTGCCAGCTACATTAACAATTTACATCAGCAAAAAGGAGCTGCTCACCACTTCTCTGCTCCTGCAATATTATCTCTTCAAGCAGAAAGGCAACATAGCAAGGATGTAGGCTGTCATCCATTTTTTCTGAAGAACAGACCAACTAAAGGACCTACTTTGTTATGAAAAGGCTGTACCTTTGAAAGTGAATGGTACTGGGTGATCGCATTGCATTGTGTTGCAGGAGCACACATACAAAAGTGGGCTTTGGTTATTCATTAGTGGTACTACTCATGAACCAGTTCTGGTCAAGCTGAGTGTGATTTAAAAGATTACTTCTTTTTTTTAAGGACTACTGGAGTCCTAACGGGGCATTTAAATACTAGCATACCCAAATATTTAAATAGATGGCTGTTCTGATACAGACCCTGTTAATCTGTAAGGAAAACTAGTGTAATTAAGAAAACGAGGCCTTCTTAAATTCACTACAAGTTCATTATGTTCAGCAACAAAAAGTTTATGGGTAAAACTCTTTTTAGGGGGATCTGCTTACATTCTGGGATATCTTCCTTTGAATAGGTATGGGTACATGAACACAATCAGAAAACACTATGAATCCCATTGCTGTGCTTTTTTAAAAAAATCTGGCTGTGTTGTGGGGTTAACCATGATCTAATAAGATTCCAGCCTTTTAAAAAATTGTTTCTCTGTTCAAGAGTGTGTATATTTTTGTTATTTTTCTGCACCTCGGCTTCTCCTGGGTGTGTAGAAACTTTTTACATTATGTAGAAACTATCTCCTCTTTCTGTACCAGGCCCCATTATGCAGATTTTTTGATCTGCACTCTGAAAGATTCAGAAATCAGATATGTGGTAATGAGTTTTCATTTCCTGAAATAAAATAAACCACAGCCTTGTTTTTCATTATGGGGAACAAGATGGAAGATGGGGAGTAAGAGGGAACAAGAAAAAAGGGAAATAAAATGTGAGAAGGAAAGTATAGAGGGTATGTTGCTCTGCGTAAGGATATATAGTCACAAATAGTGCAATCCTGTTTACTGGAATGTAAGTTCCACTGAGCTCAGTGGCCTTATAGCCACAGTGTACCATGATAGCTGGGGTTAGTGTTGTTTTAATTAAAACATTCATAAAAGGGATGCCTTATATCATGTTAATATATTTGAAATAATATATGCCACTTGTTTTAAGAAGTAAATTCCAGGACTTCTACCTCTTTTCCATCAGTTTCAGGAGTAGAAATTTCAGGTTACCAAGCCTGAAAAGCCAGACACGTTCAATTCAAGGTAGGACCAATTCAGGCTTGAATGTAGCAAAATAACCAGGAATTCAAAGATTATGCCCAGAGTGAGCTCAAACTGTTTAACTTTGATTTCTTTCCTAAATCTACAAACCGATGTTATAGATTCAACACATATTTGTAAATCTAGTCTTTGCAAATCAACTGAAAGTTAGTTAATGTTAAGATGTCTAATATTATACTTACATAGGGAATGAGTCCTATGGACACTGCCTCTTTTACTCGCTGCTTATAATTTTAAATAGCTACCTAGAAAATTTCGTTTGAACATTCTGCCATTCTCAGACTAAGGGCCCAATACAGGGAGAGGAGGGTGAATCACCTCCCGGTTATGGTGTGAGCCCGCATCAGTGGATTTACCCTCTCTGGGGCACTTGCTGTGGGGCAAAAATGCCGATTGGCAGATGCCATGGCCCTTTGGGATACCTGAACATAATGGCCCAGTCGGGCCAGTGACGGTGATAAAATGCCCATGTGAACTTTTGCCTTACTGTATTTGAGGTGCATTTATGAGCAGTACAGCATTTACATGGAAAAAGTCTTTTAAGCATGTTGTTTGAAGAAGGAGGGGGGGACAACCCTGTAAATGCCAATGGTTAAATTGCTGATTTACGTATAACAATTTGGGATAGTTTCCCAGGACCATTTATTTATTATTCTTTTACTACTAATACTTGATACCAAAGAGTTTTGTTTCCTCATGAATTTGAGATTTTCCCCATGTTTTTAAAGTGAAGCTTCTGATATTTGATGGTAAATTATATTTTAAATCTGGAATTCTCTTTATCTAGTTTTCCTTTGAGAGAGCTATAGCCACATTGAAACAATTTTCATAAAAGAGAACATTGTAAATACTGTGAAACAGGGCAGAAAATGTTATTGGTACTAAAATCACTCAGCTCGCTCAGATTAACTATACCTCTTTGGTCCACTCCACAGGGACCAAAAACAGCACCCCTGGAACAGTAAAAGCACTGCTCCAGGTGCGCTGTTTGCATGACTGCCGCCTCTGCAACCGGTGGGGAAACGCTGTTTTCTAGCCTCGCTCAATGAGCAAGGCTTTTGGGAAACAGCATTTCTTGCCAGCATTGTACAAACAGTGCTGGGTTGAAGGCGACGCTTTTAGGCACCTCCTGTTTTCCCCAAACTTACCTTCTCTCCCTGCGAAGCTCTGCTGGGATTAGGAGACGCACACACACTGGCTTTCGACCGCCGGTGGTCGGAGGGCAGCGTAGGCATGTCTCCTCTTCCCTGTGGAGCTCCACAGGGATAGAAGTTTGGGAAAACAAAACAGAAGCGCCTCCGTGCAAAGGTGCCTCCGTGGGCCACAGCCACTCCGGGACTGCTTGCACGGGAGTATGCAAATGGTCCCGGGGCTCCACCTGCATCATATATGCCAGTGTGCAGCTGCTTCCCTGGCCTGTGCGGAACAGATCTTTGGGCATCCCTACTATTCCCATAAACAGTTATAATGTTCTTATCACTTCTGAAAGTGATGAGGGACAGTGCTTACATAACTAGGTAGCATAAAACATCTAGGAAACAATGCAATAGAGCTAGTGTAACCTCAGCTTATGGGTTCTGTGGGGCAAAATTTGGAAGGAGTCGCTCTGGAGGGTTTTCCGGGCTGTGTGGCTGTGGTCTGTTTCTCACTGTGTCTTTTCTCTGTGATACACCTCTAAAGATGCCAGCCACAGATGCAGGCGAAACATTAGGAACAAAATCCACCAGCCCACAGCCACACAGCCCAGAAAACCCTCCAGAACCAGTTGAATCCGGCCGTGAAAGTCTTAAACAATACAATTTGGAAGGAGTTTGCAACAACTAAATTTTAAACAGAATGGTTTACTTTTCTTAACATATAACACTTATTAAACATTAACATTTAACAATACACTTCAAAGTCCAGTTAAGTTTCATTTCAAGTCCTTCTAATTACAGTCTTGTAATGCCAAGTCCATTTCTTCCTGCAAGTGGGTGGCTCATGAAACTCCAGAGGCTTGGTGAACTGGATTCAAGATGATGAAGGTCCCCAAAAGAACTCTCACCATTCGCACCCAAAAACCCTTAAATAAGGTGTTAAGAGCTTATCATGATATATCCAGGTCCCAACCTGGTAGCTTCGCTTCCTCCAACCTCATGAGTTCTGCAGCCTTCTGGTTCTTTTCAGACTCCACCCCTTCCTGGGTCATCCCATTCTTAACATAGGGGTTACACTAGGATTGCCAAATTAGAAACCAGTGCAAACAGAAAACTGAGACATAACATACCATAAACAATACAGAAAGTAAGACGTTGCAGTAAAAGCAAGATGATACATACAATAAACATGGTAATAGACTAACACCTTATTGCTGCATAAAAGTGCCCTCCTGGACTGTTCTATTATATTGCAGTCCTAATCTGTTTATTAAAATGCCCTTCTGAACATTTCTGTTTTGCTAATACTGCAAAATGGCAGAAGTGTGAGAGCATTCCTGATCTCAGGCAGGCTGTTGCCTAAATGGGAGCCAACACAGAAATTGCACATGTACAGGCAGTTGCCAGTCTCACTCATTCACAGGATTGCTCTCTCAGATTTGTATCAGGATGGGGGGAGAGGTTGCTAAAAAAGTTGTAAGTAACATCCAATTAAATTTCGTTGGGTGTTATTTACCAGTTGATATTTACCTCCATGCCATGAAAAGCTTCAGCTGCCCATTTCTATGCATTAAAACTGTATTCAACGAACAGGAGATTTTTTGCAGGTTAGCTAGCCACTCTGTAGAGTAATCTTTTCTCCCATGCTGTTTTCCCAATCTAAAATGGCCCAAAGTGGTGTCATTTTTCTTTAGGTCAAATATGCATACACAGAGTGTGTTGTCTGTATTTTTGCTTCAGTGACACATATTGCAACTCTGCAGGACTGTTATGCATTGGGAAAGTAATATGGAAGAAAAGGACTAACAACCCCATCCTTCTTGCCCCTTTGTTGAGTGGGCATCTCTATAATTGAGATGCTGGTGAGGGAGTTAGTTGTTGTTTAAGACCCCTGGGAGTTCTAACCATAAAACTGCCAGTTTCAAGTGTAATTTGACCCTCAGTTAGCACTTTTTATTTTTCTGAGCAACTGGATATAAAAGGTTATCAAACTTTACTGGGGGGTTTAATCTCATTTTCAAATGTGAGCCATTTATAGAAATTGGTTCCCATGTTACATTCATTAGTTACCAAGTTACATTCAGCAGAAGAAAGAATAGATAATTTTGTACCTGGCTATAATTCTGACATGGCAATTTTTATATTTTTCGTATAAATGGGTATCTGAGTACAAGGCTCCCAACATGATTTTTAAAAAATTATTATTCAGCAGTAAAATGTTCTCTATCTACCCTGAACCTGCTGGTGGGGTAAATTTTGAGAACGTGCTCTAGATTAACACTGAATTCCTAAACAGAGTTGCATTCTTTGAAATCCACTGAAGGATGCAGACTACTGTAAACTACATAAAGAAATGAACTGACAGTGTAACCCTATGCAGAGTTAGCCCAGTCTAAACCCATTGAAAGCCATGGCCTTAAACTGATGCAACTCTTCATAGGAATGTACTATAAATTACAGAAAAAGTGGGAAGCCTGCATCAACATTTAGAGGAGTGGGTGACCATCCAAAGAAGAACAGTTGGTAGGTATTTTACATTGTACTTGTCATCGTGTTTGCTGCTTGTTTCAAAGTAATTTAAATAATATACTTTTAAAGGTCCATAATATGATTTCGGTACCCATTTTATTTATGGTACAGTAGTTGGTTATTGTATCATACATTATCTCAACCACTACACGTTCTTGCCCCAATCCAGCAAAAGCAATCCATGTACAAAAGCAGGCTTTTGTGCAGACATCACTGCCTAGATTGGCACCTGCAAATTCTGCATGTATAATACACTATACATCCAGATTCAGATGTGAAAGCTTATGCTGCCTTTCTTCATTTTGTTCTTTTCAGGAGTGTGTGCGTTATAAATACAATTTTAGGATACAACTAGAGCTGGATTGGAATGTCTTAGTTAAATAATGTGGGTTAATGATGGTTATGGGGGTGGGGAGAGAGAGCTCTCCATGTGGACTGAAGTTATATAGGTCTGTTTCATCCAAAAATTTATAGTCCTTGAAAATCGTTTAATGAACCTAATAAAGAGATACTTTAATGGAACTTGTACTTCAAATAAATTAATGTTATATAATTTTTATTTGTAGAGTATTTGTATTTTATTTTGTGGATATTTAACAATTTTTGTATATTTTTTATGACTGTAAAACATTCTAATAAAGGGATCATCAAAGAAAACTTCTTGCATTTTATTCTGCAACATCAGTCTAAGACAATTTCAACTCTATTATGTTCTTTAGTCAATTTGTATTGTTTTATCATGTACATATGTAAACCGCCTCGAGTCCCTCTGGGAGATTGGCGGGGTAGAAATGCAAAATATAAATAAAATTAATTTATATCTCTCATATTTCCACACAAATATTAAAATTTGTAGATTGTTTCACAAAAACGATAGTATCACAGTAAAACATACAAGCAGAAGCACCGTTTTTAAAAAGGACACTGTCAAGCAGCTCCAGAAGATTAAAAGATACATGTGTGTCCTAACTGAATATTTCAAGTCGATTTTTATATGTTCACTTTCATTTCATAAATAAGACTTAAAAACTCTAAACTAAAGACCACATAAAAAACTTAAGCCACGGAAGCCTCAAAATGACATCCTGGTACGCAGAGAATTATCAAAAATCATTTAAACAACCTTGATGCAAACACATTCTACATCTATTTCCCGCAGTTGCCATTGCTGATAATGCTAATTCCGAATCGTGCGCCAAAACAGGGATTGGAAATTCAAAAAAGACATGAAAGCAGGCATCGTATGAATAAAACGCGTCACTCGCCAAAGAACTACATCTCCCATGATGCTTCGTCGCACCAAGTCTCCGGCATAGGAGTAGTTCCCATGGAGACCGGGAGTCTGCAAAGGCCTAAGAATTTGGAGGGGCGTTTTCGTGGGGCCCGAGGAACGATGCCCGGGGACAGGTAACTGGGCTTATGGGGCATCACCTTCGCTTACCTCCTTATTGCTGCATCGCGTCTCGGGCATCCAGCGATTGTTGCGTGGAGTTCCACTTTCCCCAGGGAGAAGAAAGAGGGTCTTGCTGATGGTGGTCGCATGATTCCCATATGCACGTACTGCACATGCTATGTGTCCGCATGCCAAACCACCACTTCTCCTTTAGGTTATCTCTTTTGGCTGATCTGCATCCCACTTTGTGGCCACAAATGGCAAAATGCCATTCTTCGCTCAGCCCTCTTCCTGCCCGGTCCCGACCTCCTGTTTTGGACTTCAATGGTGGGGGAAATTTTGCGGGAATTTTTTCTGGCTGCCGAGTTTGCTTTGCTCAAAATATAGTTCCTGATTTAAATAGTATGTTGATTTTTTTTGTCCACCGAAATTAGATTTATTGATGATTGTTAATTAATCATTTCCATATCCCTTTGTGTTTGCAGAGTATCTCGTTTTTATTGCGTCTCCTTTGACACTGGTTACTATTGCTGCTTTATTGATAGAAAATGAACAAATAAAGAGAAATTTGCTTTAGGCTATGCAATTAGTCATGGCAAGGACGGAGATTTGGAATGAGAGCTGATTACCCCCAATTTGCTAGTTTTTGTGTCCCAGGTCCAAATTCCATGTACCCCCTTCCTCATAGCTTCAAATCCTGGTATGGAGCCCTTATTGAGCCTGTGTTTTAATCCCACTGGGTTTTTACCATACTGCTCAATGGATCATTTAAATTCAAGGAATCAGCAAATGGTTAACCTGCATGCACACACACACTTTTCCTACTATCATGGTCTGATCCACTTCTGCCACCTGTGGCTGCTTTTTAGGGCAACCTAAAACGTCTAGACTTCAGAGAATTACCAGGTCATGGGAAATCTGTGCCTCAAATTGTGATTAACAGTATAGGAACTGAATTGTTGCAATTTGGGACAGTTTTGCATGTCACTTCATACAAACACACAATCTTTCTCACTATTTGTCCAAGCAAAAGGACACTTTTTTGCCCTTTCTAGTACATTTTTACCCTTTGAAATTTATCATAGACACAGTTTATTTTATTTTATTATTTTATTTTGTTATTTACTAGGACTTGGAGTGGCTGCTTCATAAGCTTGGCTCAAGCCTTCTTGTGCTGTTGGAACATTTTTTTTGGCAGTCTGCATCTAATTTATTGGGAAGGGTTAGTTAGAAACACATTTGCAGTTGTGTAAATTCTGCACTACTAAAGGAAAAAAGTCTTGACCAGGCCTGTCCAATCCTGTCAGACTTCAGAATCTAAGCAAGATCAGCTCTGGTTAGTATTTGGATGGGAGACCACCAAGCAAGTTCAGGGTCACTATCCAGAGGCAAGCAGTGGCAGATCATCTCTGAATGTCTGGGTTGTCTCCTAGGGAAGGGTTGTCTCTTAGGGAAACCCTATGGGGCTGCCATATGTCTGCTGTGAATCGATGGCACTTTCCACTACCACCAAAGGAAAAAAAAACTTTCCAAGCAATTCTAGGAAAATGAAGCATATATGATGTTCAAAGGACAAAGACAGCAATAGAGTACATATGCAATACTGCTCTGAGACTGTTATAAGATAAAATGCTGTATTCCCACATGTATCAATCAGAGTACCACAGAGTTAGGTCAAAGGAAATAACAGTAGAAACCTAAATGGTTAGTTACAGTCTTCTAAGTCCATTGAAGTCAATGGATTTAGAAAGATACAAGTGGGGACCCGCAAGGCACTTGCAGAATGAACTATCCCATTCCTTTGCTTCCTCTCCGCTCTCCCAGCTTCTCTCAGTCACTCTCTTTATCCTGCATGCCATCCCTTTTCTTCTTAAATTCTCTCTCCTGCATGCCTTTCACTTTCTGTATTTTTTCTGCTCCCACTCCATCACTTTCTCTTTCTGTCCCCCCCATCCCAACACTCCATTTCAGCCCCCAACAACTTTCCAGCTGCCAAACTGCTTTCCCCCATGCATAACAGCAGCAGTGGCAGCAGCAGCAGCTCTCCTGAAATCACAATGGACCTTCCAGCTACAGCAGTCAGTCCCCTAGGGGATCTGATCTCTGTCGCCTGGAGATCAGTTGTAATTCCAGGTGATCTCCAGCTTTCATCTGGAGATCGGCAAAACCAGTTTAGCAGGAGGAAATGGCTGCTTTGAAAGGTGGAGGTCCCTTCCCTCCTCAAATTCCACCCTCCCCAGGCGCCACCCCTCTAATCACCAGAAAGTTCCTAACCTGAAGTTGGCAATCCTGTCTCCTATCTGCTCAACAGCCACCAGCTTTTCCTTGCCCCTTTGTCCTAAGCTTTGCATCTCTACCTTGTAAAACTAGTCTTTCTCACCAGTGGGGACCACAGCAGCTCACATTAGCCACCTCTGCTCCTTTTATCCACACAGCAACAACCCTGTGAGGGTGTTAGGCTTAAAATCTGTGACTGGTCCATAATCACCCAGTGGGCTTCCACAGCAAAATGGGAATTTGAACCTGGGTCTCACAGATCCTGCTCTGAACCTTTAACTGGCTTTCATAAGGTGGCTGCTGTTGAACAGTAGTAGCAAGCAGCCAAGTCTAGCTGAGTCATGTGAGTGGGGTGGTATCAAGTCACCCAGAGGTTGCTATCAGACCTCGGGTTGCCAGCTCTGAGTGGGACCTGGAGATCTCTCAGAACATCAGATGAACTCTAGACAACAGAGATTTGCCCCCCTGGAGAGAATTTTTGTTCTTGAAGGTGGTCTATATGACATTATAGGCCCCTTCTCTCCCCAAGTCCTGCCCTCAGACTTCATCACAAAGTCTCCAGGAATTTCCCAACCTGGATCTGGCAACCCTAGGCCTGGCCCCAATGAGTCCACCTTCAAAGGGCAAAACAGGCCTGGAAAGCCCCCCCCCCCCCTTGCCTTTTTTACTGGTAGAACTTAGCCTGGAATCTGTGGTATCCTAGCAACAATTACTGAGAGAAATCTGTTGCTTAAAGATACAGCCACTCCTTTTATAGTTTTTTGGCTTTTTTAAGCTCACCAATTTATTTATTTATTTAGATTTTCTGCAAACCTGGAGCTCATTTCAGGTTTGCAAAAAGACCTGTGTTGCCAGTTCACAGTTCCATCACCAGATTTAAGTATGCAAGGATTTGTCAACTTTGCTAGTAGATATATAGATAACTTCGTTTTGAATTGCACTGTCAGACTATTAATCTGAATAAGAGGTCTGGAGTATTCTATAGCTCAGGCACCCCAGATGAAAATTTCTCTGGGTACTGTCCCATAATGTTGTTCACAGTTTACTTAATAAACATATTCATAGGAGAAAACTCTCTGAGCAGATATGTTTGGGTATAGCTGGAAACTGGAAACAATGGAAGCTTATTTTGTATGACGGCATTCTTGTTTTGTTTTCTCTGCCAGTGACACCTTATGGGATATTGCTAAAGCTGAAGTAGACAGGAGAGAAAATCAAGAAGGTGACAGAGATGGACTGGAATGTTGGGAAAGATCCATATTTTTTATTGGAAATAAAAATGGGGTAATTGATTTTTTTTTACCAAATTACCATATATTTAAATTAAATGAGGCTGTTCAAAATAGTTAATCGTTGAAATTATCAGTTCTAGTGAAACAAAATCTTTCCTGCACTGCATGGGTTTAGGAATCTGTAACATATGTATGCAAAATATTCTTAGTAGTAGCTAAAATAACCAAATCTTCAGTGAAGTATGTTTTATTTTCGCTGATTATTTGGCGAATTATTTCATTTTTCTAAACCACCCTGAGTGAAAATAAACTGCTGTTTAAATGGCTGGATGATTAGAACTGACCTATATTCAACAACACCTCTGTATTACCAGATGTCCACTTGCAAAACTCTGATGGACAGTTCACTTCTGAACACATCTAAGTAAACATGTCTAAATTCCTCTTGTATTTCATAGCCTTTTGCCCTGTGTTCAGAATTCCTGTTCAGCTGTCCCACTGTGTATATAATATAAACTAAGGCTTTACGTAATATGTGTCATGAAGGGAACTCTAGCCCATGCCTTAATAAATCTATTAGACCTTAAGATGTTACATTACTCCATTTTCTTTTTGCTACAATATGGTAAAACCACTGTAAGGAATACTGTGTGGCCCAATTTATGGTTGGGTTTGCGAAAGGCCAAGACCCAACCATCAATTGGGCCACACAGTATACAGGAAACCAACATACACAGACCGGTATCTACATAAAAACCCCACCACCCACAACAAAAAAGGGTATAATCAAAACTTTGACAGATCATGCAAAACAAATCTGTGAACCTCACCTCCTCCCTGATGAAATCAATCATCTAGACTGGGCTCTGCAGGCTAATGGCTACTCCACAACAGAGATCAGAAGAGCTTTAAGACCAAGAGAAACCCAGAGGACTGAGGAGAAACAGCCCCCCACAGGAAAAATATTTCTACCATACATCAAGGGAATCACAGATCAAATAGGGAAACTGATAAAAACACATAACTTACAAACAATCTTCAAACATACCAGAAAAATACAGCAGATGCTATGTTCAGCAAAGGACAAGAGAGACCCTCTCACTTCTGCAGGAGTCTATCACATACCCTGCAGCTGGAAAGGTCTAGATAGGAACCACAAAACGCAGCATTCAGACTCATATTAAAGAGCATGAAAGACACTGGTGCCTTAACCACCCTTGAGAATCTGCAGTAGCAGAACATGCTCTAAACAAAACTGAACATAACATTTTATTTGAAAACACTGAAATTCTGGACAACTCTGACAGTTACTATGTCAAATTACACATGAAGACCATTGAAATCCATAAACACCAAGACAACTTTAACAAGAAGGAAGAGACTCTGAGAATTTACAAAACTTGGCTACCAGTACTTAAAAATACCAGAATCAAAGGCCAAGGGCATGCTAGATTCATGGACAATGGACCTCAACCATACACAGGATTTGCATTCACCAATACTATTGCTGCTGCGGGGAATGCAAATGTGAATATGAATGTAAATGGACTGAAAACGCTACCCGCACTTCTCTCTGTGATACACCTCTGAAGATACCAGCCACGGATGCAGGTGAAACATTAGGAACAAGATCTATCAGACCACGGCCACACAGCCCAGAAAAACCACCACAACCAGTTGAATCCGGTCATGAAAGCCTTTGATAATAAAGTGATATGAAGCTTTAAGAAAATTTTCAGCCTTTGAAAACAACTGAACAGTTAATGTTAAAGGCCATTTTTCATAGTAATCTGTCTCACATTGCACCCAAATTATTACAGCAGCAATACACCCAATTTACTTTATGTTTATGTATATTTCATGAATTCTTTGATTTCCATCTCATTAGTTTGCAGCAATTGCACCAGAAGTAAATCATCAGTTTAACCTGTTATTTACAATTACCAATGATTTCTCAGATTAATACAGTTGGGTAGATTGATTGTTACTTTGATGTCTTTATTTCTAAGTATCCTATTGTTATTACTATATTTGTCATCTCCACTAGTTTATAATAATAATAGCAGTGTAGCTACCCTCTGATCGAAAGTTGGCAGCTAACTTTTCAGTAATCAGACTACAAATAATTGCCTTAAGTTTATAATTTTCAGACACTTTTTTGGGAAGTGATTAGAAGAATGCATTACAACACATAAATTGATATAATGTTTATGCTGTAATGGCATTACAGTAGTGTTCTTTGTTTATTTTTAATTTCTAGGGAAAGACTACTATTATATTGAGGTGTCTTGACAGGTATGTGTTAAGTTTTGAGAAATATTTTATAGTTTCTGGGCACTTAACATTCTACATATCATCAGCAATGACTTTGTAAAATATAACAAAATAGGGTACATTCAAAGAATGGAAATATGGGTGGGAATGTCCCCTATCAGTGGCTCTTTTCCTGAAGCAAGACAGAAAGCCATGGGGAAGTCTCTCTTGTTAATGGGATGAAATCTTTGGATCCAGCCATTGTTCTCTAAAACAACTGTGGTGGAACTGTGGCGAAACAGAAGTGATTATACAAAACCTGTGATCTTCAGTCCTTGCAGGCCAGAGTGATGGTTTCAGACAGTAGATAAGGGGTTTGCTATTAGTGGCTGTGTAGTGAAATGTGACTCAGTATGGGAACAAATATGGCTCTTGAAAAAAAAAATTAACTGAAGGTATATTAGAACAGCAAAGGATTCTAGATTTGACCAGTGCATGAAATGAATGGCAGGAAAAGCTCTCTGTGGAACTAAAGGGCTTCTTGGAAATCTTTCAGAGAAAGGGAGCTGATTGAGGTGAAAGTTGCCTGTAATCGAAGTGGAAACCATCAATAGATGCATGCTAATGCAAGGGGCTGCTTTATATATTGCGAATTGTAAGATCTTGTGTGTGTCACTTCTTACAGCAACCAGTGATTGGATTACATAACCTTTATGGATTATCAATCAACATGTCTATTATCAATAATGCTAAATTGTATATTTTCAATTATACATTATTTCAATGGTACTTGAGACTCAGCAAGAAAGGCTGGTGAAAAATGAAGTAAATTAATAAATACTTTTAATTTTGAGATAGTTCGGCTCTTCAGTTATTAAAAAGGTTTCTAACTGTTGCTAGACTATTTGACTACCTCAAATCCTGAGATTAGATTTTTTTTTTCACACTTTAATTGAGGATGATTTAACCTTTCTCCCATCACTTCTCTGTTATCCATGGAGAAAGAAGCTTATCATCCACAGTAAGGCTGGCTTTCACCCTTCAGCTTACCAGATTGCATTTTCCACTTTGGCCTCATAATAATATCTGTGGCAATCAAGAGGGTTTCTCATTGAGGCATTCATGATGGCTCAGTGATAAATATTTATTTCTCAGTATTTTGGTATTTTATGAGATTCATTATTTGGGCCAAGTTTCAGTAAGCGGGTGAGGAGATTGATTAATATGATATTTTATGCATTAGTAAGCTTGTTTACAATGTATTGGCACACATTTTATGTCTTTTTGGAGCTGGATAAAAATGAAGATAAATGTCCATATTCTGTTAACAACATGCAGAAATGGGCGGGGGGTGGTGGATTCCAGAAAACTGTTTAATTTCCTCTGTTTGTGCTTTGCTGATGCAAGCAAATAATTGTACAAACTCAAAAATACATCGTCAGGAAATTCAAGAAGGCTTACAGTCCAATCTTGAATAGAGCTAAGCTCTTTTTAAATTCATTGTTTTCAATGAACCTAAAAAGGTGTAATTCTGCAATCCTGTGCAGAGTTACTCCAGTTAAGCCTGTTGAAATTAATGCTTTTGACTGGAGTAATTCTGGGTAGGATTGCACTCCTAATTGTAAGAGTGTATGGGAGCACACTTTTAGTGTTGTCTCCTATGATTTTCGTCCACTAAGCTAGCTCTTGACTTTCTCTGATCAGGCTTCTTCTATCCAATAGAGGAACACTTTCTTAAAGAATGAAATACTTTCCTTCATCAGAAAAAGTAATTCTCTATTGTAGGACGTCTTCTTCTATTGAAGGAATATGTAGAGAAAGAGGGTCATAGGGTACAGCTTTTACTCTTTTTCAATGTGGTCTAGGATGTTTTATCAGTAGGGTGTAACTGTCTTGTTTGTCCCTCTTATATATTTGTGAATAAGCTGTGGTGATGTTAGAGCAAAAGTAGCTTTATCCAAATATAATTTCGGTGGAAATTGACAAAGGAAGGTATCTTGATTTATTAGGGATGAAATTCCAAAACCAACATTAGCTTTGGAATATACTTTTGGAAGAAGAGGAAAAGGGCATAACACAGTAAGTATTTTGACAATCCACTACTATAGATCTACTATGGGATAAACTGCATGTTATAAGTTGTTCTGCACTGTCCAGTAGGAGCTTGTCCTGTAATTACATTCCAAACAACAGTTCAGCCTGAATGGTTTCACTACCTGGGGGAAGTCTTTCATTTCCTAGTCTGTACATTAGATTTTGAACCCTGTGAATTGTGCAATTGCAATAAACTGATTTATCTGCTCTATTCTATTGGAGTTAACTAGGATTTTCAGTGGAGGAAAGTTAAAAACATTTGCATTTAAACAGCTTGTAAGCCAATAGTGCTTCTTCCCCTGAAAAGTTGTTCTTCAAAAGAGAAATATTATTCGTTTTTTATTTATTTTTATAATGCCCTTTTCAGGCTCAGGGTGGTTATAGCCAGACTAGACATGACTGGGGAGAGCAGGTGAGGCCCAGAAAACCCCAGCCCAACATTTAAAAAGTCATGTCTAGTTTGGCCCTAATACTTCTGTTCTAAAGAATTACTTTCCAGGAGAAGAAATGTCATTGATTTGCATGCTGCTTAAATACAAATGATTTTGGCTCTCCTCCACAGAAAACCCAGATAACTCCAAAGATATGTAATAGATTTGGACACTTTTTCTAACTTGTATGACTTCCCAGATCATTCAGTTATTATACAGGAAGTGCCCAGGGAACCAATTTTTTTTTGAGGACTGCAGTGGCCCAGTTTGGGCTGGGATAACAGCACAGGAGGAAGAAAAGCTTCTACCTCGCCCCCATGCCATTTCCCCCAATCCAAAACACCCCAGAATAGTATTCTAAGCATTTTCAGCATCACAGTGGATCAACTAACACCCCTTGGAATGGGGAGAAGCAGAAGGCCCTTGGTCTTGATCTTGGTCCTGATCCCTGTGTCTTGGTCATAATCATTCATTTTAACCTTGAATGGCATATAAATTATTAGCATATTTCCATTTAAAAGAGAAAACTTTTAAAACATTTAAATACGGGTGTTTAAAATGCTTTCCAAGAATTTAGCCACTGCCAAGGTGATCGATGGATTACAGTCACTTAGCAGAAAGCGAGTGGTCTGGAACTTGGAGTGCTCAAGTCTTGGAAGCAGCAGAGGGTGAATTAAAATCATGCGCAGGTTACTGTGAAGACAGCATTCCAGAAGAATATGAGTTATGGTTTCTATAGATCCACATCCGCAACGGCATAGTCTCTGATGTTTAGGGATCTGGAGGTATCTCCCTGAGGTTTCCGCTGATGGGAAAATATTGAGGCGTGCTAGCATGAATGCACGACGTTGGTTAATGGATAACAGAGATGAGAGATATTTAGCTCTTGCTCTTTAACTTGGTTGTATTCCGAGGGAGCGGGGAGAGCATACAGCCGCCTTTGTTGGATAGAAACGATGATGTTCCAGATCCCTCAGTCTTTCGCGGATCTGATTGAAAATATGCAGTTCACTATCAGTCCCAACATTGTCCAAATCAAATCCTATGGTTCTGATTTTGTTCTCAATGACTTTGAACCAGTAGAATTGGAAGTTGTCTTTAAAAAGGTTTGAGTTTATATCACCTGCAAGTGATCTAAAATGTATTTTAAGCCAATACTTTATGGTGGCAATCCAAGCTTCTGTTTCCACATATGAGAGGCCAACTTCGAGACATAAAGTTGGATAGGTGACACTATTCGGGACTCCCAAAATCCTTCTCAGAAAATATGCTTGGATTTGTTCAACATCACGTTGGAAATCGCTTATCCAAATTGGGATGCCGTAGAGGATTTTAGGCAACAACTTTGCTTGAAAAATTTTTAATACGGCTTTTACTGATTGGTTTCCTTTTCCGTAGTAAAATTGGATTATGCCAGACATGGTACGTCTGGTTGATGAGATTAAGCAGGATCTATGAAGGGACCATTTTAGATTGTATTGAAAAGTGATCCCTAAATATTTAAAGGATTGTACCTGCTTGATCTCAATATTGTTGATTTTCCAGGAAAGAGGATGCCAGTTTTTGGAAAATACTATTATTTTTGACTTCTCACTGTTTAGTTTTAGTTTGTTGAGATCACAGTAGTCAAAAAAAGCTCTTAGATATCTTTTGAGTCCAATGGATGTTTGGGATAAAATAACAGCATCGTCAGCATAGAGAAGGAGTGGAACAGGACATTGTCCAATTTTAGGAGGATGGCCATTAACTTTGCTAAGGTGGTTTTGAAGATCGTTTATGTAGATGTTAAAGAGATGAGGTGCCAATACGCATCCCTGCCTGACCCCTCTGGTGATTGGAATTTTTTCAGATAATATACCCGTTTGATCTAATTTGACCTGACAAGTGGTGTTGCTATATAATTTACGAATAAACATAAGTAATCGTGGCTCCATTTGGAGATAAGTTAATTTTGACCATAGGATACTTCTGGAAATTGTATCAAATGCACTACTCAGATCTAAAAAGGCTACATATAATTTCCCTTGACCCTTGGATTGATATTTGTTTGCCAGAGTGTAGAGGGTTAGGCGATGATCCATGGTGGATTTTCCAGATTTAAACCCAGCTTGTTCAGGGCCTGTGAGGTTGTTTTCAGTCATCCATGTTTTTAACTTACTTTTGAGGTATTTAGTATAAAACTTCCCAATAATGGACAGGAGGCTAATTGGTCGAAAGTTTCCAGGATCGTTGGTAGGTCCTTTTTTGTGGATTGGTATTATTATTGATGATAACCACGTCTCCGGAATTGAACCGTATTGGTCAATGTAAGTGAACAATTTAACCAAAATTGGGGTCCACCATTCAGTGTGTTCAGACAGGAAGGTCATAATCTATGTTGGGCTCCTGCGGTGCTTTACAAATTTATTCACCACAGCTGTGGAACACAAAGCATATGTTTGTTTCTACACAAACATAGATGACACATGCTTGGCAGCTTTGATGAGTTGTGATTTCCTAGTATGTGCTTGTATATTGGAAGCAAATGTCTTCCCATCATATGCTGCATGTATTTTATTGCAACACTGGTATACTTGAGTTATTGCTTTAAAAAAAAACAATTTTAAACGTGTTAGTTTATACTTCTTCGAATCTTATGGCCCAATTCAGAAACTGCAGTGTCTGGAGACTGTGACACCACTGTACTGCCTCCAGAGGGCTTCCAGGTGGCGTGGGGCGACAGTGAAAGCCAAAAAACCCCTGCCCACCTGAAATCCCACCATAGGGCAAAACAGACTTACACTGGTGGAAGTAAGTCTGCTCCCTGGAACGCCCCTAGCCCACCCCCACCTGTGCCAGCATCCAATTTTAGGCTGGCACAACTCTGCAGGGTGCAGGCTCTTCTGAGTTGGGCACTGCCAAGCGTCTCTGGTGAATTATTATCTCATGTTTTAAATGCATGTCTGTGGTATCACAGTAGTAGGAATATTAGGGTCATCTTAATGGCGCTTCAGAATATCATGCAAATTTCTAATATGGAGAAACTCTTTTGCAGCCCAAAGACATTTCTCATTTTTGGGAACTAGGTGGTGGAACTTCTTTGTTGGACTTGATTCCCATCCCAATAACTACTACTAACATCAGGTAAATGAAAGAAGCACCTGAAAATGTCAAACAGTCTGCTTTCTTTTTGTATAAATTAAGCCTCTGCTCTCTCTGTTGCAGTGAAAATATTTAAACTGCAAAATTATTTATTTTGAAATGTTCATGAATCATTCTGTTCAGAAGATGTTACGTTGTATATAGAAAATGTTACCTACAGATTTCTTTACTATATTTGTGGAACTGAATTGTGGTGGCGTACTGCCAACTTAGATGCTATTGGTAAAAAATGAAATAAGTTTACTTTTTTAAACCCTGCTTATCAAACAAAAAATGTATACCAAAGAGAAATGTTCATGAATCATTCTGTTCAGAAGGTGTTACGTTGTATATAGAAAATGTTACCTACAGATTTCTTTACTATATTTGTGGAACTGAATTGTGGTGGCGTACTGCCAACTTAGATGCTATTGGTAAAAAATGAAATAAGTTTACTTTTTTAAACCCTGCTTATCAAACAAAAAATGTATACCAAAGTAGCTCACAGCCCGGAAACCACACAGCACCCTAGCTCACAGTAGTTAAAATCCTGTGCAGAATACACTGTACAGACACTGTACAGAAATGAAAATAATGTACACACCTTTATCCCAGGCTGAAAACTAAAACATGAATCATCCAAGAAACAGAAAGAAGGTAGATCAGTTTGACAGTAGCAAAATTTTGGTGAATTGTTAACAGAAAGAGATCACAGATCTCATGCCATTAACTGAAGCTACTGTCATTGTCCTGAGAGAAAACAGCTCTCCCTTCCCTGGAGCTAACATGTTACCTGAGCGAAAGACAAAGTGATATCCAAGCCAAGACATTTATGCCATCCATTGCTGAGAAGAGAGCCAATAGCCTGAGACAATTCTACTGTTCATTGTTTTGTCATTTCATATTTTGAATTGTAAATTGCTTTAAATGTCTTGACAGAAGGGAATTTTAGCCTCCCATCAATACCTGAGGTAAGTTAAACTGATAAATATTGAGAGGTCTACCCATCATCATGACTGAATAGAGATTTGAAAGAGAACATAAGAACATAAGAACTAGCCTGCTGGATCAGACCAGAGTCCATCTAGTCCAGCATTCTGCTACTCGCAGTGGCCCACCAGGTGCCTTTGGGAGCTCACATGCAGGATGTGAAAGCAATGCCTTCTGAATTTCCTGTCATCCAAACTCAGCATTTATCACTAAGCTATGCTTTGGTTAGCAATTGGACTTTTTACCTGTTTCCCATTTTAGTTACTGAAATGGCTACTGTATTCTGGTCTTTTAAGTGTGATAGTTCTTGAGGAAAGATTAAAGTGATTTGTTTCTAAATTAATGGGTTATCTATTCTTCAGAGCTCCTGATCTGGGAAAGCTGAAACCATTAATCAGTTATTGGTATGGGAAGATATGAATACTTTTTAGTCTGGAATATTCATATAGATCTGTTCTCCTGTAGGTCTTCTCATAAACTGGAACTCCCAGCCCGCTCTGTCTGCTAATATTATTTGAGGAGCTCTTAGAACGACTTTCTGTCTCTCTAAAATGTCACCTCAAATTATATTTACACATCAGAATCAGCCATCAGAAGGAGTTTCCTTCCACTTCAAAAAAATAATTTTCAGTAGTTCATAACTTCAGCTATAAGTTATTAAATGTCATGGTAACTGTTGATGAGATCTTGGCAAGCATCATATGTAAGAATGAGTTTAAGGAGTCCTCAGGCTTGCACACTTGCCCCCTTGCATCCCTTTGTTTACAGCTTTGCCTTTGCATGCAAACCATAGTTTGTTGTTTCATCTAATTTACACATAATGGCTTATTTCCTACCCTCATCCAGGATTAAATTTTAATTGGGAGTCCTGAACTGCAGGGTAGAGAACAAGCCATCGCTTACAATTTGGGTGAAAGAACAAATTATGGTTGCCTCAGAAGTGCTTAATTTTCCAGCAGTGTGTGCGCATGGAGGACAGTCATGCAAAACTAAGGTTTCCCCAGGCTTGTTTCCATAAGGGCAAACTGTGGTTTGATGTTACACATGAACTGTGCCATTGACCAGTACATCTATGTAATACCCTTAAAGGTCTTAACTAAAAATCTTGAATAATTCTAAGGGACAGGGAGCCTGGATTGCATGGAATTTTTCTGCTCTGGGGTGACTGTTTGTGGCTTTATTACTGCCATATGAGGGCAAGCAAAAGTTATCAACAGACAGAAGAGGAAATTGTATAAAGGCCTTTCCCTACTGAATGGGAGATCGCCCTCTTTTAGTGTTGTTGGACACATAATGTAAAAGGATTTGTTAGCTGTACTGTTGCACCGAAGAAAAAAGCATAGATGAGTTCACTTCATTTTTAGCAGATGTCATTTATTATTATTATTATTATTATTATTATTATTATTATTATTATTATTATTATTATTATTATCATCATCAATAATAATAATAATAATAATAATAATAATAATAATAATAATAATAATAATAATAATAATAATAATAATAATAATAATAATAATAATAATAATAGGGTTTATAGACCGTCCTCCCCCGAAGGGCTCAGGGCGGCGTACATTTAGGACTTACAGAAGTATCTCAGAGTAGGTGAAAATTAGATATCAGGGTGTCCAGCTGTTTTCATCACTGAGATTAGGTGAAAGTTGAAAATTCAGCCAAAAAGAGAGCATGGTACAACCAAAATAGTATTTGACATTGGTGGTTTATTTTGGGGCATAGGGAAAAATTAACTTTTCTATTGTTTAATGTCTGAACTGTGAAATACAAAATAGCATTAGAGGATCAAGTCATTCTCCAAATGAATGTTGTTTACATTCAGATTTTGTAATACTTTTTGAGCTGCTCATCTTTAAAGTGTAACACCTTATCTTGTGGGTAAAACATATTCAAGGCCTGTTCAAAATATGCTAATTTATTTGTTTTTTATAGGACATTAGCTGTGGTTCTTGTTTTGGATCTTTCAATACCACATGCCCTCTGGCCTACCATGGAGAGTCTTTTATCAGTCACCAAGAAACATGTAGACAAAATTGTAACACAACTTGGAGAGACCAATCCTAAAGCAGCTAATGAAATTAAACAGAAAGTATGGAACAGTTTGCCGAAGGATCACGCAGTAAGAGCTGATATTTTCTCCAGATGTCAAAGATGGTTCATACCCTGTGAAGTATAATCACTGTGAAAATCATAAACAACTCTTAAATTTTTTATGCATGACTGAAAATCTATTTGATGTATAAGAACTTGTTCAGTGGAAAATTATAGCAATTTAATGAAAATTCGGTAGGAGCAGAAACAAGGAAAGATGGTTTCTTATATATTCCTGTTAGACATCTAAGGTGATTGTTATGGCATGTTGCAACAATCAAAAGAAACAGAGTTTTAGAGAAGCTCTTTGATATTGATTTTATAATCTTTTGAAATGAAGGTGAAAACGAGAATGTACAGAAGTCATTTGGCGAAGCTACTTGATGAAGCTCCCTATTTTAAGGAAAGGGGGTAGTTATCGCAGCCTTCAAAATGACTCTATATTTTGCATGTATTCAAGTGTCTATCACAAACCCAGTGCCTTTTGATAATGTGACAACTAATTAAATTATAAAATTTCAGGTATGTTAAAATCAGCCCTTAGAATTCAATTGTTAATGTGCTCTCTTAAAGCAAGTAAAATAGAGTGCACAAAATGCAATTGTAAAAGTGCCTGGCATCATGCATTCATCCTGTACAAATGTTGAGCTAACGCAGTGTCAACTTATATATATATTCTATACAGCACAGAGGATATGTAAAATTATACAGTAAAGCAAATGTTATTGTGAACGAAAAGGTTTTTATTAAAGGTACGGTACAGGCAGATCTGCATTCTCTATGACTTTTAATAGGCCGGTACCCTGGGTTGGACCCTACTAGTTTTCCATTGGAGAAAAGTGGAGGAATATCCTTTCTGATTATAAAAACAACTATTCCAAGGATCATGAGATCCATGTGGACAAAAGTGAATAAGTTAGTAGGATCCAGTCCATTGTGTACTCGATGAAGTCAGAATTTGACAGCCATATTTCTCACTGTTCATTCCTTGCTTGAACTTATTCCATTGGTGCTAATTCACCTACAATGACCCATTTAAGCTTCCTCCACTTCAGCCGTTATATATAAAGGACCTGATGCTCTTCATGTGCCCTGGTAGCATCTCTTCAGTTAGGTTTCTAGGAAAGGGGCAGTTACGAGAGAAATGTTGCCCTGAAAATTGTGACCCTAATCTGAGCTGTAGCTATGCCGTCTGCTTGAAGGTTAAACTGCAGAGATTCAGTCTTTCAGATTGCATCTGAATGAAAGAAAAAGTCACTTTAATGTAGCTGTTGTCTCTGCTCAAGCCTTCCTGTTCCAACCAAGGTACAGAGTTGCTTGTAGCCTCTCCAAGGGAATGCTGATCACCAGAAATGCATATAGCCATTCTTTGACAATAGGAGATAATTAAAAATGCAGAAATTACTAGATTTTTCACAAGGTAGGAACTGTCACACACAAAGGTCTTCAAGCATGCATAGGTTTAGATCCTTATCCTACTCATAGCCTATCTCCTCTCCACCTTCTCGAATTCTGATATGGTGCTGAAAACTTGTACATAATATTTTGAAGCATTAAGCCTCCTCAGTGAGTATGAATTGCCATTTGTTTCACAGGATCGTGAACTGATTGACCCTTTTCCAATCCCTCTGGTTATAATTGGAAGCAAGTATGACCTATTTTATGTAAGTGAATTTTTGTTATGCTAGGGGAGGGGTCCTTGTATCTTTTTGTGAGAGGTTTTGTTTTTTTACAGCATAAATATTTTCATTATGATTTGTTTTGTTTCTTATGGGGACCTTTATACTATGTTGAAGAGTTACCACTAACAAACTAACCATATAACAATAAAAATTCTGACAAACAGGATTTTTAAAGTGAATGAATGAACTGTAATCAGTGTGTGTGTGCCTCCAAAATCAATGTACTTCTTGTCAGTTAAATATAGTTCTATTCTTGTTCCCAGAGCTGAATCATACTTTAACCTTTTAATACACAGCATACATGCGCTGTTTTTCTAGTTGGCCAAGAAAGAAACAAAAAATGCATTGATGTGCAGTGATTGCCCTTAATCCATAGGTATGTTTGTAGAGGTGACCAGAAAAATGCCCATAGGAAAAAGCCCACCGTCATGAATTCCCACAGGAAAAATTCCCACACAGAAAAATACCCACATGGAAAAACTGTAATTAAAATAATAGAAATTATAAAAATATATTATATAATTTAAAAAACTATATAAACAACATAAAAGACCCAGTGATTATGTCAAAGGACCACCTAACCCTAAAACAATTTCCTAACCCTAATGATTAAAACAACAATTATTTGCTAATTACATTTATTCTCCAACTGCTGATATTGCTTCACAGAAGTGGCAACCATGTCATGCAGTGCCTCATATTTTCTCTTTATCACCTTGTGGCAATCTGCCTCTGCCTTAGCAGTGGCAATTGTGGGCAAGCCAGGTCTCCCTCTGCAGTCCATCAAATAGAAACCGCACACTGTGATCACTACAATGGAATAGGGAGTTAAGAGCATTTTGAAATCCCTCACAGTAATTTTTGGCGACTGTTCCAGGGCTGCATCATGATGATTCCATATTCTTATAAGAAACTGAGGATCTCTACCAGTTGCACCCTCAATAGATGTATAGTCGTCACTCCTACATTGTGGCTTATCACGACTTTCTACATCGCATTTTCTCTTCCAGCCTCAATCCCAGCACACTGTCCAACACAATCCTGGAGCCATGCTTGCCTGGAGGCTGGGGGCAGGGGAGAGGACAAGGAGGCAGCAGAGCTAGTAGGGAGGAGAAAACCAGCCCCAGATGGTTGGTGGGAGCCAATGGAGGCAGGCGACAGCAGTGGCAGGGGCCAAGAACCTCCCTGGGGTGGAGGAGCAGCACAAACCAAGAGCCTGGGTGAGCCACGGCTGGTGTGAAGCCACGGCTGCCAAGAGAGGAGGAGGAAGAACAGTTGGGCCAGCAATATCTCCATCCCCCAATCCACAGTCAGAAGCTAGGACCGGCAAAAAGAGGCTGGGGGAAGAGAATGGCCTTAAAGGGCTAGAATGAGGAAGTGGGGAAAAGGATTGGGGAGATCAAATATTTTTAACTTGGTTTTCCACATTTTGGGGATTCTGAGCCCCTAACCCCTGCAATGTGGGAGGGACGATTGTAGAAAAGAAGTAAATGAGCACTTCCCAGTCCTGCTCCCTAGGAGTGAACCACCCTCACTTTTGGGCAAGGCCTTTTATGCATTCTTCTCAGGCATCATCCCATCCGTCCTGACAGGCCTTGGTTTTCCCTAAAAATCCTCTTTTACCAATCGCAAGACCCAGAGGGTGCTTGGGATATATAGGCCTGCTATTAGTTTTAATGTAGGCTCCCCCTAAGGCTTGTAGGCCACACTCCAGTAGGTTTGTATGGTAACTCTGCGCTTCCAGAGCTAGGTCAATTTAATGGATGAAACTGCAACATTGTGTACTCCTTTTGCCAAGTGCTGTAGTTTAAGGGAGATGCAGGACATCCCAAAAGGGAACCTAGAAGATTAATAGGTCACCTGGGGGGATGTGCCTGGGTGAGGGGAAGGGCAGGGAGGTTGGGGCCATCCCAGTGCTTACAGGCTGGGGGCGTTATGGCGCTGGGAGGTCAGAGGAGAATGGTTTTCAGAAGGCGCACTGGATGTCTTCAGGCCATCGCTCCTGCTCTGCTCCCCACCCAAAGGGAGGTAGGGAGGTCATTTGTCCTTCCCACTGGCTTGACGGTGCTGCTTTTGAATGCTAGATTGTCCCTGAACAAGACAGCTCTCATCCAGGATTTGATTCTGGATGATGGGGCCAACCTGGCTTGTATAAGAGAGACCTGGGTGAGTAAGCTGGGGGGGGGGGTTAGAACTGACCCAGCTTTGCCCCCCAGCCTATCAGGTGCACCACCAGCCCAGACCAGGGGGGCAGGTGTAGGGTAGTCGTAGTCCACAGGAATCATACACATTCACAAGGGGCCTCTCTCGTCCTGTGTCCAGAGTTGAGAGTTTGTATTTGGTGTTTGGCCAGAGAGATAAGTTGGGATTGTTGCTGGTGTACTGTTCACCCTGCTGCCCAGCAGCCTCCTTGCCTGAGCTGGCAGAAGCCATCTCAGAGGTGGTGATGGACTTCCCTAGGACAGTTGATCTGGGGAACTTCAGCTACCACACTGAGGATGTCTCTGATAGACCGGTTCAGGACCTCATGGCAACCATGGGGCTCTGTGTCTGGACCAACCCATGTAGCGGCACATACTCTTGATCTGGTGTTTGCAACAGGGGGAGTGGGGATTGATCCATTGATTGGAGGACTGGTTACTCGCCCATGGACGGATCATTACCTGGTGTAGTTTGGACTGCTGACTGCTCCTTCCCACTTCAGGGGTGAGGACCCTATTACAATGGCCTGCTCCTGGAGAAGGATATTTTTATGGTGGCTTTTAACCCCATTATGTCAGCCGCCCTGGGACTTCGGTGTAGGGTGGGGTATAAATAGAAAAAATAAAACAAAGAAAGAAAGGATGTAGGCTCATGGGTATATTCTCGGCCTAACGTAACAAACTTTGAATTTATTACAGTGGAACCTCGGTTTTTGTTGGTAATCTGTCCGAAAAGAATCAATGAAAATCGAAACCGATGAAAACAGAGGCAAACTTTTCCATAGGAATCAATGTAAATCCAATTAATCCGTTCTAGGCACTCCAAAAAACATACCAAAAACACATTTTTTGGTGAATAAACATAGTGTTTAATGCTGAAAACAGTAGCAAACAATAACACTAGGACCAGTTTCAGAGCCAGTGGACCAATGTTGCACCAGAAAGCTGTCCAAAGAGGTCTGTTTCTGATGCCTCTTTCAGATTTGTCTGAAATGGGGCAAGACATTGTCATTAAACAAGTTGCAGACATGGCCTGCAACAGCTTTGTCTGGATGATTTTTCTCCACAAACCCCTGCACCTTACTGCAAATCGATGAAAACCGAGGCAAATCGATGACAACCGAGACAAAATTTTCATTGAAAAATCGATGAAAACCGAAACCGATGAAAACCAAGGTTCCACTGTATAGTGTGTATTTTTCATGTGAGCATTTTTCCGTGTGGGTATTTTCCTGGGGGGATTCAAGACAGTGAGCATTTTTCTGTGGATATGCTTTCCTGTGGGCTTTTTCATAGCGCCATTTGTAGGGCATGGGAGACTTGTGAGAGCCAGGTGCTTTCTCATCTCTCCACCCTCCCCATCATGATCAAGTTGATTTCAGTTATGATATGGGTTGTGAGTGATCAGCGAGTCAATGCTTGCTAATAACTGCTAGATAATGTACTGCTGTTACAGAGGAAGTGATTTCACTTGAAACTTCTAACTAATCCAGGCATCTCGGCATATAGAAATAATATTGACTTGTCTCTTGAGCTATTTCAATCGCCTTACAAATCACTAACCTACTATTTCTCTAAGGTAACACAGGATACCTGCTCTATCCCTACCTCTTCATTGGCCCCTTAGCCATGTGTACCTACACTGCAAATGTTGAGTTCTTTTCTTTCACTGTGCCAAGTCTAACTGCCTAACTCATTTGGTAGTTCCCCCTTTTTCTGTTTCCCTTTCACAAACCCTGCCTGAGGTAATGACAGAGTTTCTCTCTCCTTAACACTCCACACATACACACATAAAAGGTTCCACAGTCTCTTACTGGCTGATTCTGTTTAGGCAGAGATTTACTCTCCACTAGTCCATCAATTGGTGCAATACCCATACATTAGGGATGTGCACATCTGCTTGATTAACAAAGACTGAGAGAATAAAATATATGTTAGGTCCCCAATACTCATGAATTTAGTTGTAACTGTGTGTTTCAGACATCTAGTTTATTCTACATAGTTTATTCCTTTCTGAATCTGATTATAATGTGTTCCAGTTACATAATTAAAATACCAGTGAAATGGAATGAGCTCCCTTTTGTACCAGCAACAACTTCAGTTTTATCTTCTATGCAATATTTGAGCAGCAACAAGTTGGGCAAGAGTACTTTTTGGGGATGTTCTCATTATTTGCCCCCTAGGTGGCAGCAGACTATATTCTTGCACAGTTAACTTCTGGTTCTGAATAGTTTCTACACTAAACAATGTTACACACTTAGAAAGGTTTAGCTCTGTTTAGGATAGCACTGTAGCTTTGTTTGTTTACTTGGATCCCACCTAGATTTCCATGGGAGCAAGGGTAAAGGGTGACTTTCACCAATTCATCTCTCCCACAGCATCCCAAAACACATTAGTATAAATCAGAAAGAATAGACATATGAATCAGAGTGAAAATGTCCTCATTTTGAGACAGACATATGTATTTGAAGTGGCTACAGTCTCAAGATCTTTTGCAAAAGTTACTAGGCGTAAGAATGATGA
The DNA here is from genome assembly GCF_021028975.2 of Sphaerodactylus townsendi. Classification (NCBI taxonomy): domain Eukaryota; kingdom Metazoa; phylum Chordata; class Lepidosauria; order Squamata; family Sphaerodactylidae; genus Sphaerodactylus; species Sphaerodactylus townsendi. The sequence goes on along the minus strand of NC_059425.1, from coordinate 50,875,749 downwards.
TACGACGTATCAGTTAATGGAAGAAACATAAATGATATGTGTGTGTATATAAGTGGGATAGTAATTTGAGACCATATTTATTTGTTGAATTAGAAATTTGTATTGCATATTTTGAAAACATCCAGTCTCATTTAGTTAGATTGTATATTGATTTAGATAGCATAAAAACATGGAGATCTTTACTTTTGTTTGGACAAGTTGTGCATAACAGTATAGATTGTCAGAATAATGTTTTTCCTTCCACATAAGGAGGCGAGACCCCTGATAGCCCAGGCTAGCCCGACCTCATCAAATCTCAAAAGGCTAAGCAGGGCAGTTCCAACTAGTGTTTGTATGGGAGGCCTCCAAGGAATACCAGGGTTGGGATGCAGAGGAAAATGGCAAACCACCTCTGAACGTTCCTGCCTTGAGAATGCCGCAGGTCAACTGTGACTCGAGGACACTTTCCAGCACCAAAAGGGAGAAGAGGTCCCCCCGCAACAATCACACTGGAAACTCCTACTTTAACTTACATGCTTTTCCTGGGGTGCTGCCCTCCCTTAGTGAGCAAAATTTTAGGGAGGAAGGCAAGCTGCAACTGGAAGGTGGCAATCAGAAAAAGACCTCTTCGATGTGTTGTACTTTTCACATTTAGGATCATTAGCCATGATTTTACAAATGCCTATGTATGTGGAATGAATATTTTGAACTGAGTTAGTTTGAACTGACATATGTAGTGGGTTAGATGTGTCGAAGTTCTGTGATGTTTCGTTACATTGTTGTAAACTGGAAAATTATTAGCTAAATTTTTCTTGCTCTCCTTTCTAGGAATTTGACTCAGAGGTGAAAAAAATAGTATATAAGACTCTTCGATTCATATCTCATTATTATGGAGCATCATTAGTGGTATGCATGTTACTATACTTCATGAGCATAACTCAACTAATGTTACAGCATTCTTATTTGCATTAATTTCGCTGGGGAAAAAACCCACTGAAAATGGCAGCATCTGTTATGGACTGGTTAACAATCTCGCATCTTTGGGTAAGCATGTCCCTCAGTCCTGCCCCTCAGCAAGCAAGCCAGCTTGATGCCTCCGTGGGCTGCTGAGGTTCTGACAGGAAAGGGGTACCAGCTGACATCTTCCTTGGGTGCCTCCTTTATTCTTTATCATAAGGTAACACTGAAAGCCTACAATGTAACATGACAAAAACAGGCAATGGGTTTGGATTTCATTTCTTGTGTTATTTGTATGTACCATGAATAACAATGTGGACTGAGAAGTGGAAGAGAACCATTTAACATTAAATATTTTCTTCATTTATCACATTTGTGCCCTACTCCTACTGTTTCCCCAAAGACCTGGAAGTGGGAGCTAGGTGGGAAACTTTTTTGATCCAGCACTACTATTTTATGGGGGTTTTATTTGTTTGTTTTTTGTTATTTTGCATACCTGCATCAATGAATGCTCTATTTCAGTAAAGTAAATAATTAGGATTTTCTTACATGCAACCAAATATAACATTACCCTGTTTCTCCGAAAATAAGACATCCCCTGAGAATAAGACGTAGTAGAGGTTTTACTGAAGTGCTAAATATAAAACATCCCCCGAAAGTAAGACGTAGCAAAGTTTTTGTTTGGAAGCATGCCTGTTGAACAGAACACCAGAGCATGCAGCTGTGGAGCAGAAAAATAAGACATAGCGCATCTTTGGGAGCAAAAATTAATATAAGACACTCTTCTTTTCGGAGAAACACGGTAGGTTTTTTTGGATTTGAGAATTTCTGCCTGTTACTTCTTTAAGGGCTAAGTACCCCCAAAAAGACTTTATACTACATTGTTTAAGTAAACACATTTCTTATGATGCAAAAAGATTTGTTATATGAGCAGAAGATTGTGAATTATTTGCTTTATATTTTGTCCTTTTAGAACTGATAAAACTACTTATAAATTTGGCAGATAGCTGGAGTTATATTGTCTTAATTATTTGTACTCATGTGCCATTTCTGCACGGCGACGATGGGGGTTGGGTCGCAAGTGCTCCGGCGTCGCAGGGCAGGGGGCGTGTCCCCAGGCCTCGGCGACGCGCCGGACGGCCACGGATACGGTAGGTAGAGGGCGGAAGGGGAAGAGGGTGCCTTGGAGCCACTGCCGTTTGTACGGCAGCGGCTCCAAGCCGCCGTTTCCCATAAACCTCGCTTCCCAAGTGAGGTTGGGAAACGGCGGTTTCGAATCAGCTGCGCCCCCTGTGCGAATGGCTCCCTGGGGATGGCGTTTTTGCCGTCCCCAGGGCGCCATAATCCGCCCGTGTGGAAAGGGCCTTAGATTTCCTTTATGTACTTGACTATTTATATTAATATCAAATTCAGATTTATTCATACCATTCAGATATTCTCAGTGTGAACGTTATTTGTAACTTGCCATTGTTTCACACTTTGCTTGTTACTGTACTAAAATTACTTAGTTATACAGCAATATTTTACTATGGTTACTACAGAAGACCATAAAATAAGATTTTATGCTTTATTCTTTTTTTAGTTCACTAGCAAATCGGAAGCTCTACTGCTGAAAACACGTGCTCTTATTAACCATTTAGCATTTGGCTTTGATAGAAGGTTTGTTTTAAAATACTCTTTATTATGCAGTCATCTGATGCGTTATATATAGAAGATGTGTTATACACATTTGTTTGTCTTAGAGTCTTTCAGAGTCCCCTGACTGACTACTGTTATTTTTCAAAATACATGCATATTATAGAATTGTTCTGCTTGGAACTCAGCTGCCTACATGAAGGACTGTTAATGTTCTTCACTTGGGTAGGCAGGGCTTTTTCGAAATCTTGGTGGACTAGGTGTATTTTACTTTGATTTCAAGAAGGGTTGCCAGGTCTGGGTTAAGAAATATCTGGAGATTTTGGTGGGGTGAAGCATGAAGAGGGTGAGGTTTGGGAAGGGGATGGACTTCAGTGGGGTAAAACAACATAGAATCTACTTTCCAATATGACTGTTTTCTCCAGTTGATCTCTGTCACCTGGAGACCAGTTATAATCCCAGACAACCTCCAGCTACAACCTGGAGGTTGGCAATCCTTGCTACAAGAAGTCCAGGGATTAAATCCTGAGCAGGCAGTTCCAGAGCCCCATCCAGTTATTAGTCATGAACAGCCCAATCCAAAGGCGGGGAGGGGCAATAGAGGAGCCACATGGACAAAACCTGCTGCTGTTTCCAAAGAGGCAGTCGACAGTGCAGCTGCCAGGAGAGAAGGAGAAACACATTTCTCTCCCAGAAAAGCTCATAGTAGCATATGACTTATTCCACCCTTTTTGGTGGTGTATGTCTGCACCTCCAAAGGGGGATATTCCCAGGCCAGATCTGCACTGGGAGCTGGCCAAAGTCAGCTCTGCCCACAGGAATGCACCTGGATGCCCGCGCCCATGCTGGTGCGGGCTGTTGCTGTCAAAGGGTGCTGAGGGTGGCAGCTTCCAGGTTTGGGCACTGCGTAGTTCTGCAGCACTCTGCCGCTGGCATAATAGCCTTGCTGACATGTTTGCCGCTTACGCTGGCGGAGGGGGTATCTGCATTGGTGCGACACTGCACTGCTTCCAAAGCTCCACTTGTGCTCTCCCCCTGCCCTTTGGATTGCACTGTTAGTCTGTGCTTGATCCATTGATTTCAGTGGCCGTACTTTAGTGTGTACTTTAGCTGCTCTTGATTGGTTTCGGTAGCTGATATTAACCTGCTGATGACCTGTTCATATTCTTTTAAAGCAAATCCATGTCAGTGGATCAGAGTAAACCCCTCTTTATCCCAGCAGGACTGGACTCTTTTAGTCAAATAGGTTGGTCATTCTTTTTATCTAGCATTTTTTTCTAGATAGCTTTTGGAAATGTGTTTGTTTGTTTGTTTGCTTAAATGTTTGTTTGTTATATATATCCCGCCCTATGCCTGAAGGGCTCTGGGCAGGTTACAACAGAATTTAGACAATGGGAGAGTACAGGACAAATGAGCAAAGTTCTTAATCTTCTTCTAAATGTATCCATGTATGAAGAAGTTGATCACAAAGTGTTGTCTGCTCAGCAGTTTTCATTTGGAGTATCTACACTTAATATAATACCATCAGAGTTGAAAGTTAATTAGTGCTTATTCTGAAGAATTAATTTTTTCATGCTAATGGTTTTGCATGCGGGGCATTTTATAGTTCTTTTCCTCTCCCTTCATAAATTATTGAGAGTAGATTGAGCCACACACTTTATTTTTCTTTGAAATATGATCTTATGATTGCTAGGCCCCCCTCCTGCTTCCGATAGTGATATTGGAAAGTTGCATGCACAGACACCCATGGATCTATGGAAAAAAGTATTTGAAAAGAAATTTCCACCTAAGGTAGGCATAAACCTTTGCTTCTTTGAACATTCATTGTTTCTTGTCATACTATTTGTTGAGTCAATAGGCTACTGCGAACCTACATGTAAATCACAATTTTATTTTTGTTTGTTTATTTTGAATATCTATATACTGTATTTGCATGTAGCTCAAAACAGTTAAAATGCAGAACAGTGTCACAATTTGATATTTTACCTTTTTGAATACCAGAACATTGGTGTTTTTAAAGAAGTCAGGGACCCAGCTCAGGATCCACAATATGCTGAATATGAAGTTGACGCAATGCGAGCTCAGAAAAACCAGGTATGTCACTTTACTGTGGCTGCTTATATTACTGTAATAAAACTAGGGCACTTTAATGGCATAACTCAGCAACTCTAGACCTGCTGAAGTTCCATATCTTTGAGCCATTCTAGGTAGAAATCTCCCAACAGCCATAAAATTTTCTCTGTGGCCTTGGAGAAACAATAATCTCTCAGTCTAACCTAATGTGAGATAAGAAGGGCCAAGCCCTTTGTACACTGAAAAAAAATGATATAGAAATGGCAGGATAATGTGGAGAAACAGTACACTTCTTTGTATTCCATAACTCGTGTTGTGGCAAGAACAGGAGACATAGTCAGTATTCCTTTACTTTAGGAGCACCCTGGACCACTTGCGGCACTTCTCTTTTGGAGGCCTAGCCACATGGAGAGTAAACAATGAATTTTGCCTTTACGCATATTTGTAGGTCAGGACCATTTTCCAAGCTCTTGGTCTGTTTTCTGTTTTCCTGCTAAGAAAAAAAAAGTAATGGAATTTAAAATAATATGGCACCTTTTATGTAAAAATGAAGTATTGTTAATAATTTACTCCTATCACTTCATTTACTTCACAAAGCAGTTCTTTAAAATGATTATGACCCCTTTTTAAAGCACTATTCCACTTAACAGTAGATTGGGATTTAAAATAGTTTCAATGTGGATGTGAACAACCTTTGAATAAGCAGTTTTTCCTTAAGCAAAAAAGTGACGTTGCATAATGGTAGCACCCAGCTGCTAATCTAAAGTAACCTTGTATTTTCTGTAGAAGTTTCATAATTCACTCTGTAAACTTAGGGTTTACTTCAGTTTAGCTGGAAGGCAGTTCATTGACCATGCCTTGAAAACCGAGCCAAATGCTAAACACACTGATATTTTAAATTTATACTGTTTAATTATGGTCCTAAATTAAGCTGCAGTTCATATATATATACTCCAGACTACTTCTACTAGCCAGCAAAGGAAATGACAGGTTTATTCCAGACCATTGATCTAGAGTTGCCTCCTAAGTATTACCATTTTTTAAGCTATTAGGCAAAATTAATCTGAATATAAATTTTTGTAGACTATACATTTACACATGGGAAATAATTAATGGCTTGCATAAGCCTCATACATTTTGGTACTTTTATTTTAAGACTGTCACCCAAGTAGAATTTTCAGTTTAATTGCCTCCTGAATATGTTTTTATTTACAGAGGCACTAAGTCTAGGCTTATTGATTGCATTTTTAGTAACCAAAATCAGCCACTGTGAAGAGCTGCTTAAGTGATACTGAAAATTAATATTTTCCCATGTGGTTCCTAATTCCCCCCACCCATGTCTTTTTTTATAAGGATTTTTATCTTTATTTATGCTGTTGGAAATTGGTATTGCTTTTGTTACTTGTACTGTAACAAGAAAAAAAACCTCTTTGAAACAGACAAGTTTTTACCATAAGAAAATTATCTTCAGCTATTTCCCTAAAATTTCCACCTTGAAGTTCAGTTATTATTATAAGATTATTGTACAATTTGAACTGGCTTTTATGAAAACATTTTGGGGTTTTTTTATATATTTTATTTGATCTTAAAAGCTGTACAATAACCCTGCATACATCTGTAAGAAGACAATTCTGTGGCTATATTCAGTTTTTAAATGCATTAGGATTTTCAATAATTATATGAAAATTGAGAGTGAAGCGTCACCTATCATAAGTATTAAATGCTTCAGAAGCCTAATCTTCTCCCCCACCCTTTACAGTCCTTTGTTCCATACATTCTTTCAAAAGATAAAGCATTTATAGAGAGAGTAGCATTTATGTTAAAACGTAGCATCAAACATAATGTATTGTGTTTCTGTTTGTCAGAAGCATTCAAGCATGGAAGCATTTTATTCCAGCTGAAAAATATACTTTTGTGCATTTTTTCCTGATCATTTTGTGCTGCTCTTTGGGCTCAGAATGACTAGCTATAGTGTTTAATTTGCTTCTCATTCTTTGCCCAATATAACTGCTGACATTAGGGCCGTGCATCTGTAAACAGTAATGAGACTCTCCATTTCTAGACAAGCCTTCTTAAGAAGGGCATGAAAGAAACTCTTGCTAGTACCTACTGGTCCATCAGTGTTTCTGTGAACCCTTATGCAGTGACATAAAGCAACCATATAGCCCATATGTTATAGAACTCTTGTGATTTGATTAAAACCTATAGTGCTATGAAGGAAAAATGTGTCTAACCATGGATATTAATGGCTGTCTAAAATTATGGAACGTGGTGTACAGAATCAAGATATACTGCTGGTACTAGAACCTGAAAATTCTGCCCAAAGGTATCTTACCATAATTTCACACAATTTAAATTAACAGTTCTTTCTCTATGGCTTATATAGAATTTGCTTTCCTCCAATTATTTGCTTTATGAACATAATGACATAAAATATGCCTTACTGGATAAGATATGTGGTCCATCTAGTCCAGAACTAGAACCTTGTTTCACTCACTGGCCAAAGTTGCTGTGAAGGGACAATGAGCACCTTCTCCTGAAATTGCCCTCCCAGCACTGATATTCAGAGGTTGGCTTCTTCTGGATGTGGAGGTTAGTTTTAGTCATTATTGCTTGTAGAACTTGATGGATACATTCTCATGGAATTGTCTAATCCTTTTGCCCTTGTAGACATATCTTGCCTGACGGTGTGAGTTACTGTTTCCTTCATAGAATCTATCTGGTATATTTTTACCCTGACCCTCCTCCAAGAGGTGCAGGGGTGCAGATTTGCTGCCCCCTCCCTCCCTCCTGCTTTCAGTTTTACCACAACTAAACCCCCTCTCCTGTTGATAGACATTTTGCACACAAAACTGAACATGCCCTTAGTTCATGGACGTAGGTAAGGGGGGGTTCTCGGGTTTGAACCCCCCATTCATGTCCGAAGCTCCGCCCCTCCGTTTGTGGGTTTTAAAAACATTTTAGTGCTTTTTCGGTTTTTGGCCTGCAGGGGGCGCATTGTTTAGGCTAGCAGCACCAAACTTTCAGGGATTGTTTGGGGGACTCTCCTGATGATACTACCCATGTTTGATTCAGGGGGTCCAAAGTTATGGACTCCCAAAGGGGGTGCCCCCATCCTCCATTGTTTCCAATGGGAACTAATAGAAGATGGGGGCTACACCTTTGAGGGTCCATAACTTTGAACTCCCTGAACGAAACTTCACCAAACCTGGGTGGTATCATTAAGAGAGACTCCTAAAGATACCCTGAAAGTTTGGTGCTTCTAGCTTAACCATTGCACCCCTGACAGCAGGCACCCCCCAAATTTCCCCAGATTCTCCTTTTAAATCCACCCCCTTCGGCATGGATTTAAAGGGAGAATCTGAGATCCTCAGTTTAGAAGAAGAAGCAGAGTTTGGATTTATATCCCCCCCTTTCTCTCCTGTAGGAGACTCAAAGGGGCTTACAATCTCCTTGCCCTTTCTCCCTCACAACAAACACCCTGTGAGGTGGGTGGGGCTGAGAGAGCTCCGAAAAGCAGTGACTAGCCCAAGGTCACCCAGCTGACGTGTGTGGGAGTGCACAGGCTAATCTGAATTCCCCAGATAAGCCTCCACAGCTCAAGCAGCAGAGCAGGGAATCAAACCCGGTTCCTCCAGATTAGAATGCACCTGCTCTTAACCATTACGCCACATTGAAAGTGATGCTGTTTCAGGGTGGGGGATAATCCACCCCAAAACAGCATCACTTTCAATGTTGTTTAACTAGGGACCCCAGATTCTCCCTTTAAGGTGGATTTAAAAGGAAAATTTGGGCTCTCTAGTTTAAACACCATTGAAAGTGCTGCTGTTTGGGGGTGGATTCCAGCATCACAGTAGTTGCCCGGAGAGGAGTGTGTGTGCAAAACTCAGATTTTGCACCAGGCTCCATTTTCCCTCTATGCCACTGTCCAGAGGGAAGGGGCAGGGCAGGGCAGGGGAGTCTGCCATCCCTGACTTTGGAGAGCTGCTTTATAAGCGCTAGGCCAGGGGTGGGGCTTGGGGAGGCGTGGCCATGCCCTAGGGCGGGTGGGGGTGTGGCCCCCCCCGAACCCCCCCCCCATAAAAATCTATACCTACGTCCCTACCTTAGTGGTGTGCCTAGGTGAGGGACTGGGACCTGCTCAGACTAAAAATAGATGTCTAATTGATGATATAATGACTGATAATGCTTCATTATTATATTTTTCCATTTTAGGAACTAGAACAGTACAAAAGGAATGCCGCAAAAACATGGAAAGAGATGGAGTTTGATTCTTGACTGACAGAGATACCTAGCTCTCATCCAGATTTCAATTTTAGTGTTGTATTTTTTACCTTTATATTGGATTTGTGTACATTTTATACACTTGGTAAAATATGTAATATACCTACAGCAAGTGGTTCCACATAATTGTGACTATCAGTTAATGATAAATACCAGTGGATTATGCCTGAATCTCCCATTTCACTTGTTCTTTCTAAGAAGAATCCCAGACATTACATGATGAGAAATAGCAGTACATGTATGTTGTATCATTTAATATTGGATAAGCTGAGAGCAAATGAGGAATCACAGGATGGGGGAACAATTTGGACATATTTTCTACTTAGCTGGCTTCTGTGTAGATAATAAAAAGCAGCAAAACTAAGCCACCAACAGATGAAGTCACTGGGGTGCTGTGTGGTTTCCGGCCGTGAAAGCCTTCGACAATAGATGAAGTCATGATCACTAATCTTTGTCCAAAAGAGGGAAAAGGCCTAAAAAACAGCCTTATGAGGTCTAAGAATGTTCCAGAAGGGAAAGAATATCAACAATGACTGAGATGACAATGTGTTGTTCTTCCGATTCTTCATAGACCCCCAGGTTGTTATGAATGTATTAAACATTAATTTAAACTTACAAAAACAAATTCACTGAATGTGGTAACTTTAACATTTTTTAATTTATTCAAAAGCATCTATAGTTCCTTCTGTTTCTCATAATACAGAAGATTTGTTCCTAAGACAACCTAAAAAGAATAAGTGAAAATGCATCAAGTTGCCTCTTCTTGGATCATCCATTGAATTTCTCCAAGCTGAATTTAAGAGAACTTTTTTTCTCATTTGTTTGCTTTTGAAGTGTCAATGAAAGACTAAATGGAATGAATTTAGTCATTTAACAACAGGGGAAAGCTTTGATTGTACTTCAAACTGTACTTTCAGATTCAACAAAAGTATAAAAAAGTTCTTTTACAAACCATTTAAATGCACCTTTATTATCTAAGAATAATAATATCCCTTATTTTAAAACTTATTATTGCTAGAATTACAAGTGCTGGGATAAAGGAATATAGTAGTAAAAAATCCATTGTGAACCGGGACACAGCTCTAGGATAGCTTCTTTCAATGAACTGAATCCCATGAGAGAATGGACAGGAAAATCCAACTCCAGTGGAAAAGTTGAAGTGACCTGCCAAAAGAATATGTTTACATTATGATGCAGTATTGCTGGTTTTGAGTGTAAAACTTGCTTGAGAACATACAGTACAACATTAAATCGATATGAAGAACTAAGTGTCAGTGCTGGTTAAGCTGCTGTCACAGATCCCCTCAGAAATGCTAGCCATTTGATTCAGGGGTGGTAGAACTGAGCATAGTTGCAAACTGTGGAGTCTCATGTAGCTTTATCAAGGTTTTTATCTCATTAGCTGAGGTAGCTGGAGGCACTTCTCTCTGGTTTCTGTTCATTCCCATATGGGATTAGGCATGAACGTACTTCAGCTTGGAAATTTTGAGAAGTGCACAGATCCAAAGGATAGGTCAGCACTTTCCTGATTAGTGCTCTTCTAACCAATATGAAACTTTGTTCTCATTAGCAAACTCATTAATTCTACTCCTTCCAAATTCTGGTCATCTAGTTTACTTATTAAAAGTCTTTATATCCCACACTCTTCACAGTTTGCCTAAGGCAACTGAGCAACAAAAATCCAATTAACATCAAAAATATAACGAAGTAACACAATAAACCAGAAAAGCTGAAACAATAAAACCAACAGCATTTTAAAATAGAAAACAATAAAAACAGCAATAGCAGGGCATAAAAGCAAACAGCGAACAGGCAGAGCAAAGAGATAATACTCAGAAGCCAGTAAATTAGGTGGCAAGGGAGCTTCAATCTGGAGGACAGTTATATGTTGAAAAATACAGCAAAACAGACTGAGGTGTCTTGTGAGAGGAGTTGGCTGAGCTGACTTGGGGAGCTGAAGTGGGGAAGCAGATCTGCTGACCTGTAGGAGTGCCTCTTTGCTTCCATAAAAGTTGCCAACTCCGGGTTTGGAAATACCTAGAGATTGGAAGGTGGAACTTGGGGGGCTAGGTTTTAGGGAGGGAAGGGACCGTGGTATGGTATGATGTTACACAATCCCCCTTCCAAGGCAGCCGTTTCTTCCAGGAGAAGTGCAATAAACATTTTGAATAAATAGATAAGTGATATGTAGTTTGAAGATCAGTTGCAATTTTGGGAGATCTTCAGCCCCAAAGTGGAAACTGGCAACCCTACCTTCACATGTGCTGTACTTGTATACATGTAAATAAAGCAGATACTACAGAAATGGGAGAAATCTCCGGTGCCCTCTCTTCCAACAAGAACCCACTTAGGCAAATTCTGGCCTTGATAATCTCATCCCTTGGAGAACTGGGTTGTGTGTAACTGCATGTACATTGGGGAATGTTTTTTATCATCTCATCCCTTGGAGTACTGGGTTGTGTGTAACTGTATGTACATTGGGGAATGTTTTTTATCATCTCATCCTTTGGACTACTGGGTTGTGTGTAACAGTATGTACATTTGGGGAATGTTTTTGACACTTACCACCGCAAGTGAATTTTAATCTCGAAAACTCATTCACAACAAGAATCTCACTGCCGTACTTTTGGAATGTAAGATAACTCAGCATCTTAAAAGCAATGGGCATGTCCTCCAAGCTCCTGACAAAACAAATAAGATAAAAGTGAGTGAACATTTGTCACAAATGACTACTCCCTGTTGCTTAAACACTCAAATATCTGCAAGTCTTCTTAGTTTTATCTGTTTTATCTGTGTTGCCTGGAAATGGACATACTTACAGGAATTTGTGTTGTCTCTGGCACATTTGTACCCAACTTTAGTAAAACTGCTAATGACTGGACTACTGAAATATATGTAGTGCTATGTAACAGTTTACCTCTGTGACATGAAATCAGGTTTATTATTTGCATTTTCATAGATAATATGGGGGAGTGGCAGGGAGTATGGTTTGTTCGGGTTTTTACATGAAAAGAAGCACATGAGGGATGGGAGCTAACCCTCCTCCTCCCACCTGGCCTTCATCTCTTCAGACACTTTTCTTCCAGGCCAGCTCTGATACTGAATATGAGACAGGCTAGGAAGACAGGGAGAAGTTCAAGGCAGACTTCCCATGCCATCTACCTTAGCCATTGGAGTAAGGGTTAATTATTCTCTTTAAAGAAGCAGAGCATATAGGATCATTCGTTCTGTTTGATGTTGCCTCTAACCAAAGCCCTTTGATCTCTGAACCTGCAGAAACGTTCATAGAGCTTGCCTCCCTTTCCCCTCCCCCCGCCCCAGATTTTGCATTCACAAAGAGATCCCTGGTTAATAATTAGATGGGAGTCTAGCAAGAGATACCAGGGTTGCTACACAAAGGAAGGCAATGACAAACCACCTCTGTAAGTCTCTTGCCTTGAAAACTCCACAGGGTTGCCACAAAAATTGGAAGCACTTTACACACACACACACACACAAAATACTGTTACTGATTACATTATTCTGGAGCTCATACTATAAATTACCATGTATTTACCACAATAATAATAAATTTCCAATCCATAGTATTTCCAAGTGCAAGCTCTAATTGCTTCTATATTCTACAGATTTCAGTGACAGAGCATAAGCATGTACGCAACCATCCCTCTGAAATCGATAGTAATTAAAAAGATTCAGCTTTGGCTGGCTTGTATTCAGTGGTGGGATCCAAAAATTTTAGTAACAGGTTCCCATGGTGGTGGGATTCAAACTGTGGCTTAGCGCCAATGGGGCTGGGCGGGGCAAAACAGGGGTGTGGCCGGGCATTCCGGGGGTGAGGCATTCCTGGGCGGGGCAGTGGCAAGGACTCAGCCACTGTGCCGGTCCTTGGCTGGGAAACGAATGCATGCAGGCTCAGGCTGCCACGTACGCCGGTGCACCTCCTGCTAGACTGCTTCAAGTTCTGCGCACTACTGCTGAGAGGCGGGGCGTAACTAAGGCAAAAATCACGTGGCAAAATCACCAATTAGTAACCCCCTCTCGGCACACACAAATAATTAGTAACCTACTCTCGGGAACCTGTGAGAACCTGCTGGATCCCACCTCTGCTTGTATTCCAATTCAAGACTAGAATTAGATTTTATGGCAGACATGGAGCTGCCACTGAGAACAGAAGATTTGTGTTGGCCATAAAATCTAACTCTAGTTTTGAGTTGAAATACAAGCCAGCCAAAGCTGAACCTTTTTAATTACTACTGATTTCAGTTCTTTTGTTATTATTTTCTCCCAGTTCTTTTGCTATTGGAGCCCAGCTACAAGAAAAGTGCCAGAAGTGAAGGTGCGCAGGGAGATGAGATGGGAAAGATTTCATTCCAGGGAGATGAGATGGGAAAGATTTCAAACCATTCTCACCTGCGTGGTGTGTATTAGCAGTAGATATCTCTGAGGAAGGCAAACAATAATGACAGTGAAGTAATTTTTGGGAGCTTTTTCCAGAACAGCTGGGTTCAATATTAAATTCCAGAGTAACACTGTTGCTATTCTTCCCACCACATAATGAATACTGGATTTTAGGGAAGGGGGAAGTAGCACTACATGTCGGTTCCGCAGTATTAGCTTGAACAACATCAATAAAATGATAGAGAAAAAAGAGATGAATTCTGCGACTTCTTTTGACTTCCAAATTAAATAGCTATCTTCAGGGAAGACTACATACAGAATCTTCCTGTGCTTGCATAGCTATCAAGAGTTCCTGATAGCATATTATCATTAAAGACCCAATTTGTGGGTAATGCTTTACCTCATAAGTCCACTTCCTACTAGGACACCTGCTATGGTAAGTAGCATAACTCCTCCATTGATGACATTGGGATTTTGAATTACACCGAGAAAAACAAGTGTAAGCAGTTCTCCTACTATATGAGGTACTACAACAGCAGCAAAGAAATATCCAAAACTTGAAACATCTGGGTATAATCCCACAGTCCTGTAGAAATAAAAACATATTTTTAAAAGCAATATTACTGTACCATCTTTTAAGCCACACAGATACAGAGGGAGGGAAGTCTCTGAGCAAGTAAATGAGATTACTATGGAAACAGTTTGCTACTAGCAGATCATCCACTAGAAACAGCTGTGGATGGAATAATATCTTGGAGAGGACCAAAGCAGAGGGTTTTTTTTAACCTGAGTGTGCTTTCAAAATATGATTCTTGTCAGTCTCAAGTGGTATATACCTAGAAAGACTGTGTTCTGTAGTTTACCAAATATGGAAACCAACCTTTACCACACCATAATGAGTTTAGATCGACTCCCTTTTTGTCATGAGAACGTGTGATAGAGTGAAACCCACAGTGCCATTGCTTTTGCTTTCTTTAAATCTCCGAGAAGGCAAAGTGTTATTTGACAACAGTGCAAGTCTTATTCTTGACAAGTAGTAATTTATATGCAGAAAGATTTACTTATCTGCCATGCTCTTACCAGTATATAAAGATGCTAAAGAGTGCTATGCTGATGATACTGAAGGGCAAGAAATGAAGTATATAGGCAAGCAACATCTGCCATTTTGAGTATAAACCGTCTTTGCTTTCTTGGTCTGCTACAACTCGTAATGCAGGAACTGAAATGTATACAAAGGGAAATTATCCATTGCCACATAAAGTACATATCTCTTTTGTAGAGTTTTAAAGGGGAATCCTTTTTTTTTAACACTTAGCAATAAGAATGTAGAAACTTACACTGGGCCAGAGCATTAAGAATTCCTGTATATGGGGGTGCACTCATACACTGGTAAAAGAGCCCAACACGATCTTGCACTGCTCCTGTTAGAAGATCATCATTCAGCCTCAAGAGGAAGGATGCGATGAAAAAGCCAAACAGTAAGTTTTGGGAAAGCCTCATAATTATCCCAGCCTTGTCTCTGGAGAAATTTCTTGTTGTCCTCCTGAAAATGAAGGATTATTACTGCATTGTGCTAGTGAATTCTGCTTCAACCCACACCAAGATATGCTTGCTCTGCAATAGGCCTTACATTAGGTTTGCCAAACACTGCCTTGGCAAATGCCAGAATATTCTGAGGAAGGACCTGGGAAGAATGGAGTTGGGAGAAGATGTGACATCACTTCCAGGTAATGCTCTAGGAATCTTCCCTAATATTAGTGATTAAGGCCATAAAGGCTTGGGGAAATTGCTCAGTGGTGGGAATTTGGGAGCAAGGGGAGGGGTTTAATTACTGTTGGTAGGCAACTGGCAAACCTTCCTGGCATGCAAAGCCATTGACTTGTTGGGGAAGCACATACCTTAAAAGAATCCATAGTTTGGAGAAAGCACTGGGGGTGTCTTTGTATTTAAAAGGTATAGGAGGCAGGTCTTTCTCTCTGTACTTTGTTTCTTCAATGGTCTTCAGAGTTTCACAAAAATGTTCTGAGCTTTTATAGGCTGCAGATATAGTTTGAACTCGGCTGTAAGTTTCCAGTTCACGCACTTTGCTTTGAGTGTCTACTGATGTTACATCCACTGAAATATTCATACAATAGCATTTAATTAATCCTGACTTTATTTTATATGAGTGCATTTTTACTCTTCATCTTAACCCAATCGCACACTTGCAAGGTTTGTACTGTTCACATATTTAATGTGCTTGCTGGCTGTGAATGCTTGACCTGACCTGTGGAAAACTTAATGTGCGGCTGAGCCTTCCATTCAAACAAACTTTCCACCAATAAGATGGTCTGGTTTGATGAAGGTGTCAAAACCATTATCAATTTTTACATTAATACTGTTTCTCTTCTGTGATATGAAGATTATTTTTTCTTTCTACATTACAACCACTAGTTTATACTGATATTAGTGGTTACTATGGCGCTCCACCTCCCCAGCCCTGCCCGTTGAGGCCTGGTCCTTCCCACCTTTGCTGATCTGGGTGTTGTCCAACCCGTTCTTGGCCTCAGGCTGCTGACCTGGGGTTCCTAGGAGCTTACGCACCCACAGTTTGCCTGGGGCCCTGGCTGGCCCTAGCAAAACACTCTCTTCTTCCACAGCCTCCTCCCCTCCACCTGCCCATGTCCCTCACTCTCTTCTCTTCCTATCAACTTCGCTTCTCTTCACTTTTTCCACATCCTCCTCCTCTCTCCTTCACTCACAACCACCCCCTTTCCTGCCTCCCTTACTCCCTTAAGTCCTCTTGCTCCCCCTTCCTTCCCAATCACTGGTGTCTTCCCCATGATTCTCCCCACCCACTCCTAACCACCCAGGCCTAGAAAGTCCCAGATCCCACCTCCCGCCCATCCAACTGAGAGGGGCCATACTGGGTCACAGGCTACCTCTCCTGGGACCGCCAATGTCGCTTGGGGTGGTCCTGGCAGCTGCCAGTCCTTTCCTAGGGCCTCAGGTGAGCAAGGCTGTGGGACCGTGCTTGTCTGGGCCTGTGCTCTCGGGCCCGACTTGTCTGGGCGCTTGTCAGACGTCTCGCAGCTCTGACTCTGTCTCCAGGTTGAGGCGCACGTCCCGGCCTCACCTGGGCGAGCAGGCTTAGCCACGCTGCTCTCTGGTCGGTTGGGGCCCTTCTCCAGGCCCCCGGTGAGTTGCAGAGGCTTGGGTTGGCAGCAGGGAGGCGTCCAGGGAGGGGGGATCCCCTGACCCTGGACAGTTACATTTGTTTGGTCTTCAATAAAAAGTTATTTGGGTTTCATGCATCTGCTCAAGAGAACATTGCTTTTTTAAAAAATTAATTGGTCATAAAGAAATAAATTTGATTAACTGACTAAAACAGGGCCTCACATAGAGGAGCTAAAGAAATGTGTGCAGAGTAGCAAGAACTGAGTGACCCGATTTTATTTCATCTCAGTATTATACAACTGAAGTTTCATAGGGCAGACATGTGGAAACAAAGGGCCATGCCTCTGGACTGTATCTCTTCCATTGATGAGATTTCTTGCCTAGCAGCAGGCAGTTCTAGCAAAATCAACTGTTTCCAGTTGGTACAACAATCTCTAAATCTCTCACCAGGTCTTGAGCCTTATCAGAACCAAATCCAAGATCACTCTGGTTGTCTCTGTGACCAACAGTTGCACAGTGATTTCTACAGCATGACACGAGCAGATGTTTACCCAGTCAATAATAATGTTGTTGAAATCTTCCAGTATCATAACATTACCTGCTTTAGTCATCTCCATTATTTCCTTTTCCATCTCAAGATCAGCCTCAAGGGTTTGATCAGGTGAGTGACAGTACATCTCCAATTTAAAGGGCCCAGTATTTCCACTCATAACACTTCTGTTCAAGAGTTCTCTGCCTTACTTGATTCTATGCCCTCTTTAATGTACAATGCAACACCTCTCCCAACCTTTTCCTCCCTATTCTGCCTGTAGAGCTAATACTCAGGGGATAACTTCTATATCCCATAGATCAGTGATGGCGAACCTTTTCGAGACTGAGAGCCCAAATTGCAACCCAAAACCCACTTATTTATCGCAAAGTGCCAACACGGCAATTTAACCTGAATACTGAGGTTTTTGTTTAGAGAAAACAGTTGGCTCCGAGGCGTGCGTTACTCGGGAGTAAGCTTGGTGGTAGTCGGTGACTTTGCTTTGAAGCAACCGTGCAACTCTTCCAACGGGTGAATCATGACACCAGGAGGGTTTACTCAGAAGCAAGCCCCATTGCCAGCAACCGAGCTTACTCCCAAGTAAAGGATCACGCTTTAGTTCATGAAAATCAGTGAGGCTTAACAGCGCTTAACAGGGTGACCTTCACTGCTCCCCCAAAACTAGGTCTTAGGTTTAATGCTAATAATCAAGCCCAGTGGCCCAGGCCAGCCTAGATGTGTGTGTATGAGGGGGGGTGACTCTGTGCATGCCCACAGAGAGGGCTCTGAGTGCTACCTCTGGCACCCGTGCCATAGGTTTGCCACCACTGCCATAGATATTCCCCATTCCACCACATTTCTAAGATACCTACTAAATCTAAATTGTCATTTAACACCAGCTCCCCCATCTCGGTTTGGAAACTTCTAGCTTTGGCATATAGACACTTACAACGTGTTTCCCACTTCAGTAACCCTCACCTCCCTTGGCTGCTTTGTAGCCACACGAAGTCCTCCTTCACCATCCTAACTTTACTTCCAACTTCTATTATGCACCTATCAATATTACCTTGAATGTTTACATCATCATCATTTTGGACTGATGTTCCAAACCAGAGGCTTCCCAGGTCCTACTGGCTTTCCCCCCGGGATTAGTTTAAAAGCAGCTCTGCTACATTTTTTATATTAACCACCAGCAGCCTGGTTTCCTTTTGGTTCAAGTGAAGCCTGCCTCTTTAATACAGGTTTGGTTTGTCCCAGAAAGTTCCCAAATGCCTAAAAAATCTAAACCATTTCATTCTGCACCACTTTCTCGTCCATGCATTGAGACCCTTGATCTGTATCTATCTGCACAGTTGGCTGCACATAGAACTGGCAGCAATTCTGAGGACGCCATCTTTAATATCTTGGCCTTTACTTTTCAGCCTAGCAACCTTCATTTTCCCTGCACACAGTTCCCTCCAGGACCACAAACGACAAGTACTGAGAAGGGAGATGTTTGTATAAATTTGGATCAGGAGGAAATGACCACCATTTGAAAGGCATGGACTTTCTAATAAGAGACATGAAATGGATGGGGCTGTGTGCTGGCCATTCTGAGAGCTGCCTTCCTTCATCTCATTACCTGTTCCCGCCACTGCATGGCCAGGTATGTGGCAGCAGCAGAACACTTCAGGGAGGAAGGAGTGGGTGCTGCCATCACCACTGCTACATGCCCAAAGCTGGGAAGCAGTGGAGTAGGAGGTGGGCAGGCAGAAAAAGTGGGAGTTGTCCCACACAGCATAAGGCAGTCAGTGGAGAAGAAGATGGAAGTGGGAGGAAGGAGGAAGGAAATGAGAGGAGACAGAGTTGCTACCGCATTAACCAGGCAGGCAGAGGCAGTGGTGTATCAGGCAAGTGGACAGATCAATGAGTAGTCAGCACAGAGAGTGGGCAGCGCAGCATGCGGCGGGGGGATTGATGGGATTCCCCCCTCACAAGTCTCAAGGGTCTCCCATGTATAATTTCTTCATTCTAGATTTTTCTCTATGAATGAACTATGAAAAGCATGTTATATTCTGTTGGCCTAAAACTCACAGCACAAGTATGGAGAATGTGTGCAATGCTATTTGAAAATTCACATCATGAAGTACTGATTTGTTCCTGCAGTAAACCAGCCATGCTATTTAGCAAGACTATCTGCTTAAAATAAGAATTAGACACCAGTTCTCTGAAAAACTTCATGACCCCTACATTTCAGTGAACTAAGGAAATGTTTGAAAATAGAACAACAGCTGAACATGATTGTTTTGCTCAGGAAGATAATAAATGATCTCTGCCCTGGAAACCAACCCAAACATCCCTCCCAATTTGTTTGGCTAGAAGCAGCTGTCTTTTAAAACCCAATTTAGAAATGCTTACCATAAAAATCAAATGGGTTGGAATGTTCTGGACATGTGTAACCACAGTCCCCAAAAAATGTGATCATGTCTGATGGGCCTCCACAGAAAATCAGTTCTCCAAAACTCATGATGCAAATTTTGTTAAATACCTTGTTGGAAAACACACAAAAATGCATTACTGTGAAAAAGTGTCTAATAAGAACAAGGTTTTGAAAAATGCACAGTGCATAATAATAGAAGAAAGTGTGCTCTGGGTTGCAAATTAATGATTGTCCTAAAGGGCTCAGATACATACACATTTGTGTAGAGTGTTGCTTGAGTCAGAGCCTCTGCAGTCTGCTTATACGGAAATCTGTGTGTACATGAATGAGCCTCAAGTTGTGGCTCTAACCTTCCTCCAAGGAGCATCTTCCATCCTTACTCCAATGTAGGTGGTTATTCCATAGGAAGGATGCTGGGGCAAGTCTTCAAACTTTGCTCAGTATATGGTAGGATAGCAGTAGGATTCACTCCAGAGCCTTGGGTTTTCAGCAAAATTCTCTGGTAACTCTCATATTGGGGTGCAACAAGCCAGTGCTCTAGCTTAGGAGGCTTTCTCCAAATGAAGTAGCTCTTTGGATGGAGGAAAAAACACTTCAATTGGAGGAAGACTCCTTAGACTATGGCATTAAAGCATTAAATTCTGCTGAGTAGAGTGCCTGGATTCATCCTATTGTTTCCCTCATGTTCAAGTATTGCTATTTCAAAGCCTTCAAGAATGGAAACCTGTTTCTGGATATTTTTTACCTGAAAAAGTTCTGATCGTGGTTGATGGATTGTAATAATTACTATCTTTCCTTTTCGAGCAAGTTCCGAAAGCAGCGATACAATCTGATTGGCTGTCATGCAGTCCAGACCAGTTGTTGGTTCATCTAGCAACATGACCTCTGTGAAAACAGCAAAATGTATTGTCGAAGGCTTTCACGGCTGGATTAAACTGGTTCTGGTGAGTTTTCCGGGCTGTGTGGCTGTGATCTGGTGGACCTTGTTCCTAACGGACACAGTGTGTAACAGACTTTTCTCTGTGATACACCTCTGAACATGCCAGCCACAGATGCAGGTGAAACATTAGGAACAAGATCCACCAGACCACAGCCACACAGCCCGGAAAAACCACCAGAACTAACTATTGAAAGTTCAGCTGCGGGCAAATCCGTATGTTCAAAATGGGCTGCTGATAGGTGCCCATTAATAACAACTGAGATCCGCTGTTCCCCTCCCAGAGTCAGAGGAGTGAAAGGTTGAACGCCATCTGTTTTAAATATTTATGAACTTGGAGCGCTGCATTTTAACTGATATAAATTTTAGCATTTTATTCTATTTATCCACTTGTATGTATTATGTTGTGAACCGCCCTGAGCCCCTCGGGGGAGGGCGGTATAAAAGTGGAATAAATAAATAAATAAATAAACAAACAAACAAACAAATAAATAAATAAAAATAAAAATTAAAAAAATTAAAAAAAGGCAAATACAGGATTCCCACTTCCGTGTTAGCCTCATGGGGTTTAACCCTTTCCCCTTCCTCCCGGTCAAAACTTCCCCCTCATTATTCTCTACCACTGCCTGAGGCACTGGAGAGCCACTTTCAGTTTGAATAGACAATGATGAACTTGATGAACCAAGAGTCTGATTCAGTTTTAGGCAGCTTCATCTGTTTGGTTCATTCAAACCAATTGCCTTAAAAATGTGTTTCTCTGCTTGGAATGATACTGTAATTCTTTCAAGGTCTACACTAAATTAGAAGAAGACTATTAATATTTATGAAATAATTAATAATTATGGAATAATAAATGGAATAATTTTCCTATTTGCTACATACATTATATGCAAGCTACTTTTGGTCCCTATTGGGAGGAAAGGTGGGGTATGAATTAAATAAATTTTAAAAATAGAATCATAGAGTTGGAAGAGACCACACGGCCGTTGAGTCCAACCCCCTGCCGTGCAGGAAGACACAAATCTTGAATGTTATTTAAAAAATACTGTATAGCAATTTTTACTTTTAGGAATTAACAAATAGGGTTATTGAACACTGTCTTATACTGAGCCAGGCCACTAGATTACCAAGGACAATTTTGCATGCTCTAACTGGCAGCAACTCTCCAGGGTTGTAGGTAGATATCTTCCTCTTATCCTATTTCCTGATCCACTTAACTGGATAAAGCCAGGGATTAAATTTGCAAAGCTGTAGTGCCAACCCATTTTCCCACTGCGTTATTCTGAACTTTATGCCATAAAATCAACTTCAGGCACACAAATACCTATACCTCATTGTGTGTACTAGTCCATTCATGAGTACTTTATTGTGCATGAGTATATTATTTATTTATTTATTTATTTATTTATTTATTTATTTATTTATTTATTTATTTATTTATTTATCAGTCTTATAGACCACCCAACCCCCAAAGGGCTCTGGGCAGTGGATGGCCTGGATGATATAGATACTCCTATGCCAGTGAAAAAAGTCTCAGTGGATGGAAACATGGGAGGTTCTCATTCAGATTATTAATGTGACAAGACAACCCATTACAGATGCAGCATGGACTTTTGATGGAGGGGTGAATTTTGTGGTGAAAATGACACCATCAATATATGAGCTGAAATAAAAGATCCAAAGTTACCAGGCTCAGAGACTTCTTGATATTCCAGAGGGCTTCTGCAAAGCACTATTCACAGAACTGGGCTGGATGGACCACTGAACAGCTCCTCATATTCAGTAGTAAAAACCAATGGCTGCCCTATGAATGGGTTACTGTAAACCATTTGCCGAAACTGAAACTCAGACTCTGTTAAATCACTGCTGAGTTGTGTTAAGGATGCTGGGCTCCTCTTCAAGGTAATGGCTTTGGCTCCGTGACAGATGGGAAGTTCTATTGAGAAACAGTGGGTGGAGGTGGGTGGTAGGAGTTTATACTAAATGGCAGTCTAATAAAAAAGGACAGAATAATTGTTTTGTTCTGAAAAGCTACATGCCATACTCACGGGGATCCTGTAATAACTGTGCTGCAACTGAAACACGGCGTTTTTCACCCTCAGAAATTCCCCCCAAAATACGGCTTCCAATTATGCTGTTAGCAATATGACTTAGCCTCAGCTCAGCCATAACAGCATCAACCTGCAAAAAGAGTGACAAATCAGGAAGAACTTGAGGTATAGATTTTCTGCCTGGCTGCCTAAACATCCTTCAAATGCGACATTATAAATAATTCTACACTTTAATACTCTTAATTCAGAATGATCATGGAACAGGAGGACCCTGAAGGCTTTGAAAGAGAAAGGCGTTATCATACAATTTCAGTTAATTACTGAGAATGCCATCCTAAATAGAGTTATATCCTTCTGAGTCCACTGAAAACAACAGGCTTAGAAGGGTATGACACTGCTTAGGATAGTGCTGTCACTCACCTTCAGCATGTTGTGTTTCTATTTGATTTGCCTGTCTGAACTGGAGTGGATGGAATTTCTTCATCCTTTTCAGATCAGAGTCACTACAATGCATAATTAGGGCTGTGCGCGTTCCACAATTCAGTGTTTTTATGTACAGGCACAGAATTTAGCTTCCTGGAAACCTGACCTTCCATTTAAAACCAAAAGCAGGTTTCTAGCCCTTATGGCTAGAAAGCCAGCATAGTATAGTGGTTAAAGTGTCAGATTAGGATCCAGGAAACTATCGGTACGTTGGAATCCCCACTCTGCCATGGATGCTTGCTGGATGATCTTGAACCACGCACACACTTTGAGCCTCTCAGGGTTGTTGTGAGGATAAAATGGAAGGGAAAAGAATGATGTAAGCCTCTCAGGCTGCCCATTGGGCGGGAATGGTGGTATAGAAATACTAACAGAGTATATATTGCTCAGCTCCCAATCAAGCTGCTTCTGTACATACTGAGATGTATTTTACACTAACAATGAAGCCAATAGATATTCCAATTCCCACAAAATAATGATAATGGGAAGAGGATTCTTAAAGATTTCTGTATGCTTAGGTTCTGCTTCTGGCCTGCTGTGTGATCTCAGTGGGCTCATATGGGTGTTAATTTTTCTGGGATCACACTGACAATTGCACTGTTGGACTTCCTCTCTCCCCCACCCCCCTTTGCTGAGAGAAGAAGTAGATCTTCCTGTTATTAATTTATATGTTCCAATATCCATCCCCAAGATAAATAACAAGGTGCCCAAGCTTTCCCAGTTGGGTTGCCATGCTGCAAAATATTGGACTGCTTAAATCTCATTGGATTTTAAGCAGTCTGCAGGATTACAGCCTTACTTTCCAAGTCTTCCTCAAAGACATCTAACAAATTTTCAAAAAAGAAACAGGCACACACCTTCTTTTTTATAAAGTCATGGGAACGCTTCTGAAGGGCCAGCAAGGCAATGTATGTCAAAGATTCTTCAATGGTGAGGTAGCTTAGTAAAGTATCATTCTAAAAGAGAAAAATGCAGCTGTTTTAACCCTGTAGGGACAACTTAACCATATAAATTGATTGACTTCTGTGCAATCAATTTAATGCAAATAAACAGGACCAGAATAAAATACGCAGGTTGTCCCTTTTTCTCACAATTGGAAACATGCAGGCTAAACACATGAAAGGAATATGTGATCATACTCCAAATCCCCATGCATTCCTTGTCTCTGGGTGTACACAGAATATGTGTAGAAAAACTCACTTTATAAATGGAAATTTAAAAACCAGACCTGGAGAACATAAGAAC
This sequence comes from Sphaerodactylus townsendi, assembly GCF_021028975.2. Taxonomy (NCBI): domain Eukaryota; kingdom Metazoa; phylum Chordata; class Lepidosauria; order Squamata; family Sphaerodactylidae; genus Sphaerodactylus; species Sphaerodactylus townsendi. Next base: position 50,851,603 of record NC_059425.1, on the reverse strand, counting down.
AGCAGTCTTGAAATTGATCCCGATGCAGTTCACGTCCATTGATATAAACTTGTCCAACAAAACTGCTGTTATGGCTGAGTCTTCCTGCTATGGCATCTAGCAGTGTTGTTTTCCCAGATCCTAGTGCAAATGGTAAAGAATGATGATTTGCCAGCATCTGAAACAGCCCCTGCCGGGGGGGGGGGGGGGGAAGTCTGCCGACTCTGGCCTCGGAGAGCTGCTCCGCTGAGCCTCCCAGGGCCTCAGAGAGCTGCTCCGCTGGGCCTCTCGGCCTGTCTCTGACTGGGCAGCAGGGTGTGGTGGGTAGAGTGTCATGCTGAGATTTAGGAGTTCGAATCCCCAGTCTGCTGCAGAAGCTAGATGGATATCCTCCGCCCAGTCATGTGTTCTCTGACTCTGCTACCTTGGAGAGCTGTTGTAAGGATGACAGTGGAGAGCTCTGGGCAGAAGGATGGAGTTCCCAAATGGATTTTAGAGCACTCCCTTCTCTTTCTTCTCTACTAAGCTCCTCCAAATGTTTATATTTCTGTTAATATATGTTTATATCCTCCAAATGTTTACATTTTTGTAATGTTTTAATGTTTACACTTTGCAACGTTTTATAAGTATTATTTTTATAAGTATGTAAGCCGCCTTGAATCCCTTGGGAAATTGGCGGGGTAAAAATGTAAAATATAATTTTTTAAAAATAAGTAGTGAGGCTGGGACGGGGCTTGGGGGGACATGGCCACGCCCCAGAGGCGGGTGGGGGCGTGGGCCCCCATAAAAAATCTATACCTACGTCCGTGACAGTATTTATGGTATGAAAATGTAACTTGATGATTTCTGCCAATAACATCTGCAACAATAATATCAGGCCAGGTTGGGTTCTCTGTTCTGGCTGATTTGCAACCCTCTAGGTTGCTTTTGAAAGGGGGAGCTTAGAATCTGATTCTAAATTATTTCTATAGCTTTTGAACTGCAAACAATAACTTGTTCTATCACAGCCATATTGATAGGCAATAGATTTAGCATAGATGCCACTGAATTTTTGTAACCATGACAACCACACACATATACATCCTTATTCCTACTCCTTAATAATTGTGGATGTTGGATTACATCAACTTTCCTGGAATCATATTAGCCAAAGATCCCATAGGAGATATTAAGCTGTTTTTCCATCACAATGCTTGTTACAATTAAAAAGTAAAATCAAATGTTACAAAATACCATCAACAATTACAGTGCAGACAGACTTGGGTCTCCTAGATCCTAGTCTGACATTCTAACTATTATACCACACTGACTCTCTAACATAGCAATTCTGACCTTTTGACTTAGACACAGACATATAACTACTTACCAGAATTTCCTAAAATGGCCATGATTTCACCACTTTCTATATGAAATGAAACATCTTTGAGAATCTGTCTTGTCCACTTTTTACAGTATGATGGGAAATCCCACCATGGTCCTACACGCTCCCTTAAAGAGGGAAAGAAGAAAGAAAAGCATGCACAGTGTCATTTGGAAAAATTAAAAGACTTCACAAATGTAATCCAAGGATCTCTGCTATCACAGGGCTTTAGAATTGTGCTGCCCATCTTTTTGAATCTAAGAAGAATCAGAAATGCTATGCCAGGTTTTTCTCACTATAATTGGTCTACTTTTACAGGATGTAAGCATAATTTAGGTGCAATTTAAAAGCTCCTTTTTATCCTCACAGCAACCCTGGTAGGTGTGACTGACCTGAGGTTACCCAGCAAGTTTCCATAGCAGAGTAGGGGTTCTAACCTAGGTCTCCCTGATCCTTCTAACCAATATGCCAAACTGGCTTTCTGGTGGATAATTGTTATGGACTCCCATCTCATGCATTTACTTACCTGACTGTATAAGACACGTTCAGAATACTAACACTGTTGTGAGGTATTGAAACCATCGTCTTGTCTTCTCCTTGGTGTTCCAGCGATATAGGCCCAAGAAATAGGAATGTTTTTCTCTAGTGATCTTCCAACCGCTGGTAAACTAATTAATCAAATTAAAACACACGTGTTCCGAAAGTATTGTACAGAGCAACTCTTTAACTTCTGTAATCCCAGTCTGTTGCTTCTTGAATTAAAAAAAATCTTTCCAGTCACTCAACCACCATAATCATTATCTGATGAACCTTTAGCCTAAGTGTTTTTTTTTATTATAGCACAATCACAGCAACATTAGTTTACCAGTTACAGAAGCAACTGTGGCCCAAGTGTACAGGCGCAGATGAAAACCAAATCTGGGTGAATTTCCTGGAGAGAAGTGAATAGGGTAGTTAGGCTTTAAAACGAAAGAAGAAAACATACAGTCAGTTGGAAATGTAGCATTAAAAAGAGGTGTGTGGTCTACTGTAATCACGGCAAGGAAAGAAAGATGAAGACGTGTTCACAAGTTGGTGCCGCTGTGAAGGAGGACACCAGGAAGGTGAGCAAATTTTAAGACTGAGATCCAGAAACGTGGCAAATAGAAGTAATTTTAGTTAGATTTTAAATGTCAGATGAATAACATGTGAATAAATCAAGATATTAATTTTTTAAACTGCATAGTTCATCTGGTTTAACTAATGCTTGAAGTAGTGCTGTTATAGAAAGCATTAAAATGACCTTATTAGCACTTCAAGATATTAAGGAGCATTTTGAAACCACTGATGTGTTGGTCAAATCCTCTCCTCCCCCACCCCTCCCCCAGTGTTGTCTCCACCACTTATATTGTAAACTCCTTTTTGGTTCATTTGTACATTGGGAAGGGGCCATGGCTCAATGGCAAAACATCAGATTGGCATGCAGAAGGTTCCAGGTTCAATCTTCAGTATCTCCAGTTAAAGGACCAGGTAGTATGTCATGTGAAAAAGACCTCTACAGAATTCCTGAAGAGCCACTGCCAGTCTTAGTAAACAGTACAGAACTAGATGGGCTGATGGGCTGATTCAGTATAAAGCCACTTCATATGTTACCTTTCTCCCCCTTTGTTTTTAAAACTACTTCACTTTTTGAGAAACTGACATTCTAATGGTGATTTCTACAGGCAAAAATGGAACTCCAAGACAGTATTTTTTGCTCAGAAGATGACAACAGTCTGTATTTCACATACAGTGGTAAATCAAACGTTCTGGAGGTCAGAGACCTCAACTATCAGGTAAAAAAGGTGACCTTGCTCTGTCTGTGATCTGTTACCTGAACTTGCCAGCATCTGCTTAACATATAATAAAGGTTTCTTCATGCTTCGTATTCAAGCAAATCTAAAAAGAACTGAAGACTACAAATATGGATCAGACAATAATTTAGATTTTGGACCTAGATGGAAAGGATAGATATGCTGGGTACAGGGGAACTTGGTAATGACAAGAAAGTGGTATTGGAATAGCAGAGTTTTAGGAGGAGGAATTAGAGACAGAAAGGATATGTAGATAGAGATAAACATTCTAAATTTGGCATTGTTGTCATGAACACATTTTCTCTGCCTTGAAAACAAACACAGCAAAGAGTGAAGACTCTTAGCATTTTGTGGGATACCAGGAGAAAATGTGCCAGCTCTAATATCATAAAACTGAGGGCTCACTATTCTTGCTAATCTATAGCCTGTCTACACTACATCATATAAGTGATTCAAGCTGTTTTTGTTACTCCATTTTTTAAGGGGATGGGCTGGCATCAGATGGTGCTACTCTATGGAAAAATCTCAGCTGGGCAGACATTAGGGTTGGATTTCACATTAGTTCTAATCTGAAAATTACTCCAGCTCTTCTTTTATTAGTTTATGTTCTTGATCTGTAATCAGTTACCTTCATTTTGACTTTATGCTATTTCTCACTAGGTTGATATGGCCTCACAGATTCCATGGTATCAGAAACTATCAGAACTGAAGATGCCTTGGGCATGTGGCACAGATCACAGTTCTCGTATGATGGCCATCCAAAATTTGACCTTTAAAGTCAGAAGTGGGCAGATGCTGGCCCTCATAGAAAGCTCTGGTAAGAATTACTGTACTCTAATATAGACCAGCCATCTTTACAGATTCTACAAGGCCAATCCATCATCAAAGCAAAACAATCTACATGAGAAAATCATTCTTTATAGATAGATACGCTAAACTGGCACTGTAGGATCAGATCGGGGATAGGGCGGTATATTAAATCAAATTAATAATAATAATAATAATAATAATAATAATAATAATAATAATAATAATAATAATAATAATAATAATAATAATAATAATAATAATAATAATAATAATAATAAACAGAAACAGATAGTCCTGTCTTACAGGACTCTTGATCTAGTATAGAAACTATAGTTTGTCATTGTTTTTGATATATTCTGCCAAATAAGTTTCTAAAATACTGCATTTCCTAAAATAGTTTGAAATATGCTAATGTTTAATGAACTAAAATAGCCTTTTTTTCCTAGTCAAAAACAGTTTGCTGTCCCACTAGAACCCAAGGTCTCCCAACAGAATTGAACAGCAGGAGACTAGAACCCAAGGTCTCCCAACAGAATTGAACAGCAGGAGATCAGGATTAGATTAAAAATACATATTCATAAAATATCTGATTCACAGCTGGAATTTACTCCACCACCTTCAGATGCAGTATACCACTGAATACCTCTTGCTGGGAGGGGAACATAGAAAGCCAGTCTAGGAAACAGAGTGCGGAACTAGCTGACTAATCAAGCAGGATTCTTTTTACATTCTTAATTCACAAGACAGATAACTAAGAATACTGAAAAGGCATGAATGTCAGGTTACATAAACCCGCGTACTTGGGTTTCATGCTGCTAAGGATGAAAAATGAGGTCCAAACCACTGAAGTCACTGGTGGCTTCTGAAACAGTCTCTCAACTTTTAAAAAATTGAAAAGCAGTCATAGGAGATTATAGGTTGAGGAAAAGAAATGAAAGATGGATTTTTTAAAAAGAAGTTGCAGGATTGGGGCAAACTTAAAACAGTTTAGAAAACCCAGACTAGAAGCAATAGAAATGCTGTGTGATGGAAAGATATTTAAATAGACATGGCTCAGTGGTATAGCAGCAGCTACTTTGAATGCCAAAGTTCCCAACTTCAATTTCCACTTAAAAGTACCAGTAATAGATAATATGAAAAACCTTTTTATGAGAACCTAGAGAGCTGCTGCCACTCCGAGCTGATAATGTTGACTTTGATAGTGAAAGGAAATGTCATGTGTTCAAATACTGGTAACTATTATGTTTATTGCACATTGTCAGGAAATGCTTTAGCTTGGCCAGACTCTGAATTTTTTTAATGATGAATTGCCCTAATAGGGCCTGCATACAGAAAAACTAATTCCCATTAGGAAAAGTTTTAAAACTTTTTTTAAAAAAAACCACTCCACCAAAGTATATATTAGATGGCATCAGAGGTGGGATCCAACCAGTTCTCACCACTTCTTTAGAAGTGGTTACTAATTTTTTCTGAGTGCTGAGAAGGGGTTACTAAAGCAACTTCCCTGCCCAATAGGGACTGGAGGTGCGTGTGTGCGGCGGCGCCACTGTTTGAATCCCACCGCCATCGGAACCTGTTATTAAAAATTTTGGATCCCACCACTAGATGGCATCCAGTTAACACCTATGCCAACCTTTCTATGGAGGCACAGGTTAGAAATGTAGCCAAACTGGCATTTTTCCATCTATGTCAGGCTAGGCTATCTACCTCTCTCACACAGACCTAGCCACAGTGATCCATGCAATTGTCACCTTCAACATAGACTACTGTAACTTGCTCTAGCCAGAGCTGCCCTTGAGACTGCTCTAGAAATTGCAACCAGTCCAAAATGCAGCTGCACAGTTCCTAAAGGGGAACATCATGGAGAGCATATATCCAACTGATGCTCCATCAGCTGCACTGACTCCAAGTGGAATACGAGATCAGGTTCAAGTTTCTGATACTAACATTCAAAACTCAAAATGGTCTAGCGTCTTGGTATCTGTGGCCCCACCTCTCCCAGTACACCCCACAAAGAACATTGTCTTCTGCAAATAACAATCTACTGGTGGTCCCTGTCCCAAAAAGTGTCTGTCTGTCCTCTGTTAAAGCAGAGTCTGACTGATGAAAATCTCTTTCAAATGAGACCTGGCCCTTCAGGAATTTGCTTCAATTCCACAGACCTGTAAGATAGAGCTGTTCCACCAGGCCTATAATTGAGGGCAACAATGGTGTTATCTATAGGCTACCCAAGCACCATTTGCCTGAGTCATGTGGGGGATGCATTTTGGGGCCCCTGCTCATTCCCTCTCCCCTGCCCTCAGCTGGGGGGTTGGAGCACTCCCACTAAGCTGACACAGAAGCCAGCAAGAAGCATGACAGACAGCCAGGTGGATGAGAAATCTTCCCTTTATCAGTCCTTCTTTAAAGTACTGATAGAGATTACAAACAGGACACTCATGAAGATTTTCTGGTGTTTCTCCTGTTGCTGGCATACTTGTCTCTGACATCGCTGCTTGTATTTGCCTCCCCTTTCCTAGTTTAATTTAGTTTCAGGTTCTCCTCCCCTCCACCAAGCTCTCCATTTCCTCACTCCCCACTTGCTTCCCTCCCTCCCTCCCACTCACCAACCTACCTTTTTTTTTCTTTGTTCCGCCCTAATTTCTTCCATTTCTTCTATTTGATTTTACGGGATTTCCCAGGTTTTCTGAAACATTTATCCTATCCCTGGGACCCTATCCCATTATGTGGATGTTTTGATCTGCATTTGGGACACCTGTGGAAATTAGATATATAACACAGTTTGTGAACTGATGAGGAAGGCTTTATTTTTAGAAGACTCTTAAAATATTTTATTGGGAATCTGTCCTCTGAAAAATAATACTAAGAAACTGGTTGAACTTTCACATTCTCTTTGCTCTGTCAGTCCTGTGGCAAATAAACAACCTTCAAGCCTGAATGCTCTGCAGAAAAAAGGTGGCCTAGAAGGCTACCCTGGTCTTCAACCACTGCCCATCAAACAACATGAGTTCTGGGGTTCTCTTGCGGGTAATCCAGTAAGAGAGCTCTAGAAATTAAGCGTAAAGCTCCATGGCTCTACAAGGACCCAGTATGCTGCTACAATTCAATAACAATCAGGCAATTTATATACAAATTCCTCATTCTTCAGATTAATCTCTTGAGCATTTCCCTATTAAATTCTCTTGTATGGTTTCTGAAACTGTGCCAGACCTAAGCCATAAACAAGGGGAAACTGCCAAGCTTTTACTGTGGGACAAAGGCTAGTCCACGGTCTGTACTTGCTGGAAAGAAGGCTTTTGAAAATAACCTACATCCTGAAGCTGCTCCACAAGGTAGCTGTAATGTATGGAACAGTTTGCCTTGTGGATCCTCCCTGTTGTGTAGAAAATATATAGTTATATATCCATGTTATAAATATAATGTGGAACGGTTGTCAAAAGTCAACCAATCCTGTTGTTCCACAAATCCTACAGCAATGTGCTGTCATGTCACATCAAAGTGAATGGAAGTAGTGCTAGAAGGGCAAGTTGTGGAGGAGACTTTCTGATGGATTGTGCTTAGTTTAAAAGATTTTTCAATTCACCAATATACCACAAAAAGAACTGTATCAGTGGTGGTGAACCTATGGCACACGTGCCAGAGGTGGCACTCAGAGCCCTCTCTGTGGGCACGCGGGCACAGAGTTTGTCATGTGGGGGGGAGGAAAATCGCCCCCCCCACATAGACACATCTAGGCTGGCCTGGGCTGCTAGGCACAACGTGCGCTCACCGCGGAGAGCAGGGAGGACTCGGCTGGCAGGCCTGGTGCCTGTGCTCCAGGTGGCTGCTACCCGAGGGGGGGTGGGGCAGAGGCAGCGGAGATGCTAGTGAGGCGCAGAGTGGCACACATGGGACTAGAGGCTAGAGCAGGCTGGCCCCTGCTCGAGCGGGTGGGGCAGAGGCAAAGGAGTGGAACGGAGGCACTGGAGCAGTGTAGGGCAGAGCTGCAGGTGCACGCAGGACCTGCTGGAGGCTGGAGCAGGCTGGGTGCTGCTGCTCAAGGGGTTGAACAAACAAAACACGTGCTTTTCCAAACACCGGGGAAATGCTCAGACCCAAGTTTTTTGCCAATTGCCTGGGCAGATCAAGCCTAGGGAGGAGGAACCGAGATGCATTTAGGATTTTTTTAAAAGCACACCAAGGTGTTTGCTAGAACTGCTTTTATTTTTCTGTTCCTGCTGTATTTTTGTGGGAAGACAAGTGCTGTGATGACATGTGAAGGAAAAACCACAGATCAGATGGTTGCTCCACCAATTTAGCTTTCCTGAAGTTATCCCACCCCTCGCACTTTTGCATTCTTTACTTAGGATTACGCCTTCCTTGACTGCCTTTTTACTTCTATCTTGTGGTGGGGGTTTATTGGGTTTCAGAAAGCGAAAGTTTTACTTTCCTCTCCCACCACACACACCCCTTCCCCCGCCAGGCCCCCAGTATGATAATAGTGTAATTATTTCAAGGAGATTATTAGCATTAAAAACCTAAGACCTAGTTTTGGGGAAGCAGTCCTTTACCTTTAAAGCGCGATCCTTTACCTGAAAGTAAGCTCAGTTGCTGGCAATGGGGCTTGCTTCTGAGTAAACCCTCCCAGGGTTGTGATTCACCCATTCAAAGCATTGCATGCTTGCTTCAAAGCAAAGCCACCAACTACCACCAAGCTTACTCCTGAGTAACGCGCACCTCAGAGCCAACCATTTTTTCTAAACTAAAACCTCAGTATTCAGGTTAAATTGCCATGTTGGCACTTTGCGATAAATAAGTGGGTTTTGGGTTGCAGTTTGGGCACTCGGTCTCGAAAAGGTTCACCATCACTGAACTATATAATATGCATCAGGCCAAGGGACACAGCCCACAAGTTATGTCTATTGGATAGCCAATCAGGAGCTTGATAAATGATCTGATTTGATGCTCACCTGAAAATGATGTAGATTCATATTATTGCTGACAAAATTATTGGGTTGGATCCTGCAGCACATTCCTTCAGCATGAGAACTCTTCTCCTGACAATTAAAGGTTCTTCAAACCTTGCACAAGAGGAGATGCCTCCATGAACCAAGAGAAGGTGCTGCCGTTAGTAAAACAGATCTATGGGATCCAAATTTGGAACCCCCTCTTTGGGGGAGGCATAGCTTTAGTAAAGGAACCTTCAGATTATTGTAATCTATGATATTTCTAGCTTGCAGAAAGACAACTCTTTTTGATGTGATAACATGTCGGGATCATGGAGGTAAAATTGCATCGGGTCAAGTTATAATCAATGGAAAACCGAGTAACCGCCAACTGGTTAAGAAGTGCATTGCCCATGTACGGCAGGATGACAGACTGCTACCCAACCTGACAGTGAAGGAAACGTTATTTTTCATTGCAAAACTGCGTCTTCCAAAGATCTTTTCTGAGACAGAAAGAAAAAAAAGGGTAATTAGAATGCAAATTATCTTGTCAAGAACTTAATAACATTAGCTAAGTGACTGTGCAAGTTGTTAGATAAAGAACAGCTAATCTAAATGTGATTATTTGTCTTTTTATCAGTGATCAAATTTGTTTTTATCTAACATTCTTGGTTTTCATTCAGCTTGCTAATGAGTTTTACTTGGTTCCCACTTTCCCATAGAAATATATGAGTTGGCAGGTTGTTATGCAAGTACCTGTCTAGCTCCTGAAAGGAACACACACACACACACACACACACACACACACACACACACACACACACACACACACACACACGCACACACACACACACACACACACACACACACACACACACACACACACACACACACACACACACACACACACACACACACACACACACACACACACACACACACACACTGCAATTTTTTATGGCTGCTGTAAGATAGAGCATGTGTTTTCATCTGATTGGTCAGAACCAACAGCAGGGATGAACTTCAACCTAAGATGGGTCATGCCAATGGCAATATCGTCATTTCCTTGTTATGTATTTGAGAGGGATTGTTTTATTTGAAGAAAAGAAAAGCACCTATTTGACTGGCATACCTGAATAGAATGGAAAATATAAATTACCTCTGCCAGCCTGCGGAGCCCAGAGTCCAAATTAAGTCTACTCTATTAACTCTAAAAATGTGTTGAAGTCTACAGACCTTCTAGCATCTCATCTAGTTTTAACTGAGGGAAATATGATCATATAGAGTTTGTTGGGTTCCATGCTGCAGATTATGACTGAATGGGGCTTCAGCAAATGTTGGGCTGAACAACAGGACTTTCCCCAACATATCAGTGCAGGTAGGAGAAGACCCCTTTAGTTATGATAGGGAACTCCATCAGGAAGTTCTTCTTTCAAGTTCTATGTGGGTTTGATAATGACTTTCAAAATTTGTCACCTGAACTAGCATAGCTGCCCAACCTTGGGTCCATATAGGGCTGCATCAGGAAAATATAATTTTAGAATATCACTCAATATTTTGAATGAGATCTTTGTACTAAAACAAAAAATAGTGATTTGTTCTTGATCAATTTTCAGGTAGAAGAAGTTATAGCAGAACTGAGATTGCGACAATGTGCAAACACAAAAGTTGGGAATGAATATATTCGTGGTGTTTCTGGGGGTGAGAGGAGAAGAGTCAGCATTGGAGTCCAGCTTTTGTGGAATCCTGGTAAGAATACAGAGACAATCAGGGCCCTATCCATTTGCTACCATATTAGACTTCTGATCTGGCACTTTAGCACCGATTGGCGTTATGTGAAAAGAAACAGTGTGTGTTGCAAGACAGGTATGGATACATAACCCTCAGTTACATGGTGACCTCCTGCACACTTTGTCTAAAATACAGGCAACCACATGGGGAACGGAAAATGAAATAAAGGGTGAAAACAAAAAATACATGTTGCCTTATCCCAAACAGGAGAGTCTATGATGCTGTGATTCAAGGGAGAAGAGAAGGGAAACTGGTCTGGGACAAAGGAAGTAGGCCAGCCATGAGGTTGGGGAAGCAGGCTTGAGTATAAAACCAAGGTTTTGAGATTCCCTTCTTAAAGACTTTGGGATCAGATCAAGAGTCTGGGAAGGTAGTAACTTATTGGGAGTTAGGCGGAGAGATTGAGTTACTGGGACTTGGGAACTCCTCAGGATGTTCTGTCAAAGGTTGAGTAGTAGCTTTGTGATGTTTCTCTGTAGGTCTAGGATTGAATTGCTGGGTTAGGCTGGATGAGGTGGAAAGCTCTCTAATTTTTGGTTATTAACCAGCAAACTTGAGTCAGTCAGTTTCAAAAGTGAATGAACTTCTGAAGACTGAGGACAGTAGTGATAGAACCTGGGTGCAAAACCTGATAGAAGGTTTGCTCACATAACCTGTCCTTAGCAGAGTTGAATAACACACGCAGCAGAGTTGTTAAGAAAGTTACTTCTTTTTATATAGAGTTTTAAAAGACAAAGCAGGCTACAAAACATATATACAAAAGAAAGCAGTAAAAAACTTGAGCACATAAGCACTGGCATAAACCATACTCAGCAATATCACGAAGAAGAATCATACACAGTTACGTGCGTAAATAGAGAGAGAAAGAGGTAGCAATATAGGAAAGAATGTAGAAGCCAAGCCCCAATTAAGCAGCTGGTAAAGGTCACTTCAATTAGGCAGCTGCTCAGCATTATCCCAAGGACGCAAATGGTATTGCTCCTACAAAACTCAAACATACATAGATGCCAAATATTCTAATAGTCCTTTAAATATTGTACTCTTTGCAACAGTCCACCAGATAGGCTACTCTCTGTGAGAGCATACAGAGAAACTCCTGTTGGTTTAGCCCCCCTCCCCCATTTTGATATCAAACTGGGTCATTTTCATTCAGGCCTCTGCAGCTAAGCCAGAGGGTCTTTGGAGCTCTCATATGTGGGGTCCCTGTGGGGAGACAGCCTTGCTTACAACATAGGAAAGAAAAATATATGGGAAAATTAATGCTGCTGTGAACTTGGAGCCAGGGTGGGATTGCTAACAATGCTAGCATACCTTTGGCTGCCAAGTAGATAGGAGTCTAATTTCCTTGCCAAATGTGTAATTCTGGCCCCTTGACCATGAAGTCACTCTGTGATCTTCTGTTGGAAACGTATATATTTAGGATGATGCTACTGACATGATTAGATAAAGAACTTTCTGTAGTTGATCATAATTGTAGTTTTGTCTGTGGCAGGAATTCTAATATTTGATGAACCCACATCTGGACTGGACAGTTTCACTGCCCATAACTTAGTAATAACACTGTCTAGGCTGGCCAGAGGAAACAGGTTAGTCCTTCTATCAGTTCACCAGCCACGATCAGATATCTTCCAGCTCTTTGATCTGATTCTATTGATGACATCTGGAGCCACAATCTACTCTGGAGCAGCCCGGGACATGGTGCAGTATTTCAAAGAAATTGGATATCCCTGCCCAACGTACAGCAACCCTGCTGATTTCTATGGTAAGTATTCTCACTGCTGCTGGGAGATACTCTTTGTTAAATCAATGTGGTATAGCTGGTTACAGTATTGAGTTAGGATTGGGAAGACCCTGGCCTAAATCTCAGTTAAGCCATGAAGCTTACTGGATAACTTTGTCCCACCTCTATTCCTTAGCCAGATCTGCCTCAACTGATTGCTGTGGGAATAAAATAGGGAAGGGGGAAATAATATGTGCTGTCTTGCGGCTATTTGGAGGAAGAATGTGGGGAAAGTGTGTAATACATACTAATTGATTATGATCAGGAATGGTTGGTTTATGCCCAAAATTGTTAGCTCTGGGTTTGGAAATACCTGGAGGTGGAGCCTGAGGAGGGGGATTGGTGAGGTGAAGGATTTCAGTGGGCTATAATGCCACAAGGTCCACCTGCCAAAGCAACCGTTTTCCTTCAAGTGATCTCTGCTGCTTGGAGATCAGTTGTAATAGTGGGAGATCTCCAGCCACCACCTGGAGGTTAACAACCCTAGCATTCAGAATGGTATCTAATGACTGGAGATCTTTCTCCCTTGTATTTGAGGGTGATACTCTTCCAGCTGGAACCAGGAGACAGACAAGGAATGAAAGAATACTGTTGATTAGGCAAAGGGGAAGACCTAGAGCAGGGGTCTGCAACCTGTGACTCTTCAGATGTTCATGGACTACAATTCCCATCAGCCAATTGGCCATGCTGGCAGGGGCTGATGGGAGTTGCAGTCTTTGAACATCTGGAGAGCCACAGGTTGCAGACCCCTGCCCTAGAGGGTGCTGTTTTGAATCTAAAAATGGATACTTTAATCAAGATTAACAATTTGATTGTGCCTTAAGTTGTTTATTCAGTTGTTTATAGGTAAAAACTATCAACTATTATAAATGATGTACAGTGGAACCTCGGTTTTCGTTGGTAATCCGTTCAAAAAGAATCAATGAAAACCGAAACCTATGAAAATCAAGGCAAACTTTTCCATAGGAATCAATGTAAATCCAATTAATCCTTTCTAGGCACTCCAAAAAAACATACCAAAAACACATTTTTTGGTGAATAAACATAGTGTTTAATGCTGAAAACAGTAACAAACAATAACACTAGGACCAGCTTCAGAGCCAGTGGACCAATGTCCCACCAGAAAGCTGTCCAAAGAGGTCTGTTTCTGATGCCTCTTTGTCTGAAATGGGGCAAGACATTGTCATTAAACAAGTTGCAGACATGGCCTGCAACAGCTTTGTCCGGGTGATTTTTCTCCACAATTTGCACCTTACTGCAAATTGAGGAAAACTGAGGCAAATCAATGAAAATCGAGACAAATTTTTCACTGAAAAAATCGATGAAAACCGAAGGCAATGAAAACCGAGGTTCCACTGTATCTCCAGCATGCTGTCTAATTACATATGAACCTATGTAACTATTATACCGGTAGTCATCTTTGGCAACCCTGCTTAAAATGCTCTCAGTATGAGGCTAGGCAAGTAGCAACCTGACAAAAGGCATTCTTGGCCATGGCACCAAAACAAAAGAATTTCCTCTCAACGAGATTCATCTGTCCCTCTCCAGCATTATCTTTCACCAAATAGACAAAGGTCTTTTTGTTTCATTTGGCATTCACATCATTGTTTTTAAATCTGGTGTTTTTTAAGAACAACTGTTAGTCACCTAGGGGCTGTGATTTAGTGGGAATGTGGGATAAAATAGTCTAAATAATCAGTACATAAGTAAAGGAAACTAAACCTCACAACATGGAATTCCCATTTCTTCATAAATTGGTGAGTTCTTAACACTGTAAAACTCCATTACAAAAAAAATCACATTTAAAAAAAAACCCAAGCAAGCAAGAGAGCTGTCCAAAGTATTGATTTATGGTGCTAAATGTATAGGTTGTCCTGCAGTTCTGAAAGTAAAGAATGTTTTTTCATGAATGGGGCTTAAAGCAGCTATTAATAGAAATGTTAAATCTAGAATGCTCTTTTGAATTATGAACATCTGTCCTCCATTTCTTCTCATTTTTTGCACTTGCATTGATGGGAGACTGATATAAACATTGCGAGAAAGACTCAGAGACCAAGGAACTGCTCTGCCAACAAATATGTCCTTAAAGCCAGTTTTGCAATAGGTCTGGAAGCATGTTTAGTATATCAGACATTTGTAGCACAATGACAGGCAGAAAATCAAAATTAAGACTTTTAGAACATAAGAACATAAGAACATAAGAACAAGCCAGCTGGATCAGACCAAAGTCCATCTAGTCCAGCTCTCTGCTACTCGCAGTGGCCCACCAGGTGCCTTTGGGAGCTCACATGCAGGATGTGAAAGCAATGGCAACTTCAATGGGCTGTTGCTCCCGATCACCCTGGTCTGAGTTAAGGCATTTGCAATCTCAGATCAAAGAGGATCAAGATTGGCAGGTAGCCATAAATCGAGCTTCTCCCTCCATACAATCTGTCCAAGCCCCTTTTAAAGCTATCCAGGTTAGTGGCCATCACCACCCTCCCTGTGGCAGCATATTCCAAACACCTCAATCACACGCTGGCATTGAAGAAGATGTTTCCTTTTATTAGATCCTAATTCTTCCCCAGCATTTTCTACAATGAATGCCCCTGGTTCTAGTATTGTGAGAAAGAGAGAAAAATTTCTCCTCTGTCAACAATTTTTTCTACCCCATGCATAATTTTTTTGTAGACTTCAATCATTATCCCCCCTCAGCCTCTCCTCTCCAAACTAAAGAGTCCCAAACGCTGCAGCCTCTCTCCTCATAGGGAAGGTGCTCCAGTCCCTCAATCATCCTTGTTGCCCTTCTCTGCACTTCTTCTTTTTCTATCTCTCCTCAATATCCTTTTTTTGAGATGCTGTGTACTCAGAACTGGACACAGTACTCCAAGTGCGGTCAGCACCACTGCTTTATATAAGGGGCATGACATCTCCTTTTGCAGTTTTATTATCAATTCCTTTTCTAATGATCCCCAGCATAGAGTTTTGCTCTTTTTCACAGCTGCCCTGCATTGGAGTTGACATTCCCACTGGACCTAATCGAAGCCTAAGACTTAAATCCCTTTCCTGGTCTGTCAGACTGATAGCACTGGGACCCTGCTTAGCGATGTTAATGGTGAAGTTTGGATTTTGCCCCTATGTGCATCACTCTTACATTTTGCTACATTGAACTGCATTTGCCATTTCTGGAGCCCACTCACCTAATTTATCAAAGGTCCCAAGCTTGGAGGCTCTTACAAGTAATCCTTTGTGGTTCTCCACCACCTCTACATAATTTGGGTATCATCTGCAAACTTGGCCACCACGCTACCCACCCCTACTTCCAGGTCATTTATGAATAGGTTAAAGAGCACTGGTCCCAAAACGGATCCTTGGGGGGGGACACCCACTCCCGACATCTCTCCATTGTGAGAACTTCCCATTTACACCCACTCTTTGTTTCCTGTTTCTCAACCAGTTTTTTTAATCCATAGGAGGGGACTTCCCCTCTTATTCCTCTCATATTGCTGAGTTTTTCTCCAACCAGTCTCTAGGTGAGGGAACTTTGTCAGAAGCCTTTTGGAAATCCAAGTAGACAATGTCCACCGGGTTCACCCCATGTCCACATGCCTGTTTACACCCTCCAAAGAACTCCTAGTAAGTTTGTAAGACAGGATTTGCCTCTGCAAAAGCCATGCTGACCTCTTTCTCAGCAGGTCTTGCTTTTCTAAGCTATTGTTTATATAATTCTTCCATCTTTTAATGATAGATTCTACTAATTTACACAGGAACAGATGTTAAACTGGACTGGCTCTTGTAATTTCCCCGGTCCCCCCCCCCTAGATCCTTTCTTAAAGATTGGTGTGACATTGGCCATCTTCCAGTCTTCAGGGATGGAGCTCTGATTCTCAGGGATAAGTTGCATATGTAAAGTGTGAGTAACATCAGCAATTTCCCATGCTTGAGCTCTTTTAAGAACTCTTGGATGAATGCCAATCTGGGCCAGGGGATTTGAAGTAACATTTAGTTTATCAATAATGGCTGCCAGAACTTCTTCCTTGTCTTACTCACTATCTTCGCTAGTTCCTCTGGATCTCACCTCCTAAGAAGCTTTTCTGGTTCAAAGGTGCAGGAATGTTCCTCACCTCCTCTTGGGTGAAGCACAGATGCAAAGAAATTCATTCAGCTTCTCTGCAATCTCCTGCCATCTTTTAGCACACACACCCTTTGTTCCTTTTGTCATCTAACGGGCCTACACCGCTTCCCTTTGCTGGCTTCCCTAAGCTTTTGATGTAAAATTTTTGAAGAACTTTGTTTGTTGCTTGGTCTTGATGTTCAGCGAAGCCATGCGTTCCTCATAATCCTTTTTGGCCTCCCTCTTTACAGCTAACTTGCTTCTCTTTTGCCACCATTTGTGTCTCCCTCCTCATATTCTTTCTATCAGCCAAACTGGACTTCCATTTTCTAAAAGACATTTTCTTTTTTTTCTGATAATTCCTCCAACCTCTCTTTGTTAACCATTGCGAATTTGGCTTTCTTTTTGACTGGGTACTGCTCTTTTCTTAACCTGTGGAACTACATTCCCAGCTGAGCTTTTATTACTGTGTTTTTAAAATAACCTCCAAGCATCCTGGACAATTTTGGACTCTCCTTTGGATTTTCCTCCCTTTTCAGCTTCCTGCACACTCATTCTCCCCTCATCTTTGAGAAATTTCCCTTTCTGAAGGCCAGCTTAATGCTTAGTAACTTCACTTTAGTAGTTGCCACTCTGTTCGGCATGCTGAGATACTGAATCTGACAGCATTGTGGTCAGCTTGTTCCCCATCGGCTTCAACAACATACTGGACTTCCTGCACCAGGTCCTGGGTCCCACATAGAATTAGATCTAGGATCACCTCTCCCCTGGTTGGTTCTACAACCATCTACTCTAAGCCACAGTCATTTAGCATATCCAGGGAATGCTCTCTCCTACTTTCATGTGACCTGAACATGCATTTTTCCAGTTTATATGGGGATAGTTAAAATCACCCATTACCACTACATTTTTGTGTTTTGTTGGCCTCTCTAATTTCTTTTTTCCATCTCAGAATCCTCTTGTGCACTTCTTGGTCAGGGGGACGATACTATATTCCTAATATTAAACTATTAGTCCTTCTACACTCTGGTATTGATATCCACAGTGATTCTGTAGGGGAACCAGCTCCCATTGCATTGTCTATTTTATGTGATACTTATGCTCTCTTTTGATGTAAAGGGGATACTCCACCCCCCAATGCTCTGTCCTATCCTTCCTATAGAGCTCTGTAGCCTGGTATAACAGCATCCCACTTGGTTCTCCTCATTCCACCATGTCTCTGTAATGCCCACTAAGTATCAAAGTCCCTCCTTCAAAACTCTGTAGCTCTAGCTCCCCCCATTTTAGGTCGTAATGCTTCTACTATTAGCATAGAGACACCTGTAGTACCCCTTGTCTCCTGTCCTTAACCGGGGTTTTTTTGTGCTTTACCCTCAAGTCTTTTGTAGACACTCATCATCCTTGTCACATGCACATTGCTATGTTCCTCGCTTGTATCTGGTTGATTTAGAAAACCTCCTCTCTCTGTCTGCATCCCTATAGTTACTGTATTCCTAACCGAAGTCACCCTCAGCTCCTGTCGGCTTTCCCTCAGTGATCAGGGGTTTAAAAGCTGTTCTGGCCACCTTTTACGTAATCGTTGATGCCATGCAGCCTTGGTTCCTCTCTTGGTTAAGATGAAGTTCATCCTGTTTGTGGCCAGGCCTACCTTGTCCCAAAAGGTTCCCCAGTTCCTGGACAAATCTGAAAAACTCCTCTATGCTTTACACCACCTTCTCATCCACGCATTGGAGTATTCCCTGTATCTCCGCTTTGCCTAGTTTCAGCTCTGCCTGTGGAACGGGTAGCATTTCTGGAGAATGCCACCTTGGAGTGTCCTTGGACTTCAACCTGTTTCCTAGCAGCCTAAATTTAGCTTCCAGAACCTCCTGGCTAAGCATTTCCTTAAATGTCGTTGGTGCTAATGTGGACCACAACTGCTGGACTCCACTCCCAGCATCTGTCTAAAAAAGCTCTTATCTAGGACGGCAAGTGACAATCCTCAGCAACCTTCCGGCGACCAGGTGCAGGCAAGTCACTACATGCGGGGTCATCACTTCCCACAAACCCAACTCTCTACATTTCTAATGATCAGAATCACCCACTACTTAAGGAGCCTCCCCACCTCCCCGAGGGGTAATCCCCAGTGCTGCAGAGGATAGCTGCATCACCAGTTAAGGAAGGGATCCCATCTAAGGGAGCATCTTCCCCCACCTCAGGACTGGCACCCTCCATCCCTCAAGGCTCTGACATTCTCCATGACATCTGGAAGAGATGTCACCTCCTTGGGAGTGGGACCCGGCTGTTAGGTCCCTGAAAGCCTCTGTCTGTCACCCTCTCTGCCTCTTTCAGCTTTCTCCAGGTCTGCCACCTTTGGCTTCAAGAGAACGCACACGCTCCTGGAGTGCCAGGAGCTCATTGCAGCTTTAGGGCACACCTTAATGACTTCTGTCCCAGTGGCAGATAGTCATACATTGTGACACTCAGTAGTAAAAAACACTGGAAAGCCTCCCCATCCCCCTGCTGGCTTCTCTTCTGCCTTCATATCTGATTTGTTTAGATATTTAAATATTACGCTTTTAGTCACTGCCCCCCTGGAGCTATCTGCATGTACTATCTGTCAAATATGTCCTTATTAATTTAAAAAAAACAAAAAAATTAAATTAAAATTGAATTAAAATTCACTGTTAAAATACACTGTTTTAAAAGCTGTGGCTTTGAGAAAAGCCCTCCAAAATGAACACCAGCAGGTCACTCTGCTCTTCCTGGCCAAGTCTTCTTCCCACTGCTGCTACTCCTCTCTGCTGGTTCCAGAGACTGAACTAAAGCCCCACCTCTCAGGACAAAAGCCCCACCTCTCAGGACAAAGAGGAACAAGAGATGAACTCTGTTAACCCCTGTTAAGCCCCACCTTCCAGATTCAGCAGCCTTACAAGGAGAAAAAGAGATAACCCCTGTTAAAATACACTGTTTTAAAAGCTGTGGCTTTGAGAAAAGCCCTCCAAAATGAACACCAGCAGGTCACTCTGCTCTTCCTGGCCAAGTCTCTTCTGCTGCTACTAGAAAACTTACCTGCTTGGTTACCTGGAGAACATTCATTCTCCATAGGGAATGGATAGGTTACCTGAATGTCCTCCAGGTAACCAGGTGAACAGTAATTTATAAATCTGCCTTAAATTGGAATACTTCAACAGTTATTATACGGAACAGTGTGTACATGCAGCAGCAAAAAATGGCTCCCCTTTTTCTGGGGAGTACCATTTCACATTGTGAGAGGAGGCCTGTGAAGGTCTGACCCTTTAGGTACAAACTCTGTGCACTAGAAAAATAGCTTTCTGGGGAAATGGATAGACTGAACCCCTGTCCCTAGCATCATAATGGAGGGAACAAACAGGATACAGAGGGGAAGTGGCATATTCCAATGGTACAGTCAAGGACAGAAGAACTACTTGTTTATCTATTTATTGAAAATGTATTTCCTCTCCAGTGACCTGCTTGAGGTGGCTAATCTCAAGCCCTTGATTCTAAGTGTAGTAATCACAAGAGTTGCTAGTTCTGGGTTAGAAAATTCCTGATGATTTGGGGGAGGGGATAGAGCCAAGGATGGTGGGGTAAAGGGAGGGGAAGGACCTCAGTGAGATATAATGCCACAGAATTCACACCCTAAAGCAGCCATTTTCTCCAATGAAACTGATCTCTGTAACCTGGAGATCAGTCATAATTCTGGGAGATTTCTAGGCACCACCTGGAGGATGGCAACTCTAACTATAACACTTGGCCATGTACAGACCTCCAGCAAGCAATAACTGATACTTGCATAGGAGGGCATTGAGAAAACACATACAGGAAGAATATACATTTTGTTACCTCAGATATTAAAATAATTGACTGTAATTTGTTATGTGTAACTACAGATATATGAAACGATTTAATAAATGTGAAGGCAACCAACTTGTTGATTATATAAACTTTGGTTGGTTGTTGTTTTACAGTTGATTTGACTAGTGTTGACAGACAGACTACAGAAACGGAGGTGGAAAGCCAACAAAGGGCCAGCTCACTTGCTGCTATATTCCTTGAAAAAGTCAAACAGTTTGATGACTTTTTATGGCAAAGCAGACCAGAAGAAGATGAAAATATGGTATCTGTTTCCACAGATGTAAGGTGAAAAATACCAAATAGATGGCATGATTAACTTGTTCTTAAACCACTGCTGTGCAAATCTTGAGATATTCCCATCTCCTTTTTCTTTTTGTTTTGGCAGCCCACCACTTATTTCAGAGGAACTGAACATGAACCCCCATTCAACCAATCAGTTGCCAGGATGGTTTCAGAAGTTCACTGTCTTACTAAGGTAATGCTGTATTAGTGTGGTGCCTTGCTGTTATAAAATCTGAAGAATAACAATGGAAAAGGAGGGTGGGAAGCACAGCATGTGTTGCTATGATGGACGGGAAAAGATGTCATCCCTTTCTGTCAGTCACCAATCCCTTGTATGCTTGTTTGGTGTGTAGACAAAGCAACTAGCAAACAATCAGGACACATGAAATGCAAGAGGTGCCAGATGGGAATGGGCAATGAAGAAGAAAATATGTTAAGTGGTCAATTTCAAGACAGATAGGAATTGTGCCACCAGGGGGAGATGGGAAGCATCTTCTCTCTCAGAAGACTTTATCTGTCTCAGAGCTTGACTTTCAGGATAAACATGTAATTTAATGCTTTTAAAAGAAGACTGTAACTGTCTTGGAGCCTAACTAACCTGGGAAATGGGCCCCCAAAAATGGAGTTTCAAGAAGGAGCTTACACTTATACTGTGATATTCCTAAGCTTGTGGAAAGGCAAAATTCTTACCTCAAGTGCTCAAAGATTACTTGATATTTGGCTCTCTGCACCCAGGAATTGACATCTGAAATATTGTATGGGTGAGCTCAGCAGATGTTGTGTGTTACACCTGTGTCTGGAACCAGGAAGGACTCCTGTGATGGGCCGGCAGGCAGTCCCGGTCCCAGACATTCCTGCAAGGGGGGACAGCGGGCCCACTGGCCCGGATGCCTCCCTGAGGAAGCCAGACAGTCCACCTACCTGCCCAGCTGGAACCGGCTCCCCTGACAGACCCCAGTGCTGCAAGAGCCCCAACGAAGGATGGGGCTGGTGCACCAGAGTCTCATCAGGAGGACAGGGCAGCAGCCCAGCAACAGAGGAAGCGGGGGCAGGGCAGCCCATCAGCCAGCATTCCGGCCTGAGCAGGAGGGGCAGGTCTGGCATTAGGAGCGAGGGTGTGGGGCCAGGGAGGGCCCGGAGCAATGCAGAGCGAAGGAAGGAGATGGCAGGGCTGAAGTCCAACAGACCAAGGCAGGGCTAAGGGAGGCCTGGAAGCCAGTGGAAGAGGGGCAGGGAGGACCTTAGCAGTAGGGTCAGTTAGCAGTAGGGTCAGCCCGCCAACCTGTGACTGAGAAGACTCACACAGCTCAAAAGCTCCCCGCCCATTGGGAGCCAGGAATAGGAGGAATGGAACCAGGGCTCAGCAGAGCCCCGGGGAGCTGGGGAGCCACAACCTGTAAATAGTTCCAGGCTTATTTGCTGAACATCCTTATCCTCCTGTCCTAGAAACTTTTAAAAAGTTACTTTTTCACTGTTTCCCTAATGTCTCATCTGAAATAACTGCATTTAGAAGCCACTTGAAACCAATCTATCCTGGGAATGGCTGAATTGGAGACCACTTTGGTCAAACTTTACATCACGCTACTTCATATGCCATTTAAAACTCCAACCTTCTCAGCTGCCACCAAGTCCAAGACCAATTACTACATCAGTGTCACAGGAGCTTAGCTTGGACATCAGAACTTTCTCAGTTCTACTTACCTCGCAAGGTGTGCGTAGTAGGGAGGCAAAAGGAAAGCAATTGTAAGCCACTTTGAGAATCCTTAAAGGTAGAGAAAAAGCGGGGTATAAAAACCAACTCTTCTTTAAACTGTTTCTTGCCTTTAATGGCCCTTGTAAGATCAGAAAGGCTGGATCCAAATTTTGAAAATAAATAAAAAATAAAACAAAAATGATTAATCCCTTGCCTATCTTCTTTCCACACCCCTCCTGAAATGCCTAAATATATGCAAATATACATAATTGAAGTGAACTAACATTCTTTCTATACATTCGTCTCATTCGTCTCATTCTTACCTTTGCTGTTGCCATTATGTCAAGTTTTAGTTTGTAAACTCTTTAGGGCTATGAGACTTATGCTATTTTGTGATTTCTGAGTAGCTTCCTAATCATGACTGATAACACCTCGACATTATACATCTAATACGGTTAGTTTCGGAATGAACCTGTGTTTTAACATACACAGATTGTGCAACCTGCCTTGGGATATATTTGATGAATGGGATAGAAAAACTTGCCCTGTATTTGAAGGGCAGAGTAGAAATCCAATAAACAAACAAACGAATATATATGATAGCACTGAAACTTTTTTATCTCCATTGCCTGTTTACAGGTGATCATGTATAATGATCATTCTTGTGGTTTCATTCTACGAAATACATTGCACAGGGTTCAAATAAAAAAAACAGAATTATAACGTTTCAAGCATTATATTCAGTGGTGTTATTTCTTCTTGCTTCAGTCGGCAGGTCTCCAACAATGTTCGCGATCTCTCAGCTTTATTAATCCGTGGATGTGAAGCTCTTCTAATGTCTTTGCTAATTGGGTTCTTATATTATGGGCATGGAAAAACCAAGCTGTCTATTCAGGATACATCTGCACTTCTATATATGATAGGAGCCCTGATTCCTTTCACTGTCATTTTTGAAGGAATAACAAAGTGTAAGTTCCATTGTTATTACTGAAAGTGTTTTCAAGAGATTGAAAAAGGAAAATTCAACAAACAATAGCACTGAGACACTGTGGTGAGTACCACAAGAGGATTATTTATGTTTTATGTTGTAGGTTACTCTGAAAGAATTGTGCTCTACCAGGATTTTGAAGATGGACTGTATCCCGTTGGACCATACTTCTTTGCCAAGGTAACTGGTTCCAGTGTACCTGTACTTGATTTCTATAAAGAAGTGTCACAAAATTCAAGCATTGCCTAGTCAGCTTTCATGTCCAGAATCCAAAATATAGCAAGTTGCATTTCTCTATTTCTACTTCTACTTGAGTCTTGCAAAGTGCTTGTAAGCTACATAAAAGATAAAGATATAGTTTTAGAAGGTAGCTGTGTTAGTCTGTAGAAGAAAGCTTTGACTTTTGAAAACTCAAGACCTGGAAAGCTTGTTGGTATCTAAGGTACTACTGCACTTGAATCAAGCTATAAAAGCTAAAGTAAAACAAAATAATCGTTGTATGTCCAAAAAAGAAACTCTACCCTTCTTCAGCCCTTTTTCCGCTTTACCTTGTTTAACTTTGTTAACATTGATTACGGTCCCACCTCTGACCTGAATTTTTGCTGTTTTGTATGTCCCAGATATACTGCAGTTTTGTAACATGTGCTTGCATCCTAAATGTAATATATCAATACTTGGGCATCAAAACTCAGTTGGATCCTGGAGAATACAGGATCTGAGTTTTAGAATGAGTGAATTTTATCATTCATAAGAGTGTATCATAATACCAGTGGTCCATCTAGTCCACATTGATTTGGACTAAATTTCACACCCTTATTTCTTGGTAATCTCCATAACATAGGTTAGACTCCCAGTTTTGTTCATAAACTACCTAAAATGGCTTATATATCCTAAAGGGTAGACAGTATCTGTCTCTTCCCTTCTTTCCATCTAATTGGCACAGATGTCTTTAGAATTTTGGCATGCCAAGTGTGTGTAAGTGTGTGTATATTTGTTCTTATAACTGGGTTATCCAGTTCTTATGGCTTGTGGTCTACCACAATTTTTTATAGGACAACCATCATTTTTTATGGCTTAGACCATTCAAAATCTTCCCAATTCAAATTTAGTTTTTTTCTTCATTCCAGTGCTGGTACATTACAGACTAACTGTTGCTCAATTGGTCCACACTTTGTGCAGCTGAATAATCTGCTAATCAACACCAAACTGTTTTCAGACTGTTCACTTTCAACTCTTCTCTGCATGTTCAATACAGTGGTATCCGTGTGTGTGTTTGTGTGTGTAAATTATCATCGAGCTGCAGCAAACCTAGTAGGGTTTTCAAGACAACAGAGTAACAGAGGTGGTTTGCCATTCTCTTCCTGTGCATGTTGAACCTAGTATTCCTTGGTGGTCTTTCTTCGAGATCTGACGAGATGCTAGCCTGGGGCATCTGGATGTAGTTTACATCAGTGTTCATCAACATTGTTCTGGATCGCACCTATGCCTTTTCAGAGAGAGAGAGAGAGAGAGAGAGAGAGAGAGAGAGAGAGAGAGAGAGAGATGAAAAAGGCATAGGTGTGATCCACCTATACACACACACACACACACACAATGATGGGATTCTGTACACTGTACTTATATACAGTGATGGGATTCAAATAATTTAACAACTGGTTCTGGTGGTGGGATTCTGCCAAAGTGGTGCGAACCTGCTGAATCCCACCACTGTACATATATAGAGAGAGAGGGAGAGGGAGAGATTTACAGTCTGCAGTGAAACTTGAAAGAATTTCTCCTTGCACAATACTTTGGGGCTTCGTCTATGGAACCTACTGAATTTTTTATACTTCCTTTCCTTCCTTATACAGGTTTTAGCGGAACTTCCAGAGCAGTTTGTTCTATGCATAATTTATGGGGTTCCCATCTATTGGCTGGCCAATCTTAGTCCTGAACCAGAACATTTCTTTCTTAACTTGCTGCTTCTTATACTTGGAACTGGCTGCGCCCGAACAATGGCACTGTGGGTATCTGCGCTTCTGCCAACAATGCAGATCTCAGCCTTCTTTGGCAATGTGTTGTACACAACATTCTTTCTAAGTGGTGGCTTCTTGATAAGCTTGCAAAACCTATGGACAGGTGAGCCGAAAAGATCAGATCCACAGAAATCAAAAAAGAATACGTACACACCAGGGAGGAAAAAAAATAACTAGTGTAGGGCTATCAGACTTTGTGCTTCCTTTGATCCTTACCTAATTGTAACATCCATGTGGGGTGGGAACGTTCACAAAGGGATTGTAGGCACAGAATCCAATGTGTGTGGTTGTTTCTCTAGGTGAAATCTAGAAACTGATCCCAGGATTTGAGCCTACACATACTAGATTAAAAGCACATTTACACCACAGTGCATTATTGTAGATATGGAAAACAGCCTGTTAATGCTAGGTGGAATAACATGTTTGGCTTTCTTAAAGCCTTCATATACCACATGCTACACTGAACTCCTCTACCCTAGAATAAAAGTTATCAAGCATCAGGCCAACTTGAGCAGGATGCAATGCTATCAACGTGGTATGTGCAACCAGGACTTTACCTGTTGTTCCTGAAAACCATGGAAACACAACCTGAACAGATCATATGTAGTGTTTTTAGTGATTCCACAAATTACGACCCATTGGACAGGCTTAATTAGTGTGGAAAACCCAATAATGTCTATTTTGACAAACTGGTGTTGATTTTTGTTGTCAATAATTGTTTTATGGGACTGTGTTTATGTTGAATTAAATTGCTTCAGCTTTACTATTTGTATTTTTTACAGTTCCATCGTGGATATCTAATGTGTCTTTTGTCAGATGGTGTTTTGAAGGCATGATGCAAGTTCAGTTTACAGGACTCACATACACTATGACGTCTGGGAATTTCACTTATCCTGTTTCTGGGAAACTAGTAAGTTACATTTTCTCTAGATCAATATTTGGAGATATTTCATAACTTTAAATATAATATTAAATAACATAATATTTAAAATATGCATCTCAGTTAACAGGACGGAATAAGTCCTACTGGACCGCACTCTATTTTGAAACTTAAGCATTATTTGCTGAATAGCAACTGGTAACATGCTTATATTTTGCTGCAACAGCAGCAGTATTTATGGCTAGGATGCCAGTGCCTTCACAATCAACAGGCAGTGTTAGAAATATATCAATTATCAGAAGGTTCTATTTTAATGTATACTCAGTAACAAAGCCCATCAAAGCATTTATATTGTATAAAGGTGGTGGTATGTTCCAATTATATCACCTACTGTGACCATTTGCTTTATTTCCTGAAGGACAGTGGATCTTGGTACCTACTGGGGCAGGTGGGGTGGAGGGTAGAATAGTCCAACCTATCCTCCTCATTTTGTAATGGTACCAAAAACATTTAAATGCTGAAGTAGAGTCTATAACCAGATGGGCAGCAAGCCCTTTCTTCATAGCCCAGATGCCCCCCACCTGCCTCTTTTGCATTCTGGCTAACTATCCTCTGATGCCTCTAGTGGTACATGCTGATCCCTAAACTTTAACTGTTCCTGTCAGCAGTGCCTGTTTGCACTTTGCTTTTAACATGCCTGTCAAAAGAGGAGATACAGACACTTTTGTGTTTTATTTTGTTAAAGAAACAATAATTTCCTTTACCACACCTCAGCAGTGAATTAACTGGAAAACAGTGTTTAGAAACTGTGCTGAGAACCTCCTAAATGATGCACTCGTCAAGGGAAATGTCACAGTTCTTGCTATGACTGTCAATCATAACTGGAGAGCCTCTAATCTGAAAGCTAGGAGATACCTACCACAAACAGTGGACAGCATATGGAAAGGAAGACAAGAAACAAAATGAAAATTAGTTTGCTTCTTTCCGACTGGAATGATATACTGAAGGTGCTTTTAACTTGCTTGTTTTGTTGGTTGGTTAAATCATATGGCTGTTTCCGCATAGCCAGATTTGCGGGGCTGCATCGGCATGATTTATGCTGATGCAAGCCCTGGGGCCATTCGCACGAATGGCCCCACGGGCTGTGCAGCTGGCAGAGCAGGCTCTGCACAGCCACACAGCCCCCTAAACAGCTTCTTACACCTTTTTTTTTTTTTCACTGAGCTTCCGTCATCTCTGAGGAGTGCTTTCAGGGATCACGCTTCCAACCGGCCAGATCAACGGCTGCAGCGACGGAAGCCAAGAAGCATGTCCCCTGGCCTCCTCAGAATGACGGAAGCCAGGAGAAGGTAAGAAGTCGTTTGAGAGCGGCGCAGGGAATACGCCGGCTTCCACCCGCTGCCGTTCACTTGGCAGCAGATGGAAGCTGGCGTATTCCAAAAACCTTGCCCCCAAGCAAGGTTTGAAATTGGCATCTTTGCGCCACTTGCAGGGGGGGGGGGTGAGGACGGCGCTGCTTCAATGCAGCAGCACCTCCTGTGTGAACAGCACCCCAGGGAGGGTGTTTTTTCCGTCCCTAGGATGCTGTTTTTGGCTGTGCGGAAATGGCCTCTGTGAAGGGGCTGTGGCTCAGTCTCTACCATAAGGAGAGTTTGCTGACTCTCAGAGCAGACAACACTAAATTACAGGGGTGAAAGGTAGTAGAAGGCCAAGAAGGCCAGTATAGTTAAAAAAAAGAATGCTGGTAAGAAAGTGGCTAAAGTTCTAACTTCCTCCTTCTGCTTTGAGGTCTCCAACAGATTACAGTATGGGGAAGAAACCAAAGTTACTTTTAGCACTGTAAAAGGTAGTTTCATAAGTTTAGAAGATATAGCATAGAGTCTGCTTACATTTACTGAGGGAACACTGTTATCTTGCCCTTAGTGCATTGCTTTTTCTAACTTCAGTAACCCAGTTCCTATTGCATTGATTATTGGATGTTTTATCTTGTCTGACTATATTATTTACTATCATGTGATCTTCTTTGAGACTCAGTGAGAAAGGGGGGAGGGGCTATTAATAACGTACATAAATAAACCAGACAGTGGAACACACAACATGTGTGCCTGATGCTATCTTCAATCAAGCAACCCCTTCTACTGCAGCTGCTGTAACATGTACATGCTCTAACAACAATTGTCTTCAGTCTGTTGTTTTATTCATGTTTGTGCATATTAATCCATCAGTTGATTGGAATTCAAGGAATTGAATACAAGTTGTTTTCAGCAGATGACACCCATATTTCAAAAGCTGTGATGTAATATCTTTGCTTGCAGGTGCTCCAGGCAATGGATCTAGACTCTCAACCTCTCTATGCAATATGCCTCATCTTGGCAGGCATAAGCACGGGATTCTTGATTTTATACTATTTATCTCTCCGATTCATTAATCAGAAATCAAATCAAGACTGGTAGCAGCATGACATACTTAAATATGATGGAAGCAGAAGAAAAGAAGATTCACACGTATATATATTAAACACCTGATCCAACTCACAATACAAAGACATCTCACAATTAACTGTTGATTTTTATCAAAACACTATGGCAAAGGTGCCTTTTGAACGAAGTATTCAACAATGCAATTATTCAGATATGCCACCAGATGGCAGCAAGATACAGCTGGTTGGGTGCTGAACTCCTATGTTTGGAGGATTTTTCTGGTAGATGAAGGAGGCAGCTAGGTATCAAGGCAAGACTTAGGGGTTATATAATATTACAGGTTTATATCAGTGATTAGATCCCTGCACCCTGCATATAGACATACACTTCTGAAAATGGGATATTATTCTAAGAGCCTTTGAATAAGCTATGCAAATCAGATGAACCGAAGCACACAGTAGAGGTCATTTCAATATTTATTATTATCTATATTGTATATCAATTCCATTACGTCACATATATGAAGAGTGAAAAAGACTTGTTGGAAGAACACCTGCAAGTAAGAGTACTTTGATCTGGTGTAAACTAGATTTTATTCCAAGAGAGCTTTAATATAGGTTTTGAGCCCATACGTTTGATTTTGTTTAATGTATTCCTGATATTCAAGTAGTTTAATTTTTTTTGTACTGTCAGTTATTTTGCCCATTGCTCGAAATATGTGATTACCAAGAATGTGCTGTGATCAAGGAGATCCCTGGTTCAAATATCAGGTTTTCTGTGAATTCTTAGCCAAAGTACGCTCTCTCAGTCTCCTATCTGCACAGGAATGATAATATTACTGGGCTACTCTACAGGTCTGTTGCAAGGATTCCAGTTAGATATCTGTGTGATTCAACTTGAATACTGAAGGCTATATCTATGAATGGTAAGTATTATGGCTGTGCTGCTGGAAAATTAGGGAAGAACAGTAATGAAATGGTGTAAAATTCTACTGTAACCCACAAGTTTACAGCAGGAAGTAACTTGAGGCCATAGAAGATATTAGGAAAGAAATGTCCACATTCGACTAATTTATTTGCTTATTGTTAATGTGCAGAAAGAGCATTTCTTAGAAAATTATTAAAATAGTCACTGTCTGTATTTGGAAATATTCCTGAAAACAAGATTATGAAAGATAATAAAGCATATTCAGTTTAAAATCTTTTCCCCAGAAGTTTGCTTGATTGTGATCATGGTGACCAGGCTAATACAGAGTACCAGGAAAATACAAAGACTTAATTACAGCAAGTTAGATTAGGTCCGATATAAACGTGCATCAGTATCAGTGCCCACCTTTATATAGTGATGTTCATCTTGAATTCACTGACCTGACTAGACAGCAATTTTGTTGTCTGTGGGAATGAGGACTTCCAGCAGAGCCACCACGAACATTTAGAGGACTATGGCTGGACTTGGTGAACCATCTTGGGCATTTTAAATACAGGGACAACCTGTAAATAATGTAAATCAAACAAATAAGCAAGTTATTTGGGTAAGAAATAAGCCCTCCTGTGCTGAATCTTAACTTCAGATGAACACCAATGAAGCTGCCTTATGCTGAATCAGACTATTGGTCTATCAAGGGCACTGTTGTCTGCTCTGGCTGACACCAGTTCTCCAGAGCCTCAGACTGAAGTTTTATTCGTGGTCTGGTACCTGATCCTTTAGACTGCCAGAAAATGAACCTGGGACACCCTGCTTGCAAAGGAGACACTCTCTCACTAAGCCAGGCCACTGTTGTATCCACCATGTGATTAGATCCAGGATGTGATGGATCTAATTGATTAGTTTCATTTGTAAATTCTATAGAAGGTTTGTGCTTGCATTTTTCTCAGATGGGCCCATCAAGCACCTCTGGACTGATTACTTGCATGAGTATCCCTGATACAGATACAAAATAAAAGTTCAAATTACCAAATAAAATAACCAAATGACAGAATCAAAAGAAGAACTAATAAACTGTGATTCATTGTAATTCAGCAGGTTTCAAGGATAAACCATATGCTTGAAATAAAAGGGATTAAGTCATTGGATCAAATCAAGAATTCCTCATCTTGCTAAATATAAGCATGAAACAAAAAGCTAAATAGCACTTGTTTTGATGAATTCAGAAATCCCTTTCAATATTAGCACTCACACAGAGGAATATTTAAAAGTGGGTTGTTTTAATGCATTCTTTATCTATGTCTAACCTTTGATGTCTACTCTTACATTTTATTGCACTGGTACATAAAGAGGATATGCTGACTGTTGCACCAATGTCGTTCTGTGCCAGAAAGTAGACTCTTCTGAAATGTGGCCTTGAAGGCAAGTTATACGGATACTGTAGGGTGCCTCTTTCCCTTGTATTTCTCTGTAAGAAGAGCTTTCCAGGTAGAAGGGGCAGGACTCATGCCTACCTTAAAACCATAGGCTTTGATATGGGATAAGTTTACAGCCATGTTGGTGCAAAGATATGTCATCACAAGGTAGTACCTTTTCTTCGGATCAACCCAATGATGCTTAGTGTATCAGATTTCAGGTTCCCTAAAAACTAGCCATTAGACCAGGTGCTACAAAAAATGGTGGCAAGCCAAAAAAGTACTAAAAGGGTGTGGCCAAGTCCAGCCAGTGTGGAGAAGCTTTCTTTCTATCCTATCCAATAAGGAACCATTATGAACAATGTATAGATGCCTTTGGTAATGTTGTCTTTTGAATTTTGTCTTATATAATTTGAATGTACTCTTGGAGCATGCTCAGTGATGTAGGAGGGCCTTAAAATCAAGAGTGGAAACCAGAGCAGCATAAACAGACTAGACAGTTTTTCCTGAGGGGAAGATAACAGAACTGGCTTGGTATACCAGAAGAAATATTGAAAAAGCAAGCTCATTTAATTTCTGAAGGAAAAAATTTCCTTGAAGAGTGATTCTTACAGTCAGTTTGATTCTGTATTTTCCAATATGCTTTTCTATGTAAATGTAAAATGTGAAAGGAGCTAATCTTTTAAGAGTTTTGAAATTGCTTGGCTTCCTTTTTATTATAAAGGTAAGCCAGACATTTTTCAGTTCTTATGGCCTCATTAAACTGTCAAGATGGTGGGTTCCTGTTTGATTCTTAATTATTCCTTTTTATTATATTTAAGACACTTAATTTTTTTTTAAAAAACCTTGATTTATTCTTCTGCATAATGATCTGTTGTGATTAGAAAGGGATCTCTTTTCTACTGTGCTGGAGTTTCCAGGCTGTATATTGGCAACTCAGTTCTTTTCCCTCTTCTTCTTCTTCTTCTTCTTAAAATCTCTTTTCAAAGATTAAATTTTAGGCTGACTCTCTGTTGTGAATGTAATTTGATATATTTTTAAAGGGGGGAGCATAACGAAGAGGAGGAGGAAAAGACAACAGGGTAAATTTGAAGCCACAAAGCGGCATTCTGAATTCAAGGGCCATACGATAACAATATAACCATAGGCTTTAGCTCCTCCTTGAGAGTTTCCTTCCTTTTATGAAATGTCAGGCGCTTGACATTGCTTAAACAGCTTTCTTTTTAACATTTTAAAATTCCACCCTCTCAGCGTTCTGCAGAAGGAACGAAGCAGTGTGAGTGTTTCAGGGGTGGTGTTATGACAAGAGGAGATGTATATACAATGGGATTCAGGGAGATCAAAGCTACAACAGCATTATGGGACTTTAGAACAGAGGGTTCTCACAGGAGGCGGCCATGCACATACTATTCCATTCAAAACATGCACCAGGTTTCGTATTCTTTCCATCTCTATCCCAGTGAGCACCGAAAGACAGCACAGTGATCAGATTCAAGCAGTAGCATCACAAAACATTTATATTCTGCAAAAACAAGATATAACTATCTTGCTTTTGTCCTGGAGATTCATCCTGGCTTCAAGAGTCTTCAGGGTGTCAAGTCTATAGTTGCTCTTTTATTAAAATTATCAATAAAAAGACCCAGTGAGGTAGCACTGTTGAGGCTTAGGTAGAAAGTTAGCAGTAGCAGCTAAGGGTGGTGATTTTGGATTTTCTCTTTACCACCTCTCCCCACCCAAATCTGTGGTGAGCAGAGAAGCACTGGAACAGAATGCTGGACTCCAGCATACAGCATACAGTTCCAATGCCCCCACCCCACCCGGCACTTCTCTAGTCCATCTTCTCCCGGTCACTTCTCATGTTCTCTTAGACTTGGCAAGGGGTGGGTGAGGAAGAGAACTGAATGCTGAGCTTGGAGCCGTAGAACTCAGCATTCAGTTGACTTTCTCTGCACTGCAGCTTCTCAAGTCCATGTGGTCTTGAAAAGCCACGGTAGGAAAAACCAGTACCTTTTGTATTTGGGTTTTAAAAGCATGAACTAATAAAGCCAAATAATGCTGATGGGTATTGAGTTTATTTGGTTTTAACAAAAAGTTCTGGGTTTTAAAAACCTCAACCCAAAATGCACTAAATAAAAAAAATTGTGCTCCCCCTAGTGGCAGCACATTTCAGCTGCTTTAAGTTTTAGATAAGAAGGAAAAGTGGGGAAAAGTACCGTAAGTATATGGGATGAACAATGAAGAGTTTCATCAATTGAACCACTGGAGATATACGGCTTAAACTGGGTTGTGGGATATGACTGCAGGGACATGCGGATAAGGTTGCTGAATCCTTTTTCACCTGTAGATTTTCCTTTCATAGCAAATTCTTTGAAGTCCTCTACACAGACCCTGGGGTGTGTGGAATTGTATTGTATAGCCTGATATTGTCAGATCTCAGAAGCTAAGCTGTGTTGGTACTTTGAAGGGAGATGTCTGAGAAAGACTCTCCAGAGGAAGATGATGGCAAACCACCTCTGCTTAACCACTTGCCTTGGAAATTCCACCAGGGGTCACTACACAACTTGACAGCACTTTACACACACATAGGCAGGCTATGCTGTTGGACTTGGGGAAAAGAGCCTGGAAGGAGAAGCAGCATGGAGAGTGTCATGCCCCCAGAGAAGCTCTTACTATTTCTTATTAAGTCTCAGTTGTTCCTATAATTGCAATGGGTTTTTTTCTGACGTTGGAATCAGATGCCTATGACATTCTGACTAATTTTTTTAAATTAAATTAAATTGCAAATTCTAATACAATGATGCAACCTAGATCCTCTGAAGATGCCAACCACAGATGCAGGCGAAATGTCAGGAGAAAATTCTACTAGAACACGGCCATACAGCCCAGAAACCACACAACACCCTAGTTATTTTTGTGCATTGGGTTTTTTAAAAGTTTCCTTCCTTTCTTTTCTGTTTTGAGGAAGGTAGACTCACTCTTTTGCCAATAGTTTTATTGGGCTTTTCATTTTTTAAACAGAGCTCCCCCCCCCCCCGACTCCAAAATGACAGTATTTTTGTTGTCAACATGTTCATGCACTCAGAGCTTCATGCACTCAGCTGTGGGTGTGCAGCTCTCCCTTTAATTCAAGCTCTGTTCATTTCATGATTACGCCTTTTAACCTGCTGGGTCATATGCCAGATCACCCACCTGCATGTACTGGTGGACCTGACCCAATGCTGCAAATAAAGTTTAAAGGCATTTCCTCTCTCTCTCTCTCGCTCTCTCTCTCTCTCTCTCTCTCTCTCTCATATATCCCTTTGACTTCCGGTTGAGCCAACTGATTCATTAACTACTTGTTGACTTGATTTCCTACTACAGGCTGCCCTACCTAAAGTCCCACCTACTGTTGCCAACCCTTCCAGGATCCTTGGTAGTCACCAAAGCAACCCTTCACCCTGCTTTCAGCTTGCTTTTCCCTATGTGTGCTTCACTTCTGTGAAAACGCTTGTTCAGTGTGCAGTTGCCTCGCAATCATGCAAAACCTTTCCGGACTTCATTGGGAAGAAAGGGGAGGGTGGAATTTGGGAACTTTGCCATTATTGTAATGGACTCAGGGGGGGCACCCACTACAAAGATCTTGGAAAAGAAATGCCATGTGTCTTCTTGTGTCTTGGATACATTGTGGGGGGAGGTAGATGGGAGTTCAAAACTTCATTGTATACTGTAATATCCTTTTTATATGTTATACTTGATTTCATTACCCCATTGTATAACCCTTGATTCTGTATTCTTGCCTGCATTCATTGCTAGACCACAATGCCACTGCTATAATTCCTTTATGAATTGTTCTATGGTTTTATTATTAATGTTATTGTTAGTTATATATGCTTCAGCTATAGGTGAAGTTTGATAGTTACAATTATTATGTAATTGTATAAGGCATTGTGTTATGGTTTAGTATTTCTATTTAAATATCAGTTTTGCCTGCAGTTTATAGCTTAAAAGTGAAGTTTATTAGGTATGTTAGCAATTGTTGTTGGACCTGTTAATCATTCCCATATTCGTTTGTGAATTGTCAGTTGAATATTTGTGTTATTTATTTTAAATGACCTCTAAGGCCTGAGAAACTTATTCTGCCCATCACCATCTGTTTCACCCCTAAATTTGGGTTTTCCTTAATTTGGCCTGTAGGACCTCCCTCCCACTCTCTCTATGGTGGTCTTCCTCCTCTAAACCTTCCTCCTCTCACTTCTTGATATGGATCCCAATACAAGGTACAGTAAGTGAATTAGGATGGTGCCGGACATCACTGACTTCATTGGGGGGATTTTTGCCAGTCAGACGTGAGGTGGGATGGAGCCCCTCTTTTTAGGAAGCAATGTTTTTTCTTGTCAAACTTCCCCAGTAGGGTGCCCTAGCAGTGCAGACCAAAGATGGAAACTATCTCCTGTATTGGTTCAATGGTACCGATAGG
Source organism: Sphaerodactylus townsendi (assembly GCF_021028975.2). Classification (NCBI taxonomy): domain Eukaryota; kingdom Metazoa; phylum Chordata; class Lepidosauria; order Squamata; family Sphaerodactylidae; genus Sphaerodactylus; species Sphaerodactylus townsendi. Next base: position 50,816,102 of record NC_059425.1, on the reverse strand, counting down.
GAGAAGGTCTGCCTGGGCATGTTTCCCTGCCAGCCACTAAAACGCATAACAGCCTCATCTTTTCTAAAGCAATCATTAAAGACAAAGCCTAGCCTGAGAAAAGCAGTCCTCCACCTTGGTTCTACAGCATACCTGCCTCCAGTTCAACAAAGAATATTCTAACTAATGCAATCAGGGTCTATTCTTCAAAACATCAATCCTATCTTCCTTTTCCTAACTAACCTCTAGGAAAGACCACTTTCTTTTGAATCAGAAAAGCTCCAGAGTTATGATTTCCTTTTAAAAAACACCCTAAAATTTAATCATTTCTGGACACTCCCTGGACTTGAGCCTTCAAATCAAGTGTCCACCTCATTGTTCTCCTTCCGAGCAGAAGAGTCATCTTTCTTTTGGAAGATTAAGCACTCTTAACATAGCTGGAGGACCAAATTTTCCTATATATTAGCTGCCCTCCTTGCAGCCAGTGCTCAGTGTTGCTTGTAGTCGTGCCCGTGAGGTCAGCGCAAGAACGAGACGAGACACGGTGATAACATCTGGTGGAGAGCGCCAGCAGCGGGAGCGCGGGTGTCCGTGTTCCTAGCGACTCTCCCGCGTGCTGGTTCTTGGCACCTTTTATTATGATTCTAGCGGGGGCGTGTAGGAGGGCGGAACGGGGGGATTCCGGGAGAGTGGGAGAGCGGGAGACTGAGAGATCATCATGTGATGCATGATCTCACCTGGCTGCTACGTGCGGAGAGGAGCATCAGCATCTGGGCCTAATCCTCACCTGGGGGCAAGACCATTGTCCCTTTGTCCGGGACACCCGGTGGTTGTGAGCCAGGTAGTTCATGACCCGTGACTCATCGGGGGATGAGGGGTGGGGGAGCGGTGCGACCAGAAGGCCGTAGGAGCGCCGGTGTTCCAGCGCTCTACTTACGGTGCTGCTGGGTCAGCAGTTCATCCCTACAGTTTCTGGACTGACTCTGGTCTAGTACACCTTGTCCATTGTTTTAGTTACATTATGGGCCAGCTGCTGTCACCTGTTTCTTTGTCACCTGGCATTGAACTCTGCTTCTTGGACCATTCCCCTTCTAGATAAAGTAATTATAACCTTTCCTTACAAAACCCTGATTAATTTCAGACCTATCCCCTCAACTCTATACCCTAGGACTGTGTGAATCTTCCGTGAGTTGCATTTACCATTTGTGTGCCTGTATGTTTATTATTTTAACTTTTTAAAATAAAATTGTTGAACTTTTACTTCTGACTGACTCCTGTGGATTTCTGAGGACAAAACCTAAGGTAAACAAAGGTGGTAAAGATCTTATGGTTTCCCCCTCTTGGAAAAGCAAGGTGTGTCCTACTAATTCCTCACTCTAAAAGGGACAGACCTTACCATTTGTAGCTTCCAAATACTCTTCAAAGACAGCCTCATGTAGAGTGCATTGTAGCATTCTAATCTAGACTTACCAGGGGATGCATCACAGTAGCAAAATCTTTCCTGCCCTGGAAGGGCCATAGCTGACACACCAGTTGAAGCTAGTGAAAGACACTCCAGACCAACACACCACTTTTTTTTACTGTGTAGTTTTTGATTCTGTAGTTTCCATTTGCAACTCAGCAAGAAAGACAGTTTGTAGAGGAAATAATAAGATGAATCTTTCATAATAGCTTTCACAACTACCTGTATTCACACTGTGCCAAAAGCCATTTTAACAGGGTGTTACATCTGAAAATCTGTTGCCCAGTGCTTGTGGGCCTATGGAGCCTTAGAACAAACTAGAGACTCTTTCTCACTGTGTTTTGTCTTGACTTTTCTGGTTGAGGCCTAGACCTAAATTTCTTGTGGCAATTTCATCTTGCTATAACCTGGGTTCATTGGTGCAGAACATTAACTTTTTATCTCTAGTTGATTTAGATCCCTAGGTTATCCTCATGGTCTCATTGCACTGGCTACTTTAAAAATCTAAGCTAAAACTCAAAAGGAATGTAGGTTGTGTGACTGACAGACCATTTTCACGGGGCTTGCCAAGCAGAGTGGGGCTATCACATGGAAAGTCTTCATGCCAGCACCAACAGCATAGTTGTGTCAATATGGAGAATTTCCAGATATTATAAGACAGTGAAACAAAAACACAAATACATCAAGTATCTTAGTGAAACAGAACAAACTTTTCATACAGAATATTCCAGATCCAACCTATGGTGTATCCAATGAAAAATAATCAAGAATCATAGCTGGAAAGACTTTGCCTAAGACCTGAGAGTCTAAGAATGGCCCAGCTGGATCCGACCCATGGTCACTCTAGCTCAGCATTCTAGTGAGCCCACAAGCAGGGCATGAAGGTAACACTCCTGCTTTTTGCTCTCTTCTCAGCAAAATGGCATTATGTGTGTGTGCTATGAAATTACAACTGAGTTATAGTGGATTGGGAGAATTCTGAGAGAACTGTCATTGGCCCAAGGTTACCCAGCAGGCTGCATGTGGAGGAGTGGGGAAACAAATCTGGTTCTCCAGATAAGAGTCCACCACTACACCCCCCTGGCTGTGGAAGGGGCATTACATTTTAAAATATCTCCAAGGAGCTTCCGCCAAGGAGCTTGTGGTTCTCCTTTCCTTAATTTTATTATCACAGGAAGTAGTTTAGGCTGTGAGAGATGTCCTGTTCAAAAGATACATTGTGGGTATTCATGTGAATGACCTTACGTGTACACAATGTGTGTTTCACTGCATATATGGCTAGGCTAATGTCATCTAGTTAGCCTCACGGGTGAATGGATCTCTTCCCACTAACTGTACTGATGACAGTCACTGAAATGGGAAAGATTCTATTTTTGGCCTCTTGGCAAAACAATCATTGAAAAAAGTCTTCCCTGTAAATAAGTATGATTTCCCTTATCACCACTTAATATGGAAGTGAATTCAATAAACTTCTCTATAAATGAGGCCTTCAGCATTATTACATTAGGTATATCAATTGTCTGATATATTGAAAGACAGGCTTTGTTTTTGTTTTGTTTTTAAGCTGTTTATTTGAGAGTAAAATTTATTCTAACACTTTCCAGTGTTTTTTTTTAAAAAAAACAGATGATCCAAACAAGTGGTACAAGAAAAGGCTTTCAGCCCATTTGTCCTGGAGATGAAGGACTTTCTAGCCTCCAGTGAGAGCAACTCCCTTGGATTTCCACTGTAGAATAATTGTACAAACATTTATCTGACATGTGGCTTTTATAAAAAAATACTGGAGAGCTGAAAGATGAACAACAACCGTTAATACAGTGTTAGCAACTATTAATTAAGGAGACAACGTTTAAGGGTGAGTTGAGATATGTTTTAAAAGCCGTTTAACCCTTCCAAGGGCAACAGCTAGTTGCAAGGCAGCAGACTTCAAATAAATTCTCTCTTTAGAATTCAGCATAACTTTTTGAGCCTGGGGGTATTTTGAAATGTCATTGAGCTTGATATTCTAATGCGGAACACTCTCGGCGCTATTGAAAAGCTTTTTATCTTGGCTGATTTTTCACTAAATCCAGATCTTACATATTTACTGCAAACGCCGGCTCAGCTTGAAGTGATTTGACTTGCACTTCTGTAGAGTACATGTCGGATTTCTGTTCCTCCTCTTGACAAGAAAGCAAGCTTTAATAGGTTTTACAAGGAAAAGTGTCTGTGTGGGTGAGCTTGCCAGGAAGATTGACTCAACATACAAAGGGCTAGTCACTGTACTGCATTCTTTGCTTTTCCTAAACTCAGGTAGTCATTTCTTACCTTCCCTAATTAATACTAGATGACTACCTTAAACATTTTTGCCACAGTATTTTGCTTGAATGAAAGTTGATTTCCTTCAGATCACTTTTTTCATATTTGCTTTTCCACAAATATTCTGGGAAATACATTTTGTGGCAGCAGTGTGCATAAATCTTCAAGGGAACTGAATGTGATTCCAGTGGTTATTGTCAACCAATGAGGAATGGTGGTTCATACAACAAATGCAGAATTTATTACAGAAAGTACTTGCTGAATATGAAATAATACAATATGGCAAAAATCTCTAAAGGTGTCAGATGGGGAATATTCCACAGCTTCTGTGGCCAATTTGGACATTAGGGTATGTATGTGCATCTGTCACTGCTGTTTTGGGGACTCCCATAAGGGATTGTGGGGGCCATGTAGTCATATGCCATGCTTGGGGCTACAGGTAGGGTCCTATCACCAGGTGGCAATGGAACCATGCACTGGCACCTGCCCATGCAGATTGCAGGGTTGCTACACTGCAGTTTTCCCCAGGCAGATAGTCTGGGGAATGCGGGAGACAGGTTGTCTGCGAAGGATCCACTCTCATGCTGCACCAGTGCTCCCTCTGCTGTAGTTAATAAAATCTGTGGTCTACTTTTCCTCAACACTGAATATGTGTGGTTTTCCTTCCCCCAGGCTGTCTCCCCTCCTCACCTAGGGTCTGTAAGTATATTTACAGCTACAGTCTGCTAAGTAAGTATTTACTAGGTAGGATTATTTGATACTGATACTTTGACCTTTAATAGGCATAATTCAAGTACACAAAATGAGTATAACATATTCAATGAACAACAAAATAATCTCTATAAATAACCAGTCATGATATTCCATATAATAAAAGAAAATGCTCATACAAATATTAAAATACAACATAGATGAAATAACTAAGTCAATTAAAATAGCACATAATCAATTAATACATTAGACAGGAATGTAGATAAAACCCTTATTTATCTAAGGTTAACAGTGTTAATTAAAAAATTAGATACTAAAATGGAGATGTCCTTGATAGAGCCTGACAATAGGAACAGAATTCTCTGAGCATTATTAAAGGAAATTTTTCTACATAATAAAGGTGAATGAAATATATTATGGGGCTCAGCAAATAGATGGCATTCTAGAATAAAGTGAGTTAACGAATCAGGAATCCCAGCCCCACGTGAACATAGTCTCTAATGATAGGAAAATATCTACCAGGAAGAATACTGGAAGGAAAAGCATTCATGCGTGCCCTTCTTGGAGCGGGAACTTCAAGGAAATAAAAATATTGGGCCATATGACACAGTTGATTCTGAATGCCAATAAAAGTAGGAGAATACACAAATGGCTGAGCAGGAAAGAGTTTCTTTCCAGCTCACATATTTAGAAATGTTACAGGATTGCCCTTATTCCCAAAGCTGAAATGCCCAGTTTATTCTAGAGGTATAATGATTTTATATTCAGACATGTTCGCAACAAATCGTCCAACTGTTTCCAAGTTGTAAAGATGGTGATAAGTTTCCTGGCCCCTAGGCCACAAAAAATGGTAGGAAGAGAGGCCATGAACGCATAGCGTGCTTGCAATCTTTTCCTTTTCAACATAAACTGTAGGCCAGATTGAAACCTAAATCTCTCAGATACACTGAACCCACCTTCCGCTAATGATGCACCTGTCCCTGGGGGGACAGCTGCTTGAGAGTCATCTGGATCACAGCCAATGCTGGGCTCAATTGCCCAAAGGCATCCGATTCTCCCCTCCACCCAGGCACAAAGGATGCTGGAGTCTCATTTCCCCAGTGGGAGTGGGGGATTCCCCAGCCCTTTCCCCTGCTCCGTACAGTCTGAGAATATTAAAAAAACAACCCTGTGACACTGACTGTGACATCATGTTACTTCCAATAAAAAATTGGAAGTCAAATAGGGTAGCTCTAGGAATCCTTGAAAACTCTATAGTTTTGCAATAGAATTAATTCATAGAGCTGCCTGTGTCACTTCTGATTTTTTTTTTTTTACTGGAAGCAAAGTCACACTGCAGCCAACATTTCACCCCCATCCCATATATCTATCTACAGCCTTCCCATTGGTTGTATTGTTTCACAACCATAAATGTAGCATAAGGCTGTGAACTAGACTTCTCAGATGCAACTTCTATACAATTTATAAAACCTGCTCCCAAAGCAGAAACACATACTTCTTGCTAGCCAGCAAATCATGGTTTGGGCCCAGGTTCAAATCACAGTGTTCTTGCTGAGCCTGTCTGGAGCTGCCCCGCCGCACCCCCCCCCCTTCAAGCTCCCCGGGCCGCAGAAGACCCAGAGAAAGCACTCCCCATCCCAATTCAAGTTGGGGTGCAGTGAGCCCAGTGAGAGCTTCCTTGCCCCACACCCCTTCAAGCTCCCCAGGCCATGGGGCAGGGAGGCTCTCGCCAGGCTCAGTCTCAGCAGCCCAGTGAGCTTGAAGGGAACAGGGCAGGGAAGCTCTTGCTGGGGTCTCTGCAGCCTGGCTTGAGTTGGGATGGGAGGCGCTTCCTCCGGGCCTTCTGCAGCTTGGGGAGCTTGGGGGTGGGAGAGGCCCCCTGTGCCACCCCCTGCCCCGCCAGCCTTTCCTGCACTCCAGTTACTTTAGGCAGCAAGGTGGTGGCCCTGGGCAGCCTGACAGGGCAGGGTCGAGGGGCGCCAGTGGCTGAAGGAGCAGCCTGGTGGGGCGGGGCCGAGGGGCGCCCAGCTGCTGAAGGGGCAGCCTGGCGGTGCCTGGCCGAGGGGCACTCTGCAGCCGCCCTGCCAGGCTGCTCCTTCAGCTGGCAGAGCCTCCGCCAGGTGAACAATCAGCCTGCTGGAGTGGGGTCAGGGGGAGGGAGGAGGATGTGGGGGCAATTTTCTGCCCGATGTGACATGAATGGCGGTCTCCGGGGGCATTTGTCTCCAGGCTGCCCCTTGGAAGCTACGCCTCTGAATAATAACTTGTAAATGAATAAAGCTTCATAGTTGCTATCTCCGTGTGCACCACAAAACTTATCTCACTGAAACAAACCCAATGCCTGTACACTCGCTACCTCTAGAATCCCTGGAAATTAAGAGGAAGATTATAATTCAAAACAGATCCCAAAAATCTCTGGAGGCTGTGTGCATCCCCTCAGTAGGAAAAAAATGGCTTGTTAGAGATGTATGTGTCTCTGATTTGCTCCTTTTTAAAAGAAAGAAAGAAAGAAAAGGGCATTCATATTTAGCTTTGTGCATTTCATGGAGAACTCATCAGTGTTTCCATATAATAAAAAGTACATTATAGCTGCTTTGTAATGTGTTCAGTGGGAAAAGCTTGATAAATTTCTGCTGAACAAACTCATGTGCATGAGTAACAAAGGCATAACTATAAATTACCATAATTTTCTGCCCCCTGCAGTTAGTGGTACAACACATACTTTTCCAAGATTGTTTTCACTTGCTGCATTTAGACAAATTTATAATGTCATTGGCAGAGCTTAGAAAAAGACATTCATACAAATGCAAACCACCCCACACCTCATTCCCAGATGCATTAGATGCTGGGTTTTCTGAGCTGTTCAGACTGAGATACCACATATTTTGTATTAGTTACTGAAAAAGAAAAAAGAAAAAGAGACATGCAGCATTTTTATGAGCCCAAAATGGTTAATCTGAACTCAGGAACCCGAGGAAAGATGTTGTGTACAGCCCAAATTTTGATTCTGTTCATCTATGGTAAACTTTCATACCATTACAATTCTCACCAATGTGAAACTGATTTTTTCAAGTCTACTCTTCCATGCAAATGTATTAATCACAGAGATGCAAAGAGATAGATCAGTTTCCTTCCATGACTGTAGACCATCCTGAACAAAGGCAGATTGTAGGTTTTTTTTCAAGGTTTGTGTGTCATTTCAGTATTTTCCCATCTCTATGTTCAGGATGCAATAAAATGATACTCGCCTAGTTTGGCAGCAAAAAGGATTACTTTAGGGCTTTCATGATGTACACAGCATTTCAGAAAAAGTAACTAAACCCAATATTTGAAAAATATATATCAGTATGTATTTTTAACAGATTACCCATATCTGTGGATACATAAATCCGGAGACTGGAGTTATAAACAGACAAGGAGCTTCTGTCTACAAACTTGCAAAATGTCCCAATTTTTCAGAAAAATTAAATGAAAATGGGGGGGAGGATTGGTTTGAGGATCCAGCGAAGGGAAAAGATGCAACAACTTTCACAGCTTTTAAAAAAAATGTCCTCAGTGAGACTGTTGCTGAGCAAGCCAATAATAATATTGCCAACCTTCCAGTCTTTGTTTCTGTCAGTAAAAGGAAGGGGTAGGGGCTGTTTAGTGTTGTTTAGTGAAGAGTTATTAGGCCAGACCCAGCAGCTAGATAGCCTTAATCTCATCTGATCCTGGAAGTTAAGTAGAGTCTGTTGTGGTTCATATCTGTATGGGAGATCACCAAGGAAGTCCAAACTAGCACAATAAAAAGGCAGAGAATGGCAAGCCACACTTGAACTTCTCTTGCCTTGAAACCCCTGTGATGCTGTCATAAGTTTGCTGTGAATTTGACAGCACTTTCTACCAACACCACTTATTGACTCCGGAACAGACATTACAGGTCGCAATATTCCAATTCCAATTCCAAAGCCTTTATTGGCATTATAAATTACAGCGTTAGTAGAAAAGGGGCATTTTTCTACTAACTGAGACATTAAAACATTAAAATACATTAAGGTTGCAATATAACCAAGTTTTCTACCATCAGCTGAACCAACAGACATTTATTGGGGCTGGGAGCAGCCAGCAGAAGAAAGCAAACCATTTGCTCAGGTATGGGGGCGTTAGGAAAGAGATTTTAAAACTTCATCTAATGTGGAATCAAAGTTACTATGAACAGTCAAATAGGAAAGGGTATATTAGACAATACAGCAGGCAAATTTGAAAAAGAATGTAGGGAGTTAGATAGTGAAGGAATAAATAAAGAAATAAAGGAGGAGCTTTCTGCAGGTGCAAGGGCCCACAGTAGCCAGGAGATGTGACCTCCTGTGGTGTCCGGCATTCATGCTGCTCTCCAGGCCCCCCAAGGTCCAGCTCCCCTTGGAGGTAGGAGGAGAACTTGCAACATGGAAGCAGCATCCTGGTGGACCCACAAAAGAAGGGCTTGCCCACCTAACCTCTGCACAGCCCAAGTACACCCTGGAAGTGCTTAAAACAGCCACACTGAAATCACTGGCTCTGCCAAGGTTTCGCCCACCGCTGCTGCTGGGAGATGGGTAGGTTCCCACTCTGGCCTCCTCTTCTTCCACAGGGAAAGCGTCTGCACCTGGGCCAGCAGAGGAGGGGCCGTTGGTCTTGGTCAGGTGCATTTGGTGGGCTTGACCAGCCAACTACTCTGCTGCGGCTCAGGTGACCTTGCATGCAGTGCCAGGGACAGCCCATGAAGAAATGTAGCTCAGGACGAGAGGGAAGACTCCAGCCGACTGACCCCAAGTACTGAACCCAGCAGTGGCAGGAGAAGGCAGAGTCAGCCAAGCTCCAAAGGCATCCCCAGTTACCCAGGAGCGCTCCATCATTTTCGCCCTCCAGCCAAGATGAGCCTCAGCCTAGTGGCCCCACCTCCTCACCTTGCTCCAGGGGAGAGGGGGTGGGTGGCTGAACCCATGTGGGGTTCCCATTTGACTTGTGGAAATGGCTTCCAGGGCTCAGGGCCCACCACCCCAGTAGCCATGTATGCTGTATCTAGATTTGGTTATCTGGATGGGGACCAGCACTTCACTGTTATATATAATAATTCATAAACATTCACTGGAGTTAGACAAGGAAACATTAACATCTTCAAACTAGTGTCTTGGAAATAATAAAACAGTTTCTTAAGCATAAAACAAGATGGCAGACTCCATTTCAAAGCTGTTGTGTATTATGCATCAAAGGAGATGTGACACAAGTGCTGATAGCAGAAAAACCTTCCCAGAATACATAGTTTATGTAGCGTGAACAGATCACATTTCATAATGGCATAGAAATGTCTGCAGTGACACGTTTCAAAAGAAAAGGCTCACCAGGAACCCAAAAGGGCAGAGGAAGCAAATATATGACCACATAAGCACATGTTGAAGCGTTCACTTATATGGTAGTTTTGTAACTGGCATTAACTTTCCTTGATTTGACAGGCTTTTAAAAAAATGACTGTCATTATTTGTGGTGCAGGATCCCTCAGGAGCAATGTGAAGTCTAAAGAATGATAGTTTCTTGTCTCCTATGGTGTCTCATCATGAAATTTGCTTGAATCTGGGTCAATCTCCTTCCTTCCTTCCTTCCTTCCTTCCTTCCTTCCTTCCTTCCTTCCTTCCTTCCTTCCTTCCTTCCTTCCTTCCTTCCTTCCTTCCATGGGGACAGAAATGGTGCTGCTGGTGATCCAGATTCTTGTGAATTCTTACTTGGGGTCCTCCACTTCAAAACTCCTCAGTTCAAGACCAAAACATAAGAACAATGCTATGTGTCAGGGTGGTGTATTTGAAGGGTGAGCGGCTGAATTGATACTAGCTACATAGAAGCAACATGGTAACATTAAATTGTGTTACTGCATTGTATGGCCCTGCCTCAAGTTAGTTTCCAAGAGTACCCCAAAATATCTGGCAAACCCTCACCTTGATAGTTACCCCTTTTGCTTTAGAAAGGTGAGCTTAGGAGCTGGGGGCATCACCTATTTTTGAGTTTTTTATTGGATGTTATACTAAAATATTGCAGCTTTAAAACATTCAACATTCAAAAGCCAGAGAGCTTTTGAGATTAAACTTAACCTCCTCCCTGCCAACCCCCCCCCCCGCCCCATAGGTGCTACTGGTGAGGTGAAGGCATCACTTCTGTTATGGATGGGTTGCCCTCTCCCTAAAACAGAGGGGGATGCTGCTGGACCCAGGCTTCCTGTTGGATATACATGTGGCCACAGTGGCTCAGAAGTGTCTTTCAACCTGCTTCAGCTAATGAGCTAGCTGTGGTCTTCCTGGACAGGAAAAAAAAAGATCTTGCTACCATGGTGCAAGCACTGGTAACATATTAGATTGCAACCATGCACTCTGTGTGTGGCTGCCCCTGAAGAGTGTGTGGAAGCTTCAGTTGGTACAGAATGCTGTGGCTGGAATAGTGATTGGAGCAGGTGGTAGGGACCATATCACTCCAGTCTTGTGCCATCTACACCTATTCCTATATGAACCTACTCCAACTCTCACATTGTTTATGAAAGCTCTGATTTGTGTGTCACTGCTTTCTGAAGCTAGGTTGGGAGGCAACCCAAGAACAGACCTTAACTCATGGCAGTGACTCTTTGGAACTCTCCACTTCAAAGATACTGGTCTGCCTCTCTCTATTATCTTCTACCAGCAGATAAAGACATTTTTTATTTTGTTCAGAGTTCCCTTATGAAATCTTATGTTTTGTTTAATTGTTTTAAATATTTGTATAGATTTGTATTTTAAATTATATTTTAAATGTTTGATGTGCTTTAATGTTTTCCATTTGAATTGGGACAAAAAAGTCATAGAAAAGTTTTAAATAAAACAAAGATGCTGGAAATGGCTTGCATGTCTCCAGTACAGTGTATTTTTCTCTCTTTTAACTTTTTTTTTACATCTGCACTAGAATTATTTTAAAACTGCTATAGTAAAGCAACTATTTCACTTTCTGGGAAGAAATGTCAACTTGGGCTCTTCTACCCAAACAGAAAACAAATATGTATATGATTTGTCACCAGATGGAGATTTTCAGTTAAATGTCCAGGGAAATCCATAGTGGTAGAGACTAAAGAAATTTCTCTCCTGGAAGGAATGAACAAGGTCAATAATGAGAATTCCCTAATAAAATAATTCTAACATTATGCTATCATGAATCCTAGCAGATATTTTCTATTTTGTGTATAGGCTCCACTAAGATTACCATCAAGTGATTGGTTTGGATGCCCTGCTTGTAGCCTTTTGGGGCCATCTGCTTCACCAAAGTGGAAAACAGAATACTAGAGCTGCAGAGCATTTCCTGAGTCTTTGTAAAAGGTTTTGCTAATCCACTGACAAGAGAAGTACAAATTGATGATTTCCCTGATAGAACAGTGGTGCCCAGACTTTCTGAGCCTGCAGACATATTAGGAATTTTGATACAGAATAGTGTGTGTTACCACAAAATGGCAGCCCCAGGAGGTGGAAACAATAATAAAATGGCTGCTGTTGCTAACATTCAGTCACACAGTGACGATCTTGTGCTGTGGTGGCAGCTGCTGTCAAAGCAACATTGTGAAAAATCTGCCCAGCCAATCAAATCTCCAGTGGCCAATCAGTCTTGCTGGACAAAAGACCTGCCTGGCTCCTGAGCCCACAAGGGGAAGGGCGGCCTAGATATATAATAAAATTAAATTAAATCAATACTTTCTAAAAACACTACTAACCTCCGTGGGACAGCACAACCACACTGGGGATTCCTGCTGTAGAACAAACTGCTCAGGGTTTCAAAAACCTACAGTTTTTTTAATCACCTTATAAGAAATAATGTATAAAAATAAATGATGTAAAATATAAAATAAATATATAAAAATAAATGATGTAAAATATAAAATCGATATATATATATAAAGGCAAAATACCACTGACTGACTCATGCACAGAACTAAAAAACCACCAAACCTACAATGTTAAAATTTGGCACACCAGTTCTTTATATAGTTTAGGTGCTCGCTAAGAAAGAATTTTCAAAATATTCAGTTTTACTCGAGTTATTACACATTTACTGTTGAACTCTGGCCATCTGCGTGAACATTCTAAAAGTGACAGTTAAAAGCCTGCTTGCCAAGTTTGAGGATGCAGTACATGGAGTAAAAATGATTAGTTTAACAGGAGACTTTAATGCACTTTGATGCTCTACTTCCATTTGTCGAATCGACAAGTTCTGATAATGCCCACCAAACAACAAGCACAATTGAACCAATGGTGGCCAAACTGGATTCTACCACCAACCTCCTCAACGCATACAAACCTGTTCCTTATGTTGAAACCGGGAGAAGAGGGATTAAACGCAGAAAGTGATTTACAGATTCGATTAAAAAATGACAAGTAAGGAAAGCTGCTGCAAAATATGCGAAAAACAACCCGGATGTTCATAGACAGGTTGTGAAAAAGTATTCCTCTAACAACCCTCACGCTAACCAGACCGCTACAGCAATACAATACATCAATACAGCCAAAAATACAATAAAAAAGATCAAATTATCACCTTGGACTAAAAAATATTTGTCAGGTTTTCAATATAGATCTCACATTGATTACTGTGGAGGTAAGGTGATTGATCTTGGACTTTGATCACCCTGTGCTTGGTGTGCTCTGCAGTGGCGGGATGAGCCCCCAGGAATGTGTTGCAGTGGTGGTAAAGTTCAGCTCCCTGCCCTACCCTGAACCTCTTCACAGCCTTCTCACTCATCAGCATCCAATGGCAGAACACTTTCTTTCTGTTTCCCGAAAATACAATGGATGCTTCCAAATGACGTCTTTTGGACCTTGAGAAGTGAAAGAGAGCAATTTCATGCCAAAGTGCAGGGACAGTGCAGGTCTGCCACAGGATAGGAATCCTCATGGCGGGACCCCAGCAGCAGCCGTCATTTCTTCAGATATACCGTATATACTCGTGTATAAGCCAACCTGTATATAAGCCGAGGCACCTAATTTTACTGCTCAAACCTGGGAAAACTTATTGACTCAGGTATAAGCCGAGGGTGGGAAGCCGGGAGGCAGAGGGAGCTCCTTATTTGGGCAGTGACATCAGAGGGAGTCACTGCCCAAATAAGGAGCTCCCTCTGACTGCCAGGCTAGCTGGGCACTGCCCAAATAAGGAGCTCCCTCTGCCTCCTGGGGTTTGACAAAGCCCAGCCAGGCACCCAGCAAGGGTGCCTCGGGGTTCCCCCTTCACCCTCCCAGGAGGGCAGCAACAATCGGCTTCCCAGAGGCAGGGAGGTTGTCCCACCCTCAGCCTCCTTGTGATTGATAGAAAATGGTGACTTGGGTATAAGCCGAGGGGGCTTTTCTCAGCCTTTAAACAGGGCTGGAAAACTCGGCTTATATGCGAGTATATACGGTACTTTGTTGGGGATGATAACAATGAGAGGGACATTCAGAGTGCTCCATAGTTCACCTGACAGCTTGGTCATCCTTCAACCAGAGAGAAAAACCAAGAATATTGTTTACAGAGACGTTTTGAGCACAATCTGAGGGAGAAAATAAAACTGTATGCTGAACAAGTTATTTGTATGGCAACGTAGACCACAAAGCTAGGGATGGTGATTATTTGCCTTTTAATGTTTTATCCTGTGACAGAAATTCATCCTACCGTTTGTAAATAGTTAATAGTGTTTATGAATTCATTACATTTGAAACTTTCACGGTATTTTTATCAGGTAACTTTTATATTTCCACTATGTTTTAGTATTCTCAGTGTTTTTAAAGGATCTTTATTTTTATGAATTCATTAAATTGCAGCCTTTAAGGGTATTTTTATGCCGTACGTTTTATATTTTCAGTATTTTTCCAGTATGTATATTTTTATGAATTAATGACATTTCAAACTTAAAGGGTAATTTTATCAAGTATATTTCATATTTTTAGTATTTTCCAGTAGTTTCAGTTTTTTTGGCATGCAAGGGAAGGGGAGTGAGTGAGGGGTGGCATGCAAGGGAGGGAAGGGGAGGGGTCCCGACATCTGGACATGGCCCACCCACCCTAGCGGAGGGAGGGGGAGGGGAGTGAGTGAGGGGTGTCATAAAAGGGAAGGGGATTGAGTGAGGGGTGGCATGCAAGGGAGAGGAGGGAGGAGGAGGGGGCATTTTTTATAATCTCCGTAGCAAAACATGGGTTTCCTGCTAGTAAATAATATATAAAAATAAATGTTTACCCAAAATGAACAAAAGCCCATCATAAAAAGAAACCTAGGCTGTAGCAATAGACCATTTCCCCCAAAGGCTGATTTAACTCAGACAAGGAGTTTTTGTTTCGTCAAGCCATTTCACACCTGCCCTCTGAAACACAAAATGCCAGGACTCAGCAGGGCTGTACCATGCAATTTTTCTTAATATGTAAATAATCTCTTTTTCCCTGTTTTGCATAAGGCAGTGTATAGATTTTTTTTGTATGCTTCAATTTTTGCTTTTGGTTTTTAAAGCACACACAATTTCTCCTTTGAATTTTCAGTTTAATCCACTTGAGTTTCTGCACCACAATTCCCTCTACAGTTGATCTACTAGATGACCTTTAGAAATAAGAACCATGGCATTATAGAAAGGATTTCCAACATGACATCGTTCGATTATGGGGATATTATACTGAAATATGCTTTCTGGAGTTGTAATTTCAGAACAAGAAATGCCTCTGGTGTAAAAAAAGAAAAGTGTAAATAGTCTTGCTTTCAACTATGTATTTTAAAATGCACAAGCACTGCAGGACAATAATTAGGACTAATTTTTTGAAAATATATTGGGCTGTATTATATAGCAGTTATTTCATACATCAAAATCCCACTGCCTCATAATCTAATCATTAAAAGGATCCTAATTTATTGAAACCAGAGCACTTTAGCCAAACCAAGCTTGGCAGTGATTCAGGGTTGCAGATATGATCATTCCATGATGCTGGGAAAGCATACAAATCAAGGACATTGTTGATATTTGCCTATAAGGAAGAAAGGAAAGCAGCATACGACCATATTACATAGATATCTAATGCATTGAGTTGCTCTTAGGTTGAAGGTGTTTTTTCCCTCCAGTAGACACAACTAAACCAAAGGAACATCTTTTCCTTGGTGAAAGTCATGGGCTCCAGCTTCACTAGATCAAGGACCCCCTATTTCTTATCTAGGATCCATGGAGAACTAATCTTGCTTCTCTGCAGTAAAGAAATGCTCTCTTAACTATTCTCAATGGTAGATTCTGCACAGGGCAAATATAACACATGTAGAGAAATGCAGATCATCGGGGTGGGGGGAGACTTTGCACGGGTCCCATCCCCAAAACAAGTTTGCCCTGTTTATCCCCCTCAGCCTGGGATTTTCAAAAATCATTAAACCAGCGATTCCTTAGCAAAATCCTGGGTTGAAGTTGCTCCCGCACAAACAACCATGCAGGAGTTACTTTATTTCCTTCCCTTCTGCTGTGCCGCCCACAGTCAGGGAGAATCCACCTGCCACTATAATATGATCATTATTGCCCTGCCATTGCAGGGAGGTCCCTTTCTCTAATTTTTTTTAAGGTGCAGGTACAGCCAATTATAATGTGGGACGATTGGCATGGCTGCAGGGTTCATTTCTGTATGCCTGCATAGCTATGCGTGTATTGTAAGAAATTTTAAAAAGAGAAGCATCACCATGCGAAGGCACAAAATTGTTTCCATGAGCTCCAATTACTGCCTGCATGGCAGTCATGTGAATGGGAAAAAGGAAAAAAGGGTTCCTTTGTAATGACTGTGACCTGTCAGTGGCATATGGCCCTAGGGACAAAGGGTACCCTCCGTCCCCGGCCGCCACTAATCTGGTCTCATGGGGGGTGCAAAATCGCCCCCCCCATGTGACCAGGAAAATGGCAAGGCAGCAGGAAGTCCTGTTGCCTTGTCGACTTCAGGCACCCCTAACCCCGCTCATGTCATCCCACCCCCGAGTCCCGCCCCCTGAGCATAGTGGGCCGGGCGCCGGGAGAACAGTCATTCTCCAGGTGCCATTTTCCCACCATATGCCTCTGTGACCTGTTACACATTTGCTGCACGGAATCCACCGATGTCATGTCAAAGGAGGGTAAGGAAAGCCTAGTTTTTCAGTATTACTACTCGCTAGTATGAGAATTACTGAAGTACAAATGTAACATAAATATACAATTTACCATGGAAACTGAAAAAGGGAAACTGCCTTTTTTAGACATCTTGGTCTTTCGCAGACCCAACCATCAATTGGGCCACACAGTATACAGAAAACCGACACACACAAACTGATATCTACATAAAAACTCCAATCATCATCCACAACAGAAAAGGGGCATAATCAAAACTTTGACAGATCGTGCAAAATGAATTTGTGAACCTCATCTCCTCCCTGATGAAATCAACCATCTGGACTGGGCTCTGCAGGCTAATGGCTACTCCACAACAGAAATCAGAAGAGCTTTAAGACCAAGAGAAGCCCAGAGGACTGAGGAGAAATAGCCTACCACAGGAAAAATATTTCTACCATACATCAAGGGAATCACAGATCAAATAGGGAAACTGATGAAAAAGCATTACCTACAAAACCATTTTCAAACCCACCAGGAAAATACAGCAAATGCTACGCTCAGCAAAGGACAAGAGAGACCCCCTCACTTCTGCAGGAGTATATCACATACCCTGTAGTTGTGGGAAGGTCTACATAGGAACCACAAAACGCAGCATTCAGACCCATTTTAAGGAATACGAAAGACACTGTCGGCTTAACCATCCTGAAAAATCTGCAGTTGCAGAACATGTGTTAAACAAAAGCCAGCAGGGGGATGGGGCTTTCCAGTGTTTTGCACTGTGTCACATGTATGACCATCTGCCACTAGGACAGAAGTTGTGGGTGTGCCCTCACTGCAATGAGCCCCTGGCACTCAGGAAATGTGTCCGCTCTCTTGAAGCCAAGGTGGCAGACCTGGAGAAGCTGAGAGGGGCAGAGAGGGCGACAGACGAGGCTTTCAGGGACCTAACAGCTGGGTCCCACTCCCAAGGTAACATCTCTTCAGATGTCATGGAGAATGAGAGTCTGGGGGACGTAGGGTGCCAGTCTGAGGTGGTGGAAGATGCTCCCTTAGATGGGACCCCTTCCTTAGCTGGTGATCAGATATCCTCTTGCACTGAGGATACCCCTCAGGGAGGTGGGGGGCTCCTTGTAATGGGTAATTCGATCATTAGGAATATATTCATGTAATTTCATTTAGCCTTTATTTGGCATAAACGTTAGGAATATAGAGAGTTGGGTTTGTGAGAGGCGTGATGACCGCATGGTGACTTGCCTGCCTGGTGCGAAGGTTGCGGATGTCATGCTTCGTCTAGATAGGCTGTTAGACAGTGCGGGGGTGGAATCAGGCATTTGTGGTCCCACATTGGCACCAATTACATTGGGGGGAGAAAGCGTAGCTAGGAGGTTCATGGAAGCTAAATTTAGGAAGCTAGGAAACCCGGTTAAAATCCAGGACCCCCAAGGGTGGCATTCTCCAAAATGCTACCTGTTCCACTGGCGCAGAAGAAGCCCGAGCTAGGCAACAGCGGAGATACAGGAGTCTCAATGCGTGGATGAAGGAGAGGTGGTGTGTAAGGACAGAGGGTTTCAGATTTGTCCAGGAACTGGGGAACTTGCTTTTGGGGATAAAAGGCTGAGGCCTGGCCAGCAAAAGAGGGAGCCGAGGGCTACTCGTCCCCCTGACCAAAAGCACAAGAGGATTCTTAGATGGAAAAAGAAAAAAATTAGAGGAGGCCAACAAAAGAAGCAAAATGGAGTGTTAATGGAATTTGATTTTTTAACTGTCCCCATATAAACTGGAAAAATGCATGTTCAGGTCATAGTAAGGAGAGAACGGTTTCCTGGACATGCACTAAATGACTGTGGCTTAAGAGGCAGATGGTTGTAAGAACCAACCAGGGGAGAGGTGATCCTAGATCTAATTCTGTGTGGAGGCCCCAGGATCTGGTGCAGGAAGTCAGTGTTGTTGAGCCCGATAGGAACAGCGACTCACTAATGCTGTCAGATTCAGTATCTCTGCATGCGAGACAAGAGTGACAACTACTAATATAGTTACATTTACTTGCCTTCAAAAGGAAATTTCTCAAAGATAGAGGAGGGATAGTGCTTGGGAAGCTGAAAGGGAGAGAAAATCAAAGGAAAGTCAAAACTGTCCAAGATGCTTGGAGGTTATTTAAAAACACAGTTTATAAAAGCTCAGCTGGAATGTGTTCATACTTGAGTAGGAGGGCGAGTGCCCGAGTCCAAAAGAAAGCCACCATGGTTAACAAGAGAAGGTTGAGGAAATTATCAGAAAAAAAAGAAAATGTCTTTTAGAAATGGAAGTCCAGTTTGGCTGATGAAAGAATATGAGAGGGAACACAAATGAGTGGCAAAAGAGAAGCAAGTTGAAGCTGTAAGGGAGGCCAAAAAGGAGTTATGAGGAGCGCATGGCTTGAAACAGAACATCAAGACCAGCAACAAACAGTTCTTCAAAGTACATCAAAAGCAAGGAAGCCAACAAGGGAAGCCCGGTAGGCCCGTTAGATGACAAAGGAACAAAGGGTGTGCTAAAAGATGGCAGGGAGATTGCAGAGAAGCTGAATGAATTCTTTGCATCTGTCTTCACCCAAGAGGAGGTGAGGAAAATTCCTGCACCTGAACCAAGCTTCTCAGGAGGCGAATCAGAGGAACTAATGAAGATAGTGGTAGACAAGGAAGAAGTTCTGGCAGCCATTGATAAACTAAATGTTACCAAATCCCCTGGTCCAGATTGCATTCATCCAAGAGTTCTTAAAGAGCTCAAGCGTAGAGTACTTGCTGATATTCTCACTTTAATATGCAACTTATCCCTGAAATCAGGCTCTCCATCCCTGAGAGACTGGAAGATGGCCAATGTCACACCAATCTTTAAGAAAGGATCTAGGTCGGAGACAGGAGGTTACAAGACCAGTCAGTTTTTTGACATCTGTTCCTGAGTAGAGATAAAGTAGAGATCTAGCATTTAAAGATAAAAAATTAGTAAACATGTAGAAAAGCCAACAAGACCACCTTTGAGGAAGGAGTCAGCATGGCTTTTGCAGAGCTCAGAATCCTGTCTTCCCTAGAGCTTTACTAGAGTTCTTTGAGAGATGGGAAGGGAGTTTTTTTTCACCTTCACAGGGTTGCCATCTAAAGATCACTCTGGAGCTGACTGCAAATCAAATCAGCACAGCATCCCCCCCTCACTGTGGCTTTGTATGGGGATTTTCAGTGTCTGACATTCTGTGAACTTAATTTCTTTACCACATAAATCCTCCCATTGCTTCATATACATATTTTCTCAAAAATTTTGCATCCATTTTATCATAAAATCTTTTGTTACCTACTTGTTTTTAAATGTCAAGTGTTTTTTTCCCTTGATTATCAGTCATGTTCTGATAGGTTATAAGATCAATTATCCTTCTTATGCTTCTTTCACAGTATCAAGTGGAAATATCAATGGTGATATTGGAGGACTTATTTTATTTCTGAACTGATATCATATCTTTAGTAGTATATCTGTCAAAACATATTTCCTGTCTTGGATTTAAATTGTCCTTAAGGATTTCTTAATTTATAGATAATTATGCATACCTTCTTTTCTGTCTATTGTTTCCAATTTTACTGTCCTTTGGTTGGGATCAATAATCCGGTCTGTCTACTAACGAATGTGGCTGCTTGACAATATAGCTTCATATTTGGTACTGCTAAACCACCTCTTTTTTCATCTTGTAATATTTTGAATCTTACTCTTGAATTATTTTTTAACTCCAGATGAAATAATTAATCATTCTATGCCGTTCTTTTAAGGTCTTTTCTTCTATATAAATTGGTAACATTCAAAATAAGGAAGTTAGCTTTGATAATAAAATCATTTTAATTTAGGAAATTCTTCCAAAACACAATATTCTTAACTGTTTCCATCTTTGCAAAACTTTTTTTTGATACTCGTCCAGACTTTTTGATAGTTGTCCTTAAAAAGTGTATTGTTCTGTCTTGATAGATCAATTTCTCAATTGGGGGAGGGGATATCACATTCTGCTATTTAAAAAAAATCATTTTCTCAACATCATTTTGGATTTAAGTTGAATTTTAAAAAGACTAAAGTGATGCTCACACCAGCATTAAGTACAAGTCAACCAGTGATGAATAGTGTCAACCAAGACTGACAAATAAAAAGAGGGGGAATTAGAAGAAGAAATGAAGACATATGAAAGGAAGAGAGCACAATGAAGAGGAAGAGTGTTGAAGAGGAAGAGAAATTATGAACAGAGAAAAGGTTTTATTTTCTACAACACACTAACAGGGAAAATTTGGCTGAGAAGACAAAATAATGAAATACTAAGTGAAAGAAAAGGAAGAGGGAAACAGATTGTTGAAAACTACAACCTTGTTAAGGGGGCTGCAACTTGGCAATTGCTACAACAGCTATGAGCAGTACAGTACAGTAAACCTTTATTAGGCATAAATAATTCTGCACAGCTATGAGCTGTGCTGGCTACCTGTGCCTTGTTGCAGTATGATTTGATTAATGGGTTTTCCTGCATGTGTTCACCTCCTTGCAGTAAATTTTTTAGAAGGGGCAACAAGATGAAAGCAGAACTACTTCTCTTTAACGTTCTCTGATTTCCCTGTGCCCTAGTGGCTGCAGGCAGAACTGCATTAGAAATAAAATAAATCAGATGCATTCTGTGTGCAGCATGATAACAGCTTCAAGAGTCCTCCAGCTGACTTGGGTCAGAGAAATTTGTCCCCCCAATTCCATCCTCTTGGTGGCCCCGACCATGAATGTGCCTAAAATTCTATCACCTGAAAAAGACCTCACTCCAGTAGCTCCAACAATACCCTTAATGGGCTTTTAACTCCCAAAAGAAGAGGAGTTAGGTGAGGAAAAAATACTGGGGTAATAAGGAATGTTTTATTAATCATGGAGCCTTTTGCAAGTTTCTTTATTTGCAATTAATTTATACCTGCACATGCAAATGTCATTCCACAGTGATTATTAAATGTATGATCCAGTGTTCAAAGGTTTGACGAAGACAACAAAAGAAAAGATAAGGTGACCAAATTATCCAGTATTGCATATTATTTCTCCACTTTGTGTGCTGCATATACAAATTAAAAGAAACACAAGTGCACACTTCAATGGACTGTAAAATGTCACTTTTGCAGGGGTTGTAAAGATTATGAAATTGCTGAAAAGCGAGGAAACACATATTCTCATGAGGAAATGTACAGCTTAATTAAGGTTTGCTTGAAGCCTGAAACCTATCAAATATTTTGGGACCAGAATCTTAATAGGACAAAATGTACAGGAATTTCCCTGTTTAGGAATGCAGCCACTCAACTGCAGATCAAGAAATGAAAAAGGAAACCCTCACATTGCTTGTGACTGACTGTATTCTGCACCGATGTTGGAGCACCTCTATCAGGTAATCGTGGCTTCTGGTAGCTGATATTGAACTTGGCATATTACAGAAATCATTTTAACTTTAAAAGTCTTATTTCACCAGAAATCTTCCAGGAACAGACTATCCCAAAGTGCATCTCTGTTTTGTGATTAAACTGTTTGTCACCCTAAGCCATCCTAGTCATCCATCCCCAAAGCCTATATCCTCACCCTTTATTTAACTGCTTTTTGTCAAAGGAATTCTGAATCTTGTTAACAACTAGAAAAAACATGTGCATCAAAAATATTTGAAATAAATTTATTATGGAACTATGGAATTTGAGATTCCTTAGAATAGTGCTAGACTTGTTTGGTGTGTGTCCACACTGCTAATGAAAGTTTGCACATGCCACTGAAGGAGATACTCTGCTACAGTCATGCTGCCATGTGCAACAAGAGTCATGAGATTTAGAATTAGCAAGAAATTCAAAGCAAAATTTAGTTAAATCAGGTATATTACACTGAGAAGTCCTATTTTCAATTTTATTTTTTCCAACAACTTATTATTTAAAACAATATCTCACAGTGACAATATTCACAACAGCAATTAATGTATTAAAAAAGTTAATCTTCATCTGATGAATGTTCTTCTTGTTCTTTCCGTAGTTTGTCTGCGTAGAATTTGAAACTCTCCTGCAATGGAACGACATGAAAGAAGAGGGTTAGAAAAAAGGCAAATCACTGCTTTTACTGCAAAAGCTGAAACTATGGCTCAAATCTTCCTGCTTCCCAAGCATTATAAGGTGAAACCTGTTCTCCAAAGACTGACCGAAAAGACCAGGACTGGTACCCTGCTCCTGACTGGGAGGAAGCATCATTCCCTGACCACTGCCAAAACATTTGATAGCAACTGATCTACACAACACTACATGTCCCATAAATGTTGCCAGAAAGAAATGTACTCCAGATGCACACCATAAAGAGCAGCCTGGGACCTACCAAGGGCTGCCACTGCCACCCAGGAGCGGGATGGGTGATGGTTATTATCTGCACCAGCCGCATTGTGTCCAGAGGGCAGGTCCTTCACAGGCCTGACTGACAAGGACATTTGAGGTCACCAGGGAGGAGACAGAGACGCCAGGTCGTTTAAGATCAGGTGCAGCAGGTCTGCCTCTGGCTTCACGCTGCCTGGCTCTTCTCCTCAATCCTCTTTGTTGCTGGTCCTGATGCTTCATGTAGTTGCCTCTGTAGCTTTGGATAACAGAGGGGCTTGGCTGTCTCCAGAGAATGTTGGGCGGGCTTTGAGGACATCCAAACTGCTCCTAATGATGGCTTTTGGTGGTGGCAGTTTTGGGACAACAGAAGTATCCTTCTTCAGCAGCAGCAGTTTTTGTTGGCACAATGTTAGCAGATGCAGCTTCCAGCAGCAGCTCATCAAGGGAGTGTCTATCTAGGGCCTGAATTGGGAGACCCTAGCAGTGACCGGGAAAGGAGCAGAAGGTGAAGGATGCCTCCAAAAAGGATTGGGGTCATGAGGAAAATGGCAAAGCTGTGACAGGGAAGAGGGTTCCTAAGACGTCAGTGGCTAGCAAGGCGATAGCAGCCACTCAGGTGGGGGGTGGGCTGACCCACCAGTGGTGCAGAAGGCTTTCCAAGAGGACTCCAAGGCCTGGGTGCCAGGAGTAAGGAACAGGGCCACCATGGGGCAAGGTCCTGGGGGCTTCACCAAGGTACCTAGATGAACAATCAGGGGAAGCAGCCTGGGAGGGGGAACGGCTTTCTTTGGCTTCCAAGCAACAGCTGATGACCTTGCCTTGTTGTCCACCTGCAAGCCACCCAGACTTTCGTGGCCTTTCCTTACCCCAGGCCTGTAGGGCGTGGGCATATTGGGCTGTAGTAGCAGCAACTCTTGGGGGGAAGGGTCCAGCAATCCCCGTCAGGAGTGGGGCTAAACTCTCCAGTTTGGGACAGCCAGCAAATTGGACCTGCAAGCATGGGAGGGGCAGTCTGGGTCTGCCTGCCACTGGGGGCACGAGACTTTCAGCAGGAATGAGCATTGGTTTTCCTGCTCATCAAACAAACGTCTACTGCAAGGCAATGGGAGAGGCTGACCCGTGCCACTCTTTTCGGGCATGATGGGTGGAGTCAGTTGGCTTCA
Source organism: Sphaerodactylus townsendi (assembly GCF_021028975.2). NCBI lineage: Eukaryota > Metazoa > Chordata > Lepidosauria > Squamata > Sphaerodactylidae > Sphaerodactylus > Sphaerodactylus townsendi. The sequence goes on along the minus strand of NC_059425.1, from coordinate 50,792,039 downwards.
TGCCACACCGATGGGTGCAGGCCAATCATTCTGGTCATGCTTATGGACCTATCATTCCAGTTGCTGAAGGTCTGTTCCTCACCATTTGAAGTCAGCTTGTTCTGGGCTGCCTTTTCTTTAGCCTTCCTTGAGGCCTTCTGCTACAGTGAACTAGTATCAGGTTCCTGGAGGACGTGAAGGTCAGTAATGCAGAGGTTCATATTTGACTTTGCCACTCCGAGATGGACCAATAGGCATTGAGCACAAGGATGGTGCTTGGGGCATGTCCCTTGGGGCAGTCTTGATCAGTGTCCAAGTACCTCTTAGTTCAGCCTTAGCCCCCCACCTCCCCCGTGCATACCTACGGGTCATCCTTGTCATGCTTCCAGTTCACCAATATACTCCGTGCTTGCATAACTAGTTTGGGGTTTGCAAAGGGATCCAACAAGGGATTTGGGCCCACACTCATTTAGAATTGGGGCTTCCCACAGAACATATAAGGCCCACCAGCCACTAATAATCAGCAGCCTACAGGGGGTACAGTCACTCCGCCTTGGAATGTTGGTTAGTGACTGTGCATTGTGTTTCAGCTCTATCAGGTTCGGAATTTTGGATTGTGGGCCACAGTATTGTCCACTGGGCAGCATGTATGCGTTGTCATTTGGATAGGGCAGCAACCTCAGGCTTCGCAGCAGCATAGCAATGTCTTAGACTGGCTGGTGAGGGATGTGTTTGGACGCCTTCATGCCAGTGTTGGAGATGGTGATCAGCAAGAGAGGACCTCCTCACGCATTAATCATCTAACTGGGGGAAAACAATCCAACAGCACAGAATGGAGTGGTTCTGATCTGCCATATGGTGGAGGCATGGGGCCCTGGTGTGACAGCTGCCTTGGGCAACCATATTTTGGTCATGGCTATTGGAGTGGCAGATCTTTTATTGTGAGCCGCCCTGAGTCCTATGGAAGATTTGGTGGGATATAAATGTAATAAGTAAATAAATGGACAGTTGCCCCAGACAGAGTGGACCAGGCCAAATGTAGGACCTGTAAGGTTTTGACCCATTGTGTGGAATCACTGGGTGGCTGGATCATGGCTCACCCAGATATTTCATTTTGCCTAGTGTCCCTGCACCAAAAGAATGGAGTTCACCTTTCTGAGTGGGGTATGTACACCTAGCTCTACAGCATTCAGTATGCATTGTGCAACTAGAAGCTTTGGAGGGAGCAAGAAAAGGTCCTTGCTCTTTGGCAGGTTGCGCATGGGGACTGATGTGTTTCAACAAAGAGGAGTCTGTGTGCTGGATCTCCCCATTAGTGGGGGCACCTATAAGAGGCTTTGGGGGTATGACAAGCCTCGGTGCTGCATGCCCAGACAAGGGGTGCTGGCTGGCTCGCCCCCCCGCCCCCCCCACGCAGTAAAGCGAGATTCATTTAGAGGCCAGCACTGTTTACTGCTCTTTGGTCCCCCCAGGGGAAGGGTGCCGCGGCTGCACAGCGACCAGATCCGTCCTCTATGCTGCGCCTCTGCTTCTTCAGCCAGCAAACCAATAAACAAGATATGGCCAGTTTTATTCCACAAAATGGTTGTCATGCATGTTATTGTGGGCCCTTGGCCTCTCTCTTTCCTCTTTGCAGTGGCGTAGGAGGTTAAGAGCTCGTGTATCTAATCTGGAGGAACCGGGTTTGATTCCCAGCTCTGCCGCCTGAGCTGTGGAGGCTTCTCTGGGGAATTCAGATTAGCCTGTACACTCCCACACATGCCAGCTGGGTGACCTTGGGCTAGTCACAGTTCTTTGGAGCTCTCTCAGCCCCACCTACCTCACAGGGTGTTTGTTGTGAGGGGAAGGGAGCAAGGAGATTATCAGCCCTGAGTCTCCTGCAGAGGAGAGAGAGAAGGGGGGATAAATCAAACTCTTCTTCTAATAGCTTCAACCTTGGTCAGCAACAATGTAAACTGAATTAGCCCGTTCATGCATCTCAATGAAAATTGAGATTTCTTGCTACCAGAGAAAATAAGCTGCCTTCAAAACAGGTCTTAGTTAATCCTAGCTTTAAACACTAGTTAACCCTACGAATGTAAACTCTTCAGTCCCTGATTTTGTAGATTTTCACCCCAAGTAACAGACTGATGAAGTTATTTTAAGCAGTCTCCACAGCTTTATACGCATTTATTCCCCTCAATTAGGCAGCATTTACAGAGGGGCTAAAAGGATGTGTTTTTGTTGGCAAAATCAGTTAAGATAAGTCAAGCTGCCTGAAAAAATTAGTTCTTGTGTTTTTACATTTCCAGCCTACAAATGCTATTGGGGGTGGGGGTAGGGAACCTTTGCATTTAAAAACTAGCAATTAGCTGACATCTAAACCTATTCTGAAACAAAGCGCGTAGAAATCATTCCCAGTTTAAACGTTGGTGATAAAACACTGGATAAACTCATGCCTCAACACAAATGCCGAATAAAAATCTTTACTTTGAACACCAGAGCCCCAAAAGATTTCCTACACCTACCAGTCATGTCTGATGCCAGATTACTATAATGCTTACCAACCTACTCCACGCTTCGTTTGCTGGCTCCTCTGATGGTTCTCTGTGAAGCTTTAATCTCAGCATAATTAAGTATGCCGCCAGTTGTCTTAAAACACAACACACACAAACACTCAAGTCTGCAGAGGTATTTCATTTGAAAATTGGTAAATACTCACAGGAGGCTCCGTGAAAGGAACAGGCTCTCCTGCTTTCTTCAGGAGGACAGCAAAGCGTTTCAGAAACAACTCGTCTGGATGCAATTTCTCCACTTCCATTTTCTCATATAGAGCTTTTGCTGAAGCAACATCCTCATTTAATGCTAAGGAGAATGTAAAGAGGAAAAAATTGGAGAAGTGATTTAACACCAGAATGTATTATGCCAGAAATTTATAGATTCATTCTATATGTGCATTACACAGAGTTTGCAGGTGGCTACCAGGATTAAGTTTGTCATTCTATAGCAATGCCAATAAATATATATATATCTTAGTTTAAGTAATCTAAATTAGGGATGTAGGAGTTAATAAAATAATTGTTGTGAATAACTGAGCTAAAGCTTTAATTGCAGATTAAATTTGTCTCTTGAAGAATTACGAGGGCTGAATAGTAGAGATGCCAAATTTTGGGACTCCTGAGGCACTTCTGTACTGGAAGCGGAAAAGATAACAGGACTTCCTTGTCCCTCTGCCAAGTGTGAAAAAAATGGTGGCTTTTCTTTGCTATTATTAAACTGAAGTAGCAGATATTCTGATTGAAGCTACAATGGCTTCTTTATACAAGAAAGCATAAGAAAAAGCCTAGGCCACTGAAGCAAACCTTATTTGGCTCCCTATCTTGGATGTGTCTGTCAACAAGGGACACTCCATACACCAAAATATGAAAAAAGAGAATACTAAACATAGCCTTTTTAAAAATAATAAGTGGTAAATTTTGTTTATGAAGTTCTTGCCTCTTCTTTTCTTTAAAAGGCTTTTTTTTCTTTTAAAACTCTGATGCATCCAATACCCTCAGCAGCAGGACATGACACTGCTGTAGCACTACCCCACCATCTCCAAGAGGGCTTTCTGGCGCGTGGGGAGCAAAAACTGCAACTCCTCCAAAACCTCAACACCACCAGAAAGCCCTCCATAGGGCTTACAGGACTTATGCTACCCAATCTAAGGACTGGAGCACCATGCTCCCAGCCCTAGATGAGAGCCAACTAATGGCAGCTCCACCCCTGGGGTCACCCTCCCACGCTAGCATCCAATTGGGATGGCACCACAGCGCTGCCATAGCCCAGACTTCCAGATTTTGCAGTGGTGGGGCTGAAGTCATCTGCCTCCTCCATCGTGGTAAATGCCCTGGGGAAGGCAAATGCACTGGTGCAAGGCTGAGCTGCCCTCAAGTCCCCCGCCCCACATGGGACTGTTATTCAAGCAAAAAAGGTAGCCTGAAGCAAGACAGGCCAAGATCATCCAATCTCATCCAATCTCAAAAGCTAAGCCCTGTTTAGTATTTTGATGGGAGACCGTCAAAGAAGTCCAGGGTCATGATGCAGAGGCAGGAAATGGCAAACCACCTTTCAACATCGCAACATCGCTACTAAATGTCTCAAATTTGTTGAGGAAGATGACAAGCCCTCCAAAGTGTAGCTTTGATCCCTGATCACTAGATGTGAACAAGGGAGAGCCTTTCAACTGTTAGGTTTTAATCACTGTCTCTACTACATGGACAGTTTCCAAATGTTTATTTTTTTATATATAGCCCATATTTCTTCCCAAAGTTGTTTTCATTATTTGCCTCTAATTTATCCTCATAACATCCCTATGAGGTAGGTAAGGCTGACTGTGTATGACCAGCCCAAGATTTGAATCTGAGTCTCCTAGATCCGTGGTGGCGAACCTTTGGCACTCCAGATGTTATGGACTACAATTCCCATCAGCCCCTTCCAGAATGGCCAATTGGCACCCTAACTACTATAGCATACTGGCTGTCCTTTGAAGGCACTCTTTTGAAGAAACAATAACCAGGTCAGAATTCCTTGTTGGGCTATTCAACTCCAAGTCATTTGAAAAAAACAAAAGACAAAAGACAAAAACCACAGAGTATTAAAAAGAACTCACTGCCAAGCTTGGACTCAGAGTTGGGTACCTAGCTTATCTGTTCATTAATACTTATGTATTGCTTTTCTTGCAATAAAGCACTGGAAGTGTTGTATAAGAATCCAGCCGTAGAAAGAAAAACAAATTTCTCTGTTAATTCTGGCTTTTCCCCCTGCCACTCTCAAGCTTTACTTGTAGCAGAAGGCTGACTCACTGCACTGGTTTAGTTCAGGACCTGGAAAATTATAGTCAACTGATTTACTTTTTCACTTACCTTTGTGATAGCTGCCTTCACAACTTACCGTATATACTCGCATATAAGCCGAGTTTTTCAGCCCTGTTTAAAGGCTGAGAAAAGCCCCCTCGGCTTATACCCAAGTCACCATTTTCTATCAATCACAAGGACGCTGGGGGCGAGGGCGGGACAACCTCCCAACCTCTGGGAAGCCGATTGTTGCTGCCCACCTGGGAGGGTGAAGGGGGAACCCCGAGGCACCCTGGCTGGGTGCCTGGCTGGGCTTTGTCAAAGCTCCCTCTTCCTTATTTGGGCAGTGACATCAGGGGGAGTCACTGCCCAAATAAGGAGCTCCCTCTGCCTGCCGGCTTGTCAAACCCAGCAGGCAGAGGGAGCTCCTCATTTGGGCAGTGACTCCCCCTGATGTCACTGCCCAAATAAGGAGCTGCCTCCTAGCTTCCCACCCTCGGCTTATACCCGAGTCAATAAGTTTTCCCAGGTTTGGGCAGTAAAATTAGGTGCCTTGGCTTATACACAAGTATATACGGTAATGGTTTTTATAAGGAAAAATGCAAAGTTTATTTTGCAGACAGGTACATTTCAGACTCCTCTATTTGCCAAGGAAAATTTCCCACTCACAGCTGCAAGTGGAAGAGTTTCTTTCTAACTGTGGGAGGCTTCAGAAACTACACAAAGTGATGGTTTAATGAAGGTATAATAGAAACTGTTAACTTCTTATTTCTTTAAAATAGAAGTATCTATTGTATGAAAAACAAAAAAAAGGAAGATCTAACACTGAGATTATGTTTAATGGACCGAACAATTGAGACGTTTTCTTGGTATATTCTTGGCTAAGAATTAAAAAGAGCGCTCTCTCTTTCTCAATTCCCCCTTCCCCCAATTGTCCTGGACACAGTCCCAGAGGTTTACGTGTCTGGTGACAAGCTGAACCACACGATTCCTGGCTGGTAGGCAGCATATCTTTGCAGCTCATTTTTCTACAACATATTCACCTTTCATACTTCATCAAAACTGGTCACAAAAATACTATTTGAAAAATCGTATCAGATGGTAGTCAAGTTGGTCTGCTGGTCAGCAGGCAGATTTGATCTTAATAACACATAAGAGACTATAAGATTTTCAGGGTATGAACTTTCAAGAGTCAAGTTTTTTTGTCAAGCTTTGACTCTCTAAAATTCATGGCACGAGTATCCTGTCGGTCTCTAAGGGGCTACTAGACTCCAATTAAGCTGCATTATAGGAAAACAGAAATACTGCCTGCCCTTTAACTATGTCTGAGGTTAACATAAACCTGCAGCAGGGAAGCTTGAATTTAGGGAGAGAACAAGAAAGAACAGAATTTAGGAAGAAAATAAGAAAGAACATTGCTAATAATATAACTTTAGGCTTCAAAAGATGGTAATAGAATTTATTCATGTGTACACACAACCTAATAGGGACCTCTCTTGTTTGTCACTTTCTTGTACTTGGTAAGAGTCATAGTCTTGTGTGTGCCCTTAAAACTGCACTGTGCACCTCTGAATGTGGTATTTCCTGACCACATGAGCAAGGGGGCAAACTGGGGAAAAGGAGGAGGAACACAGATGTGACATTCTGACACAACCTGTAGAATCAGAGGCACATGAGAATATCAACAGCTAACAGTTCATTAACAAAAGTCAGCTCATGACTAAAGGCATTCCCTATCAAAATAAAAAGTGTAGTCTGAAACGGATGTGTTAAACAAGCTAAAAATGCAAAGCAAGCTATGAAGCTTTGTAGAAATTTCCTTCCATTCTCACAACCAATGATTGTTCGCTTAGTTTGATGTTATCTCCTCTAACCTTCAAGGTCTTGTACAAAAGGCCTTTCTCACATGCAGCAACATCCTTTTTCCCTGCAAGTTTGTTAAAAGTATTATTTTGTCTGGTCCAAACAATCATCAGCTACAATGCACATGTCACTGGTGTCGTCTATGAGCTCTTAACAAGCCATAAAATGTATCAAGTTCAAAGAATAATCTTAAGTGTTCACATACGGTTTTCTGAATCATCCATGACATTCTGAATGTAAATATGTAAAACCTTACCATAGCTTTTCATGAGATAAGAGTAAACATTTTTCACATCTGGAAAGTCAGGTATCAGTTCTAACAATAATTTGATTTTCTGAACCTAGAAAAATTGAAAACATAGAAACAGTGTTTTGTTTTATATACATGCATATAATCAATGGAGAAAAATACAGCTTCATAAGAACCTATGACCAGGAAGAAATATTTATTTTATTTTAGAAAATGTATACCCCATCTTTCTGTTATCAACATTATGCCCAAGGCAGCTGTGGTGCACAATGAGTGGTATGTGAGGGTGGGATCAGTATAAAATCCTCTGTAACATATCCCCATGCTTATATTATATTAGCAATATAAAAACAAAGGGTAATAATAAATACTAATAATATTACTCACATCTCACAATGGCTTCTTTGATCTAAGCCTCCAAACCACTACAAAGTTTGTGGGAAACTAATACAGCTATTTGCAGGGCTACAAAGACAGCTTATTTTGAAGACATGGCTCAGAAAAGCAGGGGTATAATCTGGTTGTAGAACATTTGCCACCCTTTATTAAAGCAATTTAGAAAGCCATCAAGTCTATGAATATGAGAACTTCAACCTTCAATGTAATCCTATGTATTTAGGAAGATGAAGACATACAACACAACAGAAAATACTATGGCTTGTTCAGCTCCTACTCATGGGCCAGAGCATGCACAGGAGAACTTTTCAGTGGATTGGGTCCTTAATCTTTTTCTAAGCAAAAGGAATTAAGAACATCTCATAAATGAAAAGTCTCATTGGCATCTTGAAGTACAGTATTTCCACAAACTTTAGCAGAATACAATTTAGCAAATATGTGTTGAAGTTGATAAATCTGTCCCACAGTTGTGGCCTGGCACATATCATAAACATGCGAACACAGGTATCAGTCGTGTTTCTAAAAAAGATGTTAGTCAATGAAAGAGAACACTTATGCATTGCCAAAGAAGGTTTCTCTTCAATAAAGACACTATTTTTTTAAAAAAAGGTAGCCCCTTGTGCAAGCACTGGGTAAATACTGACCCAAGGGAGGACGTCACATCACAACATTTACTGGGAAGTCTATGTTAATGGGATGCTTTGCCATTGACTTTCCTAGCCATCTACACTTTACCCTCAATGAGCTGAGTACTCATTTTACCAAATTTGGAAGGCTGGAGGGCTGAGTCAACTTTGAGCCAGGTACCTGAAACCAATTTTGGTCCGGATTGAATTCAGGTCATGAGCAGAGGTTCGACTGCAGTACTGCACCTTATCACTCTGCCCCCTGGGTCTCCTTTTTAAAACAGGACCAGCCAAATTTCACTGAATGCAGTTAATAAATTGAAAATAAACCAAAACAGTAACAGAATTACAAATGGTTGATGTGCTGTACGTTGCTCTGTACAGTTCTTATATGGCCAAGTGTAGTTCATTGACTACAGACCAACAACTGTTTGAGATGCATCATTTAATAACATATTCCATATTCTACATTGCTCCCAAACTCCAAACTTATGAGTTTACTGGATCATTAAAGAATTTGTTTTTCTTTCTTGCTGGATAAAATGGAGTGTGTTAACATCTGTGCCCTGAATGTTAAATAGCTGCGAATGCTGCTCAGAGGGCACAATTAAGTGAAGATGCTGGAAAGGACATACAAATTACATTCAAGCAGAAAAGTTGTTCTACCTGTCCTGGTTGCTGGGATATCTGAGCAATGAAAGTCATCAGACTTCTCTTTTGTTCACCTATTGCGCTGCATCTCTTTTAAGATGAAAAGAAGGAAGGGGGAGAGAGAAAATTAAATGAGCAAAAGCAACTGTATTCTCTTGATAAATAAAACTAGCTAAGGTGAAAACTTCCAATTAGAAAGGTTTGCAATAACCAGTAATATATCATTATTACCAAAGGCCTTAATCGTCGACCACTTATTAAAAACCTGCCGAAAAGGAAAACAAATGGTTTGCTATGCCAATTTTTTCTCCTTTTTTGCTCCCTGGCAATTGCTGCCCTTGGCACAGTAAGCATTAGGTTTGCTGAAGGGGGGGGGGGTGGTGGTGGTGGAGAGGAATGGAAAATGAAAAATGCTTCAACATCCCACTGAAAAAGAGATTTAGGACTGTAAAAGAAAGAAAGGGGGGGGGGCACTATTCCTCTCCAATTATTCTGCCAAGCATTCACAAGTGAGCTAGGGATCATAAGGTTAATTATACATTTAATAAGGTGTCAGGGAGATAACTGCTCGTTTCTTTATAAAAATTAAAATGTACAAAGCAAGTTCTCTTTAAAGTATAATTACCTACACTTATGCATACAAAAGGACTGATTTCAATCTCTTTATTTTATAAAAGGCTTTCTCTGCAACAGACAGCCAGTGCTCAGGAGACAAAAGTTAAACTTAAAAAAGTTTGTGACAGACCCAATAAATCAAGTGTCTACCCCATCCTTGGAAACTATAACAAAAAAAAATCAAGCATGCCATACAATATTTTAGTTTATGCTTCGAAGTGTCATTTTTGAAAAAAAGCACTTTTAAACAAAGAATAGCACAAGATTTTCTCTGTCAATGCTAAAACCTAACAATATAAGCAAATTCCACTTTGCAGAGCATGTATACACACAGGTGGCATGATTAATTATTTTATAAGCTGATACTGTAGACATCCATGAATCAAAACTAATTCAATAAGCCATTAAGAGTGTGCAATGTATATAAAGCAGCCTTGTCAAGTACTTGGAGATCTCAGTGAAAAGTTTATCACTGAAAGCATCGCTCCTCCAATGAACGGTAGAAAAGGAAGCCAAGTTGAAATCCCTGTACCTTCATTTCTATCCTGACTACCCCATCCCCACTGAGCCAGAATAGTTAAGGCAAATAACTGCATTATAACAGATGACATCAAGAGAGGTCCAAAGAAATATGCAATGGGGTTAATAGTGCATTGGAAACAAATTGCTGTGAGCAGAAGGTAGTTGGCCAAGTTCATGCCATGCCGTTAAAGGTAGTTTCTACAGCAACTCTCACGGTTCTGTTTGTGCAAGCTTTCACAAGCCTTGGTAAAAACAGATCATCACATCTGGATTTAGTTTTATTTTTTCATGCAATGTTCCCGCCAAAATGTAAAGCCACTCCTTCATGAACAGAAGATCCCTTTATATACACAGCATTTGCCATCCTTTCATTCCACGCTTTGAAGGAAATGGTTCATCACATATCTAAAAAATAGCTAGCCACTCTTCTTTGAGTATTAGAACAAACCAATTTGTGATGTGAAGTTAGAAAATGTTATTTTAAAAGCTTCTGAATAAAATGTACGCAGAACCATAGGTGTCTGCAAAACACAGTTTGGTATGAACGTAACAGAAATGTGGAACTGGGTACATACTTCAGCACCTCAGGTTTCGTAGCCGTTATTGTTAAGAAAGAGAGGCTTTATAGAGCAGTGGCAATGTCCAAGGAAGCCAGAGAAAGTTGCTTTAATAAGATGTCAGAGAGTAGTACTCTCTACTCAGAGAGTAGAGCTTCAGTGCTTTGTATAGATCCCTGCAGGTCACCCTTGACCATGGATGTTAAATCAAGTTGACCAATTACATGAAAATAGTATAATTCTACATCATGTATAAACTAAATTTGCAAGTTATATGTCTGAAATGTTACTTTATATAAATTATAGATATCGGTTACACATGATGCATACAGAATTTTGACTTTTTAAAATGAGTGCTGTTTATAGCCTCTATAAAAATAACATTTAAAGTTTATTTTATTACAGCATGGATCTACCACAGAAGCATACCTCAAGGGCTTGGGCAAGCTCAACGAGGCTACTGAAAAGAGCTGCACAGCCCTGTACCTCACATAATCTATTTTATTGATTTAAAATAAAATATTTCTAAAACTGCCTTTCTTTCTACATAGTTCTCTCTGCAACAAGGGCAAATAAGAACATAGGAAAAATAAGCCAAATCACCTCTGGAATGAAAGCAAAATAAAACAAATAAAGCCAGCATTATACTGCCCTGACCACAACACAAGCAGGGAGATGTAGTCAGTGAAATATGCATTGGTGACGTTGTGAAGAGTTTCAAAAGCTAAGTACTAGTATCTCAATTTGAACTTGGAAATGAACAGGAAGCCAACAAAAACATCTCAAAATGGTTATTTGCTCCCTGATAATAAGTGGGCGGCTACATTTTGAATCAAATGAAGTTTTTGATAGTTGTCTTCTAGATCAGCTCCACAAAAAGTGTGTTACAATAATCAAGCTACTAGTTACTAGTGAGATCAGCAGGAATGAAATTCCAAGCTGTGTGAAATGAGGAACTGAAAAACAGTGGTGCTATGAAACCCCATTAAAGAAGAAGAGTTTGGATTTATACCCCCCTTTCTCTTCTGTAGGAGACTCAAAGGGGCTTACAATCTCCCCCCTGCAACACAACAAACATCCTGTGAGGTGGGTTCACACACACATGGGGGGGTGCCATGGGGGGCAGGGGGCCCTGGGGGGGGGGCGATTTTGCATTCCCCACTTGATATTTGTTGTACCCAGGAACAGAGTTGTACCCCCTTGTCCCTAGTGGAGTTAATCATTAATAACCGGTTCTCCGAACTGAGAACATTTTAGTAATCGGTTCTACTGAATAGGTGCGAATAGGCTGCATCTCACCTCTGCCAACTTCCATATGATCAAGGCTGCTTACAACAGTTTTTTCAAGTCAAGCATTTTGTACCAAAAGGATCATACCAATTTGGAGAAAAATAAAGAAGGCAAAGTAAAAGCAGTGATTTTCTGCTCACTTACAAGGCTGTGGGTTGTTGTTGTTTTTTGCAAACTACAGCTTATTTACAATGCATTCTTTGCTTAGTATAATTCATCGCCTACCCACAATTATCAGATAGAACAGCTAGAGTACCTCAAAGAACAACAAGATTTTGGGGGTATGAGCTCCTGAGAGACAAAACTCCTTTCCTCAGGTACCCTGAAAATCTTGTTGGTCTCTATGGTGCTACAGGAGTCAAATCTAGTGGTTCTATTGCTGAACAATGAGGCTACCTTCTGAAACAATTATTTCAAATTTCCTTCTCCATTTATAAGTGATGTAATCTAGGATTTATTTATTGTGCATCTAAATCTGTGATGCCTACATAAATATAACACATATACTTACAGTGCAAGCACTGGATATATAGTTCACTTAATTATATAAGCAGCAGACACTTATATAATTAATTCACCACTGCCAACCCTGCTCCTCCCCCAGATGCCACAAACCCTTCTGATGACTAAAGAGAGGGTTTTTCTTTCCTCTTACTCTTTTTAAGTACTTAGCAGCTATGCAAGAATGTAAGTGAATGTAACACTATTTACTATCAGAAATTGGTAACAGGCCTCAATTTGACACAGGGAGTCCACACAAAAGCAGCAATCTGCAGGATCACTGTGATTGTTTGACTGCCACCTGCTGGGAAAAGACTTCCCGTCAGAGCCTGTTTGTGTACACTGCCAATGGCAGCTCTTATCACCCATGGTTCATTCTGCATATTTCCCAGCTTTATATTTAGCACTGTTAAAGTGGCATGAATGCCGTTGTTTCATTCCCTGAAGATAGCCGATTTTAGAAAAAAAACACAAAGAACCTGCAGACCACCAGAGAGGACCACCAGCATTTGTCAGAATGTGTCAGTGACATGCAACTGCAGCTTCTATTAATACCAACAATAACAATCATCGTAGTAGAAATGCTAACAACAAAAATAATAAGCCTTCAGCGTTTGGATATTCAAAAGATGCTGTTCCAGAATTAAAGAAAAACGACTTTCTATCTGAAAATAGTTGCTAGCAAAGATTTATGGTATTTATCTCAAATTGTTTATGACAATTAAAAATCTACTGCAACAAATGCAGCTATGTCTCATCTCACTTTGGTCCTCTTATTTTCCTACTTTAGATCACAGCCCTGTTCTAGGATGTCAAAAATGGGGTGGATGGTAAAATCAAGGGGACTGGAATCAAGGCATTTATAGCATTATTTGAAATAAAGATGTTGGGAGAAAGAGAATGTTCTGCAAAGAGAAATACACTTCAAAAGCCCCAACTGGATACTACCCTTATAGTCATTATTCCTGTCGTTTCGGCCATTTCACATTATATGGAAAACAACGCAACTGCTCCCTCCCCAAACCATTTCATCCAGAATTTCCAATCAGCGCCCCAGGTCATGCGGATGAAATTCAAGGCCAGTAACTTCAGAACGTTCTGTACATGGCCTTTGAACATATGTCTACATTTAAGAATGCCTCAATTTCCTTTTGACAAGCTCAGAGCTTTGTTAGTATTGTGGAATATTATTACCTCTAGTAGAAATCTGGCATCGTCTACTTGTCCTGTATTGATATACTGAAGGAAAAGGTCTGTGACAGGCCTATAAATTCCAAACTGATTAGCTAATTGTTCAGCCATGGCACCCACTGAAAAATAAATGATTGAAATAAAATGGGCAGTTATACGAATAATAATGCCTTTATTTAAAAAACACACCCATAATATATAGTGGTATTGAATAAGAAAGAACTTTAAGCTGATCATTTTTAACATCACATATAGGATTTAAGGCAGCTTCTTAAAAAAATCCCATCACAATAAAGCAGTATTAGAACAGGGAGAAAAAGAATCTTTGTGATCAGCAACAAACAATAAAATCATCTCACACCTGCTCAGTCAGGTAAACACAACAGAAAGAACAAAAACAAACTATACAAATTATTAAGTAAAGATAGTTCCCTATGCAAGCACTTGCGACATTTACTGGCAAACTTCATTAACAAGGTGGTTTGCCACTGCCTTCCCCAAATGTCTACACTTCCCCCCAGCAAGTTGGGTCCTCATTTTACCATATTTGGAAGGATGGAAAGTTGAGTCAACCTTAAGCCGGCTACTTGAAGCCAACTTCCGTCAGGATCCAACTCAGGTTGTGAGCAAAGCTTCAACTGCAGCTTACCACTCTGTGCCACAACACTCCTACATTGATTATAAGCTGAGCAAAACTTTTTTAAAAAAATGAATGAAATTCCAAAAACTTTTAAGTAACAGGGTGAACTTTATCTGGGATCTAAAAAGATAGAATATTCAGATGGATTTCCTTCAGGAGGGAGTTCTATAACTGGATGAAGCCAAAGAAAGTTGTTCTTTAACTGAACACAAATAAGTAAAAATGTCAATTAACTTGTATCCCAATGGAGGACTAAGTCACCTGGGGCAAATAAGAATGAGAAGACTGGAAAGGTTTACAAAAGTTGCTTTAGTTGAAACTTATATGGACACAAATTATCAAGACAATATGCGTGGGCAGGGATAGGCTAGTAAAATTGAATGTGTGATGCAGAATCAGATTAGCAGAGCAGGCCTGGAATCTACAACCATCCACCGAAGAAGCAGGAGAAAAGACAGACTCAAGTGAGGGAATGGAAGACATCTCCTAGACTAGCCGTGGACACAGCTTTTATTGAAGAGGACTTGACTTCCTACAGGAACCAAAGATCATCTCCATGGTCTGGATCCCCAGAATGACAACTGATAGGAGGAACCTATTTCAGCAACTTCTACCATAGATCCTTTGCTCAATATGCCAGTAACGGAACCTGGGGCCTTCTGCATACAAGACATGTGCTTCACTACTCAGCTGCAGCCTCAACAATTCTTGTTGACTGACTTGCATGACTGACTTACATCTCTCCAAAGCTGGTTCCAGTTTTTCTTCAATCAGCTTTCTAAACACATAGCTGATGCTTGAACTCGATGTATCAGAGCTCAGCTTTCCAGAGGTGAAAAGAGGCTCAAGGTATTCTACGGCAGCATCAAGGTTATTACTAGAGGAGAAAAAGAAACATCCTAATCCTAAATCAATAAAGCAGGTGCATGAATGTTTTATTTTATCACTACATTAATATTACACATAGGAGCAATGTTAAAAGTACCCATGACTCCATTCATGCAGATACTGTCACAACACAAAGTGAAACAAATGTATGGCTGAGTGGGTAAAGTCGGCACTAACTCTGTTTCTTTCCAACCAAACTATGACCCGCTAGATGACTGACTAACTCTGACATAAATGTTGCCCTTTTTTACCTTACTTAACAGAACAAAGATGACTGCTGGTTAGTTCTTTGAAATAATAAAAGGGCAAAAACAAAACATCAAGAGATAGCACCTGAATAATTAATACAGAAGACCCAAAGAGTAATTTTATAATATTAAATATTTTCTTGAATTTTTCATAGCTGTCTTTTTGGATGCAAACACAGCCATATTCAATGTGAGATATTTAACCGCTTTGTCTACTACACATACTTGCTTTGGAGTTATGCACCATAAGAGAGTAAATGCAGTAGAAAGTACTTGCTATCATAAGAAATAAAAGAGTTTATTTCGCCTGTGATAAAAGTAATATGAACAAAATATTTTTCATGAAGATAATATTTTAACAGGTATATGTTCTTAAGGGACTGACGCTTGTTACAGTTTTGTGATAATCTGGAAGTAATAGTTAATTCATAGTATGAATTGTTAATTCATACTCCAAAAGAAAGCAGTATTCCCTCCTCAGGAGTTAGCAGGGTACTTGTTGATAAAAAGGAAATGTGGACAAATAACTACAATTAAACATATAATGCAGAAGACTTTAATACACTGAGAAGGGGACAGGAGGAGAAGCTATTGCTTACAGCAGGGTACTTAGTCTTATTGAATCTGGGGGCACCTTTGGAATTCTAACACAAGGAAGTGGGCACAGCCAAAGAATGGCTGCCACAGGAGGCAGTTAGATGCCAACGCAGGGGAAGTTCAATCCAGGAGAGAGCAGATAATTTAAATATACAATAAGAAGAGATAGGTGGATTCTGCATGGGCCAAAACCAGCGGTGTGAAAAAAGTGTAAACCCTTTTACACCATTTCACACCATTTTCACACCGTTGTTATTGGCCCATGCGGAGTCCGCCTAAGAGACAGAATAAAACCAAACTGTGCTGTGAGCAGCAGTTAAAGCAATGTTATTTTAATTGCAAAACCAATCAGATATTCAATGGATAATCAGAAACCACGCTGGAGCAAGAGCGCCACCCACTTTCTGAAAACACTTGGCGGGCATCAGGGAAGGTGTCAGCAAATGTCATGACACCCATGGGCACCCCTTTGGGGACCCCGGCTTTCAAATAATACTGAAAATCATGTTAGAGAATGTTGGTCAGAGAAAAAGTCATATAGTCCTAATATAAAAAGCAAATGAAGTTTCATTTAAAAAGTTTCCATAGGAAAACTGTATGGCTTGTACTTGGGATTTATTTTAAAGAATGGCAATCAAGTAATTGGTATATGCTTTAATGTGTTCGCATTTTATGTATTTTTTTAAAAAAAGAAGGTTTCCAAAGATTTTTTTATAAAATTTATGGTAGCTCTCACCTTCCTTCTCAAGTTAGGGAGATTCCGCAAGTGCTACACATGCGTTTATAATTCTGAAAAATCACACAGGTCTCCTACTTATATGGACGGGTGAGCCACAAATGTAATGCTAACATTTCTGAAGAGAAAAACCTCAGTGAAGCAAAAAGAAAAAAACCCACTTCCACTGGGTTTGTGAAGTCTGCATCGTGCTGTGAATTAGAACAGTGGCAAGTCATTGCAGGCATCAGCTTAAGATGGGACTCTGTTTAGGTAGGCAGAACTTGATAAAAGTACGTGTATGACATCATTAGCCTACTCAAAGTTCACTTATCCAGTAATAACCTGCCAGCTTCTGCATTTCCTCCAATCTCTACTGTTTCCTGGATAAGAAATCTCAATGGTAGTTATTTTAGCATCCATTTAACTATAATAAAAAGGAAGATTATTTGCATGCCAAGAAAACAAGATCACCATATTGTCGCTTTTCTGGCTAGTAAAATGAGAAGCAGTATCCACTAGAAGGGGCTTACTTTTTGATGTGAGCCAATACGGTATTATTGATGAAAAGCATATGTGACAATTTAATAGAACTGCTGAGGCTTCCCATCATTTTCTCAACTGCGCAGATGCTTTCCAGATCTCCCTTCTGAGCCAAAGCCTGAACAAGACGTGTAATGGCGAGTGGATTGGGCACTCCATCTCTTTTAAGAAGGGTCGTGAGAGAAGACAATGCATCTATTTAAGAGAACATGGAGAACAAAAGGAAAGCTCTCAGTTCAGAAACAAACGTTAGTCCTCATATAACATCACATAAGTTTATATTTAATGATCAGGAGAAAGAAAAAGTATCCTGAGCCTTCTTCAGTGAAAAAAAGGTGAGGTTCTTCTAAGCAACACATAAAGAAACCTATCATATACATGCTACACATACAAGGACAAAACCAAGGTTTGGTATCATGGAAATGAGGAAATGTCTGCTCCCTACCCCTCTTTTCCTGGCTAGGAATTAAACATTTCAGTGACAAACCATAACTTGTTGTTTTGTCCAAATCACATTAGTTTTGACCATACCAGGTAGGTTTAGAATCCATGTCTGGAGAACCAAGAGCAAGCCTGCCAAAACTATGGGGCAAATTTCATGGTCATATAAAAATGAAGGATATGTACAGAGATTTCCCAGCCATGTTCCCATAAGGAAGCCAATCGTGGTTTGTCACTGCATGTGAATATAGCCTATGGATAGCTGGGTTGTTTTTTTTTCAGTTTCATGTGGCTCATACTCAGCCTCAGTCAGCTTTTAGTTCTTAGGATGAGAGCTTCCCAATGTAAAACCCCTACATGACTTTTTAATTATTTTTTTAAAAACACATCCCTCTCTCCAAAGCGTATCGCCACTTTACTTAGTAGTTGGAGTATATTTAAATACAAAGCAGTTCTAAAAGTAAAATAAAAAAGCATATGCAACAATAGTACAGAAAAGAATCAGTTCATATGAAATATTATTAAAGGCTTGCGTGAGCAAGACAATTTCAACGTAGTGTCTAAGATACAGTATCAGTAAAGGAATACGTATAAGGCCACAAAAACGGTCCTTGTTCTGGTAGCTACCTACCTAAGCTTCTCAGGCTAACAGCATCCAGCAAACACTCTCAAAGGAAGACCTCCATTGACAGGCAGATCCATATGGCAGAGGAAAGTTTTACATTCCAAATTTTCACAACTGGACTTTGGGTTATGTCACAAATTAATTTTTACTACAGAAGGGGCTGAGGAACGCATCATTATAAAACCAGCTTCCCCAATCTTTTTGAGTCAGTGGCAGATGCAGCTACAAAATTGCTGCTAGCTCATCCAACTTCCTTTTATAATCTGTCAAGTTTTATATATTGGCAATCAACCTTGCTAACACCCTACATATTATTTGAATGTGTTTTCCATGATACTGGGCAAGGCCTCCATAATGTGTGAGATGCAGAGCAGATGCCAAGACCATCTCAGATCATCTAAAGAATACAGAATCTCCTAGGCAGATAAGTATAAGAGAAATTCATGCAAAGTTAGCGAGGGAGACTCAGAAGATGTAGCCAAAGACTTGTTCTTCTGGCCATATCTAAATGTGTTGGAGCAAATTCAGAGGGTAAATCAGAATGTGGGAGTTATAGCTATATTGGAGGAAAGTCAAACATGAATGCCAAAACACACTTGGATTCAGCCCCCTGAACACAGGTTCAATGCAAAGCCAAGATAATGTAAGCAGGAGTGGATCAGTTCACTAGCAGCATCTTGTTATTTCAGCTGCTGGAAGGAATGGACCTAAGAATGCCCAAGGTGGCCTCAGGTGACCTTGAATTCCAAGGCAGAATGGGATCAAGGAGCAGTTCTAGGCAGCCATTTCTGTTCTTAGGGCACCATATCTGGTAGTATTGAGTAATGATGACACTCAGGGCTAAGGACATACTCTGCACCACAAGTTTACCCCAGGAGTCTTTTGAATTGAAGGCCTCTGACAATTTTTTTTAAAGTTTTTGAAATAAAAACCAAACATGTGACCCAAACCATTCTTTTGACTCAAGCTTTTGGCAAGTCCAGTGGGTCACAACAGATGTAAGGGTACAAATCTGGGTGATGGAACGAGAGGTGCTGTCAACATTGAGAATGAAGGGAGGGGAGGTGATGAAGTTAGAGACTGTGATGCTCTATTGAAAAGGAGCCATCGGGCAGCAAGAGGAACAAAAGGAAAGAGAACCCGCAAACAGATATGACTACTCAGTGGAATGTGGAAGTGTTGTATCTCCAGCCGACTTGTTGTGGTTCAAGTCAAGATTGTAATTACTGGAATTAAGTCATAAAGGACAGGATTTAAATTTACCAATGCTCAGAATTTTACCAGACATCCCCAACATGACCTTGAGTCACTAATTCAAGCCCTTTGGTAAAACTTTAGACCCAGAGGGAGAATACCAACTGAATGGGATGCAAATTGAGCAGATAAGACAGAACTGTGCATACATGTCCAAATGTTTGTTTTACATGTCCAAATGTTTGTTTTGTAAACAAACATTCCTCTCTTTGGTGTCAAAATTGCATTATTTTGCCACTGATACATTTGCTGACAGCGAAGTAACAATACTAAATATCTGGAAAGTAGACCACTGCCTAAAACAATGTTTTTTTTTTAAAATGGCATCTGAAATGTTAGAACTTTGCCTAGAACAATATTATAGAACAAAATGCGAATCAAGCAGCATTTATTTCAAAAGTAACTGTGTCTTAACTGTACAAAACCATTTTAAGGGATGAGATTTCTACAAGTGCTGTAGGTAATGCTGTAATGACTTGGATTTCAGTAGCACCGCTTTGTTCCGCTAAAACCATCACTGTCCCTTCTCTGCAGCAGCAAAGCAACATGTGTGGCAAAGAAGAACTTAGACCAACACTAAAAGTTGTCCACTGCTGCATTCCCAAGGCATTTATTTTAATCACCCAAAACTTTTGTTGCCCACAATATTAGATTAAAAGAAGCAGAAAAGCACAATGTATGTTTCATTACTATCGGTATTGCAAACTATTAAAAGTATTAGATTAAGGTTTTTTTAAATCAATATTATAATCATTTAGTGCACAACCGTGCACATTTAACACTCAATTTAACTCACTTGATATCTTGCACTACCAACACAATGTGCAGGAAGAAACTGCTGGGAATTGTTTCAGATGCTCTAAAGTATGTTAATTTCCAAAGCAAAATGACTTGTGCTGTGAATTTTAACGCACTTGAAAGCCTGTACTTTCTCTCGTTCTGGAGCACAAATTTTGCATGTCTGAAGAGCTGTGATTCATCTTAAGAAAACCCATCTTGTGTTAAATGGAACGGAAACTGGACTAAGTGGTCAAATGACAAGTACATTCATATTCAAGCTGTATTATAAATGCATGTACAGTAATTTACGTCTCTCAGCTACCACAAAAGGCGCTTGATAAGCAGGTAATTTGCTAAATGGACTCCTTTATCCAAGTATTCGAAGGGCGTTACAAGAAAAATCTGCAGAGGCATTAATGTGACGTAAAGGTCAAGCATTGTGACATACCTTTCAAATAATCCCGCCTAACTTGCGTTATGATGAGGAGGCTGCTGGCAGCATCGTTCAGCACGAAGCCCTTGATGTGGGTCTCAGCACTAAAAGAAGCAGACATTTAGAAAGGAATTACTGACATGCTTCTGATACGATAATAAATGGTTGAGCACCAAGGTGAAATTATAAAAACTACTGTTCGTATGTTAAAAATATTGCTGCAAAATATCGACCTGGAGACAGCTTTTGTGTTATCCTGTCAATGGTTATAGAAGGATAATTTTTTTGTGCATTCTGACAGATGACAAAGTTGGAAACGAGCAACAAAAGAAACAAAGTACAAGATTTTTTTTTAAACAATCAGTTCAGATTCTTGAATGCTGACATATTAGATGACGAAAATAACTGCACGCTCTGCATTGTTCTGCTGTATCCTAAGCGGGATACTTTTTCTTCTTTTTAAAACAGTCACCATAATTATAAAATGTAAAACTATTCTTTCCACAATAAAAAATGAAACATTTATTTTCAGCACTGTATATTTTAAATATAAACTAAAGGGATATTATGAACCAACACCGTATCATTTGGCTGATTTAATTTTCAAATTTCTGTCACCTAGATGTATACAGGTTTTTAAAAACTCGACATATTTCGTTTGCCAACTTAAAATGAAATTTCAGCTCATCAGTTCTATATCCCTTACAATGCAAAAAAAAAAATCTTCACAGGTCTATAGCTGCAAAGAGGACTTGGCTTTAATAATATATGTTAAAACCTTTCAAGAAATATATATTCAGAGAAGACTACCAAAAAAAAAATTCCTTTCTTTTTGTGCCTCCAAATGCCCTCACCATTCCTAATGAAATTTTAATATATCAGGATAACTTTACAAGGTTCATAGAAAATCTCCAGTCTCATGAGCATGTGCACGGCTGCCATTCGTCATATCAACAATCAAGATAAACCGCAGTGATCATCTTGTGGCAAACAACTGAGCAGCCTACCTACTTGAACTTATGAGTTGAGCGGATTGGGAGGTAAGCAGGGTCATTGCTAAATCATTCTCCTCAATCCCAAGAAAATCCTTCATTGAGTACACAATATGACTATCCTCTCAGTCACTTTCAGCCTCTGGGGCCCACAAATGCAGTCATTGGACTCAGGATTTTCTTACTCTCCCAACCAATCCCCTTAATCCCTGCCTAAGCGCCCATTGCTCAGTTCCGCTTTTTTTCTTTGTCCCATCTGTCAAAGCCCTTAAGTCAACAATTCATGCATGAGACTGTAAATTACATGTAACAAAGGATTTACTTTCTCCAATCTTCCAATCTTCAGTGTGATTAAATAGATGTTACCTACTATTACAGAACTAATCCCTCATTCCAATACTTCTAGTTTCTATTTTAGAACCATACCTAAAAGTTATTAGAATTCTAGAAGAAAGACCCTTGGTTGGCAATAAGCATCAAAAAACTTGACTTTTCTTAAATGTTTACATGTAGAAAAACAATTCCTATTAATTTGGTCTCTCCTGTACAACAAGGAAATATATTATTACAAGGTCAGGCAAAGAGGTACAGGGAAGACCTATAGACTCCCTTGTATACTTGCAAAGACAATGCAGTTTGTATCCACATTCCTTCAGAGATAAAACAGATGGCCGTGAAGCCTTCTCAGGAGCGTTACCCCAGCTACAGAATTACATTTATCTTTCCCCTTTAAAATTGTGCCATCACTTGTTGTCTTCCAATGTCAGGATAAACTGCTTTTATTTCAATATGTTTTTAAATTAAGGAAAAACCCCATTTCCTCCCAGTGCTGATTATTTTACTTGCTGATTTTCTCGTTTTACGACTGCTGATGTTTACCATTTTGACATGCATGTGCTTACATGTGCAATCCTGGATCTACTGTAACATTCATTATTCCCAGCTATGTCCACAGAGGCTACTGCACTGATATGGGTCACCAGTGACTCTAATGTGCAGAATCCTTCTACTTTATGAACAGTATAATATTTTTCAAGTCCACCACGGTAGTCACAGGAAATCAAAATGCTTTCAATATTCATAATGCTAATAAGAAGTTTTAATTCCTCTGAGTACTGAGTTTGCTTGCAGACTCTGGACTGTCAATTTATTACTGATTTTACAGCTATTCATTTCACAAAACCAAAAGCAACCCCCCCCCCCCGACAAGCTATCAAATATAAACTGGTGAAAATAGGAAGAGCGTTCACTGCCTTTTGCTTCCTTTTCCACAGAACGGCTAGTTATTAATGGGAGGATGGGTCAGTGGGGTCAGGCAGGCCCATGGAAAGAGCTTCCCTGGCTCTGTCTTTCCTCTCTTCTACTACTGGGTAGCCTGTCTGATAGGGCTGAAACTGTCCTATTAGATCAAATGAAGTTAAAAATGGCCTGATACATTATTCAAGAACAGCCAGAATGCTATCAGATCTCTTTTCCCTAGACTAACAGATTCAATTATAATGTTATTTAAATAGTTATGGTAAATCAATCAAACCCTTGTGGCTATCTATTGCCTAGAGCAGTGGTGGCGAACCTTTGGCACTCCAGATGTTATGGACTACAATTCTCATCAGCCCCTGCCAGCATGGTCAATTGGCCATGCTGGCAGGGGCTGATGGGAATTGTAGTCCATAACATCTGGAGTGCCAAAGGTTTGCCACCACAGATCTAGAATAAGTAATGTAAGGTGTAATGAAGTAAATAGTTTACATGTGATAGCTGTTTTATCTTTAGTAAGCAATTTGCACTGGATCTTGTGTGAGGGAAATTACAAGGTATCCAAAGAATTCTGGCCTACATGTGCAATACACACTTTGTACAACAAATGTAATTGTTCTTCTCTGCACCCTGTGCAGCACAAATATTTGCATCAGTTCATGCCACATGCTGCAGAAGTAATCTTTCTTGATATTCATAGTACCTCAGATAGTACAGATAGTACTTGCAATATTCTTTAGAATCTAGTGTGCACTAAACTTGTACAGCCACGATGATCTATAAACCTCTGTGTAGAGGAAAACCTCTGCTCCATTTATGACCATTTTATAATATAATTTATGGGGTAAAATCTGCTAGCCTTGTTCCAAAACCATCAAGCAGTTAATAAATTATAAAGATTTAGAATTATTACACAGGAACTATTTCTGCAGTCATACAATCACATATTTAATCAACTACCCTAGTACAACTAGATTTCTGAGGGATTTTTCTGTAGTGAATGACATACATGACAAGGGATTCATAGTTATGCCGAAGGTAGAATTTTATAACCAGTTCACTAAATCTGATTTTCTACTCACACCACTCTGTCAACAGACTCACTAAAAAGCCACTGTTGCAGTGTTTCATTTCTGGTGTTTGGACCTTAAGGACGAACCAGCCATATAAAGTGAATGGTGTTTAGATGGTGCGTGCATTTGCTAAATCGTTAAATGTACCAAGTGGGTGGCTGTGCTGGGATGCACCATTAGCTACAAAATGACCCGAGAGTGCCACTCTCTTTTTGACTTATGACATACAGTACATTGGAAATACCCATCCATTATGCTGTCCTCAAGCAAGACCATTTTTCCTATTAGGAAAATGAAACATTTACCTGAAAATGAAAGTATGTAATAGTTTTTATGGAAGGTTACAAAGGTACAGATATAAGACTTACATGCTTTTTACTTTGAGGGCTTTTTCAAGAAAACCCTCACTCAGCAGAGCTTTTATAAGATGGGAATAACCATGGGAATCAAACGTAATATCTTCCTTTTGTGCCTCTAGTAAAATGTTGTATGCTTCTGCAACAAGAATTTTTTAAAAACTGATGTGTCAGTAGGTAATGAAAGGCCACAGAAAAACATTCTAAACAACAGCATTAGAAATCTATTCCTCTTTATCAAGTATCTAAGAGTCCAAAGCTATATTTAAGAAACTGCTTGTTTTCTGAGCTGAAGTAAATGTTCTTTTCTGTGTAATTGTTCTTAAAAATACAGAATTCCCCCCTAAATGTTCAGTAACTTAAATGTAACTTCACAGTTTAAAACACATACATATATGTAAAATGTGCGCTGCTACTGCCAGTAATGACTTTAACAATGTATGCCTCAACCATCTACACATTTCCCTTTTTAAATTCATCAGCATGCCCATGATTATGCCACTTGTTTTGTAAACATATTGCATAGGATGTTAATGCTATTCCTAATTCTCAGGTAAGGAATTACAATGTTTGATATTGTATCAAAGTGGCATGGCAGCAAATATAGGCAGTGTTTTCAGTATTTGGAAATCAAATTATTTGGCTACGACAAGATTTACATAAAAACATACAATTTACAAATATACAGATATTTAACAAGTAAACTAAAGCTGCATTTATTTGACTGATTAACAGTTTTATTTCACACATTCACAATAACTGTCAGTTTGTGAAAAGACGTTACCAAAAAAGAAAAAAAGAAAAAAAGTAACCACACTTTTCAGTCATTTACTTTTCTGAAACAAGACGATGCTGCTGTAAACATCCTGTAGAAACTGAAACATATACACCTAATTTTTTTTCTATATCTAGAAAAAATTACTGAGTTTCCTAATTTCACTCAAAGAAATGTTGAAAAAATTTAGCATCTGAAATACAAGCGTCCGCTACTGTAGAATGTGAGATCCTACATACTTTGCATATGCAACTGTTAGCTCACTTGAGTCTGTTTTTGAAAATGTATTTATAGATCAAGAGACAGCCTAAGATTTCAAGGCAAGTTGCTAAATTTTGTGCTGTGGTGTTTAGAGTGTCTACTGTAAGACTTAGGAATTTTCTGTTGATCTCAGACCATGACAAATCTGAATCTGATCAAAAAAAAGAATAAATGAGAAACTTGGATGACAACAGCATATTCTTAGTAATGCGAGTTCTACAAATCCTCTGTATCTGAACTAGGGTACCTTCAAGAACAATGGACTCACTAATATTCATGTAATTATGGGAAAGGCACTATTCAAATACTGTTACATATCGAAGATATTCATTAATTTTAAACATTCACATGCAAGTACTTAAGTTTTCTTTATACATCCACAAAGCTTACGTTTTAGGTTAGTAATTTCATTTCATATTTTAGGTCAGCAATTCAGGATGCGCTCTCAGACAAACCACGGGGAGTTACAGTAGATTTTGCCTGTAAAGTAACTTAACCTTATGAGCCTTGCATTGTTGCTGGACAGTGTTAAGGGTTTTATGGCCACTGTTTGGGGAGGGAATGCTTCTAGGAGCAGGACAATTGTGAGGGTATGATGATCTCATGGCTATTATTGAGAGATGTTCCAGTTAGTTAGTAATCCCCTCATGAAAAGGAGAAGTTGGGGAGATAATGTTCAGTTGAGAACTGAATATCCAACTGTGAGCTGGATGGATTTCAGGTTGGTTTTTGAATCTGTTCTGTTCTGTTTCTACTCTAGAGCTGTGGCTATGCTAAACTCCGCTGCTTCATATTGATGTATTTGGGGCTATGTAGGGATGGGTGGAGGATGATGATGTATGAGTCTGAAATTGCATGAGTCTGAAATTGTATGAGTCTGAAATTGTGTGCATCGAGGAATGCTGCTGTAAATTTCGTTGTGCGTGCACAATGACAATAAAATGCTTATGCTTATGCTTATGCTTATTTCCATCACTTTGGGAATATCTTTTGAGAACATAATGTACTGCATGAAATCATCGTCTTCACATGTATTCACTTTCAATGTGACTTTTCTAAACTTCAGGATTCTTCTCCCTCTTCTCCCCCCCACCCCCCCAGCACCACTATCCAAGTTTGTCAAATTTCCAGGTACAACCACATGCCTGCAAGGTATGAACAGAATGACTATTATGGTCATAAAAGCAGTCATTAGTGATTCTTCTTTTCCCCCCAACGATGCTTATTTAATACCAAAGGAGAAATAATTAATTTATCCAGTAGATATCCAGTAGGAAAGATACCTATCCTCCTGCTAGAATGTATCAGCAAACTCAAGTGTACTCTCTTCAGAGTTAATCAAAATGGGGAAAGGGGACTTTCCTATTACAGAAAATAATAGTCACACTATGTACATTAGCCATTACTATAGAGTACTTTTAGATTCAACACTAGAAGAAATACAAGCCAGGGAACAGTTTCTACAGCAGTGTCAGACAACAGAGCATATGCTATTTGGTAGAGATCGCAGGTGTACCCAGTTTGTATTAAAAGAGTGAATACATTTCTTTTTTTAAAAAGGAAGAATTATAATTCACTTACCTTCAACTTTACCCTTTTTGCAGAGTATGAATATTTGTTTCTGAGGATCAGAAGATGGTTCAGAAGGTTGCAAAGAGGACGAAGGGGGAGGACAGACATCCTCATCAAACCAAGCCTAAAAAAAGTAGTTGACACTAACACTGTTATCTTCCCGTTAAGTTCCCTCTTAGCATTCAGAGTAACAAGGCATATTGTTTAATGCAATTATTCCACCATGAAACTTCAGTAGTGAAATATACCTCAGGCACATCAAAAGGAACTTCCTGATTATTTGCTTTAAGAATATCTGCTAGCAACCTCAAGGTTCTTTCACGCGGGATGACATTTTCTTCTTGCATTTTAGTCCAAATGCAGTCAGCCCTTTGCACATCATTGTTTTGCTCTGAAAGGAGAAGTTAAACAAAAGCAAAATTAAAAAGGAGTCATCTACAAATTTTTGCATTTTACAAAACGGGTCCAAATCAACTTCCTTATTGGCTTGGCATAGAACACAAGTTTAAATATGCTGTTTTTTATTCCCACTATTTAAAAACCAGTAATAACTTCCTTGAATATTACATTAAATGTGCATTGAGACCCGTGGAACTGTAAACTAAGGCGGATTCCGCATGGGCCAAAAACAGCAGTTTGAAAATGGTGTAAACCCTTTCACACCGTTTTAAACCATTTTACATCATTTTCACACCGTTTTCACACCGCTGTTTTTGGCCCATGCAGAATCCGCCTCACACACAACACCTCAAATAAGTGACTGAAGATGTGATAAGTTCCAAAAAAAGCACTACGGGGGGGTGGGGGGGGGAGAAGAAGAAATGTTGTAAAGCTAGCACATGCACTCCAGCAATAGAAGAAGTCAGTGTTTTACGAAGTGCAGAACAGCATTAACATTTTTAGGATGAACCTGGGTATGGATTTTTGGGTAAGAAATCTCCTAAAATCCTACAGCTCTGGCAAAAATATTTATAACAACAGTTGGCACAATGAATGTTCCTTTCCCTCATTTACAATCTCGCATTCTTTGGGGCCAGGTTGGCAACAATACAAATGTATCAAACAGAACTAAGATTTTATTTGAGAAGGGTATGAACTGCAAGTTCATCCTGTAAATCTCCCATCAAGCCTCACTATAACTGAAGCTGGACTATAAAACTGAATAGTAAGTACAATCGTATTCAATAAACTGGAACTTCCATAGTAATACTCTGAAAATTACTAAAATACTTGAGAATTCTCATTTCTGCAATGAAAGAAACTATTACATTGTAGATCTATCACAGACTTATTTTTGTCTCTGTGCATCTATATATGTTAGAGGCAAGGGAGCTGGCCCACCAGATATGAAAAGAAAGAGGATTCTGCTGTCTTGGACCCTACTTCATCCAAACAAATGCTCCCACGTTTTCAAGCCACAGTATTTGAGAAGCCAGTATTTACTCTGGATTCTGAGATTCATACTGCATGTGAACTGTGTAGTTGTTAGAGGGTCGGTCTAAGATTAGGAAGACAAGAGTTGCAATCCGCTCTGAGCCACTCAACTCCCTATGTGACTCTCAGCCTAACCTACTTCACAACATAGTTGTGAGGAAAAGGAGAGGATAAATCTCCTTTCATACACAAATGAAACATTTATTCTAATTGCCTCAGGGAGGGAATTCATGACATCTTTCTTTTCCTCTTACAAAGTTCTTTTTTCTTTGATTCAAACGATTACAAGTGAAAAAATTATATTTTTAGAACCACAAGATTGTTGATGGCATATGGTTTTTAGAATATAAAAAACTGCAAATTGCAATAATTTAATATAGATGAATAAATGGGTCTGGTCTGGATACGGCCTGGTGCTACCCAACCCAGCCAAGAAATTGAGAACTCTATGCCCTGCCTTTCTCTACTCTGACATGGCATAGCCCATTCCACCATCTATTCTCTTCCATGTGTTATCAATTTGGTCTCGGCTTTCAGATCAGGCAGGGAACTTGGAGAATACAGTATGTCCTCCCCAGAAGGATCCTTTCAAGACCCATCCCCATCCCCATCCTCTTGGCAGTGAGAGGCACCTGCGCCCCCCAATATTCACACATAATTTCCAGAAGACACATCTTCATTAGCCGGGGGGGGAGAGGGACACAGATTTCTTTAAAAATGATTTTATGTTTACACCCAGCTGCACTCCTAACTGAAGGGGAAAATTCAATTTAATGACTCTAACAGGAGAAATAGCAACAGAAACAGCGTAGCACTAGTCCAGGCAACAATTTTAACACGGGGCCTAGAAAGGCTACACACATAGGTAAGTGAATGTTGTTTTTTGTCTTGATATTTCAAAGCTGCAAACCTTTCTATTTATTTGAGGAAATGGATGTGCATTTTCTTGCTGACTGAAGAATTTGCACAACAGAGTTTGATAAAAAATTATCTTCTTAGCTTTCTCCTCTCAGCAGACATGCTGTCAGTATGAGTAACCAATTGGAGGGAGACAAGCTGCTGTTGGGAAGGAAGAGGACTCCCTCCTATTGAAGGAAGATTGGATTTTTTTAGCCTATTTGCTTTGTTATGATGAACCAGGAGTTGTAAAGCAAGAATGTACTTCATTTTGCTAACATTGTGGATGCTGAGAAAATAAAACGTAATACAAAAAAAGAATAATGTATGCAGTAAATGATTTCTCTATTGAACATTCTTTTTTGACAACAAAAGAGGAGGAGGCTCTTTTATTTACAAACAACCTACTTTCATGTTTTTTTCAGGAGATGTAAAGGAGTCCAAAAATCAACTATCCTAAATAATAGTTCCAGGCAGGTAGCCCTGTTAGTCTATTGCAACAAAAACAGAGTGGCATCTCAAAAACTAGAAACAGATTGTGGTATAAGCTTTTGTGGACTACAGCCCACTCTGTCATATCCATAACATGATATCTTTCAGTTGACAAACATCAACAGACATAAATTTGTTCCAGAAATATAATAGGTAGCAGTGGATGAAATATTTCTGTGTAAATATTTAATGTATATCCGATTGAATACATTTGTGTTTTGGCTCAGCAATATTTTCATACAGATTTGCTGTTCCTTTTTATGCAGCCATTTGGCACATAATGCTTCTGATGAAATTGACTCTTACTGCCCAAGTGAATTGTTCCACCCAACCATGCATAGTGACGAGGAGAACCTCTACGCTCTTCTCTCCACAGGGCTACCCAGATTGTTTCTGGAGCACAGCACAAGTTAGCCTGAAGGAGCCACGGGAATCTGGAACAGAAAAAAATGTCCCGAAACAATCTGGGCAACCATCAACATTGAGGAGGGCTGATGAAGTGGGTTCAGCATCCCACAAAACACTGAAATTGACCAGAGATAGCATACTCCTGTCTTTCTAGCTGGATGCTACTATTTCAAGGAAGGACTGATATTTATTTGTAGGAGCGGACCATGTCTTTTAGCTTTGCAATCTTAACCTGTGTGTCATAAAACAGATACTTCGTATACCAATATTTTGATTCGCTCCAGTAATGTATGTTTGACTTATATTAGCAAACTTTGTTGCATTTCCTGTAGGGTTTATATTT
The DNA here is from genome assembly GCF_021028975.2 of Sphaerodactylus townsendi. Lineage (NCBI taxonomy): Eukaryota > Metazoa > Chordata > Lepidosauria > Squamata > Sphaerodactylidae > Sphaerodactylus > Sphaerodactylus townsendi. Next base: position 50,761,760 of record NC_059425.1, on the reverse strand, counting down.
TAGTGTATTTACGGTCTTGAGGTACAAAAACAAAGGCCACGGTTTCATGAAAAGAAGAGGCATACAAACATGAAGAATTTCCTTCCCCCCCGCCCCCCACCCTCCACTAGTTGCAGCTCTTAGCTCCATGTGGGAATAGGTTTTGTTTTAATTCCCAAGAGATTGGGAATGCACATTAGGTTGCTTGACATTTTGTTTGAACAGAAGACCCTCAGCCTATGCTGTGTCTACACGTTTTTGAAAGAAGTACAAACCTATAACTCTAACAGGTGAAGAAACTGCTATGGTATTTTTGTGGATCTAAGGACATTTGAACCTCTCAGGATGGTTTTTTAGAAGCAGCTTGCAGAAAGCATGGGATACGTTAAATAGGCTTTCGAAAACTGACATGTCCGCAAAAATTCTCTCTCCCATTTCTGCCCAATTATTCGATTTGATAGACCGCTGTACCCCCGAAGGGCTCAAATCCTGCAGCCAACCAGCGCTATAAAGTTCTCAATTTAATGCTTAACAGGTTGCCCACATACTGGTTACACTGTGAAAGGCTTTGGAGAGATTTGCTTAGAAACTGAAAAAAGTATTTGGCTATCTTCTATTGAAAACAATTATGTATGTAGCAAAGAAGAACATCTTTTCACATTCTTTTGTAGACAGCAAAACAAGACAGCACTTCAAAGTAAAGAGAGAAATTACACAGAGATTCTTGAATTTCTGAAACATGGTTTAGTACTACACAATGATGGGAAATGGCAACGTTCTTTAAAGAACTCCTCAAGAGATAAATACCACCTATGCAGAAGCAAATAGATGGTTTACAAAAACCTTCAATTATCGTTCAACCAAAGTAAGCCAACTGCAGAATGTTTCCTTATTCAAGTTAACACTCTAAAACTGAAAGAAACTAACTGGTAAATGGGAATACAGCTGAAGCACAATGAATAACATTTCACCTATGGGTTATGGGGCTGAACAAAATGCACGGATGACATCCCAAGTGCTTTACAAATAAATATGCCAGAATAATGGCCAGGAAACATGTGAAGGAAACATTTTCTAGATGTCATTCAACTAGAGATCCAATTGAGCTTGCAGTAAAAAAAAGTGTGTGTGTGTGGGGGGGAGGGATACTCAACATGCACAACAAGGTGAAAGCAGAGGCCACAACGTTTAACAAAAAGCAGAGAGGTCCATATCAGCCGGCAGACCAGTGATGGCGAACCTTTTTGAGACTGAGTGCCCAAATTGCAACCCAAACCCCACTTATCTATTGCAAAGTGCCAACCCGGCAATTTAACCTGAATGCTGAGGTTTTAGTTTAGGAAAAAATGGTTTGCTCCCTCTTCCTCCGCCCTACCTGCTCGAGCAGGGACCAGCCTGCTCTAGCCCCCAGCAAGTCCCGGGTGCACCACTCTGTGCCTCTGTACCATCTCTGCCTCCTCTGTGCCCGCCCCCTTGGGCAGAAGCCACCTGGAGCACAGGCCCCAGGCCCACCAGCTGAGTCCTCTCTGCTCATCATGGTGCGCGCACGTCGTGCTCAGTGGCCCAGGCCAGCCTAGATGTAAGTGTGTGTGATTTTCCGCCCTCCACATGACGAACTCTGTGTGCGCATGCCCACAGAGAGGGCTCCGAGTGCCACCTCTGGCACCCGTGCCATAGGTTCACCATCACTCCCGTAGACTGACAACAGAGAACCAGGCAAAAGGCATGATGCCCAACCAGTTTCGCCATTAGGTAAGAATTAGAAAAAGGCTGGCTCACAGCACAGACTGGGCCTGCCAAGTTTTCATAACCCACTGTTGAATTTGGCTCGACCCAGTGACAAGACAATTTGGGTCCTCTCTGCCTCTTAAAATTCAGGAGTGCCCCACATGCTCCCTACTCTGTGCTCAAACTGTAACAAAGAACTCCACGCCAGAGCAATAATCTCCTCCATGGACTGATATGTGAAAGAAGAAATGCTCAGACAAAGATCAATCAGAAATTACAGTAGGAATTCCATCTTGACCCAATCAATCAGAAAATCACAGCAAACAAGCCAGGAAGGCTGAAGAAATGCATCAGATCTGACTAGGTCCAGCTCATCCTCTTTTGTATAACTCATGAATGGACTAGAGAGGCAAAAATCTCCCTTGACTCTGCAACATGTTTCCTGCTCCCAGTCTGGCAACACAACAGGATGCCAACAAAGAGGTGGGGTATTCCTGGGGATGCAATACAGTTCCCATGTACTGCCTGAGCTTCCAGCAGCAGTTGTACAGCTGCCTCAGTATTGCACTCCTCTTGCTCCTCCTCTTTTACATGTAGGAAAATAAGTGCTAGAATAAAAGGGAAAGGATAAATTTTTATATCAGATCCACACATCTGCCAGAATGCATATCGACTATTTGACAACTATTAAGCAGCCCCAACTTAAAACATTCAAGCTTCATAGCAATAAACTTCATAGCAGTGCTATGTAGCTATACCCATACCTTTTCCCAAATCCAACAAACTTTTGCAACCACAAATGTGAGTACAGGCACAGGTAAGCCAGGAACTGAATTTATGTTCCTTGGAGACCTACCCTAGATATCTATGCCAATTATCTTTCTTTGGTCCTTAAACTAGAAACTACTAGGTGCTATCCTTGCATCCTTGCCTACCAAAAATGCCACACCCCTAAAATGAGAGAAGTAAGGATTTTAGAAACAAGAAATGGAACAATTTGCCAGGTAGTTTTGAAAAGTCTGCAATTGTAGTCCTGAAAACAAGCTAAAAAATATACAGCTGTGATTAAAGGTCAAGTTTTGCCATCAGTCTTCTCAACAGATGTCCTATGCATTCTGATGATTATTAGCATAGTACATGGTTCCACACATGAAAAATCATAAGGATCATTTACAATCTTCCTTCTTCTCTTTTTTCATGCCACTGCATGTAGGATACTAATGTTCAGAGCAGTGCCTGGGTTAGACTGTTTCAAGAATTGATTCCATGCAATAAAAGCTTTATTCCATCATCAAGTTTCGCCCCCTGAATCAAATGTAGCAGCCTACATAGTAAAGACTGAGATCCATATGGCAAGAGTGCACACTGTGTGCTCCACACATTCTGTCTGTTGTTATTGGGAGGTTCAAACTATTTTATTCTGGACATAAGTAAGCCTAGTTTATCAAACACTTAGAGGAGTACCCCACTGATAAAAACCAGAATAAAACAAACCGTCCACTGACTTACTGCACAATTTTAACAGATAGTAATGCATCTCATCTCTATCACACTCAAACAGCTTTTGTGTCAATTCCACCAAGTTCTCCATGGCTTCAACCTTTAACAAGAAAAAAGAAAATATATACCATAGTTATAAACCATTTAACTGCAATAGCAAAGGTATTTTATTATGTATGTATTTTTCAACAATCAGGTAAATTCCTCATTTGCTATGCCACAGAGCTATGTTGGACAGGGCTCAGGGAAGGAAGGGATCAGGAGCAACTACAAATCATGGCTAGTAAGCCCTCAGTTGCCCTGATTCGGATAGCTTGAGGCTAGCATGATCTCATCAGATCTCAGAAGCTATGAAGGCAAGAATTGATCCTGGCAAGAATTTGGATGGGAAACTTCCAAGGAATATCAGGGTTGTGATTTGTAGGGTAGCAACAACAAATTACCCCTGACCATCTCTTGCCATGAAAACATAACCATGGGTTGCCATAAATCCACTGTGATTTGACAGCAAAAAAAAAAGGCCTTCTCTGTTGGTAGAAGAGAAAAAGGCAGCTGCTACTGCTCCCCTTCTTTGATGATCAAGTGAATATAATAAATTCTGCCCTAACCTACTAGCCGTTACTTGTAGTTAACCCTGATCCTTCCTTTCTCATGTCCTTTGTGACCTGCATGCTGAAGTTGCCTTTTGAAAGTTCCCCATGGGGGAACAAGAGGACAAATGTTCTCTTCCCATCTGGGCTTGTGCTATAGGTCCAGGGGCATTCATCAGAGGGAGAATGGACGCTGCTTGTTGAAGAGAAGGCAAGTGAATTTATGGTATTCTTTGGAATATAATCTCAAAGTCAGGAAAACAGCAGCAGCTGATCCTCCATCCTGCAGTTTCAGATGGCTGACAACTGGGGATGTGTTTTAAAACGTAGTCGGTCTGGGTGTACAGAGAGCTCAAACAATCTGACGAATCACAACATAAATGATGCAGAATTCTTGCCATAAATATTAAAGAAATTCTATAATATACATACATTATTGTTTATAATACACTTCTCTGCAAACCACCGCAGCCGACTTGGACGAGCTCTCAAGCCAGGAGTCTGCAAAGCAAAATATAAAAAAAAAATCACTTGCTTACTTAAGAGTAATTTTTTAATGCAATGGGTGATTATTTCTTGACTTTGCAAACTGAACTATAGCATCATTCAATTATTTCTTGGATTCTGGCAGGCATGAAAGATTTTCCATCTTTGTGATATAGTGCCCACATTTTTCAAGACAGTTACCCTTGTTCATTTATTTAGGCCCATTTTTCTCATGCAGAAATCACTGCACAAACTTAGTCTTTAAGAAATGGTCTTGAGCCTATACAATTTTTCCTAACTGTATTCTAAGTTTCCCATTTTTACCAGCAGACCTCTGGTATTGTTCCTCTGCTAAAACAGCATGTTGCTTTTCAAAAATACTCTTGCTGACCTGACAAGCAGTGATCAACGAGTTTCACTGGCTTCATTAACTCATCTACACCCCAGTTAACATAACCTTGTTATCATCAACTGTTGCACCCACCCACTCACTTCCCCACATTTTACAAAGATCACATCCAGCTTGCAGACAGGGAAGGGATGTTCATTTCACAAGGAAGATTTGAAAATGCATCAGAGATAACGAGAAATGCCATTTTTTCAGCCAAACTATTCTATGTCTTAGACAACTATAAATGCAGAATAAATCCATGTTTACCAATTCTACAGCAGCAGTAAAAGATGTGCAATATCTGACTGCATGGCTAGGTCTAGATATAAGGGTACCAAATACTTTTCAGAGCAAACTGAAAACTGCACACTAATAATATTAGCATTAGTGGTCTCACAAAGGCTGCTTAGCAGCTTATAGCATAATATTTCTATCTCCTTCCCCAAGAATCCAATGCCATATTATCACTGATGGCAACGGACTTAATAGTGACTGGACAGGACCCTTGCTAAGCAGAGCAGGGATTTCAGAAAGAAAGAGTAGGATGTAAGCACAAGGAACAAAATAAACTCTAATTCAAAAAAGTGCTACAGGTAAGAACATCTTTGCATGCAGTTCACCAACTTGTGGTTCAGATTGAACAACTTCTTAGGACATGTTATTTTTTTTCAGCTGCTCTATGAAAACATTACAGGAGTCAAACAGCAACGTTTGATAAAGTTTGATAAAGTTTGAAGGTACTCAGTCATACACTAGCTTAGATTCAGAATATAGCTGAAGATGGCTTCCCCTTCTAGCCACAGTCTCGTTCTCCTCATCTCCCCACCGCATCTGAGAGCACAGAGAGTCTCAGCAACTATGTGGAACGTGGCACAGAGGGCTGCAGCAGGAAGATCACCTCCTGTCTGAAAACACCTCTGTCCCTTGTGAAAGGAAAAGTGCGCAGAAGCATGCTCATCCAGGCGAATAAATGCAAAATGGAAACTGTGTATACTCCTGTGTATATATCTGAAACTTACGCAAGTTTATGTGATTTGAGCTGTTCTACCAGGCATGTGGTTGAGGCAGCAATGGTATATCATCTACAGCCTCCCTCTGCTCCCCTCTTCCTTCCTTTTTCCCTTTCCTTTTTGTTATTGCCCTATCCAGTTTACATCCCTTGGTGAGGTATTAAGACATTCAGTACCATCGGCGGAAATATACTGACTATAATGTGAATTTAATGACTGCAATGACATTTAAATTATGGTGAGTGAACACGAACTTGTAAACTGTAAAACTGCAATTGTTGAAAAGTTGGAAACCTCCCTGAGCCCAAATGGGGAGGGGTGGTATACAAACCAAATAAATCATAAACAATACTTATGTAACTCCTAATGTGGTCATTAACTTTGCATTTGCATTTATTTATTTATATTCCACTTTTCTCCCCACAGCTGTGACTCAAAGCGGCTTATAATGTTGTTCACCCCTCCTCCATTTTCTCACAACAGCAACCCTGAGAGATAAGCCACCTTGAGAGTTTTTGATAGGCCCAAAGTCACTCAGTGAGCTTCCATCGTAGAAGTGGATACAATTTATGATTTAATTCTTTAAACGTTACAATTAAATATTGTACATTAAAATAGTTGGATCACTTTTTCTCTCTGAAAAGTTTCAGTGATGAAACAAAGCTGGTCCTACAGAGATGCAAGTTTCAACTATGGCAAAGGATAATAAACGGAAGGCAGCCTCAGCACAAGCAAAATGTGGGGAAAGCTTTAAGAAGAATATTTTGTAGGAAGCAGCAATCAGTGGCTTTCCCCCAAACACTTAGCTCTTTGGTAGTATTTTCATCAAAATTCTATCTGACCACAGTCAGTGAAATTCTGGCTGTTTCCCAGCTCATTCACTCTCTCTTGCGGAGAATGTGTACTGTAACAACTGAAGAACAGCTTGAAAATCATTATATTAAACTAATTTTCTCTCTTCAAGAATATTGAGAATCTTTCTCTGCAAGAATCAAATAATAAGTTTACAGATGCAAATATGGGGAAATTAATGTGTAACTTATCAAGCAGATTCAAACAAACACAAGCAAATAAAGTGAGAAAATCTGCCATGTCGATTTAATACACCATTCTCTCTCTCTCTCTCTCTCTCTCTCACACACACACACACACACACACCCACCCCAATTTAAACATCTACTAAGCAGTTTTATAAGGAATGGGGGGAAATAATTGAAAACTGAAGCGTTAATATCTTATACAACATGCCCTTGGAAATTAAGGAGAAGTATGTTAGTTGTATCCGTAGATAATCCTCTTTGTGACATGGCAGAACCCAAACGCAGCATTCACTTCCAACTTTCAATATCACTGCTCCTCCAAATGTCAATAATCTAAACAGCTTTAAAAGCTGAAAACTTTATATAGTAAATCCTTCTCTGTTTAGAAATGATTGCTGCATACATCACTATAAGGACAGCTGAGTTATACAGGGGGTATTCTTGTATTTCATTTTGAAATTGAGAAGTGTTTTCACATACAGTAGGCTCTCAATCATCAAAAGAACATCTAGGTCAGATTAACTAAATCTCCTGGGTTTGCACGATAGTCTGTATTTCTGGCTTATCTCTAACCATTTTACTGAATTCTCAACATTGTGCCTAGCATGAAATGGAGACACATAAATACAGCATATTGTAAAAAAAACCAAAACCTTGCTGTAACCAAAAAACCAATACAATGTCATTAAAAATAAAGCTATATTCTTCTTCAAGTGAAATTACTAATACAGTAATACTAGATTTATTGTGTTTAATGAACTGTATGAATAATTTTGGTGCTCATCTGGTGCAGATAGTTGGTTTAGATTATACCACTGTGATGGATGTTAGTGTATGTAAATATATTTATCAGAACATGTAGCGAGATACATCAAAAATATTTAAAATTTAGTGATTCAGTTGTGCTTAAGTGGAGTTCACTTGTTTTGAAATGGCTTCTTTATGAATCTATATAGCTTGTGTTTTGCCCAAGCTTGGAACTACAAAGGGCTACAATTCAGATCTACCATTTTATTCTTTTATTCAAGTTGACATTCCCAGAAATTGAACAATGCCAAATCTTGGTCAATCTCTGCTCCTAGATTTCATGTTAACTTGATTTGATTTATATCCTGCCCTATCCCCGCAGGGCTCAGGGTGGGTCACAACACAAAAATTCAGTAACAATCATTAAAACTTTCAAATATAACATTTTTTCCAGTACAAGCATTAAAAACAATAATACTACTGAACACCTAACACCAAATAATAAGTATTAAAAACTGATGGCAATAAGTAATCATCTCCAAGATTGATGCTTGTCCATTAGTATTTACCAAGTGCAATCTTCCTCCTGGTATATTGCAATTTATACATCTGTCGGTACTTTACACACACAAAATATTAACATCTGTTCATGAAACACAATTTACTTTAGCCATTTGCCAAGTAATAAATTTCTGCTCAACAAGTCACATCAATAATCCTGGAAGCTAATTTTTTTGAACATCTATTTGTCTATCAATCAAGTAGAAAGTCAAATCATACATAACTAAAGTAACATCTTCCTACAATAGTTTTATCTGTACCACAAAATTAATTTTCATGCTGATTTTATACAGAGGAATTTTTTAAAAACCCAGTCTGGATGAAAGGATACCATAATCTTTCAATCATACAACCCAGAACATTTTTCCTGGTTTTAATGTTAGATTAAGTCTACTATAGTCCACTGTCAAACCCTCTATAATTTAGCATACACTGGACTGAAGGGACCAACCAGAACTTTATATGTGGCTTTTGTTGATTTAGCCAAGGCATTTAATAGCTAGAAATAGACTATGGATGAAATTAATGAACTTAAATATCGATAGACATCTATTGTTTCTTTTACATGAACTACACATGAATACGTACTCTAGAATTAGAGTGGGCATCTCAGGATCCCTAACAAGAGAGATATCAGTTAAAAGGGGGGTAAAACAGGGATGAGTCTTGGCTCCCTTGCTATTTATACATTAATGACACAGTTTTAAAAAGTATCTGGTTCCAAATTTGTATCTCCTTCCATTGGTCAAAAAAAGGTCTCCATCCAAATGTATGCAAATGACATGGTATTAATGTTTCTCACCAGAATAGGGTTAAAAAGATTATTGTATAGTTTGGAAGACTACTGTAAGGAGGAGGCACTTACCAGCAACTACGACAAAACAGAGGTAATGGTCTTTAAGAACAATCCTAACAAAATCAAGTGGAGCATACACGGCAACCCCACAGAGCAATGTAGATGGTTTAAATATTTAGACATCACTTTTTCTGACGCCTTGAGCTGGAAAATTCATTTAGAAATCATAAGAGCTTCAACTGTAAAAGTTATAGGAGAAATCATGAGGTTTTATTATACTAGAAGAGGATTCCTCATTGACCCAGCAGTAAAACTGTTTGTTAGTAAGGCTATTTTTAATCTAACATAGACTCAGAATCAAGTTTATTGTTGGAGCCATAGGCTATAACAATTCAAATATAAAACATAAAATTACCAGAATTCAAAACAATCTAGTACATAAACTTTTAAAATAAGCAGTCTACACATCCCAGCATGCAGTGGTCTGCTCACAATCTGCAAAACTAACCAGATAACTATAGATAGGTCAAAGGATTTTAAAAAGACTGACTTACTTCTCTGATACATAGATGAACGAAAGATATAATTAAAATAGAAATAATGGTGAATTGCTTAATACAGCTATATAAATAAGGTGCCCATAAATACAGCTGTCAATCTGGCAACCTTGCAATGAGGCAAGTGCTGTGCCTCATGCGTAGATCCATTCTTCAGGGTGGATGTGTTCCACTATTTTTAGTAGGGCAGGAATAAATGGAAATTGGTTGAAAATTAAGGTTTGATTTAAACTTCATGCCAAATCATGGTTCAGTGTTGATCAAATGAGTTTTGGGCTTCCTTGCATTCACCCTTTTCCTTCCCCCTCATCTTGCACGCCATGCACTAATCAGTTTCTTGCTTTTGCTAAACCACAGATTTCTGTTACTTCCAAACCGGCCAATTATGCTTTACATTCGCTGAGTAATCCAAAATAAAATTAATGATGGTTTAGCAAAAGCATAAATAACTAATGTGTAAAATACTACAGGATCCAGATGCTCCTTTACACAGTACAGAACTATGGTTTGGAATTAAGTCTAACCAACCTAACACAGCAGAACCTTTCCATGAAATAATTATTTACTGGTTAAGAGTTTCCAAGTCTTGTTTAACACCTCACTTGAATTCCACAAACAAGTCACATGCAAAAATTATTCAAGTTAACTTCATTTCCTCTGAAGATGCACTGTCCCTTTCTGCACAATGGTTCCTTACATTACGGATACAATACTAATTTGAACCACGAATCTCTAAACAGAAAGCTATTTTAACACTACAAAGCTATTTTAAAGATGGATTTATAACACAACAAAATTAAATGAATATTTTTATTTTTTCTTTCCAAATACTAGGTGCTATCAATTAGGATTGCTTTGTTCCCAACCTCCCAAGTACCAGATTATACACTTTATTCTGACAAAATACACTTAAACACAACAACCAGATTACCAAGGCAGTGGATTTAACAAATGGTGTAAATCAATGCAAACCATGAGTAACACAACCCAAATTCCCTTACAACAATGGATTCAAATCAATGATGGTTAACACTTTAAAGGGAAAAGGGAATTTTGAAACCATGCAGGAAACCAACTCCACAATTATACTTGGGTTAATGTGCCTGGAATTTGGGGACATTTCTCCACTGGACTTGGGAATAGCTCCACACTACTGAAACAATGTTTAAAAACCAATTGCTTCTGTAAATGTAGCTATCATTAATGGCAGAAGCTAGTGAATCCCCCCTTAAACCTTCAAACCCCACTACCTGCCTCTCACTTCCTAACAAATTACAGGCCAAGACTTTGTAATTGTTACATATTGTTCCTCTACATCAGTGGTCCCCAATCTGAGGTAAGCGTATCTCCCAGGAGTATGTTTGGGGATTTGTGAAAAAAATTACGTAATGGGTTTGCTAATACTGGGGTACAATTTTAGGGAAATGGGTTGCCAAGAGGCACACAAGTAAAAAAAAGGTTGAGAACCACAGCTCTACATGGACCAGCAAGTAACATTAAAGAGCTGAAGAAAGACTGAAACAGCATAATCCATTCTAAAAAGCTCAACTGAGACTCTAAACAAGTCTAAGAAGGTCTAATCCAATGAGCAAAAAAAAAAGACAAGCAAGTATGCCAGATGTCCACTTTCTCTCCTGATAAACCAATGGAAAGTATCTGGTTTGTTGCTGTTTTTTAAATCATCAATGGCTGAATAGCAGGCTCACAAATTTTAAAGAAACAGAAAACAGGGCGATATAGTAATAGTATGTATTTAAGTAGCTGATTTGTTCACTAGATTAATATGTAAATAATTGTCAACATTTCCAAGACCCCCAGCCCACCCCGGTCCTAGAAATAGCCTTCAGGACAACAATTTATGGATTTTATGGAATCTACTGTCTACTAATGCATCAGGAACTTTCCTCTGGAGTGAGGAACCTTCCACTCACACAAGGTTCTTCAATTAGAACACAACCACAGGATCAAAAATGATGCAAGTTCTTATCAAATTGCACAATAGCATGCAAACCTGTGACATTCTGGCTGTTTGCTGGTATAAAAACAAGTTTTGACTGCAGTGTCTGTCCTCCCTTTCTTACAGAGATGCTGAGAAAGATGCAAAAATTGTGACTGACATTCAAACTTACAGTACTGAGGGCAGTTTAACAAAGAGGTACCCAGGAAACTGCTGAAAACTATGCCCAAGGTCATTATAGAATGTTAAAAGCAGCTATTTTAGGCTGTTTTTTACCTGTAAATTTGTCAGCAATCTTCTCCCTCTCTTGCCCTTAATTTTACTTCAGGTTTCCTGTCTCTTTTTTATATTATATTATAATATAAAATATAAATATTTCCAAGGAAACTTCAATCCAATGGGTAAGCACTCAGAGTATTAGAACAACGGAGGGTCTGCATCAGCACAGGCCAAAAACAGCAGCCCCGGAACAATAAAAATACTGTTCCAGGGGCGCTGTTCACTCGGCTGCCACCTCTCCATCGAGGCAGCACCGTGATCACACACACACCCCCGGCGGAAACGCTGTTTTCCTGTTTTGGGGAAACAGCGTTTCCCAGTCACCGCCATGCAAACAGCTCTAGGTTGGAGCCGCCACTTTTCGCCCCTTCCTTCCCTCCCCACACTTACCTTCTCTCCCTGCGGAGCTCCGCAGGGATGACGAGGCACGCCCACACTGCCCTTTGACCCCCAGGGGTCGAAGGGCAGCATGGGCGTTCCTCCCTGTCCCTGCAGAGCTCTTCAGGGAGAGAGAGTAAGTGTGGAGAAAGAAAATGGAGGCGCTTTTGCAGGCCCTGGCCGCTCGCACCTCAGCGTGCGAACAGCCCCAGGGCTCCACCGGCATCATATATGCCAGTGGGAAGCCACTGTAGTGGCCCATGCTGAATCCACCTGCTTTAGGAATTTGTAATGAAATAAACAGAAGCTTTCTTGGCCAAGGAAATGTGCAATTTTGGATTGTATAGAGGACAGGAAAGAATCCTGGCGATTCAGCACTCATTTCCAACATTGGAACAACCCAGTTGATATTTTTTGCTCTCTGGCAGAAAAGGTCATTGAGAAGCGGACAGCCGTGAAAATGCCATAAGAACATACATGCCCAAGTTATTCTCAAATTTTCAAAATCTGTCTGTTTTTCCTATTAATGAAGGTAGGTTAAACAACTATAAAGGGAAGAGGGACAATCGTCACTTCTGCAAGCCACTCATGTGCAGTGTAAGTATGCTGTGGACTTAAAACAGTATGACTAACACCAGGTGGGGAAGAAAAGTAGCAGCAGCCAATGGGCAGGAAAGCTGCAGGGAAATGGTAAAAGCTCACATGCAAATTTGTTTTTTTCCAACAAAAATCAGAATATATAAGCTAATACAAATAAACGTTATGTTCAACATATAGCTGCTAATCACCACTTGTGGACTAATTGTGATCCAAACCACAGGGTAATTGAACATTACTGTTTTCTTATTTATGCAATAATCTAGACAGATTAAAAATTAAGGAAGAGTCAGCGAAGCTGGGAGCAATACCGTAATGGGTCTGCTTAGACTCTGTCAAGAGGCTAAACTCCTAGCAGAGTCACTCAAGATGAAATAGTCACAGCTGAGAAACCAGCTGAGAAACAGCAGAGGCACCCACCTAGGCTTGAGTACCAGTGCAAAATATCAGAAAATTTCGTGTTGTTTTAACCCGGAATTTTTCAATAAACCTGAATAAAGCAGATATGAATCAGATTTATTCGTCTATTACCGAAACTATTTGTTTGTTTTTTTAAAAAATGAACCTGAAAATTGTCAGAAAGAAAGGGTGGGGAAGCAATCCTGTATGTGGGACTAAGTGCACTCAGTCCTGCATACAGGATCAGGTTGTTTTCTTCCCCCACCCTGCTTCCCAAGGCCCACAGACTTTGGGAAGCAAGACGTGAGGAGTGGTCCTGCATGTGGCTGTCTTCTTTCCCCATCTTGCTTCCCATGGCTCACAGAACTTGGGAAGCAAGGTGGCAGAACAATCCTGCATGCGCAACTGAGCGCACTCATTCCCGCATGCAGGATTGGACTGTCTTCTTCCTCACCTTGCTTCTCAAGGCACACATACCTTGGGAAGCACGATGGGGAAACAATCCTGCATGCAGGGCTGAGAGCACTCAGTCCTGCATGGAGATCTCTCTCTCTCTCCCCTTTTCCACTGTCTCCCAAAACCACTTGGGAGAGGGGAGGGAGATTTAAACAGCCAAAAAAGTCAAATGTTATTAAATGGGATTTATTATCAGTGAAAGAAAAGCCGATATTGCGAGGGGGGGGGGAGGTTGTGATTCAGATTTACTGAAGCCTACACCCACTCCCTTTAGAGAGCAATGGTTACATCAATAGAAGAGAACACTCAGTCCCAGGGGACAGAGGGATTCTTAAAGACTAGCTACTGGGTTGCAGCAGTAGTGGAACGTGTCACTGGCAATAGTGGAAGGTAACACTTTTGTAGAAAACAGCAGTGTCACTACAACTAACCTTAATTAGTACTGCACAAAAGAAGGCAATGGTAAACCATTTCTGACCAACCCTTTTCCCAGATACCCTATCATGAGACAATCCCAGATTTAAAAAAAGATATATTGCTGGAAGATGAAGATGGTACCCCCAGACTGGATGGAACTCAATCAACTGTTGGGAAGAGTGGAAAACAAGTAAAAGTAGCACTATTCTTAATGATGTGATTGGACAAAAGTTGAAAGGATGCTCAGTTGTTGATGTGAATGCATGCAAAAGGAAAGTCCAAAGCATTTTTACCCATATAATAAGATCATAGAGTATGAGAAGCATGAATCAAGGTAGGCTTGAAATTGTAAAACAACAAATGCTTAGTGAGTGAATTAAAGTGAACTGGATTAGGACATTTTCAGTCAGAATCTACAAGTATTTTACTTGAGGAATGACAAAAACAGAAGAAATATGTTGTGTTAACAGTGAAGCAAGATGTAGCACAGGCAGTCAAGACCTACAATGCAAAGTCTAATTAAATAATATCAATCAGACTACAGGGAAAACTCACTCAAATTTATGCCCCAACTATAGCTGCTGCTGAGGAAGAAATCGAAAGCTTTTATGCAAGTGTCCAGGAAGAAACTGATCACACACCAAAACAAGATGTGCTAATAATCAAGGATGATTGGAATGCTGAAGGAGGAAACAAAGCAGAATCAAATATTGCTGGCTGATTTGGGCTAGGAGCATGAAATGAGTAGGAGAACAACTCATAGTTTTGTGAGGACAATAATTAGTTTACTGCAAACACTTGTTTCAGGCATGGGCATTACCAGTCAGTATAGAAATCAAATAGATTACAAAACTGAAAGCAGAAGTTGGAAGAGCTATACCGATATTATTAAGGAAGAATGCACAAAGACTACTCCTATAGCCAAAAGAAATGAAAAACCTTGATGGATGACTCTTAAAATTGTTATGGATAGATAAGAAACAAAACTAAATACAACATTCCAGTGACTTGCACACAAAGACAAAGAGAACTATTATAGTAACTGGTGTAAAGAAAAAGAAGAGAACAACAAAAGGGAAGAACAAGAGATCTGTTCCACAAGATCCAAGAAAACAAGGAGAAATGTAGAGAACAGATAGGCATGCTGAAAGATCAACATGGAAAAATATTAACTGGACAAGATAAAATAAAGAAAAGGTGGGAACTATACACTGAAGAACTATGCAGAAGAGATCACAGATTCCTTCCAAGAATTACTCAACTTTTAAGGTGGATAACAAGAAAATTTAAATTGTTGAAGACTTTTGATTCTTTGGTTCCATCATCAACCAAAAGGGAGATTACAACCAAGAATTCAGAAAGAGACTGAGGCTCGGAGGGGCATTCATGAAGGAGTTAGAAAAGATGTGTCACTAGCAACCAAGATCAAGTTAACTCATGCCATATTGTTCTCTATTGCTATGAACAGGTGAGAAGCTGGGCAATGAAAAAAACTGATAAGGAGAAAGTAGATTCCTTGGAAATGTGATGTTGGAACAGAGTGTTACAAATACCATGGACCGCTACCCCCCCCCCCCATCCCAACCCCCTCCATCAGTGAGTTCTACAGCAAATTAAGCTTGAGCTATTCCTAGATGCTAAAAGTACTAAACTGAGACTGAAATGCTTTGATCACATAATGAGAAGACAGGGGCCCCTTTCGCACATGCAGAATAATGCTCTTTCAATCCGCTTTCAATACTCTTTGAAGCAGTGTGGAATAGCAAAATCCACTTGCAAACTGTTGTGAAACTGGATTGAAAATGCATTATTCTGCATGTGCGGAAGGGGCCAGAGGCACTGGAAATAACAATGCTAGGAAAAGTTGAAGACAGCAGGAAAAGAGAAAGATGCAACATGAGATGGATTGACTCTATAAAGGAAGCCACAGTCATCAGTTTGCAAGACCTGAGCAAGACTGTTAACGATAGGATGTTTTGCAAGACATTGACTCACAGGCTCGCCATGAGTCAGAAGTAACTTGATGGCACAGAACACAAACACAAAAACAATTTAGTCCCCATCTCAACAACCAAATTCTACCCTTTCAAAAGATTAACTGTTCTCTTTTCTTCCTACTAATATACACTGGTCAATTAACATTGAATTTAGAAGGGGGGATACACCCACAACTGTTCAAGAGGAAAATAATCACAATCTGGGAAAGCTCTAAGGCTGCCCTTTTGACTTAACAATTTCAGTAAGCAAAATTTCAATCAAGCCTAGATAAAATATACTAATCCTAAATAAACGAAGTTTGTCACCTACCACTTTCTATAAGCTGCTTACCATAGTAGGAGGAAAAAAATGCTAAATTAAATGCCAAACTGTAGCAGACAGCACTTGTTTGGCTGATTAACTGTTAGACAAGCATTACAAATAAATCTGAGCATGGTCTGCAGCAAATTAAATTCCCATGCTTTAAAGAACAAAGAATGTGTATAGAAGAGGATTAGCCATTTTACACCCAGGAATGCTGGTTTAATTTAATTGTTTCACAATCTGAGATTTAATATGCAAATATCATTTGGATATTTAACAGTGAATTTGACAAAGTAAGGAAACAATTACAATATATAGCCAGGCTGCTGCTTCTCCTAACTGTAATTATACACAATGAAAAAACTAGCCAATTCTCCCCTTCCCCCTTTCATTACTAGGATTGGATTGCATTAGCATTAATCAGAACAAGACTAATTAAAGGTTAAAAACTTTAAATATATTCTAATTAAAACTCTAAAAAGCTGCACGATTAGAGTACTTATAGTTATATTCTCACCTCAATGATCTTCTTGGCTTCTTTGTATTTTCCAGTATTCAAGAAGGCGAAGAAGAGATCATACAGCATCATCATTTCACCTTTTTCTTGGCTCACGAAATCCATAACTATAGGAATGTTTAAAAGCTTATTAGATCTCCTATTTACAGCAGACGAGAAGATGTTGAAGATAAGCAGCAGTGTCAACAGACATCCATGCCAAAGAATAAATCACTTCTAGTTAAATGTTTAAATATTTTGTGTATCCTCTACAGTAATCTGAATTTCATTTTTAGAGAAACTAAATTAGTAGCATTTAAGAAAATACCCGTATAATGTAAAAATAGAGAATGAGGTATTTTTCTGACCAAAGAATACTGAGTTAGCTTTGTTGGTATCCTAAGAATGCCAGAATGTTTTAAAATTTCCTCATGGTTACAGGCTGAAGTCTGAATATCTGATGCAAAAATATACGAGACTCTCAGGACCAAACTGCTTAACTTGGCCGCCTAACAGGATTCCCCGCCCCCCCCAAAATGGTGGAAGGGCTTTGTTGAAATACCCTTTTTCCTTTATTTCTGTAAATCAATATTCACATAGAACAAAAATCAAAAATCTGCAATACCAGATGTCAGCAACTAACCTTTCTGTAAGAGTTCTGTGTCTCCCTTCTCTATCAACCTGCACAAGATATCATGAAGCCTTGGGAGAGTGCTGTACTTCTTGCAACAGTCAAACAGAGTTTCCACAACTGCTGGTAAATCATCCCTTAAAAGAAAACCCAAACAATTTAAGATGGAAAAATAATATTTCTATGTCTTGGTGTATACATAACATTTTGAACATCTTATTCTATTATATAGTTTCCAAGTTCAGTTAAAATATATATTTTCCAAACATTCTTCAATATATTAGATACCTAATTTGTCTTTTAGATAATATACATTACAAATCTTATACTTAAACAAATTCCCCTCTGGATTGAGTTGCCTGGCACATCCTGATACCTGGTTTCTGGTTCCAAATGCATTAACAGAATGACATGATCTGCTCTACTGCATCAAAGGATGCTGACAGGTCTAATAAGAGCAACAAAGAAGCACAGCCTTGGTCTACATTCAGAGGTCATCCACTAAAACCAACAAGACTGTCCCTGCCCCACAGCCCATCTTGAAACCAGACTGAAAAGGGCAATTACATTTTTTTAGAAGCCAAGATGGGCAAGGATTTAGGGCATATGCAGTAGCCTTCACAGAGCTCCTAGGATCCTGCCAATATCCAGTATACTAATGGGGTCAAAATGGTCCATCAGAAGACCAGATGACGTATTAAGCATTTTCTCTGCTGGGCCTATATTTTCTGTCAGCATCCAGATCACAGCATATTTGGGCTTATATTACTAGCAAAAACTTTGCAAGGTGTCAAAGCTAATTTTCTGTTCCTGATACAGTAAACAGCTAGTGTCAGTAGATGTCTAACAAAATCTAATGATTCACTTCCTGGTTGTGACAAATCAGTTTGCTGCTTCATTCAAACTGACCAACTATGATTTGCTCTTATCTTGCAAACCATGATTGTAAACCAATCAAACCACAGCTTGCAATCTCATTTAGAAGAGAAAGCTGTAACCATAGTTTACCTGGTCTGATAAATGGAAAATTGTGTTTTGCCACAATGATGACCTTGCTAGTTAGATAACAGAATCATGTGAATAAGATAAACTGCATGGGTTTTTGATCTCCTGGGTTTCTTCATATAGCATCAAACCACTGTTTGTTATATTAGAGCCATGAAGGTCTTTTCTATGGTGGTGATCCATTAGAGAGACCATCTCTCTGATACAGACAGCTTTTACTTACCACCCCATCTCACAGGTTGTAAGCGTATCACAGAGACTGAGATGTGCTCTCTCTCAGTTGAGGCATGAGGTGAAAGATCTTCAAAATAGGTGATTTTTTTAAAAGATAGCTTTTTGCAGACTAGTGCGATGGGTACAATTATACTGATATTTTGGAAAGCAGGTACAGTATTTGGGGGAGAGATTATATACGTCTTTTTAATATCTTATTAATGGACATGCCTGCCAGTGTGGTGTAGTAGATAAGAGTGATGAAGTAATATCTGGGAGACTACAGTTCAAAGCCCCATAAGATCATGACACTCACTGACTGGTCTTAGTCTAGCATGTACTACCCTACCACTTCACAAGTTATTGTGAAGAAAAAAAATAGAAACTGTGAGTCATGTACAAAGCCTGAAACTTCTTGGTAAAGGAGGGGCAGGATATAAATGTGATAGACAGGCATTTGTTTTGTAAGCCACCTTAGGCTCTTTTGCGGGGGTGGGGGGGAACCAAAAATACTTTAAATACATTAGGGGGCTTTCTTCATAGATTTGTCAGGTAACTACGCTCTCTTTTTGTTTAGTTGCCAAATAAAAAATACTTGATTGCACAAGCTTTTAATGACATCTGATTTCTCAGACATACTGCTTCTATACAGGGCTCTACTTTGTAACTTTATTAAAAATGTTTTACTGTCTAGTAGTTCAAATGAATGGAAGCCACCTTGGGAACTAAACTGGCTCAAAGGCAGGATAAAAATATTTTAAATAAATAAATACCATCTCCCAAAACTTTAAATTCTTGCACTCCTTTTTTTGTCCTGCATTATTTATAATGTCATGAATTTGATACACAGTATGAACTTCAAGGCAAGTATGGAAAGGGTGATTTTACTGCAATCCACATAACTGTGGAAATAGCCTAGTTTGATGGATCTTTACCTTATCCCCTTTGCTAAGCCCTGTTTACTGTGCATCTTCTGGCACCCCACAGAGTCATTTGAATTATTGTCATTTGGGGTGAAGACTAAATTACAGGTTAATTTCAAAACTGCAAGTGGATGTTTCAGGCTAGATTACTGTCTTACAAAAGAAATACTATGGTAGCTACCACAGATGGGGATAAAGCTTTATATAATCAGGGTTTTCTTCTGCTCTGGGTGCAGGTTCAGTTTACACCCAGAGAAGCAGTTTGAAAAGAATTTCCAATAACTCTACCTAGGGTGCAATCAAATTTACACATCTTAGGTTTCTGTTGATGTTCAGCTTTGTACAATGACTCTCTTGAAAGCTCAACAGTATTGTCTCAGCCACATTCCTCCAGCACTAAACTGAATGTTTAGGTCAAAGCAATCAATAAATGAATGAATGAATCACTGGAATGCCAGTCAAACAGACATGTTAATAGTGTTCAGCCTCTAGATATAGTTTTCTGAAGGGATTTAGACAGTGTGTGCAAAATAAGAGTCCAAAGAATGCAAAGGGGTTAAAAACAACACTCAAAACAGACATAGTAGAATGAATAAGTATCTGAACATGTTTGTCCCTATATACCAACGATCTGGTCTAATCATATCAGAATACCTACTATTGCAGTCCAATTTTTTAGACAAATCCCCCAGTCTAGAGCCTACATTCTCGCATATTTTAATTCTACAAGTGGGAACCTGCAAGGACTTGCAGAAGGCATCTCATTTTCCCTCCCCCACTATTTGCTCTTTCTGCCCCTTTTTCTTCAATAGCACTTACCTAGGAAAACTATGGTCTAGTTGTGAAGTGGTTGTCACCAGACCAAGTATTTGTGGGAAGGCTCTCACTTTCTCCTGTAACCTCTTCCCCATACTATTTCCTCTTTTCTTCCATCAATCCCCATATCCTCCCCCTTTCCCCTCCCTTATTCTCGCCTTCTCAGCCATTCATGAACCTACATTTTATCTGCTTCCCATCTCCAGCTATAGTTGTTATTTATTAGCTTTATTTATTAGTATTATTTATTATAAATCACCATTTTCCACAGTGGGGACCAAAGCATTAGTCTCCTCCTTTATTTTCTCCTTACAACAACCCTGTGAGGTAGGTTAGGCTGGCCCAAATTCATCCAATTAGCCTCAACAGCAACATCAGGATTTGAATCTGAGCCTACTCTAAAGCTCTAACTGCTACACCACACTGAATTTCATAGGGTGGCTGCTGTTGAAAAAATCATGCAACCAGGACTAGTTGTGTTATGCAAGTTGGGTGGTACCAAGTCACCCAGAGATCAAGTGTTGCCAGCCTCCGGGTCAGGGGCGGAGCGAGGGGAAGGGGGAACTGTGCCCAATGCACATGTGCGCCCTGTCACACCCCCACCCCGCCCCTGGAATGCCCCCACCATGCCCTTGCCACATCTCAGCAAGGGTGCATGCCCAGTGCGTCACCCCCCACCCCCTTGGTGCTATGCCACTGCTCCAGGTGGTAGTTGGAATGCTCCCAGAATTAGAACTGAACTGCAAATGAAAAATGAAAATGGCTGCTCTGAAGGATGGATTGTATGGCATGATATCCAGCTGAGGTCTTTCTCATCCCCAAATCCCACCCTCCTCAGAATCAACCACAAAATCTTCAGGAATTTGCCAACCTAGAAAGACTTTCATCCAAGCCCGCAATCTTCCCTTTCTCTTACTTGGCTTCCTCCCAAGTTACATAAATGGGTTTTTCTCCAGATTTCCCATAATTCTAGTTTTATTCTTGCCACCCATGGCAAGCTAAGCAAGGTAGGACATAACCTAAGCTAAAGTTCATCAATAAAAGCAAAGTTCAGTCTACAGCTTGTCACAAACTAGAACCAAACACTTCTGTTTGGAGCAGAAAAGAACTAAGGCTTCATTAAGTGTCTGAAGACATCTGAAAACAGTCCAAACATTTTAAAAATGCAACTATATGTAAGTTGTACCATGTGGAAAGCTGTCATTCCATATAGAAAGCTGTTCCAGAACACATGTTTGTTTTTCTGTTTCACATGGTAAAGTTGCTGGAACTTGTGAAACTGCTCAAACTGATGATCTGCCAAATTGTACAGGGTATAAAAGCAGCTTCAAGTGGCTACAATGAAGCTCAATGCATGGATGAATCAAGTACCGTATATACTCATGTATAAGTTGACCAGCATATAAGTCGAGGCACCTAATTTTACCACAAAAAACTGGGAAAACTTATTGACTTGCATATAAGTCGAGGGTGGGAAATGCAGCAGCTACTGGTAAATTTCAAAAATAAAAATAGATATCAATAAAATTACATTAATTGAGGCATCAGTAGGTTTTTAAATATGTATTTCAAAGAAAAACAGTAAACTAGCTCTGTAAGTGGAAAAGAGGGTCAACAAAAACAATATGGTCTCAACAATAACTTTAAAAGTACAAAAACCTTAGCTCAATCACCAACCAAGTTAAAATCCTTCAAAACTGGATTTTTGGTTAGGGGAGGAATGTTTATGTTAGCAGTACCAACATTTCAGAGTATCTTTAGGAGACACTCCTGATGATACCACCCAGGTTTGGTGAAGTTTGGTTCAAGTGGTCCAAAGGGGTTATGGACCCTCAAAATGTAGCCCAATCTACTATTAGCGTCCATTGGCAATAATGGGGGATGGGAGCACCCCTTTGGACCGCCTAAACCAAACTTTACCAGAGCTTGGGTGGTATCATTAATTGTGGGGAGTCTCTTTGAAAAGAAAATCCCTGAAATTTTGTGCATGCTGCCTAGCCCTAAAGGCACTGCCTTGCCTCCTGAGAGTAGCCCGACATTAAAGTAAAAACCCTAAAATATTTTTTAAAATACACCTCACTCGCGTATAAGTCGAGGGGGGCTTTTTCAGAACAAAAAAATGTGCTGAAAAATTCGACTTATATGTGAGTATATACGGTATTTGTAACATATATTTAGGAATGCACTTATATTAAGTTAGTGGACAGAGTACAGAGCTGTCTGATTTTTAAAGAGTTTTTAACGTCTAATAGATCAGTAGTACGGTATCAATATGTTTATCTGAAAGGGCACATAAATGAAAAAAGCGAATTAAACATTATATATTTAATAGACTTAAACTGCTACTTCAATCTGCAATAACCTCACAGTTATTGGCAAATCAAAATACTTGGTGAACTCGTGTTTTGCTCAGTGCCAATAGAGTAATTTCTGTTTCAGAGGGAAACCCGAACAACTTTTCTTGTGCTTTTTTACACCTTAAAGTTACAATCCCTTCCACCCTTCCACTAGTGGAAGGGTGAAAGGGTTTTTGTACTTTTAAAGTTATTGTTGAGACCATATTGTTTTTGTTGACCCTCTTTTCCACTTACAGAGCTAGTTTACTGTTTTTCTTTGAAATACATATTTAAAATACATATTTTCAGCATAATCAATAAAATAGTGTGTATATTTTGTTCTTCACAGGTTTCTTGGATTACTATACTAATATGGGTGTCACCTGCTGCCTCAGACATAATTAGTCTCAATCTCAGGATAATGTCACTACAATCTCACCTCAGCCGTCCTCCTTAATTTGGACTCCTCTATTAGTGAGGCAAACTAAAGACTGCATTACTTACACAGACTCGTACAAATGAAGGGGGGGTTGAATTTGCCACTGCGGAGTTGCAGGGAAGCTGCATTGGCAGATTCACCTGCTCTGTGGCACTTACCCTAGTGGAAGGGTGAAACTGCTGCCATGCAGCTGCCACCATTGTCCTCCCCCAGTGTTTCTGGGCTTCTGCCAGCACAGTCCTTGCCAGCGTGGTGCCAGTGAGTGACAGCCCGAACGTAGGTCAGTTTTTTCCCTGGTGTAAGTGTGGTGAGGCCCACTGTAGCTTCTTGGAGGCAGGGAAGTTTTTTGCCTTCCCTGCACTGCTGGGAAGCCCTTGGGAGCGGAGGGGCGGTGCGGCTGCAGCATCACAGCTGGGCGTCTGGCCTGTGGATGGGGCTGCCTCTTTCCCTACCCTCCAAAGTAGCCAGTTCCTCTGGAGGAACTAATTTCTGTTGCCTTGAAATCAGTTGTTAATTTTGGAGGTTTCCAGGCCCCACCTGGAGATTGGCATCCCTAACCAGAACTGTTTACTCACAAACCTATCCAAACTTTCACCTAATTGCACAAGTGAAAAATTACCCACATAGAAAAATATTTGTAGGCTCCAGCCTTGGTTTGCAATCAACAGTCTTGGGCTTCTCTTTTGTACCTTTTCAGTTATAAATTATAATAAATCCCCTTGTTTAAAGGATGCCGCTCTCTCAATCTTACCCTTTTTTCTTGTTATAAACAACTTTCCAAACCAAGGAGGCTGCTTGGTTTTTTTTTTTAAAAAAAAGACTCTAAATATTGATTTTAATTGGAATGAAGTGCTTCAGTGTTCTGCATAAAGTGTTAGTGAAGTGGCAATTTACCTAAGGGGTTTACTGATTGAAAAGCTCTCAAACCTGAAATCACTTAGAGAAGCAGGAATTTCAAAAAAGAAAAAGGGACTCTGGGAAAAGAAAGAAAAGTGCCCCCCAAAACCCATTCTCTTTTGCAAGTCTGAAGCAGATGTTAGTGTGGAAGGAAATCAATTCAACAAGGTACAATCAGCTTAAAAATTATTCTGTTAAGAGAACAGGACTCTCAAAAGATCTAATTTTTTCCTCCTGCATCTGTTATAACAAGGAATCTTGAAGGAGACTGGTGTTGCGATTACAACTAATCCTCCCCAAAAAATTAACTGTGTTGAAGGCTTTGTAATTTCCCTAGGTACAATTTAGCTGTCACTTACTTTAAAATTTACTCAAACATGCGTTCCGAACATCACTAACTTCACATGTCAAGTGCTTTCCAGCCAATTGAGTCTAAACTGGAAGTCGGTGTTAAACAACTGAATGATTAGACAAGATAGCTCATTTCCCTGCTCTTTTGTTCAGAATAAAATGTCACATTTACATTATCAGGCTCAACAGGATTTTCTGACAGAGGGGGGAAAAAAACCTTGGTGAACACTGTCCGTACTAAACACATGAAGCCTGTCATTTACCAATCATCCTTCAAAAAGCAATAGCAGTGAATGTAACTTAATTACGACCCAATGATCCTTGACGAAAAATCATCTTATCACTGTCCTGTTCCTCTAGGGCAAATGAACCACTTTTGTCCTTCGGCACTGATGATGCAAAATTCCTAATAATAGAGTAAGAGAGACAAATCTCCTTTGCTTCACTTAAAAAGCAAGTTCCAAAGAGAAGGGAACAATCCAGGAATTATGCAGATATTTGAAATACAAAAACTATTTGAAAAGGCTACATTTTTGGTAAGACTAAGTTAAAAAAACACAATGGTCATAAGACAAGGAACTAAACTTTAATACCTACATTAAAAACATCATCAAGGGCTACTGAGACCCAATTTTATAGCAGACAATGCCTGCTGCATAAAAGACTGCAGAAAAATCTGCATTCACTGTTTGCAGAATAGTGTCTGTTCAATGGACAGCATGAGCTAGTGATCTGATGATCATTTTTAGCAGAAAGCAACTCATTCCAAGATTACGTTCCATTTCCAAGTCAAACTTTCACCAGCTGAAATCAGCTACTTTCATGTTCTTTAACTGCAAGCATTTTGACAGAGAAAAGCAAGATTTTTACAATCATTATCCATTAGAGAAAATGTTTCTTTCAAGGGCTAAACTAAAATTAATTTCAGAATCAATTTCAGAAACATTTTCAGCAATGATGAAACACACCCTCTCTGTCTTAAATTTTTCCAACTATTATTCCTTTACATGGACTTATTTTTGCACTCTCTTGGTTTCATTCATTCTCAGTAATCCTGACACGAAGCTAGTTGGTTTGTTATATAGCTTCATGACATCAACTCATACACTGCATGATCTGCAGACGGCTGGAATCACACTTCAGGTTACTCTGGGAAGAAGTAATAACTAGATTGGGAAAAATGAAGGAGGAGCAGCAGCTGTGTGGGAAAATGTCAAAAAGGATTGAAAGATATTTTAAAAATGAATACAATTAAGGTTTTGTGCTCATACTCCAACCCCCCCAGTATATATTGTAAGTTTCCAGAAGGATTAAATGGACAAAGAGAACTTACCAAGAAAAATGTGCTTATAAAAACACTTTCCATATTGTTTTATACTTGTTTACCAAATTTACCATCAACTGAGACAATACAGATTCAAAATAAACATTATGTTGTACTTAATATGTGCGTGTGCAATAGGTGTCCATCCATTCACTTCTAACTTATGGCAACCCTATAAATTAATGGCCTCCAATACATCCTGTTGTTAACAGTCTTGTGCAGCTCTTGCAGATGGAAGGATGTAACTTCCTTAATTAACTCAATGTATCTCCTGCTGCATTTAACTTTTCCTAGCGTTATTGTCTTTCCCAGTGACTCTTATCTTCTCATAATGTAACCAAAGTACAATAGCCTCAGTTTAGTCATTTTAGCTTCCAGGGCAGTTGAGGCTTGATTTGATGTAGAACACACTTTTTGGGGGGGTGGACCATAGTATCTGTAAAACTATCCTTCAATACCACATTACAAATGATCCAATTCTTCATGTCAGCTTTCTTCATTATCCAACTTTCACACACAAATATAGTAAAAGTGAATACTACAGTATGACTTATCCTAGCCTTACACTTAAGAATCTTTTCTAGTTCTTTTAAGGCTGCCCTTCCCAGTCTCAATCTCCTTTTGATTTCTTGGTTGCAGTCTTCCTTTTGGTTGAGGATGGAGCCACGGAACAGAAAATTGTGAACAATTTCAATTACTCCATCATCAACCCTAAAATGTGTAATTCCCCACGTAGTCATTCCTGTTGTCTTCTTTATGTTAAGCAGTAATCCTGCTTTTACACTTTCTGCTTTAATTTCATTCAATAGTCATTGTGAATCATCATTATTTTCTGCCAGTAATATTGTTTCATCTGTACTCTCAAATAGTTAATGTTCCTTGCACCAATTTCCACTTCACCTTTGTCTAAACCTAATCCAGCACCCTCAACAGATAATGAGATAAAATACATCCTTATTTGACACCCTTGCCCATTGGAAACCATTTTGTGTATGAAACGTTCACAATTTGTTTTTATCTGTACATGATGGTTATGATGTTGTACATTGCCCAGAGCCCTTAGGGGATGGGGCGATCTAAAAAAAATCTGGGCAAAACCTGAGTTTGATCCCCCCCCCCCCCATGGGCAGCCTCCCTCCCCCACCATGACCAAAAAATGATTTTTTCTACCAGGTCGTTTCAAAGTCACCATCACATTATAGAACCATGGTGGAGAACCTATGGCACTTCAGATGTTCATGAACTACAATTCCCATCAGCCCCTGCCAGCATGGTAAATTGGGAATTGTAGTCCATGAACATCTGGAGTGCCATAGGTTCGCCACCACTGTTATAGAACATGTCCCAGCTCACAAATCTGAACACAGCAATGGGCATGCCACACAGCAGAAATAATTTTTGGAAAACATTTTCAAAATGCTTTCAAAATGTTTTATTACTGCTATGAAACATTTTATGGTGTTGTATCCAGTCCTCCCAATTGGGGGAAACAGCATCAATGTTATATTTATGGCAGAGTGGGTATTTCCCAGATCCTAGTCAGACACCTTAACCACAAAAATAAGCTGGCTCTCTACAATTATTTTATACAAGCCCAATTACGTGACACCTACTCAACCATACAAACACCTTCAAATCTGTCACTTCTGCTTTTACACAATAAAAGTATCTCTGAACATATGAGAAATTTCTTTTAGAAATACATGTAACAAAAGTGTTAACTATTAGACCAATCAGTTCAGAGACTTTTTTGAGCATTGGTCCAACTATTCAAAGTACCTCCTCTTCCGAAGGATGGGCCATTGAATACACATCTGAGAAAATAAAACTTGTACATGCTTGGCAAATTGGAAAACTGAAGCAAATTATTAGGGCTGCTGTTTGGTCAACTAGCAGGAGTGGCGTAAGAGCACGTTCATTCTAATCAACCTGGGTTTGATTCCCTGCTCTGCCGATTGAGCTGTGGGGAATTCAGAGAAAACTATACAGAGATGATGAAAAAATGTAGATTCTTTCCAAGAATTCAGAGAATTCTGAAGAATTCAGATTAGCATGTGCACTCCAACACACACACCAGCTGGGTGACCTTGGGCTAGTCACAGTTCTTCAGAGCTCTCTCAGCCCTACCTACCTCACAGGGTGTTTGTTGTGAGGGGGGGGGAAGGGAAAGGAGATTGTCAGACCCTTTGAGTCTCCACACAGGAGGGAAAGGGGGGATACAAATCCAACTCTTCTTCTTCTGACAAAAGTCTGTGACAAAAACTTGTGTTCCCTCCTCCCCGCCCACCAAAACATGCTTAACCTAAGAAATGCCCTATATTTACTCATAACAAATCTAAAACAGTGAAAACATGTGTCTTCTTTTTGTTATCTGGATCACAGACTATTCCACTTATGGTTGCCTACATATGTAACATCAGGAGAATGGGTGACACTTCAGCATGTTTCCTTGGAGTAGCAGTGGTGTAGGAGGTTAAGAGCTCATGTATCTAATCTGGAAGAACCGGGTTTGATTTCCAGCTCTGCCGCCTGAGCTGTGGAGGCTTATCTGGGGAATTCAGATTAGCCTGTACACTCCCACACACGCCAGCTGGGTGACCTTGGGCTAGTCACAGCTCTTCTGAGCTCTCTCAGCCCCACCTACCTAACAGGGTGGTTGTTGTGAGGAGGGAAGGGCAAGGAGATTGTAAGCCCCTTTGAGTCTCCTACAGGAGAGAAAGGGGGGGATATAAATCCAAACTCTTCTTCTTCTTCTTCCTTCTGGCATAATGGCATAATGCAAGACAGGTTCACAATATGACATCTGATTCTCTTTGATATGGCCTTCTGACCTATTTCACTGAACATAAATATATATATATATATAAAGCAAACCGTGAGTTTGTTCCTGATGATCTAGCACAGGAATTGCTGGGCCAATTCCTCCGAAAATTCCCAGCCACTGTAGTCAGCCAGGCAAGAGTGTTTTTAGATGTTCACCTATCTGAAATTTCACACCTGGCCCAAGTAAAACGCCTTTTTCCTGGCACTCTATGGTGAAAGACATGAAGCTGCCTGTGTGTAACTGTCGTCCTTAGAATGTTCGTGCCCTTAGAATGTTCGCTCAGATGGCCAGATATGAGCAGTGAAAACAGTACATAGGTAATAACTCAAGTGGAAGTAAAACACACCCACACGTTGCCGTGTGAGATGTCAGGTGGGGTTCCCCCCCCCCTCACACGCAGGTACCTTTCACTCTCTGTGCCTCACCCACTACTACCACACACACACCTACTCTCATACACATTCAGCGGAGGGAGAGGCATGCAAGGGAAGAGAAGTGAGGGAGGGGACAGAGAGTGAGGGGTGGCATGCAAGGGAGGGGAGGGAGGGGGCCCAGCATCTGGATATGACCCACCCACCCTAGCGGAGGGAGACAGAAGCAAGGGAGGGGGAGGCGTGGCATGCAAGGGAAGAGAGGGATGGAGAGGGAAGGGATGGAGAGGGAAGGTATGCAAGGGAAGAGAAGTTAGGAAGGGGAGAGAGTGAGAGGTGGCATGCAAGGGAGGGGAGGGGGCCCAGCATCTGGATATGACCCACCCACCCTAGCGAAGGGAGAGGGAAGTGAGGGAGGGGAGAGAGTGAGGGGTGGCATGCAAGGGAGGGGAGGTAGGGGCCAGCCAGCCTAGATTCCCTGAATACTGAGGTTACAGTTCAGAAAACCAGGTTGCCTCCGAGGCACGCTTTACTCAGGAGTAAGCTCGGTAAAGCAACCGTGACATACTTTGAATGGCTGAGTCGCGCCCCTCAGAGGGTTTACTCAGAAGCGACACCCATTGCCACCAACCCAACTTACTCCCAGGTAAAGGATGGTGACCAGCCAGCCTAGATGTGTGGGAGGGGTGCCTTTCCATTCCCCCCCAAGGAATGCGGTCACATACATCAATGACATTGCACAGTATCAGCAGGTTTCCATGAGCACGTACTGCTGGCCTCTGCAACTGATTTGCTGCTACTGTTCCTTTCCCATTTCACCACAATAAGCCACAGCAACTCGTGGCCGGGTATCGCTAGTCTTATATGAAATTAGTGAGAACAAACTTTTAGGCATGCAATTTGTACTATTTAGGTGTCAAAAGTTATGGAGGAACTATCCATGTCTTTAAGCTAATTAAGAACAGCAAGATGTACAATTATACAGAGCAATAATGTATTCTTGAAGGCTTTTGCGGCTGAAAACTGTTGTGGATTTTCTGGGCTGTGTGCCTGTGGTCTGGAAGTTTTTGATCCTAACGTTTCACCTGCATCTGTGGCTGGCATCATCAGAGTATATCATGGCAAAATGTACTCTGCTCTGTGGCATGGAAACAGACCTCTAAAGATGCCAGCCACAGTTGCAGATGAAATGTTATGAGCAAAAAACACCAGAGCACAGCCTGGAACATCTACAACAGCCAGCGATTTCATTGTCCTAATGAGGAATGGGCCGAATACCAATCAAATCAGAATTTTATGGCAGAATCAGATTGGCCCTATCTCAGATAAAATGTTGATTTATTCTATTGATTGGATTGTTAAACTGCTTTGATATTTCAAAAGTACCTAATGTTTTTTTACAAACAAACCCAAAGCAATACAATCTCATCTAAATAATCATTAAAAACAGAATACAATTTTAGGCTGACTTACTAACATTTGTTAAGAGGTTCATTTGGTTCTATGCATCTCTTATTCTCTAAAAACAGAAACTTTCTAGGCCTCTGTATAAGCCAAGGTCTACAGCAACACCAAACCCTGGTTTCATGACTATCTCTTGGATTACTCTGTGTGAATATAAAGTACTTGTGTTACAGGCAGGAAGGGCCAAAACAGATTGTGTAGGCTCCAGACTGCCTAGGGACATGTAGGTGCTAGCATTATTGCACATGTCAGCCTTTTGAAATCTAGCAGGTTTTAGAACAGTGGTTCTCAACCTTCCTAATGCCGCGACTTTTTAATACAGTTCCTCATGTTGTGGTGACTCCCAACTCTAACATTTATCCATTTTATAGATGGAGAACACTGATGCCGAGAGCCTTGGGCGACCCCTGTGAAAGGGTTGTTCGACCCCCAAAGGGGTCGCGGCCCACAGGTTGAGAATTGCTGTTTTAAAAGGTGACTTATGGGGTTTGCCTGGATCTGTCTAGTTGCTGAAAACCAATAATCTGAAAAACTTCACAAAGGAAAGAAATAGTTTGAGTTGTAGGTGTTATGGTATTGCATTTGCTAGAGACTACATACAGGAGGCCACACCTCCAAATGAATGGTGCTCTAGAACACTTTCACTGTCGTGAAGACAGCTGAGAGCACACCACTCTCACCCTGGTGGCAACTGCTACAGGATGAGCATTCTCATAATCCCACCATCTACACATGCATATTCTATCTACAGACTATTACATCTTTATTTACAACCCAAGAACAGACCAACTTACTTTTCAAGATTTACTGTAATGAGTGGAGAACACAGGTTTCCTGTAGGTTTGGCTAAACCTATGGTCACAATGGACTCATATAGCTGATTCACTGCTTCAACATCACCCTGCAAGGCCACACCATTAAGGAGGTGGAAAAAGGATGTGACAGTTGTATCTTTAATGGGGACATCCTTCTCTTTCATCTCCTTTAAAATGTTAATAGCATCTGCAATGAAACATCACAAAAGACCCTTAGGTAATTCATGTAGAGAGAAAACAAACTGCTATTAAAACAGCATTTCAAAAACCAGCAGGAATGTAAATTCTGGTGTATAATGCCAATTTCAAGTTAATTACTACTTGCATTTCTAAACGAGACTACAATTATGAATCCACAATAGCATGGTTTTATCATTTTGCTGCAACTTTGACTACAAATTACAGATAGGAACTGTGTGCCCACTCTGCACCACGTAACCCTGTAGAGTCTGCCCTATAGCAACAAGATCCTACTAAATGGATGCTTTTATCGTTCAGTGCTAACATCTGCTAAATCACACCATTGTTTCTTCAGCAGATGGCTTGTCACGAGGCCAGATAATAAAGATGTGTTTACACTGTATATACAGCCAGACTAATGGTCTGATACCGATAGGGCCTGTTTGCTGTGTCGATACTAATTAGCCAAGGAGAGCCAATGAAAGCTTTCTAAGAGAGTGCATGTTAAAACATTAGGTTCATTAAGCTTCATTAGGAAGGCAGAAACAAACATTTTGGTATATGGAACAAGTGCATTTTTAGTAATGTTCTTAATTATCGCACAGGCAAAATGTTTTGACCACTTTGCATAAAAGCAAGCGCATCTTTTGAAACTGCCTGCTGCTGCCTGCTGTGTGCTTCAGAAAACAAACACAATGTTATCTTTTCATTGCATAGGTAGCTATGATCTAATTTTGTCATTTTTGGAGAGGAAAGCTCATTCCCAAACAATCCAAATTTATATTTTACTCTTTCAACTAATGGAACAAACATTCTGTTTAATACCATTATGTGCTGTCAGCCTGCTCATAAAAAATTAATTATGGCAATGTCCTACTGTTTGGAAACTTCATCTGTTATGAAATCTATAACATTCCAACCAAAATAATGTTTTATAGGCAATATATCCAAAATCAACAGCAGCAATAATCAGTCTCAATTTAGCAATAAAATTCAGTTGTTGCTCATAAAATGTTGCGCTAATAAAATGGAAGATTATACATTTAAACATTGTAGTATTACAATGCATTTTATTTTAAAAGTTCTAGAGATTTTTCTCCTGGAGTGTTTAGACCCTGTACAAGGAGGTTATGTTTATAGGCTTTACGTTCAGACTTCAGACCTTCTTAAGCAAAAAACAAAGCCATTAGTCTAGGCACATACGCAATTTGTGCCATAAGTCATGATCTTCAAACTCAATCCAAACAGCAATGCTAATAAAAACTAGCTGCAGAAATGCAAGAAGCACTGAGCTGTGCAAATGTAAATGACAAGCTTGCCAATCCATTAAAACTAATGGCCTGCGCTGTCCAAGTATCTCTGGTTGAATTCACATGCAAATTTGTATGCAAAATGTTCAAGCACTTTGCAAGGCATGATATACCATTAATATCAACTCACATTTTTATTCTAGTGGCAAGATACCTTTATTATATAGCAAATACATACACTGAAAGCAAGAGTACTTACCTTCCAGTCTGCCACCTTTCCACAAAACTTTCACCAAAGATACACACTTTGTTGCATCAAGAACAGCAGATGAATCTTTACGGCAGCTGAAGTACAATAAAAAGGAACAATAACTTCCTGTTGTTGCTCATGAGGGAATAATAGTTAAGATTTACATTACTGGGAAACAGATAAGAAACAGTGAGAGAAACCGAGGCTGAAAACATTTAGGTTGCATTCAGGTGTCATGATAAACAGTTCCCTCTATTGTGGGAACACATATACCTTGTTACCATGCCTGTGTGTTTACCGCATTCCTGTGCTCATCCCACTGCACATTGTAAGATTGGAGGTTTCCAGGCTTTAAAAAGCAATGAATCAAGATGCAGTTCCCCATGAGATCTAAATGTGGTCACCTGAATCAAATGGAGTTTGTCTCTGCTCCACAAATTGGAATTCTAAGATCCTGATTCAATTGCAATGTAGAATTCTGCTCACCAGGCAGATGCAAAAAGCCCTCATGGTGAACTGAACCTTAAATTATGGCTTCTAAAATCCAGAAGTCTTTAAAATCAAACTCCAGAGGAGGAAGGAGGTGGATTCCGCATGGGCATCAAGAGTGGCGGTGCACTGGTGTACATGACACCAGTGCACCCCCGGGGCCGTTCGAACACTTCTGTGAGCGTGGCCCTGAAGCCGCGGCAGCCCACTGGGGTGCCTCTGGATGGGGCCTACTGCTTTTTTTCTTTTACTAACTTCCTCTTCCTTGCATCGCTCTGCAGAGCCGAGGGGACCCCCCCCCCCCCGGTGGCCATGGCGATGCCTCAGGGGTCAGAGGCCAGGAGACATCTCCCTTTGGCTCTGCAGAGTGACACAGGAAACAGGAGGCGAGAGAGGGGAAAATAGCAGTGCAGGGGAAAACGGCGCCTTCCACCTGGTGCCATTCGCTCGGCACGAGGTAGACGCCGCTGTTTTTTAAAAGACTTGCTAAACTAGCGAGTCAGAAAAATGCCATTGTGGGGAGTATAGGCTGCTGCAGCTGTGCGAAGTCTTCCCCCACAAAAGCATTTTTACCGGCGGCACACTAGTCTTTATAGCCAATGAGGAGTGGGCCAGAGTCAGGTTGTACTTTTACCTGTCATGGACAAACCTCTGCTGCGATGTCTGAAGGCAGACTTACTCTTTTTGACCTCCCAACCAGTTAGCAAAGTTCAGGAAAGTCTTTCTACTATGAAGAGCACAATGTTCCAGTATGAATGCTGGTGAAAACATTTCCTAAAACAAATGCATCCAACTACTGTAATTGCTTAATTTCTTCAGATAGTTTAAAAAAAATCCTAGTATTTGGGGAACTTGGGGAAAGGGGGAAAATTAAGAATATAAAACTAACTCTGTGCCATCAAGCAGTGATGATTACAACAAAAAAATGTAAACAAATAATTTATCTTAACAAGTGCCATTCTATACTTTCTTGATATCCTTAATTCATAAGCTGTTAAAAAAATATTTTTATTCTAAAGGGAATTACCTGCTGGTACTAGCTTGCTCTGCCTAAAGCATTTTATTACACTGCTTTTCCAACCTGGATTAGATGTCTTATTTACTTTGCTATTACATCAACTCTGACTTATGGAGACCCTGGTGGGGTTTTCAAGGCAACAGACATTTGGAGGAAGTCTGCCATTGCCTGCCTCTGTGTCACAACTCTGATATTCCTTGGAGATCTCCCATATAAACAGTTGCGAGGGTGGACCCTGCTTAGCGTTTGAAATCTGATAAGGGCCCTTTCCCCACTCACCATAAGCCCCGCGCTACTCTCCGCAAGTAGTGCGGGGTCCCATTGCACTCCCCACGTCAGGGGCGGCAACAGCGCAGCCGCCCCGACGCTGCCGCTCTTGCGCCCGCTCAGCGCGCGGCATCCCTGGTGCTGGCGAAAACGGCGCCTTTGGCAGAGCGCGGGGCAGCGCGGGGTCGTGGGGACGCCCAGACGTGCGCTAGGGATGCCGCGCGCTCAGAGCAGCGCGCAGCGACGGCGGCAGCAAGAGAAGTGGGGAAGGGGCCAAGATCAGGCTAGCCTGGGGCTATCCAGGTCAGGGAGCAGGCCTTATTACTCTATAAGCATTCATGATGCGTGTTTTTTGCCACTAGGGGCACACATCATCTTAAAAATCACAAGGCTAAACTATGCTGAACAGCATAGTTGCAAAGGCTCATTTTACTCAATTCTAAAGACTAGTTCTGATATAATGTTCAGTTATGCTTGGTAGAATCTGAACAATGCTAAACAGTGCTCAGATTCCAGGAGGGCTGGACCCCCTATCTCTTGTGATAGTTCCAAGGTCAATGACTATTAAATTTCCCTATCTTTGAACATGACAAGTAAATACATGGGGAAATATTTAATTTGAATAGATTCGCTCAGTAATCTCAGTAATTCAATTGTGAAAGCCATCCTGTGAACTCATGGCAAACAGCATAGCTGTACTCCACAGGATATTTTCCAAGCAAGTTTATTGTACAACTCGTTCCTACAAAGCACTGCCAAGAATTTGCTCAAGCACCGACAGCAATCTATTAAACATCTAATGAATACTTCTTGATTAAATTGTCTTGACTAAGGCTACAAAGACCTACATGCACCTGGGGCCTCTATATGCTTGAGATATAGAAAGAGACATTCTTGCAGTGAGTAGGTGGTTTTAGCTGGGAATAGATGTACAACAACCATGGCTTAGCGAACTTGATTAAAACAGACGTCTTCATACAAATTTAGGAATGTACCAGATTTCATGATAATCGGTGTTACCAGTGGTCACATATAATCCCAACCTGTGAGCACATAATTTGCACATAAATTGGGAAGGAGAGAGGAGAAGTGTGGGACAAATGATGCTTAAGCTCATTCCTGCTTGCTAAAATCTGGACTAAATATATCTCCACCCTGGAACAATGTTATGCCAAAAGAGTAAAATCCCCAAACATGCAATTTAAAAAATGAACATTAGACCAAATAGGAAAAACTGTAGAAGGAAAAAATGAAGTACTTTGCTCTGTGACAAACTGGGCGTTAAAGGCTTCAGTTAGGAAGTAATTTTCACAATCAAGATATTATCTATGAAAATAGGGAGTCCAAAGGGGAAAGGCTTACCGACAGGTAGTAAAACCTCATGTCACTAACGAGCACTGTTAACCAATATATGGCAGATACTTTGCTAACGTAAGAAAGGAAACGAGAATGCCGAGGTGGTTGCTAAGACCCTATCAGAAATGAATTTATGAATATCCAATGCAGAGCAGCACTCACTAACAAACATGTGTGTTCAAAAGTGATTATATAATCATGACAACTTGTTACAAGCAATCTTGAATTTCAGCAAAATATTTTTATCAGGAGAAAAGCTAATTAAAAATGCATGGGAGGGGGGCCTTAATACACAACCTACTTAATTCAATAAGGTCTGTGTATCAGCATAAATCTCAGTGACATCTCTCAGTGCTGGTGTACTTACAGTTCTTCTTTCAGGTTCATTGCCTCTTCTGCGTTATCGTGTCGACAGCACAAATTTATTAAAGCGGCATAGCCACCAACAACCATGTCCGGTTCATATCTGGCTTTCACTTCAAGGGCTTTCTGCATATTCTAGAAGGGACATTAAGCAAAAGAGGAAAGTCCACATGACATTTTGGATTCAAGCACTGGCTGTACATTTATCCATATAATGCACACACCCTTGATGCTGCTTGTTAAAAGCTTCCATGTTTCACATTTTAAAAGGCAAATTACAGATATTTCAGCCAGTGATCTGAACTTGTCCAATCGAAATCTGTGTTACGCAAGTGGCTTTTATATTTTAGAGGGACTCTCAGTTGTGTAATATTTTTTAATTTTCTGATTTCTTGGTAAAATGTTAACATAAATATTGTTTTACAATTCTGTAAGTTTTAACTAAATTAAAATTAGTGTCAGAATTTTAAAAACCAAGGGGTTTCAAAAAAGGCTGCTTCAGCAGAGATAGCTTTAAAACACTGGAGACGTTCAAATACATACGAACAGAGGTGCTATCAAAGCTTTTGTCAGCTTTTTGATACTGTATACATGTAGACAAACACATTTGGATTTCTTTCATTACACAATACAAACTGTAAGGTGAAGCAATACATCTTGTTTTCTACAAAATCATAGACCTAATGGTGATACTATGCAAACAAGAAATTAGACCAAAGCCTGGGAACACACAGCAAATTACAGAGCTACACAAAATATGAACTACAGCTGGATGCCTGCTGATGAAAGCAAGAGCCTCTTTATCTCAGAAAGCTTTTCTCCAGCAGGAAAATGGAATTTCAATCCCCACATTAGCCACCTAGTAATATTTGACTTGCAAATGACTACGCATGTATCACTTGCTTGACAATCTCGATATAAGAGACCAGAGCCGTGGCTTGAAAGGACATTTGGCATGTATGATAAACCTATCACAGCTGTTACAATAATTCACTTTGCAGATTACCATTAACAGATGAGAGCAATCCCAAAACATGCCATTCATGGGGTAACTGCAATGATGTGACTTTTTTACTTTAATTGCTTTAATTTTGCACTTGGGTTTGATTTACAAGGGCCAAAATCTGAACCTTCAAAACAATACACTTTCCCTTGCTCCCCTCCCCTAAGCCCTACGAACTGAAATGAGGCTAAAGGACATATAAACTGCATTTGCTCTTAACGATTACTTATTAACACTGCTTTTCCCTATCCTATCCCAACTGCCTACCTCTAGACTGTAAGGAGGTCAGGACAGAGAACTGCCATTTGTTTTCTAGTACTCTGTAGAAGTTCATGTGCATTGACGATGTTGCATAAATGAACCCATTACCAGCCATTTGAGTACAGTGCTCAACAGTACCAACACAAAGCACAGAAGCACCAAAAATTACCTCTTCTGAACAAAGAGCAAATATGAGTTGCTTGAGAGTATCTTCAACAGGCTGGTTTTCAGCTTTAAGCTGGCTGAGTTTTTCCTCCAAGTCAGACACTGAAAGCCCTGCAAACTAAGGCCAAGATGATGGGACAATATCAAAATACACAGAGTTTGTTATTTTATTATTGTTGTTTATTTATTAATGCTATTACTGTTGTTATTTTATTGGCTTACAGGCCGCCCTTCCCCATTCAAGCTCAGGGCGGCTTACAACAGTCAGTTGCAAAAAAATAGAAAGGGTCATAAACAGTAAGTTCCAATCAACATTCCAGCGCCAGTAATGTCAACCTGAGGGGGAGAAAAATATCCTCAGATATATAAATAATAAAAGTAACCCCCCCCCCCCCGCCCCAATAAAATCAAAACCATCCATGTACCATACGAGTTGGGGGAGTAGGAAAGGGGAAAGGCCAACTAGTTGGGACACAGTTGTAGTCCTCAACCAGAGGAACAGCTCCGTTAGAGCACTTTTAAGGGGAGAAAGCAAGGATGTGCAAGCAAGAACAAATCTGTAAAAGTCCAATAATAGTAAAGTATATTGTAGTTTCTTTGTATTTTCACTTTTGTACACTAGATACAAAACCTCCAAACACAAAAGTAGTGTCTCATGATCCATACAGACATATCAAAATATAACTGCTTGAGCTATGAGAAGTCATAGACACAACTTCCACCTACATCTATTATTGTCCTACACTATCTAGAACAGGGGTCCCCAACGGGATGTTTGAGACACCTTTTCTTGTGCCAACCAATGGTTTTTAGGAAGTGGGTGGGGCCAAGTAGGGCTTTTGCCCAGTAAAGGTTCTGATTGGCTGTATGGAGATTTTAAAATGTTGCTTTGGCAGAAGCTACCATCACAGCACAAGGATCTATAATGTGTTACTGAAGTTAAGCTGTACCAGCCAATTTGTGGCTAGCTCCCTCTACTGTGGCAGGCATTTTGTAGCAGCAGTCTTGTCCCAACATTCACCATACCATGTCCAAGTTCCAAATGTGCCTCCAGGCTCAAAAAGGCTGGGGTCCCCTGATCTAGATCTTATTGCAGAAGCTCCCATACTGGGTTTACCCTATCCCGTATTACTCCTTCTGTGCGTAAGCCTTTCTATTCAGTAAAAAACAAAGGATGTGGTCAAAGGCAGAGATATTTGTGCATCCTCCCCGTCTGATCAATGGGACACAAATCAGAAATCATCCTTGTGAAATTGCATTTTTTAAATGAGAAAAATTAGTCAAAAAGACAGACACCCAACACATTCAAGCCAGGTTCCAGGAAAGTCAAGAGTATCACCTAGACATTCTCACTAGCAAATCAAATATTTCCATTGCTAATAATACAGCATCTCTTAAAGAAAGGCTGAGACATTAACAATAAAATCACTACCAAGGAAGCTTTATCTTTTTTTTTTTTGGTGCTAACATGTGTAACTAAGAAAACTGTATAGTTGCCAGCCTACTTACTTTTGCTATATCACCTTGTGATAGTTTTTCTCTATCAGTCAATAAAACTGCATCCTAAAAAATAAGAATACATTTGAGTATAAATATAAACATGTTTATGATGCACAAATTTCCTTTGGAGAACAAAATCATGTTTCAGTAATGTTTCTAGCTATGCTGTTACAATTTCTGCTCAGTTTACCTCATAGTTGGAGTTTTAAAACGCCCTACTTTCAAAGCAATTTTTTCTTTAGTTATGGTAAGATTAGGATGCTTGTATAGTTGAGACAAATACTTTACGTTTTCTACACTGATGAAAATATGTACATATATTTTTAGATTAAGAGATTATTTACCATTACGCACCTTAATTAATTCGGGAACATGACAGCTGTCCAGTATGTTACAAATACCTCTGAAGATGTTGTGAGGGATTACTATATTCTGTACCAAGAGGTGGAGAAAATTACATGAGTTTTAAAAACGCAACCAAACTGAGATAATTTCCGTTAGACAAATTTCAGACATAATTTAAGTCTCCAGCACTTGTATGTCATTGAGAAGTGGTCTGGTTGTACTTAAAAGCTGCAATTTCAAATCTAATAGATACATGTCAGGCAGGACAGGCATTATGTAGCAAAAAATGAAACGGTACCATCTTCTTCAGCTGATGGAAGTATTGTCTCAACCGCTCCTCCTTGGCCTGTACCTCTGAGTCACTCATGCTGTCAATCAAGTGATAAAGAAAATATCCAACAGCTTCTGCGGGAGGCAAAAAAACACAAGAGAAAGCATTCCACTAAAATTACTGACACTGTCATGTTATCAAGATTAATTTATAAGAAATCATTTTGGTGTGAGATGTCACCCTGATGAGATGCTCTGAAATGGCAACAATGATCATTGAGGCATAGAGATTATGTGGTTTGGGAGCACATATCTAACTGGTGAGTGAAAGGAATATTAATTATTTTCAAACCCAGTGACAGCTTTTCAGTACAAAATCTTTCTCCAATCTATTTTTCCCACTGCTGTGTGACAGAAGCAGTACTGCCCAAGGCCTCTCCTCCCCCCCCCCACTTCTCTGCCCACTATCCCAAAATAGTTTCCATAAATATTTTGTCATTTATTCAAAAGGAAATAAAGAGAGCTTCCTAAAGCACGGTGTACACAGTTTCTGTATATTTCACAGTATTTACAATGCTTTTTGCAGCTAGTGACTGAACATGAATACTGTAAAGAGTATTAAATGATTTTTAACAACCAGATCCAATAATCCTGTGGAGAGCTGCTAATTAGCCAATGAAAATCAAGATTAACAAAAGATGCTGTATTGCTAACAGCACTAATTTTCCTCAGCACTCAGGCATAAAATGTATAGGAGCATCAGGAAGAGTTAATGAGCTTTCTATAAGGGACCCCTATAGTGACGTGCACCTTCTTTTTATTTATTTTTAAAACAGCATATTCAAGACACTCACTGTCATTTTTGCTCTATTAGAGAAAACTTCAAAAATGAACACATGTCTACATTACAATAAGTATTTGTTTATATATTTTAACTATAATGCAGTGCAATCATTTCTATTTTACTTAACACACCAACATCTCCAAGTATGAGAAACATTTTAATTAAAGAGGAAAAAAGCCACAACTAATAAAACCTTATAGATTCTATAAATTATACTGTGATTATATGGATGAAGATTTTACCCAACATGTTTTCAAATTTCACTTTCAAAAAAAAAGTAATCAGTGTTTACTGTTGTAATCCCTCAAGCCCATCATTACACAGAAGAACGGATTTGTGGATAAGTTACAATCATAGAAATTGAAACTCTACCAGTTGGTCCTGGAGGCGTCTGGCAATAACGTCCATCCTTGTACAACAGTTCTGTTATCTGTGAAGACAGAATAATCGTACATTGCAGCCAAGAAAAGCAAGCAAGGGCAAATAGTATCTGAAATTGAATTCTGCAAATAATAAAGCATCGCTTCACTAAGGTATTATTTATGTCACATCATAGCAATATGGTTTTTTAAGGAAGTTTTTTGTAAATGTGTTTTCAAACAACACATTGTACACCAAATGTTTTAGGAAGTGTAGCTATAAGAAACTCTACATGATTATATTAATGTATTTCATCTATATTAGTGAAAAGGAAAAATTGATCACTCAGAGCAATTATTAACCACAACATTTAATTATGTAAGAATTGTATATGAAATGTTATTTTGACCGGTTACATGTTTCAAACCAGACACCCCAACAACTATCTCACATTTACAAAAATGATGCCATACTTTGACTGCAACACTAAGGGAACTTACTACAATCAAAATATTTTTTCCCAAATTTGAGTAGGATCATAGTGCAGCAAGCTTTGTCTTTTATATGACTAACAACTAAATGATCTGACAGTGGCCGGGTTTGACTTCTGGAGTAACAGATTTTGACTGTCACCCCCCTCCCCCATTCAGGGCAATTTGATCCTGACAAGCATCCCCCTGCACACCCCCACCCACCTTCCTATCAGCTGTGGAGCTGTTTTTGAATTGCTAGCAGTCGGCCTGCACAGTGAGCAGCTGTGGCTGCCATGCAATTATGCAGTCCTCAGTGCTTTCCAACCACCCAACCGGAGTATCAGAAACAGGGTTGATGTCTTGTTTGTACAAGATGGGCAGAGGGGATGTAGAACAGGAAATTTTGTTACGGATGGCAGTGTGACTGCCGTTGTACAAGTACAGTTGTGCATACCAGACAGGGCTTTTTTTGCCTCAAAAACATTCGTTATCAACTGGAATGAACAATAAAAATCAGGTATTTGCTATGCTATTGGCTTGCATTCAATTTCATAATAAAATATCCCATAAGCACTTCAAATAGCAGCTTAACTTGTTGCTGTCTTAGACTCCGCAACGTTTTTAAAAAGTACAATAAATGCTTTATATTCCTACCAAAGTTAAGTTATATTTATTAATTACAGTAGCAAGAGGCAAGGATTTTCCAATACATGCAATTTATAGTCATGCTGACATAATTTGCATTTTAAAATACACAATTCTGCAATGTCAGTATTATCTGTCTGCATTCATACATGTTGCCAATTTCTTAATTTAGCAAACACTATGCATCAGCAAATATTATAGGTGAAGACAATACTTTTAGCGAAGAGAAATCTGCAACTTGATCTCTAAAGCATTACAATCCAGTGTATGTGCAACCCTAGAAGCTCGGTAAGACATGAATAACCAAAACTCAAAAAGGTTACAGAGAAAGAATAAGAATAATGTAAATAAGGTCTGTAATACAAATGCATCCAATACTTCGGTGTTAAACAATGGTGTAAGCGTACTTTCCAAACCAAATTTGATGCTCATGAAGGGGAAGGCAATAGAAACACATTTTAGTGTAAGATTGATTATCAGGTTCTTGTACTTGAAACCAGGTTCTTGTACTTGAAGGATTTTTTGTGACATGGAAAAAACTTTGCATATTTTACAAGATAATCTAATTATCTGACTATTTCATCCGGTGGATGGTTACCTTCTATGATATTTATACCAGATGTTTACACTGTCCAAATACAGGATTTTTATACATATGTCTACTTTTGGTCTTCTAAATGAGAAAGATTTGATTCCTCACCCCACCCCAACTTTATACATACCTGCATTATCAAAGGAAAAATACACTGCATTGTTTTTCTATGAAGCCACAAAGCTCAAGTTTATTTTAATTAAGCAGCTGATTAACAATCTATATGCATGATCCAGCCAAAATCAAGTACTTTAAAACCCTTTTAATTAATCAGCAGATCAATAGCTTCTTAATTTTGGCTGAATAACACCTTTAAATATTTAAAATAATGTATCTGACCATGTACAGTAATGTGGCATAATCCTAGTTTGATCACTTAGGACTAAGACAATAAATCTTTTGTGTCCAAACCATTTCAAATAACTCTACGTATTGCAACGTACACTTACCTTGCTCCAAAGATCTACATCATCGCACCTGTAGAGGGCAGCACAGGATAACAAATTAAGTAGCAGAAATATTAATTTCGTTCCTTCTTTTACCATAGGTCAGCATATGTACTGAAGACATTAATTTGTACATAATTTAGCAGAAATATATTTCTACAACATAAAACATTTGAGAGTATTTACAACTGCGGCTGATGGCGTTATTAATTCCTATTAAAGTGATACATTGATATTCTAACTCACTGATGGAGAAAGGTTTAGAAATACAGTATAGTATACAGGAAATTCATACTAATAAAATGTAGAAAGCTGAAAATACAATGTTCTTTTCTTTCTTTTTTATGACTACCAGTAAAGGTTTTAAAGACATTTAACCACAGCATCACACTAATGCTTATACTGGGGTATCCCGTTAAGCAACTATCTGATGACAGGAAAAGCCTTGTGCTTTCCAACACCGTGTATTTCCTTAAAAGTAATGCAGAAAGCATTTATTAATCCACATGATTGATCTGTTACTGTGCGACTAATCACGCAACTCATGATCACAGATTATACGTGGAGAAGTAGATTTCATATGCTCCCTGCTAAAAGAGTTTTCCAAGAAAATGGTAAACTGTAACCTATCTCTGCTTAGCAAAATTTCGACAACATTTAAGAATCGTCTAATCATATTATTTAACATGGACAGCTATGCTTCATATTATTCAAAATACAGTATATGAAACACACAGCTCCTCTTCATTCCCACAAATTGTGAGGGATTATCAAAATTTCATTTCTATGTATTAAAAAAAATCATGATTGTTGTGTGTGAACCCTGCCTGACACATAAATATCTCAGATTAAGTCTTGGGAACCACAGAAAACTTTGCCAAAATGCACTTCACACACAGCAATGTGCTATGATATTTATTGAGACAACAGATGCAAAAGCCTTGAATTGTTTGACTCTGGCTTTAAATGAAAGCCTAACAGGGTAGCAAATGTACATGCCCAATTTTAAAAGTTGTAGCAGAAATTGTGGGATTTCCCAGTTTAAAGAAGAGTAACACCACTGCAA
Organism: Sphaerodactylus townsendi; assembly: GCF_021028975.2. NCBI lineage: Eukaryota > Metazoa > Chordata > Lepidosauria > Squamata > Sphaerodactylidae > Sphaerodactylus > Sphaerodactylus townsendi. The sequence continues at coordinate 50,717,543 of NC_059425.1, read as the reverse complement.
ACATGTACAAGTGGGGAAACCACAGAGATTTGCAGGGCTCCCAATTTCTCTTTTGACACTATTTCTTTTCTCTCTCTCCTGAAAGTCCCCGTGGCCTCTCCCCTTCTTCTTTTTCTCTTTCTCTTTCACACCCACCAGCCAATCTGGCCCCATGTCACTAGCTTTCCCTCCTGCCCTGCCAGCGGCTCTCCAGAAAGAGCTGGGGCGTTGTGTAGTGCTGGGCCAGGCTCAGTTGTATTGTGCCAGGATCCAAACCTGGGTCTCCCAGATCCTAGTCTGAAACTAAAATAACTCTACACAGGTGGTGGCTGTTGTTGAATATAGGTAGCTGGGCCATGCCTGAGTAAGTTCTCCCTCAAAGGTCAAAGCAACCCTAGAAACTGCCCTGCCTCTCCTCCTGCCTTTTACTAACAGGAATTAAAACTTGAAGGTTGACAAAATTGAGGTTGCTAGAAAACCTCCACAATGCTGACTGCGCAGGACATTGTTTACATGGCACAATAGGTTAACTCCCAATCCTTTTCTTTGGATTTCGATCTGCAATTTTGTTTTTGTTTTTCACTGCAAAAGCACACACAGTCAATTTATTAGACAGTTCACTGATGAGGATCAGAAAATCTTTCCTGAGTTGTCACAACCAGGTTTTTCTTAAATAAGTATTATGTCCAAACATTTATATTGGGCACTGAAGTTTGTTTAGGATTCAACATCTGGAAGAAGGCGGTAAATGCAGCTACATCATCCTGAATCCAGATTGTTCATGAAGTGAATCAGTACCAGCCCCAGTGCAGTATTAGGAAACCACAATTCTTCATCTATTGTGAAAATAATATCTCATTTATATTATCCAAAGTCTGCAGTAGAAATATAAATAGGCTGTAAGTTGTTTTTGCTACAACAGACCAACACAGCTAGCCCATTAGTTTTTGCAGTTATCCCAGGTGATTCCTGATGCTGACAATGCAGTGCCTCCATCAACTACTTTACAAATAAATGCAAACTTAATGTTCCAAAAACAATATAGATTTTTCTGCTTCATGAAATGCATACCAACCCCATCTAGAGGCTAATCATATATCCAAATACTGCTATATTACTGAATGTCTACCAGACATTTCATCCCTCAAAACTATCATAGCAAATGAAGATTGTATGATGAAAAATGGACTAGTATAAAATTATGCTACAAAACTAGATGAACCAAACCAGATTTATTTATAGCACATGGGAAAACAAAATTTCATGATTCTATAAAATCTTGTGCTTTATGATTGAAAAAAGAAATTTAAAAAAAAGAATGTTAATAGTTAGCCTGTACATTGTATTGAGAAGAACAGCATTTTAAAGGATCCTTAGAGCTTTGAAACACATTTATTTAATCTCATTATGCCTCTGGCAGACTAACTCGAAAGTGAGCTAAGCACAGGTCCAAAGAGAAAACAAAATGTTGCTTCAAAGCTTGGATGATTTTTCCAGGGCAAGTTCCTCTCTGAACTGACAAGCAACTGATCTGACACATCAGTTCCTGATTACGTCAAAATTGTTCACAGAAGGATATTGTCAGAGAGTCATTTTTTCTTTGACATTCCTGCCCAGAGAATAGGACATTTTTTGATAGCTTCTCTACTGGTTAAGTTTACCCTTTAGGTTCTTTGGTTTTAACCAAGCAAAATCCATATCCTGAATTGTATGACATTCCATGTTCTTCCTGAACATTCACCAATTGCACAGTTGCATCAGTGGGCTGACCTATTTAAAATTAATCAAGTCACTGAAGAGACAGAATCAATGGCAAACGCTATTACAATGACTACTGCTGTTGACTACGACAAGAGTATACTACCAAAGTACTCTTTATACCATTAACTTTTTTGATGCTAGGTTTAATAGCAAAATTAAATTTGCCCTCTCAAAAAAAAAAGTGGCAAGTATTACTAGTGTGGAATTGGCCTGTGTGGAATTGGCAGATTCCACTGGGGCAGGTTTTCCAAATCAGTCAGTGTACCTGTAATCATAATTTGCAAAATGATAGCTTGCACCTCAGGGACCTGCTTCGCCATGATCTCTGACACAAATCAACTCTCAGTTGCTGCTCAGAAGTATTTACTGGCTACTGTCACATACTGTTGATAGTCAGCTTATCTTGTTCACATTAACTCATTAGTAAGCCCTGCTGTGCTCTCCCAGAGGACAGCATTAAAAAGGACTTGAAAACCATATACATTGCTAATTAAAGTCTGATATTATACTGAAGTAATCAACCACCTTCTGGCCACTGCTGCACCTCCAGAAGCCATGTGAAGCCACAGAGTGAACTTCCAAGGAGGAGGAATAAGTGGAAAGAAAATGAAACAGGACGAGCTATTAACAAGGGTGTGCTCCTTGTACAGCTGGAGGCTCAAAGTGTGTTCTACTGTAGTAAATGAATTGAGTTGTAGTTTCCTTTTCTGTTGGCAAATGAAGGAAAGGCCAGATTACCATAGTTAATGATCAGGTACTGAGGAATCGAAGAGGGGTTCAGAACTATACTGAATGCAGATCAAAATGAACTGAACAATTTAAATTCCGTAATACAAATGCATAATATTTAGCCACAAAGTATTAACAGTGGATTTGAATTCACAAACAGACAATTATAATTTTACTACATAGTCTCATGAAACATTTTAAAAAGCAAACACTGGTATTTCCCATATTTATGAGTTAGGGTATATCTCGTATGTTATCCACAACTAAACAAATACTACTTCTATAACATTGATGAATAGATACTAGATCTACAAGAAACCAATATATATGTAACCTGTGAAGCAGCCAGCAAGCTTCTGTTTCTACAGTTCAACTCTTCATTTTGGCCAAATAAAGAGCTCTTTTATTCTTTACACATGTAAGATGAACATTTAAAAATAGGTGCTCTCTTTTTTAAAGAAGTTGAATATAATAAAAACGCTGTATAGTCACAGCAACAGATTCTTGCAGCGTCAAACACTGGAATGTACTCAGACATATTCAAAATTAGAGGTTACGCAAGCATCTAGGGCACAGGAAGTTTTCAGATGTGCACAGTTAGCTGTACTTGTCATTTCTCTAATGGTTGCTTCTTTGATTAGTGACATTTTGCATTTACAAAACATCTCTCAACGGTCTTCAAGATTATTCTTTGAAGGGAGCACCTTAAACACACACAGTTTTTAAAATATACATTCACATACAAGTTTTGACCTTCAGTGTTTTAATGTAACTAAAAATTTAGGACAATTCTACTCTCCAAGCTAACATTTCCATGCATTTGTCAAGGGAGTAGTTTAGTTCTCTGTATTACAGAAGAAGACATGGGGGGTGGGGGTGGACTGCTGAAGTGGTTTATCACAATCTTCCCTTACCTCTTTTTCCTTTCGGTCTATTTATGCTAATAAACACCATCCAGCCAAGCTGGATCAGATCAATCTGCTGACTTGAAAGGATAATGGGAAATAATATGATTAACAGGGATATACCGGGACTTGAATGCTTGAAGCTGCCTAGTGCTGAGTCAGAGCACTGGTCAATCATGGTCATCACTGACTGGCAGCGAGCAGACTCAGGACATTCACATCACTCACTACGTGATTCTTTTAACTGGAGATTAAACCAGTTAAGTCTGTATGCCAACCAGATACACTAACACTGAGCCACTACCCAAATGAATGAAAACTTGCAGCACTATTAGTAAGCCATGTTTACTGTTATTGTATTGGTTATGTGTTCTTTCAGCCCCCACAAAACCTTCCTTAAAAGCAGCATTCTGAAATGAAGGGTTTACAGAAACAAATTGTTTAGGTTTCTTTCTTTGGAGTGCAATGAAAATGTGCCTTCATTTCCCCCCACTTGTACAGACCTTCATGTGTTTTACCAAAAGTGGCAGTACCAGCATTAACAGCCCAACATGATCTTAAGTTATCATTTCCTTTGCTGGTTGTACTGAACATAGAAAAGATGAAACTACCCGACAGGCAACATATATAGCAGCAATCACAAACCTAAAGTTGGCACTCTCCCCTCTCCCTAAGAGATACATTTTGGAAATAGAACACACGTAATAAAAGACACACAATGCATTACTAACCCTACAATCAAGAAATGGCTTCCATAATTTAAGCAAATGAGTGTATATACAAAACTAGCAGGTCAGCAAGATGGATGTTAGGCTAGCCTTTTCCTTAGCATACGAGTTTTGGAATGTGTTATGTGGGAAGTGGGCAATCAGGAAAGTCAACTCCTATTTGGCCTCTGAAATGGTACGGCCAGTCCTGATGTACAGCATATAAGTCCCCGGTTTGGGAAGATAATTACATTACAAAGTTTCTGCACAATTCTCATCATTGTCACTGCTTTCAAATCCTAGAACCAAAGCTTATGCTAATGCCAGCACTTACATAGGTTGAAAGTTTTGATACCTCCAGCTCCATCTGAGAAGTGCCTTAAGTGGCTCACCAAAAGGAAGGCAGGATTTCATCAGACTAAGTTGGGGGACTCAGATAGCCATTCCCACTACCTTTGCAGCCTACAGAAAAGTCCTGTCCAACTCCTGACACTGTCAGTCACTATTCCTACACAGGTAAAAGCGCTAGAAATTACTTTTATAAATCTGCTCCAAATCAAGAATCAAGAGTTGAGACCATGCAGAGACAAAAAGTGAGAATGAGTCACAGACCCTTACCTTTTGAATCCAACGGTTAGACTACCTCTGAACAGAATGAGATCCACAGATGGCGTATCTGATGACGATACTGCAGAGGAAATGAAATGGTTAAGAATGTTTTCATCCTAACATCTCCAAAAAAGCAGTGATTAAAACATCAGGATTAAAGAACAGTAATTTAATGTGAAATCATTTTATAAAACTGGTTCTGGTGGGTTTTCCTGGCTGTGTGGCCATGGTCTGGTGGATCTTGTTCCTAACGGTTTGCCTGCATCTGTCATGTATGTTACAGACTTCTCTCTGTGATACACCTCTGAAGATGCCAGCCACAGATGCAGGCAAACCGTTAGGAACAAGATCCACCAGACCACGGCCACACAGCCCGGAAAACCCACCAGAACCAGTTGAATCTGGCAGTGAAAGTCTCCGACAATACATTTTATAAAACTGTTTTTTGCATATTAGAGATTGATCTTTAAACACTGTTTCTTTAATTACTGGCCTTTGTTCATAAATCAGAAAAGAAAAAGATATGCTACATCCTAGCTTTGGATTACGTACCTTTTTGGACTCTGTCGATGTTACTGTAAATCTATATACAGAAAATTTATCAGTAAGCATCATTCTCCATTGGATCTTTAATTGTAAATTAATGAGCTTATGAGAGGCTGCATTTGAAGACAGACTAGAAGCTAGTTTGTTCAGAACACAGAACCAACGTTGCTACTGGGAATTTAAAGATGAGTCCCTGTATATTTCCAGGCCAAATGCAAGGTGCTGATTTAAAATGTTTTTCTTATACCAATATGCAGGAAGGGTCCCTAGGTTGATTTGATGTAGAAAAGAATCTTGTCCAATCCCTGGACCAAGGAAGTAATTGATTGATTGATTGATTATACTGTGCCTTGTATTAAATAGCTCCTGGTGTGTGTGTGTGTGTGAGAGAGTGTGTGTGTGTGTGTGTGTGTGTGTGTGTGTGTGTGTGTGTGTGTGAGAGAGAGAGAGAGAGAGAGAGAGAGAGAGAGAGAGAGAGAGAGAGAGAGAGAGAGTGAGTGAGTGAGTGAGTGAGTGAGTGAGTGAGTGAGTGAGTGAGTGAGTGTGTGTGTGTGTGAGAGAGAGAGAGAGAGAGAGAGAGATGCTTCATCTAGTTAGTGGTCTATTGTTTCTCATTAAATAAAAATCCAGGCTGAAAAGTTTTTGTTCATTAAAATTAAACAAAATCAGCTGTGGTTTATCTCTATATGTTTGGCTACAGCTGACAGTTTCCTTCAAAATAAACAAGTTTAAAAATATCAAAAGATGATGACAATGATAAAGAGAAACATCTGGTTTCATACAAGCTGTCAGACTCCTTCAATGATGCTTCAGTTTTCATCTGGCCAGTAGAGGAAATCTTTGCGTTATAGGAGATTAGAAGAACAATCAACAGCCCCTTCCCAGACTGGATATGAAAGTGATGCTTAACTGAATTTTCTCTTTCATTACTAGAGCAGTGCCAAACAATTTACACATTCATTGGTTTAATTATGCAGCAATATTCTAAGGGTGTCAAAAGGGTCAGCTTGTTTCACTTTCAAAGAGTACTAGGCTAAGGAAAAGTCTGCCGCAATATCTTCTTTGTTGCAGTGATTTGAACAGAAAACACTCATGTAATACTGTTCACATCTGAATATTATAGGAAAATGTTCACATTCATTAACAGGAATTAAAAATTAACCTGATTCTTGTACTGTTCAAATGCAACATTATAAGAGTGTAATACTCTGGCACTGACATTATCAACCTCATGCTTAGCACCAGACTGAATAGCCTCTGCAGAGTGACAGGATCCCACCAGCCGAACAGAGGGAGAGAGTTATGAGCTTTGACTACTCTTATTAGCTATGGGTGAAGGGGACAACACCTCCTCCTGCCAATTGGCACAGGAAGAGTCGAGATCACTGACCACTAGTTGTGCAATTCATAAGCAGAGAAAGAGTACAGCACTCTTTTCCAGGTGCTTGATACAGGCATTTGAAGGTCTGTGTTCAGTTAATTTTCATAAATATTTATATTTTCAATTATAGTGCTGCTGTTCCAGGAAAATTCTCCCTATATTTTTCACAGCTGATTCATCAAAGGAGGTAAATAATGGGAAAAGTATGCAAAAAAAAAGAATTGTACTTCGTGTAAATTTAGAAAGAGCTTAAATTTCCATTAAATTGAGGGTAAAGGCATTCAATTTAGATCAATATAAACTGTATTCTGTACCTTAATAAACTCACTCAATTTAGAGCATATAAAATAATTAGTATGGTTTATAGGCAACCTAAAAGGAAACTGTGTACAGATGTTGCTTTGATTTTTGCCAACACTTGTAATTGTTGCTTTGCTTTTTACCTTAGTTATGTTGTTTAAAATCCTGTAGTTATATTGCTGTGCTCCTAATCAGTTCCACTTAGTGAATTTCTTATGTTCAAATTGACGTGGTGTAAATTTGCATAAACTGAACATAGTTTAGAAATAAAATGTAGTTTTATCAACTATCAGACTTGCAATCAAGTGTGATTTCACTTTACCTTTATTTATATATTGAATGACATTTTAAATTTAAAAGATCTTATAAGTACATTTCTAGTACTGCATACACACAGCAACACACTGAATTCTACCTTACAGAACATCAGGAAATAATTAGAAAGACAACCATTTTTACCGCAACATAACTTTCTAGAAAACGTTTCTTGAGATTCTATGGCCTGAATAAGCTGCTATCAACAGAATACACAAAACATAACAGTGTATGTTAGACTGCAAGAAGTAGAACGTACTTTGGCAAAGTGCATAAAATTGTTCAAGAATTAGAAATGGGCATTGTGATATGCACTTGCTGAGGAAGTGGACACTGACTCCGTGAAAACAAGTACATACCTGGGAACTTGTTCTGGATTCTCTTGGACTGGATTCTTTTGTAACATTTGGCTTGTCTATTCTAAGCTACTGCCTGTACAAATCCTCTACAAAGTAACAACAGACTTCCCGAAATAAATGCTAGCTTCTACTTTTATAAATGCTGGTCTTATGATTTAAAAAATACAGAAAATAAAACTTCAAAACTAAATTGAAAACTAAAACTCAAAACAAAACAAAACTTCTCTGGAAAGTTCTTTTTTTTTTTTTACTAAAATAGACCATATCTGAAAGAATTTTTTAAAAGTTTGATATTCTTAAAAGTAGCCTAAAACAGCAATACATTGCCTCATGTATTTTTACTGAATTATGTTATGTTTTTAATCGTTCCAATGTTTTAATGTTTTACATCCACCAAGGAGACCCTGATCAAGTGAAAAGGCAGTATTAAATAATTAACTGGGTATCTGGGTAACAGCTATGGTATTGAGGATACTTACTTAATGCCAACACTTTATCCAGTCTTCCATTGGCAGCTTCATGCCTGATTTCTGATGCAACGAGTGCACTAGTTTGTATGGGGCAACCTTGTTCCTGTGAACAGATAATGATAAGGTGAAGAACCACAAAGTTCTGCATACTGATTTAAGGGATGAAAGTAATGGGTCCAAATCTCAGCTGAAGCATGAGTACACTGAGCAGCCATAAGGAAGATCAATCCCATGCCTATTGCCATGGGTAATAACACTGGTTTGATTTATAGGATGTTTCCACTTTCCGAAGGTCATACATTTAAAATACATTTGGAACTTATAAACAACACTATACAGCACCATCATTCTTTTGACCACACTGTGTGTTACGTGGCCAATTTATGTATAACTGCACTGGTTTCAATTTGGGCATGAATACTAGAATTTCAAAATGAAACAAACAACTGAAAAATCAATGATCTACTCCAAGAAGCTACATAAAGCAATGCTGGAACCTTTCAACTCTTTGAATTAAGAGAAATTCATTCTTCTCTGAAGCATTTTCAATAAAAAGACAGGGGTGTCTAGAGTGATGGTGGAAAAAGAATTGGGACAAATCTGACAAGGCACAGGTTAGAGTTCATTTGAAAGACTACCCCATGGCTTTGATGGCAGCAAAGTAGCAATACTTTTCTGCCGCCACTCCATCCACACAGTGTAGGCCCACAGAAATCTTCCAGGTGGCCAGGGAGCTACTGGGTTCTGGCCAGTTCTGAGCACTTTGCAGATAAAATCTCTTACATCTGTTCCAACCCGGACTCTAAATTAGAATCTACAGGATCCAATAATCCCAGGGTGTCAATTTGTCCAGTTGTGTGAAATACCCTTTAGCTTGTGGAGTCTTAGACTTTGGATAGGATTCTGGGAGGTTTGAGACCTACCCCCTGTTTGTATAATCCTTTCGTTCCTGGCTGCTTAAATCTGCTAGGGGATGGGTGGAAAACTGGGTCTAGAAGACTGTAAATGAGTCTCTGAGAGACAGGGCAGTTACTCCTGTCTTGAAGCTGGCAGTGGTGCATCCATTTCTAAAGAAACTACTTTAGACCCAAGTGTCAGGGGGATGCTATCTAGGTGATTGAGATACACTTCCAAGCCAATGGAACTGCTTAAGATAACAAACTGATAGAAAAATATATGTAACCAGCATCCTATATATATATATCTACTGCCATCTGTGCATTCTTTCCTTGATCTCTACTTTATGGCTTCTTGTACTTTGTAGACAACTAGGCTTCCCCTGGTACCTCTGTCCCATGAGAACTGTATTACATCTGTTATTTCGTACAGCAGAAAGCCAGGTGACTTCCTCTTGCTATCTGCCGCCGACCTTGGGATGTCTCAGTTCCAGGGACAATTATTTCACAAGGTCTTGGGAAAAGGGGAGGGGAGCTTGCAATGGAGGATAAAAGGGACTGTGAATGCCAGCTTCGTCAGAACTGGTTGTGCTAAGTATGGTGCTTTGATGCCTTTTCAATAAACACTGCTGATCAATACTTCAAAGTCTGTTTATTGGCTTAAGGTTGTGAGACCTAACACCAAGCAAGTTCAATAACTACTATCCTGTTTCAAATGTACCATTCTCAAGCACAGCGAATACTGAATACTAACTAATTAACCAACTACAGAGATTCTGGAATGAAGTGGGTTATTTAGACCCATTCCAATTATCAGGCCTGGTTATGAGAGCCAGCGTGGTATAGTGGTTAACAGCAGATACACTCTTATCTGGAGAACCAGGTTTGATTCCCCACTCTGCCACTTCAGCTGTGGAGGCTTACCTGGTGAACCAGATTAGCTTGTGCACTCCAACACATGCCAGCTGGGTAACCTTGGGCTAGTCACAGTTCTTGGGCTAGTCACGGAACTCCCTCAGCCCCACCCACCTCACAGGGTGTTTGTTGGGGGGGGGGGAAGGGAAAGGAAATTGTAAGCCCCTTTGAGTCTCCTTACAAGAGAGAAAGAGGGGATATAAATCCAAACTCCTCTTCTTCTAAACCAGCCTCAATCACCCTGATGGATGACATGTGCCATGAGATAGACATAGGGAGTGATAACCTGTTAATTCTCCTGGATCTCTCAGCAACTTTTGATACAATTGATCATGGGATCCTTCTGGAACATCTTTTAGGACTGGGAGGCACTTTTTTTGCTGATTCCAGTCCTAACTTGATGGCAGATTTTAGAATGTAGTGCTGGGGGACTGCTCCTTGGCCAAAGGGTTCCCAAGATTCCATCTTGTCCCCATGCTTTTCAACATCTATATAAATCTACTGGGAAAGGTCATCCAGAGATTTTGGATGAGCTTTCACCAACATACAGATGACACAGCTCTATCTTGCACCACCAACAGCCTCTCAGGGAGGCTGTGGAAACTGTGAACAGAGACCTGGAAGCAGTTTTGGAATGGATGAGGGTTAACTAGATAAAACTCCATCCTGACAAAACAGAGGTGCTACTGGTGAGAGAAAGGTTTGACCCAGGAAATATACTGTTCTACACGGAGTTGCACTCGCCCTTAAGGAGCAAGTTAGTAGCTTGATGATGCTCCTGGATCTGGAACTCCTGTTGGATAAATAGGTGGCAACTGTCTCCAGGGTGCCTTTCACCATCTTCTGCTGGTAAGCCAGCTGCAGCTTTTCCTACACAGAAACTATTCTGCCACTGGTGCATGTCCTGATAACATTTGGATTAGATTAGTGTGATGTATTCTGTGCGGGGCTGGCCTTGAAGACTCTCCAGAAGCTAAAGCTGGTACAAAATACTGTGTCCAGAGTGACTGGAGTGAGCAGTAGGGATCATCTTACTTTAGTCTTGGCTTCCAATTACTTTCCAGGCTCAATTCAAGGTGTTGGTATTGACTGTGAAAGTCAATTGCATTGTCTGGGACCAACTTATAAGGACTGCTTGCTCCCTTAAGAACCTACCTGCTCACTCTGGACTTCCTCAAGGGCTCTGCTTCAGTTGCCCCCACTATCTGAGACTAGATGGGGAGCGACCCAAGGAAGGGTCCTCTCTATCACAGAATCAAAACTTGGGAGATTCGTCTATCTCCTTCTATTAGTGTCCGCCAGCAGGTGAAGACTTTTTGTTTTGTCTGGCATACCCCCAATAACAGCTTTTGGTCTTCCTTCTAGTGTTGGTTGTTTATGTGTTTCTAACTGAATTTTACATTTTATGCGTTTAAGTGAATTTTTATATTTTAAAGGTATTGTAGCAGTTCAAATGTTTTCACGTTTTCATGTTTGCTGGCTTGTACACCCTGCAGAAAAGCTGCACAAAATTGTTCTAAATAAATATTTTTTTAAAGAGATGAAATAAGTTTTAAAGAGATGAAATAAGAGATGTTAAAACTGTATTTCAAGAGTATGATTCTAGATCTGAGACCATCCCTGTGGAAAATAATTAAACTTGATGAAGTTAAAGCATGGGACTCACCTTTAGCAAATTACTCAAAGAGCTGATATCATCAAAATTTGTCAAAACATAGTTGGCATATGTTTCCACATCAGGCTCTACCTGCATTTCATGCATTGCTTTGAGGATTTCAACTGTACCTAAAACATGAAAAAGAAAGCTGAACTTTAGCTGTGAAAAACGCATATTGGCCTGGGACCAATATATCTTAAAGATTGCCTTCTCCCTGACGAACCTATCTGCATAAAAGCACAGATGAATTTTGTAAAAAAAAAAAATTTGGTATGAAAAGGAAACCAGCAGCTGTGCTACTTCTCTGACAGTTCAAGAACTTTTTTTCATGGCAAAAATAGTTTAGAAGTTGGATTTTTTGTTTTATTCTGTGTGTTCTTTTCCACGGCCTTGGTAGTAATTAAGTTGGAAACTGTGGAGTCAGCTGTATTCACATTCACCTTACTCCATAATACAAGTGTAACAGACAAAAGCAACCCAGAATTAGTAGAGTTACAAAAATATTTTCCCTGACACAACCATGCTGATTTAGTGATATGAATTGCCATTAAATAACTACGGCATTTACCTCAAATATGAGAAGAGAGTAACATCAAAAGTATCATTAAAATAATTTAAATAAGCAATGCAGAACACAGCCCACAGAATTTCTTCAGCCATCTCTAGGGATTTTCTAAGGGAGTTCTCCCTTCCCCATATGCTTCCACCCTTCGTTTCAAATTCTGTTTAATCATGGTCAGTGCTAATGTTGACATAATGTGAAATAAGGGATAAAAACAAAGGAGGAAAGGAAGGGAGAATCTACAGCCCAAAATGGAAGAAGCACATGAATTTGCATGGTCAACCACAGACAAGAGGCTACACATTTTGTCAACCTAGAAATATTATGGACAAAGCCAACTGAATGGGGAATGGCTAAAAACAACTTTCATATGCCAATTTAAACAACTAAAACATCTTGTATGACAATCTCTAAGCCTTGAACAAAGGCTAGAACAAAGATGATGTGATCTTAGGGAAAAACTGCAAATTACCAGTTCCTTCATACTTATATTTATAAGGGAAGTCTCCAAATTCTAAATAATATCACGACATTGCTAAATGGGCCAGGTCAAGTCACACAGTTCTCTGGATTTTGACCAAGGTTATCAAGTCTAAGTTTTAAGAACTCACCAGAAATAGTACTGTCTGGCAAAAAGTGAGCCAGACATTTAAAAGTTAACATTTTCTAAGCTTCGGCATAACATTACACGTTTCAGTAACAGGGAGTACAACAACTTCAACAGAATACATCATATTTATATTTAAACCATGAATATTGCCTTATAATAAGTATGTATACCTGTAATGAACAGACCTGGTCAAGTGGAAGGAAGGGACAATCAGGGAAATTTGTTTCAAACAACTTAATGGACAATACTGTGGACAGGGGGCAAGACTGCTATTCCTACTTCTCCCATCAGCACAGCTCTGCTGACAAAAGAGAAACAAGATAGCAATTTCACCCCTCTTCACTGCAGTCCACCAATCCATGTGGAGATTGTCCTATACCCCATGGAATTAAACTTTCTTGGGTTAACTGCTGGTGGAAAGGACAGCAGAGAAGATCTGCAGCTATTTGCTGCTGGACACAATCCAGTAATGCTGCTCATGACAAACAGTTTGGCTCTGCTTGCCTAGAACAAAGGTCTGCAACCTGTGGCTCTCCAGTTGTTCATGGACTACAAATCCCATCAGCCCCTGCCAGCATGGCCAACTGGGGCTGATAGGAATTGTAGTCCATGAACTGATGGGAACTGTAGTCCATGAACACCTGAAGAGCCGCAGGTTGCAGACCCCTGGCCTAGAACAATGAAATCCTGCTCTAGAAGCTGCCCCTGTTAGCAGAGGTCACTAGCTTTCATCTGGTTATGTGCTAATCGATGAACCAGATTCTACTCTAAATCCAGAATTTGTTCAAAAATTAAGCAAAAATAAATTCTGCAAAAGTTGAAATCAATGGTCAAATAGGATTTTTAAACCTGAGGAATCGAAATTGGAATTATGTTATGGAAAACTTAGCTATAGAAAATATGCTTTGTTGAAGGAGAAGAAGCAGGAGGAGGAGTTTGCATTTATACTCTGCTTTTCTCTCCTGTAAAGAGACTCGATGTGGCTGACAAACTTCTTTCCATTCCTCACCCCACAATAGACACCTTGTGAGGTAGGTGGGGCTGACAGAGTTTAGAAGAACTGTGACTAGCCCAAGGTCATACAGCAGGCATGTAGGAATGGGAAACACATCTGGTTCACCAGATAAGAGTCCGCCGCTCATGTGGAAGAGTAGAAAAATACCTCCAGATTACAGTCCACCTGCTCTTAACCACTACACCATGTTGGCAAAAGGTGCCAGGTTTAGTTCTGGGCAAGTTTTTTTTTCCAATTCTGCACAGTTGGGTTAAGAAACACTTCTGCTTCAGGAGAGCAGAGATTGCTGCCAGCTGGAGTAGACTGGCTAGATGAGCCAATGGTCCCACTCAGTAAGGGGCAGCTGTACTTGCCTGCATAAAACACATAAACAGAGCAATCACATTTACCCATGGCAGCCAGAAGAAGAAATGTGTAGCTGGCTGGGCTTTTTCATTCCATTATTATGTCTCACCACCAAGCGCTTTAGCTAGGGAGCAGTAAAACTGATTAGACATAATAGAAAGAGCAAGTCAGCAGGGATAGGCAAGAACTTCTAGTATCTTCAGCATTTTCCCTGCCTGGGCTGGCAGCTTCTGAAGGGGGTCTTTGGGTTCCTATGCAAGGAATTCAGAGCTGATTGCCAACTAGCTCAGCTCCAGCTTCTAAGTACAAGTAGGCAGCAGAATCAGTTGTACAGCTAAAAGAAAATGATGTGCTCATTATCACCAGACAAGAACTCATTAGCAGACACTGGTGGGACACAAGATCAGGGTCTAATGATCTAACTGACTCTCATGATTATCGTAGAACCACAGAGTTGGAAGGAGCCATACAGGTCATCTAGTCCAACCCTCTGCTCAATGCAGGATCAACCTACAGAATCACAGACAAGAGTTTGTCCAGTCAAATCATATTTATAATATTATTCTGTCTTACTAGGGCTTTACAGTGTTTCAAAAGCAGGAAAAATACATCATAAGCTCTTTAGGACAGGGACCTCAGAATAGCATGAGTTAGACAAAGAAAAGGAGGACAAGAAGAAAAGAGTACCAAAGAAAAAGGTGAGCAATTACATATTAGAGTTGGGTTATTGTGAGAAGGATGATGGACAAAGATTTTGAGGAATGATTTAGAAGTATACAGACAGAACCATATTCAGGGAGCTCCAAGCATAGGAGCCTTACAATAGCACAAATAATTATTTAAAAAGCTAATCAATAGCTTGGCTATTAAAAACAAAATTAGACAACTAGCTTTGAATGATAACATAAAGAGACTAAGAATAATGCTCTGTCCTTTGAAATCCACATAACTTGCTGAATTTTATTACATCAGATCTAGTTAACTAACTCTGGATCCATGTCAAAACCTATACAGGTACTAGAATTTTTGTTGGCACAAAACTGATTTGTCAGATGCTGCAGGATACCAAAGCCAACCAGCATATGCTTTTCATCTTTTCCCAAGTTGCCTCACATATTTGTTACTATAAAAAAAATCTGAAGTTTCCCAAAGTCCCTGTCTTCGCCCTGGAGTGCCACCTATGGAAAAGTGACACTTCCATGAATATTTTATGCAGTGCACTACGGTGCAAATAATCAAATGTGAATTCCCTTTGAGCACTTAAAAATACATGCCAACAAGTCACACTAAATTAAAATCGCATCATCTGCTCAAGTTTGCCTTAAAACAGAACACTGACTGATTTTGGCCCAGAATTAGCAAATTTTAATCAAGAACGAATTAATTACAATATAATTTTGCTCAATACATTTCAAATTCTGACAGCCAGCTTATGCTTTATATTTATAAGATGTCAAAAACTGTAATAAAAAAACTCAGCTAAAGTTACATTTCATCACGGGTTCTGTAATTAAAAAACTACACCATAAAAAACATCTGTTTTCTTTCTTCTCTTTAAATAGATACTATAGTAAGTTAGGCGAACTATATGTACAAAAAAACATGCGTTCAGACTCCCAGTGAATAGCAGCAGAATATGAATATATCCTCTAAAATACAAACCCACTCCAGGTGGTCCCATTTTTTAGCATATATAAATACTAAAGATTAGTATTCAGGTGCAACTGTATATTGTAATTAAAAGAATACAAAACTGGGAGCTCACAAGGAATCAAGGGGGAGAGGTGGTTCCCACACAGACATCAATGTGTACTTCCAGTATTCTACTAGCTTTCCAGCTAACTGAACAGACCAATTTCCACATACTTCCCCACTCCACAAAGTGTCTCAGTTTTTCATATCTAAACCACTTTGACCATGCTTTGTCTTTATCACTTTATCTGGGAATAAATAAATCTGGGAAGAATTCTTGAGGTAAAATGAAGACAGTCGGTTTTCTGTGTACTAGGAGGGATCACAAAATGTTAAAACTCTTGCTCAGTATGTGTCCAAGTTTGAAACATGTCATTCCTTGGGAAGGAAACAACTGGAAACCACTGAAATTGCTGTAAAGCAGGGAAAATATGATGATTGTAGCAAAACTCAATTTACATTCTGGCTGCCACATTCCATACTAGCTGAAGTTTCTGCACCATTTTTGAAGAAAGCTCCATGTACAGCACATTACTGTAATCTTAGCCATGATAAATGGCTAAGGATGGAATATCCTGATGGCAAGCCCTCCACCAATGGGGGACATTCTATCCACTCCCTTGTTATGGGCCGCAGAAGCCCTCCTGCCTCCCCCCACCCCCAACAACCACCCCGCCCCACAGATCAGCTGATCTGCAGGTCACAGAAGCCCTCCCACCTCCCCTCATCCCAAGCCACAGCCCCACAACCAGGTAAGTGGCAAGTGCCATGCCGGGAGTAGAGGGAAGGGCCCGCTACAGCGCCAGTAAAGTCCATTGCAAAAGGGATACCACTTGCTAGGGCCCATTGCATCTCCCTTGCAATGTGCTTTGCTGCTAGTCTCTTTTTAATGTACAACTGAGGTCAGGACAATCATTTCCAGGAACAATCATAGATGGTAGGCCAGTCTAAACTGAAGTATCCGAGCTATCTCCATTATCTGTTTCTTAAATGACAAGGCAGAATTCATCAGAACCTCCAAGTTGCAGGCCACCTCTTTCAAGGTGAGTGCCATCCCATCCACAACAGGATGTAAGTTTACTCCAGTTGTGCTTTACTTCTGATCAAAAAGCACTTCAGTCTTGCCCAAATTAAACTTTAGTTCACTTGCCTACATCCATCCTTTTACCATATCATAAATGACCTGGAAGTAGGGGTGGGTAGCGTGGTGGCCAAGTTTGCAGATGATACCAAATTATGTAGGGTGGTGAGAACCGCAAAGGATTGCAAAGAGCTCCAAGCGGACCTTGATAAATTAGGTGAGTGGGCTAAGAAATGGCAAATGTAGTTCAATGTAGCAAAATGTAAAATGATGCACATGGGGCAAAAAATCCAAACTTCACATACACGCTACAGGGGTCAGTGCTATCAGTCACAGACCAGGAAAAGGATTTGGGTGTCTTAGTTGATAGTTCCATGGGAATGTCAACTCAGTGCATGGCAGCTGTGAAAAAGGCAAACTCTATGCTGGGGATAATTAGGAAAGGAATTGAGAATAAAACTGCAAAGATTGTCATGCCCTTATATAAAGCAGTGGTGCAACCACACTTGGAGTACTGTGTTCAGTTCTGGTAGCCGCATCTCAAAAAAGATATCAAAGAGATAAAAAAAGTGCAGAGAAGGGCAACGAGGATGACTGAAGGATTGGAGCACCTTCCTTATGAAGAGAGGCTGCAGCGTTTAGGGCTCTTTAGTTTGGAGAGGAGACGTCTGAGGGGGGATATGATTGAAGTCTATAAAATTATGCATGGGGTAGAAAATGTTGACAGAGAGAAATTTTTCTTCTCTTTCTCACAATACTAGAACCAGGGGGCATTCATTGAAAATGCTGGGGGGGAAGAATAAGGACTAATAAAAGGAAACACTTCTTCACGCAACGTGTGATTGGTGTTTGGAATATGCTGCCACAGGAGGTGGTGATGGCCACTAACCTGGATAGCTTTAAACAGGGCTTGGAAAGATTTATGGAGAAGTCGATCTGTGGCTACCAATTTTGATTGCAAATGCCTTAGCAGACCAGGTGCTCGGGAACAGCAGCAGCAGCAAGCCCTTACTTTCACCTCCTGCATGTGAGCTCCCAAAGGCACCTGGTGGGCCACTGCGAGTAGCAGAGAGCTGGACTAGATGGACTCTGGTCTGATCCAGCTGGCTTGTTCTTATGTTCTTATATCAATGTAGGGTTTATACCTCCTCCCCCAGGAGATTAATGACACTGTACTCCTAATCACAACTACCCCAACTCTCTTTCTGCCCCTTACAGCTCTCTCTATCTGCTCACTTATTCCAGCTTTCTTTCTCTCTTCCTACCCCAACTCTCTAATCTCTATCTTTCTGCCACATTGCCCCAGCTTTTGTTCTCTCTTTCTGGTCACTTACCCTAGCTCTTTTCCTCTTTGTGCTTTTCCCCAGTACTCACTGTCTTTCTTTCCTGACTCAAACTTTTTCTCTTCCCCCCACAGCCCACTTCTTGGTAGTCTGCCTGGAGTGCTCTGGTGCACGTAGTGAGACTTTTCCCCTCACAGCCTAGCTCTTACCTTCTCAGCTGGAGCCACTGCATTGAGGCCTTCCCCCAAACAGCCTAATGCAGGGTGCCCTGGCTGCTGGTGCCATGCTTACTGCTGACTTACTCGAGAGTTTGCTCAGGCAAGAAAAAGAATAGCTGTACAAGGACCTCTTTTGAAGATTTGGCTCAAGAAAGGAAAACAGCAGTCCTGAAAAGACCCCAGAGGTTAAGAAATGTGATGTTGTAGTTGTAGTAGGGTGTTGTAGTCCTGTCAGCCCCTCTGTACATGAAAAATGGCACCCTGTGAACTATATCTCCCAGCATCCTTCACTTTTTCTGATTCGTTGTTGAGAACATGCTGCCCAACTATATAAACAGATACAGAACACAACAGACACAGGCTGATTCCGCATGGGCCAAAAACAGCGGTGTGAAAACGGTGTGAAAACAGTATAAACCCTTTTACACCGTTTTAAACCCTTTTACACCCTTTTCACATTGTTTTCATACTGCTGTTTTTGGTCCATGCAGAATCAGCCACAGATTCCCCCTTCCCAGTGCGGCTTTCTTCCATATCATTTCTGGTGGTCATCTGTCCCTTAGGAGTAGTTTTCTTGGTTGTGCTGATGTTTGCAGCTAGAAGGGGAAAGCGGCAAAAATCCCTTCTAAAAATTTTATACATTCACCCATCTTCACCTGATATGTGATCTGTCCTCAATGGCACAGATGATTAAAACATACAATAGAGAATTTTTGGCCACACAACACAACCTTTACAGCCTCGGAAGGCTATTCTGTCCCCTCATCCCCCCCCCCCCCCCGGTCAATATCATGCCAAAAAGTCAGTACAAACATCACTGATACTCAAAGCAGCTTATAATCACCTTCCCTTCCCCTCACCATAACAGACACCTTGTGAAGTACATGGCGCTGAGAAAAGTGTGACTGGCCCAAGGTCACCCAGCAGGCCTCATATGGAAGAGAGAGTGAAACAAACCCGGTTCTCTAGATTAGAGTCTGCTGCTCATGTGGAGGGGGGGGGGATCAAACCTGGATCTCCAGATTAAAGTCTGCTGCTCTTAATCACTTAAGGTTAAGCAAGTTCAGCTCTAGTTAGTGCTTGAATGGGAGACCACAAGGAATTACGAGTTTGCTGCCCAGAGGAAGGCAATGGCAAACCACCTCTGCTCATCTTGTGTCTTGAAGACCCCAATCGATCTCCAGAGGTCAGCTATAACTTGATGGTACTTTACACACACACATCCCACAGACACAATCACCTCAAACGTTAACTACAATGTTGACAACTGTACATCTGACTATGTCCAACTCCAACCTGGCCCTATCTCCAATGGAAAATAAAAGCAGCACAGGAAAACTTATCAAAATTACAAGCAAGGGATGAAGTCACACTTGCACATCCATGCTTGAAAACAGCTTTCCAAAGCTTGTTTTATACATGTCATCAGGTATGTTTTTTAAAGCACCTTCCCCTTGTAAGGGTTCCACATTGGTCAGCATTTCACTTGAACCAAGCTACTGAAATTCGTTGTAAAGTGGTGGCATACCAGCCTGGCTCATTCCCAAGCCATGAATTCACAGCATGCAATAATATTGCTGCAACCTAGTTTAAATGCAACTCAGATCAAGCAGATCCCCAAGTGGGAAAGTTCTTTTCATACTGCAGTTGTGATGTTCATAAGACTTTAGAGGAGCTCTGTGGCAGGAAGCCCCACACAGCACATGTGATTCAGCTTGAAATGATGTAGCAAGTAATAATGTAAATGGTTTAATCACCTCCTGAACACTGTGTAGGCCTTGGTGACCCTATAAGTATAGGAAGATGGGGTAAAAATCTTCTTAATAAATATATAAATAGTAAACCTTTAAGTTGCTTACCCTTACAATAAGCATGTGAGAGAGAACGATAACTTTTTTTACAGCTAAAGAACTGGAAGTGAGGGATAATGGCAAGCCCAAGGCCACACAGTATGTTCTAGACTAAGGAGCTATTTCAACCTAAGCCTCATAGGTTTCACATTCCACTAGTTACAAGGACATACCAAACATCAGATACATACATTGGCAAAAGAAAGATAATGGGTAAGTATTAGTCAAGACAATCAGACAACACAAGACCTACGTTGGTCAGAAATTGACTAATTCTTACAAGCCAGAAATATACAGAAAGGAACAAAGTGCTCTGTCCAAGTAAATTAGCGGTTAGCTACCACCAGATAGGATTTAGACAAGTGATGATATTCAGTGTGGGTATGGCATACCTAGGTTTTGTAACCCTGTGGTCTCATTTAATCTTTCACTGCAATTATCGGTATTTAAACTTATTTACATTAACTGAAAGCAAAAATATTTAGAAAATATAGTCTTAAGAGGTTTTCTAATAAAATTTTTTACATTATATATGCACATCCACCTCACTAAGTAGACTACAGAGTTAATGGATCTGCCCATATTTCTAGTGCTTGTGACACATTGTTCTAATCTAGACTATGGGAGGCTGATGGCAATGCATTCGTACCTGTGAGAGCCTACTTTCTGCTTTCAGAATTCTACCTTATGGACCTTTGTTCTGGCAGGTAATGACATTTAAAGGGGAACAAAACCACACTGTAAAATCCCAAACTGAATGCTGGAAAGGATCTGTACATAAAAAAGTGTTTTTGGCTTTTTTTTAAAGGGAGTTTGCCACAACAGTCTTCTCACCTGTTCTAATAGAGAGTTGTCTATACATAAACTTGCAACATTTACTTGCACTGTCAACCCAGATTAAAATGTAACCTATTCTTTTTCTGCTACCTACATGATAGATCAAATACTTTCTAAGCTTCTCCTCAGACGCATCAGCTGTCCATTTTACAGGCTGGTTTCTCTTCTACCATCTCCTGAAATATCATACATATTAATTCTAACATCAAAATAGCAGTGGACAAGAATATGCATTAAACCTGTCAGAAAGAAGAACATTTACATCGATAACATCACACTGAAAGCAATGCTCAAAGCTCATACATTAAGAGAGAGATTGGACAGCTAAAAGAATACTGGATGCTCCTGGTATGCACAGCTGGAGCTTTCACACTTGTCTTTTGAAGCTGTAAGTTCAAGTAAAAAGTTTTTCTAGGTTCATTACAAAGGTTTTATGAGCAGAACATTTATTGTGAGACAAAGATTTTCCTGTATGTTAGCAGAGATATCATTATTTCCTCTTCCTCTATTTGCAGCTCTTGTTTTTTGGGGGGCTTCTGGGGCAATGACAGACTTGTAACATAAAGAAATCTGCCACTGCCCCAATAACCACTGAAGACACAAACATTTCATTGCTTGTTCTTTTCACTCTTATCTTCAACAGCTGTACAAATGGTTGCGCTTCTAGAGACCACCACATCAGCAGCTAAACCATTCAGTTATGTAATACAGAAGTATTTTGCAGGGTGCCAATGGGCACATACATGGAAAAACCATGCCTTTTTCATGGATATAACAGAACTTTTGTTAAACATTTTGATCCAGAGTCTGTTCCAGAAATACTTTTGGTTTTTACAATACTCCTGATAACATTCCAGTATTGAAAAAGGTACTCAAAGAGAAAACTTGCAAAGTACTCAAAAGTATCATCAGGGACCTAAAGAGTTAATGAGAACAGAATATTGTTTTCTAAAGGTTCCTCTAAAAAGGGTTGACACACTTTTATAGCCAGAAACAATTAGGGAATACTTGTTTCAGCATTTCTTCTAAACTGGAACGTGACTGTATATTTAAAATAAAATTGCAATATGAACAACCTGCTAAAAGCACTTTTTTGTTGTTTGTGCATTTTGTTTGTCACCCAATGTCACACTAACAACTCTGCATCTCATTCTGAAGCACATTATACTGTGAGATAAGATGAAAAAGACAGTTTTTAATTTCCCCAAGGGGGAAGTACTTCTGTTAAAAGCATCTTTTTATGAGACCATTCTTTCTGAATTACCAATAATGCAAACCAAAGAATTAGATATTGTACTTTAAAATTTAATATTCGTTCAATTCTTATTCATATCTTATAGACATCCCCATGTGTAACAAGGAAAAGTGTGTGCTAAATGCTTAAGCCTACTTAAAAATCCAAAGATTGAACATTTCAGACCTTCAATCAGCACGCTGTCAGGTCATGATCACTCATTCAACAATTGAGGGGTTTTTTTACCTTTATTATTGTAACTAAGCTCACATTTAACTTATCACTGCACAGGAGCAAGAAAATCTCATCTCAGTTTTTTCAACTTTTACACCAAGGCTGCACAATGCACCTGACTTACTAGAAAGTTCCTTTGTTTGCAGTATTAGTATCTTATAAGAGCACAAGATCAGACTCACGTAACGCCAAGGATACATTAACTCACCAAGAACCTTGGCAACAACTCAACTATAATAATTCTCATCACTGTAGAGTTTTAAATTTAATAATATGAATACTATGAAATAATAAAATGACAATGAAAAACAATTTTCGAAAATTCTTTGCAACAGAGAGATTACTGCACACACAAACAACATGGTACTTTTGGGATGCTGCATGTATCGTAATGTAGGTAAGTTGTCTCATCTTTAGATTCATTGCTGGCTACAGCACACTTGTGTTAAAATAGTTTAATACTGAACAGGGATATGATTGGTCAAACTAACCTTGAACATTCTTCTCCTTCTGATGTTCAACCAGTAATGGCCAGAAATAGTGAGGTCTGACAGGTAAGCCTTCTTCTTTCATTATCTTCATCAGGTCAATTGCTAGAGCTTAAAAGGCCCAGAAAAATACAATGTTAACAAATTGGAAACTAGGTAGTAAATTTGCTAAAGAAACCAAAGAGATCATTTAAAAAGTACCAGTTTTCTTTGACTCCAACGCGGTATGCAGAGCAAAATGTAGGGGAGCAGTATGAAGGCTGGCTCCTTTCAACTCATCACAAAAATGTTTCAGCTTTGCTGCTGGCTGGAAGGAAGGAAGGAAATTTAATACAACAAATCACTAGTCAACTCACAGAGTGAAAAGTATGCTTCATGTACTCTTTATGAATAAACGCTGGCTCTTCCTGCCAAACCCAGAAGACACCCCAACCCGACGAACACCTGTGTTAGAATGGCCATGTTTCACTGATAGCAACTGCATAAGAGAAGCCAGCTGTCAGAGAACAAGGCAAAATAAGAGTCACAAAGTCAGCACCAGGAAGCCAGACACTAATGGTGCTGGACAAGATAGTTACAGAAAAACCTGCTTGTAACAAGAATTTCACAGGAGAATAACCTTGCCTCGATCTAAAGAGAAGAGATGTAGACTATCCACCTGGCAAACGAGTTAGAATGTACACTGAAAACGAGCTTTTCTATAAGTGCAGTTTTTAAAAATGACACATATTCTACAAGCACTCTTAGAACCACATACAAGGAACGGGGAGTGTTCTGAACGGCCCATGAGCTTCACAGAGTCTCAAGTCCCATTCTAACTAAGCCATAATTCATTTTAAAGTTCTTTACATGTCTGATGTCATTTCACATACCTTTTCCATATGTACACAATGCCGTAAGAAGAAATTGCCACGGTCTAAATTGTTTCCATTCTGGGTATCTAATGTTGACGTAGGAAATGACTTCAGAACTTGAAAAGCTGTGTCTTCGAAGCCTTGTGTAATTAAGCTGAGACTGAGATTCATGGCATCTAAATGTTTAAGTTAAGAAGAGTTGCATTCACATACAGGAAAAAATATTTTAAAGCAGTTGTAGCACATTTACTCAAAGGAACTTCTACTGTAGTCAGTAGTTTTCTCACAGGTAAGTGACTGCAACCTTAACCTACTTTTAGGTATCAATACAGTATCAGAATCAAAGTAAACAAGGAAGCAACTACAGTCCAGTTGTGAATTATGGCCAACAGATGAAGCAATCAATACTAACTTTCCGTGTTAGTGTGTACAATCTAATAACTACCGGTACTTCTTTATAATGAGGCTTGTGGCACAGACTCGTAAATGCTGAAGTACTGTGACTGAGTACATCACTCATTTATTTTTCATTGGACAACGCTAAAACACATCAGATTGTTCAAGACCTTAACTATTGCTAACAGGGAAATTAAATCGATAAGCAACTCAGACCGGTTAATGTGGAATGTTGGTCTAGTGCAAGAAAACCAGACTGTCCCATGCATAGAATTATTTTTTAAAAACTATTTACCATCGTAGTTATAAAGGTAAAGGTAGTCCCTATGCAAGAACTAGGTCATTAGTGAAGTCACATCATGAAGTTTACTGGGCAGACTATATTTATGCGTCTCCTACAGGAGAGAAAGGGGGATATAAATCCAAACTCTTCTTCTTCTTCTACCTTCTGCAGTCATCTGCATTTTTCCCTCAGCAAGGTAGGTACTCATTTTACCAACTTCAAAAGGATGGAAGGGTGAGTCGCCCTTGAGCCAGCTTCCCAAAATGGACCTTGATTGAACTCAGATGATGAGCAGAGCTTTGACCGCAGCATTGCAGCTTACCACTCTGTACCATGGAGCTCATTATAAAGCAGGAGTTATACTCTACATTTATTAAACACTATTCTCATATGCCGCAATGTAACAAATAAGATCGTAAGAGTTCAGATTTCTACATTTTAATACCGCCAAGACTACATAAATCATGGTGGTGATCAAGCCACAAATAAAGTAAAATTATGACAGAGTTTATACATTAATACATATATTTTGACAAGTTCAATAAAAGTATTTACTGAAACAGTGTAACACATTTTAACATAGTGGTATTACTTTCAAAATTAATTTGAAAGTGCTATTTTAAATACACTTCTATTCAATGGTTTTTACCTGAGCTTACCAAATAGGATGCATCATTAAATAAGTGAACTTAAATTCCCATTAATCCACTGTCAGAAGAATAATACACTAAACAAATTTCCCTTTGCTGAATTATTACCTGGAATGTATCCTCGGTCATGTCGCATTTTCTCCAAAATATTTTCCACATACTGAGGATACCCAGCCTTAGTAAGAGTAGCAATGATGTCCATCAAATCCCTGTCCAAAGGGTAATTATCAGCCTTCTCAATATTTTCCAGGATCTGTCACAGGAGAACAAATAGAATATTAAATCACTATTATAGATCTCCAATCACCACAATATGACATTTTGGCCTGTAAAAAAGTCATTGGACTGACCCCTTTGAAGAGATCATACCTAAAAGGATGGAATCTAGTTTGGTTTCAGAATAATTTTTAATATTGCTAATATTGTTTTACTAATTTTCCTGTGAGAATACCTTTGGCATTTTCCAAAAACTATTCACTGGAACCATAACATAGTGGCAGAGATAACCCCTTTAAGCAATAAGTATGTTCTAAGATCATCATATTCATTCTTTACACCAGCCCATGAGACAGGATCACCGTAGTAATTGCTATTGAGACAAAAGGACATTCAAAAGCTTCTGGAAAATCAGAAATATTATTGCTTTGTTCTTCATCTGGCATTGTAAAATGAGTATTGGGGAGGGAGGGGGAGAGAGGTCATGTTTGGCACAATGGTCTCTTTAGATCAAGGTTCCATTCCAGTAGGAAGGTGAAGTGAGGGGAAAGTTATTTAGAATATGTTGGCATTTGTCCTTCAAAGGAACTTACATGTAGTTGTTGAGAAAATAAATTCAGGAACAGTGTCCTTTGTGGATTAACATTAACTACTGATAAACTGAAGTTTTAAAAGTATGCAGATAACATTAAATCCATGAAAAAATATGCCCACCTTCAAAAGAGTTTAAGTTTAACTAGATCACAAATCTGGCTGCTAAACCTCAATGGCTACACAGTAACTCTTGCTCAATCCACAGGACAGCCTCCTCCCTTCTCCAACACTAATGTCAAAAAAATGTGTCATATGATTCATAAATGTGAACTGACAAGCACAAGGAATTCAGCATGTACAGAACTCTGCATTGATTTATAGTTTTTAGAGCATTTCTAATGTGAATTAAAGGTAGTAGAGCCACCAAGAATGCCAACCTGGGAAGCCCCTGGTTAAGCAGACTCAGGAAAGCAATAACTAGGTTGTCTCAGCCTACCAGGCAACACAGAATTGTAGGGTATCATATTTTCTGTTAAATTGGTATTATTACTTGCATTGGTATGGAAAGAGATAAAAAGTAGCTATTAGAAGGAGGAGGAGGAGGAGGAGGAGGAGTTTGGATTTATATCCCCCCTTTCTCTCCTGCAGGAGACTCAAAGGGGCTTACAATCTCCTTGCCCTTCCCCCCTCACAACAAACACCCTGTGAGGTGGGTGGGGCTGAGAGAGCTCCAAGAAGCTGTGACTAGCCCAAGGTCACCCAGCTGGCGTGTGTGAGAGTGCACAGGCTAATCTGAATTCCCCAGATAAGCCTCCACAGCTCAGGCGGCAGAGCTGGGAATCAAACCCGGTTCCTCCAGATTAGATACACGAGCTCTTAACCTCCTACGCCAATTTCAGGTAGAATCGCAGTTGTGCAAACTGCATCCATTACCTCTTCAATTTTGTTTATGTCCCCTCTCTCAGCATATGCGTTCAGTAATGAGACATAAGTGTCCAGACCAGGTTCGATTCCAGCATCTTTCATCACAGAAAGGATATTTTCTGCATTCTCCATATCTCTAAATTGTTGAGGGAAGAAAACATATTTCAGTGATTGAAGCACATTTTAATAAGGTTGCAAATACAACATTATGTATGGATCAAGACTGTTTCTCCTTTCCTGATTTAAAAAAAAAGTTTTATGCTGTTTCTCAGTATGCTTGTGGTGGTTTACAATATGAGATGTGTGTTTTTGCGTGTGTGTAAAAAAAAAAAAAGATAAAACAATACAAGAACTGAGGTGATGTGGTTTCCGGGCTGTATGGCCGTGTTCTAGCTTACAGCCTGAAAACCACACAGCACCCCAGTGATTCCGACCGTGAAAGCCTTTGACAATACAAATACAAAAACTAACCTAAATAAAAGTATAAATAAAAGTGTTAAACTTAACAAAAAATAATTAATGGACTGAACAATCTGGTATAGACAAGACAACATATCAGGAGGATGGGGACATATCTATTAAAAGTCAATTGGAAGAAAAAACTCTTGGCTGGAGCTGAAAGCCTCTAGTGATGGCATCAGATTTTAGAGAGGGGGGAAAGCCCTGAAAAACTGGGCAGCAGCCACTGTGAAGACTGTATATGCCACAGTCACCTCAATTCAGAAGACAGGGGAGAAAGGGGGGAGGGGCAAGAAAGGTCTGCCATGAAAATCAAACAATGCCCAGGAGCAAGGTTATTAGTAGCCAGGATTTCACTGTGTAGTCTAAACCAGCACAAAGGTTGAAAGCAGCATTTTTTATTGGGTGCAAAAGGAAGGGGCAACTGGGGAACATTTTTCAACACTGAAGTAATATGCTGCCTATAGTCCCCATCCCAGCCACCAATCTTGCTGCTACATTTCAGGCCATCTTCAGGAGCAGTCCCACACAAGAGAATGGTACAGCAAACTTAGAACCATGATTACAGCCAACCACATAAACTACAACTCAGAATAATACTTTATACAACAAAATTTTATAAAATAGCTGCAAAAAAAAGGTAACAAATGGAGCAAATAAACAGGACTGGAAATACTGCAACTATGGACAGCTATTTACAGAATCAGAAAAAGCAAAGAACTATACAAGAGGTGATGTTCCAAATCCAAAATGGTGGTAATCATAAGAGAATAAAGATCTATGAGGACCAGAAGACCCATGAAGACCAAACACCCCTGTAGGAGGGCAAGTAGCAAAATCATTGAACTAGCATGCAACCCTACACGCTCAAGAGATTCATACACCCAAATCTCAAGATTATGGGTCAAATGCACATAGTGTTGTACTGAACAATTAATTCCATTAATATCAAGCATAAAATCATTACCCAGATCTTGCATGGCCTGTCACAAGGGCACTGAATACAGACTCTGTGATTGGGAGTTCTTTGCTCTTCATGAAAGAAAGAATATGGCTGTAGGATGGAAAATAAAGTTATCTATACTCATTTTTGGAAATACAAGAAATTCAATATTATATCATATTATAAACTGTATTATGTATTTACACGTAAGAGTAAATGCAGGAGATCTGCATACTGCATGTCATGTAGTTGACACAGCTAACAAATTTAAAATCTGATTTCAAGTTTAATATCATCAGGGTGCATTTAAGCTGTAAAATATTTTTTCCCTTTATTAAAACAGACAAAATAAAAACAAGGGTCTAAAACACAAATTACTAAACACATCAAGAAAAAAATATACTAGCTTGAACTAACTGTTCATTCTGGGGAAAAAACCCCCCAGTTTTTCAATTTTTAAAGACTTTTCAGCCACGTAATAGACAGAATCGTTTATTCAGATGAAAGCACTTTGTCAGTTTCTCCAACTATTCCTTCTTCTTTGGGATTATATTTTTCTTCCAATTCTAGGCAAGTATTAACCTTGCTGATGTTATTGCATTAAGCACAAATTCATGACCTTTTTTTGGAAGGAAATTTAAGCAATTCAACAAGGGGATAATTGTAAATTTTCCTTATACCCTGAAAGATCACCATATCAATCATGTTCCAGCATTCTATACTCTGTCCCACCGAAAGATAAAAATGAGGTTCTGCACTGTTCAGAGGAAGTAAAAGTAGTGTGCCTCCACTGTGGAAAAAAAATCCTGATATTCAAATGGCTGCTGCAGATAAAACCACCTGTATCTGGAACCCCTTGGGCTATCACAACGATTTTAACTACATTCTGCTCAGTGGCCCCTGAGGTTTCTCCATTAATCTTTTTTTATCAACCCCTTCCCCAATTTTTCCATAATGACCACCACAGGTAAAAACACCTGTATCTCTGGAATCCCTTAGGTCAGGGGTAGGGAACCTGCGGCTCTCCAGATGTTCAGGAACTACAATTCCCATCAGCCGCCACCACAGTTGGTAGGCTGATGGGAATTGTAGTTCCTGAACATCTGGAGAGCCGCAGGTTCCCTACCCCTGCCTTAGGTTATCACAGCGGTTTTAGTTGAATTCTGCTTGGGGTCACCTGGGGATTCTTCTCTACCCATTGGTTTTTCAAAAGTCAACCCTTCCAATTTTATTATTTTTTCCTGGTTCCCTAAGATGTCTACCACCTCCTTTCAATACAAAGAAGGTCCATGAAGTGGCCACGGATTAATTCAACATTGAGGTTCTTTCTGTCTGTGAGACAAGGTATACCACTCTGCTGAATTCCCATCACAAATGTATACTAGCCGTTCAGTATATCCAACAATTTTCTTTCAGCCTCTTGATTTTTTTTTGCCAAAGGATAGGGTGACAGGTGCCACTGATTTAACATTTTTATTAAATTTTCTTTGGCAAAGTTGTTTCTAAAAAGTGTTAAATGACTTCTTAACAAGAATGCTCAAATATCTGGATTTACTGGGGCTTTCACTTCTTTTGTCCAGGTTTTGCAAAAAAAAATTATGCTGTTTACTGTCAACCTCCAATAGATGATTACAAATCTTAGAGAGTAAGATTTCACCAGCTAATGCTGATTTTTCAAAACCTGTCACCTGGGTTCTTACTTCTTCTTTACTTAGAAGCATTTGTAAGAAATTTTTAATCTGTAAATACCAGAACCAAAGAATCTGCCCACTGATTAAAGATGATGAGTCTGCAAAGGCGGTAACTGCTGATTGGAGACTAAAAATCAGACACTCCCAAATATTCCCAAATTAAAATATTTAAACAGTACCTGGCACCATCAATATCTCCCTTACTGCAATAGGCAGCAATCAATCGCTGGTATGTCACCTGCAAAACAAAGTGAAAATCAGAAATAGTATCTATCCAATAATAGTGAGAAACGGATGATGTGTTTTTGAAGTACTTACTCGATTGGGCTGAATATTAGCTTCTTCCATTTTTGTTAAGAATTCAGTTGGAGAGAATGCGTGTTCATTCTGAAGGTAGACTTTTAGCAAAGCATTGTAATGGCTTACATCATATACAACACCTAAAAATTATAAAAAATACAAAAACAATTCAAATTCAGTATGATAAAATAATCTGATACAACAAAGATGACTGTGAAGAATGGAGACAGACTGTATGTTCCAAGTTAAAACAAATAACAGTTTAAAAAAAAATAAGTTTTCAAAGAGAAAAAACAAAAATATGTAACAACCTATTAGAAAACTTCTACTTAACAGAAGAGAACATTTGCATTCTCCTTAACATACATAACATATTCTTTCTTTATATAATTTCATACCTAAAGAAATACATTGAATATCCTAATTTACTATGAAAAACAAGGGGTAAAACTAGTTTATTAAGTAAAGAAATTATCCTTTTTACTATAGTTCTGCTATGAAGCCATATTCTTTATATAAAATTATATCAACTTGAAAGTGATATTACCAATGTCTATACATCTTTGTGGCGTTCCCCCTCCTCACCTAGGCCTTTGGGCGGTGTATCCTTCCCTCCTGCCCTAACCTGGGGGTTGGTCTCCCCAGACGATGACTCTTCCCATTGGCCCAAGGGGTCAAGAGACAACCGTGCCCACAAAGCACTGGGTGTACGGGGTAGCCCTCACCCATGCCACCCTCCTACTAGTAAGTCTGCCTGCCTCCCTTCCCCGCCTGGCTTGAGCCCAGCACCTCCCTCTCCTTGTTGCTTCACAGGGAGAGGAGTTTCCAGGGGTTTGTCTCTCCCCCCTGTGGCCTCACAGGAGAGGTGTTTACTGCTTGTGTGAAAGACTCCCACCCTGTTACTGCACAGGGTGGGAACCAGCCTGAACCGTGGTCTGGGATCTGACAGGGGGTCTGGGTTTCAGGGTTCTCCTCTCTCCTTCGCACTTCCCACCATGGAGCTATCCCCTTCTCTTGGCTGTTCACACCACCACCCACATTTCCTGCTGCTGCGGCAGCTCTTGACTCTCTCTTTCCCACTTCCTTATATACCTTCTGCCCTCTCATTCTTCTTCCTCCTCCCAGCTGCTTCTCCAGCCCATCTTTTGCAGCTGCCTCAGCTGTGGAAGGGCGGGCCCTGCCTGGTCTGACCTGCTCCTCCAGCCTATCACCCCCATTTGGTTCAGCTGTGGGCTTGCTGGGCCTACATCTCTCTCTTCCCTGCCTTCCTCTCTGACCACGGCTTCTAAGGCTTCAAGAGGCTCCTCTGCAGCCTTTCCATCTCCTGCTGTGTCAGCCTGTGTGTGACCCAGCGGGGCAAGTCCGCTGCAGCTGAGCCAGGACAATTTTCTCTACATAAATGATCTATAATAATTACTAAACTGTGTATCTATAGGTTATAGAATCATAGAGTTGGAAGAGACCACAAAGAAGAGACCCCCTGCTATGCAGGAACACACATTCAAAGCACCCCTAACAGATGGCCATCCAGCCTCTGTTTAAAAACCTCCAAAGAAGGAGACTCCACAACTCTCTGAGGCAGTGAATTCCACTGTCGAACAGCCCTGACGGTCAGGAAGTTCAGTCACCTTGGTCACCATTGTCATTAAATGATTCCAAAGTGATATATTTTATACTTGACGTTATTTTCTGAGAAAACCTTATGGATACTATTATTTCTAGAACTATTACTAGTAGTATTAATTAATAGTTTAATTAATTAGTAGTATTAGTTAATAGTAGTATTAGTTAATAGTAGTATTAGCTGGGGGGCCCAGGTATGGTTAAGAAAATTGATCTAGTAACTTGGCAACATTTTAAAATTGCATTGTTAAGCCCATATACACACACACACATATAAACACACATGTACATAAATGTGAAGTAATCTGAACAAAAAAAGATTTGGTTTTACTGAAAGCATCCCTAGATGTTAACCTGACTCTCTTAATTTTTAAAAAATGCAGAGATAGAACAGCTGAATACACCAGTATCCCAAGGATACCTTATCAGATGGTTAATACACAGTAGCACAAAAATTATACTAACTTCTACTATGAAAGAATATAACAGCAGCTAAAACAGCCATATATTTCCCATATAAAACAGAGAAAACATACCCAGATTTTTCAGTTTGGTCCATATAGAATGGGCAAGTTCTGTTCGATTTGCTGGATTCAGTTCAGGCAACAAGGAACCACAGCTTCTCAACAACAGCAGGGCCTGATTACTACTTGGAAGCCCTGAAATGGAACAATGTATTTAAAGGAGCACTATTAGCAGCAATATACACAGGCTATTGAATTAATCTAGAAAGTACGCTAATATAACTTTCAAAACTGTATGAGACCTTGCTTACCTTTTGAAATTTATGGACAAACTATCCACACTGTCCCTTGGTAAATGTAGACCCTGTATCGCGCAAAGATTATTGTCAATACTCGATGTGTCGAGATGTTAGGGACTACAGTTCACCATCATCCCTGCTGTGGCATGATGTTGGCAGGGGGACAGGAACCCTGTAGTCCATGTCTGGAAGGCTGCGCACAGTTTGACACATATGCTGTATCGGGTCATTACGGACCCATGGGGTGAAAATACGTTACATTTCACTAGGCAAATTTTGCTTAAGGGGTAGTTTATTATTGCCTTCCACAGTTATCTACATTTCCCCCCAATGATCTGGGTACTCATTTTACCAACCTGGGAGGATGGAAGGCAAAGCCAACCGTGAGTCGGCTCCTGAAACCAACTTTCATTGGGATCGAACTCAGATAGCGAGCAGAGCTTTAACTGCAGTACTTCAGATTAGCACTTAGTGTCATGGGGATCTTGATAGTGAGCAATAAAAGCAGCAGCTCTAACCCAAGCTTTTCAGCACAAAGGATGTTCCAGTTTGGAGGGCCAGAAGAATTTGCATGTATATAGGCATTTACTACATGTTTGGCAAGTTACATTTGAACAAAAAATTCACTTCTAGTTTTGAAGTATTGTCAAATAATAGTCTGGCACCACATGAACAAAATCTTGTGCTCTTCTTCCCCACTCCTCCCATGCTGAGACTCCATTAAGAACTTCCACTTTAGCCGCAAATCATACTTTGTTGGTTGCAAACCAGTTTCTAACAGTAACTTGCACTTCTGATTTGGATGGCAAGCACAAATCATAAGTTGCTGCTTCAAGAGGAAGTAATTAACTTGACCTAAAATTGTTGGGGAGAGGAGTAATAGAAGCATGCAAGAGAAACATAGTGCCAGCACAAGGTTAGTCATTATGTACGAACCAACGTATTTTGCTCTTTGCGTTGATGGAACTTTTTAATGGCTTGGGGAAAACAGTGGCTTGTTTTAGACTAGTGCATAGGCAAAGCAAAATATCTGTAGATTGGTTGAGCCCTAGTGAAATCTTAATGGAGCAACTATGCTATATTAGATATGCAAAAACCCTGCGGGAAACCCCCAAGAATGTTGGCGAATACTAGAAAAACCACAATGAAATATTTCGATTTTTAACCTTTTCAAAAATTGTTTCTGTGGCTTAATGGTACAAATGTATGCTGCCACATTTAACACTGGGATCCTGTTAACATAGTGATTGCATGTGGCCTAAGCTTTTGTACATCAAATAAAGTGCACCCCCCCCCCCATCCACCAGTGGTGGGATCCAAAAATTTTAGTAACAGGTTCCCATGGTAGTGGGATTCAAACATTCCGGGGGCAGGGCATTCCTGGGCGGGGTTGTGGCAAGGACACAGCCGCTGCGCCAGTCCTTGGGCGGGAAACGAATGCACACAGGCGCAGGGTGCCATGCAAGCCAGTGCACCTCCTGCTAGACTACTTCAAGTTCTGTGCGCTACTGCTGAGAGGAGGGTGTAACTAAGGCAAAAATCACATGGCAAAACTACCCACCAGTGAACCCCTCCTCAAGGCACACAATAACAGTGGTAATCACCTCGGGAACCTGTGAGAACCTGCTGGATCCCACCTCTACCATCCACTCACCACCCACACATATACATAAAAGTGAAACTTGTTTCGAACTTGGATTCCAGAATATGAATACGTGTGTGTGTATATACATGTACATATGCACACCCCCACACACACCCAGTGGCTGGTCTAGCATATCAAGTTTATACCACAAGTATGACGGAATGACAGGGGTGACCATTTCTCAGAGACGCTTTACAAATGTACATACATTGCCCAAGGTGAACCAAGTTACCGTTACATAATGAAGACAACCACTCCGCAAATTTAAAATACATAGCAGAATTGGGAACAAGGAAGGTACTCTACACAACACAACACACAACTTATTACAATGAACTGATGGAAGCAGCAGAGCAGACCTACATCACCATAACCCCACAATGAAATCCTATACGTTAATCTTTATTTATATTCAGTAGATACTGAGCAATGTCTTCTGATCGCTACAAGAGAACACAAGGCCTAGAAAAAAGAACTTTATTTAAAATAACTGAACAGCAAAGTTCACTTTTCATTATTACAATTTAGAAACAAACACGTTGCTTGCCCCACTTTTACAGGCAACAGCCTAATGACTTTAAAGCCTACTTCAATTAAATATTCCCTGCCTATGCTACCTATCAGTCTATGAAGCTAACTGAATACATAAGTCAGAAGAATAAGAATTGTGCTTCGTAATGCTAAATACAAAAGAACAGACAGCAGATGATTACTACATCAAGTCAAACTACATGGCTGTCATTAACACCAATGTTTGGTATAAAGCAAATTCTCCATCACACCACACTAGGCATCTTAATTTCTCACAGTCTTTGCAACTTGTAGAGTACTTACAGGAGAGATCTATACATGCAGTGTCAAGGGGGAGTTACCACTGATTAACAACTTTGTAATTAACAACTTTGCAGTCTAACTTTTACTCTGTAAAATATTATTTACATCATTTATACCCTGCCTTTCTTTTCAACAGAAACCCAAAGTAGCTTACACCCCTCTCCTCTTTTCCATTTTATCCTCACAACAACCCTGTGAGGTAGGATAGGTTAACAATATGCCAACTGGCCGAAGGTCATCCTCGGGGAGGGGCTGTGGTTGAGTATCTGGCAGAGCATCTGCTTGGCATGCAGAAAGCCCCAGATTGAGAATATAAGAAAAGTCCTGCTGGTCTGAGACCAAGGGATCACCCTAAGTCCAGCCTTCCTGTCCTGAAGGAAGTGGCTAAACACCAGTTTCTCTGCAGATTCAACAACAGAACATAGTGGCCAAGGCCTTTCCATGATGTTGTCTCCCAGTACTAGGATTAAGAGGTTGACTGAACATGGATGTTCCCTTTAGTTACCAGGGCTAGTAGCCACTAATAGACCTTTCCTCCATGAATCAATCTAAAGCTGTTTATGCCTGTGCTACCTGACCTGGACAGTCCAGGCTAATCTGGTCTGGTCAGATCTCAGAAGCTGTACAGGTTTGACCATGTCAAGTATTTGGATGGGAGACCTCCAAGGAATATCAGGATCATGACACAGAGGTAAGCAACAGCAAACAACCTCTTCATACCTATATCTATAATAAATTACATAAATCATTTTAAAACATCATAGATATGAATAAACAGAACAGGAAAAAATAAAATAGATTCAAAACAGTAATTAAAATTAAGATTAAGAGAGAGAAAAAAGATTGTACATATAATGTTAGCTAAAATCAATAAATAATTATTAATGGCAGCTACTATTGACAATATCATCATAATAAAATGATGCTTATCATAATTATCTAATAAAAACAATAAAATCCATATGCAACAACAGATAAACCTGGCAATGATATTGAACAATTAATATAAATTCTAATAATCAAAATAGATAAAAACATAAATGTATGGTTACTATTATAAATTTCTAGGAATTTTCTCACATAATATAAATTGAGTTGGGCCTATTATCATCTTCCATAATATGATTAGGTGCCTGTCTATTTTCTTTTAAGCCTCTTTTCAATACAATATATCACATAGGTTATTGATAATTTGTGTACATCATTTCAGAATATCCTTCACAATTCACCATTTTTGAATAATATAATATAAATAATAAATTTTCATTTATCTTTAAATTTTTTGATGGGTCACACACACCAAATTCATTAATTTTGCTATTACTGCATATTCCACTAGTGTACTCTCCCAGTTCTCCTGGCTTGGACATACTTCTGCATTCTATTTGGTTCCAAATAATACTCTAGTTTTCAGTAGGCGGTGACTCTTTGGCACTCCAGATGTTAAAGACTACAATTCTCATCAGTTTCTCTTCCCAGCATGGCCAATTGGCCATGCTGGAAGGGGCTGATGGGAATTGTAGTCCATAACATCTGGAGTGCCAAAGGTTCGCCACCACTGCTCTAGCTGCTCTTACCCAATATCAAAACAGTTCTTCTGAGATTTTTGGAATATTTTTGACCATATGTCTAGTAACAAAGCCTTGACATCCATAACAAACTTGATCTTTAAAAATTTTCTGAATTTTTGTATGACTTTCTAAAGTTTTTCAACTTTTCTGAACATTCCCCATATGGTTAAAAAACCCCATCTATTTGTTCACATTTCCAACATTTCCCATTGTAATTCATGTACATCTTCTTGGTATCCTATGAGTGATGTACCACTGATAAAACATCTTGTACCAATTTAGTGTTAAATGCTGGCTGGCTGAAAATTTTATAGCTTTCAACCATAAGTTTTCCTATTGTTGAAAATATATTTCCTCCCCAAAGATTTTCATTCATCTGGCCATGCATGTTTTTACTTGTTCTGTTTCTGTATTAAATTGAATAACATTTAAATTATCCTAATAAATGTTCTTTTTGCTGAGTAATTACCTTTTCAAATTGTCAACCCCCTTATTACACCTCTTGCTGTATTAATTTCCTTTCTTAGCCTTAAAACTAGTTGAAAATATAATACCCATTGTATTTTTTGCCTTCATCCTTTATTTTTTGCCAACTCTTAATCACTCCTTGAGTATCTGTCATATCTCGACATATACAATATTTTTCCTTATGTTCTTAGCACAATAAGCCTACACGGGAAACATTAATGGAGATTAATAAGAGGGCTGACTAGTTTACATGTTGATTCCCAAATTCTAAACACCTCTGATTAGATGGCTTCCATTTTGCACTATATTATAATTGATTTTTGTCCATAAACCATTATGTAATCTTTCATCCAGATATGCCACTTCTAATTTTATTACTCTCTGGTCTGGGTTTCTAATCCAGTTCACAGTTCAAACCAGACCAGCTGCTTGATAATACAACATTAGGTACTGCTAGCCTTCCTCTCTTTTTCCCATCTTAGATGATTCTGAATCTGATTCTTGGATTTTTGCGGTTTCATATGAACTCATTTACCTGTTTCTGCCAGTCCTCCAGGGTTTTTTCTGATATATAAATTGGTAACATTTGAAATAAAAAAATAATCTTGGAAAATACATTCATTTTTTACAGTAGAAAATGTTCCTAACCATGAAAATTTTACTTTACACCATCTTGAACATCTTCTTTGTATCTTCATCCGTGTCATTTTATATTTATCGTTAAAAAATGTGTTTTGTCCAGTCAAGCTTATTCCCAAATTTTAAACTGGATTTAAGGTCATATCACAACCTGTAAACTTACTAATATTCTCTTCTTCCTCCTTCATTAAGAATTTCAAAATTATTTTACTCTTCTTCCTATTGACTTTATAGCTCAAAAAGGATGTGAATTGCATTGACAATGGCCAGTTTGTCATTACCACATTAACAGCATGGCTTTTTATTTTAAACTATTCTCCATCCTATTTCAATCCCTTCATTTTAGGATCTTCTGATCTTAGTAGTCAGCACAAGAACAAATAAAAGTGGAGATAACTGATATCCTTGATGTGTTCCTTTTTCAATGTGAAAGCCATCAGTGAAAATTCCATTAAAATCTTTGCATGTTGTTTTGTGTAAATAATTTGTATCCAGTTCATAAATCATGGGACAGTTTGGATTTCCAAGCATTTTCAATAAAAACACCATGCCATATTATCAAATGCTTTTTCAGCAGATAAAAGAATAAACACTGTTGTTGTTTTTTACAAACTCTATTGTATTGACTACAAAATTATCCTCTATATATCTTTTTGTTCCAAAGCCTGTCTGGTCCACAGCGATTAATCGTATTACACATTTCCTTAATCATTTCACCATTTTTGAAGTCAGTTTGTAGTCCACATTTAACAGGGAGATGAAGATTGTGGCAGTGTTGAATCATTGCCTTCTCTGTGAATCAAAATTATATGAACTTCTTGACACGATAAGGGCAATACTTTCTCTTTACTTATTTCATTCATAGCTTTTTGTAGCAGTAATATTAAATTATCTTCCAAGCACTTGTAATACACTGCTATAAGGGGCCTGCCTAGTCTTTTGTCTTTTTCAGTTCCTTTATGGCATGTGCACTTCTTGGAACGCCCCTCCTGAAGTCATAGTGGACTTTGGAGGCAGAGCCAGCAGTATAAAGCTGCACCCAGGGCCTGCAGAGTCTACAGTTCAATGCTGGGCTCAACTGGGTCCACCTCCACCTCTGAACCGTACAGTTTAAAGATGAACCTGAATGAGCCCAGTGTTGAACTGCAGGCTTAGCTTGGCCAGCTCCAGCTTTATATTGCTGGTTCTCCTCTGAAGTACATCTGACTTCAGAGGCAAAGCTTTGGAGGCAGAGCCAGAAGTATAAAGCTGGACCCAGCCAGGCTGAAACTGCATTTTATTTAATAGCCTATGATAATTGATACCTCTTGATCTGAACTACTGTATCAAAATCTGGAGTCAAAGTCAGTACTGTAGTAATTTAGAGTATGCTGTTCAGTGTGTCTGAGTTAGCTCAGAGTGTACTGTTGATTTATTAACATTAATTACAGAGAAGAGCTGGTCACACATATATGTTGTGAAAACACAGACAAAATTCTAGCAACAAAGGACTTAAGTTGGGGGTAATTTTGACTCCAAAATTGGTAAAATTTGCAAATTTTCAGAAAATTTATCCTTGAGAATGGTATCACATTGCACATCAATAATTTCCATCTAGGCCTCTTCTGGAACCTCACAGACAACCAGAGAAAATTGATTACAGAAAATTCCAAAATCTCAGTGCAGGTTTCTGAAGACAGAAAACCTTTTTTGGGATCATTTCTCCATTCTGAATTTTTCCCCAGTACTTCTCTGTGGATATATGATTACTAAACAAAGATTTCATGGTGGGAAAGTGTGCCAAATTGACTTCTTGAAGTTGAAGCTGAAGCTTCAACTCAAAGCATAATTGCTGCCATACAACTCTGTACAAACTTTGTTTCAATCTGGTATCCTTGTGCTGGAACAGTTCAGGAGTTCTGTAATATCCAACATAAACTAAATATCTTGAAGCCATTCATTATTCAGGGAGAGCCTTTTCTTTCTTATTCATGAATTCCTGTATTTCACTTTGTAGTTCATAGAAAGATTTTAGTACACTAACCTCACTCATCAGATCAGAGGACCAATTTTGGCAGCATAGCTACAGTTTGTCAATTTTTAATTGCATTTTACACCAAGAAACTCTGTGCTGCAAAACACAAAAGATGGATGTGATATGTGTGGTCAATTTAATTAATAAAAACTGTTAATTTTATTCAAGCAGAGATCTCAATCACAGGTAATTTAATGGTCTTCTTGAAGGAAAGAATGATTGGACATGGTGTACCATACCATACGGAAAGGCGATGGTTATGTCACATCCAGCACTCCTAACAAATGATTTCAACACACCTGTGGAGGTTTTCTGTCAAATTCTCTCCCAGATCCACTGGATGTGTCCTCAGTTCATAACAGTTCTGCCAGTTGTTACACTTGCTCTTCTGTAGTGATTATTCTTATACCCTTAGGTAGTGGATCTTACAAAACTAATGGAATTCTCCAGTAATATCTTATTTCTTTCCTTTGTAGAATTTGTCTTAAGAAATCAAAATCGCTCCATCTGTCAACAGACTGGTGGGCAAGTCTCTGAAGATCTGCACTTCTTTCCCTACCACTTTGAGTAAGGATTTCCTTTGTTTACTTATGACAGCGTCTTCTGTTTTCTTATGCATAAATCTGACCAGAATATCCTGTGGCAATTTTTTTTAAATGTAAAAGTTAAAGTTATTCAGTGCTGAAGGGGCACTCCTAGGGCTTCCTGAGCTTTAGTTGGCTTCCTGGGCTGAAAATGCCCCCATTTGCCAGCACAGACTGTCTGCAAGAAATGCACCCTCATCCATGGCCACTAGTCTTTACATGCAACTAAATGCCTACAAATAGAGCTAAACTGAAACCTCCATGAAGGATAACTAAGTCCCAGTATTCTTTGGTCAAAGAGAATAGGCTTCAAGTAGCTCCCATTTTCTCCATCCCTAAAAGCTGCCTCTGTGCATGTCAAATTGCTGCTGTTGTGCTAAGACCACAACTCAGCCAAGACTGCCAGCATCCTATTGTTACTGCTTTGCTCAGGGAAGTACAGTGTTTTACTCCTGCTTTTAATTGGAGTATATAGAAAAATGTAGCCAAAGGAAATGTTAGTGGCAAGATGTGGAACAGCCATGGGTTGGCTCCAATAAGGTTTTTCACTCTGTCACTTCATTCTCCTCCTCAGTTCAGCACCAGCTGCATCTGCCTTTTGTCCTTTCAGGTCCCCTGATCACCAGCATAACTTTTTTGGAGGTCAAAGGGAACCCTTTCCACCTTTATTTTCCAGCAGAGATGCTGGTTGGATCCAACCTTTTGATCCAACCATTTACATGGTTCTACAAAAACACTGCAGATGGACAAAGGGAGATAATAAGAGAGCTCCATGCGCACAAGCCACAAGACAGTATTTCTATTTCAATGTAATCCTGCAAGTTACAGGGACGCTTTAAAATGTTTGCCCTCTGGAACCAAATCAAGTTTTCACAAGAAAGCACAATTAAATTCTTATCACCAATCACAATACCCAGATAACCAAGGAAGCATGCATTAAATTAAGAATTTCAAGAATGCAACAAAACCTACGTGTCATACTGGCATACTAGACTGGGCCACTTCATATTTTCTTCAGTTATTTTAAACATTGTTGCTTATTCAACAGTTCAAAGATGTTTAAACATTTAATAAGAAATTAACTCCTACCTGTTCTACACACATCATGGAATATTTTTATCAGAAGGGATCTAGTGATGCGCCCGGTTCTTCTGATAGAACTATCCAGTTTGTTCAAGGCCCAGTCAAAATACTGTGCCTGCTTGATTCGAACAGCTGAAGCTGGTGGTTCTTGGACATCTCCTTTCTCTTGTGTTGCAACCGTGAAAAGCCTTGCCTGGTAGATCAGATGTCTGTGGAATAAGCAAATGCTGAAACAGTCACATTAACAAATAAAGCCTTCATAACAATTATTATTTTATTATAAACCACAGACTATGTAATCTAATATACTTTGACGCCTTGTTAATGATGTATTTTCAATTACAGGCTGTTTCCGCACAGCCAGGCTTGCGGGCTTGCATTGGCATGATTGATGCCAATGCAAGCCCTGGGGCCATTCGCACGAACGGCCCCACAGGCTGCGCTGCTGGCGGAGCATGCTCCGCACGGCCGCGCAGCCCCCCGAACAGCGGCCTACCTTTTCCCTGCCTTGCGTCGCTCTGAGTAGGTCAGGGGATACGCCCCCTGGCCAGAGCCACGGCTGAAGCGCCGGAGGCAAGGAGGCGTGTCCCCTTCCCTCCTCAAAGCAACGCAAGGCAGGGAAAAGGTAGGCAGCTGTTCGGGAGCGCCACAGGAATATGCCGGCTTCCACCCACTGCTGTTGGCTTGGCAAAGGATGGCAATCGGCGTATTCTAAAAAACTCACCCACCCCCCCACCCCCGGTGCAAGTTTCGGATGCAGCATCTTCGCGCCACTTCAGGGGAGTCAGGACGGCGCTGCTGCGATGCAGAAAAGCCTCCTGTGCAAACAGTGCCCCAGGGACCGTTTTTTTCCTGTCCCTGGGGCACTGT
The DNA here is from genome assembly GCF_021028975.2 of Sphaerodactylus townsendi. Taxonomy (NCBI): domain Eukaryota; kingdom Metazoa; phylum Chordata; class Lepidosauria; order Squamata; family Sphaerodactylidae; genus Sphaerodactylus; species Sphaerodactylus townsendi. The sequence continues at coordinate 50,675,221 of NC_059425.1, read as the reverse complement.
TTTCCCCCGTGCAGAAACAGCCACAGTTTCTGAGTTCACAGGTTTCTATAGTACTTAATCCCTATATTTTCAAATCTGAAATGATCATCATGTTAGAAAACTCCCAAATTAACAAACCACTATATGCCTGACTAGAAGACATGAAGAACTAGCTTGCCAATTCAGACTAAAATGGTGAATGTGTTGCTGCTCACCCGTGCAACCTACAGGGAACATTGCTGGGCTTTGATATTCATTGATTTAGTGAAGATGCTTGTGTACTTTTACACTGTCTGCCTGTCTTTTGGAGGCTAACCAAAAATCAATGAAAAAGGACACCCACACCCTTATTACAGCTAAAAGACTGAAAAGATAAATGGTAGATCGGTGGATTGAGGGCCTTACAACTTCACCAATATTTGAATACATGGCATACAATTGCATATAGACTTTTTTATATATCTGGAAACCTTTTATATAAATGTATATGTACATATGCCACCATTGTTATATGTTTGTCTCTATGTATACTTTCTCTTTTAAAAGTCATGGGGGGGGGGGTCTGCATGAATTTGCAAACATTTTATTTGTACTAAAATGGCATTCATTTCTTAAAATTACAAGTGCTGCTTTTATTATTTGGAGGTTTTAAAAATTCCCCCAGTGCATTTAAAAAAAAGATTTTATATTTTTCTGCAAATCTGGAGCTTTTTCAGACATGTAGAAAGAGCTGTCTTCTGTTCTAGGCTCCAGTCTCCAGCCCCATCCAAACCTAGAGGCAGCGGGACATGGTGCCACTACAGCGCTGCCCCCCCCCATGCTGGTGTCCGAGCAGAACACAAGTGCAACCCCATCATGACCCAAACTTCTGGGTTTTGAGGTGGTGGGGCTGTGGGACATGCAACCGCCGGCATGTCTGTCCCCTCCGCAGGGGTAAGTGCCAGGAAGGGCGAATGCACCAGCTCAAGGCTGCGCCTCTCACTAGAGCCTTTTCAGCCTCTCCCCTTAGATAGGGCTATAAACCTGTAGACTTTCTAATCATGTGATACAAGGAGTATGTCAGGAATTACCTTATAAGGGGGCATTCTTGGCCTTAGCTTCCATTAACAAATTATCCTATCCTTGCTAATTAGGCTCCTTGATTGTACTGATGCTTTGGTATTCTGTTAGACAACTGCTAAATATTCAGGATTGTCCATTCTCATGGATTCACAAGAGAAATACAGAGATTACAGAGTTTCATGATTACCCCATCACCACCTGTAATATCTCGATTTGCATAATTTAAATAATCTGTAATCAATCTGAGGAAAGTAGGAAGGGAATTGTGCTTGTTAGTTTTCTCTTATCTGCCACAGACCTGCCTCTGCCTCACCTCAGCCATATTCACCTAGTCATGTTTTATTCCCATCACTTTGAACCATCTGACTTGGAAGGAGATAGGTCTGACATATCAATTGTCCTGGTGCTAGGACTAACCCTATTATGTTGCTAGAGTGATATAGTGGCTAAAGTGTGAGACTTCAAATCTCAACACTGAAATAAGAACTCTAGCTCAGACATTAATCAGTAGTAACATTTCACAGGTACAGAATTAGGAACCACTGAATTTTAACAAATGTTGTTCAAACTAGGGTAGTTAAAATTATTGAAAAATAGATTGCTTAACCTTAATTGGATGGGGTGGAATAAAATGCATTGAAAATGCTATCTAAAGATAGTTTTAAATTAAGATACATTACAGTTCAAGTGAGTACAAGCAAGAATGGCAGAATATAAATAAACAACTCAAAGATATCTCATCATGGAATAGGGGTTATAAATTTGTAATTCGTAGATGTGAACAAACTGAACCTGAACCAGACAAGATGGAAATGATGGTGGGTGGAAAGGGAGAGATCTTGAAGTAAATTGTGCTTCCCACTTCTGATGGAGTTCAGCTAACCCTCGCTGACTCCATTAAGAGCCTAGGGGTTATATAAAGCAATTTTTCACCTGGATCTTTCCTACCACTCATAGGACTAGAGTGGATCCTGAAACCTGTAAGGACCTACAGATCGCTAGTGACACAGTAGTGGAAGCAAGAATAAAGGTGGCTGAAGTCTTCAGCCCCAATTCTACTTGTCAGCTTTCTAGTAGAGAGGGTGGAACATGGGGCAGTACCAGCAGTGCCCCAATCAGCCACCCAAATATGACACAAGGAAGGCAAACCCATCTCTTCTCTTTTAAGCTGGAGAAGGGGTAAAGCTTCAACTACCTTTAGAAAATAAAACTATCATTCATTTTCTTATACAGTTTTAAACCTAATCTAAAAAGTTTCAAAAACAATCACTATAGAGCATACTACTAAAAATGAAACCGGCATCTATCTCTGAATTGCGAATAATGCATTCAGGTTAGGACGAACTTTTATGTAGGAAATCATTATTTAAATAAATTTGATTTATATTAAATCCACCTTGAGTCAGGGAGGGCTAGCATCACCTTGCCAGATTCTGCCGCCCCATCCAAGGGGCGCTCCACTTTGAGCCTCCCCACCTAACCTCCCATCAAACTCACCCAAAGATGGCTGCTGCACGGGCCAGGGTCACAGAGTTGGGAGGACCAGAGGGAGAGTAAAGGGGCAGGGAGAGCCAGGAAATAGTCGGGGCAGCATTCAAGGCAGGGATAAAATGCAGGGATAAAATGGAAAGCAGCGGGGGGGGGGGGGGGTAAGGGGGAAGGGGGAAAAGAGAGAGTTGGAAAATAAGTTGGGGGGGGGGGAAGCAGGGAAAGTCTCGATACAGGGAAGTCTTGTCAGGGACCAGGAGGAGGAAAGAAGTGGAGACCTCCAGATCCTGGCAACCTGACTTAGCCAGGAAGCTAAGGGTGGCATGTGGAGCTCACCAGCCATAGAAGCCCAAGCCTGTGGCCCCATCCCCTTAGAACACTTTTCCCCACCCATTGGGAGCCAGGACAAGCTGACCACTGCTTGGAAGAAGTGAAGGAGGGATGGCATACCCGGCAGGAAGCTGCTGGGTAAAGGGGAGCCCCCACCCTGGTTCATGCTTCAAAGTTATTTGGAGTTATTTAGATATTAATAGATTTGAAGACAATAGACATCAGAGGAATGGACAAAAACATCCTAAAAGTGGCTTGCAGTCACTGGAAATTTGTGCCAACAGAAGGGATTTTCATCAGCAGAAAGTGACATTCTCCATTCTTCAATACTTTTACTTCATAGAAGCAGAAATGATTGTTGGTACTTGTCTGGAGTAGATGTCTGAGCTATGATTCCATCTTCCGAACATCTGGGATTTTACCACCCAGGCAGGGTATAAAGGGGCTATACAAAACTCTCTTCAATTGGTGGTAAAAAGTCACAGTAAATGGGGAGGTTATATTTAAAATTCCCAGTATCCCTGTTTGCCACCAAATGTTCTGAATGTCCAGCAACATTTGTTGATCACACTCTGAGAAGCGATATATTGCTCCAGTTAAGAATCATCCACGTAGAGGCTTCTTAGAGGTTGTCTCCATAGTTAACCAGAGCATCTCAAGTCTAAGGAAACCCATGAAGAGCTCTTGCAGCCCTATATAGGTAACTGACAAGGATTTCATTTCCTATACAAGTACCATGTAACTTTAATACCTTTGATAACTTTATTAAGCATTTGAGAAATCACACTTGCCACAAATTATCTATTGTGTAACAATGAATATTTCAAAATTAAGTGAAGTGAAGAGAACACAGGTCCCAGGAGAAGAAAAACTTCAACCAAATGTACAACTGTCTTTCACTTAGTTGAAAATACAAGTAACTAATACACAAAGCTGAAAATGACAAAAGATGAGAACAAGTTTAGACATCAAAAAGTAAACTTAACACAGCACCTTTTCAAAATGAATTTACGCACAGACCTAGTACTGCATTAGAATTATGAAAAATATGACCTAACATATAAACTTCTCTATACAGTAAAATTCCCATTAGACGCTTGCTACCTCTGCTGGACCTAAGGAGTGTGGCTACCTGGGGGAAGGAACACAACAATGATGCTGAGGTTACAGAACTTCCTCCCAAGGCAACTTTGTCTTTATTTATCTCTCTCTACTACCATCCCAACACCAGGTAAACGTAGTCCCTTTTAAGAGGGTCTTTGAGGCTGAAACATTTTCTGTTTTCTGCTGATACTTTTGCTATATCTCATATTCTTATATGGATTTTAGTTTGCATTGCTTATTTTACCTGATCATAAAATCCCAGCACAATGACAAAATAAAAAAGATACAGTATTTGAATACTGCACATACATCAGGCATCAAGACCCACAATGCCATCCTCAGCAGAGTCCCACCCTCCAAGACCATGGACTTCAATGGAGTGTCAGTCTCTTAAATATCTCTTCAGAAAAAGTTCAAAATGTAAAAAAGCTTGGAAAACTTTTATCATTACCAGAAACACAACTAGCAGCCCAATCCAGAGGGAGGGGGGAGCCAAAAGGACTCACAGGTATGATGCAGGCCTTTCTATGCACTTGCCCCCTCCACCGGTGTAAGGGGCACCTCCTCCCCTGCCACAGGGCGCCACAGCACTATGGCCAGGGTTTTGGACTTCGCCATCTGAAAGCCCTTTGAAGGAAACAGAGATGCCCCTGGCTGCAGCTGCTTTTGCATTGGGCATGCATAACTTCCTAAGAATTTCTAACAGCTTATGGACTTTGGCAGCTTCCATTCGACAAAGGCACTGAAGTGAAATCTGAAAATATCACAACAATAGACACTAAGGGTCATAAATCAAGCAATAAGCAAAGAGCTGCAACATGGCTTTTAAAAATATTATCATTACTATTTATAAACTATTTCCCTAAATAGCATGAATAAAATAGTCAGCAGACCTATCAACCTCTACAGTACAACAAAATAGAAGCCTGTAATGGGCTTTTCCTCATTTGTTTACTAACTTAACTCAAGGAATACAGAGAAAATGCAGTTTTCCAAACAAAAGTCAACAAATGCCCAACACCTCCAAAATTGGTTACTATAGAGCATAGGTCTACAAACTTGAAGGGAGATCCATCACAGTAACTTTGAGAGTAACCTCCAGGCCAGAACAATCACACAATGGAACAAGGACAGAGTGTGCTGCTGAAAGTGAGCAGAACTGTGTCAGCTGGTAGAACCTTGCTCCTTTAGACAAAAAATCTGCCTAAATTGCAAGACTTCAAAACCAAAGGCTGATAAAATAATACCACGCGACTGCCCTGACTTCTTAGTTGTGAACTCTACACAATGGTATACCAGATGGGAATGTAAATGGTTAAGCACTTTTGCAGATAGAGATGGGGAACATTTCATATGAACCATTCCAAAAAAGGGTAGTCTGCATTTACACACTGCATCCTTATACTTGTGCTATCAAGTTATTTTAGATTTTTATTTATAAGAAAATGATATACAAGCCTGCACATTATCCAAAAACTTCATATTTCATTATGCAGTGAACAATATTCTAATATTTAGCTTGTTCTTTCTTTATAATAAAACAGCTTTGTTAATAACACAATATTCCAGATCTGAATATTCCATTCCATCATTGATGGAACAGTTTCCAGATTTCTGTGTTGCAGCAACTTGCAGTTACTACTAACTCTACATAATGTGCTTCCGCATAGTTTTTAAAGAAAGCAAAAGAATACTACTTGTACGTCTCTTAATATTATATAGCCTGCCATTCCTCTAATCACAGCTAAGAACGACTCCTAAAAGGAAATTATTACTGGACAACCCCAAAATACATGCATTAGACCTGCTTTTAAAGCTTGACAATGCCAGCACTGTGCTGCAGCTAATCCATAAATGTGTAAACATCAGCAGAAGTCAATTTGTAGGAACTTTCTTTTATATACATATTAATCATATTTTTGTTAATGTTACTCCAGCTCCACTCTAATTCACCCAGCACGATAGGCGCTTCTATATCTGATTTTAAAGGTAAAGGTGCAAGCCCTGAGTCCTTATTGACCCATGCGGTGACATAACCCAATGTTTACTAGGTAGATTATGTTTACGGGGTGGTATTTAAGAGTTTACATAATTCTCCTACACATCTTTTACAAACAAACCCCGCTTTTAGCAATTCAGATTCTCTCTTAATACTACTTAATACATTTCTGTTCTATTCCTTCAGCAATGGCTCAGAGCTGAAACTACTGGAATGATGATGAACAGTCTCCATTTTTCCCATTATCTCTTCATATGAAGGAATCTGATCCTAGTTCTTCTTGTACCCGTTTCAAAACTTCATTTGGTCTGTACTATATTGCTAATTATGCCCATGATGAATAACAGATATGAACTTGATATATTTAAAAACCCAAGGACTGTTTCCCCCCATAAAAGCTGACTTTTTTTTTGCTTTTCCAGTTTGCTTTTAATTTCAATACTGTAGCTATGATTTCCTGGCACTTTTTTCCACCACCATAGGCTAGACATATATTCAAAACTAAGTATAATGTTATACCAAGAAATTTTATTGCAGTGTTTTAAACTATAATTTTTCAATGCACTGGCAAAAAAGTGGTATGAAAGAAGCATGAATTCTAACCAAAAGTGACATGGAATTATTCACAATAGTGAAATGCAAAGCAAATTGCTCCGAGAGGATCCCTTCAAACTGGATAAGTGGCCAACAACATGACGTGAGGCTCAAGGTATACAAATGAGAATTGCCCAACACTAGGTAAAAACCAAGTATAACTTTATAGGAGGCCAGAATTGGCCATGGTTGAAGAAGAAAGATTGCCCAATAAAAATATAAAGTCTCTTCTGCAGCAGCAAAAAGGACTGTGGACTCTTATAAAATGCAAACTTATAATGGAGCTGCACTTGGACAGCCAAAATTAGCACTGTATAACCTGAAATACCCCAGGTTACACAGTATTAGCACTGTATACCCCAGGTTATACAGTATAAAATACTGTATACCCCAGGTTATACAGTATTAGCACTGTATAACCTGAAATACCCCAGTTCGCTTGCTCTCAGCCAAGCCTACCCGTACGGGGCTATTAAGAAGATAAACTGAAGGAGGGCAAAGCCTGTACAAAATCATCAGCTCCTTGTGGGAAGGACAGGATAAAGTTGCAGTTGTAGAATTATACAATGTAATGTTTCCATGTTAGAAAGGGCATCATGGCTGGAAATTAAGCAGACACAAGAAACCAAAAATGAACAAAGTGTTGAAACTCTTTCACATAATGAACTTTTTGGTTTGGAGGAAAAAAGACACAGGATGAGATACAGAGGTTTATAAAATTATGCTTTTCTCTCTCTCCCATAATATTAGAACTCAGGATCATCCAATGAAATTGACGAGCAGAAGATTTAAGATGGAAGCACCTCATTACATGAAATGTAATTAATTTTATCAATGGCTATTTATTAAACAGCTGTTAAAAGACAGTGTGCGGCTAAATAACACTTGTTGGGGAGAGGGCAAAAATATGGGAGATTCTTCATGCCCAGCTTGGGGACTTTCTGGAAGCATCTGGTCACCTCTACAGGAAATAGGGCACTGGAAAGGTGGACTGATTCAGAAGGGATTTTGTGCTTTTATCCAGAACCAAAAACAGGATATATTAATATTAGTTAAAACTGTATAATTCTGTTCAAATGTTCTTAGAGAAAGAACTTTTCACTGATCCTTAGTTCAGATGTATGTGAATTTTAAAGCCTCTGGTGATAGACAGTTACAGTTTTCATTTTGTTTTATATGAGTTACCACTACTATTGTTTAATTGTTACAGAACAAATAACTGCATAGTAACCTGTTGCTTAAAGATTTGTTTTCACACGTGGCACCACACAACTATTTTTGTTGGTGGGCTAAAGCAGAAAATAGGCACTTCCTGGAACAGAACTGCAGAATCTGACATTCTGGTGGGAATCAAATGATCACATCAGATTGCAGAACTAGATCAAGTTACAAATCTAGCACTGTTAGAGACAATTTTTTTAAGCTGCACGCAAATGGGGGAGTAGAACAGACAGTCACAACTTTTAAGAATCTCATATTTAAGAAGTCTGATATATGAACCTAAAACTTATTCTGTCCAGGGGTACCAATGTGGTGTGCTGGAGGGCTGAACTTCAACCTAAACCTCATGACGTGACTGAGCTAGTCACTCACAATCTAATCTGCCTCACAGGACTGTTGTGAAGTTCAAAACGACGGGGGGGGGGGTGTTTCAATATGCACCATCCTAAATTTCATTGAACAAAAAAGAAGAGTTTGGATTTATATCCTCCCTGACTTTATCTCCTGTAAGGAGACTCAAAAGGATTTACAAACTCCTTACCCTTCCTCATCCCACAACAGACATCTTGTGAGATGGTGGGGCTGAGAGAGTTCCAAAAAAACTGTCCAAGGTCACCCAACAGGAACGCAGGAGTGGGGAAACAAATCAGATAAGTTTGGCGCTCATGCAGAGGAGTGGGGAATCAAACTCAATTCTCCAGATTAAAGTTCATTGCTCTTAACCTACTACACCAAGTCAGCTCTTAGACTAAATACAAATATGACAAATGCCCAGAACAGTGACCGTGCCCATAACTTGCCAGCTGAGTTATGGGGCCTTTGATATGGGGCCTTTAATATGAGGAAACGTCCAATCCCAGTAACTGTCCCGTTTGCAATCTGAAACTAGCGATCCTACTGTGGGTCCTATCAGAGATACAAGCTGATTGAGGATCAAGCAGCCTTGTTTCCACTGTTTTCAGTGAGCCTGACTGCAAGAACAGCATTTCTGGGTTCCAGCCTATATTAATCACTGCCTCATGACAGGCAGGACATTACTGCGGAAACGAAAAAGGACACGACCTTCATTTTGCAGGGGTGCAGCCAGGCTTCTGCTGACCCTTCACCAGCCACCGGCATGACTCCGGCCACTAGGCCGGGGGCACTCACCTACTGCTGCCGCGGGAGAGCGCGGCCCGCATGGCGTGGGGCGGTGGCAAGGAAGGGCCGTGGGCGGTAGCGCCGCGTCCCAGCCTGACGGCCCAAAGGCCAGAGCGATGCCGCCACGCCGTTCGAAGGAGCCCAGCCATGATGCCCCAACTACATGCGACACACGCCGGCCAAGGAGGAGCACGTGACAAGGGGCAGACGCCACCGCCGCGAGCGGAAGGGGAGGTGATTTCCGGAAGCCGAGGGCGGAAGGAGCGCCACAGTCAGGGAGGAAGCCGCGCAACGGCGGGCATCGCTTCCCTTTTTCCTCGCCCGAGGACCGGAAAAGTCACCACAGCCTAATCCCCCCCCCCCCTTGCTTCTTGGAAAATGGTATCGTCCAAACGGCTGGGTTTGTTTCGCGCACCTCAAGGGTAGCAGAAAGAATCTTGGGCATGGGTGTTTGCGAACTGCGCGCCGCCACGACGGCGGAGGAAGGAAACTTGCATAAAATAGAATGTTTTCTTACAACCGCCGCATTGTGAAAAGCGGCTCAAAAATACGCTCGTTTCGGAGAAACGACCGGCCTTTTTAAATGTCGCAAGCACGTCTCCTCCCACCTGAGCATGCGCTCTCGGCTCTTCATGATACGCGCAAGCAATTTGCACGGCGCAGCAGAAGTTTTCTTTTGTAATAAAGCGGCAGGGGAAATTATAGCAGCTCGCCCATGTCAGCGCACGCCCATATGCGCTATACAGTGAAAACGTACACGGTACCAACTTTATTGTAGAACTAGGGTCAGATAATACTAATCCCAGAGGCTACAAAAGTTCGCATCCCTAAAATGAAAGAAAGCATTTTTCTTCCATTCCAGGTCTGAGACACTTCAGGCTGTACCGTGTATGCTGAAAATCCAGGGGAAATAGGGTTGCCAACCTCCTGGTGGCCAGAGGTCTGGAATTACAACTGTTTTCCAGGCGACAAAGATGTTTCCCTGGAGAAAGTGGCTGCTTTAGAGGACAGACTGTCATTATAGTGAGCTGAGGTCCCTCTCCTCCTCACACCCCACCCTTCTCAGACTCCACCTCCGAATCCCCAGAAATTTCTCAGGCTGGAGATGGCTACCATACAATGAAATAAATGCTGCTGTGGCTAATTCAATTTGATTCTTTCACTATACTGATGGATTAATGTTGGACTTTTTAACTTAATATATTTAGCAGAGTAGCAGAAGAAGAGACCAATAGACAGTTGCTGGTTTTATATAAATTTTCCTATCCATTAGGGAGGGTTTATATGGAAGAAAATAAAGAATAGCTTTCTATTCTAGCACTAACTTGGTTACATAGCTCTGCACCATGGGCTCCCACTTGGTGCCTACCTAGCAAGGCAAAAGGTTTTACCTCGTGTGGTTCAAACAAAGAAACATACTTTACTTGTTTGTTCGTGTGTTACAAACAAAGAAACATACTTTATAACTTCTGTCTATCTGACTATAGGCAATGCTGGGGTTAGCTGACCAATAGCTTAATCAATGGACTGGCCATAAAACTCTGACCTCAGTAGCTGATTAGCATGCACACAGTTAACCCCTTCATGTCTGAATCGTGACAGACACTTGCAAATACCAACAATTAAACATGTTAAGGTAGGTAATCACTGGATTATTGTAGTAGGCAGTATTCTAATTAAAAAGAAAATTATTAAAAATTGTGTTCCAGTTGTTACCCTTTCCCACTCATATGAAGCAGCAGGAAAATGCAATAATGCCGTACACTTTTTAGTTTCCGGTAATTATAGCCAGACAATTTGAGATCTCTTGATGCATTGTTGTATTGGGGGGAGGGGGTATTATTAAGGAGATAAATGGCAATGAGAAGTTTCAGAGTTAGTGAAGTGAAATGTAAGCATTTGACAACATGTTGAAATTATGAATAAGGTGTCAGTGACACATCATGGGCTAGTTATTTAAATATTAAAATCAGGAAATATATAATGAAAATACAGTAAGTAGTTGGAAATATGTTTAATTAGAATCACTATCACCACCACTTAATTGGGAAAAAACAGTCCTGTAGGAATTCTGACCATTGTTTTATAGCCCTACAATCGGCATGGTAAAAGTAACTGTTGATTCACTAAGTCATTTGGATACAATACTAATAAATAGTGCAATACTAATAAAAAGAATCAGAGTTTTGCCATTGATGTCAATGAGATGTTGATCACACCCTTTAAAGTCTCTGAAGCATTTAACTAAATGCCAATTTCACTGTGGTTTAAAAAAATTAACACAATATGTAAAACTAATATGATTATCAGGTCCCACTGAGGTCAGATCTGAGTCCAGGGCTGTCTCATCCTCCAACTCCAAAAATTCTTTGAGTTGGGCAAGTGCTCCATGATAGAGCAAGAGAAGGGGGATTCCTCATCAACCAATTTACCCACTCTGCTCAACAATTTACTTGTTCCCTGCTGCCCTGAAATGAGTCTCCCTTCCTCCCTGGCTGCTCCTGGGCACACCTTTTAAATGCTTCACCAAGGGAGGGTTAATTCTCCATCCCCAGTGAATTTAGCTCTGGAGAGTGACAAGGTCTTGGACCAACGGATACTTGCCATGGAGTGGTGAGCTCACTGGCTCTTCCTCCTGACCTGGACTTCTTTGGCTAAATGGCTGCCCCACCCAGGATCCTCTAAGAAGGTCAGTGTTGCCTGTTCTTTTGTTAGAGCTCTGCTGGGTCTGAGTGCCAGGATCATCTCTGGTAAGAACTCAGGCAGGTTGGCTTCTGTTCAGCTGAGAGCTACTGGGTTGATTCAAGCTGGCTAACTCAGCCAATACCACACTCTGCTGCAACCTGAAGGCAACTTCCCCAGCCTTAGGGTTTGCTGGTGCAGCATGCTTGCAGTCCTCTTGGCAAAGTGCAGGGGTGTCATCCCCAGATAGTGGTGTCTATTAAAGTTAATTAACATGGGTTCTTGAAATAACATATAATTGTTTCTGATCAGTGAATAGGAATATTTTTAGAAAAATTGGCACCGGTGTGGAGGGAAATAGTTCAGTTGAGTTATGCCCTGAAGTCGTGCATAGAACAAGTCTGGTGACTGGAGGACCTAGGAGTTTTGATAGGCTCATCTTGCAACTCTCTCTTTCTTCCAAGAAAGTAAGGCCATAAAAAATAACCAGATGGTCTCAGAAGTTATAAAGAACAGAACCTCCCCTCTCATGCTTCTAGCCAAACTCATGGGTCTGCTCATATCCACCATCAGTGCAATCCAGTGGAGATGCATGCATGCCCAACTGTTACAACAGTTCCTGAGACTCTTTCAGTTAGTCATCATTCACAAGAGAGACTGCTCTCTGGTGGTCAAACTCAGTCTCCAGTAGTGAACAAGCATTTGCAACTGGGCAAGGTCTACTTGAAAGAAAACCAGGTGCCGGTGTTCCGGGCTGAGGAGTTTTTATGAACATCATCCTAGTACAGGGGAGATATTCTCACTCGGAATCAAGGCTACCTATCAACCTCCTGGAGACCCGGGTGATCTTAGCACTATACTACAATGAAAACACAATTCCATGTGGCCTTAACATTGACCTGGAGAGGGTTGGAAATTGGATCATTGTTCATTAAACTGGAACTCTGAATTTTCAATCCTGACAAAGTGGTGTTTTGAATTGATCCAACATTCAAACTTAAATTTATTTACCATCATTCTGCCCCAGGGCAAGTCACCCAAAGTAAAAGCTGTGTTACAATCTTGATGATAGGCAAGCCCTCAAGGCCTCCATCATTAGATCCTAAGAAATTAGGTAAACTGAATTCCTCTTCTTTAACATTAGTCCCTCAAATTTAGGGAAACCAATGTTTAAGGTAGCCATTAGCTCAACTCTCAAAGCTTGTATAATAGAGGCATATAAGCCCAAAGATTAGAAATACCCAAGGGAATTATGGCCAGACAGGTGTCTGTAGAAAAGAATTGTAAGGTTGGTACCTGACATCTCTGCCTACCTTTGTGCAGCATTATAAACTTAACACGATCAGATTAGCTGATGCTGCCTTTGGAAGAACAGTGTACAGCACATTGTTGATGACTTGGCAATGACCCACCCTAATTAGGGGACACTGCTTTGGGAAGTCCCACACTAAATGTCCTCCTGCCTCAGAGGAAGAATCAGCAGTTGGATATTTACCATGAAACTTCCTTCCCCACTGAGGTCAGGAGGACATCTTGGCTCACCCAGTGTCATAAATCTAGGTATTATCTTCTCCCAAAGAGCCTGAAAAAAAATCTGTATACCTTCTGTTATACTTGCTGTCTTTAGGATTTATTCATGATATGTTTTATAGTTGGTTTTAGTGGTCATAGTTGTTTAAAAGTTAAAAGAATATAGAAATAGGTACCACTACTGACAGAAGGCCCAAAACTAAAAGTGAGAAATCCCCAATGAGGAGACAGAAAGTGAAGATTTAGTCCTGCCTCCATGAGCAAAGTGGTAGGAATCACTCACACAATATGTTCTCCTGACCTCAGATGTGCCCCTGACCTTTCATAGTAAGTCTCTAATAGCACATTACCAATCTCAACAAAAATTTATACATTCTAACAGTTGCATATTCATCATTTGTATACAATTCCATTTCAAATTCCGTCTTGGTCTCATCAAAAAAACATACAATTTTATCTAACTTAAATCTCTCATATAGTTGTGCATGACAAAACCAATCACAAAAAACCTTTTTCCTGTAATTGTTCTCAATTTTCATTTTACATTTCCCTTGTGAGCAGTCTAGAATATCACAGTAGACAATCCATTTCTTTCCCAAAATAATTTCATGTCTATATAATGCTTCTTGCGTGAAAGCCATCCTGGATTTTTTTTGACAAAATTTGTTTCAATTTATTCCATATCATTAAAAAGGCGCATCTAATGTAATGGTTATTAAAATCCTTGTGACTTTCTTTTTCATCCTGGAGTACCTTATATTTAATCTAGGGCCTTTTCCCTTGCCAAATAAAGCTTAATATGTCTTTCTGCAATTGTTTCAACAAGATATCATTTAACAGAACGGGTATTGTTTGAAATGAAAATAACAACCTTAGTAAAATGTTTGTCCTATAGCCCCACCCACTGCTTCCAAAGGGTTCTCACTTCTGAAGATGGGTAAAACCTCATGTATTTTAAGTGGAAGAAACTGAGATTGTGACATATACTATTGATTTTGTTAACCATATATTTGGCTTTTTATGGCCCCTTTTTGATGTTTCTTCTATTATCTGGTTTTTGTTTTACTTCTATGCATAATTCACCATACTGCATAATTCATACGGTTTTATCACTTTGAAATAGTCCATGAGTACTAGTATAAAATGAGTACAGAGACATCATAGGTAAGGAGACTGGCAAAAGAATGGCTTAATAGTGTTCAGGGAATGATACCTTGTTTCGACATTACTTGTCTTCACTGGATGCCTTTTGCAGTAATTCTAAGCTTGTTTAAAATTATTCATATTAGTTTATTTAGAATTCTTCCTCCCCTAGGCAGAGGGTACTTAAATCCATTTTGAAACAAGCTAATATAAACACTTTAGCATTCCAAAATATGATATAATGAAATCTAATTATAATTATATATCTGCGTTAAAAAGCTCCTGTGGGTTTTGGATTTTCAACTAAGTTAAGTTTGTGTTTACATTATAGTCTAAAGTTATCAACTGGCCAAAAAACCCCCGCAGCCCTCCAGTTTCTTGAAAAGAAGTTTGATGCCCTGTTTTCCTCCCCCATTTGGATTCACAGTAGCTTACAGTGTGGTTATTCCCCTCTTCCATTTTATCTTCACGATAACCCAGTGAGGCTGAGAGAGTGATTAGGCCAAGCAAGCTTCCCTTTCAGAGTGGGATTTGAAAGTGGGTGTTCCAGATCCTGGTCCCTAACCATTATACTTTGCTGGCTGTCAGCCAGTGAACCTCTTCACTGCATGAAACTAAGTGTGAACACCTGCTAAGTATTGCAGTCCTAACTGTTGTTAAAGGAATAGCCCGGGAATAGGATGCCAGTTCAAAAAGTGGCAATCCTCGTGCACTTTGAGGGTTTGTTTTTAAAACTAATTAAATTGCAAAGAGTTTCTCCTTAAGTTTACATTGTAACAGACAGCAGACTTGGCTTTTGCTAGAAACATTTTTTCTTTTTTTTTCTGTTTAGCTTGGAAAAGAATACAGCGGATCCTGAAATCTCATTCTCAGCTCTGTAAGTAGTTAAATTAGTCTCAATAAGAGTATGGTTTTGCTCTCTGGATGCTTCCATAAATGATGCACTGCAGGCTCCAGGATATTCTTATTGGACCTTATTGGAGGATTGGAAGCTTTATGCAAGCTACGTCTATCCAAAGCATGACCACCCATCCATACAGTGGCAGAAGTGGCCTAGAGCAAGTTCTCCGGAGGGGAAGTGTACACATTTTCTGAATAAAGCAGCCATATAAACAGAACCAAATCCAGTGTGCATAAATTAGTTTGCATGGTTGATTTCCCAGATAAAATCCAGCAATCAACTACATGATATGAGACTGTTAGTACTGGGCTTGAGCCTACATGGATATTGGAAGGGGCACAAACACTGCTAGTGGGGAGGCAAAATGTGCTGTTGACACCCTGCCTAGGAACTAGGCATCATGCATTCTGTTGCTAAAACATGCTGATTCAACATCCAGCTGGCTACCCTGGCTGCAGATTCATCATCCTTCCCTTTTGATCTCCACAAGTAAGATAATTATTCATTATTAAACATTATAACCCCCTCAATTCCTCCACCTACATCTGAATAGCAATCTTTTTCATCCTTTGGGGCCAACTGCTGCAAAGAATAAACCAGATAGCAATTGGTCCAAGCTTGAAGGCTACCATGATTCCTGCTGGCATGGGAAAGCTTTCTTTAATTCACAGGGGCTTGAGAAGCACTCAGATGGCAGAGATTGTTGTGGCAGAAGCAACTGGGAAATGTCCTGAGACTGAAACACAGACATATTAACATCACCCTGGTGGTCGCTAATGACTTGCACTTTAAAATGCCAACGGCTCACCCTGCCAGCTAAAACAAAGAAAAAACACATTTTCAGTCTCCAAGGACCTTAGATCTTTCCAAACTCACAGGGCAAATTCAGCCAGAATGTATTTTTGCAGTAGAACAGGCCAGCTCATGCATGCCACTGGGGGAATCATTGCCCAGAGTTGCTGTAGGCACTGTAGTTGGTGTAGCTAAATAAAACAACAGCTGAAAACCTTGGAGAGCTAGAACTAGCAACTGTGCATCATATAATGCAATACAATCAAATCTGAACAGTTTCTGAGCAAGAAGGCATAGCTTACAGATAAACACAAGATAATCCTTCACTCTTTTGTACTGTCATACACTTAAGTGAGAGAACGACAGCCAAGGCTTTCTTGTAAGCTTTGTCATTTATGTTGGCAAATGATCAGAAAGGCTGCTAATTAATTAAATACTTTTAGTTACATCTTTCTCTTGGAACCTGCTAGGGTAATGCACCTCCACAAGTTGGCTTTTTCATGTATATCTCGGTTACAGACTGCCTGAGAAGAAGGAGATCCTGTATTTATGCATATACAGGAGAGGAATAGGAACTGCTGGCAACCTTTGTTCTTAGCTAAGGCATTCCCAGTAGTATGATCCTTATTATACCAATTGCGGGGCGGGGGGGGGGGGGGAAAAAACTTGAGCTTTTAATTCTTCCCACCTGTGCATCATGGCTCATTGTGTGTTGATGGCTTTATTGTGCTATATCTTTATTATTATAGATTGGGAATCTTGTAGATTATAAAGTAGGGATGCCAGGCTACTGCCTGGCTGTGCCAGGAATACTGAGGGTGGAGCAAGGGGCACACGTAACATGATGTCAGCTGGTGCTGTATGGCAACACCATAGAGTATCCAGACCATTGGTTGATGTCACAATGTCATTTCCACAAACACCACCTCACTGGTTTTTTCCTGTCTACCTGTAAAGGTGGGTGACAGAACTTCAGGAGAGCCCCCATCAGAGTCATGCAATTACTGAGGCCAAGTAACTTGAATTTTGTGAGCCCCCCCAGTTATGAAAGAGTTGACTTCAAATAGGTATTAGAATTTAGGGACCTTGCTATAATGTAGGTGTCTTCTACATAATGAATAGAAGAAGAGTTTGAATTTATACCCCCTTTCTCTTCTGTAAGGAGACTTAAAGGGGCTTACAAATTCCTTTCCCTTCCTCTCCCCACAACAGACACCTTGTGAGGTAGGTGGGGCTGAGAGAGTTCTGAAGAACTGTGACTAGCCCAAGGTCACCCAACAGGAATGTGGGGGGGGGGGAATAAATCTGGTTCCCAGGTTGTTACTTTACTGTCTGGCTCTAATGCGAACTTTAAAACTCTATTTTTAATGAAAATAATTAAAACCTTTATATAACAGAACCACAACTCTAAATCAACAACAATACATACTATAAATAACAACAAAACAATGAATAATACACACACAGGGGATCCCAAATACAATAATATCAAGTCTCTGAAATAAAGGTATCACTTTGAAATAGATCCACTAATGGTGTAGATGTGAAGGATACCAAGTGTCTGATGCCTGTAAATACTCAACTTCTGTGGATGAGCTTCATGTACTGATAGATGAATGTACAAAACATCAGGATGTTGATGGAGAAATTCTTGACTGGTGGTCGATAGAAGGTGGGAGTATGAGTATTGCCCTGAGGAAAAAACAATACTTTCAACTGTTATGTCTTCTTCAGTCACTGTAGGCACAACCATTAAATATAAATACACAAATATATTTTTATATTTAGGAACCAGAATAATCTTGCTCACACATTTAAAATATCTAGCTCCAGGGCAAGATATCACCTGCATGCATACAAGCATGTTAGAAAGTCAGTTTCTAACTTTTTAAGTTTCTCAGTTTCTGACTTTCTAACATGCTTGCATACATGTAGCCACAAGATTCATCTTCTTATGTAGATTTGCAAACTCCAGGTAAGGGCTTGGTGAATGCATCTGCAACCAATTCTTCTGTAGGATAGTACTGCAAGTCAACAAGCTCGTCTTCACACAGGTTTCTCACAGGATGCTATTTCATATCCATATGCTTGGTTCAGATGCTGAACCATTTAATCACAGTTCTCTTTGCTTTCACAGCATAAGATCAGATCCACATAAGTCAGAATGTGAGTCCATTTGTTGTCTATGTACCTTGAATACTGACAAAGTTTTGTTTTGCCTTGTTCAAATTCTTCTTTAGTAAGCATCTGACGTTTTTGGTTCCAACACTGGGCTGCCTGTTTTAACCCATAAAATCTTCTGCAGTTTGTGCACAATATGCTTACCGGTATCTTTGTGGTGTTCAAATCCTGGTGGTTGTTCCATGTAGACATCTTCCTTTATTTCTCCATATAGAAAGGCAGTCTTTCCATCTATGTGCTAATCTTTCTTGCAGCTGCAGTGCTGAAGAGCAGTCTCATAGAAGTGTGCCTGACACTGGTGAAAAGGCTTCATTGTAGTCTTCTCCAAATTTTTGAGAGTAGCCTTTTGCAACCAGTCTTGCCTTGTATCTTTCCACTTCCTATTCTGCATCATGCTTGGTCTAGAAGACTCACTTGCATCCTACTGCCTTCTTTTCAGGTGGTAGCTCTGTAAATGTCCATTTTTTAACTTAATGCTTCATTCTCTTCTTCTGAGGCTTTGCTCCAATTCTTTGCTTCTCTAGTAGGCATCCTTGCAATGCCCTCCCATGTTCAGGGCTCTGGAACCATTGCTGCCTTTGCAAGACAAGCATATCTCAAAGGTGGTACTCCCATGTTTGTTCTGCTGGAATGCCTGAGGTTTGCAACACTTTCTGGTTGAAAAGGCTCTACAGATGCTCCATGTGTGCTGTCCATGGTGCTGTTGTCCTCAGGTGCTTTAAGTTCACTGTCCATGACATTCAGATAGACTACGTCTGGCTGCTGCACATGATTTCACTCTGCTGAGGTGATCTCACTGGTACTGGCTTTTCCCATTTCATCAATATAAATTGTATCACAAATCTTTAATTCACCAGTCTTAGGGTTAAGGATCTTGTATCCTCTGCACCCCTGAGCATATCCTATGAAAATGCTTTCTTCAGAAGATCCATTTTGAGTGTTTTTCCTTAGGAATATAAGCATATGTGTTTGATCCAAACACCCTCAAAAGGTTCACAATGGGCTTCTGCCCAAACCAAAGATCATAAGGAGTCTTATCAGCTCCCTTAGTTGGCAATCTGCTTTGCAAGTTAGTTGCTGTATTAATGGCCTCTGCCCAATATTTATCTGGTAGTTTGGCCTCAACCAACATACATCTGGCAATTTCAGTAAGAGATTGTTCTTTCTTTCTTTTGGCCTGACCATTCATTTCTGGACAAAATGGAATAGTCAATTGATATTCAATCCCATATTCAGCCACTAATGTTTTCATTTCATTTGAGGAATATTTTCTCCCTTTGTCTGAGTATAAAGCCACTGGGTCTTTTGAAATCTGTTGCTGATTAATGCAAGGTAAGCTTTAGATTTACTCAGAACTTAGCTATTATGTCTGAGAAAATACAACATAGTATATTTTGAAAAATCACCTACAAATTTGGGGAAATATTTGCTTACTGGTGGTGTTTGTGTTTTAAACGGTCTACCCACATCAGTGTGAATAAGTTCCAGAGAGTCTCTTACTCTCTTTGCTGGATTCCTTTACAAAGCTTGGTCTTACACTTTTTGCCCTATGACAAATTTCATACCTCTCCTCCTGCTGAGAGCAGTTAGCAGTTTGCATATTCTTAGTTAGATTCTGGCTTTCGAGTTTTTCATTGCTTCAAATGATCTATGTCCAAAATGTCTATGCCACAGGTTCACTTTCTCTGTATGTAAATCCAGAAAATTGAGCCTTTTTTTCTTGGTTCCTTGGGCTACTAATTCTGAGTCTTCAAAAATCAAACATACATTATCAAAGGAAACTGATAAACCTTTCTCTGTTAAAGCACTTATAGCAGGGGTCCCCAGTCTTTTTAAACAGGGGGCCAGTTCACTGTCCCTCAGACTGTTGGAGGGCCAGACTAAAAAAAACTATGAACAAATTCCTATGCACAAATGATTGTAAAATGTTTGATTTCACCTTTCAGCCTTTCTGTCATGGTCTATTTTTAGAACAGTGACCAAAGTATGTCAAGTACAGGGTGGGCTCCAAATATTGTTGAGGAGGCTGTGGAATACCTTCCCCTGTAAAAAAAAAAAAGCAGAACTTTCCCAATGAAGCATTCCATCTAACCCAGGATTAGGTATCTTCCTGGGTTCTTCCTCCCTAGCAGCCAGTGAGCGATTCACCAGCCTGGCTGATGCCAATGGGAGTGAGGCGGAACAGAAACCCTGAGAGCAACACATGGAGTAGCCGAGAGTGAAGGGCGGAGCAGGAGTTGCCACGTGTAAGGGGTCCAACTCTGGGTCAGAAAATTCATGGAGATTTGGGGGTGCCATCATGTAATTGCAATCAACAGCCGTTGGGGCCGGTTCCTCCTCTCCCTCGAGCCCCCACTGCACATGAATGGAGCCATCGCCGCCATGCCTGGCGGGCCGGATAAATGCCTTCAGGGGGCCACATTTGGCCCCCGGGCCATAGTTTGGGGACCCCTGACTTATAGAGATCAGATTATTTGCAAGTGCAGGAACATAAAGGTACTCTGTGATAGTGATCTCTCTCAAAGAGCCTCCTGGAAAAGCACATTTTATGATCAGCCTTCTGCTGTGATCATCTTATCATTTGCAATGTAGAGTGATTCTTTCTTACTCTCATCCAAAAACTCAAACAAGCTTTTTACTCCATAAAGATAGTTACCACTTCCACTGTCTAAAATATAAGTGTTTGGTTTTTAAAAGATAAAAGTATTTTTGCCTGCAGGCCCACCATGGCTGGTCTGAGAGGCACCATGCTGAGAGGTCTGTGCACTGACTTGCAAAGTGACCTGTTTTATTACATGCACAATACCTTATAGCCTCCTTGTTGCATATAGCTAACACTTGTAAATCACTTGTGCTTTGAATAAACTTTCTATCTCTTAGTTTGTCTCTTAGTTCATTAATAACTTGTGCCAAGTTAAATTTTCTTTTCCATAACTTATACCATAACTTATGGTCACCATAACTTATAGTTCTTTGGCAATAAAATAATCAAATATAGAATTAGGTCATCATCTTCCAAAACCTTCCCAGCTAACTTCAGCTCACTAATTAGTTTCAGCATTTTATTGATATGTAGAGTTAAGTCACCCCCTTCAGGCAACTGTTTTAACAAGCATTTGGTAATGCAGAAACGGACTTGTTGTCTGAGAATTCCTTCCTAAAAGTTGTTCTTACTCTGCCCAAAACTCAGCTGCTGTTTTAAAAGTGTTGGTCTCAGCCAATAATTGATCTGATAAAGTTGAAATGATAATTCCTCTGGTTTTTGAGTTCTGTTTATTCCAGTTTTCATCTGGCTGGTCTGGTTTCAGTGTTGAGAGAAATCTATAAATATTCCTATTGCAGGATAGCATTCATGTTCAATTGCCACGTTGAGAAATTTGCTTCTGTTAGCTGCTCTGTGCAAATGCCAAATCTCTCCACAGAAGGTGTCCATCTTAAGACTTTTGTTCCCTGGCTATCTGAGCCTGGAGCAAAAGTTTCCTTTTTCTTTTAATCAGTGCAATTAAGTCCTGGTGCCCATAACCAAATACTGGAGTTTACCACACAAAGAAGTGGTTAACATCCTGATTAAATGGGCAAAAGATAAATGATTATTAGGAACTACACTTACTATAGGAAAGAGGGAAAGATTGCATGCTACTACCTCTCTAGCCAGGAAGAGTCTCTGTTACTAATTTCCAAGAAGAAGCAGGATATTAGACCTAAGAGTATCAGTCTAAGGACAGGCAAGAGGTGACACAAAAGGATGTAGGGGTCATTAACTTTGAAGCCCTCTCTGACTGACCAAACTATATGCTTTGGCCCACTGTGTTTATTCACAAAGTAATCTGCACTTATGATTAAAGAAACTTATGAGTGAGCCCTTATTATTAAAGACATTTTCTACACAAATGGTAAAACTGCTGAAATTCAGCTATTACCAGTAATTGAAGAGATGGATATCTCACAGGTCCATGGCAGAATGCAAGCAGCTATTAAGAGTGGAAATCTTAAGGTTTTTCTCACCAAGCAGTATACAGTGCCATCTTAAGAAAAGATACACCCTTATAAATCTATTGACACCAGTGAGCTTAGAAGTGTGCAACTCTGCTAAGAATTGCATTGGTATTCTCATATTCAAACTGATACCTGAGTGCTGTAGTAAAAAGTTATTAGTCCATTTTTTTCCTCTTTTAAATGATGTCACTTTGCAGCTCAGTCTATTTCTTCCTGTGGTTCTTTAGCTAAGTAGGATAGCAAAATAATATTGAGTTTCCAGTATGATGACTTCCAGTTTTTTTTTTCTTTTCAAGGCTCATTTGCAAACCCAATGGCTGCGCTTTCCCCTTCCCCACCCTAGTAGACAGAAAACCTAGGGGGCAAATTGCAACCAAGCTTGTGAACTTTCTGATGAGTGGCATCTCTGCCAAAGGGGCAAGCGGCTCAGCACAGCTGCAGGGGAACAGTCAGCTTTTTATACTTGCAAATCACATGCATTTACAATTAGTGTGGAAGAGTGCTTTTTCAATATTATACTCTGTGTGAGTATGTTTCGCTTGAATAAAAGGAACAATCACTTAGAGGCTATTCTGTTCAGGAGGATTTCAAACAACACTTCAGCTGCTAAAATGTTTATTTTCACCCAAGCCAATGACTGGGAAACAGAAAAGGTTAAATCATTTTGCATCCTTTTTGGTGGTTCAGGGTTTTGTGTTGTTGTTTTTTTATTTTACAAAAATTATCTTCGTTTATATTTTTGTAATTAAAAAAAACATGTTTGCAATAGTGTATGAATAACCATTCAGTCCCAGAAAAAAATAATATGGGCATGTTAATCCAAAGCATGCCTTTTTAAGGGAGCGGCAGTGGCGTAGTGGTTAAGAGGAGGTGCATTCTAATCTGGATGAACCGGGTTTGATTCCCTGCTCTACCGCCTGAGCTGTGGAGGGTTATCTGGGGAATTCAGATTAGCCTGTGCACTCCCATACAAGCCAGCTGGGTGACCTTGGGCTAGTCACAGCTTTTCGGAGCTCTCTCAGCCCCACCTACCTCACAGGGTGTTTGTTGTGAGGGGGGAAGGCAAGGAGATTGTAAGCCCCTTTGAGTCTCCTACAGGAGAGAAAGGGGGGGATATAAATCCAAACCCTTCTTCTTCTTCTGTAATTATGGTTCCTGCTAGGGTAGGTATATGTGTCAAATGACCTTTGGCTAATTGACAATGAATTAAGTTCTCTGCCTTTGTTGATCTTCTAGGGAGGATGTTTACTGCTTAAGTTTATTATGCGCCAATAAATTATGCTGTATGTGTACAAAAAAAGTTGTACCTTTAAAGCATAATTTTAAAAAGCATTATATAAAACTTACATAATGCTGAGACTATGAGCTGATACTACAACCCAATAAAATCTGAAAATTAACTGCTTAATCTGGACAAACATGCATTAGGTTTTACAGGTGTGTACATCAAATAAACAGCAAAGCTCCCCAAAACTATTTAAAGCTTTGCAGAATGGACTGATAAGGTAGTTGAATGGCTGGTTGACAAGAAGGGAAGTAAAGGAGCAGGTTGTGGGGGCCAGAAAATCCACAGGCTAAGAGTGTTTGCCTTTGAGCAGACATATTCACTAATGGCAGAAGAAGACAAAATTCTTCGTAAACAAACTGCATAATTTAAAGTTCAGAAGAAGCAGTTTTGATTAATGTGGATTATTTGCCCAGAAGATTTTGTCTTGAAATAATTTCATATTGAATTTCATCCAACTGTGTATGTGATGGATAACTTTACTGGTAGGATTCAAGGAAACTCACAATTAAAAAGCAGTCCATGTTTACAGTGAAATATGCAGCGATAGAATTCAAAAGGATTAGCACACATGCTAGCCATCATCCACATGTCCTCCTAAAGAACAGTGCTTTGCATCTTTTCCCTAAAGGCTGTCAGTTTCCTCAGGCAGGCCATTCCATGAAGCTGGAGCCACAAATGAAAAAGCTTGTGGTCTGGCAGTAATGAACAAGCTGTTATTTCTTGCAGAGCTGTTTGACATGAACAGTGCACAAGACGAGTTTCATCAAGCAGAGAGGCAATTCAATCAGAATATCACCTTGTGTGTAATTGAGGGGATTCAAACATAAGGTTGCCAGGTCCCCTGACCACTGGCAGGGGTGGGAGATAGGGTGGCCACGTCTGGGTTGGGAAACTCCTGGCGCTTTGGGGATGGAGTCTGGTGAGGGCAGGGACCTAATTGGGGTACAACGCCACAGAGTCTATTCTCCAAAGCAGCCATGTTCTCCAGGGGAACTGTTTTCTTTAATCTGGGATGAGTTGTAATTCAGGGGATGTCACACTATAAATAGGACTTTAGCATACTGAGAAGCTATTAACAAAAAACATCGCCAGTCCACCATCAGATGCTACACCTGATCATGTCCTGTATTTAATGCTTCAGGAACTGTTGAAAGTTGCTGCATTGATCTTTGAATTACCCAATTGAATTGATCTTTGAATTACCCAAAGTTGCTGCATTGATCATTGAATTACCCAATCGCAGAACTACTACTGCACCTAGTGGTCACAGCATTCTACTGAGGAAGAGCTCACGAAAATATCTCATTATCGTGAATGGTGTTTTAAAATGCCTTATTCTGAATATTTTTGCACTCCTAAAGAAGGTATATAGTTGTTATAACCACTACGTCCCTCATGTATGCTGACTATTACCATCCACAGTAAAGGACTGTATCTTTAAATTCAATCTGTGTTTCATTACACAGTAAAAACAAAAAGAATTCCTAGATCATAATTGTTCCTATGTATGCAATTGTATTTTCTGTATATGTATCTTGTTGGTGGTTTGTATTTTTTGTAAATTTTTGTATTTATGTATGTTCATAGCTGTTTTGGATAGCAGTGCACTCATATTCACTTTCAATTCACTTAGTAAATAAGTTAGTAAGGATCCCTAGGTCTCACCTGGAGGCTGGTATCCCTACTGGAACAAGCTATTTTTGCCTGCTGAGTACGCTATAGTATGCAAAGAGAAGAGGCATCCACACAACATTCATTTAAAACTTTTGAAATCCTTATCACAATTTCTTGGGGCAGAGTACAAATGTGATCAAAAATACAATAAAACAAGTAGAGCTATAATGCAATAAAACCATTAATGATTATTAATTGCTGCTGTTGTATGATAATTTTACAACTACACACTTTCATCCTAACCTACCTCACAGAGTGGTTGTGAAGGAAAGGGGGCGATCCTAAAGGCTGTAGGCTGCTCTGAGCTCCCTGAAGGAAGGATGAAAGTGGGTGAGATAGTGTGAAGAAAGTGTATATAATTTACTTAGAGATCATCCATTTTGTATATTAGGTCATTTGAAATGCAACCATTTGGTCTTGCTAAAGTTGTAAACTGTGTTTGTGTTTAGTTTAAGTGGTGTTATTCTTCAGATAATGGAACTGACTTTTATAAAGCCACATTCTAAATTGGACATCAATAAATATACTACCCAATTACTTATCCCTGGTTTAGACTGGACTCATAGGGCTTAATTTCCAAGAGTGCTCAGGTGGGGGTAAACTCCCTCATCATCTAGAACACAGGTGTCAAACTCGTGGCCCTCCAGATGTTATGGACTACAGTTCCCATCATACAAGGAAAGCATGATGCTGGCAGGGGATGATGGGAACTGTAGTCCATAACATCTGGAGGGCCACGAGTTTGACATGTATGATCTAGAAGATTCAACTCTATTCGACATCCATTTGGTTAATTACTGATCAAAAGGTCTAGATGAGCCAATTCTATAAAACCTCTGACACCATTTCAGATAGATTCATACAGGATTCTTAAGATTTTCTCATGCCTGTTCTTGTCTTTATTCTTGCTATTCTTCTGCCAGGCTGAATAGCCTTGTATTGTATTTTTTTTTAATACTTGAAGCTGACTAGAGCTGAGAGAGAACTAATTTTATTATTTCTTTTCCTTTCTTTTTAATAAAATTTTAAAATCTCCGCTGTTTGGTAAGATACCCAGCTTTGGGCAACCTTTCACAGATAGGTATGAATCCCACGTGGTTCCAACTCAGTAAGCAACGCTGCTTTCATAATAATAACAATAATAACAGTAACAGCAACAGAAACCTTGGATGGTACTTAAACCATCTACATACTGATAAAATCTCCATCTATCAACTACAAAAGGCCAGCTTGTTTGGATCAGCACATATACTTTGCCAAAACTAATGTACACTCTTGGGAAGAACCTGAGGAGTATGAAGGCCAGCACTACGTGAAGACAGGGCATTTCACACAACAACAACCACAAAAACCTTGGTTTTTTTTGGTTCTGATTTATAAGAGCAGGTCATAATGGCACAATTTTTAGATACAATCTATTTTTTGGTATTTCTGTGGTTGTCCTTCCAGTAACTCTGCAGCCCACTTGTTGATGGACACCTAGGGACTCTGGCATTTGGCATGGTTATGTTATGTTAAATTTAATTTGTATACTCACAAGAGGCGCCTTCAGAGAACACATCCAGCCTGTGTTGCGCCAGCTGCACTGGCTCCCGGTCGAATTCCGAATCATCTTCAAGGTGTGGGTTTTGACCTTTAAGGCCTTGCGCGGCCTGGGACCCTCGTACCTTCGGGACCGCATCACCCCATATGTCCCTACTCGGCCTCTGCTATCAGCAGAGGCCAATTTGCTGGTGACCCCTGGCCCCTCGATGATGCGGCTGGCCTCCACGCGGGCCAGGACTTTTACAGCACTGGCCCCGGCCTGGTGGAACACCCTTCCTCCAGCTGTCCGGGCCCTGCGGGACCTGACTGAGTTCCGCAGGGCCTGTAAGACTGTGTTGTTCCACCAGGCCTTTGGAGTGTCCGGCCGCTGATGTGGTGCCCCCTACTGCTCTCTATTGCCCCTTGTTTTCGGGGCTGTTACATCAGGGTCCCTCCCATTGAGGGACCTACCGACCCCCCCCTCTTCTGGGGGTAGGTTTTAAATTTGGGGTTGGACGCCTGTTTTATGTATTAATCTGTTTTCGCTGGTTTTAAGCTATTTTATTGTTGACATGAGATGGAGCCTATGTACTTATATTGTATGTGTGATATTGCTCCTGCTTGTCTCTGAATTTTTGTTGTCCACCGCCCGGAGCCCTTCGGGGATCGGGCGGTATAGAAATTGAAACAATAAATAAATAAATAAATAAATAAATAAATAAATAAATATACCACCCTCCACCGGAGGACTCAGGGCGGTGAACAACATCAAATAATAGTACAACCAATAATACATAACTAGAATGCATCAAAATAAACTACATAGCAATAAACTAACTCTTAACAGTATCCAATATCAGGTTATCAATTAACCACATATCAACTTAATAACCGTCTTTACATAATCAACTAACAAATTCAGACATGATTACTTAATTACATTAATACAACATAACATCTGTTTAAATACATATTAATAACAACTCTTGACAATCCATCTAGGGCAACAAAGTAGTACAATATAATCACATAGTAATTACAATACCATAATAGAGCGAAAAAGATAAGAACCACAACAAGAACAGAATCAACCAATAATTAGGAAAATTTGACAATAATTAGGAAATTTTGTTTTCGATGGTGACTTCCTAAAAAATGCTACATTCAAACAACCTGAGAGTAAACAATTCTAGCATCCTAACTACACTACTAACAAGAAATACCCTACATATATGCTAACTAGCTAAACAGTCCAAGTGCTATCATCTTGACAACGATTCAGCAACCAGATTCTTAACTTCCCACCAAACTCAATACCCCAGTTTAAGTAACCAGTCTTAACAACTAATTGCTGAAAGCAACAATGAGAACCAATGTCCGTCGAATGTTATGAGCGGTCAGTCCCAGCCTTTCAACAGGGAACTGCCACTTTTGCCATGATCTTACCAGGCACGCCCTACCCCCACTCCTGGGTGAGAGAGTCTCAGATGTTTTTTCTGGGGGTCACTGCCACCAGCCCCACCTCTGCAGTTCAGGGCTTGCAAGGGAAACTCTTTGCATCGCATGGGGACCCCTGCCATGAACCCTCACCATCCGCCAGGCTCCTCCTGGAGCAAGATGAATGATAATTACTCCAGCATGGTTGAGAGCCTCTCCATGTAAATTCGCTCAGATCAATAACATCTGGGAACCTCGGCAGACTTCTCCCGGGAGGTCTCTGCCACTAACAACCCTCGGGCAGGCGTCGTTGTTATTGTCATTGCTGTCGTCATTGGGGGACCTCTGCCACCACTCCCCCTCACCCAGCATGTCCAAGGGCCCTCTCAGCAACTCCTAGTGCAAGGATCACACCACTGGGCTGTTGTCCACTCGGGCTGCCATCCACCGGAACAAAACTCGGCTGCCGCTGTCTCCTGCATAAGGTAGGTTGAATCATTTCGACCCAGTCTAACTACAATACCTTGTCTAACTATAAAGTAGTGCAAAAAGTTCTAACTCTTCCCAAGTTCTAGAAAGTCTCAAAAATATTCCTAATTTTCCTAATTACTGGAGCTCCGTAACCTTGCTGACCCAGTTGATGGCCTATCCAGTATGGGATTCTTTTTCTGTTTTCTCACCATGGTTAATGGGCTGATGGATATTCTTACGTCAATTACTCACTGGGCAAAAAGCGCGTGCTAAGAAAGTTTGGGGAAGACTTACCCATGGTGTTCTGCTTGAACCAGGTTTCACCACCGCTTCTCCCCCTTAACGTGCGCTTTTTCTGGACCTGGTTGTATGTAGAGCTTTTGAAAAGACACACGGCGAATGTGGAGCGGTGGGGAAGAAGGGGGGTTGAATCTGGGTTCAAACTACTTGCCTTTGCGAGTGATGTGGAGCCTCCCATCCAATCAGGATGCAGTGGGCTGTCCAGGATGTGTGCGCAGCCCTTTAAACAAAAATTCTCAGAACAAAGATCCATGTGGAACCGGTTTCCTCAAGGCAGCAGTGTAAAGAGACTTAAGTGGCATTTTCCCCAGCCTTAAGTCAGCAATGCCTGTATAGCACAGTTGATTTAGCATTTGCCTGCCACCTAAAAGATTGCTGGTTCAACTCCAGCCAGGGACACGTTGTTTTAACATAGGGAGATTTAAGTATCATTTTCCCCAGCATTAAGTCAGTAGTGCCTGTATGGCATGGTTGATTGAGTGTTCACCTGCTGCCTAAAAGGTTGCTGGTTCAACTCCAGCCAGGGACAACTTGTTTTAATGAAATGGGGAAGTGTATGTTTGTCTCTCCCTTGCATTCACTGTCTTAAATGATTACAGACGAAGGCAGGTGGAAACGGGGCTTTGATCTAAACACCCGTCCCTATGCAGTTCTTCTGCGCATGCTCGCAGAGACCTGGATCTGTCCATTCGAAGATAAAAAAAATTTCTGCCCCAGCATAACGCGGCAGCCAATCAGGATAGCCCCTGAGTGGATTGCGCATTTGATCCACCGGCAGTGGGGAATCCTGCGTGGCTGCCATGTTTCCAGGAGCAGGGGATAGAAACTGCCATGTGGAGCATGAATCCGTGCTCCAAAGCTCCTGATTCTTTTCAAACAGGGTTCCCTTTTTGAAGTGGGGAATCGACCTTAGTCTGCTGAGACCTGTCTGGCATGGATGACCCTTCTGGTAGTATACGCTACCTCCAGCATAGCTCTCAGCTTCATTGAGCATACAAGTCCCTCCTTCAAGATGAAGGGGTGTCCATTGTCCATTATTTTGTCCATAATGTAGCTAGTAGCTATTGATATGCTTCTACATAAAGCAATTTATATTAAGTTTATATTAAGGCTTGTTGTAATAATCTGCACCATGAGCTACCATGAAAAAATGGCCAGTACATGTGTCCTTGAAATTCACACACACTGAATAATGCACTTTCAATCTACTTCCACTGCACTTTTAGTGATCATTTGCAAGTTGAGTTCATTTCATGCAGTAAAATCCAGCCGCAAAGTAGATTGAAAGTACATTTTTCATCATGTGTGAAAACGTATCTAATAGCCATGTATCCCTTCCCATGTGGATGTGTACAATGGAGCCACAAAGAACTTTGAGATGATTTATGCAGATATAAGATTAACTCCAGGTTTTCAAAAATTAGTTTTAAAAATGGGTATATAACAATGACAGCAATATCTGTGTATGTGTAAATACCACTGGGGAGGGGGTGGGAGCAACTTCAGGTAACTTTGGAATAAATAATTCCCATAATGGTTCCCAGGTAGAAGCTGGGCTTTGAGGTGAAGGAGGATAGGGAAGAAAGTAGAAATCATGGGAGCTGTGTTGAGGGGAATAGAGCTACAGGAGATACAAAGAAAAGAAAAGAATTATTTCAAGAATGGAAGAGGAGAGGAGATACAAAGAAAAGAAAAGAATTATTTCAAGAATGGAAGATGGCAAAACACGGACCTGTTTTTGTGGAACAAATGCCAATGCATAGTGCTCTTAAGAAAAACCCATTGTAGCAATATACATGTTGCCTTTTCTATTTCTGTTCTTAGGCTCTTATTCTAAGAACCTTCCATAAGTTGAACTGGGAAACTGAAACCTTTTTCTTTTGAATGTTTTCTTTTGTTCCTCTATTCTTTTCCTATTATGACTTCCATATTTAGGAGTCTCAATGTCACTTGTCAGCAGGGCTGCCTTATCCATCAGGCACTTTAGGCAAAGTGCCTACAGCCTATGAAAATTGTAAGGTTTTTGAAAACACAATTAACAAAAATATTTACAGGAATTGGGAGGAAAAACAAAAATTCAAAATAAATATATTTTATATTTTCATACACCAAAGTTATAAATAGAAAAAATAGAAATAAATTTATTAGACAACAACTTTAGAAAACATAAACATTATGAATCACCTTTTCTTTTAAAAAATCCACATTTGTTACATAAAAATCGCATTCTATGATAAGATTGGTTATATGTAGTATAATGGTTAAGAGCAATGGACTCTAATGTGGAGAACTGGGTTTGATTCCTTACTCCTCCACATGAACAGCGAACCAGATTTGTTTCCCCACTACTACACATGAAGCCTGCTGGATGACCTTGGGCTAGACACAGTTCTTCAGAACTCTCTCGGCCCCACCTATCTCACAAGGAAGAGAAAAGAGTTCGTAAACTGCCTCAAGTCTCCTTAAAGGAGATAAAGGCAGGATACCAATCACACTCTTCTACTTCTCTTCTTAAGGTATATTTACTTTGTGGCATTTTTTATTTGCAAATTCTCTTATTTCGTCAGTGGGCAGTTGTTTTGATATAGAAAGTACTGATAAAGGAAATAATTTTGACTGAAATAATCCAGATTGTAAATTATTCCGTATATGATTTAATGTAAATGCTCATTCACCTTCTCCATTCGACCCCAAAATTGATATGTAAATTTGAAGTGCAATATTTGTATTCAGGAAGTTTGTCATCAGATTTTGTTCAATTTGTGCTGACAATAAATTGGATACTGTTTTTTACTCAAAAAATAATTTTGAAAATAATAAAAATTCTCCCACAAATAAATTTTCTAAATCTTGATTATTTTGATTATATAAGTGGGCACGAATCTTTGCTTCAGAAACAATTTTGCTTTCTGGTATTGATTTATCAACGAGAAAATAAAATCTGACACAAAGGCCATTTCTACATGGCGGCAGAAACAGCTATCCACCAGCATAATTAATGCCGGTGGAAATAATAATTAATGCTGGTGGACGCATGAGATCGTGTGGGCAGTGCCAAGACTGCTGCAACCCACAGAGTCATTCTGTTAACCTACCTCTCCTCCCTGCACAGCTCTGGATGGCTGGAGGGACATGCACGGAGTCGTCCAGAGCTGTGCAGGGAGGAGAGGTAGGTGAACGGGAACACTGGAGGGGCCAAAAGCGGCGTCCTCACGCCTGTGCGCATCACACCGCATCAGCAGGAAGAGGCGGCTTTTGAAATACTTGCTCAGGAGCGAGTTTCAAAAGCAGCGTTTTCGAACAGGTTAGGGTGGGGGGTGAGCATAGCACTGCTGCAATGCAGCAGCACCAGCTGTAGGAACAGTGCCCCAGGGACGGTGTTTTTGCCATCCCTGGGGCGCTGTTTTTCGGCCATTCGGAAACAGCCAAAGAGAATTATAAGCATTCTTTTTTAATCATATAAAACACTTGAATTTGAAATTTATCTGTGGGATTCATATTTGTGGTTTGGTCATTTTCACTATTTCTTTCATCATGAAATATTTTTTGCTTCTGTTGTCTTTTGAAAATTTTAAATTCTAATTTTGGTGCAAGTTCTTTGGCAGTATTTTCAAACTTATTTTCAAACTTATTTCAAAATTATTTTGAGTACTTTTTAAATAAGACAAAAGACAATAATAGAGGTTTGCAACAGTGCATAATTCAGTGTCAGGCTACATCGGACCCAAAGTGATTGGATTGGTATAGTGCAAGCAGTAATTTCTTAAAAATTCAAAAATCTCCAACCTATATTATTAAATTGCATTAATAGTTTTAAGCATGTGGGTTTTTTAATCATGCAATTTTTGATCTAAAACACATTGTTGTTGTTCTTTTGCTTTGCACCCTTCCCCACCTTACCACATCCCATGTTAAAATATGAGGAGGAAAAGACAAGCAAGAGCTAAGAATTTTTTCGACTTCTGGTTTTTAACGGATATGCATGTTTTGAGGTTCATAGAGGTTGATAGGGCAGTTTGAGGAATTATGTCTGTCTGTCCCTAGTGGTGCATTGGGTCAAAGTGGGGAGTTGGAGACAAGAGTGCCTAGGGCCTACAAAAACTTTTATGCAGCCCTGCTTGTTGGAGGCCAGGTAACTGGAGGAGATTTTGTGACCCTGCTGCGGACATTCTGCAGCAACTGGTTGGTTACTACAGGAAACAAGATGCAGGACTGTATGCATCACTGATCTTATATTCAAAGCCCCCTTGTATATGTGGAACTAATCGTATGGCACTTTGGGTCCCACCCTGGATGTTTTATTTAACAAATAAATTTTTATTTTTTATTTAACAAAAACATTGGCTACCAATCTTGATCCTTCTTGATCTGAGGTTGCAAATGCCTTAGCAGACCAGGTGCTCGGGAACAGCAGCAGCAGAAGGCCATTGCTTTTACCTCCTGCATGTGAGCTCCCAAAGGCACCTGGGGGGCCACTGCGAGTAGCAGAGTGCTGGACTAGATGGACTCTGGTCTGATCCAGCAGGCTCTTTCTTATGTTCTAAATATGAAGGTTTATGACAGTATCTTATTCTCTGGAGATTAATGTCTATAAATGAGTTCTTTTACAGTTTTCTTTCAAGACAGAACTCAAGGTTTCTTTATAAGGAGGAGTAAAAGTGAAAAAACGTAGATATTAATTATAAGCACGGAGTTAAATTTATGCTTGGATCCTTAGTGAGGTAGCTGGAAGTCACCATACATATGTGTAGGTGTTTGTGTATGTGTTTTTTTCCTTTTCTTTTCATCTAGTATTATTATTATGGGAGGAGGGTGGACTAGATCGGGATCTTTTCTTTATCTTTCTATGTGCTATTTAGATATGTAAAATAAATACAAATTCTCATTAAAAAGAACTCAAGGTTTCTTTTTACATAAATCCAAGTGCCTTTTTAAAAGTGAAACAAC
Source organism: Sphaerodactylus townsendi (assembly GCF_021028975.2). Taxonomy (NCBI): domain Eukaryota; kingdom Metazoa; phylum Chordata; class Lepidosauria; order Squamata; family Sphaerodactylidae; genus Sphaerodactylus; species Sphaerodactylus townsendi. The sequence goes on along the minus strand of NC_059425.1, from coordinate 50,641,438 downwards.
TATCACAAGATAATAGGTTGATGAAGACTCTTATTAGGCATCTACTTTGCATGTCTATAGCTCCCTTCGTTTGAGACACTGCAGGCACTTTACAAACAATAACATGTTTAGCTTCACAAAGCTTTGGTGAAGTATGCATTCATCCATCGTTTCTGTGCAGGAAAACTGTGGTGCCAAGAATAGTTTTTGTTATTGTTTAAAAAACTATTATTTTGAAGCTCTTCCATTTTCCAGCGTCCAGCTTGGGCATACTGTAAAATTGCCTGTTACACCATCATCAGTCTACATGCAGGCATCTGACCAAGGCTACCATTTCAGAGGGCCCAAGGAATTCCATCTATGAAGAGTGATTTTCCCCTCCCACTTCCTTTCACATCAGCCAGGCCGTCCCACCCCCGCACACACACACACAGACACACACACACCCCTGTTCACTGAGAAGCATTTTAGTTTGTCGTAGGTAGAAAAAATTGCTCTCAGTGGATATTAGTCCTTATGTCTACAGAAACATTAATATTGATCCACGCCACTGTGTCTTCAACTGTTTTTATTGTGTTTTAAACCCATTTCATAACTTTGATTATTTGTATGATTGATTTATGCAATTAAAAATGTCTAGGTACTGGTGCCATAATAGCTTTAACTATTGGCTCACCACCACTGCCTTTGGCCTCATCATCCTTAGTGTATGTTGGATCCCAGTCTTGGTATGTTAGTTTCTCTTCTTTCTAGCCAGTACCCCATAGCCCCAATCAAAATGTAAGGCCCTAGCAGCAGCGTACTGCCTATGGGGACATGGAGTAACCCATGTTCCTGGGTGCATGCCTTTGTGGGGGCACCAGGCACCAAGGACGTAGGTAAGGTGGGTTCTCAGGTTCAACTCCCCCCGCATTCATGTCCGAAGCTCTGCCCTCCCCCCCCCCCGTTTGTGGGTTTTTAAAACATTGTTAGTGTTTTTTTTGGTATTTGGCCTGCAGGGAGCACATTGTTTAGGCTAGCAGCACCAAACTTTCAGGAAATGTTTGGGGGACTCTCCTGATGATACCGCCCAGGTTTGGTGCGGTTTCGTTTAGGGGGTCCAAAGTTATGGACTCCCAAAGGGGGTGCCCCCATCTTCCATTGTTTCCAATGGGAGCTAATAGAAGATGGGGGCTACACATTTGAGGGTCCATAACTTTGGCCCCCATGAACCAAACTTCACCAAACCTGGGAGGTATCATCAGGAGTGTCTCTTACTGATATCTTCCAGGATTTGTGAAGTTTGGTCCAGGGGGTCCAAAGCTATGGACTCCCAAAGGGGGTGTCCCCATCCCCCATTGTTTCCAATGGGAGCTAATAGGAGATGGGGGCTACACCTTTGAGGGTCCATAACTTTGGACCCCCTGAACCAAACTTCACCAAACCTGAGTGGTATCATTAGGAGAGTCTCCTAAAGATACCCAGAAAGTTTGGTGCTTCTAGCTTAACAATTGCACCCCTGACAGCAGGCACGCCCCAAATTTCCCCAGATTCTCCTTTTAAATCCACCCCCTTCGGCATGGATTTAAAGGGAGAATCTGAGGTCCTCAGTTTAGAAGAAGAAGAAGAGTTTGGATTTATATCCCCCCCCCTTTCTCTCCTGTAGGAGACTCAAAGGAGCTTACAATCTCCTTGCCCTTCCCCCCTTACAACAAACACCCTGTGAGGTGGGTGGGGCTGAGAGAACTCCAAAAAGCTGTGACTAGCCCAAGGTCACCCAGCTGGCGTGTGTGGGAGTGTACAGGCTAATCTGAATTCCCCAGATAAGCCTCCACAGCTCAAGTGGCAGAGCAGGGAATCAAACCCGGTTCCTCCAAATTAGAATGCACCTGCTCTTAACCACTACGCCACCCCCAAACAGCATCACTTTCAATGTTGTTTAACTGGGGACCCCAGATTCTCCCTTTAAGGTGGATTTAACAGGAGAATTTGGGCTCTCTAGTTTAAACACAATTGAAAGTGATGCTGTTTGGGGGTGGATTCCAGCATCACAGTGGCTGCCTGGCGGGGGGGGGGGGGGCGCAAAACTCAGATTTTGCACCAGGCTCCATTTTCCCTCTATGCCTCTGCTCAGAGGGGAGGACAGAAAGGACTGCCGGCTGGGAGCCCAGCTGGTGGGGGGCAGGGGAAGGCAGGGCAGGGGAGTCTGCCGTCCGGGCCTCAGAGAGCTGCTTTTATAAGCACTAGGTTGTGGGCGTGGCTTGGGGAGGCGTGGCCATGCCATGGGGCGGGTGGGGGTGTAGCCCCACCCCCGAATCCCCCCATAAAAAGTCTATACCTATGTCCCTGCCAGGCACTGGCTGGGTCCCTGTGCCTGGCCTCTCCAACTGCTCAGCACCCTGGCCAGTGCCCAATGGCTCCCCCTTGCCAGGGCACCACTTGCTGGCACCCAAGGCTGACCCCAGCCACACGGTGGAGAGGCCTCTCCCCTGGCAGGGGATCGTGGCAGCATTGTCTGGTTGCACTAACGGCACCCAACATGCCCGCCTCATGGCCATGAGCCCCCCTTCAAAGGGAGTGCTCTGGGCTCCTGCCCTCCTCGGTCTCCCTACTGACAGGGAGGGCAGGAGCTAGCCTGCCCCTGAAGCACCCACTGAGCCACCCACCAGAGCCGCCACCATAAGTGGTGCATAATGATGTGAAGGGGGGGGCTGACCAGGTGTTACCCCTGGGTGCCATTTTCCTCTGATACACCTCTGGGTCCTAGCAGCAGCTATTTCCATGTTGAAAGCATTAGGGAGATCTATTCACATTTCCCAGGGCTTTGTCTAGTTTTGTCCTTACAAGCAGCCAGCATCCATAGCTGAAAATGACATGACAGCTGGGGCACAATTTGTCCAGGATGCACAGATACTTGAGACTTCTAACAGTTACCTCTGAGTTTTCAACTCAGTTTTCAACTCTGAGTTTTCAACTCTGAGTTTCAGAGTTTTCAACTCTGAGTTTTCAACTCTCTACAGTGTTGCCTTTGTGTATCGCTTTTGAAGTATCAGACAGAAAACTATTGAGAAGAGGAAACTACTAATGCTTTTACCTTAAATAGCACTTATAATTTGGTGCTCTTGTGCAGTCTGTAGTGGACACATGATATTTTGACAAATCAGGCATCAGTTTGTATTTTACTTTTTACTTTTATTTATTTTAACTATTCATGGAAAGTTTTTTCACATCAGAAAATTCAGGAATGACTCACTTAAAGAATGTTTAAATACAGACTCCAGAGCAAAACCATTTTTAAAAAATCAAAATTTGAAACTATGGTAAGTAACAAAAGCTGTGAAAGGGGAATTGGCAAGCAATAAAAAAATCTATCAGATAGTAAGGCAAACATAGAAACCCTTCAGACATAACTTGAAACCAAGGTTGCAGTTAATTTACAATGGCAGCTTTAATGTGTATTTGATTGTTTAGCATGTCAGTGGTTCTAACTGCATGTGCATTTGAAGCCTATCAACAACACAATCTGTCAAGGAAAGCCAGCAGCCTACCAACAACACAATCTGTCAAGGAATGCCAATAGTATTACTGTCTTGCTATGTATTGTGACTTTCCCCACCTCTTTGACTATTCTGAAAACTGAGACAAGGTAATGGAATGTTTTGTATCACCTCTGCCACTCTCTGGTAGTACAAGAGCTGTGAATCTAAATTAATGCTTTAAATGTCATGTTTATCTCTACATGTTTACATTTAGCATTGACCTTCTCATACATCAACACCCTTTATGCTGTACTAAAAGCAACGAGTTTGAAAAGGAACAATGAATAGGCATCTCTTTACAACTAGTTCTAACTTAGATCTATTCTTCGTGTATAATATAGGTTTTTCAAAAAAAGGTTAGTGTCAAAACCATTCATCCTTTTCATTTATTGGGCATTTGGGCTTTATATTTTTGGCCCAGAATATACTCAAAAATCTGCTCAGTGCACTGAGATGACCAAGAAGGCAAATGAAATAATAGAGAAAGGATTAAAAATAGTGTCGAAAATAGTGTCACTTCAAAACTCTTTGATAGGACTATATCATTAATATTTTATCTGTGATCAGCTTGTCTCAGTAATCTATATACATAAAAATCTAACAGTGTGTTTGTCCCTGATGGTCTCCCTCAGAAGCTGCTGGATGGATCGCCCCCAAATTTTCACGTGATGTCCCTCCCTGTTGCGGGCAGGTAATCGAACCTTCAAATCGCCGAAAGTCCATACCTGAGCCAGGTAAAACGTCTTTTTCCTGCCACACCAGGCTATGAAGCTGGCTGCGTTTAACTGTCACCCTTAGAATGTTCATGCAGCCTGTCTGTCTGTGGCCTGAGGGCTTGGTATGAGGACTTAGAATGTTCATGCAGATGGGCAGAGATGAGCAGTGAAAACAGTAAATAGGTAACACTGTTAGGTAATACAACTGGAAGTGAAACACATACACACTTTGCCGTGTGAGACGTCAGATGGGGTTCCCCCCCTTCACACGCAGGTAACTTTCACTCTCTGTGCCTCACCCACTACTACCACACAATACACATCCAGCTCATCCTCACACACCTCACTCTGCCCTCCCTCACATCCAACCACCACTTACCCACTTCCTCACCCATATTCGCCACAGCTCTCTTTTACTAAAAGCGAGCTGGAGTTTGCCTTTTTCTTCTAAGAAAATCCGCAGGGTAAAGGCAAACCAACACTACCGGCTCCGCTTCTTTTGCACATGGCCCTTTAAGAACCCAGGGAGCTGGCCTCGAACTGAGCGCCTCACCACCCTGCCTCTGCTGCCTGACTGGACAGCCTGCTTGCCCCAGTTCTGCCTTACTCAAGTCAGGACTGTGCGTGTCAACCAGCTTCATGGACAGCGGGATTTGCACTCTGGACAGTTCCGCTGTGGAATGGAAAGGGCTACCTTATACTAAAAAAAACAAGACAGCACCATATAACGATGTGCATTGAAAAGGGAAAGAGGGATTTGACCACCCCAAAAGGCTATGCTGCGGATCATTGGACCTGCATGGACATCTGTGTGGGTTGTGGACTGTGATGAGAAGGACAATTGCCACAGCAACGCATGGCCGGGCCCGCTAGTCTAAATATATAAAAAGCTAACAGTGTATTTGTTAGTGATAGCTGGGCCAATTCCTCTAAAAGTTCCCAGCCACTGTAGTAAGCCAGGTGAGAGTGTTTTTAGATGTTCACATACCTGAAATTTCACACCTGGCCCAGGTGAAACGCCTTTTTCCTGGCACTCCATGGTGAAGGACATGCAGCTGCCTGTGTGTAACTGTCACCCTTAGAATGTTCGTGCCCTTAGAATGTTTGCTCAGATGGCCAGATATGAGCAGTGAAAACAGTACATAGACAATAACTCGACTGGAAGTGAAACACATACACATACATACACACGCGGGAGAGGGAAGGGAGGGAGGGAGGGGGAGGCGTGGCATGCAAGGAAAGAGAAGTGAGGGAGGGGAGAGAGTGAGGGGTAGCATGCAAGGGAGGGGAGGGAGGGGGCCCAGCATCTGGATATGAGCCACCCATCCTAGCGGAGGGAGAGGGAAGGGTCAGCGTCTGTTCCTTTCCCATTTCACCACAATAACCCACAGCAACGCTGGGCTGGGTACCGCTAGTAATATCATATAGCCTGATAAGGCACAGAGAAAGACAATAGAATACTACAAGTGGAAACCTGCAAGCACCTGTGGGGAGCACCTGATTTCTCCCTCCCCCATTATTTCTACTTTCCATCCCAAAAGGCCCATAGTCTATCCCTTTTTCTTCTTCCTTCTTTTCTTCTTACCCAATAGTCAAGCTACCTTCATCTTTTTCTGTCTTCAGCTTTCTCCCCACCCCCAGGAGCATCTACCTAGGAAAGCTATGGCACAGTTGTAAGTTATCAGCCTCTTGATCAAACCCACTTGCATGGTAGAGAATGTTTAAGGATTTGTGGGGAGCACATCTCCCCTGCGCTGCATCATCTACATTGGCTTCCGATTGAGTACCTGATCACCTTCAAGGTGCTGGTTTGACCTTAAAGGCAGTCTGTGGCCTGGAACCCTTAGGGACATTAGGGACTGTCTCTCCCCTTATGTCCCCACCCAGCCTCTGCATTTTGCATGCTGCAGAGGATAATTTATTGATGGCTCCCAGATCCTCTGTGATATGATTGGCCTCCACCCGGGCCATGGCTTTCACTGCCTTGGCCCCTGTTTGGTAGAACACTCTACCCCCGGCCATCAGGGCCCTGCAGGACCTTGAGCAGTTCTGCGGGGCCTGCAAAACAGAATTATTCCGCTGGGCTTTTGGGGCAGCCGGTTGCTAATATGCCATCCCCTGTATCACATTGTAGTGGGTTGTGTACCATTGTATGTCCAATTCCCCCCCCACGGGGGGGGGGTGTGTGTTATAGGCTATACACCAAATCACCATCTTGATTTGCTCTGTCTTGTTTTGTTTGACCTGTTTGCTATGTTTGTGTTGCTATGCTTAATTTATTTATGGTTTTAACTATTCAATTGTAAATTATGTTTTTAATGGTATTTTATGTGTAATTGTACACCATCCAGATCCCTTCAGGAGTGGGCAGTATAATAAGTTCAATAGATAAATAAACTCAAAGAGGTTGATGAGATTGGACTTCTCTTTTCAGCAACCATGTTGAATTTCCCTTAGCAGACTTTATCCCTTGATGTGCTTAATAATTCTTTGTTTAACAGTTTATTTTAATTTTCCTGAGACAGATGTTAGGGTAACTGGTCTGTAATTTCTTGGATCCCTTCTGAACCTCTGTTTAAAAAGCTGGTGGAAACGGAAAAGACTAAATGAAGAATTAATCATTTTACTCACTCCATAACAGGAACATGTGGAATTTATTGTTGTGTTCCCTGGGAATAACAGTTAAAAGAAAATATGTTAAGAAGTGAGTCTTGGTCTCTGGCAGAAGTGTACCACCCATGGGGACATGGGGTATCCCATGTCCCCAAGCACATAAGCTGTTTCATCCCATGGGGGCGGGTGGGCACTGGACGGGTCCCTGCACCCAGCCTCTCCCGGGGTGCAACGACCTGGCCAGCACCCAGCCGCTCCCCCCGTGCTGGGACACCACTTGCTGGCTGAAGTGTTCACCCTAGCCGCAGACTGGCTCCCATCCCCCAGGGAGACCGGGGAGGGCAGGAGTCAGCCTACCACTGCGGCACCCACCTGAGCTGTCCATCTGGGCCACTCCCATAAGTGGGGCACAGGGAGCCAGGGGGGGCACGGGGAGCTGGTAATGCCCCCAGGTGCCACTTAGGCCTGGTACACCACCAGTCATCTAAAACATCTAAAAACACTCTCACCTGGCTGACTATAGTGGCTGGGAATTTTCAGAAGAATTGGCCCAGCAGTTACTGAGTTATACTATCATCAACAAAAACACTGTTAGCTTTTTAAATATATAGATTTATTATTAGAACCAACCAAATTGACACAAACATATGTAGAGAAATGGCTCCTCCCCCCTTTTCTGTTTTTTCCTCCCCTCCTCCCATTAGATATCATAGATTTGGAGAACTTAGAAATTCTAGAGAAACATCAGGAAATGCAACCTGACCTAGGGGGAAAAGATATCTCGACCCAGCCTGACCAGGTCAAAGGAGGGTGGGGTCTGGGATCTGATAAATTGCTGGGTGGGAGAGGGGCGAGGTCACTTCGCTCTCTCTTTCTGCTGGGGTGCAGACCTCTGGCCTGGGCTGTGAAGGCAGCAGCCCTTTTTGGACCATGTGCTTATCCAGGGAGCTCAGCCTGCCAGGTAATGAGAATGCTTTGAGAATTGCAACCTTCTAAGTTTTTCAACGACTGCTAGCCAAGGTATGTTAAGAGATAGGGGCAGAAGATTTGCATTTATATCTCCTTTGCTTTGGAAACCCTTGCTCAATCTGGTGCTCTGCTAAAAGATACTTGTGACTTTTATTTCTAATAAATACTTTTAAAACCTTAGATGTGGAGAACAGTTTTCTGTACCATGAATGCCCCACTGTCTTGGCGCTATCTAAGTAGGAGGAGAAAGAGGAAGGCTGAGCAGCTTTTCCTCCAGGATCTCCAATCTACCCTGTGGAACCCAGGAGAGGGGAACCAGGGGGAAACTGAGGCAGAGGCCTCACAGTTGGAAAGGAAGTTGGGGAACCCTGACCTTCCCCAGCGAGCAATTCCTCTCGGTCAGCTGGTGGCAGTGGCAGCGGGTTACCCAGAGAGAAAGCAAGCCCTCTCCAGGAAAAGTTGGCAACCCCTGGGAGAGTGCAGAGAGTGGAATAGGGCCCGCCAGGCAAAGCAAGCCTGTTCCACCACAACATATAAAACAGCTTCACATGTAACTCATTATTCTTTATAGGCTCACCATCAATAGGGTATGACAGAAGTGGGGGGGGGCTCCTGAACTCACTGTTCAATGAATTCCCTAAGAGTATCTAGTGAAGTGTTAGTTATCTGATCTTTAACATTTCACTCAGATATCATGAGAAACTGAGATTAAACAGAGGTTTGTCAGCACTGTGCATGAACACAGTCTGTTGCTGTGTTGTTCACATGCTTCCATTGATTTTCCCACCTCCCTACCTGAAAACTTACCAGTATGATCACACTCCAATTTGGGGTGACATTCAAATGCTTGGGCTTAGGAGAACTGGACTGTGTTTATTTCCCATCTAAGTTTAATTGCTGTTTGCAGTCACAGTCTGTGTATCATTGATGCTTCTGAGAAGGGTTCTTAAAGTGGTTCTTTCAAGACCGTTTTAGCTCTCTGAAAGTATTTCTGAAAATGGGCTGGGATAGATGACCCTCCAGAAAAAAAAGTATAGTGGTATTAATGATAGTCCAGGGTATTTTGCCCCCAATGCTAAATAAATCCAAAACCAACCCCACCCCATCCTTCTGACAAAAAAAACCACAAAATAATGCCTTAAACAATTGAAAATTTGGTGCTCTGTAAAGGCACCCCATATCTGCTAATGGACGCCTTCCGGTAGGGTGAGCTCTAGTCAGGATTGAGTTCCTTGATGTGAAGTGGTGTTAATTTAAACTAAGAATGAATGTTTGTTGCCCAAGCCATGTATCTGAATGTCCTTTCGATAACACTCTTCCAAAGGTTTCACAAGGGTACACAAATGGCAGTCACATCCCTATAGGTTTTACCACATATCCCAGCAGAGTGACATTTTTAGCATGCTTTTCCAAGTTGTTACATTAACAAATTTGCACTGATTTCCTTCTCCTGTCATCTAAAGACCACCTTGTAGTAAGACAGTGAACTTTTACAGCATTCCAGAGCTGATGTACTGTCTAATGTCACAAGTGTCTGCTCACATTACCTCACAAAGGCTTGAGAAGATTCTACATTGTGCTTTCCATTTGAGTTTGATTTGACAGAATCAGTCCCCACGCTAGCTCATGGCACTTATCAGTTAGTCAGCCATCCTAGGGGAAGAGAATTTAGAGTGCACCATATTCTGTTTTCAAATCAAGCCTTGTCCCCTTAGGAATCTGACTGCTGCATTATTAAACAAGGTGCCATCAGCCATACCACCATGCATAAACATTCAGTCAGATAAAAGACTACATCATTATGTTAACTCTTTTTTTTTTATCAAGTTCATTCATCTTTTAGTGATCTGAAATGGAACTCTTGGGGACAAAGGAGAACTTGCCCCTTCCAAATCTGTATACATGAGCTCCTTGGAAAAAGAACTGATGTTTTTAAAAAGCAATGAAATAAATGGAAGTCTAAATAACAGGAGAAAGCGTGTGTCAAATTTGGAGGTATTTGTCTTTATTGTCGAAAAAGTGACAAATGTTTGTTCCATTTGGAACGCTGCGAGCGAACAGTATGATACTTTGAACAGACACCAATTAAAACCAAAATAAAAAGTACAACCACATATTTGCATACTCAAAATGATGGTAAAAAAATCAAATTCATCAGTGATACAATTATGTAATTCTAAAGAAATACTTAGCAATCTAATGTTGAAAACTTTATATGACAGTTTTGACGTTATGTCCAGCAATGAGTAAGTGTTCCCACTTCTGTTTTTATATATATTTTTATTATTTATTGGTTCCAGTTCCCAGCCTTTTGCTACTGGTTTTGTAGATTTGTTTGTACTGAATACATATTTCATAACAAATTTCTACATGTATACTGCTGATTTATTGATGCACAGATAATGTTGAGAATCTGCACAAGTTACAGCAAAAATTTACTATGAGGTACCAAAAATAGCACAAAAACAAGAATTATGGCTCAGTTCTCACAAGAGATTAAAAAAGGCTCAAAATTAGAATAGTTTAGGTCAAAACAACAAAGATAAGAAATTAAAAATCATATGTAGTTACAAGCTAAAACTGGGAATGCTCTGGCCTCACATGTTTACAGATTCTTAAATGATTTTGGTAATGTGTTCATGGGTTATTCCATTGCCCTGAACCCACCACACTAGATCCACCTGATTGGATGTACCAGGAAGTGAGAAAAACAAGGAGGAAGAACACTAGCATGAAGACCAATCCTGATCTCACTGTAAATTGCGGCATTGTGCGTAACGCAGGAATACGCAATCAAAGCACCTTCAATAGATGGCCATCCAACCTTTGTTTAAAAATCTCCAAAGGAGAAGACTCCACCACACTCAGATGCAGTATATTCCATTGTCAAACAGCCCTTACCATCAGGAAGTTCTTCCTAATGTTTAGGCGGAATCTCTTTTCCTGTACTTTGAATCTATTACTCCTCCCAGTCTCTGGAGCTGCAGAAAACAAGCTTGCTCCCTCTTCAACATGACACCACTTCAATATTTAAACATGGCTGTCATGTCACACCTTAACCTTCTCTTCTCAGACTAAACATACCTAGCTCCCTCAGCCACTCCTCATAAGACATGGAATCTAGAACTTTTACCATTTTGGTCATCCTCCTCTGGACCTGTTCCAACTCATCAATGTCCTTCTTGAATTATGGTACCCAGAACTGAATACAGGATTCCATGTGAGCAATGCAGAATAGAGTGGTACTTTTATGTCTAGACACTATATTCCTGTTGATACACTCCAGAATCACATTGGCTTTCTTGGCTTCCGCATCACACTGCTGACTCATGTTCAGTTTGCGAACAACTAACTACTAAGACTTCCAGATCCCTTTTATGTTCTGTTGTCAAGCCAGGTGTCACCAATCCTATATTTGTGTATTTCATTTTTTCTGCCTATGTGTAGTATCTTACATTTATCTTTGTTGAAATTCATTTTGTTAGTTTTGGTGCAGCTCTTTGTCCAGGTCAGTTTGAATTCTGATCCTGTCATCTGAGGTATTAGCTATCCCTCCTAATTTGGGGTCATCTGCAAATTTATTAGCATGCCCTCTATTCCATTATCCAAGTCATTGATAAAAATATTGAACATCACTGGCCCAGGACAGAACCCTAAGGCACCCCACTAGTCACTTCTCTCCAGGATGAAGATCAGCCATTGGTGAGCACCCTTTGGGTCAGTCAACCAACTACAAATCCATCTAACAATAGTCTTGTCTAGCCACATTTTACTAGTTTTATTGCAAGAATATCATTGGGCACCTTGTCAAAGGCTTTACTAAAATCAAAGTTTGCTACATTATTCCCTTTGTCTACCAAACTTGTCACTCTATCAGAAAAAGAGGTAAGATTAGTCTGGCATGACTTGTTTTGGAGAAACCCATGTTGACTTTTAGTGATCACAGTGTTCTCTTCTATGTGCTTACAGACTTTCTGTTTAATGATCAGATCCAGAATCTTTCCTGGAACTGATATTAGGCTGACTGGGCAGTAATTGTTTGGGTCCTTTTTTCCCCCCTCTTTGAAGATGGGGAAAAATTAGCCCTCCTCCAGTCTGCTGGGACATCTCCTGTTCTCCAGGAATTCTCAAAGATTATTACAAGTGATTCTGAGATTACTTCTGTGAGTTCTTTTAATACTCTGGGATGTAATTAATCAGGCTGAGGTAGTAGGTCTCCATCTACTACCTCAGTAAAACTCCGTTAAGTCACCACTCAGCTCTTCAACAATGACAGCACAGTTTTATCTAGTGTTTTTTTTAAAAAAACCTTAATTTAGAGCTGATTTGCATATCCATATAACTCACTTCAGCATCTCAGTGAAAGTAGTTGGTCACAGCTGATTATTTTTGAAGAGACAGTGAAATTCTAATTCAGTGATTGCCTCAGAGATTATCTATTGATTTGATTGATGTAAAATATTAATATTTTGCTTTTTCACAAAGCTGAAGGTGAACTGCAAACAACCTTAAAAAGTTTTCATTTAAAGCAAAAATAAAACATGAACAGAGGCATTATGCCATTGTTTAAAAAAACCCCACACATTTCATCATCACAATAAAAGCATTTTAAAACAAAAAAATTCTGACACAGCAAAATCAGAAGCAAGGCTATGATACAGCAACAACATTTTTTTAAAAAAGCACCAAGTTCAAAGAAACCAGTAATCAAGATGAATAACAGCTGGATCCAACAATCATGAATCAGCAAAAAAAAAACCTTGAAGAAAAGCACTGTCTCCCTAAACAACAGCTGTGAGAGTACTGCATGCTGGTCTTCAAGGAAAGTATTTACCAGGATTGGGTGGCTATGGAGACAGTTCCAGAAAAAAACAGAAGACACTTAGTGGAAAAGGACAATGAGCAGGGGCTGCTGTGAGGAACACATGAGGCTCATGAAGATCACTAATGTGTACATCGTAATAGAAGAATGTAGGAACTCACTCTTGACCCCAAGACCCCAATACATCTGTCATTATCCTTCCTTTCCACAAGGGAAAGTGACATGGATAGATGTATAATCAAGTTCAGCATATGGGGCAATGGTCACATGGGTGATCTGAGCATCATCTTTGAAGGGGAACAGATGTGAGCATCATGCACAGTCATTCTCACAGATCATATATGACTACAATGGCATCCCATGCTGTTCCCTGCCTGTAAACAGTTCACACTGCAGGCACTAGCAGCTGTGTGCAGTGTAGTATAGTGTATCTGATACGATTCATGCCCTGAGCCCTCGGTAATGGAGGTCCTGTTTTTTCAAAGTTATATCTTCCTCCATTTCTGATTTAGTGACTCTCATTTAGTGACAAATAGAGAATTTGGGAAATAAACAGTTCTGGTGCATACATCTTTTGATCTGCTATTCCAAATGCCAGGAAAGTTCAAGCAAAACCAAAGTGGGATGGGGGCAGTGGTGGGATTCAAATAATTTAACAACTGGTTCCGGTGGTGGGATTCAAATAATTTAACAACTGGTTGTTTACAAGCACCATTTTAACAACCGGTTCTGCTGAAGTGGTGCGAATCCCACCTGCTGAATCACACCACTGGGCGGGGACACACACACACACACACACACACACACACACACACACACACACACACACACACACACACAAAACAGTAAAGTTACTATCACATTATTTCAAATCAACCCTGGTCATTTTCACCCTCATACTCAGATGCAGCTTTTGTTTAAATCATATGTACCAGCATATGGTAATGTATTCCGAGAAGAGGAAAGAAAGCTCATCTGAAACTCCATGTTGGTAAATGTACAAAAATGAAATAAATTCCACTTCTAATTTCCAAACATATGTTCTTCAATTAATATTAAATAGTAGACCTATATCACCATCATAACTTATTTACTTGGCAGGGGGCTTTAAAAAAAAGGACCAGAAGTTGCTTTGGAGTGTGAAACTCCAATATAATTGAGTTTAGAGTGGTAAAACCACTAAAGAGGCCATGGCCCCAGAGAGTTCCCTGAAACCCACCTGTCAAGTAATGTTACATCACAGCTCAAACAAGCCATGCCTTCCTGTTCCTGCAAAAGCCTTTTGTGGGGCGGGGTGGGGGAGGTTGTTGGGAAAAAATTGAAATTGCTCCTAAGAAGGAGAAAAAAAAGAATTTGACAATAGCTGCATGGTGTCATCAGAAATAATGATCTGAAACTCAGACTCTATGGGATGCCAGGGTGAACTCTAATTCTATAAGGTGTCTTTTTTAGCATTGTGGTGCCATTAAGCAGGAAAATAATGGAGTGGACATGAAGCAAAGCAGAATGTATGAATGAATGAATGTATGAATGAGTGGGTCAAACATGATACCTTATGCTGGGAGTGGGGGTAGTACATAGAGTGAATTGCTTCTAAAGGGTACCACACACTAATGCAGATTCGAGTTGTTTAGAAAAAGAAAGGCATGTCCTGTAGTGAAACTAAAATTTATTTTACAGCTTTGACAACATGAAATGCATTGTTTATACTTACTAAGTACTTAAAATTGTATGATTTGGCATGCTTATGGGATTTTCAACTATAAATCCCCCAGTTTTGTTAACACTTAGAAAGAGCTGCACATTGCTTTACTTTTTGTTACTTTAACAAACAACTCTTAGTTTTTGCTAGCTGAGAGATATGAAAAAGTAAAGTTGATAGTGGAAAATAACTTTTTTAGTAAACAAAAGAAAAAATCATATTAGGAACAAAATGGTCCCATATATGCCCTTTCTGCACAAATTGCTAAAACTCACACCCCCAAATGATTCCTGACTGCCGTTACATGATTTCCCCTTTTTAAAAAGTTCTGTGTTGAATTGATGTTTCAATACTTCATAGTGTTGTCCTGCATTCTATAGTCATTATACTCAATGCTTCAAAAATTGCCCCCCCCCAAATAAAAGAACAGAGAAAGGCTGCAAATAACCAGGGAAAGAAGAACTGAGTGAGATCAGAAAATGGCGCTGAAGAGGAAGTTCAGGGAAGCAGAGAAATGTGTGAAATGTAGTACAGTGGAAACTCGGTTTTCGTTGCCTTCGCTTTTCGTTCATTTCGGGTTTTGTCGATTGCCTGGGCGAAAAAGTTGACTCAGTTTTCATTGATCGCCTTGTTTTTTGTCAATTTCCGATGCCTGCTGTCATTCAAAACCACGTCAATAGAGGGCGACCCAGGACTGCAAGATAGGAGGCCCTATGGTGCCTCGGTTTTCGTCAGTTTCAGTTTTCACTGGCTCCTGCCGAATGGATTACCAATGAAAACCAAGGTTCCACTGTAAATAAATCACACAGCAACTGAAGACATTTTCAAAACATTTCAACCAGAAAATCACTTTAAAAGGGGATTCATTTAGGCTGGAATTTTGAGGCTGGAAATAAAATATTTGGGGGTAAAAATAATTCAGAACTCTGTATTGTCGAAGGCTTTCATGGCCGGAATCACTGGAATCACTGCTGTGTGGTTTCTGGGCTGTATGGCCGTGTTCTAGCAGCATTCTCCTGACAGTTCGCCTGGATCTGTGGCTGGCATCTTCAGAGGATGCAGGCGAAATGTCAGGAGAGAATCCTGCTAGAACATGGCCATGCAGCCCGGAAACCACACAGCACCCCAATGCAGAACTCCATGGAGGAAACGTTTTATTTTCTGCTTCAAAACATTTTAAGGGTTTAAGCAGAAAGGGCCATAGTCATAACAGGACTACCTGCATATTTGGATATCAACGTAAACTTTGTAACAAAGAAAATATTGAATTCTTTAGTAATAAATTATCGAGCACATTAATGCACAGATATAGGATGGGTGACACCTGGCTTGAGAACACTACATGCGAAAGGGATATGGGAGTCTTAGTAGACCACAAACTGAACATGAGTCAACAGTGTGATGCGGCTGCCAAGAAAGCCAAAACAATTCTGGGTTGTAGTAGTGGTAGCAGTAGTAGTAGAAGGAGGAAGAGGAGGATATTGACAAGTTGGAACGGGTCCAGAGGAGGGCAACCAAAATGGTAAAAGGACTGGAATCCATGCCCTATGAGGAGAGACATAGGGAGCTGGGTATGTTTAGTTTGGTGAACTAATAGTTGCTATTAGAGGGGAAAACAAAACTACATAGCATTTCATTTAAGACAGCTGAAATAAAAAGGTCAGGTGCTAAAAAACAATGGAGAGGTGACATTTATTGACACATTTATTGAGAGGGTCAACCAATTATAAAATAGTATCAGAAACTGAATCCTTTAAGACTGGAGAATGAAACTGGGAACTTCGGGGCCCGAGGGAAGGCTTAACCTGGGCTGGGGTATACTCAGGTTTCTTCAGGTACAAAAGGAAATAGGAGGCACAACAATAGTCCCTGTGGTTGGGTGGCAGTGTGGTTGGTTGGTTGGTCAGTCTCTGGACTGACCAAACCTGTTATAACAATCAGGAGTCCAGCCTATTGCCTGATCAACAGAGTTATCACATTTCTGGCTCCAAATGTTTCTCCAGACCATCCATAACCAGGTACTGTGATTGGCTGAAAGGGAAGATTTTGTTCTCACTTGACTATTGTAAACTTATGGGAGGTGGGGAAAAAAAGGGCATTGAACACCAGGGCTGTTCATCTGGGAAACTTTGTGCAAACTGCGAGATTGTGTTAGGAATGAGAGGGGCAACACCAAATGAGATTGTTTTCTAAAGTTGGAGCAGATAAGCACGGAGTCACCTGCTTAGCAGACTGAATGAAGCTTCTCAAATTTGACTTATTTCAAAGATCCTTCCCTGGGGCCAGATTGTTTAGAAAATTGTTCTTGCTGGTACATATCTGTTACATCCCTATTATTATCCCATGCAAATGAATCTTCTGTGTTTTTTTTAAAGAACATGTACTTTGATTTACTGTGGTAATTAATGGTGGCAAGATGACAGGAAGAGAATACAGCATTTGACAGGGTTTCATCAGTCCTGTGTGTTGAAAACTGCAAACCTGCTTACCTGTAGGAGCTTTCTTGCAGGCAGAGCTGTCCTGCTGTAACTTACTTTGGAATGATGATTGCTGTGAGTCAATTGTCAGTTGCTTTGAAACTCTGGTGTGACCCTGGAATTCAGGCTTATTGAAAGAAGTTAACTCTGAACAAGACAACTGCTGCGAGATGAATGCACAAAAACTTCAACCCACTCAGGAACTCATTTGAGCTCCTTGCCTCCTCCTACAGTTTAGGATTTCAATTAGTATTGTTGCTTTCCTGGTATATTTTTGGAGAGTCAAGAGAGTCTCATTGCAAACTACCTGCAGCCTCCAATTATGTTCATCTCCAGATGCGGTCCCAGGAGTGGTTTTGCAACAATCATATATAGATAGTTCAGGGTGGGAAGTGCTACAGCTTCCTAAAGATAACCTTTTCACAAAAAAATCACACCAACATTGCAGTGCTATTATAGAGATGATAAAAATATTGGCATATAGACTTTACAAGCAGTGAATGACATCTCATGCATCAAAATGATCCAGTATCATGCCTTGAGCACACAAAAATGAAACAACTTTGCACTGAATAAAAAGTAATAGGATGGTTGCTTTTGCTTCAAAAAGCATATGTCTGTTTATTCTGGCTTTTTATCTCCTATTCACTCCCACCCCATTTAAAGAATGGTTACAACTTTAGCGATTGTGGGTAGATATATTATTCCTATTTAATACTCAGAGCCTAAAACAGAAGTAATGCAATACTCTTTCATTGCCAAAGGATAATTTCTTAGAACTCAGAATCCCTTACTGCTTAAAAGCTGTTAAATTAAATCTATTCCCCATGAGTCTTTGTTGTGTGTATTTTAATGGAAAATGCTGAAAATATGAAGTGGTTGACTCTTTATCATGTGTGGTGGTAGTATAGAAAAGTGAAAAAAATCTGGAAAGATATACATGCAGAAATACAAAAAAATGTTTAAAACTAAATTTGTTATGGACAAATTTGACGGCATATTAGCAAAGAACATCTCAAGAATGTAAGGAGAACTGTTCAGTTATCTGCCAACAGTGGCTTCAGTCGTATTCGCAATAACATGGAAGGTAGAAGAATGCCCTTGCCTTGAGAACTGGGAAAATAATAAGGGAATATGCAACAGTGGCAAAGCTAAGAAACTCTGTGAATAATAGACTTCATCAAGAATGCCAATATAAATGGAAAATGTAGTATTCATATTATTTTCAAAAATAAGATTAACAATGAAAAGTGAGAATATGGTTGAAGTGATGTTTTTATAAACTATTAATAATTGCTTAGTTTTTAGTATTGTGCAAACTGCATTGGAAAAGGGTTTGTAAAAAGAGGGAAATTAAATGAGTACCGGTAACTATAATGTAAGGAGGTGATAATTTGATAGTAAAAGACACAATTTGTAACAAAAATTCTTGGAAATTAATGATAGCAATTTTTATTATTGTACTCTGATTATTAGAATTCACTTATTTTTTAAATTGGTAAAACTTGTTGATTATGTTATGATTTTATAAAATACTAGCAGACCCAGCCACGCTTCGCTGTGGCTTACTGTGTGGAACCACGCACGGAAGGGAGGAGGAAGGGGAAAGGCGTACCTGCTTGTTCCCACGGCGTGGCTTGGAACGCTCCTCCTTCCTGTCCCTGTGTGTTGCGGGCGCTTCCAGCAGCAGGTGGGTTCCCGTGGCATGAGCGCGCATGCCGCAGTGATTGTGGGCAAGCCACTCCCCCTACCCCGGTCCGGTGGCCCCTCATTGGTCCGGTATGGATTTGGGGAAACGTGCATTTTACCGGGCTCCGGTGTGACCTGCGAGCCCGGTGAAGGTCACAAAACCTGCCTGCAATGGGAAGCCACGTCATGTCAAATTTGGGAGCAATCGGTCCAGCCGTTTCGGCGTTAGAGCGTGAAGAACAAACCCATGGTTACATTTTTATATATATATATATATAACTTTGCTGGCTCTCTTAGTGCCCAGAATTTACATAACTTTGCTGGCTCTCTTAGTGCCCAGAATTGTATTCAAGATAAGAGTCATCTTCTTTTCCACAGTTCTTCTTTTCTCCCCCTCCTCTCACATTATTATTGAAAAGTTTTTTAAAAAACAACAACCCTGAAATAAATAACGATTTTTAAAATATATAAAAAATACTGTTTGGGGAACATTTACATGATTCTAACTTAAAGAAAAAAGATTTGCTGCAGAATATTATGCATACTTACTCAGAAGTAAGCTCTATTGATCTAGACAAGCCTAGAGGCATAGTTCAGTATAGGAAAATGGTCCTTTTGTTCTAGTATATTTACTTCACTGGGAGGATAGATATTCAGCAGTATCCAGGAAGAGAAATCAGTTAAGCCATGCTATACTGATGTGTGCCATTAATTTCACAGGACAGCAAAAGTGTTTCAGATGGGCAATAGAATTTTCCTGTTTACTAGAAGGGGAGGTTGGCAGGAAGAGAGCTTTGGATGGTTGTATGTCTTTCCATACCATATCCTGGAACAAGGACCCAGTCTATACATTTAAAGTTCTTGATCTGGGAGCTATGGTGCTATGTCATCCCCCCCCCTCCCCCAGTCCACTTTTTGATTTGGCACTAGTGATGCAAAAGAAAAACGTCATTGGAGACCAAGTTGCATTGCAACTCTTTATAATGACCACATGAGCCTTCTCAACGGAAGGTTTGTCACAGACAAAGTGGGGAACTGGTCTGGGGTATGAAGAACGGAAGAGCATTTCAGTGGTAGCACACTTGTGTAATGACTAAACCAGCCAGCATGTTGTAGAGTAGGTGGACCACTGGCGTAATGCCCATTGGGCAAGGTGGGCAGCTGCCCAGGGCATCAACTTGTGGGGGGCATCAAAATGCTGGGTTCGTTTTTGGGTATTTTAGTGGTTTTCCATTTTTGGCCTGCGGGGGGCGCAGTTTTTAGACATATCAGCACCAAAATTTCAGTGTATCATCAGGAGACTGTCCTTATGCTACCCCCCAAGTTTGGTGAGGTTTGGTTCAAGGATTCCAAAGTTATGGACTCCCAAAGGGGGTGCCCCATCCCCCATTGTTTCCAATGGGAGCTAATAGGAGATGGGGGCTACAGTTTTGAGGGTCCATAACTTTGGCCCCCCTGAACTAAACTGCACCAAACCTGGGGGGTATCATTAGGGCAGTCTCCTGATGAGACCCTGACAGTTTTGAGACTATGCCTTCAGAAATGTGCCCCCCCCAGCCTGTAACTCCCATTGACATCAATGCAGAAAACTCAATGCAGAACAAAGATTCTTGGGCAAATTTCAGGATGTTCTTGCAGGGAAGGCATTCTTGGATGTATCAGCACCAAAATTTCAGGGTATCATCTGGAGACTGTCATGATGGCACCCCCAAGGTTTGGTGAAGTTTGGTTCAGGGGGTCCAAAGTTATGGACCTTCAAAAGGGTAGCCCCCGTCTCCTTAGCAAAGAATGTGGGATGGAGTACCCCATTTGAGGGTCCATGGGTCCCATCAGGACAGTTTCCAGATGATACCCTGACATTTTGGTGCTGATACATCCAAAAATGCGCCCCCTTCAGGAACATCCTAGAAATTTGCCCAAGAATCTTTGTTCTGCATTGAGTTTTCTGTATTGCTGTCAATGGGGGTTGCAGGCTGGGGAGGGGGGGGCACATTTCTGAAGGCACAGTCTCAAAACTTTCAGGGTCTCATCAGGAGACTGCCCTGATGATACCCCCCAGGTTTGGTGCAGTTTGGTTCAGGGGGGCCAAAGTTATGGACCCTCAAAACTGTAGCCCCCATCTATTAGCTCCCATTGGAAACAATGGGGGATGGGGCACCCCCTTTGGGAGTCCATAACTTTGGAATCCTTGAACCAAACCTCACCAAACATGGGGAGTAGCATAAGGACAGTCTCCTGATGATACACTGAAATTTTGGTGCCGATATGTCTAAAAGTGCACCCCCTGCAGGCATCAATGTCCTGGTGCAAAAAAAATTGGTCGTGATTGAGTGGCCGCCCATGGGGGGGGGGGGCATCCAACTCAGGTTTTGCCTAGGGCTACAGTTTGCCCAGGGCTGCCTCGTTACGCCCCTGAGGTGGGCATTCATATGGACAGTGTTTCCCCACCTGCAACATACAAACCACCAGTGAGGACTACAGCAGCAGCTACCAGTAGGAAGCCAGCTGTGCACCTGTGGAGTTGCCACTGCTGTATTCTAAGACTTGTTCACTTTTAGAAAAGAGCAGCTCACACAACAGGTACAGAAATATCCAGCTTGGAGATACAGCAAGAGACAAAACTGCATCTATTGACCTAATATTTGCCATATAGCACAGAGACGGGACCCTGAAAGAAAAGAAAGATAAGCAAGCCCATTTTTAGGTGCAGCTTGAAGAATTTACTCCATGGCAGTAATAATGATGGGCAATTGGCATGCCTGTCAAGTTGTATTTTCATTCTCACAATTAGCAGCTAAGGACTCTTTTCCTGCCTTGCTATTCCCTCAGTTGTCTAAGGCACACATGGAGTAGTGGGGTCCTGGGGCTGGAAGCCTGCATCTGGCCCATGGTCTTACAGCACAAGAAAGGGTGCTCTCTCTGTCTGTCTGTCTGTCTGTCTGTCTGTCTGTCTGTCTGTCTGTCAAAGAAAGAAAGAAAGAAAGAAAGAAAGAAAGAAAGAAAGAAAGAAAGAAAGAAAGAAAGAAAGAAAGAAAGAAAGAAAGAAAGAAAGAAAGAAAGAAAGAAAGAAAGATGATAGATAGATAGATAGATAGATAGATAGATAGATAGATAGATAGATAGATAGATAGATAGATAGATAGATAGATAGATAGATAGATAGATAGATAGATAGATAGATAGATAGATAGATAGATAGATAGATAGATAGATAGATAGATAGATAGATAGATCCTGCCTCCTTCATTCTCACCTATTTATTTCTTTTTCGACAATACCATACAATGAGACTGGAAAGCGATGTGTGTTGTCACTCTTACACTCTATTTGTCTATAATCACTCAAAGACTTAGACTGCTTCCTAGCGAAAGTCCTTGAAACAGTTATAAACAAGTCTAATTTATGATACAGAATTGCATTTATGATATATAATTGCATACAATAAATTGTAACTCCATAGGCAAATGCTTAAAGCACATACTCTAGTAATCAGGGGGGAAATCACCTGAGCACAAATATAAACTTGCAGTCAGACATTAAGCAAAGAACAGACTATCAGGTTAAAAAAAGTATTTCCCAAGCCACCTTTCTTGATAATTTTTACCACTAGATGGTGCACGTACTCTCAGAATTACAGACTTGCTTTATTCAAGGCTTCTATAGGTTCTGCCCTTCTGTCCTTTTTGATACACTTTAGTGTGATGATGTTAAATGTGGTGCTTACATTTACATTTGGGGGGATTAAAGGTACAGTTGTACATGTTCAGGATTTCAGGGGCTCAAAAAGATATCTTAGCCAAGAAAGAGGGGATTTTATAAGCAAGGCCCAAGCCAGGCACTGATTTTAGTAAGGCCTTTGACAAGGTACCCCACAATATTCTTGCAAGTGAGCTGGAAAGATGTAGACTAGACAATGCAACTGTTAGATGGATTTGTAATTGGTTGACTGGCCAAACACAAAGAGTGCTCATCAATGGCTCATTTTCATCCTGGAGGGAAGGGAGCAGTAGAGTGCCACAGGGTTCTGTCCTGGGCCCAGTGCTATTCAATATTTTTATCAATGACTTGGATAATGAAATAGAGGGCATGTTAATCAGATTTGCAGATGATACTAAATTAGGAGGGGTAGCTAATACCCCGGAGGACAGGGGCAGGATTCAAAATGATCTGGACAGATTCGGGGGCTGGGCCAAAACTAACAAAATGAGTTTCAACAGAGATAAACGTAAGATTCTACACTTAGGCAGAAAAAAATGAAATGCATAGATATAGGATGGGTGACACCTGGCTTGACAACACTACATGTGAAAGGGATCTGGGAGTCCTAGTAGACCACAAATTGAACATGTGTCAACAGTGTGATATGGCAGCCAAGAAAGCCAATGGAATTCTGGGATACATCAATAAGAGCATAGTGTCTAGATCAAGCGAAGTAATTGTACCACTCTACTCTGCAAAGTTCTGTGTACAGTTCTGGGCACTGCAGTTTAAGAAGAATATTGACAAGCTGGAACGTGTCCAGACACTGGCATAATGCCCATTGGGCAAGTTGGGCAGCTGCCCAGGGCATCAACTTGTGGGGGGCATCAAAATGCTGGGTTCGTTTTTGGGTATTTTTAGTGGTTTTCCATTTTTGGCCTGCAGGGGGTGCAGTTTTTAGACATATCAGCATCACAATTTCAGTGTATCATCAGGAGACTGTCCTTATGCTACCCCCCAAGTTTGGTGAGGTTTGGTTCAGGGAGTCCAAAGTTATGGACTCCCAAAGGGGGTACCCCTATCCCCCATTGTTTCCAATGGGAGCTGGATAGAAATGGGGTTGTTGTTGCTTATAAGGGTCCATAACCTTTTGACCTCTCTGACAGAATTGCAACAAATCCTGGGGGGTATCATCAGGCAGTCTCCTGATGAGACCCTGAAAGCTTATTGAGACTGCTCACTTCAGAAATGTGCCCCCTTCAGCCTGGGAACCCCCATTGACATCAATGCAGAAAACTCAATGCAGAACAAAAGATTCTTGGGCAAATATCGGGATGTTCTTGCAGGGAGTGCAATCTTGGACGTATCAGCACCAAAATGTCAGGGTATCATCTGGAGACTGTCATGATGGCACCCCCAAGGTTTGGTGCAGTTTGGTTCAGGGGGTCCAAAGTTATGGGCCCTCAAAAGGGTAGCCCCCATCTCCTTAGCAAAGAATGGGGGATGAGGCACCCCCTTTGAGGGTCCATAACTTTGGACCTCCTAAACCAAACTGCACCAAACTTGTGGGGGGGGGGGGGTCCCTTCAGGACAGTTTCCAGATGATACCTGACATTTTGGTGCTGATACATTCAAAAATGCGCCCCCTTCAGGAACATCCCAGAAATTTGCCCAAGAATCTTTGTTCTGCATTGAGTTTTCTGTATTGCTGTCAATGGAGGTTGCAGGCTGGGGGGGGGGCACATTTCTAAAGGCACAGTCTCAAAGCTTTTGGGGTATCATCAGGAGACTGCCCTGATGATGCCCCCCAGGTTTGGTGCAGTTTGGTTCAGGGGGGCCAAAGTTATGGACCCTCAAAACTGTAGCCCCCCTCTCCTATTAGCTCCCATTGCAAGCCTTTATTGGCATAGACAACAGTACAACGATAATAAAAACAGATTAAAAAGCATATACAATACAGGAAATAAATGTTAGGTCAAAGGAAATCTACTGGCGTATAGTAATTTCCAGGAGAAAGTCTGCCACTATCATACAGAGAGAAGAATCAGGATTGTCCAACAAGTAGTGTAATCTAATTAAACCGGAAAGATCTGGTAAATGTAAAGGAGTAAGATTCACATACTTGGATCTGATTTCCTTGAATCTGAGACAGTGTAGTAATTGGTGGGCCAGAGATTCAACTGAGCCATCATTACATGGGCACAATCTTTTAGCCTTTTCTTGCTTATTAAATCTGCCATGTAACAAGGCAGAAGGCATAACATTAAACCTTTGAGCAGGGTTTATTAAGCAATACAGGAAGTGTGCCAAGTGGCCCCGTTCAAATGAGAGAGAAAAATACAGGGGGGAGCATGTTTTCTTGGCTGCTGTGATTAGGGTAGAGAACTCTCTATCCAACAGTTGATCTTTTAATTTTCTATAAGCTTCTGACAGGACCAAGGGCAAAGTGAATCCACTGACAGTCCAATAGAGGCCATTTTTTCTTCAATTATGGAAAACCAGGGGTTGGAATGGGTTTCAGAGAGCAGACGGTGGACCAGGGAATTACAGTCCGAGAGAAAATGAATTTGCAGCCAGAATCTAAAAGCCCTCAGCCAAGCGGCTGATTCCAAGGAGTTTTGACCTAACTCCAGACAAAAGGCTGCATGGGGCACGCAATTTGGGGATTAGCTCCCATTGGAAACAATGGGGGATGGGGCACCCCCTTTGGGAGTCCATAACTTTGGGGGGTAGCATAAGGACCGTCTCCTGATGATACACTGAAATTTTGGTGCTGATATGTCTAAAAATGCACCCCCTGCATGCACCAATGTCCTGGTGCAAAATAATTTGGTTGTGGTGGAGTGGCCGCCGGGGGGGGGGGGGGGCATCCAACTCAGGTTTTGCCCAGGGCTACAGTTTGCCTCATTACGCCCCAAAATGGTAAATGGTCTGGAATCCATGCCCTATGAGGAGAGTCTTAGGGAGCTGGGAATGTTCAGTCTAAAGAAGCGAAGGTTAAGGGGGGACATGATAACTATGTTTAAATATTTAAAGGGATGCCATGTCAAAGAGGGAGCAAACTTGTTTTCTCCTGCCTCAGAGACTAAGACATGGAGTAATGCAGTGGTGGCGAACCTATGGCACGGGTGCCAGAGGTGGCACTCAGGGCCCTCTCTGTGGGCACGCGCAAACAGAGTGCCCCACCCAACATCTAGGCTGGCCTGGGCTGCTGGGCTCGATTATTAGCCAAGACCAAGATTATTAGCTAAAACCAAGTTTTGGGGAAGCAGTGTAAGTAACCCTGTTAAGCGCTGTTAAGCCCCACTGATTTTCATGCAAAGAACAAAAGCATAATCCTTTACCTGGGAGTAAGTTCGGTTGCTGGCAATGGAGCTTGCTTCTGAGTAAACCCTCCTAGGGTCGTGATTCACCGTTGGAAGAGAGGCATGATTGCTTCAAAGCAAAGCCACCAACTACCACCAAGCTTACTCCTGAGTAACGCACGCCTCGGAGCCAACCGTTTTTTCTAAACTAAAACCTCGGTATTCAGGTTAAATTGCCGTGTTGGCACTTTTCAATAAATAAGTGGGTTTTGGGTTGCAGTTTGGGCACTCGGTCTCAAAAAGTTTCACCATCACTGGAGTAATGGATTCAAGGTGAAGGAAAAGAGATTCCACCTAAACATTAGGAAGAATTTTCTGATTGTCAGGGCTGTTCGACAGTGGAATTCACTGCCTTGGAAAGTGGTGGAGTCTCCTTCTTTGGAAGTTTTTAAACAGAAACTGGATGAATATATGTCAGGAGTGTTTTGATTGTGTTTTCCTGCATTGCAGGGGGTTGGACTTGATGGCCCTTGTGGTCTCTTCCAACTCTATGATTCTATGATTACAGAAATGCCCAAGCACTTAAGTAGGTTAAAAGTCCACTTAAGAGGTCTGTCAATGTGGATTGTGGAGTGAGTAGTCCTCCCCTCATCTTGTGCTATTTCACTGATAGATAGGGTTACCAAGTAAGACGGACTCCCCACACCTTCCAATATCACCAAGGCAAGGAAACCACTCACTGACCAGGCTTGTCAGATTTTTCCTGCCTTTTCCACCTCAGGGACTGAGCTGCTTCTAATATGGTAGTGTGCATTGATAAGAACTATGGATTTAAAAAGGCAAGGGTGGTGATATGTCGACATCTTCTTGACACTGAACTACAAAATAGTATAGCCCAATTTCCAGATCCATTTGGAGCTTTGAAATCATTGATGGGAACTGCTTCAGCTCCATACTAAGTAAATCTCACCTTTCCAAAATATTGATGGGCCTTCTCTGGGACGCTCTTCAATGCATTTCCATCAGCCCTATTAACAGGGAGGCTTCAAAAGTGGCCCATGGAAACATGCTTATGCCATGTACTAGTAATGAGACAGAGATAATTGCTCATATATTATTGCATGGCCAATTTTATGTCGATGTTAGGAAAAGCCTACTACTACTCTTGCTGTTTTGATGTTTAGGTCATTCTTGTCCCAACAAACATTTACTTAATTTCTTGTTGGAGGATAAAGCCCCCAACATAGCATATCAAATGGCAAAATTTCTTTATATTGCAAGATTACATCAACCTAAGGTTTTATGTACTTAGATCTTTTAACTGTGGCTGATCATTGTTTATGCTGTACAATCAGCATGTCCCCTTGAGAAGAAATGATTGTGTAATTCTGGCTATTTAAATGCTTAATTAATGTTTTCTTGTTTTTTTATACTGACCAAAGACGTAAATAAACATATTGATTGGCTGATAAAAAGTACTTATCCTCAGCATTGTTACACTCCCAGAAGGTGAAGGAAGCCCATTATTTTAAAACCTTCCCTGGCAAACTCCTTTAAATAAGGCACAAAGAATACTGCTACTGAGACAGAGATAACTTAAGCAGAACAAAAGACTTATTAACAGAGAGAGAAGATGGGAACGGGAGATGAATAACTTGGAGAAAGGAATAGATAAGGCAGGATGAATATATATTTACAAATAGTATCTTTGGCAAAGAAGCAGTATGTGTTTACAGACATAGACTTAAGTAAGTTTGTTCAGTTTCCATTCTCAGTTTTCAGTTTGCTTGGATAGTAAAGAGACGTTCTTAGCATATTTCCTTAGTTGGTTCTGTTACTTAAAATGTTCTGGTTTAAGAATTGAACACACTGGGTCCTATCAGACTTGGTTCATTAACTTCTGTATCCTCACTCAGCTCTCACAAATAAAAATCCCCAAAATAAACTTAAAACATTCTCTTTAGAAGAAACTCAAAGCAAAATCCAATACCCCAGACTAACTGGTATTTGGAATTCTTCTTCCCTCTTCCTGGAAAATATATCCCTCCCTAGTTGTATATTTGCCCCTTAGTCTGGGCTGTTCAATAAACTAACTGCAAATCTCTGCAGTCTGTGTATATTGGCTTAAACCACAGCACACAGGGCTGTTCACAGTAGAGTCAGACACTGACTGAACTACTTTTCTCAGAGAGGTTATGTGTTAAGTACAGAAAAGGCAGTTAGCTGTTCACTTCATGAACTTTAAACTCCAAAAGTCTCTCAGATTGTTTTACACAGGGAAATAGCCTCCTACCTCTCAGTGACATTGAGTCTTCTGTAACCAGAGTACAGGGTTGCCTCAGCAAATCAGGTGGCTTTCCTTTTCCTAGGCCTCCTTGCCTCACTCTGAGTGTAAACAATAATGGTTCCTGACAGACCTGTACTTATTAAAACACACTTTTCTTTGCAGTCCATCATACCAACCAAAATCTTCTACTATTAAAACTAGCCTCCATGGAATAGAAATCTCCATGGAACAGAGATCAGTGAGCTCCCAAAGGCACCTGGTGGGCCACTGCGAGTAGCAGAGTGCTGGACAAGATGGACTCTGGTCTGATCCAGCAGGCTTGTTCTTATGTTCTTATGCCGATGTAGCAAATGGTTGGTTTGGAGGATAGACTCTGTGGTATTATACCCACCTAAGGCCCTTCCCTAGGCTCCACCTCCAAAATCTTCTGCTATTTCCCAGCCCTTCAGATAGATACTGTCCTTCCTCTTCAGCTGTTATTAGGCCTCATAGAAACAGGGCCACTGAGATGTATGGGCCATGAGTACAAAATTCCCGGGGCCCAAGTAAGCTTGAAGACCCAGTGAAGCTGGAATTGACCTGCATTCAATCAATGCACCTCAGAGTTGTTGCGGGAGGCATTTAGAGCAGTTCTGCAGTGCAGACTCTGAGGGAGCAGGCAAGGCAGGGCAGAGTAAACAGAGGCCAATTATGCATAGGACATTTACCTTGAGCCTCTTCTCTGCGCAGTGGGCTTGCAGTAGGCTCTCTTCAGTTTTCTCTGTTTATTTGTGAGGAGGCAGCCCAGAGCCTTCATCTCAGTTTGTTTGTCCAGCCTCTGGTTCCAGGCCCTCCATTTGCATAGGTGAATCTCTGCCTGGAAAGCAAAGCAGAGTGGCAGGGAGGCAGAGGGATGGACCCAAAGTAGCCAGAGTTCTCTCTCAAAGACTGAGTGGGGCAGATCCTTGTTTTCAGCAGAGGCTAGGTGGCCAGGTGTTGGTGAAAGACAAAAGGGAAACTTATTTCACTGGGACACTCCTAAGGCCACACAGAGGGCTTGGCTATCATCTCAGTAGGAACACGCACCTAGATATTGGGTCTGGAGAGTTCCTGAGTGCGGGTTAGCTTAACTGGCAGAATTGAGAGAGGGTTTAGAGAAACCCCAGAGCTTGCTTTGTCCCAGGCCAGTGTGAAATCCTGAGGAGTTAAGGGTGGGTGTTTTAGAAAAGTGTTCAGGACCATGTAGAAAGGTTTTCCCTAAAAGAGAAACTGTGTGTGTATGAAGCCATAATTTGAAACCGATGATCTATGTAGACCTTGAATCGAAACAAACCCTGGAGAATGGATTTCTAGGAAGAACTGATTGACAAGGGAGCCAAGAGGAAATCCGGGCAGTGATTCAGACAATAATCTAAAGGAGTGCCAGAAAGCAACTATGGGTGAACCAGGACTGGGGACCTCATGAAATCTAAACCCTCAGAGCACACAGTTAAGAGCCAAATCAGCACAAATTGTGACATGATTGCAGTTTGTAAAGTAGGAGTCAGAGAATAAAAGCAACAACACATTTGGATCTTCCAGGCTTGGAGAGAGATAATGATATTACAGGTAAAGCTCTGGATTGGGTTAGGTTATAGGGTGGAGGAATTTCATTTTCCAAAATAAGGGTGGCCAGAGCTTGGCAAACTAAGAGTGCCACAGCTCTGAGAGACAAACACTGCAAAATGGAGGCTGAAATATCACAACTACAGTATTTTTATGTCACTTGTGGATAAATGCATTCTGTCTGAATAGGAGATGTATAGTTCTTCACCTACCATCTTTTCATAGGCTTTACATATTAGGGAACAGCTTTTTTTCTCAGATGAATTTAATCTCCCTGTATGGATGGAATTGAAGTGAGGAAATATTGTCAGTTTTTCTAATGCTGAACCAGAAATTTGTTTCTTCTTTTCAGCTTGTCAATAAGACTGATTGCTTTCTTTCACCTTGTCACATCCATTGGTTAACAGAGCAGAAGAGAACAATCAGAAAAAAGGTATCTGTGGAATTGTATCCAAATCGTGGGTCAGAATCCCACATGGGCAAGTTAGGGAGCATCTTCTCCTACATTATACTACTTAGGGGAATGTGGTAACATTTAAAGCAGAAGTATCACAATCTGTGGTAATAGAAATTCAATGAAGTGGGGTTAGATTTCTGAGTCATAATTAAAGAGATTTGCAATGCATGTATGATTATTAGACATTGTCTGACCTGATTACAGCTGATTCATTGTTGATACAAGGAAATTATCACAGACACTCAAAGCTTGGAAGACGGGGCATGTTGGCTCCCTAGATCGGAGCTGCCAAGGGGTAACTGGATGCCCAGAACATAACACAATGTATTTTACTACATGTAATACTGAAATAATAAATATAATGTATAGTTTAATATGTACTATTTAGTTCTGATGAATTCATTAATAACTATCAAAGCTGACTAATTAGATAGGCAGAAAGACTTCCTATTTGACAATGTAAGCCTATGCTTTGAAGAGGAATGGGTGCAACCTTATTTGTCTAATAACTTTCAAAATATGAAACATTCTATGAACTTCAAGTGGAGTTGCATTCAGGGAAGCAAACTTTCAGAGCACCCTCTTACCACACTAGTCTGCTGTGCAATGGGAACAGTGTTGTGGGGAAAGTAGAAATCTGCAGAGGAGGAAATCAACAAAAAAAATCACCCTTCCCTTTGGGCTGATGGAAGTGGCTTTATCTCCCCCCCCCCCCCCAGTAAACGTGTTCTAAATTAAATTAAATGGCTCATTATAACTAGAGTCTACTTTGTTGACAGTTTTGTTGTTTCCCTTCAGTAACTGTTAAGATGCCCCTTACAGGTATGTTCCATGTCAATCTCATCTTGTCATATTGAAGAAGCAGTGGGGTTGGCCCTGATCAGTAGCCCAAAATGTCCCCTCAAAATGTTGGTCTGGGGGTCCCACATCCCGCATGAGCAGCATTTGGAAGGAGAATTTTTATTTACATCAGAAAAGAAACTAGAAAGTTGCATTCTACGGATGGAAATTGCTTCACCCATGGAAATACTCCTTGGATCCAAGCCCTTGATTTCAAATGTGGCTGATAGTCATGGATACCAGGGCACGTCAGTTCCTTGAGAGCAGACTATTTATTTTCAAATAGAATCTTCTGCTTCTAGGATTATCCATCCATTCTCAAGTTCTATAACTTTTATGTTGTTTTGAAACTCCTTAACAGAACTTTTGACTGAAATTATTATTTCAAAGAAAGTACTTACATAAACTGTCTGGAGGAAGTGCAGGGAAAAATCCTGTTTATATGTTGAGACTAGGAGAGGGACTGTGAACCAGGAGCTCTTAACTTCTTGAATAATTCTTGAGAGTCCAATTAATTGATGGATAGAACTCATTTATGTATCTGCTAAATGATCTCTCATTGACCTTCATTTTCTGATCAACACAATGCCATTGGTCATGTGGGCTATTGTGGCTTTGGATTTTGACTAAGAGATTTCTGTGTTTCAGATAATAATATTTTAATAGTGTTTTTAGAACATTAGAAATCATGGATGAGCTGTACAATTGGTGCAGTGCAGTGTTTTTTATGATGAAGTCAGCTTTCATGTCTATTTCTCCTATTTCACTACAATTATAAGCGGCATTAAAACTGAGAGGGAGACTGTGGGAATAGTGGAGGATCACGATAGAACTCCACTTTCATTCTTTTAAATTAAAATTTTGTTCTCATGTACATCAACCCACACCATCTATGTGAAACAGTGTGTGAAACATCATTATGTGAAACAGTGTGACACAGTGTGAAGCAGACTTTTCTCTGTGATACACCTCTGACGATGCCAGCCACAGATGCAGGTGAAATGTTAGGAACAAGATCTACCAGACCACAGCCACACAGACCGGAAAAGCCACCACAACCACTCCACCAAATAGATAGCAGCTCACACTGCTGTCTCCAAACTCTGTTTTCTTTCTCAGTCAACTACTAGTTGTCAACTGCCAGAACTCCTCAATTGCCATAGAATTCACTTGGCTTCTCTTTATCCTCTTTCCAGGTTCCCTTTCTAGGGAAATTCTCTGAACTTTCCTCCTTTGTTTTGCTCTAGGTAATGTGTTCTGTCATCCCTACATGCACCTAATCCTGTATGAAGCCTTGCAAGAACCACTGGCCTTCTCAAGAAAGGGTCCAATTCCATTGCTTGGAGCAGGAACTGAACTTGTGACACAAAGTAGACAACATCCACTCTTTCTTCATCCAAGCTACCTCTACAGTCCAGATCTGCTAAGTAATATCATTTTGGAGTGTACACAGCTAATTCTTAGAAGGAGATAAATAAAGGATCAGGTGGCAAATGTATGGCTCTTGTCCACACATAATTACAAATATTTTCAGAATCTTCGACAATATATTAAACAGTCACATAATTTATATTCAGGTAGAAGTGTGAATTCTGACTGTGGTAATAGGTCTTTACTCTAAAAGGAAATAATTGGAATGACCATTATGCCATATTAAGACATCACTTGCAGTTATCACATGAATCTGTGAAATAAAAAGATTTGCTTTGTATTGTATATTTACATGCAGGCAGTATGACTCATTGAGAGAATGTGGCCTACAGAGCTATATATAACTCTGTACAGAAAAATTATGGCTATGTTGTAATGATGACTTAATTATACACAATGACTTAACTGTCTATGTGAAATACTGTGCACATTTTAATTGGCAATCAAACGCGAACATTAATTATGTTGAGCTGTACATGTCTTAATCTATTTTTCCAGAAAAGTAAAAAGTGTCATTCATTCTGTACATCATACGGAAGGGTTCTATTTTGGTGGTTTTACCAATTCTCTATCCTGAGGGTACTCCCATGACCATGATTTAATAAGTATGCTTTTCACCACCAACTTTCATTTTGGAATCCAGATGCAACTGTTTATCTTCACTATGGCTTTTAATTGAAAGATTAGCCCATTCT
The DNA here is from genome assembly GCF_021028975.2 of Sphaerodactylus townsendi. Taxonomy (NCBI): domain Eukaryota; kingdom Metazoa; phylum Chordata; class Lepidosauria; order Squamata; family Sphaerodactylidae; genus Sphaerodactylus; species Sphaerodactylus townsendi. The sequence goes on along the minus strand of NC_059425.1, from coordinate 50,608,655 downwards.
TTTTAGTTGTTTTTATAACCTCTCTCTAACTTGAAGATTATTTTATAACTTTATGTTCCCTGTTAAATTGTTTTATTGCAGTTTGATGTTGTTTTCCTGCTGTGAAATGCCTTCCTCTGAGGATTAGGGATGTTCGTTCAGATATATCCGGCCTGAATAAATATCCAAAAAAGTACCCTGTGAGTGTTTTCCAGATATATTCAAGTCTCCAGATAGTATCTGAGATTTTTAAGCAATAGGTCCCCAACACCCCAGAAATATTCAGTAATAATTTAAAATAATGGGAGCCAGTTTTTAAAGCTTTCAGAGCTGATTTTCTTTATTTTTCCACTGTATGTCTCACTGGGTCTTGGCATTAGCTTGCCATGTTGGTTTGGTTTTGATTCTGTCCTTTAAAATTGGCTTTCTTGGTCTTGTGACCCTGCGTTCTTTGTCCAAGTTGCTTTGCTGATGACTTGATAGTGTGGTGGTTGCACATTGGCTCAGATTCTCTGATTTTACATTTGATGGGCTTTCAACAGTGGTGCTATTCAATTTGGCTTAGACAATTATCTGGTTTGATCTTGGGTTGGATTTTCTATTTGTACAAGTGTTGTATTGTTGCTTGCCACACTGGCCTGAAGTTCTGCAAGGATCCTCTGATTCTACTTTTGGGCTTGTTAGTTCTGTCTGCTTTGAGAGGATTTTGGTCAGTTGTTGTTTTGCTTGCTCTTGTGTCTTCGGCTATTCTTAACATGCAGAAAGCATGGAATCCCCCCCCCTCCCACCTGCTATAGGAAACAACTGAAGATGGCTGAGGGCAACTTGTTCAGGGGCCCATAGTATTGGATCTCTCATGCACTTCTTAAAGTTGTGTGCTTGCTCTCCCCTCTTTCACCCCCTTGACAACCTGGAAATTGAACTATGTTGGGTGGAGGACGATATAACTCTGTAGGCTGGGATTTGTGAATTATATATTTGCCATTTGGAGTTGTGACAGATTATACTGTATTATTAGTATTTGTGTATTTTAACTTTGTAGGTAAGATGCCCTGAGCTCGACTTCAGTTGGGAATGGTGGGGTATAAGTTTAATAAAATGATTTAAAATGTAATAATAATAAAAAGGACAGGTGCCAGCAGCTCTACTACAATTTTGGTGCAATCTGCTAAACAAATACACACACAGCCCCTTTAGCCCTCTTGAAAGACTCCCTGCAGGGAACAATGAAGTCACATAATATCAGAACCCCCCCCCCCCCCCGCCCAAGGATCTGAATATTAAATGGTATTTGGAAGCTGGAAAATCAGGAATACTGATATTTTTTCAGCAACATGATGCTCAAATCTCAAAAATATCTTTTTTTTAAGCTGCACATTCTTTTTGGGAATATTAAGCTCAGGGGAAGTGATTTCTATAAAGGAAATTGTGCAGGAAGGTGAGTGGTTTAATTAATCCTGCCAATCCCAGCCCTGAAGCCATTATACAAATAGGATCTTTTCCCCCAGGATTCTTCTTTAGGTTTAAAGCAACCTGATCACAGATCACCATTGTATTTGATCCCTAATGTTATTGGTGAATTAGGATTCCCACATGTCCTGAGTGCTGCCAGTTTCTTTTAAAGTGAATAGACGTAGCAGAAGCTCATCAGCTTTAAAGATCAGACTGGACACCCATCAGAATGGCTCATTCCAGGGATTCATGTTAGAAACCTTCTGAACTTATCTCCCTTGGTAATAATTTAACCAGCTGGCTTTTCCTCCATTTTCTCTTTGCTGAGGAAGATGAACTGGTTTGCAAAGCAACCAAGTGACTTTTCTGAATATTTTATTTGTTTCTCACATCAAATGCACACAATGTATCATTGTTTTCCTTTCCATATAAAACTAGAATGTGATTAAATATGAAATTCATTTAGTATCGTTATCTCAATTGCAGCAAAATATTGTATGTGGTCAAATTTGCCGGCATAGCTTTGTACCGGTAAGTACGAAAAAGTCACTTGCTCCCCATGAATCCAATCACCACAGCAGGGACACCTAAAATCTGGAATACACATCATTCTATGCAAGCAAAGTGGTCCAACCTCAACTCTTTGTTACTAAATTCATGCACATGCTTTTCAGACTTGGGAGGCTACTGAGAGGGAAAGTTGATATTGGACAAATCCCTGATTAGACCCTTTGTAATGTTAACCATCCCCACTGTGCTGGAATTGATTACTCACATTTGGAGAAAGGCTATTTGAACAGTAAGTCACTTAGTCATATTCTCATGTTCCCACATTGTTCAGCATCCTCCTGTCTTTCTGCCCATTCTTTACTCCTTTTCTCACAACAGTTTTCTCACAGTGTTCGGCATAGCTTAAAAACAGCATTAAGAGGACAGCAGTGAGATAAACAGGTGGAAAGCATTCCCCACTTAAATGGTTTGCATGACCTCAGCACATGTACAGCTGCAACACTTGTATCTCCAGTGCAGCAAAGAAAAGTGAGAGAAATTAGCGGCACTTCAATCAAAGAGATGAAGTAATTGCTACAAACACGTTTAGGGGCCAAGTCTGAGCACCCTTCACTCTTGGATGAGTGCTTTGAATAGAAGGGTTTTAGCAACTTGCAGAATATAGCTCTTAATGAGATCTGAGTATTTTTAATAACAAGCAAACAAACATGTTTCTTGCTCATTAGGCATATTTGGAGCTGACAGTGCAATGAAGGCTTAAGTGAGGGTAAATCTGAATGCCACACATGAACTCTGAATCCAGATTCATACTTGCCTGTACTAGTACAGATTGCTGAGGTTTAAATAAAATTAAGTAAAATTCCTTCTAGAATGACCTCTGTTCCCAGAGCTCTGGATTTTGAGCATGGTGTGACATTTGACAGTTGGTAAGAATTACTGCTTTAGAATTATTTGGAAAAGGTTTCTGGTCCTCATGGTCACGAAGAAACATTTGAAAAAACTTTACATACAGAATGCTTAAGGACCAGTACAATTTTCATCTGCATCTGCTGAAGTATGCATGGATTAATATTATGTTATTAGGATTGTTTGGGGGGAGCCACTCATGGACTCTCTTGTCAAAATTAAAGAACTGTGAAGGTGGTCAGTCCTTGGGGACTAGAACTAGTGAAGCACCTGGTGGGCCACTGCAAGTCACCTGGTGGGCCACTGCGAGTAGCAGAGAGCTGGACTAGATGGACTTTGGTCTGATCCAGCTGGCTTGTTCTTATGTTCTTATGTTCTTAAGCAGGACATACAAATAACATTGTCTATTAATCTAAGCAGGCTGACCAGCTGTAGGGCAGCAGCTGTCTACCATACAGAAAAATGTGTTTTCTAACAGCTGGTCTCTGAGATCCTTTAAGTCAGGATGTCATACATTGAACATGGGATGTTCTGCATGCAGACTGTGTGCTCAGTCACTAAAACGTAGCCAACTGGTGTAGTGGTTAAGAGTGGTGGACTCTAATCTGGAGAAATGGGTTTGATTCCTCACTCCTGCACGTGAGCGGCAGACATCCTATCTAGTGATCCTGATTCCACCCCGCCCCCCCATTTCTTCACATTTGTTCCCCTTCTTCTTCACACACTCCCTGCTGGGTGACCTTGGGCTAGTCACAATTCTTCAGAACTCTCTCAGCCCCACATACCTCACAGGGTGTTTGTTGTGGGGACAGGAAGGGAAAGGAGATTGTAAGCCACTTGAAGACTCCTTATAGGACAGAAAAGTGGGATATAAATCCAAACCATTCTTCTTCTTCAACTTTATCAATTGGGGAAGAAATCTGATAAAACCTGAATGGATTCAATAGGCAAGTTGCAGCGTGATCAGCCCATAAGGTTGCTGCTGCTATGATGACCCCAGCAGGATGGTGTTTCAAGCTATCCTTGTTTGCTCCAATATTCAACATCTTTACTGTGGACAATGGATGCATTACTGGAATTTGCAAATGTGTACAGAGTTTGAAGAATTGTTCTTTCTACCGAGCCCCGTCTTGGTTCCACCAAAAATGCTGAGTTTTGAACTGGTTTTATTGGTATGTGATTTTCATCTTCTCTTCATCTTAATGGTTAGTTAAAAGTGACCTTGCCTTTGTCACCAAGCAAAAGATCGCTCAAGCAAGCATCAGCATATATTACTTTCATGCAGAGAGAACAAGAAAGTTGCTGCTTACTGTCCATCTCGTCTGCTGGAAACAGATGTTTGGTGTTACTGCTGGTGTGCTGTCATCTACAGCTCGACAGGTGAGTTCTGTTAATGGGGGTGTAGAAACATGGATGAGGACCTAAACTAGAGCACATAGCATATGGTATGAAAGAATTATAATGCAGAATAAAATTCAGGTGACAGTTAAAATGTTACCAAGCACAGCTGCAGAAATAAAATTAAACCTTACGTGTGGGGGAGTGGAGGTGTATGCATGCATGTGTGTAGAGAGATCTTTTAATATGAAATTTAAGAATTATACACATGAGAAACATAAACTATAACTTCATTTACCACAAAATATTAAACAAGTCACAGAATTCTGGTAATGTTCCTGTTATGAGGAGGAATATCTTCTGTAGACATTGTCATTAAAGATTTGGAAAAATAATGAAGACTTCTGAATTACTGCAGGTTCAATATCATTAAGATACATTGGTATGTATGCCCTGTTGTTTGCCCTCCGGAGTTGTTTGCCCTCCAGCAGGGCTCTTTGGATGTCCTTAAAGTTCCTGGGCACACAAACATGTTTTCTTCTGCAAACTTCCTGATCCTTAGTCGGTTCCATTTGCCCATTTCTGGCCAGCTTGATATGGGGATCATCAGTTGTAGTTTATAGAAGTATCTTATTAATATACTATTGCCCAGACACAGTTCAACAACACAGGAGATCAAAAGAAACCCAACAGCTACCCATACGCTGCCTCAAACATTATTTCAAACTTGGCAGTTCAATCCAGAATGGGGGGAAGGGGGGCTGAACACTTATCTGGGGCTGGGCAACCCTGAGCCAGCGTGGGTGTCAATCCCACCAGCACAAGGGGCAAATGCGCTGATGAAGGGCAACTTAGCCAGGTGGCTGGGTGCCGTGCAGCTCAGCAGTGGCTGACTTGCATGCCACTACTTGTCCCTAGGCCCACTGGGGCAAAAACCTGTGCTGGGATGGCCAGGGGCATTCTGGGGGTGGGCCAGGGGGTTGAGCTGCCTTTAATCAGTTTCCACTGCCTGCCCACCCTTTATGGGCTGGCAGAGCTAGCATCGGAAATACACCACATTTTTCATGGAGTATCTCTGTTATCCTCTATGGGGGGTTCCCAGTGGCACTTTGGGTTTTGTTTTGTTTTGGGCTTCTTGCACTGCAGAAAAGCCCTTTGGTGAGGGTGGAGCAGTGCCATCCCCATCCACCAACCCATTCTGGATTGGGCTGTAAACATTCAATTTCTTCAGTAGTTCTGGAATTGTTCTGAAACTGACAGTGAAATTCATTTAAAAGGGTGTAACTTTATTTAGAACTGCACTATTAATATCAAGGAGAATGACCACATTTGACCAACAGCTGAACTGCCAGATATTCAGTGGATGCATTTTTATACAAATTGTCTCCTTTTTCAAGCGAATGGTGAAGAATCAGTCTAATATCAACCTCCAACTCCTATATCACAAGGAAAGATACATAATTATGCCAGCTTCTCTTTGAACTATGTTGTGGCCAGCCAATAAGATTTTTGCACTTTGAGTATAATACAAGGAGCTTATGGCTGCTTTCACATATCCTTGTGTGTTTTCTTAAGAACATAAGAACATAAGACCTAGCTTGCTGGATCAGACCAGAGTCCATCTAGTCCAGCACTCTGCTACTCGCAGTGGCCCACCAGGTGCCTTTGGGAACTCAAGTGCAGGATGTGAAAGCAATGGCCTTCTGCTGCTGCTGCTCCTGAGCACCTGGTCTGCTTAGGCATTTGCAATCTGAGATCAAGGAGGATCGAGATTGGTAGCCATAGATCAACTTCTCCTCCATAAATCTGTCCAAGCTCTTTTTAAAGCTATCCAGGTTAGTGGCCATCACCACCTCCTGTGGCAGCATATTCCAAACACCAATCACACGTTGTGTGAAGAAGTGTTTCCTTTTATTAGTCCTAATTCTTCCCCCCAGCATTTTCAATGAATGCCCCCTGGTTCTAGTATTGTGAGAAAGAGAGAAACATTTCTCTCTGTCAACATTTTCTACCCCATGCATAATTTTATATTCTTGAACCAAAACTGCAATGACACTGCCCTGTAGAATAGGGGATTATTGGACAGACACAAAACTGCTTGGCATGAATTCTGACAAAGATCAATGAGGGAAATTTGATCATGTCTCATGCCAAATTGAGGGAACTGAGCAAGGTAAGTTTGCATAGTGATTGTTTCTGTATTTAAGTTCAGAGCATGCCCAATTATGACTATTCATATTTACAGACATCATATGCTGTAGTATCAAGTGGTTTGCTGCCATTCAGTCCTACTAATCAGTTTTGACATCAACATGCTGTTCCATGACATCACTAGTCTTTGCTTTGTGAGTTCCTGAGTCTGGCGTGCCAGAGGCCTGGCAACCCCAACCTATATAACCTCATTAATTAATCCTGACCCAATTTTTGGGGACCATAATTTTAGCTTTGTTTTTGTCATAAATTAAAATGATATTCCTTGACTTCCAGAGAATCCCGTATGTGAACAGCAGTAAGCATAAAACAAATTAAAGGGTTTTGTTTTTTGTTTTGGTCTGAGCTGATGGACTATGTGAATAGTTTCAAAGCTGAAATAAATCCAAATAGGTCTCTGGGTGCAGCATCACAGACTGTGCCACTATAAAGTGGAAGGCCGAAGTTCTGTTGCACCAAGTTAAGATCAATGCCTTCCATTTGCTCTTTAACTGGGATCCTGAGCCACACTTACATAACGCCCAAAGTTGCACCACTCTTTGCATTGCCTCAAATATACCACTTTCCATTTGACAAATTACAAAAGAAAATCTCTTTAGGCAGCTCACAGCCGACTTCTTCTTTTATCTAAAGATGCACTCAGTGACTTATTCACGTATCTTTTCCTCTTCCCAAGTGAAAGAGTTTTTAGAGTCTCAGTAAACCTGACAGTCAGGGCTGGCAAAGCAGGGCTGTGAGGGGTCAAACAGGAGCTTAGTGGGAAGCACTGAGCATCAAAAGACAGGAACAAAAAGAGCTGCCAGCGGCAAGGAAGGTTCAGGCTGGGCTGTGCTTCAGCCCTGCCTGGAGGAACCATCTCAAAAGCACCCAAATCCTTCCTATTGTCATAATCTGTCTTTGTATAATATACTTTTTGATTATGGCCATCAAGTAGTGCGTACACAACTTGCATCCTATTTCTTCCTTAGCTTCAGGCCTAAGCTTATTTTTCTTATCTCCAGAAAGGATAATACGAAATAGAATGCATACCTTGAGCTCTCAGCAAGTTTATTGTACTCAGCTCACTGATATGTCAATCATGCCAGTTGGGTTTTGTTATCACTTTTTCATTTACTTAGCTCTCTCACCTACGGCTGTGATCTCATCAGCCTCTCACTCATTGAACAGGGTGAGTCCAGGTCAAGTGATGAAAGAAGAATTTGCAAGGGAAAGTTGAGACGTGCAGGAAATAGGAGCATTTTTAATAGCAGGTGTCCATGTGCCTATTTCTGTGGCATAAATCACAATGATGACAACTTTGGCTTGAGAAAAAATTGAGGAAACTCAGTGGTAACTGTGCAGGCAAAGAAAACACCTGCACATATCTTGCAAATATGGAGTGCCCCAGTTAAAAGAGAAAACTCCAGGTACTGTGTAACTAAAAGTTAAATTTGATTGGATCCTGATTGGTATTGGCCTCTTCTGTTAATCCCTAACGCTTTATGTTTACAGGCCAATAAATCCTATTAAACACAGTGAGACTTCCTACTACATAAACAAGATCTGGCTGCATATATTTTTTTACACTACATTTCTCGTGCTACATTTATCTACTGGAACTTAAAACATTCCTATGAGAAATGTGCATGTAGCTAGAAATTCTGTGGTGATGATTCTATCCAAAGGACAGAGGTAAGCATTCACATGGTACAATTCAATACTACTAGCACATTTCCCCTTATATATCTATAAATAAAGATACTGACTTCTTTTAAAATGAAATCAGAAAAGTGAGGGTCAGGCACAAGAATATCACATAGAAGAAGAGCTCTCCCACAGAGCTCTTAATGACTATGGGTCGTTCGGTAGAGAAAAGGCCAGGAAAAGTCTAGTGACACAAGGCAGAAGGGTAAGATTCAAGTAGCAAATGTAAACTCAGGACATAATCCAGTGAGCTAAATTTACTAGATATAGTCTCTGTTTTGAGAAGGAGGGGCGGGGCGGGACAGCACAGTCTTTTCTTGCTAGGAAACTCATTCAGACTCAGGGTTCATTGGAAAGTACCCTGGTAACCAGCATCCACAACTCAGTTACTTTTTGGAATATCTAGACTGATTCTCTCAGAAGGTATCTTCTGGAGCACTAATAACTAAGTGGCAGAATAGAAACCCTAGAAAAATAGTCCTCCACAGAGAATAATGAACCCCCCTTCCCCAAAATTTGGAATTCTAGACAAAACAAAATCAAAATATGAAAACCCAATGGAATTGGGAGCTCCAGATAACCTGTAATGCTGCTTTTTATGCCTGTCCCAAAATCCAAATCTCCGAAATACCTTTTTTTTTCCAGGTGCACAGTCCTAATCTGGAGGGAGGAACTGCCCCAATTTCCCAGAACCTGGTACTTTAAAACTAGACAACACGAATGGAGAGAATATTCAAAAGTGATAAAAATAATGCCGCCTTCTGGTGATTTATGAGATTTCTTCCATTGTGCAGCTCTTTCTAAATATAGAAATGTTTTTGTCTATTGGTATCAGTGACTGCTATAAAGATATAGGTGAAAACTAGCAAAATAGAAATTGGACATGTTGAAAAGCAAAATATAAAAAAGGACAGTTGAAAGTTGCTTGCTTATGGATAAAGGCAGATGACAGATTTAAACAACAGTCTCAAGAAGTCCTACAATTAGCTTCTCAGCTTGCATTACAGATATACATTCCAATAACAAATGTTGAATCTGCTGCCAGTATTAATCTTCCCACGATGTACCAGACTGTCTAACTTTCTAATGGCATAAGTATGTTCATTTGTTTGTAAATACAGTTTTCTTCTTGCCAGAAAAATCACAAATATTTAAAAATCAGTTGGAAAGCTACTCACGGGAGATTTGGAAAGGGAGGTGTATTAATGATCTCACAGGTACTAGCCAGTAGTTTCTCTGCAGTTCATCTGCACACTGGAAATTCATAGAAACCCTTTTTCTGAGCTTTCCCTGGGCAAAACATTATGTAATAAGTGTGGTGAGAGTGCTGTCAAACTAGTTTCACTGCTGTCTGTCTTTGCTCCTGCTGAAAAGCAATTGAATATAAGAACGTAACAGCCAATTATTGTTCTCCTTGTCTTCTCCTTTCTGGCCACTGTGGATCTCAGCATGTCATTGTCATTACTCTACAGGTTCCCAGAAGATCTTCTCTGTGATGCAGCATTTTCACTTTATATGAATTAAAATATCCTACGACAATCCCCCCAAACCCTCAGTTGATAGTGCTCAAAAAGCAAGATACAACTAAAAACATGGTTTCACAGCACAACTCTTATGAAATGTTGATCTCGGCATGATAGAGATTAACAGACTCACTTTTTAAATGTTGAATTTAAGCTTCACTTTGACTTTATCCTAGGTGCTGGGTGAGTATTAGTTTCTCTCACACTATTAACTTACCAGTCAGAATTCCTCATTAGAATTAATTGTTTCTCTATTCACTATATTTGACAGCTTAACTAGAGAAGACTCTGGAAAACCTATGAAAGGACCTCTGTAGTATAGTCAATAGTAAACAGAAGTCAGGGGAGAAGATTTTGTGTGTGCAAATGCATATGCCTGATCTATATGTAGGATTTAGCCCTCTGCCTATATCAGTGTTCTGACTGGCCCCCCTCCCACCTCCACCAGCTATGTGCCCTGCATGAAAACATGCTTGTGCTATATGGTTATCTGCAGGGGCAGACTGCCCACAGGGACATGTGGGGTCACATGTCCCTAGGCTCAGGCCATGGGGGGCGGAAAATCAAGGCTCACGACATTTAACTCTGGCCAGCCTTGCCAGGCCCTGCGGTTCACCTCCCTCCTGGGAGGGGTGGCGCATGAGGCATAAGACAGGCGCGAGGTGGGCCAGGCACAGCAGGAGTGCAGCAGAGGCCGGCGGAGCCATGTGTGAGGAGGGAAGGCAGCACGCCGGGCCTCCAGCTGTCTCCCGTCTCTCCTTCATGGACAGCCTGGAGGAGGTCGACTCCTGCTGCTTGACCAAGCCCCTCAGGCAACCACCCGCTCACTTCGACATGCGCTTGGGTGCATGCTGCGAGGGCGCAGAGGCGGTGGAGTGGGTCGAGCCAGGTGGCAGGAGTCAGTCTCTTCCGGACTTTCCATGAGGGAGATATGGGAGACAGCTGGAGACCAGGCGCACTGTTTTCCCTCTTCGCACACGGCTCCGCTCGTGGCTTCTGCTACACCTGGCGTGCCAACCTGCTGCTCCTGAGGCAACACAGCCACCAACCACCTCCCACTGCTGGGCCCCGGTGGTGGGGGGCAGGAGGTGGACGGCGGAGGGGTGCTGCTCTTCCTGTCGCTGGGCTCTCTGGACAATGAGGTTGGTGATGAGGAGGAGTATGATGAGGGTGGCCTGGGGGTCGATGCTAGCGAGGACGGCGGCAGCAAGGCAGGCCACAGCTCCCATTCCTCTCCCAGCTACATCCCTCTCAGGGCCCCTGCTTGACACTCTCTCCACCTTCCTCTCCCAGTGCACCTCCTTGCCACCCCTCCACCTTCCCCTCCCAGTGCCCCTGCTTGCCACCCCTCACCAATACGAAAAAACAATGGGGTGGGGTGGAAAACTCAGGTTTTGCCCTGGGCTCCATTTTACCTGGATAAGTCTCTGGTTATCTGCCTGACCCCTGCCTCTGGGGCAAACAGATGTCCCATAAAACAAATAGGCCCTGGGAAGAACAGGAGTCGGCCTCCAGGGTCATGGGCAGGACTCTGTGACGGGTGGCAGCGGCACTCCGGCCTCCCTGCATATTGGCTTTTGCCCTCCCTAGGCCCTGGGGAGAGCAGGAGCTGGCCTCCAGGGATGTGGGGCTGGAGCTCTGTGGAGGGAGGCACCAGTGCTCCACCCTCTCGAGCTCCCTGCAGCTCGGCTTCTACCCTCCCTAGGCCCTGAGGAGAGCAGGAGCCAGCCTGCAGTGGTGCGGGGGGCGAAGCTTTGCAACGGGGGGCACCCAGAGGAGGTGTTGTCCCCGGGCACCATCCCCCCCGATATACCTCTGGTTGTGTTACCGCTGCAGCTCAGGTAACAATAAGTGATTTCAGCTCAGCAACGTAATGATCTTCAAAGCAAAAGGATTTTATTCGGAGATGGTGGTCACAGCTCGGGCAGGAGAATCGCGCTCTTGCAGCCAAGTGCAAGAACTTTTATTCCCAAACTTCAAAGGGGCAAAGGGGCAGGTAGAAAGGGGGGATGAGGGGGCAAGTCCCTCACCAAACACCAATAAGAAAACAACAATACAAAAGCAAGATACAATTACAACTTTGAATGGGATCACGAAATCCCGCTGTCAAACGTAGTCCCGCGAGATCTCGCAATGGTGCTGAAAGGAAAGCCGATAAGGTCCATTCAGGAAATCCAGGTGGGCTCGCTACCGCACCCAGCTATCTTCTTTATCAGATGGCTGTTTCCTTCAGTAATGCCCTGAGGCTCCCGCTCCTCATCTTTACAACAAAGAAAAGTTCAAACTGTCCAATGGTGGTCCCTGCACGTCTTCCAACGGCTGGGGACCTCTGGGTGCTGCCAGCAGATTTGATTTGCAAGTCCAAAGGGGTCTTTGTCTTTGCTAAGGAGTCGGCTGGGTGTTGGTCTAAGCAGCATTCCAGAGTGAACTTCCTTGTCCCTTAATATCAGCCTCTACAAGCTACTGCTTTTGCTGACAAACACAAATCTTAAAAATAACATTTTTAAACTTAAACATTAGGGAACATAGTACAATACAGACACATAAGAATCTCCTAAATTAACAGTAACAAAACCTTAAGCTAACCGGGGAACCTAGTCAAACTAAAATCCTAAGAAGCAAATCATAAATCCAACTCTAAAGAGGCTTTTATTACATCCTAGAAGGGCACAAACAAGAGGGATACCATATAGCATTGGCATAATCACACGTTCACGACCTCTGCAAGCCTTATGGAGGCTTCTGAGCCACGCAAGTCTTTGCGTCCGGGCATGGAGCCAGTGTAGTCAAGTAACCTGACTCAGGAAAATATTTTGTTTATTTTCCTGGGCGGTAATAGTTGTAACAAAACTTGCTTTGAAAATCCTTGCTTTTAGGGACATTTAAACTCCTCCACTCCTGTGCAGTGGTTTAATTGCCTAGCCTGGACTCCGTCAGACCAGTGTAAGAGAGCGAAGACCAGCAGCTGGAGAATTCATAAGAAACTCTCCCTCACACCTTAAGCAGCCGGCAGCCTCTGTCTCTTCTGCACCAAGGCTGCTTGCCCGTCGCTCCAGCCTGGTTGCCCACCTCCACAGTGCAGGCTAGTGCAGTTTAGAGGGAACTCTGGTCCCAGGTGGCCAGGTCCTGAGTTCAGATCCTAGCTGGCTCACTGCACTTCTAAGCTGGGGAAGAGGCAGAAGACAGTAGCAGAGTGGTGGCAGGATGTGGAACTACAGTGAGGTGTAGCCTAGAGGCAGCTGTGGGGGAGGGAGGCGGCGAGCAGTGGATCCCACGTGACCAATTTGAGTGGTGCCTGGGGGTCAAGATCCTCACGCACCTTGATAGATCTATCTCTCAAGTCCGCACTGTGCTCCTCCTCCCAACAAGCCCAACACACACAGGTCTTTTGCCACCATTAGGGATTTCCCCCCGCTTCCTCATCAATGTTCTGCCGCGTACTCCAGGTTGGGGACGCCAGCTTAGACAAAAGAGTGACCCCTCATTCAGCATAGGGAACTTTGATGATCTCCAATGGGTACCTTTTGACATCTAATTGCAACATCCACTGGCCTCTACGGTAAAAAAATGCAAGAGGACAAACAGCTGCAGTCAAGCCAACAGTGCCCCAATGCTTCAGAGAGTAAAGTACCAGGGCCCTGATGCCAGGTTCCCCCAATGTGGCATTTTAGAAGGTAAAACATTTCAAAGCACTACATATCCATGCAGGGAACAACTGGATCTGCTGATTTCTGCCTGTCACCTGCTGTTCAAGGCACAGACCACCTGTCCGTTAAGAAGATGGTTCTATGGATTTTACTTTTGTCCTCCACAAAGAGCCCAAGTGCCATAAGGCAGAAGTACTTCTTAGCATCTTCCTATCTTGGAAGAGAGGCTGATTTGACAAGTAGCGGTCACCAAATTGCACCTGCAGTCAGAATATTATATACTGGGACACATTTCTGGGTAAATCCTATTTTTCTGTTTGACCTTCTCTTTAAACTTCACTTTGAATCTGACTCTACCATAATTGCAGCTCATCACTTTATCACCATAATTGAACTGTCTTGTGTCACCTTTTTCTTTCTTTCACATAACCGACCATGATGTAACCACTTATCTGTCTGAAGCTTGAAGGAAAAGGGAAGGAGGTTTTCTTATCCTGAAGGGTCTTGATACAGGTGAATGATTAGTTGCTAGGTAAGCAACTTGGTTCCCACATAGCTGTCAGTTATCAAAAGAATCACATCATTTATCTACTGGGAGGTAATTCAAATGGCACCAAAGATGGTTGAGGCCAAAAAATGACACACTTTCTCAGTGAGTGTTATCATTCAGGACAGCATCTTGAACACTCTTTTCAGGTATTCCCTCAAAGCTACCTGTAGGAAATCCACCCCCCAAAAGAAGTGTGAGATATTTATTGTCCTGTTCTGGTTGGGCTCAAATCCTCTGAGGCAGGTCTAAATGGGGTGGGGTGGGGTTGTAGTTGTATCATATAGGTAGAACATCCTCGTCTAGTCTGAGTAATATAGTGAACATGACTCTACATCATAGTTTGATTGCATAGTTTGATTGATCACATGCAACATCCATAAAAGTGCAAAAAAGGGTTCACCTCGTTTTGAGTGCTTTAAATTTGTTCTAAATTGTATTGCAATTGTTCTTTACATAGAAGTACTCACATAGAAGCTGCCCTTGTCCCCCTCTACCTGACAAGGAAAGAAAATCCTAAGGTGTTTCACTCATTTTCTTGAGCCTGCTGAGGCAGTAGGGGTAATCAGGAAAGGACATGGCCTTTCCAACCTGACCTAGTCTGTTTTGCCAGTCAGGCTCCCAGTGCTCTGAATAGAATTCCATATGTTTTGCGCATTCTTGGAGTGGTTCCTAAAAAACGTTGTCTATCCTGGTAAGTTCTGAGGATGCACCTAAAGGAAGAATGCCATTAAATAATTATTGCCACAGTCTGTGCCCCTGCAAAAGCAGCTCATAATCTGAAGTGTGGCTAATTTTAAATGATGCATGATCTGCCGTTGAATCCCCAAACAACATGCCGATAAAGCATGCCATTCACTCTGAATCATCCTTGAAAATCCAGTCAAATCCTGTGGGGGCAGCTCTCCTGTAAATTAGAGGACTGGATTTCCTGCCACCCTGACTGAATCAGCAAGCCCTACTATGGCTGAGATCTCAGTTGACAGACCCCACTGGGGAGCAATTCAAGTTGGGCTGATCCAGCAAGGAAATACGGCCCTCAGCCAAAATTTGCAAGGCTAGCTAGTGATCTCTCAAGGGTTTGCACTCCTATGCAGAGTTACTCCAGTCTAAGCCCATTAAAACCAGCAGTCACAGACTTTTGCTTGTGACCCATCCTCATGAATGAAGCAGTGACAGACAATTCCGATCTTGCGAATTATATCTTTCTTGGGTGCTGTGTGGTTTCCGGGCTGTATGGCCGTGTTCTAGCAGCATTCTCTCCTGACGTTTCGCCTGCATCTGTGGCTGGCATCTTCAGAGGATCATGATCCTCTGAAGATGCCAGCCACAGATGCAGACAACGTCAGGAGAGAATGCTGCTAGAACACAGCCACAGTCTTAGAGTACAGCAGCCACAGATGCAGATCTAAAGGCCAGAGAGAATGCTAGAACACAGCCATACAGCCCGAAACCACACAGCACCTGCTACAAACAACGATCGAGGCTTTAGCCAGAAGCTCTAGCCTAATGATTCCGGCGCGGAAAGCCGACAGAATACATATATCTTTCTTTCCTCTGTGTCAGGAAAGATGACCTTGTGAAGACTCAGAAACTATTAAATCCCTGGTTTGGCACTACTGGAAAATTGGCATTTCTGCAAGTCAGATTAAGTTAAAGAAGTGTCCCCCCCCCCCCCCAAAAAAAAAGGAAGGTGACTTACCTGGTTACTTGGGGTCTAGTTCATGAAATCTTATGCTGAATTAAGTCTTTTTAGTTGCCTTTATGGACAACTGTTTGGTTTTGGTCCAGCCCACTAAAATAGCTGTCCCTCTGTAATATTGGTCTCTTATGCTCACTATAAGACTGTGCTGTGGAGCAAGTGTGGAATTAGGGCAGCTGGGCAAGAATATCACATTTGCTCTGTGACAAACAATTGCACTTTGAGCTCTAGCAGCAGCAACACAATAGAATCACTACTGAGTCGGAACTAAGCGTTTATTTTTCTGTAAACTGATTGCCTGGAGAGATCCTACCCAAGGGAATTTGGTTGTAAGCCCCTGTTGAACGCAGTGTGTGTATATCTCAAAGTTTCTCCTTTGGTAACTGATTCTAATGAATATGATAGTGTGATCTGTTCAAACTCATTCACAAACCTCTGTTCACCAGCCTCAAGATGGCACTACCAAACTGCTTCACATTCCACTGGAACAGTTACATAATCTTGTTTATATAGCAATGGGGTCATTTGAAAGCTAAGATCACACAATGCTATTTTGGCCAATGACTTGCAGCTCCTCCCCTTACCC
Organism: Sphaerodactylus townsendi; assembly: GCF_021028975.2. Classification (NCBI taxonomy): domain Eukaryota; kingdom Metazoa; phylum Chordata; class Lepidosauria; order Squamata; family Sphaerodactylidae; genus Sphaerodactylus; species Sphaerodactylus townsendi. Next base: position 50,592,571 of record NC_059425.1, on the reverse strand, counting down.
CATTTTGGTAAAATGCCTCTTACGTCTAGATGGAGACTTCTAAAGGAAATGTTTGTGCGTGGATGTGCTGCCAGCAAAGCCTTGCAGCCGAGAAGTACTGCTCCCTGAAAAATAGCCAGGATTAAAGTTTGGATTACTCTCCAATTATTATGCCTCCCTTGGAATTTGTTGTTTAACTTTCCTGTTGTAGAGGACAATGATGCAGGAAGTGCTGGCCTCAATTCTAGAGTTTTGCTAGTGAGGCTTCTTAGTCCAGAGCGGTCCTGCAAATTTTTCCATTCCCATCGCCCAGTCACATCATGGGGATAGAGATTAGATGTACAATCCTATCTAGTGTGCAAGAAAATGTAAAGGAGATAGAATTACACCCAAATGCCTTTAAATTTGGCACAACATACTTAAAAGTTGTATCATAACTCAGAAGACAGCTCAGCATTTCCCCAGTATAGAGGACTCAGAGTGCACAGCTACTGAGGTGGCACAATGTGAGAGAAGACACTGTACTCAAAAGAGTAAGAAAAGAGGGGCAGAGTGTTAGGTGCATGCAAAGGCAGCTAAATTGGCCTCTGGCAGGGATTCTGGGATGGGAATGATGTGCTCTGATAGTGTCATCCTAAACAGTTACACTGTTCTAAGCCAGCTGACTTCAGTGAACTTAGAAGGGTGTAACTCTGCTTACAATTGCAAAGCAAGACTACTAAACTGTACTGTAGCAAACTGATTTGAATGCAGTGGTATAGAGCCAATGAGGTGGGGGACATAATGCCCCAGGCAGCGTGGCAGCGTGGGCATGGAGTGGGCATTCCAGGGTGGGGTGGGCAACACAGCAGCAGGGGCTTAGGGCTTGTGCATGCCCTGGGCATTATTCTCCCTCGCTCCGCTCCTGTTGGAATGGGCTGTTTACCCTTAAGTCTCAGCCTTCTTTTGGATACAGAAGAAAGCAGGTGTGTAGTTTGGCAGGTAACCAAAGGTCTCTTGATTGGACAGGGCTGACCTTCTGTTATTTCTTAGTCACAAAAGGGTACTTTCTACCAGCTGTATTTCATATTCCAGCCTTGGCCTTGGTTATAGTTCTAGCTTTAGTGAAGCTTAAACTTAAGAATTGGAAACACTGTATACAGTGCCCATATCCCCTATGCTTTGGGATCACCTCCCACCCAGGTATCTTTCCAATTGTTAGCCTTTCCTATACATCCCCTTAATCCACAAAATGTATCTGGTACTCTAATGCCAGCCAAAGTAACCACTATCTCACAGGGGCTGAATTGTGAACATTTTGTTTCCAACTGTTTGATAATTTGTAATATCCATGAATACTCTGTAATGTTGCATCACCTCAAGCATTTGGTTTCAGGACCTTCTTTGCCCCAAGTGCAATACAAAATGCATTAAGTTGAGCATTGTTTGAAAACTGAATATGAAACCAAACATTGCATATATGAGATTGGCTAGATTCCAGAGCATAAGTGCATACACTCTTGAAATGGAGCTCATGGCCATGTTGGCTAGGTCGTGCTGTGGCTGAGTGGTAGAGCATTTATTTTGCATTCAGAAAGTCTTCAGCAAAAGGATTAGGCAGTAGATGATGTGAAAGAGCTGTGCCTGAGACCCTGGACAGCTGTTGCCAGTCAGAGCAGACAATACTTCTTAGCACAAACCAGCTCAATGTGTTCAAAATGGGTGCCAGGCTTCTCAGAATGGGGTTGCTGCTGCCTCCTTACAAAGTGAGGTGAGTTGGAGATTCCTCCTCACCCAGATCTAAACCTTTCAGCTGTTTTTCTCATGATGGGCATCTGAGATGGGATGTAAAACCACTCAGGGGAAGTAAATCTGAGGGAAGTAAATCTGAGGGAAGAGTTTCATGTGAACTACTTCCTGCCTGTCCCTAATCAGAATTTGGCATGCCCCAAATTGGATTGTCAGGTCCACTTTGGCATTTTGTAAGCAACTGTTAAACCCCCTTTTCAGACAGATAGTATTCCTTATTGAAAGCAAACATTTGGCAGCAATAGATATTTGGCAATCACAACTAGAAGTAGCACAATGTGATATAATGACTGCAGGAATTAGGGCAAATGTTATTGGTTCAAAAGTTGTTTGTCACAAGAACGATCTTGTCTAGTCAGATCTATTGACTATAAGAAGGACTAAAAATGCTTTCTATCCATTGCATCTTGTTCATCTGCTTTCCCTTCCTTCTATACTCAGTTGGTCTGGCTCCACTGATCTATGTGCTCTTGGTCTACTATACCATGACATATATGGGGCTGCCCTTAAAGACAATCCAGAGACGAATTTATTTAAAATGTGGTTGCCTATTTGCTGTCTGAGATTAATGAAGGGCACCTTACAACTGGGTCACATGTCAGAAGGGCTTTCTAGTGCTGATTTTTACCCCTTTGAGTCCCCTTACAGGAGATAAAGGAGGGATATAAATCCAAACTCCTACTCCTCTTCTTTATTTATTTTATTTTATTTATTTATTTTTTTCGATTTATTATACCGCCCCATCCCCGGTATAATGACTTGGGACCCACATATCTGATGTATCCTTCTATATGACCCTATGTAACAGCTGTGCTCTCTATATGACCCTATGTAACAGCTGTGCTCATCAAATCAGCTGCTGCTCTCAGTCTCACCTTCAGGTTTGTCAGATATGAATGGGAGTGGGGAGTCAATCATCTGAAGTCCTCCACTTCCTGTTGGGATGCTCCCTGCCTCCTCTGAGATGGTTCTGCAGAGAGAAGAATCCCAAATCCTCCCCAAAGTGCAGTTTCTGTGGCTTAAATAGCCCAAGCCAGTCCCCTTTGGATCCACTCCCCATTTCCCTTCTCCTGAGGTCCTTAGACATCATGAGTCTCCACCCCTTCTCCACTTGGGCTTGGGTCATCTGGTGTCTCCCTGAGGTTCTGAGGGCTGCTGCTTCTGGGAGGCCTGGGAGAGCTCCTCAATGACTGGCAGGCCATGGTTCCACCACCCTGCTGATCTGCACAACTATTATAGTTGGCCTGGCTACACCCCAGCTTCCCCAAGGTTGGGAGGGTGTGTATTAGCAGCATCAGATAGTGGAGTAAAACTGCATCTTCAGTGACCAAGTACCAAGCATGTTTATGTTAGTTCTAAATCACTCCTCACACAACAGGATTAAGGACATTAACTCAAGAAATAATTAGATGAAAAGCCATTTTCAAATAAAGTTAGGTTTAGTACACATCTGATTGCTGAAAAATAGCAATGCACAACAAGAAACTTCCGTCACCTGCCGTGCCTGATTTTTACTGTTATACAAAGTTGCTGTGGGAGGAGGAGGGGGATCAATATCAATGGGAAGAAAGCAGGAGAGTGACCTGATAATTAAATGGCAGGCTCTTCATCCAACCAGAAGAGTCAGGTGGGCTTTTTTTTGCTGAATAAGCTATTTTTCATATTCCATTTTGATGTCTGATGACAACAACCATTATTGCACATGTGTTTTCCCCTCCTGCCCTGTTAAAACACTTTCTTTTGTTTAACCAACCACTTGGGGTTAATTTTTTCCCCTGGCTATACTTTTTTTTGGCAGAATACACAAAAAAGTGGTTCATTTCTAATACTCTCACCTGCACATTAGTAAACAGGACTCCTAAGTACAACCACTTACCTTTTATAGGTGTTCTTTTATTTAAAAAAAACAGACCCTGTAAATATTTTGGGGATGTTGGAGTAAAGAAATACACTATGGGATTTTTCCAGAAAGCACTGGTCCATAAAAGCATTATTACGAGTTTAATAATACAGCACTTCTGTCATTTTACTGAAAGATGACCTGATAACATTCTCAAGAATTGCTGTGAGTTATTAAATATTCAAGAGGAGGGGGAAGCAGCAAAAAATTAAAAAAATCCTTCTCATGTGAAAGTATGAATCAAGGCTTCAAGCACTTGAAACAGGTTTAGAAACAGATTAACCTTGGTTACCAAAATTAGGCTTTGTTTGTGAGAGATTTTTCTACCCAATGATGCACTGGATTTGCTGTAGGGTAGAAAATGCACCCAAAATACAAGTCGTGCAATTTTTTCACATCATTGTCATGTTCCTTTAATACTGAAAAGACATCAAATTAAGCAAACAGCCAGGCTAATAATGTCAGAGACCTAAACAGGGTAGCATTTCTTCCTGATGGTTGGGTGCCAGAAGATACCCAACAGCCGATATGCATTCCCAGTAGTTTTCTGTTTCATGGACATATGGAACTGCATGAAGTATGTGACTGTAAAGAATTCAGATTAACAAAAAAACCATGAAGTCCTAGTGGCATCAAGATGTGAGGACTGGGAATTTATATATGTAGCTTTATCCTAGAGTGTTGTTTTTATTATTAATTGCATATGACAATGTGTGCAAGTGCATTGCAGTACTGCAATGACGATATTCTTGTGTCTGAGGCTTTGAAAGAGAACGAAGGCCTAGAGTAACTTTTTGCAGAAAGTACAAAGTAACAGTGTTAGATGGAATCTGATTGATGTAGCTCTGCTCAGAAGAAGGCTTGGCACCAAATCACAACAGCTGAAATGCAGCAGATGGCTAGATCTGAAGATGTAAACAAAAGCTGATTAAACAAGCAATGCACTCTGGTGGATGTCAAAAGTTTTGAGGGTGGAAAAAGTTTTGTCTAGAAATACCTACATGGTATTTTTTTTCTGTTCTAAGAATGCTAGCATAAGCATTAAGATTGCTTTGGTGGTTGAATGTTCACTTACATTATGCCCTCTCATGCACATTTCGCTGGCAGTGAGAAGGCTAAGCTAGACTCTTCTGCCTGGCATGCTCTTATTATATGTGAAGGATGCTATTCTTGATCAGAAGCAATCAAATATTAAGGCCAAGTCAACATCTACTGTAGAATGAAGTATTAAAAAGCTGAAGTGGCTGAGTGCAAGGCGCTACTTGTAGAGGTGAGCTCTGTCCTTGACTTTGATTCAGGATGCGGGATTAAAAAAGCTATCCCTCACCCCACTGGCACACTTTATTTTTGCCCCAGGCTTCGAATGTCTTAAAAGGCCGCACCACCCTGAATAATGTTATCAAGGTTTGCCCAAAGCCATGTCACAGCCTACTTGTAACTCTGACAAGTACATTCAACTCCCATGTATGCCCTAATCCAGCTCATTAAGGCCGTTTTTACATGGTCAAAATATCTCAGGGTGAGCACAGAAAAAACCCCTGTGCAGCCAGGAATTCCACATGACTCTTGAAGCTGCACAGGGTCTGCCCCGGTGTCCCCCCATGATATTTACCTTAGCCTAGGATTTTCAAAAATCACCAGTTTGGAGGTTGCTTTTAAAAATCCTTGTGTGGGAATTGTAACGTCTTAAGTGGATTGTACATAGTGCAATCTGTATAGGGAAACTGGGAAGGACAGGTGGATACAGCAGGAAAGGATGGCAGTACAAGAAAGTGTAATGGGGAATTAGGAGAATATTTGATTAATTATAATTGTAAAAAATATAAGTAAAGAAACAGTGTGTGTTGTTAATTAAAAGTTAAAGTTGTATTTCAGCTATCTGAAGATCATTTCTTGAAGCCAAATGAAGAGCATAAATTAACAATGCACAGAAATGCAGTCATTTCCCTTCAACTTATTTATATTCTTTCAATAATAATTTGTTCTGAATGTCTGTGTTTTAAGGTGGAGTTTTTCAAGCTGTGTTTTAAGAAGGCAAGGTATATAAAATCCTATATCTGTGGATTTTCTGAGGGGTCATGACTTTGGACACTGTTCAGAATTGCCTCAAAATGTGCTTGTTCCCACTTGCAGGATATGACTTTCAAGGAAGAAGGTAGTTACTATTCTGAATTCTGTACATTGCCCCTCCCTAAGTCCCCCATGGCCCCACCTCCATAGATAGTGGCAGTGGATGTCACTGGTCCTTGGACCCAGTCCTAGCTCCCCTCCCCCTGCCCCAGGAAATTGCAAAGTCAACGCCCCTGACTTTTCCCAGTTTATAGCTATGTCTTTTATACTGGGAAATCAGGATACTTATATGTACTGTATAGCAAGTTTTACTTTTCGTACATGTTAATATTTATCTGAAAAGAGGGCTTTTTTGGTTCACTGCTCAGTGTATTTCCACTATCTGCACCTTGTATTTCAGAAAGTAATTTGAATTATAACTTCCTGTTGGACCCAAACTAGACTGGACCACTGATGGGAGGTGTTATGAAACAACATTTCATAAAAGCTATTCTCTGTTGTGTTGCACTGTACCCTGCCATGTCCTTCATGCCAGTTATTGATCAGAGATTCGTTCAATGCAAAAAGGCTTCTGTTTGGGCTGGGGCTTGGGTTGTAATAATAAAGTAGGGCATTGATTCATGGAAGTTTTACAGAGATCTCCTTCAATCAGAACCTGATGTACTGCATAACTTGGGGTGGTGATGGGGATGAGGGACAGACAATTTGTGATTGAAAAGAACTCCCTCCCCCGTAACTCAACTCATTTTAATTTAATCTTATCAAAATAACTAGATAGCAGGATGCTGCTGTATGATTGACTATGATTGGAAGTTTTTACAGAGAAGGACTATGGAAAGCTAAAGAAGCTTGTAGATCAGTACAAAGAACTGAATAGCAAAATACTAAACATGAGAGAACAAGAAATGCTGATCATACTTAACAGTTGTATGGTATTGTTAGGAGCTCAAAGTACCTCACATGGGCTACCATAGTAATCCTTACAACTTGGTAAGATAGACAAATATAATACTCAAAGCCAGACTGTGAGGGGGTGCTAACTAGAATTGCCAGCTGGAGATTTCCTAGGATTACAGCTGACCTCCAGGCAACAGAGATCAATTTCCCAAGAGACAATGGCTGCTTGGGAAGGTGGGGTGGGATGGAGCCTGATGGTAGGTTGGTTTGGAGAGGTGAGGGACATTAATGGGGCTATCGTGCCATACAGTCCACTTTCCCAAGCAGCCATTATCTCTAGGGAAACTGATCTTTGTTGCCTGGAGGTCAGTTGTAATTCTAGGAAATCTTTAGCTACCACCTGGATTAGGCAAAACTGCTATATTAAGCAATATACCTAAAAATAAGAACATTCTGTGTCAATCTTCCAGGTTCAGGACCCAGGAGGCAGCATTGGATTAGCTGAGCTGCAAGCACATTGCAGTCATGTGACAGGAAGAAGATGAATCACAAGTTGAAAGGGCTCCCCCTTTTCCTTATGTGCCATGGTTTTGACCAAATTCCCTCACCTCTATGCAGTTTTTTTAACCATTAAAAGATAAAGATGCAAGGTCAATTATGAATTTATCACATATTTTCTTGAGTTTTACCACATTTCCTCCTTGACTTTGAGAAGATAAGGTGGGGTATATCTATTTCTACACAAGCAAGGCTGTTAATAATAGGATGTTTTGGAGCTCATTAATTCATAGGATGTCATAAGCATTTAACACACATAATATTAAATAAATAAAATACCAAATATTTCAGTTTTGACACTTGGCACAACACTATAATGTATGTTTGAGAGCTGCGGAGAATTACAGCTTCCATGTGCTTGTCTACCATACAGGTTTCAAACGTACATCAGGATACCACTGTGATTGTGTCTCAGAGCACTGTTTTTGTTTATAGTCCTTATGACTGAAAATAAAATAAAAACATGAGAAATACTTGTAGTTTCTGTTAAAAACATATTTGTGCTAAGGACTCTGAATAAGGCTTTCAGAGATAATGGGGAATAGTGTGGCGTCTCACTGCATTTAAAAAAGATGCTTTCTAGCGACCATGCAGAAGGTTGCAACATAAGTCAGCAGAATCAGACTGCTTTCAGTTTCTGCTAGTTTGCTATGACTCTCTGCAGTTACTCAACAGTGCACTGGGTTGCAAATCAAGCTGCTCATCAAAGAAGTGTTTGTTTTTATATACACATTCTAAATTATTCCTAGGTCTTGTGGATACTTTATTTGGGTAATAAATATTTTGTATTTAAATATAGACATAAGCATTGTGCTGTTTTCAAAACATTGTGAAGTAAAAATGCCGACAAAAAGGAAGACCAAGAGTGAAACGGAGTTAAGAAGAGAGTCAGCACAAGGCTTATGCCTGGACTAATTGTAGAAAGGCTTGTATCTCTCTAAAGTAGCTATTTAGTAACTATCTGGGGACAGGCCAATGTTCCAAAGTGGCAAATTTACCACCATTAGATGGTGCGTTGCAGCTATGGCTTTTGTGCATTCAATTAAGGGTCTGAGGTTATACCTGGAATCAGCCTTGAAGATTTAGAAGCAAGTCAGTGTTGTTGCTAGGGATGCTTTCCTCCGGTTCAATCCAGTTCAGTAATGGTATCCCATCTTGGGTATGGCTGACTGACCCATAAACTGTAATCTCCAAGTTAGATGGCTATAATGCACTTTACATGGGGCTGTCTTTGATGACAACTGAGAGGCTTCAATTAATAGGGAATACAGCTGCCCAGCTGATGTAAGCTAATAAATTCTGACAAGGAAGAAGGGAGCCAAACCCAACTGAAAAGACAGGTTAGGAACATAAATTTAGTTTCATTCTACTGTTGGTGTACACTTGGACACACGTTATTAATAGAACTACAGCCATGAACAGTGTTAGATTTACAATCTGGACCCCTCAACATGTTAGATTCTGGATGTGGGAATTTAGCAGAGTGCACAAAGACCACTGTGTTCTGCAAAGCCCATCAAATCTGTGTGTGTGTGTGCCAGGAACAAAACTACTCTGAGCCTTTTGTTTATTCAAACTCATATTATTTATTATAGGAACTCAGTTTCTGGATATGATAAATATAGTTTCCTAGTCGAGTCTAACTAGAATGAAGGGAGATGCTGTGTAGTCGTACCCACGAGGCCCCAATGAAGAGACGAGACGCGGAGATTTCATCTGGTGGAGAGAGCCAGAGGCAGGAAGCGCGGGATCCCGTGATCCTGGCAACTCTGCCGTGCGCTCGCCCCTCACACCTTTTATTAGGGTTTCAACGGGGGCATGTAAAGGGGTCGGGCAGGCGGGAGAATGGGAGGTCAGGAGAGCGGGAGATCATCATGTGATGCATGATCTCATCGGGCTGCTACGTGCGGGAGGAAGCATCCGTGTCTGGGCCTAATCTTCACCTGAGGGCAGGAGCCCCTTTGTCCCTTTGTATGGAGCACCCACTCTGAGTGACGACGCTGAAGTCCAAGAGCAGTTCATGACCCGTGGACTCATGTAAGGGGGAGGCTGGCGGGGGTTGAAGGGGAAGCATGTGCGCCGGAGGAAGGCCACGTGAGCCCGGCACCGGCATGCCTGGCGCTCCTTCTACGGTTCTGCTGGGTTCGCGGGCTCACCCCTACAATGCTGGATCTGCATCTTGTCCTAATGGCTGCAAGATGGAGAAGTTGTGTGGAGAGAAGGTTGTAAAAAGGCAGAAGGAAAGACGTTTCTTTCACACATGCAGAATAATGCACTTTCAATCCACTTTCAATGCACTTTGCAGTTGGATTTCACTTTGTGAAATAGCAAAATCCACTTGCAACCAATTGTGAAAGTGCATTACTCTGCATGTGCAAAAATGCTCTCAGAGTAGCAATCTATACCTCAAAGGCATAGTGTCAAACCAGCAAAGAACAATGCCCAGTGTCTTGACCTCTCTATCTGTCTTATTCTGTAGCCAAGTGTCCCTCTGAAGTCTGAGGTGAAGAGAGTCCTTTACTTCCAACAAGCATGGGCCTTTCCCCACTCCCTTCCATCCCCCCTATGCCGCGCGCTGCTCTCAGCGCGCAGAATCCCAGGTGCGTGCCCAGGCGTCCCCATGACCCCGCGCTCTATGCGGGGTCGTCAAAAGGCGCCGTTCGGAAGAGCGCCTGGGATGTCGCGCGCTAAGGGGGCACGACAGCGGCAGCGTCGGGGCGGCTGCGCTGTGGCCGCCCCTGCCGTGGGGAGGGAGGAGGAACCCCGCGCTACTCTCCTCAAGTAGCGCGGGGCTTACGGTAAGTGGGGAAAGGCCCCATGATTATTGTGGCACTTATATAACAGATGGATGGAGGCTTTTTAAGAGTTCATGCCTGATATAAAACAATTATTTTGAAGCCCTTATCATTATAATATATAGTTTCAAGTGCAACCTGCTCTGACTTGAAAAATAACTGTAAATTTGTCCTTGTATGTATGAGGGAGGCCTCAGAGCCAAAAACACATGTAGTTCCAGTATATATATATATATATATATATATATATATATATATATATATATATATATATATATATATATATATATATATATATATATATATATATATATATATATATAGCCCTGTTTCAAAACACATGTAGTTCCAGGTATATATATATATATATATATATATATATATATATATATATATATATATATATATATATATATATATATATATATATATATATATATATATATGATGGTTTTAATAACTCTATGAATCTTTGGTTTTTACCTTTTTATGCATTTGTGCACACAGTGAAAAAAAACATTATTTTGTTTTCATGCTAGCTCAGCTTTTTTTGGTTCCTAGCTAGTAAATTCTGCCATACTAGACTTGAAACACTCACAATGGCTGCCAGTTTGTGACTGAGCTCAATTTAAAATGCTGGTTTTAATATTTAAAGCTCTGTGATGGTGAACCTTTTTGAGACCGAGAGCCCAAATTGCAATCCAAAACCCACTTATTTATCACAAAGTGCCAACGCGGCAATTTAACCTGAATAAACCCCTTGAGCAGGGGCCAGCCTGCTGTAGCCTCCAGCAAGTCCCACTTGCGCTGCTCTGCACCTCTCTAGCATCTCTGCTGCCTCTGCCCTCCCCCCCCCGGGCAGCAGCCACTTGGAGCACAGGCACCAGGTCCGCCAGCCGAATCCTCCCTGCTCACTGAGGTGCACGCACATCAAGTCCAGCGGCCCAGGCCTGCCTAGATGGGGGGGGGGCAATTTCCCCCAAAAAATGACGAACTCTGTGTGCACGTGCCCACAGAGAGGGCTCTGAGTGCCACCTCTGGCACCCATGCCACAGGTTCGCAACCACTGCTCTACATGGACTGAGACTCACATATTTGCTCCTCACCTGTTATGAGCTCTGGAGTACTGTGCTCTTCACAACTGGTGTGGCCTGAAGATCCTTCAGAGTTACAGATATTCTCCAGACTACATAGACCAGTTCCTCTGAAAAAATAGCTGCTTTGAAGGGTGGGCTGTAGTATTATACCCTGCTGAGGTTCCTTCCTTACCCAAACTCTGCCTTTCCCAGGTTCCATCCCAAATCTTCAGGAATTTTCCATGCTGGGCTGCTTATAGGGACATTTAAAAAAAAAACACTTAGCCAAGGCTCAGCTGTTGGTGGAAGGGGCAGTTGCTGGGCTGCAGGGTGACAGTAGTGGAAATGTTGTTGCCAGGAAGGGGAAGGCTGGTGCCATCAGAGAGTAGTACAAGGACACTGCACATCAATCCAGCTCACTGATGCTTGAACAGAGGGAGTAGCTTTTCCTGCCCCTGTGTGAAAGAAGCCAAGGTTGCTTGGCAGCTATAACTGGGGCTATCTATGCTATGGTCACATCCAAATTGGACTTGGCCAACAGGGCCTATGTGAGGAGGCCTTTGAACATGATTCAAAAGGTGTCTTTGTTAACGTCTTTGCATTATCCAGCTATTTTACGCTAACGAATTCAGGCCATGAAGTGAGATGAAGACCAATTTTTCTGAAGACTTTCTCAAGAAGAAAGCAGTGTTTGATAGGTTGTGTTTAGATCAGTGGTGGGATTCAAATAATTTAATAACCGGTTCCGGTGGTTGGATTCAAATAATTTAACAACTGGTTGTTTATAAGCACCATTTTAACAACTGGTTCTGCCAAAGTGGTGCAAACCTGCTGAATCCCACCACTGGTTTAGATGCCCCATTGCAATCCATTTTGTATTCTGCCACTCTGCTTTGAAAACGGGTACAATGACCAGGATCAAGTTCTGAGTGCAGCCACCAATTTTCATTTACATTATATTTTTCACTGGCTGTGGGAGTTGAGCTGGGATTTGTACCTGAAGGACAGAAGGCTATTTCAAACATGCTGACTAACTTTCAGACCATCTTCAAGACAGATCCTGTTGTGTTATGTTGCATATTCCACCTGAAAACGGATGTGTACATAGGGTTGGAAGACCTGCACTGGCAAATGCTAGGAGATTTTTGGCTTGCACAGAGGGAAGTTTCAGGGGATGTGACATCACATTCTCCATGAAGCACTAGAAATTTTCCTAATCTCTATGGTAACACTAACTTTATGTTGAAAATATACTATTGCTCACCCAACTCTGCAAATCAGAAGAGTGATTTGTACTGGTACACATTCTGTAAATCTGGATCTGGTTAAGGACAGATAGTGTCATTCATTACCATCCATAATATGAGCTTCTAACTGATTAGACACTGCTATCTGGCAGTAATTAGATGACCCACATTTGACCAGAGATTCATAATCAACCTTTCTATCAGTTTCTTTGTGACTTTCATATTGTTTTGAACTGTATGATAAAATAATATGACCTAAAAGGTCAAAATGCATCAGGTCAGTCTATCTAACAATTTATGTACAATCAATTTGATGTCTTGGTGTTGCTGGAGATGTAATTTTTGGGTTCAAATTTCTACTGAATTATTGCCATTTTAAGCATTGACATCATTTTTAGCATTATATCTTTAAGCACTGTGCAATAAAGACATATTGTATAGATTATTAATTTTAATTATTCCTTCTGGGTTTCTCAACCTTTTTTGGTTCCTAGCTTATTATATAGGTTGGATTTTGATTTCCCTTCTTTTTTGTGAGCTTCACACCAATGCCTTTTTACCACACTTATTTCGAACATGTTCATGAAAAGCTCCATCTGTGCATTGAGAAAGGTGTGACTGTTCACTGAGTTTGGCTGTTCCCAGACAAAGGTTAAAAGATGGATTTTAAACAAGATAATCAGCTCAATAATCTTTTCCACAGTTCTATATCTACAACACTCAGAATCCAACACAGAATTAAGTGTGCTTGGGCTAACAAAAATAAACTTTTGTTTGTCTGTCTGTTGAATTACAGCCGTTATATGTAAAACTGTGATTTTTCTTTGCATGTGAGCAAATTTGCAGTGTTGCTGATAGATCCACTTAGGAATGGAAACATATTTTAAATAAAATAAAGACATTAATATAAACATTTACAAATTCATAAATTCATTGCAAACACAAAATTTCTACCAGGAAAAGCAAGCATAATAATTAACAAGAAAAGCACATTTTTGAAGGTATTGTTCTACGGAACTAAACATTTGCACTGAACTCCTGAAGGTTAACAATAGTTAACAATGCTGCGAATAATTTACTTGCAAATATTTATTTGATATTTTCTAATGAGCCTATTATGGGTTCTCTTTTTTGTTCTTTTGTTACTGTGAGAAAAGATTTGTCTTTGCTTGATAGCAGCTGATGGATCTCTTCATGGCTTATGTCTGCATTATGCTCTAGTCAATGATCTGTAAAACACATCTTGACAAAATAACATCAGTAACTGCAGGAGGATACTGGAGCTGACAACACTTTCACATTATCTCAACTTTAACCTTTGGTTTTTGATCTCTGAAAATATTCAGCTGATGCATGTGTCTATATGGCATGGGTCAGATGGGCAGCACTGATGCTTCACTAAAAGGAACAGTAGATACTGTAGTTTTACAGTTCAGAGCTTTTTACCCACCGAAATACAGCCTTTATAGAGAAAACATTTTTCTTCCAGAAAAAATACCCAGTTTCTGCTATAAGTTCACATATTTGGGTCATCAATCACTGTAAATCTATAGGATGACAGTTGTGCACTAAAAAGTGATTCAAGATTGGCTCTAGATTTTTCACAACACTGGATTATTCAATCTGTGAGAAATCTATAAATTTCAGGATGGGCAAGAGAAAATACTTCTTTACACAACGAATGATTAAAATGTGGAATTTACTGACGGAGGATGTAGTGATGGCTACCAGTGTAGATGGATTTAAAGGAGATTAGAAAGACTCATGGAGGGTAGATCCATCAATGGCAGCTAGCTATTGTGACTAAAGGGGACTTCTACATTCAGAGGCAGTAAACCTCAGAATATGCTTGGAGGCAATATCAGAGGAATGCCTTAGCCTCCGTGGCCTGTTGTTGGTCGTTCAGAGCAAGTGGGGGGGCGGGGGGGGGGCGGGGGGCAACTGTGTGAAACAGAATGCTGGACTAAATGGACCACTGATGTGATCCTGTATGACTTTTCTTAAGAGACTTGGTGCTATATGCAGGACACATACCTTATATACTTGCGTATAAGTCTACTTTTTCAGCACATTTTTTGTGCTGAAAAAATCCCACCTTGACTTATATGTGAGTGAACAAATCCGTCTGTATGGAAGGAACGGATTGCGCTATCTTAGCCGTTTTCGAAAAGTCTATGCTAAAATCCAGAAGTTGTATTTAAATGTGAATGTTGATATTGCACAGACCCCAATTATGGCTGACGTTATGAAAATTTGATCTGAAGAAGACTTTTCGAAGACGGCTAAGATAGCGCAATCCGTTCATTCCATACAGACGGATTTGGCACAGACCGGTCCGCTCATCTTTCAGACGTTAAGAAAACCAGCACAATAGAACATGGGCTTGTCATATTGGAAATGCAGCGCACTGATGTACATGTTTTAGGAACAAAATACTTTGCCCATCCAAATATTATGGATATGGAATATCGCCGCAATTGAAGAAATAAGAGGACATTATTGAGATATATTGGAGGTATCAAAAGTGAATGCTGCAACTGTAACTAGTATGAGCTGTATCTTTAAGAAATGTTAAGAAGTGTTTGGCACAATTAGGTTTGCACTGGTTTTCACTGTTTATGCACTTTATTGTTGTCTGTTATATACGAATATATAAAAAGCGTTGATGCAACGCATTTATATTTTCTAGTTGAATTGAACGTTGCATAGAGAGACTGATAAAATTAGGTGTCTCGATTTATATGCGAGTCGACTTATACACGAGTATATGTGGTAAATACATCAATCTAAAATCTTGGATCAAGGTGAGCTTTGTTGTTGGGTGAAATACTTCATCCTAGAGCCACTTTATGAAGACAGATTCAAAGATCTGCCATCTTGGTCTGTAGTAATACAGTCAGATTCCAATCCAGCAGAAACCTTAAAGACTAACAAAATTTTTTTTGGGGGGGGTATAAACTTTTAAGAATCAAAGCTCCCTTTGTTGGATACCACATCAAATAAGGATGAAGGAAGCGCTCTTGAAAGCTCATACCCTGAAAATCCTGTAGGCCTCTTAAAGTGCTACTGGATTTGAATCTACCTGTTCTGGAGCCTCTTTGTTAAGGATTCTGGGAGCCAGTTTCATTTGAACTATGTTGGATGCACCACACAACCAGGTTAACTTGGCCTAGAATATAATAATAGGGAGTCCCCTGTGCTTCCTAGGTATTTATTCTTGGCATGATACAGTTTGCAAAAATCCTTTGTATCTGTGTAGATCTGACATTTTCCTCCTAGCTGCCTGTGCCTTAGGTTGCATCGTCTTAAGCCTACTGATTGAGAAACTAGCAGCAGCACAGTGGGAAGAGGCAGGAAGAAGTACAGAGCTGCAACACCAATGTTGCAAGCACTGCCGATATTGCTAAGCGTGCTAAATGCTTGCACCACTGTTGCTTTAGGTTGGTCCCCTTGCCACTTTGGAAGTGGCTTTTTCTTGTGCTCTCAATTCACTCCAGGAATGTAGAAGGGAAAGAACTTGACAGGGGAAGGAATTGACAAACATTTTATTTAGTGTGTTCCATTTGAACACACAGAATCAACATAATGAACAAAACTAATTTACCCATAATTTATCACTGTTTTGAGATTGGTGTCTCCAGCCTCCCTTTTTTTTATTTTTTATTTTTTATTTTTTCAATTTATATACCGCCCGATCCCCGGAGGGCTCCGGGCGGTGAACAACAGGAGCAATCATACAATTATAAATCCCCTTTCTGGCTGGAATAATCCCATGTCTGCCAAAAGTGTGATGCCAGAGGTGATGTTCATGCAAACCTACCTTGAACATCTTCACTTCCATTTTATTAGGCTCCATTTTATTCAATGGAACTTGTATCCAGAATGGAATCCTGTGAATGTTTAAGCCTGCAACTTTACCTGCCTAAAGTTACATAACACAAATACAAATCTGTATCTATAAACGTGAACTACCACTGACTGACTCATCAAAAGAACTCAAAAACCACCGAGGCCACACACATGAAATTTGGCACACCTGTTCCTTACATACTCCAGGTGCTCACTAAGAAAGGATTTCCCAAAATATTCACTTCCACTCGATTTATTACCTATTTACTGTTTTCATTGCTCATCTCTGGCCATCTGCATGAACATTCTAGGGGCAAACCAACTGCTCAGTCCACAGACATGCTGCACAAACATTCTGAGGGTGACATTTAAGCACTACCAAATGCACTCCAACACTGCCCTCCACAACGCATGCAAACCTATCCCTTCTGCTGAAACCACTACAGGGAGAGGAGGAATTAAACACAGAAAGCGCTTTACATACTGCATTATAAAAAGACTGCTGCATGTCACCCCAAAGTTCACAAACAGACTGTAAAGAAGTACCGTATATACTCGTGTATAAGTTGACCCATGTATAAGTTGAGGCACCTAATTTTACCACCAAAAACTGGGAAAACTTATTGGCTCATTTATAAGTCTAGGGTGGTAACTCCAAAGCAGGCAGGGGCAGGGGCAGGGAAGAGCCAGGGCGTCCTCTCCCTACCGGATCACTCCCCTCAACCTCCTAGATCCCCACAGCAGCCCCAGCCCTTGGCTGCTCTGACGTTCCCTTGCTTGCAAGCAAGGAAACGCCAGACAGAGCATTCACGTGCTTTTGGGGTTTTCTTGCTTGCAAGCAAGGAAACCCAAAAAGCAGATGATCGCTCTGTCAGGCATTTCCTTGCTTGCAAGCAAGGAAACACCAGAGCAGGCGGGGGCAGGACAGAGCACATGATGCCAGGCGCACGCCTTTGGGGTGCTCAGCAGGCTGCTGTCCACAGCCCCACTACCCCTCCGCCACCGCCCCTCACTTACTCAGTCATCTTTTTCTTTCCCCGCAGGCTCTGCAGGTTGAGGGCGGCCAGCGGGCAAGCCTCCCTTCCACTTGGCCAGAGCAAACTCAAGAACGGTGATCCTGGCTGTTGCCGCCGTTGTTCTCGAGTTTGCTCCGGCCGAGTGGAAGGGAAGCTTGCCCGCTGTCCACCCTCAGCGCCTCCCTTCCACTCGGCCGGAGCAAACTCAAGAGCGGCGATCTTGGCTGTTGCCGCCATTGCTCTCGAGTTTGCTCTGGCTGAGTGCAAGGGAGGCTTTCCCGCTGGCTGCCTTCAGCGCCTCCCTTTCTCTCAGCTGGAGCAAACTCAAGAGCGGCGATCCTGGCTGTTGCCGCTGTTGCTCTCAAGTTTGCTCCGGCCAAGTGGAAGGGAGACTTGCCCGCTGGCCGCCCTCAGCGCCTCCTGGCCGGCTGTGGAGGGCAGTGGGCGCGCGAGCCTCCCTTCCACTTGGCTGGAGCAAGCTCGAGAGCAGCGATTGTGGCAACAACAGCCACCACTGGGGGTCTTTTTACCTTTTTAATGTCATACACACCAGGACACCAGCGTCGTTTTCGCTGAGAGGTTGGCAATATGGTGGCTGATAGGATTTCCCTCCCTCTCAGTTGGCGCCTGCGTTTTCTCAGGAGCCATGCGCGTTGGGCACCACAGCATGTCGTTTCCTGCGAGGTGAAGTGGCTTCCCTTAAGCTGGTTTCGGGTAAAGGGTGGGGTTGAGATGCTTTCTCATTTCATTAGCAAAATTACTGGTAGTTCGTCATGGGTGGGGGGGCGGTAGCGTTTCCCGCGCTACCCTTGGAGAATGCTCACAGAACCCCAGTTGAAAATCACTGTGTTAAAGAAACACATGCTAGAGTTATGCAGTGCATCACAAGTCTGTCAATGAAGTAAACCCCTGTTCTTCCTGGGACTCCTTACCTGTTACAGGTGTTCACTAATTTAGCAGAACTACATTTTGTTTACTTGATTAAATTTGAATTTCACATAGTTATTTTCATAAGTTCTTAACTTTCCACTCCTCTACATAAAAGATCTACCTGCACCACTATGTTGTATCTGAAGAAATGGGTACTAATGGCCTTTAAGATGTGACCCTTTTATTTATTTAGCTAAAGCTGACCACGGAGGCTATGGAATCAAATTCTTCTAATTTCCTTCGCCTCTCTCTGCTACATTCATGTGTTGGGACAGAGGCCTTTCTTCATACTCTTTCCCATATAAATGCCATTTGCCTGACACCCAGAGCTGAAACACTATACGTTCTTACTTTGGAAGAAAGACTCATAAATTCTGTAGGATTACTTCAAAATAACCAGACATAGCCTCACCTCCCCTTAACAAAACATCTACTCCCTCTGCTACAAAGTAAGAACATTCTCTTGCCTAAAGAAAAAACCAGCCATTCTGAGCTCTCCCATTGGTTAACGATGACGTTATATGTCAGTACATACGGGCATTTTCCCCCTGCCGTTCCTGTTAAACGCTTGAGAGACGGTCTTAGCCAATCAAGGGGAGCAGAATCTTTTGCGGCCTTACAGAGGGAGGGCGGGGCAACCATCTCTGTTGTTTTTTCAAACACCACCCTCTTTTTCACTGTTTCCCCACCCCCAATCAAAGCGTCCTTGGCTATTTGAGAAGCTGTTATGAAGGACGCGGAAGCTAACTAAGACGGGCAACCTCCGCAGCCAATGATAAGACAGAAGGGGTAGGAGGCATGTTAGATTGTGTTTGCTGCAAAAAAAGGAGAGAGGATAGAAGGTAAGTTAATCGGCACCGATTTTGACCAATAAGATTTCAGACTGCATAATTTTTTTTAAAAAAATATTGCGCATAGGGAAGATAATAGGGTAGTCTTGATTGACGACGGCATCGACCAATAGACATCCACTTGTGGAGGAGGCATGCACCCAACAAGCTTAAATTGGCACATAAATGACAAGCCTTCTATCCAATTGACACTGAAGAAAGGAGGCCTTGATAGAGGTGATATCCACTAGGAATATGAGTCCTGAGCCGAATTTGAATGATAGCTGTAGTGGCCAATCGTATGAAGGATATGGAGGCAGCGATGCTGACTCTTCTGAGGCGAGGGCGTTCTCTACTCCTCCTTCCCCCGCCCGGAGTATTCTGACGTTGCGTAGCGGGGAGGGAGGGCCCAGTCGCGGCCGCTGGGACGGGGGCTCCCAACATGTCCGTGCTGCTGACTGCGTTCGGACAGCGAGAGCGGTGGGCGGCCAAGAGAGAGGCCGCTCCGTGAGGCGGTGGGGAAGGAGGTGGCTCGAGGGCCCCCAGAGAGTCGGGGCCGCTTCGGGGAGTGAGGAGACTTCGGCGCCAGGTACAGGCCCGGGCCGGTTCCCCTTGGGTGAATTGGCGTAGGGGAGAGAAAGCGGGCCGTGGAGAAGTCCTTGGCGGTCAGGCTAGGGCCTGGGGGCGCCATGAGGAGATACGAGGGGAAGGTGACGGCCTAGGCCCGGGTCTGGGCCTGCACTGGCATTGCGGGCGTTGGGGGCTTCTGCGTAGTGCGTAGTCGGGAGCGGGAAGGGGAGGAGGGGTGGCGGCTGCAGGGTAATATGTGGGAAGGGGGGAAGGGTGCGATTCGCCGGTTATGGGTCAGGGATGTGGGAGGAAAGGGGGCAGGCTGGCGGCAGAGGCCTAGTCGGTCGCACTGCGTGGGAATGGAGGGAGCGGTTCCCCCGGGCCTCGGTGGGCGCCAAGTGGGCTGCCGGGAGGGGTGATCGATGTTGGAGATCTCGCCATTGTCTAGAATCGGTTATACAGGAGGAAGGAGGGGGGCGAAGCTCCCCCCCCCTCCCCAAACAGGGCCGCGTTATATAGTTCTCGGATAAGATTCATAGCGGCTTGTTATTTTGGCTCGTTTACCCTGCGTTCCTCCCCCTGCTGTAACAAAAAGAAAATATACCTTTTTAATCTCCGCACACCTGGAAACTGAGGACTTTATCCAGGCCTTAGAATGGGCGGGTTCTCGTCCTCTGTCCTGACTGCACAGTATAGCATGGATGCTCTACGCCAGGGGTGTCAAATTCAATTGCACAGGGGGCCAAAACTCAAAGCACACTTTAGGTTGGGGGCCGACAGGATAATCATTTATTGCCAGGCATGCAAACCCCCTCTGCCCATGGAGAAGGCAGCCACCTGCTCTGTTGGGCAGAGGGGATGGCGGCGGCGGCCTGCCTGGTGCTGCCGCTCTCGCGTCGCACAAGCTGGCGACACCATGCTTGCAAACCCTCTCTGCCCCATGGAAAAGGCCGCTTCCTGCTCCATTGGGCAGAGAGGGGACTTGCCTGCCTGCTGCTGCTGCTCTTGCGCCGCACGAGCCGGGAACACTGACCATGCAAAACCCCTTTGCCTAACGGAGAAGGCAGCTGCCTGCTCCATTGGGCAGAGGGGGCGGCGGTGCCAGGCATGCAAACCCTCTGCCCCACAGAGAGGGCAGCTGTTCCACCTGCTCCGTTGGGCAGAGGGGACTGCAGCACCAGGTATGCAAACCCCCTCTGCCACATGGGGAAGGCAGCCGCCTATTCTGTTGAATAGAGGGGGCGGCGGCCTGCCTGGTGATGCTGCTCTCGTGCCGCGCAAGCTGGCGACACCATGCTTGCAAACCCTCTCTGCCCCACGGAAAAGGCCGCTTCCTGCTCTATTGGGCAGAGAGGGGACTTGCCTGCCTGCTGCTGCTCTTGCGCCGTGCGAGCCGGGAACACCAACCATGCAAAACCCCTTTGCCTAACGGAGAAGGCAGCTGCCTGCTCCATTGGGCAGAGGGGGCGGCGGTGCCAGGCATGCAAACCCTCTGCCCCAGAGAGAGGGGTCTGTTCCACCTGCTCCGTTGGGCCTGGGGGCGCCCATTACAGACGGCAGCACCAGGTATGCAAACCCCCTCTGCCACATGGGGAAGGCAGCCGCCTGTTCTGTTGAGCAGAGGGGGCGGCGGCGGCCTGCCTGGTGCTGCTGCTCTCGCACCGTGCAAGCTGGCGACACCATGCTTGCAAACCCTCTCTGCCCCACGGAAAAGGCCGCTCCCTGCTCCATTGGGCAGAGAGGGGACTTGCATGCCTGCTGCTGTTGCGCCGCGCAAGCCGGGAACACCGGGCATGCAAACCCTCTCTGCCCCATGAAGAAGGCAGCTGAGCCGCCTGCTCCATTGGGCAGAGAGGGGACAGCAGCAGTGGCCTGCCTGCCTGCTGCTGCTGCGTCGCATGAGCCGGCAATACCGAGCTTGCAAACCCTCTCTTCCCCATGGAGAAGGCAGCTGCTTGCTTCATTGGGCAGAGAGGGAGCGGCGGCAGCAGCCTTCAGTGCTGCCGGCTCTTGTGCTGCGTGAGCCGGTTGCACCGGGCATTCAAACCCTCTCTGCCCCACAGAAAAGGCAGCCGCCTGCTCCGTTGGGCAGAGAGGGGACGGCGGCAGCAGCCTGACTGGTGCTGCCAGCAGCACTAGGCATGCAAACCCCCTCTGCCCTACGGAGAGCAGCAGCTTCTGTTCACTGGACCTCCCATCCGCCCCTTCCACTCGGCCTCCTTACCCAACCAAGCATGACCCAGAGATGGGGCGGCTCTTGCAAAAAACGCATGCAAAGCACCAGGCAAAGAACACACACACCAACTTCTGCCCACAAGGAGATGCCATGGGACTTGGAGGCGGGGAGTTTGCAAGTGTGGGTGGAGTGAAAGAGGGCTTGCCCTTCTTTTGGCTTGGAGTTCTGTAACTCATGGCCCCCTTTTCTGCATGGATTACAGGGCTGGGGGTGTGTGTTTGCAATGGGTCAGCTCTTTTGCAAGGAGAGGAGATTATTTTCCTTCTCCTTTTGGGTCTGCAACTTTGGAGAGGGGTGAGCATTACTTACAAAGGATTGCAAAGTTTGCATGCAAATTCGGTTCCCTGGCAGAACGAATTGGCCCATGACACATGTGCTCTAGGCAGAAGAGACCCCAACTCCTTTCTTTAGAGGAGATGTGTTGTTACTAATGTCCATGCAATCTCTCATTGGGTATGGTTTCGATGATGTCCTGCGTAGGGATTGGAGATTTTTGGTTGAGGGCAGGGTACAGTGATCAACTGGAACACAAATCTTGGCTTGGCTTTGGGGTTTGGTGTCTTGTCCAGCAGTTATGATTTAGATGTGAAAGTATGCAAAATGTTAAGGTGCAAAAAGTGAAAGCATGCTATATGTACAAGTATATTTCGAGAAGGGTGATTTGTTGGTCTACTTTGCTTTTTTACTGCCTGCCTTGAACCTTGATCAAATGAAAGGCAGGATCTTTGAACTTGACATTTATGACAGGGATGAATTGCTAGTGTACTGGGTTTAAAAGTTAGTTTAAATTCCTACTGAACTGTGAGTTGTATTGCCTGTCAAGCTGCTGTTTTAGCTGTTAAAATTGTTACTGAAAATTGATCAGTTGAACCTTTGGGCCATTATATTTGGGGTAGAGAATTTTCATTATTCTTGTATAGGTATGTGTATAGCAGAAAACTCTTACAGCCATAGTATTGTGAGAAGAAAGCAATTTGGTAGAAACACTACTTAGGGTGGCATTGTAATGCTGTTTAGGATTGCACTGTTAATGCTTATATAAGGAGTTGAGAGACTTCTCAAATTGTAGTGTGGTGTTTGGAGACGAATGTGCACTTCAGGCATGGAACTAATAGTTAACATTAGAATCAGTTTGAATCTGTAGTAGGTTGAATCAATTAGTCTTTTTTTCAGATTTCCATCTTCCCACTTCATGGGCCTGGTTAATAGTAGTTGTGTTTAAAGGGACTCATTCTATATATAGCTTATTATCTACCCAGGTCTTCTCTTGAGCCTGCATGCCCTGTAATCAGGCTCTTTTCTGCCCTTTAGTCGAGCAGGCTGCCTTGCCTGCAAGGTGGACTACTAAACAAATACTGAACGAGGCATCCAAAGCCCATGAGGGGAAAAAGACGGAGTATCATCAATGAAGTATACATTTACTGATGTCTGAGTTGTCACCTGGATTGCCATGTGGTAACATTTGAAGGGACAGATCTGGCCCTGGGGCCTCTAATTGCTGATCCCAGTTCTTTTGGCTCTTTAAAAATTAAGGCTGGAACATTTTGTCTGCAGCTGCTAGTACATGGAAAAGCAGTCTTGTTGCTTAGTACTTAAAGTATGGTGAGCAGTATTTGCTGTCAGACCAGAAGACATGGTCCACATTGCCATGTTGAACTCTATTTATGGCCTACATAATACTGTATATAGCAAGGCAGCATTGTGGAGGGTGCAGTCTGGGTTTAACATAGTATATGAACTTGCTCAGTGTTGCATGTGATCAGGAAAGTGCCTGGCTGCTTTGGTGTAGCAACTGCTATTATAGTTCAGTGATCCCCAACTTTTTTGAGCCTGTGGGCACCTTCCATATTCTGACATAGTACAGAATTTGTGGTACATCCACAAAATGGCTTCCATTGCTTGGCTTTAGTCGCACAGTGAAGACTCTTGTGCTGCGGTGGCAGCTGCTTCCAAATCAGTTTTAAAAATCTGCATAGACAATCAAACATCCAGTGCCCAGCCAAGCAGCTTTTTAGGCAAAAGGCTCACCTGCAGCTCTGTCTGCTTTCTAAAAATGCTAGTTGGGCGCCAGGAAAGGTGCTGGCAGGTGCTATAGTGTCCATAGGCACCATGCTGGGAACGTAATTGATCACATGAGTGCTACATTACAGACCCCCGTTCTGTTTATTGGTTACAATAAATGTTTCGGAAAGGTTGAGTATTTTATTATATAACAGTCATGAAAAAGTAGAAATAAATAATATAAATAAATAAAAGTGCAAGGTTTCAGATGCACTTGAGTTTTTTTTCTGACTTCATGCTATTTTACATGCTTGTTAAAGCAGTTCCTACAGCCAGTGTAGTAGAATATTGGGCTTTTGAGACACAGCTTCAAATCCTGCTTCACCTGTGATGTGTGAATTTTTTCAGCCTTATGTACTCAATAGAATTTTTAAAAATGTGTCTATGAGTTAAAACCTTCAGTTTCATCAAGAGCAGCCTTTTTTGCTTTCTGTGGTGAGGGCTGATAGAAGTAGTTCATATAGTATATTGGTGGATAAAACTGTTCCTGCTTTTCCACTATTAACCTTCCATCAATTGAAATTGGGTAAGGATAATGGGCTTAGGCAGAATTATTTGCCAAGCTCCCTAATCCTTTCCCTTCCTGCCAGTTGCCTTCTCTCCCTTATTCAGTGTTCTGTCAGCAGTACTGTGGGCTTGTAGACTTAAAGGGTTAGGAGGGCCACTGCATGCCGTCAAAGTTACGGTATTTTTTAAGGTTAGGAAAAGTTTGTAAGATCGTCTTGGTTATCTTCATAAATTTTAGAGTGGAAAAGTGCTCTCAGACTACTTGTGGTTCATTTCTCAGCTGAGAAAGAACAAGAATAGGTAGTAGTTCTTGATGAAGGAAAGAACAGTGCAAGTACTAACATTATCCCTAGGATAATTGCATGTTATGCAAGAAAGTAGAAACATTTCACTTGTAGGCTTAGGTACATGTTCTTCAGGCTAGGTAATCCCCCAACACCTCCCTGCCATAACCTGAAACATTTGGAGAGGGGAATAGAAACTGACTTTCAGGCAAATGGAAGTCTAAATTAAGTGTAGGAAAACAGAAATTCTAATCCTTACACTTTTTGGACAGCCTTATAAATAGTAGTTCAGTAAGAATTCTAAGCAGTGCCTAATGAAGTATCCAATGGGCTTGACCATAGTAATAGTGCAGTGGTGATAGCTTGTTTTACGAACAGACATTCTTCCCATTTTGACTGTTGTCTGATAACTGTAACATAGTTTAATTTTCCTTCTACATTCAAAGAAAAGTTTCATAAACTTTAAAGGGGAGTAGCCTGGTTCTTTCTCACCCACTAAATTTTTAGTCAACGCTATTCTTCACAACACATTTTCATTATTTAGTGTCCAGGGTTAAGGGAAAGCTGTTTTTAGTTTTATGTTTTTAATGAATTTTCAATGTTATTGAAATATACAAGTGACATATATTCAAACCTGATTAACAGATACTGAAAACTGGTGCAACTAAGGATCCATTTTACTATATTCATTTTTGCCATAGCCTTTCAATTCCCTCCTTATGCCTTAATGCTCACCTAGTTTGGTCCAGTGCTTTCTTTGTGCTTTCTGCAGATATTATACAGTTCTTGTGGAATTGACCATCCCACAGCAAACAGTAATACAGTCAATTTATGTAGCAGTGAGAACATAGGTTGCAGAATAGAATGTGTGGTAGAGGTTTGTATTTAGCTAAATAATTAAATATGAGAAGTCTTACTCTTTATCTTTCATAAATATAGAAAGGCTCAGATTATATATCAGAAAGGCTTATGAACATTTAGGTAGAACTACAAGAGGCTTTAACAGTTGTCTCTTCATCAACCACCTGCCTTGTCAGAGTTCAATAATAATTGGGCTTGGCTTGGTGGTGATGATCAAGAAGAGTTTGGATTTATATTTCACTTTTCTCTGCTGTAAGGTGCCTCAGAGTGGCTTACAAACTCCTTTCCCTTCCTCTACCCCCAACAGACACCTTGTGAAGTAGGCTGGGTTGAGAGAACTGTGACTAGCCCAAGGTCACCCAGCAGGCTTCATGTGTAGAAGTGAAGAAACAACCCCAGTCCCTAGATTAGAGTCCACCTGCTCTTAACCACAATACCATGCTGGCTCTCCTAAAGATCTACAGTATGTTGGTCAGGCTGAATGACAGTGAGATGATAGGACTAATTTTAATGGGTTATGTTCATTCATGGGAAGCTGAGCAATATTTAACATGTGCCTTCTCCTAAATTTGAATAGCTGATACATGGAATTAGTTGCTATAAAATGTTGCAAACTTTCAAATTATGGTGTGTGCACTTTTGTTCTTTGCTAAGATTGGGGTTCATCTCTGAATATTCAGGTTGTTTTGAGAGTGTTCTGGTAATAGGAAAGCTGTAACGAAACTAGTTAATTGACCAGTTTTTCTTCTGACTCACATGCATATTCGCATCTTCTAGCTTGTTGCTGATTTTTGTACTGTCTGTCTCCTGTGTTCATTTTCACTTGGACCATGCTGGGTAATTGTTTCAGTTATGCTCAAAATCTCCTGTTTGTAGTGGAACAGAGAAGACTAGTAACTCATATACCCAAATATAGGCAACAACCCAGCCATGTGTTTACAGATCTTCCGAAATAATCCATGATTTAGCTTCAAAATCAGATTAAGTTAATACTGAAGTAGTGTTTGAATGGTCATGTATACTTGGAGTACACCGTGAGGAATTTGACTAAATTTACTGGGGCAGCTTATATAGAAACACAATTAACAGGATCTGTCATCGTCAGTAACAGCCCTAACTTTCAGTTTAAAGAATATTTGTTCCAGCACAGGGAAATTGGCAGGGACTTGTCTCTAATCTCCATACTAGTTTTTGGAGGCACTTGGACTCCAAGAAGTCTTGCTGCTTCTAAGTGCAGTAAAAATTTAGCATGGCAGCAGTGGCAACATCTTTTCCTGAACCTGGATCTTAGAAGAAGGACAAGAGGGCTCTGAATTTCAGAGGTACTTGGAAACAGTGGGACTCTATGCTGTGTCTGAGGTCCTCTTAATTCTTTGAGCAAAAATGTTTTTTCATTGAAGCAGTAACCACAAGTTTTAGTTGTCAGGTTTATTGACTCAGTTACTGTAGTTTGTTTAGTTTGTTGGCTGGAAAGCAAAGCTGCAAACTGTACAGGTTCATGCAGACTTGCATTGTGACTGTGACTTTAACATATGTTTTTCATTTTGATACAGATTGGCCACTAGAAATTCAGTCTGGATTTGTTATTTTATTCAGTTTATAGCTCATCTTTCTCATTAAGACCTGAGACGGATTACATAATGTAAGTTAAATATAATCAACATGGTGGGACAAAACAATATGACTTGGATTGCAGAAATCTAAAAATGTAATTGAATAAAGGCTAGGCCAGTGATGACGAACATTTTTGAGACCGAGTGCCCAAATTGCAACCCAAAACCCACTTATTTATCACAAAGTGCCAACACAATAATTTGATCTGAATACAGAGGTTTGATCTGAATACAGAGGTTTTAGTTTAGAAACGCATTACTCGGGAGTAAGCTTGGTGAAGCAACCGCGCAACACTTCAAATGGGTGAATCACTTACTCAGAAGAAAGCCCAATTGCCAGCAACTGAGCTTGCTCCCAGGTAAATGATCATGCCTAGACCAGCCTAGACGTGTGTGTGTGTGGGGGGGGGGGGTGTGATTTTCCACCCCTTCACATGTTGGCTCCGAGTGCCAGCTCTGGCACCTGTGCCATAGGATCGCCACCGCTGGCTTAGGCATTAACATGAAATGGTAAGTAATAAAAAATTACATGGTGGGATTATATTTAAAATAACAGACAGTATGCAGTATACACAATGACATACTTTGTACTCCCTGTATTTTTCTACAGCATATTTGTGCAACGTTTTGTTAAACAAGTAATTAGGCCAGTACTGTTTTTTTAAGCCTCCTGAATAATTCATTCTTGCAAAGTTTATGGAACGTCAGGCGGGGTGAGTCTTCTTGACCTCCTCTGGCAGGCCATTCCGTAAGCTGGGGGCCACAGCAGAATGCATATATATGGGCAGTTGTTGATTTTGCCCATTTGCATGATTGCAGGCGTGGGAGGCCTTGTGCTGATGAGTGAAGCTTTCATGGCAGATCATAAGAGGGAAGGCTATTCTGCAGATGTGAGGGACCATCACTATAAAAGACTTTTTATGTAATAGCCAATAGCTTGAATTGAACTTGTGAACTGATGGGCAGCTAGCGAAGTGACTGCAGAATGGGAATGATGAGCATACTTAGCCTAACTTCTGATGATAACCCAGCTGCAGTTTTCTGCATCAGCTGGAGTCTCCAAGTTGACTTCAAGGGGAAACCTGTGTAGAGTGTGACACCGTAGTCCAGTGTCAGTATGGTCATGGGACAGATCCAGTTGGCCAGACCATTGATATCAAGGTAGGGGACCATTTGTACACCACACTGAGTTGGAAGAAAATGTTTTTTTGCAGCTGCATTACCTTGTTTCTCCAGTAGCAATGCTGGATGCCCTATAACCTCTTGGTTCTTAAATAAGTCAGAATGGGCTAGTTAAACCCCATCAGCAATGGGAAGCACAATGTCCTTCAAGATCTCCACCTTTCCTACCAGCATTATTTCTGTCTGCAGTTTGTTTGCTGTCAGACATTTAATCACAGAAGGCAGGCATTGGTTCAAGACCTCCTGCATCATCAGAGGATATGGACCAAATCCCCATGGGGAAAATATCCTGCGAAGACTCCCCACAGCTCTCGGGCCAAAATCGGCTGTGTTCCAACCCTGTGCTGCGCTATCTTTCTCATTGCAGGATTTTCAAAAATCGCCAGGAAAGTCAATCTTTTTGATAATCTTGGGCCAAGGCCAGTTTCATGGGGATACCAATCAGGTTTATTTTTCCTGCCCCGCTTGCCCAACAGTTCATTAAAGCTGCCACTCCAAACACAACAGTCAATCAGAACACAGTGGACTGGACATGCTCAGAACTGCAGACTCTGGGCAGGCTGAGAAGCGCCTTGTGTGTGTGTGATCTGCATGGCCACAAAGCCACAATCGTGCAAAGAAAAAAAAGGCACCTCCTCAGAGGCTTTGTGGCTACATAGCTACACAGCCGTAACAGTGTGTGTGTTTTTATTTTTTTTAAAGAATGCTTGTTCACGTTCCTGCTCCAAAACAACAGCCAATCTGAATGAGGAAGAAAAGAGCAGCAGGGCAGATCACGGGCTCATGGAAAGGGACGTGGAGGTTTTGATCCCGGTATTAATTTGAGCCCTCCACATACATGGGCTCTGGAGAGGAGGAAGAGACTGGGATAAAAAGATACAGGACTTTATGGAACAGAGCCAAACAAGGTATATTTTCAACTTGGGGAATCGGCCTTAGATAGACAGATACAATACTGGGTGTCATCAGCAAGATCTTGAACCTGTCTTGAACGGCAGCTCTTTGAGTCCGATCTGCAAGAATCAATTTAAGGCACATCCCCTCATACTGACTTCTGCCCCAAACACCTCAACTGGATGGTAGATCTACTGTAACAAGGGTCTGCAGATAAATCCAATGAAAGCAACCAAGATGCATGACCTTTGTTTACATTCAACTAGAGATGATCAGCTAAAGCAACCAGGGCCATATCTGTCCATAGATTGTCCTGAAATCAGACTGAAAAGGGTCCAAAACACATGAATTATCCAAAACGGCTTAGAGCGAACCTGCAATTGCTCTCCGTCACTTTTCTCAGGAAGAGCAGATTAGGGGGTATGATAATTGACCACATTTTTTTCTGTAGGGAGATGGGTTTTGAACAGATAACTGCCTCCTTGAATGTGGGGAGGTGCCATGAGTAAGTGACTGATTCATGATGGATATCAAGTGTTCATTAACGTGGTTAACAACATGGTTTTAACAACCAGGACTGGCAAGGATCCAGTTCATGAGTACTGAATCTCCAACCCCAAAACAAGATCTTCCCTCTGAGGCTCTGTCCAAAAGATTAGATTGAACATACTTCATGTGTTGGGCCCAGCACAATTTGAGAGAGGCCTAGGGCAGCCAAAGAAGCTGTGAAATCCTAGTCCAGCCCTGATGAGGAACCCTCAACATGAATGTTGAAGCCACCTAGAACAGTCAGTCTGGACGTCTCCAGAACCACATCCAGGAGCACCTCTGCCACCTCACAGAGGGTGGCCACTAGGGAAAAAGGCTGGAAAAATAAGCAGAATACCCATCTGTTTTTGGTTCCAAACGTAAGTGGCATATAGTCAATGTCATTTAGTTTGTACTGGGAGTCTGCAGAAATAGGACTTACAAAAGATAATACCTACCCCTCCTCCCTGACCACAGGACTGGGATTGATGGAAAACTGCATAACAAGAGTTGGTTGAGACAGACATGCCACATCATTTTCTTCCAACTGACTCAGTTATGCAAGTCAGGTCCATTTTCTCCTTTTGCAATATCCAGAAGAACCTAGCAGTTATGTGTCCCATTGATTTGGTATTGTAAAATGATAGCTCCCATCGCCACTAATATAAATCCTATACATGCATCATGCTGATGTCTACAGAGGAGCCGTACAGTAGTCCAGGACTACAACTGTAGGGTGTAGACAGGTGGTATCTATGTCTGTACTGGTGTTGGTTTTCAGGAAGTAACTGTAGTGGCTCTTTCTTTCCAGTAGTGGCACATGTTCTTCTGTCTTTGTATCAAATGGTTGGCCCCGGGGTATGCATCCCAGGCTTAGAGCCAAAGGACGAGAGCCCTTGTGCTCTTGCCCTTTGACTTGTGCTTCCAGCAAGGTGCTGATCTTTTGTCCTGGCCTTTATGCATTATGAAGGATTCCAGAAAAGAGATACCCAATTAGTAGAAATTTTGAGTGTGCAGGAAAAAATATATGTACATGTTTTCTTCAAAAAAAGATTGTAGTGTGATTGTAGCTAATTAATTGAAACCCGAAATAATGTGTGAGGCCCAGCGTTTCTACTATATATTACAGTAAAGATGAACTAGGAAGGGGGAACAATTGGGGGAAAATCTCCTAGGATTCTTGGAAGATGTTAGGGACTTGAGCAGCTAATCTTCTCCCCCATTATTTACTCTACAGCTTTTTGCTGCTTGTGGCATTCTATCCTTTCCGTGGCATTTTCAGTCTTTATTGAACTGGTTTTATCCTTTTCATCCTTGGAGACTCCAATAAATAAAGACTCTTCCTTGTCCATGTGTGGCTATTGACATAGGGCCAGCTAATTAGGTACAGTGGTTAAAAGTAGTTTGTAATAAGAAGTGGTGAAAACGGAGGGATTATGTGTGATTAAAAGTAAATAAATTTAACCATTCTGGGAACTAGTAAGGCCAAAATAGTATGGTTTTGAAGCCCCAAATACAGCTCAAACTTCCTTGATGAAATACCTATATTGGGATAATCCATAAATTCTATGTTACTACATACAGGATAAGTAAACATTTATACAGATTACAGTTGTAATTATTTCCACAGTAATTTGCCTTTAAGTACATTTTGAAATGTGGAGACTTTGCCAATACTGGAAGTTTCGAGTCAAGACTTTAATGCATGGTAGTGTAGAATAAAGGCAGCAATAGCAAGTTCTAGATTGCTAGGCTTAAAGTTGCCACTGTGTGACCAGACTGCTGGACTTGATGGGCCTTGGTCTGATGCAGCTTGGCTGTTCTTATGTTTTGACATTTGCATGCACCATAATTTTAAAAGCCAAGGATGGGTTATAGTCATGTTACATTTCCCTTTAAATTTTTATCTTACATATTCTTGTTCAGTAATAGCTGACCGATTTGGGCCAATTTATCAGTCATTTTGATAATTATAATAACCAAGTGAATCATATCACTGAATCATTTAAAACATTGTGAATTGGCTGTGGGCTTCTTGAGTAGCTTTAATGTGTAGTATTGGCTGCTTGGCTATGAGTATAAGATGAGAGTCCATGTATATTCTGACTTTGGCCAGTTGTTTGAGCACTTATGTAATTTAGAAATGATCAGGTAATCTTGAAAGAAATGGCAATACCAGACATGTACAGTTGAAGAACACACTATACTTTCTTCAATGCAATGTCTTTGGGATTTAAGAAATTATTAGTATGAATTATGTATTTGAAGGAAAGATTATGCTTAAGCTGTGATGACTTGGAGATGATTCTTAATTTAGTTAGAGCAGCAAAGCTGTACAGCAGCTGATTGGAAACTATCTAAGTCACCTTTAATTGTGGGTTGATACCAGGAAACCTAGAAAATGTTTTTTACAAAATTTACCATTGGAGACCCAAGAATGTATTGAGTATTTTATTCCATTTGTAATGGAATGTGGTGGATTAATATACCGCTCTATTTTAATCTTTTGGTAGAAAAGAGTATATAGCCTGTTGGCCAGATCTGACTTACGGTGGTATTGTGCTTGGTTCCTAATAACCTAAATTTAAGCCTAAATTCAAAAAGTTCGTTTGATTCAGGTTGTAGAGAGAATTTCAGAATCTTGCAGGAGGTCTTGAATTTTAGAGCCTCGTTACATTTTTGTTACATTTAGAGCTTTGTTACCAAACACTTTGGTTCAGGGGGTCACCACACTTCTCTGGTGATCTACTTCGATTTCGAATACCTTTAATGGCATATAAATAGTTTAACATTAACATTGCAAGATAATAACAGCCTTTACAACTTCTGACGAGTTAAAATAACACCATTTAAAAATTTAGCCACCGCTTCCAACAGCTCATAGTTGTGGCTGTTTAAAAGATATATAACCTTCTGTTTATCTGTAATGCCTTCACTTCCATGCAGGAAGGGGATTATGTGCTTCTTCCTATCTCATAAAAAAGGACAGTTCAACAGCATATGAGATACTGTTTCCACAGAACCCATGCCACATGGGCATTCCTTTCTTTATGTGGAATTCCAAGGCGGCGTCCAAGGCTAAAGGAAGAAGGCAGGGCATTACACCTAGCTAAGGTGATTGCTCTACGCCACCGGGCCTCAACCAGGAGATAAAGGTACCGGGCTACAATTAATCTATCTACAGGTATTCCCAGAGAGATCGGGGAACAGGTTTTATTAGCTTCCTCTAGCATTTGTTCAAACTCTCTATCAAAAAGTCTTTTCTTGATAGCCCCATAGACCTCCTGCTCTGTTAACATTAGCAGGTCCTCCAAGGAAATGCCCAACTCATTAAGTTTGGCTTCGATTTTAACCCACCACTGGGTTGTGTGGAGGATGGAGCATCCCTGGGATGTATAATCCAGTTCATCTCGATTAAAACAAATCCTGGCCCAAAACTTGAATGTACGGCATCAGGCCAGAGTTTCCAGCCGATGCTGGCCTGTTTCTAAGCACAGGGCCGCATAGGGAATAGAATGGGGCAAGCCAAGGATTTTATACAGAAAGTATGACTGGATCCTTTCAACCTCTCTGCTCCATGCCCCTATCCAGATGGGGATCCCATAAAGGATTTGTTGACTCACTTTGGCATTAAATGCTCTCAACGCTGCAGGGATGTATCCTCGGCCTTTCCCATAGAGGAAGCGTATAATGGCTGAGGTACTTAATTTAGCGGCAGAGATGGCCCGATTCCTATGTAGTGTCCAGGAGGCCCTATGATGATAGGTAAGCCCTAGGTTTGACTGCACCTGCTCGAAACTACTGTGGCCTATCCGCCAATTGGTGGCTTTCCATTTATGGGTAAATACCATAATTTTGGATTTATCTAAGTTACGTTGCAAACCGTTGAATGTGCAGTATTCTATACAACACTCTAAAGCTCTCCTTAGTCCTACTCGTGAGCGCGAAAGTACAACTGCGTCATCAGCAAACAGAAGCAGGGGTTTGGAAGTTGAGCCCAGAGTTGGACTATGTACTTGGGCCTCACTTAGTGTGGAAGCTAGATCGTTAATAAAGAGCTTAAAGAGTGTAGGAGCCAATACACAACCTTGTTTCACCCCTTTAGTAACTTGAATTTTTGGGGTTAACAATCCCTCTATGTTACATCTCATGTGGCAATAGGTTTTTGTGTGCAGGATCTTAATTAATTCAAGCAACCTTGGCTCTACACCTTGGCTGCTGAGTTTCTTCCAGAGAATCTCTCTATTAACAGAATCAAATGTGCCCCAGAGATCGATAAAGGCTGCATACAAGGGGCTCTTTTTCCTCTTATATTTGGTTATCAAGCAACTTAACACCAGGCAGTGGTCGAGGGTTGACTTACCCCTTTGGAATCCAATTTGTTCCTTCCCTATGACATTTTTATCAACAATCCAATCAGTTAATTTCCCAAGGAGGTATTTGGCATAAAGTTTTCCCAAGACCGAGAGAAGACTGATTGGTCTATAATTAGAAGGACTGGCAGGGTCACCCTTCTTATAGATAGGGATGATAATTGAGTAGCTCCACACAGTGGGAATTATGCTTGTTTAGTTAACCATGTTAAACAATTGTGCCAATATAAGGGACCACCATTCCCTAAATACTATAAACAACTATGGAAGAAGAGTATCAGGACCAGCAGCTTTACCTCGTTTAAGTTGGCTTATAAGTTTCCCAATCTCAAGAGAGGACACGGGAGGCCAGGGGTTGTCAGAAGGTAGAACATGAATCAGGGTGGAATGAGAATTCTGGCACTCCCCCATTGTTTCCAAAAAAACCCTCATACCATTGCGTTCTTGAGATACTAGAAGAAAGGATGCTGCTATCTCTAAGCCCACCAGTGACTATTTTCCAGAATCTTCTAGAGTCATTGTCCTGTACTGATTGAACCAAGGAATTCCAATAACGATCAATTGCTTCTTGTTGATTAGTCCGTAGTTGCAATGCTAATCGGGTTTTTAATGCAAAGTAAGATGTGGGCAGGCCATCCCATTTTTTGCTTTTACAGTTTTTGTAAATTTCCCACAGTGAGTGTTTTATGGCCATACTCCTAGAGCAGAATTCCAGCCTGCACGGAGATTTATTGGGCGAGGATACAATCTTGTGTTGGGACTGTTGGATTAAATCCTTAATTTTTTTGGTGATGTCATCAAGTTTTAAAACCATCTCATGGTGATCTACTTGATACCGGTTTTTTAAAATCCACGTTTGATCCTTGCTGATAAGGATCATGTCATGAACATGGTAGCGTGAAGTCATGATAAAGCACTGATTCTGAGTGTCACTGTAAATCAGGGGTCTTCAAACTGTGGCCCTCCAGATGTTCATGGACTACAATTCCCATCAGCCCCTGCCAGCATGGCCAAGTAGTAGGGCTCATGGGAATTGTAGTCTATGAACATCTGGAGGGCCATAGTTTGAAGACCCCTGCTGTAAATAATGAATTTTGTTGCTAGTAAGATCTATTGAAGGCCACTAGCTATGATACTTTAAATCAGCGGTTCTCAACCTGTGGGTCGTGACCCCTTTGGGGGTCGAACGACTTTTTTGTAGGGGTCGCCTAAGACTCTCTGCATCAGTGTTCTCCATCTGTAAAATGGATAAATGTTAGGGTTGGGGGTCACCACAACATGAGGAACTGTATTAAAGGGTCATGGCATTAAGAAGGTTGAGAACCACTGCTTTAAATAGACAACTTCACAGGGGGTGGACTGTCACAGATAATGAGCCATATTGGCTACACAATACCTCAGTTTTCAAAGGCAGTAAAGATACAACTATCAGTTGCTGTTGGGTGACGCTAGGAGAGGGCTGCTGTTACCTTATCCCTGCTTGTTCTCTTCCCAGTCATATGGTTGGTTCTTGGAGGAATGGGTACTAGACTAGGTGGGTCTGATTTAGCAGGACTGCTCTTAGGTTAAGTGCATTCATGATTATAAGAAGCTGCTTGCCCTTGCCAGAATGGCATAAACATCTTATGGAGAAAAGAAAGTGTTACAAATAGCTGATTTTTAATCTGTCTTAGTTCATTTTACATCTTTGCATGTCTTATGTTCAATGTGCTCTGTAGCTGTGAGCCATTAAGTAAATTTGTACTTGCTATGTCAAGTCTCTGGACCAAAGTAGATACTTCTGCAGTTCATTGTCAACATTGGAGCTGCTTGGCTTCAACTCATCTTCACTATTTCCTGGCATCTGTTCCCAGTGGAGATCATTGTTTCTGTAGACTATATTGTTGTATTTTGTTTCATCATCAGGCATACCAGGTTTAAAGACAGTGCACTGGTTGATCACACAGGAAACCCAGTCTGTCATTTGACATGCAAGGAGTCCCATGCCTCACAACTCGTTACAGTGGCGCTGTGGAAGATCCAGGACAATAATACTGTGATATACCAGTATAAGCTCTAATTCCATATAAGTCGAGGCATCTAATTTTACCACAAAAAACTGGGAAAACTTATTGACTTGCATATAAGTCGAGGTGGGAAATGCAGCAGCTATTGGTAAATTTCAAAAATAAAAATAGATACCAATAAAATTACATTAATTGAGGCATCAGTAGGTTAAATGTTTGTAAATATTTATTTCAAAGAAAAACAGTAAACTAGTTTCAGCTCTGGATTCTCCCTTTAAATCCACTGGGGTGATTTAAAGGGAGAATCTGAGGAAATTTGAGGGTGCCTGTCAGGGAGCGAATGTTTATGTTAGTATGTACCAACATTTCCGGGAAAATTTTAGAGACCCTTTCTGATCAGTACTGCTCAGAAGTTTATGAAGTTAGGGGATCCAAAGCTATGGGACCCTCAAAAGGGTAGTCCCATCTACTATTAGCTTCCATTGGAAACAATGGGGATGGGGAGCACCCACTTCTAGATCCATAACTTTGGACCCCTGAACCAAACATCATCAAATTTAGCTGGTATTAGCAAGAGATTATCCTGATGATACCAGCCAGGTTTAGTGAAGTTTAGTTCAAGAGGTACAAAGTTATGGACCCTCAAAATGTAGCCCCATCTACTATCAGGTCTCATTGGAATCAATGGGGGATGGGGCACCACCTTTGGGGGTCCATAACTTTGGACCCCCTGAACTAAACATCACCACACCTGGCTGGTATCATCAGGATTGTCACCTGATGATATCCTGAAATGTTGGTGTCACTAGTCTAAAAATTGCGCCCCCTGGCGGCCGACAAAGTAAAAATCCTAAAATATTTTTTTTGTAACATTAATTCACCTCAATGATAAGTCGATGCTTTCAGCACAAAAATGTGCTGAAAAATTCGACTTATATGTGAGTATATGCGGTATACCAGAAAAGCCAAGGAGGTGGGCTGAAGTTAGCGAATATCCACAGTCTTTATTTAACAGGCAAAATAGTCCCCAAAACACCAGACAAAAGCAATGGTCATTGTTCAGTCCTAGTTAAGCAAGAGAGCCGCTATTACCGGGTCCTGGCACTGGCCATGGCCATAAGTGGTACTTCTGGGTTGAGTTGTTGTGCTTGCGTTGCTCTCTGCTCTTCTATTGGTGGATCTGGGTGATATGTGCTTGCGTTGCTCTCTGCTCTTCTATTGGCGGATCTGGGTGATATGATGTTGCTTTGCTGACAGCTGACTCTTCCTCCTTATCCAAACTGCAGCTGCGGTCATTCTCAAAGCCAAGGAATGTTCCTTTGCTGCTGGTGGAAAGATTGAGAGCGGGGTGCGGCTAGCTGCTTTAGCTTTCAAGCCTGTAAAATGTCCCCTCAAACTCGGGCAAGGGGGTAGAGGTGAGGACAGAGGACTGGCCATGACAGTACTCCTTGAAATCAAATCCTGTGTTTATGGCCAAATGCATTTTCTAAGAAATGTAGAAATATGACTAGGCTATGTAGCAGGTTGGATTTGCTCTTAGTGCTTGGTAAAGGGACAAACCCACCAACGTGTCTGTATTTTACTGTTTGCCTGACAGTCTCTAATATGTACTCCCCAAGTTAATTTCTCTGTACTGCTTTCCAGACATCTTTGCATGCACAGGTATCTAATGCATGCCATGTGGATCTGACTCTTTCTGCGAAAGCTGCTGAACAAAATGTATCTGTTTTTGAAGATATGGAAGTGAATATCATGACAGCTACTAGCAGTCTCTGAAATCTGAGTTCTGAATTAAACAGAAACACAGACAAGTTGTGAGTGCATTGTTGTGTATTCCCATTAAATGTGGTGCAATGTTCAAGATTCCACTGTACCAAAAAACCCACCCTATACTTCTAAGCTATCTGTAACTGAATTACTTCAGTGCCGGATCGTACTTAATTTACCACAGAGCCTGACCAAATTATTTATAACTCTTATGAGTCACTTTCCTAATAAGATACTCAAAGTGATGTACAGGTCCACCCCACAGTCTGTTTTGAGCCTATGGCCTCATGAAAATATCGAAGTTGCCTCTTTATATAATACTCTAGCCTGTTGCACAGCAGCAGGGCCGCTCATATTTTAGTCAGTTGTTTCAGAAGAGCATTCCCAACCCTCATACATTCAAAAGTCAAGTGAGGCAAGATGGAGAACATTTACTGTTATTTGTTGATAATCACAAAATCAGCATGACTGTGGTATCCGAGATACATACTTGCTCCAGCCAGTGTTAGCAATATGAACGTCTGCCTACAAAGGGCTCATTCCTTTTCCCTCCAGCTTCACCAGTTGGAATAAGGTAGAGAGAAAGCTATAGTGTCAGCAGAGACAGTTTAAGTGAGAAGGGGAGAAAATAGATAGTAGAGCTGCAGAGGTTGTGGAAGCAGAAACTGCATGTCCATTTTCTGAGCTGAAACCAGAAGCAACGCAGAAGAATTTTCTTGTTCTGTGTATCTAAGTTCACCCCTAGAACAAGTTTGTGACAGGTGAAAACTGAGCCCTAGGGAGAAGGCGGTATAGAAGTTTAATAAATAAATAAGAGCTCTAAGAATTTGGATGATGGTTGAAAAGAGGGGGTGTAAATGAAATAGATACATATAGTTGAAGATGGATTGTGGGTGAAAGGTGGGAAGGAAGTGGGAGGTGAGAGTATGAGGGTTGCCTGGAAGAGGAAAGAGGAAATATTGTGGGGAAAGGGGTGAGAGGAAAATGAGATGTCCCTGTAATCTTACGTGTTCCTCACTATGTGAGTTGCCTGGGACTGGCACCACACACCTGGACCACAGTTTCAGCAGGTAGAGGCTGCTAGAGAATGGAAAGCTGAAGGCAGGGGGTTAGATAATGGTAGGGTGGGTGGTGCATGGGAAGGAGAGAGAGAAGCAGTGTACATGCCAACAGATGTTGAAATAGTTAGATGTAACCACACAAATCCTGTGTGGATCATTCCAAGGAAATAAAAACTCATGAATGGATTCCCTTATTTCATATGTTAGCTCTTAAAATTTCATCATAATTATAGGCCAGGGGTAGGGAACCTTTAACACTCAAAGAGCCATTTGGACCCGTTTTCCACGGGAAAAGAAAACACTTGGAGCCGCAGATAACTTTTGACATTTAAAATAAAGATAACACTATATATATAGGTTTTTTTTCACCTTTTACCCTCAGCCATTCTGAGAAGTGAGGAGCGCCTCGCTCTGCTGCCTGCAGGGTGGGCAAGGATGAAGCTGGTGGCTT
Organism: Sphaerodactylus townsendi; assembly: GCF_021028975.2. Classification (NCBI taxonomy): domain Eukaryota; kingdom Metazoa; phylum Chordata; class Lepidosauria; order Squamata; family Sphaerodactylidae; genus Sphaerodactylus; species Sphaerodactylus townsendi. The sequence goes on along the minus strand of NC_059425.1, from coordinate 50,553,242 downwards.
CAGCCCTTGCTGGTCAGCCGGGAAAGCTCCCCACCCCGGGCCTCCAACCGGGCGGGCGAAGGAGGGGAAGCTCACAGCTGCAGGTGGCCCAGCCGACTGCAGCACAGTTGGTGCGCTCTCAGCCTGCTGCCTGTAGGGCGGGCAAGGATGCGGCTGGCGGCTCGGCTCGTGGAGCCATTGAGGCCAAGGGGCAGAAGAGCCGCGACATGCTCTCGGTTCCGCAGGTTCCCTACCCCTGTTCTAGGCGATGCATCAAGTTGTGTTCATTGTTACAGTTTTTGTTTTACAATCAAACTAGCCATATAAGAGTACTTCTTGTGTCTGTTCACAAAATGGCGAGTCCCAGCTGATCATCATAAAAATAAAACATTAATGTTTTTAATTAACTATCTACTTACAGAGTACAGAGAGAACTTCAAAGTAAACAAGGAAACCTTTCTATTAGGTCAGCAACAGCAAAACAACTGTTGTAATAGATCTTTTTAAATCTTCTAAATTAGATTGACCTCAAATGAAAGTGCTAAAATAACATAGGACTAACTGCAGTAACCAGTGTATGTGCTCATCTGTAGTCTTCCCTATTGCTGCCAAAATAATCTTCCAACAACAGTGAAATAAAATATTTCCAAGTGCAGCTTGATACTTTTGGGAAAATGGAAGTAAAAAGCAGTGAAAAGACATTTCAACTATTTTAGTTCATGCTTACTAAAAACAGTGGCTTTTCTTAGTTATACAAATATATTGGAGGTAAAGGTTTGTAATGTGGAAGTCAACTGGAAGACATACCTTACCTTTCTAGTTTGTTAGTAGATTTGTACAAATGACTTAACAGTTGTTGTCTAGCACCCACAAAATGCAGCAAGTTGTTTAGCGCATGATCCAAATCAATACCAGTTTTATTGTTCTGATAAGTTACCCACTTCTGTCCTGAACATCAAACTGTGTTAGATTCTGACAATATCACTAACTTTGGAGGGATTAGATATACCATTTGCTCTTTCAGTTAGCTCAGGGGTAGGGAACCTGCGGCTCTCCAGATGTTCAGAACTTTAGGGAACTACAATTCCTATCGAAGTTTTCTGGGTCAGCATGGCCAATTGGCCATGCTGGTAGGGGCTGATGGGAATTGTAGTTCCTGAACATCTGGAGAGCCGCAGGTTCCCTACCCCTGAGTTAGCTCTTGAAACAGAGAAATTAGTTTGAATTCAGAAAAAGGCAATAGTACAGCCCCTTAGTGTGTCCTCTTGGTCTTTCCACAATCTGAAACTCAGTAATAAAGCAGACTTGGCAAACAGAAGATCCTAGTTGAGTCTTTAGTGTATTCTTCAGTTGAAAAACCTCTGATAATAGGTCCTGGGAAGATTTTTCTCTGTGAGATAGTTCTCTGTGAGATAGCCATTTTGTGATGTCCCCAGGTGGCAAAGGTATGTCATAACTATGTCCCTCCATAATGAAATAGATGGAGATTGCAGAAATACTGAAATGTTTTATTTCTTTGTTGAACTATGTTCAAGTGTAGGAAGTGGTTATAATCTTTGGCCCCTCTCAGGGGATGAGACCTAGAAGCAGCTAGGAAGCCAGCATCATGAGCCACTTCTGTAGCTCCAGACCAGAGCTGTTCCTTGAATTGCTCATTACTCGTAGCTTTCATGGTCGTGCCCCCCTCCCCCCAGTGTCTTTCTCTTTTGGGATCTTGTTCTTTTTGGTTTTTGTGGGATGTGGAAACATTCCCCTAGCACTCTCAGTACCACACTGGTGGATGTAGGCAGGAATGCCATGGCTGGGTCAGTAATTCTCCATAATTCTAGCAACTGAATGGTTGACAGCTAGCCTCCGCTCTCCATAGACCTGGCAGATGCACATTATCTTGTTGTAGATGGATCTGGAAGGGATGATGTCTTGACTGTCTCTTAGACATGTCGGAGAAGACACTACTAAACTAGGTGGACTTATCTGTTTTGACGGTAGCTTTGCACAATAAACTCACATTTACTCTTTGAAGTCTCAAATTGTGTTTTCAGCAAATCAGCTAATGATAAAGCTCCAGTATGTGAATGAACTAGGTTTGTGTATTACATTACGTTCTTGATTTGCAGAATACCATTTTTAAATGAAATTCCCAAAGATCCATGTGGTATGGCAAAGAACAGTACAAATGTCTGCAGCTATTCATTTTGCTAAAACGTTTGATAAGAAAAGTTTCACAGCAACCATTTTGCATATCCCTTTTCCTTATTCATTACAGTAAATAATACTTTGTTTAACTATGTCTTATTAGATCTGAAGACACACCTTAAGGTCTGATTGTACCTTCTGTCTGAGGATCGTCATCGAGGTTTCCCCTCATTGTTTTACGCCCTGGCTATACTTTTAATTTTGAATATTATTTCTATACCATTGTATTTCCTATTTCTATCAATTTTAAAAATGAATTTATTCATTCCTCAGTAATTTTTTCATTTTGTATTGAAGTTGCAATATGTATAAACTTAATCTGTTCTTTGGTTTTATCTACCAGATTGATTTTATTCAATTTTGCCTCATTTGATATTACTCAAAATCCTGTGTTCACATGATACAGTTTTTTATTGATTTTTAGTTGGGAGGCAGTATATATAAACTGTAGTTTGGGCTTTTTTTCCTTCCACTTTGATTTTCTGTTACGTTCCAATCTGGGCTTTATAGAAAAGATATACATTTTCCTTTTTCATACAACTGGAAAGTTTTCATGAATGTAATTTTTTATTTTTAGATGTAAAACATCTGTTTTTTATCTCATTTAATTTTGAACTTTGAACATAAATAAGTTAATTTAAATTATTAAGTTGACCATTGTGTTCATATTCAGTATTCTTTTTATAACAGAAAATGATTATTTTCTTGTAGAGTTCCCATTATGTATTCTCTATAACATTACTTACATGTGTTTGTGAGTGATCTCTCTCTCTCCTCTCTCTCTCTCTCTCTCTGTGGCTTCATTGTTTTCCTTAGTTTCATTCACTTCTGGGATTGCAAGTTCCAGTTCCTGCCTCTGTCATTTGAGGAGCAGCTTGAGGGAAAAGATCCTACCGTGCATTTTATTGCACAGTTGAGTTGGCAGATGTCATGGGATATTATGCTGGCTGGATGCTGTTACCAAGGATACCTAGGATGCAGATTCTAGAAGCTGTTGGGGAGAATAAAAAGGCAGTTGTTTAGTCTGGGAGCATCATTTGCAGAGAGCATAGAAAAAGTTTGGCTCCTTTTGGTGAGTGAAATGAAGAACAGAATACCCATCCCAAGTTTAAGTTTCCTTTCCCAGGGAGAAGAAAATGGGGACAGATGTATTTCTAGTCAGGCATGTGTAAACTGTTGAATGTCTGGTAGGTTTGAGGTAGTAAAACGATCATTTTTAGTTTACCTGAGCTAGTAATTGATGTGTTTAGTCATATTGATATAACTTATACACACACCCCTATATTCTTCTTGAAGTCATGTATAGCTTTATATTGATGTATGTAAAATCTCATAGGAGTGTTTAGATTCGGAATATTCGATTTATTCACATGTAGTGATTTGAATCATTACTATTCATATAACTTCATATAGATAACAGCACTTTGGATGATGTCACAACGGCCAATCACTTTTGAGTTGTGAACTGGTTCTGTCTGACTCTTCTAGCCATTTGAAGTTAGGAGGTAGCCTTGGGTATATAACTGCGTATACAATGCTGAATAATTTTTCTACTGGGGGGAAGACATCTTGCTAGAGATAGGCTCATCATTACTTGCAGGGAGGCAGGGACCAATGAAACTCTTTGACGTCACTTCCTGCTGGGGTCCTCAGGGGCGACTCCTCTCAGTATTGTTCCTGCCTCTGCAGGGTGTGGAACATTTTAGCTAAGCTCCATTCGCCTCATTAGTCTATACGTGATTGATTTGTCTGTCTAGTGAATTGTGTGTCTTTGTTGTATAGTTTATTTCTGTCATGTGTGTCTGGGGTAACTTAAGTTGAGCCAGCACAAAAGGACAGTGGCAGACAACATGTTCTCGAGGGAGTTCACTCCCCCGAGGGAGACATTCACCCGCTCGATGGCGGAGAGCACAAGAAGCACAAAAGGAAGCAAGAAACAAACGGAGCGTTTTTCTCCCGAGCAGAGCTCAACGCACCAGCGAAACAAAAATATGGCAGGGCGTGAGGAGGGACCTCCCGCGTCCAAGAAGAAGAAGAAGGAAACGCTGCGAGGGAGCCGCGCGCCTTCTCTTGGAGGCGGAGACCTTCTCGGTGGTGGTGGGTGATTTCCACCCCCTCTCAGGGAGGCAGGATCAAAAACATCACTTCCTCTTCAGGGCAGAACTCCTTACTTTCCCAGTTCTTCCTGTCTTGCAATTTTCTGTCTCTCTCTCTTCCCTGGACTTCTCCCAGTCCATTTGTAAAGAGGCTTGGGGCTTTCTTTTAATCCTGTCGTTCCTCTTGCTTCCCGCCTTTTTTCCCTTCCCTCCCCCCAAGATGGAAAACCAGGAATTTGGTCAGTTCCCAGCCAACTCCTTCCAACCCTTCGTGGGAAGTGGAGCGCTCGGCTGAAGGATCGGTGTGCCAGGAGGAGGTCACTGAGTACAGTGACACACGATCCACAGGCAAGTCCCGGGCCCCGGTCTCAGTACAGGGGGGGACGAGTCGCAACAGATGGCGGGAAACGAAGCCTCACCTAGCTCCAACCCAGAGTCCCCTGGGAGGGAAGACGAGGTTCCTGCCAATTCAGCCATCGCAGCCTGGCAATCAGTTCCCCCTGCTGCCTTTGCAGAGCTACTGTGGGCTGAAATAGAAAAAGCCCTAACGGCTAGAGAACACCAGGGGGAACTCGCACAAAAGAGGGAAACAGTGCAAGACCAACGCGTACAGACCCAAACCCTTCCAAATCCTCCCAGGGGAAATTGGAGGGAAAGCCCCAGGGACTCCATCTCCTTTCCAGAGGAGGAAGACGATGGGGCAGACAATGGGGACACTGAGGGGAACGATAGATTTTCAGAAGGTGAAGACACCTTGGAGGAGGTTTCTGAACAGTCATAGTTTTAAAACTGAGGACCTGCAAAGGCTGATTGCTAAAACTATATCAGCACTAGACCTGCAGGATAAAGCCGATGCGGAAGAACCAGGAACCTCAATGGGGGAGGATCCCTCATCCAAAACAGTCAAGGGATTTCCCAAAGGAAAAGAGGATTACTTCCCAAAAGACTCTGGCGGAGAAAAATTATTCCCAGTTCCAGAGTATTTTGTTTAACGCATTAAAAAGGAATGGTTAAATCCAGCTGGCAAGAGGGGGCTTCCCCCAACTTTTAAAATGACTTATTTGATGCCTGCTCCTTTCCACACAATGCTGCAGAACCCCCCAGTGGACTCACCAGTAGCGATCCTACACTCCGGGGGGCTGGTTACTAAGGAAGGAGAAGGGTCCATTAAAGACCCACTAGACTGCAGGTCAGAAGCCACCCTGCACAGATCACACGACTGGTTAGCTGCATTAATCAAATCTCTGACCCCAGCCTCCACAGTGTGGCTTAAAAGGGTCTTAGAGAGGTTACCATCTGAAGAATCAGCCCTAAGGGAGGGTGTAGAGAGAGTTTTAATAGCCAATGCCTTCATAGCAGATGCCACAATGGATGCTATTGCGCTAGCAGCCAGGACAATGGCATCCAACATGGCAGGCAGACACTCAGTCAAAACATGTGTTAGCAGCTTACTCTTACTATGGAGGAGCATTATTTGGGAAAGATCTGGACCAGGTACTTGTAGAAACTAAAGGCAAAAAGAAAGCTATGCCAAAAGCCATAAAACCAGAGAGACCTCAGGGATTTAGTAGAACGACTTGGTTCCCCAGGGAAGGTCCACGCCAAATTGTCAAAACCAGAGTTCCTTTCAAAATAAACAAAACTTCTGCCCCTTCAACAAACAAGGCAAGAATTGCAAAACGGACCGGAACAAGCAATGACAGTGCGGATCCCCCTTGCCAAATTCTGTCGTCACTGGCAGGGTGAACATGTGGACAGATGGGTACAGGAGGTAGTACAAAAAGGCTACATATAGAGCTCCTGAAAATACCCAAACAACACTTTGTACCGTCCCCACTGTCCAAGGACCCCCTGAAAGCAAAACGAACCTTAGAGGCCATAGACCACCTAATAATGATCCAGGCGGTGGAGGTAGTCCCGATCCAGGAGAGATTCTCAGGCGTTTATTTACACTTCTTTACTGTCCCCCAAAAATCGGGAGACTGCAGGGCAGTGCTGAACCTGAGATTTCTCAACAAATTCATCAAATTACCAAAATTCAAGATGGAAACACTAAAATCCATCTCATTGGCGCTCAACCACGGGGACTTCCTCATATCTGTGGATCTGAGAGAAGCCTACCTCCATATCCTAATTCATCCAACGCACAGAAAGTTCCTCAGATTCGCAGTGGGAGAACAACACATACAATACAGAACGCTCCCATTTGGGTTGGCAACGGCCCCACGAACATTCTCAAAAATCCTTCCCAGAGAGCAGGGGATACACATATACCCCTACTTAGACGATCTACTAATCTGATCCAGATCTTACCCACAGGGGGTGGAAGATGTAGAAAAGGTACAAAATGTGCTTCCAAGACACGGATTCCTGATAAACAGAGAAAAAAGCTCACTTATTCCAGCATCACGATTAAATCACTTAGGTGCCACCATAGATACCAAAAACAACGCCCTCTTTATTCCAAAAGAAAAAAATAGTAAAAATCCAGCAAGCAACCAGAAAAGAGATTCCTGGAGCCAACACTCCTTACTTCAACTCACAAGCCTGCTGTGGTTGTTCATCTCGATGATAGATCTATCCCAATGGGCGAGGTTCCATTCAAGGCCTCTGCAAATATTCCTGAGCAGATATCAAAGAAACATCATTTTGAAAAGGGACAGAAAAGTAGCTCTGCCCATCTCAGTCAAGAACAACCTGCACTGGTGGACACAACAAAGCAACCTCACAGAAGGAAAGAGGTTCCTTCACAATCGCAGACCACAACTATTTACAGATGCCAGCCTCAAGGGCTGGGGTGCAACTCTAGATCACCACTTCATTCAGAAAACTTGGTCGACACAGGAAACCAAACTACCAACAAACCTCCTCGAAATGAGGGCAATCCTCCTAGCTCTGGAACACTTTCTGCCGCAACTCAGAGACCAGCATGTGATTGTGCGGATGGACAACATCACAGCAAAGATGTACATAAACAATCAAGGAGGTTCAAGGTCTCCGCGGCTACATCAAGAAGCAGCCAAGATTCTTTAATGGGCAGAACTACACCTACAATACCAAACTTTATACTGAATCCAAAACATCCAAAGGAATACTTGTGGCATACACTGGACGTCAGAAGGGCGCTGAAAGCCTTTCTGATTAGAACAGAAAACCTGAGAAAATCAGAAACCTTGTTCATCAATATTCAACCACTGAAGGTGGGTCTTCCAATATCTAAGGCACCTGTGAGCTCAACACTAAAAGCAACCATCATCGAAGCATACAAGGGCTTTCCACTGCCCTTAGGAGTCACAGCACACTCAATTAGGAGTGCAGCTACCAATGCAGTGCTCAGAAATCATGCTTCGGTAGAGGAGATATGCAAAGCGGCAACATGATCCTCCATTTCATCATTTGTCAGACACTATAAACTCAACTCCATTGCGGCTACAGAAGTGGCTTTTGGCAGAAGAGTTCTGGAAAACATCATCGGAGACTGATGAAACCCACCCTAATTAGGGGACACTGCTCAGGGAGGTCCCTAGCAAGATCTCTCCCCCCCACCCAGTAGAAGAGTCCATTGGATACTTACCGTGAAGGGCTTTTCTACTGGAGGGAAGGGAAGACATCTTGGCCCCTCCCTGGTTTCTGTTCTTCTCCGATGATGTTAATCCATGAAGTAAAAGGGGCTTTGAGGTAGCTAGGATGGAGCTGGATTGAGATTACAGCTTCTGTTTAGGTTGTACATTTTCAACGTTGTGTTAATGTTTTGGTGTTATATGTTGAGTTGATGTTCCTGTGGTCCTCATTTCTACTACGATGGCAGACGGCATACTGAGGGGAGTCACCCCTGAGGACCCCAGCAGGAAGTGATGTCAAAGAGTTTTGATTGGTCCCTGCCTCCCTGCAAGTAATAATGAGCATATCTCTATCAAGATGTCTTCCCTTCCCTCCAGTAGAAAAGCCCTTCACGGTAAGTATCCAATGGACTCTTCTGCATTTGGGAAATTGCATGGGTATATAATTCCAGGTGGGTAGGCATATTTAGTTTGCTGCAGTAAAAATTAACAGTCTGGTGGCCCTTTAACAAGATTTTATTCTAAATTAAGCTTTCATTACCCAGACGAATCCAAGTGAGTGTTCTTAGACCACGGAGGAAGCTGCTTCCAAATGGTTGTTCCCTGAGACCATCAAAACAGTATCTCTTTCAGGGAACTGATGGTGTTTGGTTTCAGTTTCTTCCCAAAAGGGAATGTTTGTTCCTTGAATAGTCCCAAGACAAACTTTCCAGATCCAAGTCTATGCCCTAGCCAAGGGTCCATGGCTGTTGCATGTGCCTAGGATAGTCTTGGCACTCTGCTACTCATTTAGCTCACTAGAGCCACCTGAAACTCACTATTTTTTTCTTTCTCATTCAAGATTGTTTGTATTTTGTCTCCCAAGATTCAAAAGCAAGTGGGCACTGGGTAACAAATTGACAATTAGCAAGGCATTTCCAGGTGCTGTTCTGGAGATCAGTGGTATACTGATTACACAATGTTCTTCTTCCGTTTCTATAATTAAAGCCTGGGATGACACCAAGCATACATCAATACTGGCAATTTCATTGCAAAGAGTTTTCCTGGTGGGATGATACAGTATTGTACTGTTACCATACCACCCTGGCATAGTGTGTGTGTGCGTGTGCGCGCGCGCTTATTCACAAGTATCCCTGCCTGCTTGCCTTCCTTAAGGATGATGCTGGCGTTACAGAGATGCCGGAGTCCATTCTCTGGCAATAGTCAGGTCTACCTAAAAGAAGCTTCCAGGAATTGTTTTTCTGTTCTCATATAGCTTGTTTGCCATTATCAGCACATTTAACTCCACAGCCAGGGAAGAATGTGTCCTCAGCACAATACAGTAGCCTTGCTGAACAGATACTCATTTCAAGTCATAAGAAGACTCCTGATGTCGTTGCCTCCCCTGATTATCTTATCCCAGATACTCCCTTCTGTAACTAACTTCTTTTGACCACCTTACAATGCACCTTACAGTTGTTTCTGAATCCATCTGGACACCTCCCAAAAGGTTGTCCTAACACCCAGAGGTAGTTCTTCACCCTATAATATCCTACCCTTCAAAGGGCCAACTGCCCAGTGCCATTGACACCTGTCTGTCTTTGTCACTGTGCCCAACATATTGCCCCCTGGAACCAAATGCTGGCTATTTGGCTCTGAACCCTGGATCTTCTTCATGTTGTGATCAGGTTTTATTACCCATATACCCCTTTCTCTTCCAAATCTATTTTCCAACCTATCTATATTTTTGGAACTTGGTGTTTGCATGTTTACTGCATTGAACCAAGTGATTGTAAACCCATATCTCTATAATAAAGATAGTTAAATTTGCATTAAATGCTTCTCCTGGAAGCGGAGGACATTTTGTCTGAGTATTCGTCTACCCATTTGCTAAGAGACAGGAAAAACTTTTGCATCACTTCCTGTAGTAGCCTGGGAAGCCATTTTCTCAGTAATTTTCCTGCCTCAGCAGGGAGAGGATGGTTTTCCATAGGCTCCTAAAGGATCTGACTTTCCTACTGTTTTTCTACTCCTGTCTTGTTTGTGCCTTACCTGTGTGTCTTATTTCATCTGTGCTTTTTGTTTGTTTTTAGTTTTCTCCAAATGAGGGCCTGGGAACACGCCCAACACTGCAGCAGCGTCCCAGGCAAGGCAGCAGCTTTCCCGCTTTTTTTTTTGGCCCTATCAGCAATTTAAAATGGCAGCCATCTCTCTCTCTCCCTCCCTCCCTCCCTCCCTCTCTCCCTCTCCCTCCCTCCCTTCCTCTCTCCCTCTCCCTCCCTCTCTCTCTCTCTCTCTCTCTCTCTCTCTTTTTCTCTCTCTCTCTCTCTCCCCGCCTCTCTCTCCCCCTCTCTCCCCGGCAAGGGAGACTTTTGCCCAGTTGTCTGCTGAAGGGATGCGGGCAGCCAGGTCATTAGCTCCGGCCTCTTCTTTCTGCTTGGATGGCCCCCAGCCTCCCCCTGAGCAGGAAAAGCAATCTCGGCCTAAACACAACTCAACGGCTCGAGAGGAAGATGGCGCAGCAGCTCCTAAGAAGAAACACCGCGCTTCAAAGCAGCGGAGCTTAGCGCCTTCCCAGGGTGTGGTCTGGACCAGTGGCTCCATAACCAGTACCTCCAGCTCCTCCAGAGCCACAGAGTGCTAGGTTGCATATCATAAGACTGATCGGAGCACAGTTTTACAGCATAGACCTCATCTAATAAGGGCATGGGGGGGGCGGGAGGAAACTGTGGGTCCCTCGGCGGCAGCCACCTTACCCACGAGTAATCCTGATCTCTGGCTCAATGCTGAAAGTTAAAAGGGTTCTCGCTAATTCTTTCCTGGTGGGCGCCGAGTTTGATGCTCTGACCTTAGTGGCCAATTCCATTGCCTCCAATGTAGTGGCCCACCGCAACGCCTGGCTCTGCCCGTGGCAAGCAGACACCCACTTCAAGACAGTCGTCTCGGGATATTTTTATCACAAGAGGTTGCTTTTCAGCAGGGAATTCGGCAGGGAATTAATTACTGGTGGAAACCAGGGATAAAAAGAGGGCTATACCAAAATCAGGCAAGACAGTCCACAAGGACCTACCTTTAGGTCCCACAGGATCCTGCCCAGATCATCTAGAGATGGAGGGCGTTCTTCATGGCAATCCCAGGAATCTTTTTGTAGCAAAAGTTCTTTTCGCCCCTCAAACAAACCAGGAAAACCCTTCCTATTGGCCCGTCCTCCCTAGAATACTTTGAAAGGCTGGTGAAGGCAGAATGGGAAGAAACCCTGGCGAACAGGCACCGTTTCATCAGTATCACAATTAAGCTATATTCCTTAGCCACATATGCTATGGGAATGCTTACAGGTTCCATTGGTGGTTTGTCCTACTGCAACCTTGCAATTTTCAGATCTCTTTTCAGAAGATAGTATGGGGTCCATAAAGAACTCAGTAGACAGGCAGATTTTTCATCCTGGAAATACCATGAAGCGGCAACCCTAGCCATAAGATCAGCGGCCCCATCAGCCCGCTTTTCCAGGTCTGGACTCAGAAACAGAGCCAGCTCATCCCTAGTGGTGATAGAAGAGTTGCAGGAGTAAATTGTGTCTTTAAGGCCATCTCCTTCCTGGCAGATGTATCCATAAACACTATGACCTTCACAGTCCACTCCATGGTTGCAGCGGCTACCACCAGATCTGCCATGTGGCTAAAGGTATGGCAAACAAACCTTCAATTCAAATCAGTAGTGAAGTAGTGAATCGCTCCAAGGCAGCAGACTGTTTGGGGGCACACTAGACAAAATACTGGTGGTGCCTCAGATTCTCAGTGGATCAAGTTACAGCAGGGAACCAGTCTAGTCTGGGAGTCGGTTAAGCAATTTCAGTGTTTAGAAATCCAGTCTGAGGGTCAGAATGCACAGAATCAACAAAGAGGAAGCGTTGCAACAGTCATGTGCTTTGTTGCATCCACTCTGGTCCGCTCTGTGAACCTGCTTCATATAGGGTCTTCCAGCATGTTAGACTTTATCCTGTGAAGACTCTGCTTCTCCCTGCTTAAGAAGGTGCCTTCTTTGAGCTAGCAGGCACATATTTCTCCGTTTAACTTGCAACGGCTCCCTGCGTTTTCCTTTGTTGTCACGTGGGCTCAGGTGAGCTAGGTGAATGAGTCTCTGCAGCTGGAGCAGGGCTGGATGCACGGCCTGCTTCTGCAGGTACTTCTGGCTCTGAGGCTTGACCTGCCTGTTGTTCCCCTTGTAGAGCTTGCAGGGGCCCTGGCTGCTCCAAGTTCTTGTTGGTTCCCAACTTGGTCTGGGCTTACTGGTTCTGTTCGTCCTCTGAGAAGTCATCACTCTCAAGGGAATGGCCCATGACAGGTGGAGACCAAATACAAGAAAAAAGCCATGCCAAGAAGTCTATGGGAGAATGACAGGAAGCCTTTCTATCAAACTTTATTTCTTTCCTATCTCACACTTCTCTTGGAGGCGGAGACCTTCTCGGTGGGTGATTTCCACCCCCTCTCAGGGAGGCAGGGATAAAAAACGTCACTTCCTGTTCAGGCTAGGACTCCTTACTTTCCCAGTTCTATTTCCTGCCTGAACAGGGAGTGCAGCGGATCCTTGGGGCTCCTTAGCGTAGCTCTTTTTTCAGCTTTCCCTGTCCTTTCCTAGTGACCTTTTTGCGTTTCTTTTCTATTCTTACCTTACTGCTCTCTGAAGGAGGCTTGGAGATCTCCTCTGATTCCCTCATTCCTCCCCCCCCCTTTTCCCGCCTTTTTCCATCTCCTCCTTCCCGCCCAAATGGCGGATCAAGAATTTTCTCCCCCCAGGGAGAACTTCCACGGAGGAGCGGCAGAAGCCACCAGGGCTTCAAAAAGGTCCCTCCTTGCCGCCGACAACAGCCATGCCTCCTCCATTGCCGCCTCTCTCGCGGCAGGGCCAATGCTCTCGGAGGCCAAGGCTGAGGCGGCCAGGCGCGGCGCGCCCGCTTCTGGCGGGAAACGCGCTAGCAACAGCGACCCCAGAGGGCCGCCATCAAAGAAAGGAAAGTCAGCGCCATCTTCAGGCGGCAAACAGGCGAGCCGCGGCAATCCCTCTGAAGTGCCAGTGAAGCGGAGCAAACCGACGGCGGAGGAAGCGCCCTCCCACGCCTCTTCTCGCGGCTCCAACAGACCGCAGCCGACGGAATCCCATCGCAGTGGCAGCGTGGGCGCCCGGTCATCCACGGCTCCTTCACGCAGGCAAGAGCTGCTCCGTCTGGGCGTGAGGGGGATCTCCAACAGCGAAAAGTTGCAGTTGGCTCGCACTGACTCTAATAGAGAGGGGCAGACCTGGTCTCCCAGTGAGTTTCCCTCAGCCTTTCAAAGGGCTCTTGAGGAACATATAGAGTCATATCTGCAGGGTAGGGGATCCAGGACTACTGGCACTCCACCTCCCTCTAACGCACCAGCGCCCCTTGACTTGGGCCATGGGCATACTAGGGCTATCCGGTAGGTTCCCTGTGCTAGCCTGCTCAGTCTCCTCCTCCTGTGTCAGGCAGATGCGGGACTCCCCCCCAGTGGGAAACATCACTCGGACCCAGGGGTCCATGGGAGCTGCTTTTCGGACAATGAGGAAACCATTGAGGCTCCCTCAGATCAGTCCATTAAATGTTTTAATCCTGAGGATTTGGAGTTCCTGATCGCCAAAACCGTGGCTGCCCTGGAACTCCATGAGAAGGAAGCTAATCAACCTTCCACCTCTGACACCCCTCCCGCCTTTAAGGGTTGTCCCAAGGGCAGCAAAAAATTCCTCCCCCAGGATGAGCCATCCAAGTCCATCCTCCCCCTCCCAGAATACTTCATTAAAAGAATTAAGAAAGAATGGGAGACTCCAGCTTCCAACAAGCACCTCCTTTCCAACGCACGCAAGCTATATGCAGTGCCGGAGTTTGTCGAGGACCTCCTCAAGGTCCCCCTAGTAGATGCCCCCATTACAGCCATTCAGTCTTCAGGGCTGGTATCCAAGGATGGGGAGGGCAACCTCAAGGACCCTCTGGATAAGAGGTCAGAGGCGGCTCTCAGACGCTCACATGAATCCTTAGCGCTGTCCATGAAAGCCATTGCCCCGGCATCCACCGTCTCCAGAGCCATCCTAGTATGGCTCGGCCGCATCATGGAACTCCTCCCCCCAGAAGCTCGGGGAGTCAGAGATGGTCTAGAGAGAGTAAGGATTGCTGCTTCCTTCATTGCAGACGCCACCCTGGACGCTCTGATCCTCTCGTCCCCCTCCATGGCAGCCAACGTGGTGGCCAGACGTAACGCGTGGCTCAGATCCTGGCAGGCCGACAACCAATCCAAGTCAATTGTGGCTGCCTACCCCTTCCAAGGTGGTAGACTTTTCGGCTTTGAACTCGATGACATCTTAGTCGAATCCAAGGACCACAAGAAGACCATGCCCAGGTCAGTTCGCCCAGGAGGGAACCCCTCATGGCCCGGAAGTACCTATCGGCCGCAAAAATATTTTCAGCGCCCTCCCAGAGATAATCGCAATTCCTCCTGGCAGAATAGGGGCTCCTTTCGTCGGAGGGGAGGTTTCAGAACACAGAACAAGTTCGACAAAACTCCCAGACCGGACCCCACACCCAGATCCTGACTCACTCGATCTCCTGGTGGGGGCTCGCCTTCTCAGCTTCGGGGCTCAGTGGAGAGGGGACCACATCGACGTCTGGTCTCAAGAGGTGGTGTCTCTAGGCTACACCATAGAGTTTCGATGTCTACCTCCACCTTGCTTCCTACCATCTCCAATCAGCTCCAGACCAGAGAAGGCGAACAGAACTTATGCCGCAGTCAAGCACCTCCTAACCTTAAAAGCCATAGAGCCAGTACCAACCTTTCAGAGAGGCTCCGGACATTACTTCTTTACAGTCCCCAAGAAGAACGGGGACTGGCGAGCCATCCTCAATCTCCGCACAGTAAACAAATACATCGTGCTAAGGAAATTCAAGATGGAATCCCTGAGGTCCATCACGGAAGCCCTTCGCCCAGGGGACTTCCTCACCTCCCTGGACCTCACGGAAGCCTACCTGCACGTGCCCATCCGACCCGCTCACCGCAGCTTCCTCAGGTTCAATCTAGGGGACCAGCACTTCTAATTCAGGGCCTTGCCGTTCGGGCTGGCTACCCGAGAGTCTTCTCAAAACTTCTCCTAGGGCCCATAACTCTGGTTCGCCGACAAGGGGTGCACATCCACCCCTATCTAGACGACTTACTGATAAGGTCCAAGTCCGAGTCGGCAGCCCTACAAGACCTGGACATCACCATGCAGGTGTTACAAACCCACGGGTTCCTGATCAACAGGGAAAAGAGTCACCTACGTCCCACACAACAGTTGATCCACCTCGGGGCCCGAATCGACACGATGCAGAACTCGCTCTTTGTCCCGGAAGACAAAATTCAGAAGATCATTGGCATGGTAGGCTACTATCAGGTCCAAGAAGCTTTCCCTTCTGTTCCTCTCCAAACTCCTAGGTGTGATGACGGCCACCTTCGATATGATTCAATGGGGCAGGTTCCACTCCAGGACACTACAGTTCTTCCTATGCCCCTTCCAATGGGACATTCTCCAGAAGAGAGACAGAACACTCAGCATTCCTCAGTCTCTCAAGGCAGACCTGCGATGGTGGACTTCCAGAACCCACCTCTCTCAGGGCAAAATTTATGCAGACAAACCACTCATCCAGATCTTCACAGACGCCATCCTCCAGGGCTGGGGCACCACTCTGATTCCAGGGAATTCTCACAAGAGGGGTCAATGGCCTCGAGATCATCACCGCCGCCTCTCCCCATCAATTCTGTTCTCTAACCACGGGCCATCCCTCCTGGGCTCCCTCCTACAGCATTTCAGCCCCAAGCTGACCGGACACCATGTACTGATCAGAACCGACAATGTAGCAGCCAAGTCCTACCTGAACCATCAGGGGGGATCACGCTCATCTCGCTTCCACAAGGAAGCCAGCAAAATCCTCATCTGGGCGGAGAAGAATGTCATGAGCCTGCAGGCGGAACATAGCAAAGGGAAACTCAATGTGAGCGTGGATTGGCTAAGCCGACAAACCGTCTCCCCTGCCGAGTGGTCTCTCAACAGAAAGACGTTCCGGCAGATCTCATTCCGTCTCGGAGTCCCGAGCGTGGACCTGTTCGCCACGGCGGAGAACACACAGCTGCCGAACTTCTTCTCCCGGTTCGCCCACCACCTCGCCCAAGAGGTGGACGCATTGATCCCTCCATGGCCACGAGGGCTCCTTTACGCCTTCCCCCCAACCCCAGTGATCCCAAAGCTCCTGAGACGCTTTCAGAGCCAATAGAGCATGGCAAGTAAGTCATCCTGGTCAGCCTCTGTTCTGGCTTCGAGGGAGACCTTGGTTCTCCGCAAGGAGCAATCGGAGATGGCAGTGCATCCCCTCAGTTTCTTCATTCTTTCCATGCTTCCAGACCTCCTACTGCAGGGACCTCTTCGCCACCCAGATCCCGGCTGGCTCTGCCTGACCGCCTGGCGGTTGAGCGGCCATCTCTATGCTGCTGTAAGGGCTACTCAACGGAAGTCATCAACACCATTCTGGCCTCCAGACGACCTTCTACAGTCAGACTTTACAATTCCACCTGGAAATCCTTCGCTCTTTGGTCCAGAGCTCGACTACGAGACCCCTCAAAGCCTTCCGTACCCAGTATACTGGAATTCCTACAGGAGGGATTCTCCAAAGGACTGAGAAGCAACACTCTCCGGCGTCAGGCCGCAGCACTATCTACGGTGTGCCCTTCATTTTGAGGAAAAAGTCTATCTCAACATCCTGATGTTCTCCGGTTTCTTAAGGGGGCCCAACAACAACAGCCTCCCGTCAACCACAGGTTCCCTTCTTGGAGACTCCACACCGTTCTGTCGGCCCTAACAGCCTCTCCCTTCGAACCGGTGCAGGACATCCACCTACGATGGCTACACATGAAGACCATTTTTCTTGTGGCCATCACTTCTGCCCGTAGAGTCTCGGAGCTGAGGGCCCTTTCAGTGAATCCCAACCTCTGTGTTTTCCATCAGGACAGAGTAGTCCTCTCACCAGATCCCACTTTCAAACCTAAAGCGGCATCTGCCTCCATCTTCAACAGGACGTCGTTCTCCCTAATTTCTGCCCCAAGCCGAATCATCCCCGAGAACGCACCTGGCACACTCTAGACGTCAGGAGGTCTCAAGGCCTTTATTCTACGAACGGCAGACATCAGACAGACCCAATCTCTCTTTATCAACGTGTCTTCTCCCAACTTAGGGCATCAGATGTCCACGGCAGCCATTAGCTCAGCTATTAGGTCCTGCATCGTAGAAGCGCACAAAGCCCTCCACGTACCAGTTCCTGGAGGAATCACCGCCCACTCTACCAGAAGCGCGGCTACAAACGCAGCATTCCGCAACAAAGCTTCCAGTTCTAACAAATCTGTAGAGCAGCCATATGGGTTGGGGCCTGCCCTCCTTCGCTGTGACACTACAAGCTCTAAACCTGGGGCTGGCCGAGACTGTCTTCTCTCCGCAGAGTGCTCGGTAGAACATACTAGACGCTTTGAAGGCAAGCTCCACCCTTGTTTGGGGGACACTGCTTGGGGAGGTCCCACCGAGAAGGTCTCCGCCTCCAAGAGAACGGACCATTGGTACTCACCCTGGAGGGGCCTTCTCTTGTAGGCAGGAGACCTTCTCGTCCCTCCCATGGCGCCGCTAGCGTTCAGAATGGTCTCCAGTTAACTACCTAGTTAAATGCTGTTAGGGTCTCCTCTCCGCTCCGCGGAGGAACTCTGTTTTCCTGTTGCACTGTTGCTTATTCTCATATTTTTCCTTCCTGTTCTTTCCTATGGATATGCATATATTCTTTGTTTCACTGCTCAGTCAGGAGTTTTTTGGGAAAGCAAGGAGTCCTAGCCTGAACAGGAAGTGACGTTTTTTATCCCTGCCTCCCTGAGAGGGGGTGGAAATCACCCACCGAGAAGGTCTCCTGCCTACAAGAGAAGGCCCCTTCAGGGTTAGTACCAATGGTCTGTTCTGCGATCCATTCGCAACCAGAAGAGGACACTATGGTTAATAAGCAGAGGCTGCTTTTGCAGAGGTTTGCGCTTTAACAGATCTCCCCCATTCTAGTCCTACTGATCCAACAAGATCAGTCATGAAAAATAGTGATGCCAGGCCAGTGCTAGTATGGGAAAAACTACAGCTGTTCCAAAGTCAATGGCTGCAGTCACAGCTGGATTATTGAGTTCAACAGCTCATTCAATTCAGTTATGGCATCATGCTTCCCTATCTCAATTTCTAACCTCTATCACAGTGGTGGCGAACCTATGGCATTCCAGATGTTCATGGACTATAATTCCCATCAGCTCCTGCCAGCATGGCTAATTGGCCATGCTGGTAGGGGCTGATTGGAATTGTAGTCCATGAACATCTGGAGTGCCATAGGTTCGCCACCACGGCTCTATCGGATCTCTCAACAAGGAAGAAGAACATGAGAATCTTGTCCATCATAAAACAACTGTTAATACGAGCCATAAAATCGGTTCTTATCTGCAAGAGACCATCAGGAATGTACTTCATATTTTCATGGTTCTCAAGAAAAACATGTATTGGTGAGCCATACTAGATCTAAAATATATCAACAGGTCTCCAAAACAGTTCTCTATGAAGACCTTACGTTCAGTCACTGAAGCTCTCACTTCAGGAGTATCTATTACTTCCATCAATCTCATGGAAGCATACCTACACATCCCAATCTGTGTGGACCATCACAGGTTTCTCAGATTTTCCTATTTTCAGTTCAGAGCTTCCCTTCGAACTGGCCTTGGCTCCTCAACTGTTCTTCAGGGTACTGGTGACATTAGTGTCACTTGCTTGAGGACAGGGTTTCCAGATTTGCTCTTGCCTGGATGATATCCTAATTTGGTCATTAACCAAGGAAAAATCTCTCAATGACACCAGTCTGATTATACAGATATTGGAAAATCACAGTTATCTCTTGAACAGATACAAAAATAACTTTCTTCTGACACAAATGCTATAGCATCTAGCAATAATCACAATATCCCAAATAATATGCTGGCTTTCTCCTTTGGAAGAAAAAACAAGTTATTGAATTTAGCCAAGAAGATCCCCAAAGCCAAGTCAGAGGTTAATGCCCCTGACTATTACAGGGACTCACGATTGCATGCATAAGTTCAGTCCTGTGGGCTCGTCTGCACTCCAGACTTCTTCAGTGGTTCCTTCAACCTCATTTTGTGAACACACAGAAAAGGAACAAGACGCTGATATTAACAGTCTTGGTCAGACAAAAGCAGTCATCCAACTCAGGGACAATCTTATATGCAAAAGAATTCAATACTGATTTTCAAGATGCCAGTCTGATTGGTTAGGGAACTTCTCTGTAAGCACAGAGCTTCTGGATAGAGCAAAAATAAATAGTGAATTTCAGTGTCCTGCCATTCAGAGCTGTAAGGATGGCACTTCAACACTTCCTGTTCTCAATCCTGCATCAGTACATTATCATCAGGACTGATAACATGCCACATCAACAAATAGGAGGGATCCAGGTTGTCTGTCCTATATGGGAAGTGAGGAGTATTCTGTTATTGTCAGAAATGTATCTGCAGTTGATCTCCACAGAGCACATCCAGGGATCCCTCAGCACTCAAGCAGGTTGGTTGAGCAGACAAACCATGAATGAGAACAAGTGGTCTATCAAAACAAAGACTTTCCAACTAATCATGAACAGATTCGATGTTCTGGGGGTGGAACTTTTTTTCTTGCCCTCCAGTCATTGTGAACCACGATTGATTTCCAGATACCATCATCCACAGGTGGAGAAAGTGGATGCCCTAACTTCCTTGTCGTCACAGGGTCTGCTGTAAGCATTTGCAGCTCTACCGGTTATCTCAGAGGCACTGTGGAAGGCATGCCAGAAATGGGCTCTCATTATAGTTGTGGTTCCAGAATGCCTCTCAGATCCTAGTTCTCATCTATAGTGGAACTTTCAGTGCAAGAGCAGCCGCCAATGCTTACTTTGATCAAGCCTCAGTTGAGGCCATACGTGGTCCTCTATAGTCTATATCAGGGGTACGCGGATGACAATATGCGGATGACACCCAGCTCATTCTGTTGATGGAGGGGGGAGCGACCTCCGCCCCTGCAGCTCTACAGCACTGTCTGGAGTCGGTTGCTGGTTGGTTGAGACAGAGTAGGTTAAAGCTTAACCCAACGAAGACGGAGGTCCTTTGGCTGGGCCGGGGGGAGAGACCGAGGGAATTTCAGCCGCCAAATCTTGGAGAGGGGTCATGTTGGCTCCTAACATCTCTACTGCAGCCTGGGGTCCGCTTCTGGACTTCTCTTATTATCGCGTGGAGAACCAGGTGGCCCATGCCTAGGTTATGCTCTCCCCACCTTCGCCAGGCACGGCGGCTGGCTCCTCTATCATCTCTCCCAGTCCTAATCTGGCCACTGCGGGATCCATGCGACGGTCACCTCAGGTTTGATTATTGTAATCAGCTTATCGGGTCTTCCTTTATGCGACTGATCCGAAGCTGAAGTTGGTCCAGACAAATGAAGGCACGGCTTCTAACAGGTGGTGGTTATTCAGATCATATCACCTCTGTGTTGTAGTCAGTTTGCACTGGCTTCCGTGGAGTTCCTCGGATCGCTTTCAAGGTGCTGGTTTTAACCTTTAAGGCCTTTAATGCATGGGGCCCATTATACCAAGTGGACCGCATCACCCCTTATGTCCTCATTACAGGTCGCTGCTCGCAACGGCAGATCTACTGGTGACCCTGGTCCTGAATGATACCGGTTGGCCAACCCGGCTGGTGAGCCTTTACGTTCTGGTCTCTGGTGGAATGCTCACTGAAAGTTAAAGGGTTCTGCGGGACCTTTAATGAGTCTCGCGAGGGCCTGCAAGACGGAGCTTTTCCAATCGGCTTTCTCGGGGAGTATCGCCTCGTGGATCTACTGCCCCCCTATCGACACTGGAATTCGAAATCAAACTGAGACTGCTGCCTCCATTCTATTAAAAGCTGGGCCTGTCTTACTATAAATTCCATCCCAGGCCCTACTTACTCTCCTTTCTTTCTTTTAATGGCTCAAGGGTTTGTCTTAATTAATTTATGAACTGGGTTGTTTAACCTATAGTTCTGTAGTAAACTGGGTTGCTTAGTTCTTAGGTTTTAATGATTTTAGTATTTTTTTATATTGTTGATTGCTGTCTATGTAACAGCTATGTTGGAAGCTCGAATGTCTCCTTCGGGATAGAAGGCCTATAAGTTTAATAAAACAATAAAATAAATAAATAATAATATAGTCCTGTAAGCTCAGATGTTCAGAACTACCTCTATCAGTTTCCAGTCAGCATGGCCACTCACATGCTGGTAGGGGGCTGATGGGAATTGTAGTTCCTGAACATCTGGAGAGCCGCAGGTTCCCTACCCCTGGTCTATATCAACCTTCAACAGGCATTACAAGATAAAGTTCTTTTCTTCAGCTGATACAACCTACAGGCACTGAGTTCTGCAACATGTGGTGGATTGTATGTAATTCCCACCTGAAATCTGAAGTACTTCGCTTTTGGAAGTCCTTATCTACAAGATGCTGTCCTCCTTAGAGCGAAAATGGAACTTACCATGAGGGTTCCTTTGCTCTGAGATTAGGAGGACCTCTTGCCTACCTGAAAAGTGAAGAAATAGTGGTGGATGTGATAAGACACTGCATAGCTGTAAAAATGAGGTGAAAGACAAGAATAATCCTTGATAGCATCACTAACATGTTTAGAAAGTGTGGAAAGAAAAGTGTGGGTTTGTCTTCTCTCTCAGCAACTATTTTGGCTACTGTTGCTCTAATACCTGTCGTCTTATGGCAGTGTTGTTTAACCTGTTCCAGTAAGTATCCTAAGTTCATCATTTTTTCTTCTTGTCCTACTTACTACCTTGCAAAGTATATAAACTGGGCCACAAGTTTCTGCCTGGGAGACAGGAAGTGGAAGTTTTAGTCCTGCCTCCCTGAGCAGCCAGTGGTGAACACTCCAAATTCAAGATGCCTTCCTTTCCTTTGAGCAGAGGGAATACTCACAGAAAATTTTCAGAGTTCTATTTCAAAGTTCATCCAGCTCTATTCTACAACTAACAAGTCTGGAAAGACCACAGTACACAAAATATTTAATGATTTTGTTTCTGAAAGTGCTTGGTGTTTTCTGAAGAAATAAAAATCAGCATTTTGTATGCATCCTGCCTTTTCCCCTGCTTAAAGTATAGCAGGCATAGAACCCTCAAGGCAGGCATAGAACCCTCAAGGCAGCAAGCTCTTAGTCTTAATTTTAGCTAGGTTTATAGGATGTTTAATACATATTAACATTGAATATTTATGTTTTTGCTCAGTTTTTATCTCATATTTTTATTGTGGATCTAGAAGCTGCCCTGAGCCATGCTTAAGCCAGAAAAGTGTGGGTTATAAATACAATGAAGTAAATAACATGAGCAAAAAATGCCTCTGTTTTGAGGAGCTCCCAATTTAAATTTCAGTGTTAACTAGGGACTCGTGTCAAAATCTATTTACGTGACCTTTATTTTGGTTAGGACAAGGACTAGGGCACAGAGTTAATTTTTTTAAAATACAGGTTTTGAGGAATTTAGTGTTGGCTTGACTTGTAATCTTTACCTTTTGGAGTGCATCTTGAAGGACCATAGCTTAGCCCTGTTCAGTAACTTCACTTAATAGTGAATACCATATTCTTCTTTATTTCTAGTACCACTCTTTGATTAGGTTACAGGCATAAAATCATGCCTGCTATTTCCACTATCATCTACTTATCAGTTTGGTTCTTTTCTAGGCTTCCTAAGTTCATGGGTTTGAAAGGTGAAGGCTGGGAGTAGGTGGGAGTAATTGCTTTGGCTTGGTGCTTTTCAGAAAAGACACAGAGCATCTTAGGAAGTGCATATGAAGTGCTGGTGAGCCATATAGAAACTTTCAGCTGAAAATACTTGGATTATTCATTTTTCCCTTCACTCTATTGAATTTTTTTCTACTTCTAGTTGCCTTAGAAGATATCTAGAATTTGGCCCCTTCCACACATGCAAAATAATGCACTTTCAATCCACTTTGAAGCTGGATTTTACTGTGCGGAATAACAAAATCCACTTTCAAACAATTGTAAAAATGGATAGAATGTGCATTATTCTGTGTTTCCATGGAAGGCTCCATTCATTTGTTTCTTTGACATTAATACGCTTGTGCTAGCAGGTGGATAATACATAGTTTTCTAGCAATTGGTGCTTTTACATAGCAATATATGTGTGGCTACATCCTAGAGGTTTCTAGGTTCTGATACAACTTTGCAAGTCCAATGGATTGTTCATTATCTGTAAATAATTAGTTGTAGTGTTGACTGGCTAGAGCAGAGGTAGAGAAATATTGTGATTGAAATTCCTGTTGCATTAGAATGAAGAGCTCTTCTTCTATGTTATGTCATGTAATTCATTCCACTATTAAAATGAATTCCTATTCATTAAATATTGAAGAACTAGCAGGATACCCATGCTTCGCTACATATACTTCATCACAGCCTCTCTATGAATTTTGGGGTGACATTCAGCATACTTCTTTACAGCCTGTTTGTGAATTGTGGGGTGACATGCAGCATATTTCCTCACAGCTTGTCTGTGGACTGATGGGTTGGTTTTTGCATATTTTGCCACATCTTCCTGTAGTTATCTTTTTCTAATGCAATGTGTAAATTGCTTCTGAGTTTAATTCCCTCTCCCTTTAGCTGCTCTGCAGCAGAAGGAACAGGATTCATATGCTGAGGAGGGCGGTGTTAGAATGCAGTTGGCTTAATTCATTGGACAGAATCGCTTTGTTGTTTGGTGGGCATTAGCAGGAACTCTGTCGATGCATCTAATGGAGCAAAGCTTCAAAGTGCCCCCATTAAAATGTCCCAGAAACCATTGCTCTCTCTCTCTCTATATATATATATATATATATATATATATATATATATATATATATATATATATATATATATATAAACGTGAAATACCACTCACTGACTGACTTATCAAAAGAACTCAAAACCCGTCTACAACATTAAAATATCCCCATACATAAAATCATCCCTTAAAAGCTCTACAGCATACAAAGTTAAAATCCCAGCCCTAACCCTCACCTGTCCCCTCAACCAGCAGCATCATAGAGGAGGAATCCAGGGAGGCTAACCAAAAAGCTGGGTGAAAAGGAAAGTCTTTGCCAGGCAACCTAAACTGATAAAGGGTAGACCCCTGGCAAACCTCTGAGGGGAAGTTATTCCAAAGCCTGGGGGCAATCCATATCTCGACCGGAGTGGGGTTCACTAGGAGAACCTTTCCCTGTGACTTTAGTGCCTGGGCAGTTACACATGGGTGCCGGTATTCCTTTAGATTGGCATTTAGAACTTTATATGTTAATGTCAACATCTTGAATTGGTCCTGGAAGCGAATTGGGAGCCAGTGCAGGACTGATGTGATGTGTGTTTGACCAGATGTATCAGCAAGCAGCCTAGCTGCAGCATGCTGCACCAGCTCCTCCTGATCATCTTCTAGAATAGCCCCACATAGAGTGCATTATGATAAACCAATTGGGAGATTACCTGAACATTTAGCACTGTGTTCAGGTCCCCTTTATTTGATCTGTATGGGCCTATAGAATCAACTACCATCTGGAATTTAACTTTGCAAGTCAAGTGTAGACACTTTACACATTTTTTTCTTAAACTTGTTAAAACACAGTTGAGTGTTTTCTTTTTGAAGATATGAGAGAATGGGAGCCTCTGAGGGGCAATTGTAGTTAGCCTCATTCATTGTTCAGTTTGTGAGATAGAGAGAGAGATGTGCGTGTATAAGGGAGAAGGCTTGACCATGTGGGTTTTTCAGAATCAGGGTCCTTGGGTATTTAAACTTTGGGGGACAGCACAGAACTCTACATTTAACATAATAATATTACACAAAAAAAAGCCAAAATTCCATATCAATTATGATACTCAAAAGGTTATTACAATGATTTTAAAGTTCTGTAATGGATCAGAAACTCTTAAGAATATGGTCATTGTTTATTTAAGGCACTGATTATGACTGTCATTTCTTTTAGGAGATTCCAGATGTTGTATCCTGTGCTTTCTGAACTTTACTCTCTGTACCTGTTTGCTGAAGGAATGTAAACCTAACATTTTAAATTTGTGGAGAAATTAACAGAGGAGCAGTTGACAGGTAAATAATTTGTTGTGGAATGGAATGTATCTGTTGTGGAAATTGTCTTGACCCAGGAAAGCATACATGCACATAACAGTGTTTAATATGCTCCATTGTGTATGAAGAAAGCATTCAAGTTCACGTTCATAAATCTAGGTTAGGGATTCCCATGAGAGCCACTGCAGTGGTTAAGAGCAGATGGATTCAAATCTGGAGAACCAGGTTTGATTCCCCACTCCTACACTTGAGTGGCAGAGGCTTATCTGGTGGGTGAGCTTAGGCTAGTCACAGTTCTTCGGAACTCTCTCAGTCCCACAAGGTGTCTGTTGTGGGGAGAGGAAGGGGAAGGAGCTTGTAAGCCATCTTGAGTCTCCTTACAGGAAAGAAAGATGGGGTATAAATCCAAGCTATTTGTTTTCTGCTGCCCCTTTGGGGGCAGTGGAAACATCAAGGAGGGTGATGAGGAATTTTGGGGGAGTTGGGGGTAGCAGAGAATTTTGGGGTGGTAGAGAGGTAGGGATTCCTGGACCAAAAGGTAGGGAAAAGGCCTTTTCCTTGTCATGTGGTGACTGGTGAGTTTTAAAGGAAAAGCAGCAGCACTCTCTTCATTGTGTTGTCTGTGGGGCATAGTGCACGTGGGCTTGTCCATGTATGTGGCTGAGGGAGAGGGCGGCCAAGCAGAGGGCGGCTGTGGCATCAAAGTAGGCTTGCTGGTTGGCTGTTTTGCGAGTCAAGATGTGTTTTTTTTTTTAAAAAAGGAAAAGCAGCAGCACTCTCCCCAGTGTGTAGGGATAGGAAAGCCAAGGCAAAGAGCCCCATTGCTGTTGCTTTGCAAGGCAAGATTTTTTTTAAATGGAAAAGCAGCAACAGTCTTTTCACTGTTTTGAATGTGCCCTAGACCTGAAAGTGATGTGTATTCATATGTGGTTGGGGGCACTAGGGACGTGCCCTGTAAGCCAAAGTTGTGGCAGCCCCAAACGTTTGGGAACCACTGATCTAGGTCATAATGGTACATTTTGTTGTAATGAGTTGCAATAGCACGGTCAGTTGGCCTGTAATACATTGTGTTCGCATATATATATCTGTATAATGATGTTGCCAGCACTACTTTAAGGATTTTGTCATAGCCAGGAATAGCTCTGAGATCCTTCAAACCTTAGTCAGATGGTTGCCCCACAGTTCAAAAGGGATATATTTCTTGCTTTGTTTATGCAGTATGTATGTATTCTTCAGATTGTTCTTAGTGGAGCTCGCTTTGACAGTTCCATGGAAAACTTACTTGAGTCATTCTGTGACTGCCAAAAAGCTGATGATTGAGGTTGCAGGCACTGTGTGGCCAAAAGCTGCAGTGCTTGGAATGCAGCACTGAGAAAGATGGTCTGGGTGAAAGTACTTGTGCCAACAGAGCTTTCTTTGTAAATGTAAGGATTTGGGAAGAAGTGGGTCATGATGTCTACTGTTCTACTGGATGAGGGGGACATCTTGCTGAGTGTTTCCCAACGGATCTCAGGGAGGCAGGGCTTATGAAAGTTGTCACTTCCTGTGGTCAGTGAAATCCCCACAAGCTGTTCAGTATTTTCCCATCCTCAGCAGGAGAGCAGCTCTGTCCCTGGAGCTCAACACCCAGTCCCCTACTCCTTCTTCCCTTCTGTCTGTTGGTCTGTAAGTCTACTGTTCGTCTTGTCTGTGTCTACCCCATCCTTATTGGGAACCTTAGGCATGAGGAACCCCCCTCCGACGGGAGCTGGAAACCGGCCCTTCTCCTTTCCCCCCCTTCCTCCACCCCCGCATTGGATTGGGACGCCGCCATGGTGTCCAGCCATTTTCCCCCCGAAAGGGAGATTTTTTTCCTGGTCCTCAGCATAGAGGACCAGGGCAGCCTGCAATTCTCTGTCCCAGACTCAAGGGACGAGCACCCCAATGCCACCGAAAAAAGCGGTGGGGAAGTCCTGGGAACTGGCTGCCAAAAAAGCACGCCAAGGACAGCCCACAAACAGCAGAGCCACCAGGAAGGCGGGAATACACAACGCTAGCGTAGCGACCTCTGCTGGTCAAGAGGCTACAACGTGATGTCTCCAGCTGCATCAGGAGGTCTGAAACGGGTTCTCCTTTTAGCCCAAGCGCTGCAGGACTGAAGGAAGATCTCAGAGCCCTGCTAACTCTGAAATTGGCACCAGCTACCCAGAGAGGGCCGCAGAGAGCACAGAGACAGAGGAAATTCCAGCATCAAACAACAGAGCAGAAAATCAGGCAAGGCAAGACCGTGATGGGGGGGAAGGGCAAGGTTCAACAGACTCCTTACCAGGAGGATGGCAGCAAACCTTTGCACAAGATTTAGTGAGCCTTTTCAAAAAGTCTATGCGGGAAGAGATTCGATCTTACCATAGAGGATTCCACAGGCGGGGGAGATCTCCTTCCAATTCCTCTTCCCCCTCCCCACCCAGATCCTCCAGAGCCAGTACCCAGAACAGAGATTCATTAACCTTCCCAGGGGGAAGAGGGTGTAAGCAAGGGGGAGTGCCCAGATTCAGATCATTTCTCTAACCCTGAGGAAGGTCCCACTGAGGTGATAGAACAGACCCCTAGATTTTTTAAACCTGAGGATATCTCCCTACTAATCACCAAGGCTATTGCAGCTCTGGATTTGAAAGATTCAGAGGACGCTATAGATCCAGCTTCATCATTGCCTTCCTCTTCCAAACCTATCAAAGGCTGCCCCAAGGGGAACAAGAAGATCTTTCCGCAAGAGGTTTCCTCCCAATCCCAGAATATTTTGAAAAACGTGCCAGGAAAGAATGGGATGACCCATCTGCCAGCAAAGGCTTCTCTTCCAGCTTCAAAAAGCTTTATGCCTCACCAGAATACATTCAAAACATGATTGCTACCCCACTGGTAAACGCCCCAGTGGCAGCACTCTAATCCGGAGGCCTCGTCTCCAAAGATGGTGATGGCAATATTAAGGACCCCCTAGACAAACGCACTGATGTCGTTTCCAGGAGATTACACAATGTACAGAAGCCATGGCTTTTAAAATCCCTAGTCATGCGGGCCACCATGGCTAGAGCATAGCTATGGCTTCTCAGCCGCCAAACTATTTGACATGATCCCAATCTTCACAACAAAGGCATCAGGGGAAGGAGTGGATCACATTCTTAACTTAGTTTCTTTCTGGCAGATTCTAACTTCTTCGACGCCTTCTCTCATTAGAATTGCTTCGTGCTATCGCTATGGCATCAGTTCCATCAGTCGCATATTGCCTGGCCTCCGTTGTTCTTGGCAAGCAGACCACCATTCCAAACAACTGGTAGGAAATTTCTCCTTTCAAGGTGGCACACTCTTTGGCCAGGAACTGGAACGCATTCTGGTGGAAACAGAAGACAAAAAGAAGGCCATGCCGAAGTACTTCCGCTCAGACTTCAACTCTTCCAAAACTAACTCTACTTTCTGCTCTCATAGAACCCTCCCCAGAGCATCTAGAGATGGCAGACGTTGGCAACCCCAGCAAGGGTTTCATAAGAGAACCAACCAGGGCAACTTCAACCAGTCCTTTCGTCATCAAACAAGACCAGGGAAGAGCTTTAGGAACAACAGAAATACCAACAACAATAATAAATCCTGACTACAGAATCCCAGTGGGTGGTCGTCTTCAGGAATTTCAGAACCAGTGGCTGGGTGACCACATAGATGCTTGGACTGGCTAAGCTGCAAAACCATAAAGGAGGCAGAGTGGCAATCCATCCATTTTCCAGTCAATTACACAACAATTCAGAGTCCCACAATTGGACCTTTTTGCATCAGTGACCAATCGACAAACCCCGGCCTTCATGTCGAGGTTTCATCATCCACAGGCCAGCGGGGTGGACGCTCCGACAACCCCTTGGCCCAAGACGCTTCTATATGCCTTTCCTCCCACACCAATCTTACCTAAGGTCCTCAGGAAGATCTTGTCGGAAAAGGCCCATGTAATCCTGGTAGCACCCTACTGGCCACGTCATCCGTGGCTTTCCTCCATTCTAGATCTCGCCACCACAATGGGGATGATGATACCCACCTCCAAGTAGACATGCCATTGGATCCAGGGACCCATTTACCACCCGAATCCTCAATGGTTCAAGTTAACCGCCTGGCTGTTGAACGGAGATTGTTAAAGGAGAAGGGATATTCCAACCAGGTGACCAACACCCTCCTAGCTTCATGCAGGAAGTCGACTAACAACATATATAACTGTTCATGCAAAAAATTCACGAGGGGGTGCAGAAGGAAAGCAGTGGATCTGGAACATCCTAATGTACCTCAAATTCTCAGTTTTCTACAGGAAGGTTTTGAACAAGGACTGCGTAGCTCCACGCTTAGAAGGCAAGTAGCGGCACTTTCCACTGTGTGCCATCCTGTCCAAGGAGTACCTCTATCACGTCAACCCGACATCATATGTTTCCTAAAAGGGGTAAATCAGCTACAACCATCCACGGTTCACCGTTTTCCCATGTGGCGACTACACCTGGTGCTATCGACCCTCACAAAATCTCCATTTGAACCAGTCCAAACAATTCACCTCAAGTGGCTGCGTATGAAATTCCTGCTTCTGCTTGCCATCATGATCTGCTGTATGCTGCCCTAGAGCTACTCAGAATACGCATTTTATCTGTGGTCAAAGATAATTGTATTTTTCACAAGGACAGGGTAATTTTAATACCAGATCCTTCCTTTACCCCTAAAGTCCGTTCCTCCTTCCACGTCAATCAGGACATTGTGGTACCCAATTTTTGTCCTAATCCATCACACCCTAAAGAGAGGCTCTGGCATAACCTGGACGTTCGTAGGTCCTTAAAACCTTTCTCATTAGAACTGAGCCCATTCGCAAAATTAACAGTCTGGGTCAATCTGGGCCATCAAATGTCCAAAGCTGCAATTAGTTGCACCATCAAGGCATGCATCATCGAGGCATACAAAGCTTCAAATCAGCCCATACCACAGGGGATAGTGGCCCACTCTACACGCAGCCAATGCAGCGTTTAGAAACCAGGCATCAGTAGCAGATATCTGTCGAGCGGCCATTATTTCAATTTCTTCTCCTGTCAGGTTCATGAGTGTGTCTTCTTCTATTTGTGGCTTACCTCTTTTTGGCTCTTTGGCCTTTTCCTGTACTTTTAGCTTCCTATTAGAGCAACAATTTAATTTGCACGGCTCCCAAGGTCACACAGAACTCCCTCTGGAGCATATCTAATCAGCACAGGCTCCCAAGGCCATGCAGAACTCCCTCAGGAGCGTACCTAATCTGCATAGGCTCCCAAGGCCACGCAGACCTCCTTAGTTTTTTCCTGCCACTTTTCTTAAGCCCATCTCAACATGGTGACCGGCTTTTTTCCCCCAAAGAGGGAGATTTTTGCCCGTTCGTCAGCAGAAGCGACGAGGGCAGCTAGAGTACGAGCCTTGGTGCCTCAATCCAGTTTGGGAAGCCCCAAGCCTCTCCCCGAGCAGGAAAAACGATTGCAGCCATCCAAGAAGCTGGCAGCCCGATCTACAGAAGGGGCGGTGGCGGCAGAGCACAAAAAAAGCCGTGTTGCCTTCCAACAAAGCCAAATGCCATCTCAGGACCTGACCACAGCAGCAGCGCTCTTGCTGGCACTTCCAGCTTCCCAAGAGCCACCGAGTGCCTGGCAACCAATACAACGTGGAACTCCTCTAAAGACTCCTCACCTAAGACCAGGCAAGATCTCGGGTCCCTAAGGGGAGGAGAGGATATTGCAGGTCCCTCTTCAGCTAACCACTTACTCGCGAGTAACACCACCTCCTGGCAGAATGCTTCTCGAGAAACCCTGGTTAACATGTTTAGACATGTTATGCAGGAGGAAATCCAGAAATACCACTCGGCCAGGGAATCCCATGGACCCCCAGTTCATGTCCCTGAGCCCAAGGCTAGAGCCCCCTATAGCCGTGGTGGCGAACCTTTGGCACTCCAGATGTTATGGACTACAATTCCCATCAGCCCCTGCCAGCATGGTCAATTGGCCATGCTGGCAGGGTCTGATGGGAATTGTAGTCCGTAACATCTGGAGTGCCAAAGGTTCGCCACCACTGCCCTATAGTCACTATAGGTGGCATTCTAGCACCCAGCAACAACAACAGGATCCTCTGCAATTTCCAGGGAACAAAGAGAGTAGTGTGCTTGAGGAAAAGGAGGATGGTGATCATTTCTCAGACTCTGAGGACCTTCCCCTGGACTCCTCCGATCACTCTATGCGTTTCTTCAAACAAGAGGATTTATAATTCCTCATTTAGAAAACCATAACAGCCCTACAGCTTCAAGACTCAGAGGACGTAGAAGACTCCTCTGCTTCTACCTCACATTCCCACTCCAAACCTATTAAGGCTGCCCCAAGGGGCATGCTGAATATTTCCCTCAGGAGAACCCTGAACAGGGCTTCTTCTCCATTCCAGAGTGCTTTTGAAAAATGTTTAAGGAGGGAATGGCTGAGCCCTGCCACAAATAAGGGGCTTCCATCCATGTTAAAAAAAACTATTCATAGTACTCCCAATATATCCATGGCTTGCTCCAAGCCCCTCCAGTAGATTCTCCTGTAGGGGCCTTACACTCTGGTGGTCTGGTCACCAAGGAGGGTGAAGGAAATATCAAAGATCAATTAGACAAAATATCAGATTCAGTCCTGCGTAAATCTCATGAATGGTTGGCGTCCGCCATTAAGGCACTGGCCCCATCATTGACGGTGGCCAGGGCCATCGCGATCTTGCTCAGGAGGATTCTTGAGATCTTGCCCCCTGAAGAGCAGGCAGCCAGGGAGGGAATAGAACGAGTCCTTCTGGCTAATTTCTTCCTAGTGGATGCCACCTTTGACGCCCTGGCACTAGTGGTGCGCTCCATGGCAGCAGGTGTTGTAGTTCACTGCAACGCTTTGGCTACATTTGTGACAAGCGGACTTCCATTCTAAGACAGTAGTGGCTGGATACCCTTACCATGAGGACACCCTATTTGGCAAAGAGTTAGAGCAGGTTCTCATAGAAACAAAAGATAAAAAGAAAGCCTTGTCAAAATTTGTCATTGCTTCCAAGGTTCTACTAGGAACACTTTTTGTTCCCATAGAGCTCTACCTGGAGCACCTCGAGATGGGGAATGTCCCTCCTGGCAACTCCAGGGGTCCTTTCAAGGAATTTCGTCCAGCCAACAAACCCAGAAAGCCCTTCCGACCCGATCGCCTCACCAACCAATAA
Source organism: Sphaerodactylus townsendi (assembly GCF_021028975.2). Lineage (NCBI taxonomy): Eukaryota > Metazoa > Chordata > Lepidosauria > Squamata > Sphaerodactylidae > Sphaerodactylus > Sphaerodactylus townsendi. Next base: position 50,520,980 of record NC_059425.1, on the reverse strand, counting down.
TAATCAAGCTGTCCTCATCAGCGGTTGTCTCCTACTCCTTCTTCCAATCAAAGCCATAGAACTTGTTTCGCAGTCAGAACAGTCCTTAGGACTGTACTCACATTTCTTTACAGTCCCCAAAAGGTCTGGCGACTGGAGGGCGATTCTCAGCCTGTGCACACTGAACACTTATGTCAAACTTACAAAATTTTGGATGGAGACACTCCGGTCCAACACGGTGTCCCTCCATCACAAGGACTTCATGACCTCACTGGATTTGACATATAACAATCAATCAGGCCCTTCACAAATGCCTCAGATTCGCAATAGAGAATCAACACTTCCAATTCAGGGCACTTCCGTTTGGCCAAGCCACCGCTCCCAGAACGTCCTCAAAGGTTCTTCTTACACCTATCATCCTCCTGAGGGAACAAAAGATTCACATCCATCCCTACCTCGACAACCTTCTCATCAGGTCAAGGTCCCACGTTACACCACTCAAGACACCTTATTCATTCCCAGGGACAAAATCCTGAAAATCCAGTGCTCTGTAGCAGCAGTGATCTCCACCAGGACGATGCAGCTCCTGCAACTGACCAACCCAATGGGATTGTTGATCTCAGTCATAGACTTCACTCAATGGCGTAGGTTCCATGCCCAGCCCCTGCAACAATTCCTATGCCCCTACCAATCACAAAAATGGAACAAAACACTGATTGTTCCCAATCCTCTTTGGATCAGCCTACAGTGGTGGACTCTACAATCCAACCTGAGTCAAGGAAAGACCTATCTGCACCAAAGTCGTCCACAACTCTTCACGGATGCCAGCCTACAGGAGTAGGGAGCAACCCTCCAACACCAATTTGTGCTAGGGCAGTGTTCAAAAGAAGAATCCAAGTTACCAATTAACATTCTGGAAACCAGAGCGATCTTTCTAGCTCTCCAATATTTCCATCATAAGAAGGAGCCTGCTGGATCAGACCAGAGTCCCATCTAGTCCAGCATTTTGCTACTCGCAGTGGCCTACCAGGTTCATTTGGGAGCTCACATGCAGGATGTGAAAGCAGTGGCCTGCTGCTGCTCCTGAGCACCTGGTCTGCTAAGGCATTTGCAATCTCAGATCAAAGAGGATCAAGATTGGTAGCCATAGACTTCTCCTCCATAAATCTGTCCAAGCCTTTTGTCAACATTGTCAAAATCTGTCAACACCTACAGAAGCAGCATGTCCGGATCAAGACCAACAATGCATCCACAAAGATGTATGCCTACAGTCAAGGGGGATCTAGGTCTTCGAGACTGCACAAAGAGGCTTCCACGATCCTGATGTGGGCAGAAAAAATCTACTGTCCCTAGGAGCTGAGTACATTCAGGGAGTGCTGAACACCAGAGCTGATTGGCTCAGTCGTCAACAGGTGTTGGAAGGAGAATGGAAGCTCAGCCTCCAGGGACCTTCCAGATGATCTGCCACAAACTAGGCAGTCCAGAGATAGGCCTTTTTTGCTTCCCTAGGAAATTTTCAACTTCCTCGGTACATGACATGTCATCCCCATCCAGCTGTTGACGCAATGGACGCCATGGCCTCTGTGCCTATTGTACACCTTCCCACCATTTCCGCGTCATCCACGGGCTCTATGGAAAAAAGCCTCAGAGAAAGCGACAGTCATCATCGTCGCTCCATGGTGGCCCAGACAGCCATGGTACTCAACAATTATAGAAATGTCTATCACCACTCCTCTCAGTCTCCTGATCATCCCAGACCTGCTATCTCAGGCGCCTCTGTGGCACCCAAATCCAGGATGGTTCAAGCTGACCACCTGACTCTTGAGAGGATATTCAGAGAAAGTGACTTCCACCATCCTAACTTCCCACAGGCGTTTACAATCAATATATACAATTTTTCATGGAAAGCATTCGTAAGGTGGAGCAGACATCACAACGTGGACCTGGAACATCCTTCCACAAATAATATCCTTGACTTTCTGCAGCATGGCTTCGACATGGGACTCCGCAGCTACACTCTCTGATGACAGGTGGATGCCGTGTCTACGGTATGTCCTATCATCAAGGGCATGACTTTTTCCAGACATCCAGACATTGTCAGTTTTCTGAAAGGGGTACATCTCTCCCAAACATCTGTAATAGATAGGTTTCCTTCATGGCGATTACATTTAGACCTGTCGGCACTGACCAAGACTCCCTTTCAGTCAGTCCAAACCATCACATTAAGGTGGCTCAGGATGAAGGTGTTATTTCTAATGGCAATCACATCAGCCAGAAGAATGTTGGAATTAAGAGCGCTTTCAATCAACTCAAAATTCTGCTCATTCCACAAAGACAGGGTGGTACTCTGTACTGACCCAACATTTCTGCCCAAGGTGAACTCTCCCTTTCACCCACAACAAGACATAGTCATCCCTAATTTCTGCCCAAATCCTTCCCAACCCAAGGAAAAATTATGACATGAGGCGTTCCTTAAAAGAATTTATCATAAGAACAGAAGATATACGAAAAACCATGAGTCTCTTCATGAATGTGTCTCAACCACACCTGGAAAGACAGATTTCAAATGCTGCAATCAGCTTTTCCCTCAAGGCCTGCATAATAGAGGCCTACAAGGCTTCTGCGACCCCGGTACCGGATGATATCCGGTTGCTAATTTCCTCTTTCATGAGGCTCTACAGGATACACTCATTCTCTTCTGCCCAGACTGTCTTTGGCAGGAGAGTCCTTGAACACATTATCGGGGACTGATGAGGACCCACCCATATTCGGGACAATGCTCGGGGAGGTCCCACACAAGATGTCCTCCACCTCCATGAGAATGGTCCATTGGATACTAAAGGGCCTTCTCATGGATGGCTAGGAGGACATCTTGGCCCTCCCTGGTTCTCCATCAGTCTCCGATACTAGTTAGTTGTTGTCGTTCTATGTTTAACTGTTTCTTTCACTGTGTTTGATGCGAACCTGAATTTCACTGTTTACTTTGTTGCTTCCTGTTAATGTTTCTTATTGGAGTAAAACTACTGCTTTGCCAGTTTGGGTTACTGGGAGAAGATGGCTTCCCAGGCTCATACAGGAAGTGACTCAAAAATTTTCCTGCCTCCTAGCAAATGGTTAGAGGAACACCCACGCAATATGTCCTCCTAGCCATCCATGAGAAGGGCCCTTCACGGTAGGTATCCAGTGGACCGCTCTGCTCTCACTGCAGCTTCCTGGGCAGAGTAGCTTTTTTTGTCCATGCAGGACCTGGAACTTTCAGCATCAGCTTTTAAATTACATTTGCCAGTTTATAGTATCCTCCAGGAGGACATCTATATTATCTTGGTGCCTATTATTATTGGAATGTGTATTATTCATAGATGATTTTCATTGATGTTAAATGTGATTTTGATTTTATGTATTATATAATGATGTAAGCTGCCTTGAGCTCGGGAAACTAGGGAGAATGAAGTATAAATAAAATTCCATGCTATCCTATTCCATTTCTGGAGAAAAGGACTGATGACAACTGTTCTCACACTTAATAAGATTCAGACTACTGTAGTTTGGTAGAATTGGCTAGTGCTGACTGACTGAACTCTTAACTGTAGCTGTTAACTGTATCAGTAGCATTTTGAGTATTAAAATTTGATTCTTAAAGCTGTATGATACTCATCTTAGTTTTTAAAGTATTTGGTAAGATCTTCTCATCAGTTCTTACTGTTTCTAGCCCAATATCCTGGGTGGACATAACTGCCTACTGTACAGTAGGTTATGAGGTTGAATGAGGAATAGTATGAAGAATTTTGCACATAAGTAACTCCGCTACATTTATACAGATACAAGTCATAATGCTCATATTCATTGCCATATTGGTCTAAAAGTTTCTGTGTACTTCTTTGTTCATCAGTGATATTCTTGCTAATGGCTTTGGTAAAAGCCACTGACTCCAAATATAGAATTTAATGATATACCAAGCAGGACCTTTTGAATGTCCTGTTGCTCTAGTGCAGGGGTCTGCAACCTGCGGCTCTCCAGATGTTCATGGACTACAATTCCCATCAGCCCATTCTGGCAGGGGCTGATGGGATTTGTAGTTCATGAACATCTGGAGAGCCGCAGGTTGCAGACCCATGCTCTAGTGCATCATTGGTTCATGAAGCCTGTGGGTTCTACTCTCAATGATCTAAAATAATTGTAGTAATTCATTCTATACCTGTTGTGTCTGAACCAAAAATGCTTTTTATGTATTAGCTCAGATTTTTCAAATTTGTGCTGCAGTGGTCACATTAAAAGGTACCATGTTCAAGGTTTACATGATCAATTTTTTATTCTTTAAATGGTACCTAAACCAGAGTTAAACATGTCATAAGACAGTCATGTATTTGAATTGAGGAGGCCATGAGACAATCTACAGATTCAGAAGTCTCTCCTGGAACATAGGTTTTGTATAATGTCAGGCTGTGATGGGTGGGAAAAATATACTTGACTGCCCTTCTGTATTAAAACAGCATCATGAGCCCCCATTTTTGCATAAAGGAAACTATCATATTGGGATTAGAGTCACAGACTTGTTTTTTTATATTCAAGATGTCTTTAAATGAATGAGTAGTTGTATATAATTCCAACACAGTCTGGTTGCACAGTTTTTAGAGAGCTGCACAATGTGTATTTCAGAAGATACAGATTGAATCCTTAGTCCTTAACTAGGAAACTTGGCCACCAACAGATGACTGTCAGATAACTGTTGGAACAGACCATTATTGCCTTGCCTTAAATAGCCAAGCAAAATGTGCTATTTTGGGGTGGTGTTTTTTGCAGTATAATTGTTTTGTATTGACGGTTACATGGTTTGTTTTGCAGACTTCTTTGCAAATTAAGCAAACATGGGTGCATTTTTGGATAAGCCAAAAACTGAGAAGCATAATGCTCATGGGACTGGAAATGGTCTACGCTATGGGCTTAGCAGTATGCAAGGATGGAGAGTGGAAATGGAAGATGCACACACAGCTGTTGTAGGCATTCCTCAGGGCTTAGAGGATTGGTCCTTTTTTGCTGTTTATGATGGTCATGCAGGTTCTCGTGTGGCAAATTACTGCTCAAACCACTTATTAGAACACATCACCAATAATGAAGACTTCAGGGGAACAGAACAGCCCGGCTCTGCTCTTGAACCTTCTGTGGAAAATGTAAAGAGTGGAATCAGAACTGGCTTTTTGAAAATCGATGAGTATATGCGCAATTTTTCAGACCTTAGAAATGGAATGGACAGGAGTGGCTCGACAGCAGTGGGAGTTATGATTTCACCTGAGCACATTTACTTTATCAACTGTGGAGATTCACGTGCTGTTCTCTATAGGAATGGACAAGTCTGCTTTTCAACACAGGATCACAAGCCTTGCAATCCAAGGGAGAAAGAGCGAATTCAGAATGCAGGAGGGAGTGTCATGATTCAACGTGTTAACGGCTCATTAGCAGTTTCTCGTGCTCTGGGGGACTATGACTACAAATGTGTCGATGGCAAAGGACCTACGGAACAACTTGTTTCTCCGGAACCTGAGGTTTATGAAATTGTAAGAGCAGAAGAGGATGAGTTTGTTGTCTTAGCTTGCGATGGAATCTGGGATGTAATGAGCAACGAGGAGCTCTGTGAATTTGTTAAGTCTAGGCTTGAAGTTTCAGATGATCTGGAAAAAGTGTGCAATTGGGTGGTGGATACTTGTTTACACAAGGTATGTAACCTGTTTGTCATGGATTTTATTCCAAAAGATGCAATAGAGTCCTTGGATGTTCTGTGCTGCGCCAAAATGTACTGCAGCTGATGGTTTTAAAAAACAAAAACATAGTAGAATAATAGTAATTGATTAATCTTCTGCATTTGTGGATGGTATGTTGTGATGTTTCAGCGAGGAATTATTCTGAGAATAAACCTACACAATTTTACACTTGTTAGGAATTTATACTCTCAATGTATTATATGCCATATTCAATTGATTTGTTTTTTAAAAAATCCAAGCCCTAATTTGTCATTAGTGAAAAGTACCTTTTTTCTTTCTGTGATTAAGCAGAATATTTAACTGTCCAAAAAGGTCAGACTTTTTTTTAAAATAAAAGGACAAACACTCTGTCCCGGGTATTGCTTTGGGCTTGTAGTTAAAGAGAACCTCTAATTCATAATTTCTAAAGATTTCCTGAATTAATTGTTAAGTCATGTTTCAATCTGATATTGTTATTTTGTGTACCTGCATAGCTTTCAGGATAACAGGAATTCTAGATGTGGGATAGTGGTTCATAATATTGAGGACAGATTGTTCACTTTTATCTTCATTCCCAAACTCATAAATTTCACAGGTATAGGAGAGGTAGGTATATGCAGAAACATTGTGGTAATATTGACAGAAATCAGAATTTGAATGACTTTTAAAGGAAAATCAACTTTCATGGTGCCGTTGCCTTATTTTGATTAACTTTCAGTATTCAGAATTCAAATGGAGAATAATATGATTCTTAAAATTTTACGAATTCATTGAATTTTTTGAGCTCACCTTCTAGTGGATTAATGTGAGATATGACAGAAGTATTTTTAGTACTATACATGTAAATTTATATTAAAATAGCTGTCAGGAAGTGAAAAAGTAATGCATTAGATGGCTGGGAGTCTGTGTCATACAGAAAGACATGGTTCTTTATTTATGTAGAATGGGCTTTCCCAGCGTGGTGCCCATGGGTGCCATGATGCCTTTGGACACCTTTCCAGGCATGACCAGTTATTTTTGAAAGTGGGTGGAGCTTCTGCCCAGCACGTCCTCTGATCAGCCATTGGAGATCTAATTGGCTGGCAGATTTTTCAAAACTCCTTTTGCAGCAGCTGCCACCACGGCCCAAGGATCTTCACAAGGACTGATGATAAGCTGTGTGCATACAAGAATTTTTAAAAAAATCTTCATTTTAAAAGGCAACTCATTTAAACTGAAACTTTTGCCTGAAATGTTGAAGTGTTATTCATGACCCTAAGATTTTGTGGTTAGATCCACCTCTTCTGGCAACCATTTTGTAGTTGACTCTCCCTTTTGTGGCAGCAATTTTGTGGTTGCATCAACCATTTAGTGCCGTGGTGGCGAACCTATGGCACTCCAGATGTTCATGGACTACAATTCCCATCATGCTGGCAGGGGCTTATGGGATTTGTAGTTCATGAGCATCTGGAGTGCCATAGGTTCGCCACCACTCATCTAGTGTTTGAATCCCAGAGGTGTCCCCTGGCTCAAATGTACCCTGATAGAGATAGAACATTTCTGTTCCAGAAAACCTGCTTGAAGCAGTTTTATTAAGTACAAATATGATTTGGTGGGGGAGGGGTTAGAGCATCCTCCCTATGAGGAAAGGCTGGAGAATCAAGGCCTTCAGTCTAGAAATGTGTTAAATGTTTATAAAATTATGCATGAGGCAGATAAGTGGATTGTGGGACCTTTTTCTCCTTTATCCATAGTTTTGGAATTGCGGGTGGGGGACCCATTGCGTTTGTTGAGAAATAGATTCAGGACAGAAAAAAGGAAGTGCTAAACAGATAATTAAACTGTGAAATTCACTGCCGGTGGAGGTAATGATGGCCATGAGCAAAGATAGGGCTTACACAGTTTCATAGAAGGAGAGGTCTGTTACTGGCAGGAAGCTTCCGTATCCAAAGAGAGCAAACCTTTGAATGCCAGTCCTCGGAGGCAATAGCAGGGGAGGCTGTCAGCTTCTTTGCCCTGTTTGTTTGGCCCTCTGGTGCAACTGACTAGCTGACCACATCTATGATCCAGCAGGCTATTGCTATGTTTTCATGTTCTTAGTTCAAATTTCTCCTTGCAAAAATGTCAACTGTGAATAAGCATGTTTTTTTAAGTTGGAAAATATAAGGCAAATATTTCAAATATATACTGTTTTTTCCCCTTTCCAAATATAGGGAAGTCGTGATAATATGAGTATTGTACTAGTTTGCTTTTCAAATGCTCCTAAGGTCTCAGATGAGGCAGTAAAAAGAGATGCAGAGTTGGATAAGCACTTGGAATCACGGGTGGAAGGTAAGCAATCACATTCTGCATTAGACCTTTTTATTACCATTTTAGTGAAATCCATACATGTAACAAACAATTGAAGAAGTTTTAGGCAAAATTAGACCATGGTGCAGGCCTCATACAAATTGAAGATGCAGTGTTTGAGAGTCAGATGTACATCTGAGCCACATAACTGGTTTTTAAAGCTAGGCTTGGTTGCTCCTCTTGATGAAAGTAATCTCACGATGTAAAGCAAGCCCTATTGATGGACAGACACACTTGCTTGTTGATCAATAATAGTAGAAGTTGAATAATTAAAAACAGGCAGTATGTGCCTAGATAAGCTGAAATAGCTGCAAGATTAATGTCTTACACATTTTGTCTCCCTGTGAATAGACAGACTGAACAATAATTGTTGGCATCCTTGGTCAGATTGGTCACTTTGGTGCATGTAGAAGGCACTCTGGAACTTAAGCTGATGCTTAGTAATATCTTTTAAACCCTGAGAATACTGTGTATCTAATGCCTTAAATGAATCCTTAGTTTAAATGGAAAGTGAGGAGAACAAACTGAATTGGTTTTCTTAGCTGTTCTTGTAGTGTATGACATCAACATTTTAAAAAGGTTGCTTTTTTTGTCCTCCATTCAAGTCTGTTTCTTCCAGTGCAGTCTGGTGGGGGTGGGGTGGGGGGCTGTGGAGCCAGCATTTCCCACCCCCAGCATCATTGCTATTCCAGATGCCTTCAGTGGCACCTATTTTTCCAAGAAGGGTCTGAATGCCTGTGGCAGGAGGCTGCGGTTCTGGGGTGCCCAGGTGCAAATGCTGTCACTTCACCAGCACCCGTCTGCCACAGGAGTCCACACTGGCGCCAGTGCGGGATGGAGCTGACTTTAGTCAGCTTTTGGCCCTGGAGTGCCCTCTTTTGCTGCCAGTGACTTTGCTTGGAAAAATGCAGGTATAGCCATTAACTTACAAAGATGAATTCCAGGCCACATGTGAGTTTTCTGTCTCTTCTTCCCCCCCCCCCCCCCCGCTTTTCCATTCCTGTTTGGAGGCAGTATGGCTACTACAACCCAGTCTCTACGAAGCTCCCCCCCCCCCCCGCGAATTGGGGTGTAAAGGAATCTCTATTAAGTATAGGAGGGGTTGTGATAAAGCCATCCTATAAGCTGGCTGGGCTTCCTGTCATGTTGGACTTCACTCTGAATACAAGATTTGGGAGATGTCCTGAAGTGAAGGGGTTGGGTTTTAGAAAATTATCCTTTTAATGCTGTATCTTGGTAAACCTGTAAGAATATATAGGCCCCTGAAAGCAGAAATGACTTGATTCTATATTGCCTCCATCTGACTTTTTATTTATTGAAAACATTTACACTAGTAATTCTGAATTCTTGCTGTGGAGACAGCTTCCAAACATTAGACATAAAAACAAGTCAAATACAAGTAAACTTAGGTCGCAGAACTAGGTAGACAAGAAGTAAAGCTGACAATTTAGAATGCTGTAAAGGAAGACCAAGAGAATTTTTAATCAACAACTGAAGATTAAAACCCACACTACTGTGCCCCAACCTAGCCACAGTGATCCATGCAATTCTTGCCTCCAGACTAGACTACTATAACTTGCTCTACACAGGGCTACCCTTGAGATGGACTTGCAAGCTTCAGCTGGTACAAAAAGCTATCCTTTCGGGTATGCATTGAAGAGCTCACACTCAAGTCAACTGCATTGAGACCCATTGAGGTGGAGTAATGAATTAGAATCAAGGTTTTAGTATTAACTTTTAAAGCCCTAGACTGCCTGGCACCATCATGCCTGTGGGACTGCCCCTCTCAATATGCCCCCATCCCTAGAGAGCTTTATGCTCCGCAGATAGCAGCTTACTGGTGATTCCTGGTCACAAAAAATGTTTGGCTGTAAATAGTTGTAATTGTCCTTCAGCTGAAGTAACTATTTCAAGTGCTCATAGTTTCCAGAGGACTTTAACTGATGGCATTCCTGGCCATACCAGATGCGCTTCCCCTTAAATGGAGAGGGGTGCAAGGATCCTTCAGTGGACAGGGCAGATCACTCTCCATAACTCTGAACGACAGCCTCCGTTGGTGGACCCACCACGACAGTCTCTTGGTAGGGAAGGTCTACCTCCACCAGGACAGAATCCAACTGTTTACAGATGCCAGCCTCTGTGGTTGGGGTGTGTGTGTGTATGTCTCTGCAAGACAATTTCACTCAGGGACAGTGGTCGTCCGAACAGGCAACCCTACCCATCAACATTCTGGAAACCAAGGCTATCTACCTGGCCCTTCAACATTTTCAGTCCAGGCTTCTTCTTCGACACGTCCTGATCAGGACGGACAATGTGACAGCCAAGGCTTATCTAAACAGACTACACCGGGAAGCGATCAAAATCTTGTCTTGGGCAGAACAACACCTCCAGTACCTGGCAATCACCTCAACATAGAGGCGGATTGGCTCAGCAGACAGCAGATAGCGGAAACCGAATGTAAGCTCAACACCAGTATCTTCCAACAAATCGTTCAGGAGTTCGGAAAGCCAACAGTGGATCTGTTCACGTCAGAAGCCAATAATCAACTACCAAGATTCATTTCCAGGTACCACCATCCACAGGCATATGCGACGGATGCTCTGGTGGCACCTTGGCCCAAGGCTCTGCTGTATTGCCTTTCTGCCCATTCCGGTCATTCCCAAGTTTCTGAAGAAAGTGGCTTTGGAACGTAGAGAGGTTATTCTAGTAGCATCATGGTGGCCAAGACGACCATGGTTTTCATCAATTCTTCAACTCTCAACTGTCCCCACTAACAACTCCTCAGGGTATATGACGAAACAAAAAGCAAAACGTAGCACACTAGAGCTGCATAATTGGCCTGTATATTTGTACTTTTCTAAACCATAAATACATATAAATCACAATACAATCTACCCATCATCAGGTGCATGTACAATAATATCCTTATACTAAGTGTGAATGAATATTTGTTTAAAAAGTTCATGCATCTTTGAGGATATAGACATAGTCTTTCCTGCTATCTATGCTTTCCTACTTCTCCTACAGGTAAGTTATAAACATCCAATGCGAATAGAAGTGTAATCGCTGTGGTATCAGTTAAATTATAGTGTCTTTTAGTCCGTTAACATATTCTTGACTTTCCACCCACGCTGCGATTCTGCAATGTTGCATGAGCAGCTGGTGGAAAAGTTCCGGACTGTAACTCACAAACCACAATTAGCTCCACCTGATTGGCGTTCTTCTCCGGCAAATTGTCAGCCTCACCAATTAAAGGAGGCAGGATCGCAGCATGGGTGGAAAGTCAAGACTACATTGAAACTCAAACGGCAAAGTCCAACAGAGCTAGAGAAGTCAGAGCTAGCAGCATTGCCACCATTCTCAGCTATAGCCGCCTGCTCCACCCAATTTGGGGAGGATTACATCCAAGCTGCTCTCTAATGAAGTGAAAAAGAAAGTGGCGTAGGAGGTTAAGAACTCGTGTATCTAATCTGGAGGAACCGGGTTTGATTCCCAGCTCTGCCGCCTGAGCTGTGGAGGCTTATCTGGGGAATTCAGATCAGCCTGTACACTCCCACACACGCCAGCTGGGTGACCTTGGGCCAGTCACAGCTTCTCGGAGCTCAGCCCCGCCCACCTCACAGGGTGTTTGTTGTGAGGGGGGAAGGGCAAGGAGATTGTAAGCCCCTTTGGGTCTCCTGCAGGAGAGAAAGGGGGGATATAAATCCAAACTCTTCTTCTTAAAAAGAGAAGCTCCAAACCCATTGCAGATATTGCCAGAAAGAATTTGATGCCTTTTTAAAAAAAGTATGGAAGATGCTGAAAACTTAAAACCTATAAAATATAAACAAATGCAAAAGAGAGAATTGCTGAATTGGAGATGTTGGAGATGTTGGAGAGAAATTGCTGTTTGGTGCTGTGTAAGAAAACTGTGGCTAATTGCCAGAATAACACGGTATAAGAAAAGCCATTTTTACAAACATTATTCCATAGAAGAGGAAGGCAAGAGTGGTTCCAGAGAGAATTTACTGCTGTTTGTAGGTGACTGTTGCACAGTGACATCTAGTGGCAACTAGAGATATTGAAGATATTTTTGCTGCCAATAAATGTTCAGGGAGATACTAGAGACATAAGAGGTACAAGAGTCATAAGAACACATTAGAGACACAGTGGACTCAACCAAGAAAGGTTCGGCTTCTGTGGAGTTAATTGGGCCATCTGGAAATGTAGATACACACTTCAATATCTGAAATAGACTCCCTTTAAACTAGTATTGGAAATATTCCAAGCAAATAATTTAGAAATATACCAGCTACAATGGATGAATTATTAAAAGAGTTTACAGAGATCAAGACTGATTTTTTAAAAGTTGTACAGCTGGAAGTAGACATAAAACAACAAAGGAGGAGGTTAAAAGATTTGAAAAAAAATACTAACTCTATACAAATGGAGCTTAAGCTTCATTACCAGGCCATACTTAGTCTCGAATGCCAGACAAGGGAAAAAGCCTTAAGGCTAAGGTGGGTAATAGAAGAACAGTATCCTTCAAAAGAGATTCTTAAAGAGACAGTTCCCTCAGTTTTGGCTGATTTTTTGAAGGTGGAAGAAGAAAAGATGGTGGCAAAAATTGAAAAATACAGAGTTAATTCAAAGAATCCAAAATCACTGGGACTTTGCAGAAATACTGTCGGCTTCTTCTAAACTGCTGATCAAATCCTAGTGACTCATTGAAAATCACCATTCTAATCAAATCAAATACCTTTAATGGCATATAAATAGAAAGGAAAAAGATAACATCACAATCTTCCAGTTAACACTGTTTAGAATGACTTAAAATTACACTGTTTAAGAATTTGGCCACAGCTTCCAGCACCTCGTTTCAATGACTGTTTAAGAGAAATATAACCTTCCGTTTGTCAGTTGTCCCTTCCCTTTCACTCAAGAGGGGGGTTATATACTTCTCCCTATCTAGAAGGGACAGTATAACAACATATGGGATACAGATTCCACACAGTCCAGGTCACATGGGCATTTCCTATCTTTATATGGGATCCCGAGACAGCGTCCTTGTTGGAGGGAGGAAGATAGAACATTATACCTGGCAAGTGCTCTACGCCACTGAGCCTCAATAGATAAAGATATCTGGCAACTGTTAATCTAATAAAGGGGATTTCCAGAAACACAGGGGAACAGGATTTGTTGGCTGCCTCCAACATCTGTTGGAATTCTTTGTTGAAAAGTCTTTTCTTAATGATGCTGAAGACCTCTTACTCTGTTAACATTGACAAATCATCAATGAGAATCCCCAGGTCATTGAGCTTGGTTTCAATTCTGGACCACCACTTGGCAGAATGGAGAGTAGAGAGAGCCTGGAACATAAGGTTAGATTCTTCACGATTGAAACATATTGTGGCCCAACATTTGAATGTACAACACCAGGCCAGTGTTTCCAACCAGTGTTGGCCAGTTTTGAGGCACAAGGCTGGGTAGGGAATAGAGTGAGGCATACCAAGGATTTTATAAAGAAAATGTGACTAGACTCGTTCAACCTCTCTATTCCATGCCCCAATCCAAATAGGAACCCCATAGAGCATTTGCTGGCATACCTTAGCGTTAAATGCTCTCAACGCCACAGGAATGTATTCCCAACCTTTCCCATAAAGGAAGCATACAATGGCTGAGGCACTTAATTTACTGGTGGAGATAGCCCGATTCCTATGAAGAGTTCAGGAGACCTGGTGGTGGAAAGTAAGATCTAGATCAGTGATGGTGAACCTACGGCACGGGTGCCAGAGGTGGCACTCGGAGCTCTCTCTGTGGGCACGCGCCCACAGAGTTTGTCATATGGGAGGCGGAAAATCACTCCCCCACACACACATCTAGGCTGGCCTGGGCCACTGAGCACGGCACGCACGCACTACAGTGAGCAGGGAGGACTCGGCTGGCGAGCCTGGTGCCTGTGCTCCAGGTAGCTGCTGCTCGAGGGGGGTGGCACAGAGGAGGCAGAGATGCTAGAGAGGCACAGAGCGGTGCATGTGAGACTTGCTGGAGGCTAGAGCAGACTGGCCCCTGCTTGAGCGGGTGGGGCGGAGGAAGAGGGAACCGACCGTTTTTTTCCCCCTAAACTAAAACCTCCGCATTCAGGTTAAATTGCCGGGTTGGCGCTTTGCGATAAATAAGTGGGGTTTGGGTTTCAATTTGGGCACTCGGTCTCAAAAAGGTTCGCCATCACTGATCTAGATATTTATTTGATTGGACCTGTTCAAAGTGGTTATGTGTTATCACCCATTTTGTAGGTTTCCATTTATGAGTGAAAACTAAGATTTAAAATTTGTCCAAATTGATCTGTAGGTCATTAAGTAAGCAACGTTCCATATACCTTTTTAGTTGATGCTCTAAAGAAGAAATAGATAAGATTTGCTTGGGTTAGATGGAAGGGCCTTCTTTATACGTATAAAGGTCAATGACAGAGAATCACCTCTACAATGTTGAGGATTTTTTTAAAGAACAGTAAGGATCTTATTTAAAAACTAGCTGTTGAAGTATCAAATTATTTGGTGAAAGTAGATGAAATAGATGAAAACGTTAAATATTATTGTGATAGAGAAGCGTCAGATGTCAGTTTTAACCATCTACATTGTTAGGAGAGAGATGAAGAATTTTTATGTGTATGTTTTTAATTCTTCAATTAAGTTAGGAAAATAAGGTTACTAGATATGTTTGTATTTGTCTTGTGGTTCTTAGAAATGAAATTTGGGTTAAAGTATTTTGAAACGTTATGGTTTTTGATATTAATGGAAAGTTATTATAATATTGATAGTGTCAGGATGGCACTACTCTCGGCCTCTTCTCTCAGCCTCTGATTATCTCTTCTCGCTCCTAGTCAAGGCCAGACAGCCTAACGGTTTGGTTCTTAGTAATACCGCTGGGAAACTGTATGGGGGGTGGAGGGAGTATTGTCTGGGTGCTTATGATCGAGCCGTTCTGGCTGACCAAGCCAGTAACATCTTGGACTGTGTTCAGGATTCCTCTTATCTACAATAAAGAAATCATTGTTCATCACAAATGTTTCAATTGTTGGTTCATGGTGGGTCTGACAGATAGCTTCTGCAGTGACTCATGGGCAGAAAATCAAAATAGTTATTTGTAGTATTTACCTATGTTTAATTAGCAGACTGACTGGAAAACTTTTGTGTACCTTTTTGTTAGTTTTGAGGTTGTTTCGTGTAGTTACAAAATTTATAACAATTATTAAAAATGATGAAAAAAGAAACTTAGCAATTCAGAGGTAAGGGGTTGATTTTGAGTACATAGATTTGCAAAGTAACAATAGGATTAAGGTCATTTTTGCAACTGTTTATAACATTTCACATGTGATGAAGAGGTATGTTATCTCTTCAGACACAAATTCAGTTTTGAGAACTGCAAAACCAAGCATCTGTAATGCCTTCTAGATGGAAAAATTGCCCAAAATAATCTTGCAGAAACCTCTGGAAGGGCATTGTGAATGGATTAATGGAATTCATTTACCCAACAAATTAAACATTGCATGAATATACAGTCTCATGCTACATAATTAAGAATTAATCATTATTTCATGATGAATAAATACCTTTGGAATATAATGTAACTTAAATAGAAAACTATTTAAACTAGTAAAATGGGTCATTCTTTTGAAGGTGGAGGCCATCTTGGGGGTGGGTACTTTCCATCCCATCTCAGGGAGGCAGGAAAAAGAATCCGTTACTTCCTGTCTTGGTTTGGACTCCGTTTTCCCCAGTATTTTTCCTGCCTCGACAGGGAGTGCACGGATTCTTTAGGACTCCTCAGCCTGACTTTTCTGTCATTTATCCTTTACCTCTCTCCTGGTCTAGACCAACTTTTCGTCCCCAGATATTTTGCCCTTGAGCCGCTAGAGACAACAGAACCTCCAGCTGGCAACCCAGAGGCTCTTTCTGCCAGCACAGTGGCTTTTGGCCCCAATCCAAATTCGATAAAGCGCCTAGGGTGGAGGGCCTAGATTGTGACTCTGGAAATGTTCCAGTGGGGCCCCGCCTTCTCCATTTTCGGGATCAATGGAGGGGAGACCACGTTGACGCTTGGTACCAAGAGGTGGTGTCACTAGGATATGCAATACAGTTCCTCAGTCTCCCACCTTCCCACTTTCTTCCCTCCCCAGTCAGCTCCAGATTAGAGAAGGCTTCTCGAACTCTGTCTGCAATACATCATCTGTTATCCATTCAAGCCATTGAACCAGTTCCCGCACAAGAGAAGTCCTTGTGCCGTGCAATCCTGTCGTGCCGTGCAATCCTGAACCTGCGGACAGTGAACTCATACATCAAACTGTGCAAGTTCAAAATGGAATCTCTGAGGTCCATCACAGAAGCCCTACTCCCGGGAGATTTTTTTACATCCTTAGATCTTACCGAGGCCTACTTGCACGTTCCAATCTGGGAGGCCCACCGTTGGTTCCTACGGTTCACGATGGGAGAACATCATTATCAGTTCAAGGCACTACCTTTCGGTCTGGCAATCGCTTCCCGTGTGTTTTCCAAACTACTTCTAGCACCGGTCACGCTCCTGCACCAGCAGAGCATGCACATTTACCCATACCTGGATGACATCCTTGTCAGGTCGAAGTCCAGAGAGACGGCTCAGCGAGATCTAGCCCTCACGATGTGGGTCATCGAGAATCATAGATTCTTGATAAATAAGGAAAAGGGCAATCTTGTTCCCTCTCAACAACTGACTCACCTGGAGGCCATGATCAACACCACCAGGAACACTCTGTACATCCCAGAGGACAACATTCAGAAGGTCCAACAGATGGTGGTGGTGGTGCTCAAAGCCAGAACTACCTCACTTCTCTTCCTAGACAAACTACTCGGTATACTACTCGCCACCATAGATCTTCTCCAGTGGGGCAGATTTCATTCCCAAAGTCTCCAGCTGTTTCTTCGTCCATATCAGTGGGACCTGTTCAACAAGAAGGATCAATCCTTGAGTATTCCAGTGTCCCTCAAGGTCAATCTTCGCAGGTGGACGGTCAGACGCAACATGGTACAAGGCAAGTCGTTCCTGGCCAGTCATAGGGTTCAGGTCTTCACCGACACAAGCCTCCATGGGTGAGGCACCACCCTGGAAGAAGAGTTTGCTTAGGGGAAGTGGACAGAGCAACAGTTCAAGCTCCCATAAATATTCTGGAAGTCAGAGCAATCTTCATGACCCTTCAAAGGTTCCACACCTCCATTTAACACAAACATGTGTTCATTTGTACAGACATCTTTGCAACCAAAACCTACTTAAACCAGCAGGGCGGCTCCAGATCCTCTTGCCTGCATAGGAAAGCTGCCAAGATCCTTTCTTGGGCCGAAGGACATCTTCTGAGCCTACAGACCAAGCACATCAGAGGGAAACAACCTGAGCGCGGACTGGCTAAGTCGCCAGATGGTATAACCAACAGAGCAGTCCCTCAACAAGCCAGTTTTCAACCTAATCGCTTCCACCTTCGGGAACCCAGCAGTAGACTTATTCGCCACGGCAGAGATTGCGCAGGTCCCAGCGTTGTTCTCCAGATTTCTCCATCCCAAGGCTCTAGCGGTGGATACCCTGATCTCCCCTTGGCCCAACATTCTACTATATGCCTTTTTGCCAACTCTGGTGATTCCCAACTTGCTGAGAAGCATTTCAACAGAACGAGTGCAAGTGATCCTAGGCGCTTCTTACTGGCCATCATCTAGGAACTCGTGGTGACGCTACTGCTCCATCTAATGATGACGGCGTATCTTCTCTCCCAGTGTCCTCTTTGGCACCCCAACCCAGGCTGGCTCAGCCTGACCAACCTAGATGTTGAACGGCAAAGGCTAAAGGCTAGACCTCAAGGCTCCTGACCTCAAGGCAACCGGCTGACCGTGAGGATATACAATTCCATGTAGAAGGCCTTTGTCCGATGATCCAGAAGGAAGCAGGTAGATCCAAAAAACCCCTCTCTCCCCTCAGTCCTAGAATTCCTACAAGAGGGATTTTCATGCTGGGTTTAGAAGCCCCACTCTTAGGAGACAGGTTGCAGCTCTGACCACTGTCTGGAGTGCCTTCCAGGGCATCCCAGCCACTCAACATCCAGATGTGGTCAGATTTCTGAAAGGGGTACAACAACGTCAACCTCCAATGAATCACAGATTTCTTTCATGGAGGCCTCATAAGGTACTGGCGGTCCTGACCAAATCACCATTTGAGCCTGTCCAAACAATTCACCTTCATTGGCTACGTATGAAGACACTATTTCATGTCGCCATTACATCTGTGCGAAAGGTTTCGGAACTCAGGGCCTTGTCTGACAACTCCAACCTATGTGTTCTACAAGAGTCGTGCTTTCACCATACCCAACTTTCAAGCCTAAGGCCGACTCCAGTTTTCATTTGCATCAGGACATTGTACTGTCCACCTTCTGCCCACAACATTCCCATCCCAGAGAACGAATGTGGCACAATCCTGACGTCCGTACGGCCCTCAAGGCCCTCATCAACACATCTGCCCTGAAATTAGGTCTACAGATGAACACTGCAGCCATCAGTGCAACATAGAAAACATGCATCGTAGAAGCTCACAAGGCGCAAAACCTTCCAGTTCCCGCAGGCATCATGTCTCACTTGATCTGCAGCATAGCCACCAATGCAGTCTTCCGTCACAATCCTCAGTCAAGCAAATCTGTAAGGCAGCCATATGGTCCAGTCCAGCCTCCTTTGTGAGGCACTACAAGCTGCAGTCTTGTGGAGCTGCAGAGACCGTCATCGGACAGAGGGTGCTGGAGAACATACTGGATGCTCAACAATAGCCCACCC
This sequence comes from Sphaerodactylus townsendi, assembly GCF_021028975.2. NCBI lineage: Eukaryota > Metazoa > Chordata > Lepidosauria > Squamata > Sphaerodactylidae > Sphaerodactylus > Sphaerodactylus townsendi. The sequence continues at coordinate 50,502,118 of NC_059425.1, read as the reverse complement.
TAATTGGGGGACACTGCTTGGGGAGGTTCCATCAAGATGGCCTCCACCTCCAAGAGAATGGTCCATTGGTCACTTACCATGAAGGGGTCTTCTCTTGGTAGGCAGGAAGCCATCTTGTCCCTCCCATGGCATCATTAGCGTTCGGAGTGGACTGCGGACTTCTCCATCCAATAGTTGTGATGTATGTCACTTCCAGTTAAACTTAACGTTACTGTTCGTGCTGTTTCTATCCATCTGGAGGTTACTGTTGTTGATGTTCTTTTAATCTGCTATATATTTTTCACCTCTTTGCTACTGCTCAGTCAGGAGTATATTGGGGAAAATGGAGTCCAAACTAAGACAGGAAATGACGGATTCTTTTTCCTGCCCCTGAGTTGGGGTGGAAATCACCCACCACCAAGATGGCCTCCTGCCTACCAAGAGAAGGCCCCTTCACGGTAAGTGACCAATGGACAGTTCTAGAGATCTACAACCGAAGTCAAGACTGCTTGGTTCAAGTCAGGGTGACATTTTGCATCCCATATGTTTCTTTGAAACACAGTTCTTTCCTTTCTGTTTCCTTCATGTCAGTAGACCACAGCTCCTTGGGGTTATAAAATCTGTGGATGTTTTGAAACCAGTGGAAGAATTCATCTGTTCTGTTTTTTGGGGGGAAACTCAAATATATGCAGTATTTCCACATCATCCCTTAACATATATTGCTATTTTAACAACATAAAATGCGTATAAATTTTAGCATATAAATTTTACTATATGGCATATTTATGAAATGTAGAAGAATACAACTATCTACAAACTTACTTGTAAATAAACCAATACTGAAGGAGAGCCACAGCTGTGAACGACTTCACCCCATGTACCTTAGAACATATATCTTGAAAGATAGGAAGAAAGTTAAAGATTTCCTGGCAAAGAACAGAAAATGTGTAATTTTAACAGATATTCTCATATGTTATAATAGACTAATAGCACATGTGTGTTAAAGTGAAACCATTGAACAATCCAGTAGTGTATTGTGCCCAATGTAGTATTTTATTTACACAAAAAAAAATTATGTCTGCTCTACAGAGCGCTGCTTGAAGTGGCTCACAAATACAGTAAACCATATGGGCTTTAAAAATCAGTCTTTAAAAACAGATCAGCACATAACACACAGTTAAGCAGACAGTCCTCAGGCTACAACATACCATAATATGACTAATGTTGGCCACAATTAAACAAATATACACTTGAAGATTATTTGTGTGGATTTGGAGACACCAAAGAAGAAATCTGGAAATATATCTAAAGGTAAGCTTAAATACATCCTGCCAAGTTGTTAGATGCAGTGTTTTGGTTTAAATTTAATATGTAAATTAAACTACAGTTTAAAATCCTATTTTGCAGATCATGTTCAAACAACAGGCTTGTTCATGTGGGTGTAACCATGTGAACTTGGGAAATTTGTAGTGGTTTTGCTCAACTGACAAGACTTTAAGATTACCCAGAAGTATCAAATGTACTGTGGGATCGTGATTCAAAAAATATATGTACAGATACCTAATGGCCACGCTCAGTTTTTTAAATAGACCAGCTGATCTATAGTGTTAAGGCAAACTGTTCAGCAGAGTAAGATGCCCATCTTTTTTCAGTCCTACTTGTATCGCTTTTGATTTTTTTTTCTGCAGGAATTTCCCCAGTCATTCAATGTTCTGTGCGTTGGATGAATTATAAGAACTTTAAGTGACATGTACTTGACAGAGAATGAACATTAGCGTATTGAAGGCATTTTATTGAAGAATGTAAAGAAAACAGAAGAGAATACAGAAGAGCACAGACTTATTTTCCATTACTCTTTGCTTCCAAATTTCCCCTTTCTTTCAATAAATACTGTTAACTCAGTAGCCTGCTGGCAAATGTCTGTTACTTCCTTAATTAAACAGTTAAATGTTTGGACAAAGAGGTTTTGTATCACATTGGAGAAGAATATAGAACTTAATAGCATTGATTTTTATTTATTCAGTCTAGGCCTTTGGTTTCCATTGAGATTCTGACTCTTATCATGTTCAGTCAGGAATAGGTATTAACAATTTTGTGTTTAAAGGCATGAACACTTTGAATACATTAACTGTTCATACCACAGTTTGCATATTTTTGGGGTGAAGGTAGTGTGAATTGTGTGCCTTAGTTTTAGTCTAAGGGGCATTCTTAAATTGTAGACATCAAACATAAACATTTTAATCAGTAGAGGAAATAAATTCTTATGAAAGCAGGTCTGACCTGCTTTTAATTTACAGTTTCATTTCTGATTTTTCCCTATTGAATAAACAAATATCAATTCATGCATCATAGTTGCTTTCCCAGATTTAGAATTGTGGTCCTAGAGATAATCCCCACAAGCATACAAATTTGTGCCATGTCTGACTTCATTACGGTAGCTGTGCCCCCCTCCCCCAAATCCTGGTTTTTTGTTTGAGGCTGTTCCATCATATGTCATTGGGCTTAAATGACTGATTACAAATAAAATGACTACAGGTATTACATAGGAAGTCTCATGTGATGCAGAGACTATTAAAGATGATACAGAAAAAAAGGTGGTGCCAGAAAACTTATTCTAAAAAGTCTTTTGCTGAAAGTTTATTCCTTCAGACTACTGATCATGTGAAGCAGGAGCACAGTCAATATCTCCTTGTGAGAATTTTAAGAGTTTTGAATGGTAAGCGTTTGACATATTTGGGAATAATAATATTTAGAAGGATAGTATAGAAATACTGGGTTGCATCTTAAGGTGCTTTCCCACATTCCCATTCCAATCCCCCCCCCCCCCCCCCCACTAATGCTGACAGCCAAAAGGCCAGGATGTGGGACGTAGAGTGAAAAGATGGAAAGGACAATTTTGCCAGGCTCTTCGTCCATGTAAATATTTTACTCTCTAGCATCAGCATTTGATGGATCAAAAAGGGCAGCAAGGACAGGGAAATGTAGGGAATATCTGTATCTGGCAGTGTTCTATTCTGGCAGTTGATGGAATACGATCTAGTATGGTGATATAACAGTGGTTGTACACACATATATATAACATAAATGTAGGAAAGAAGAGTTACGCATTTTGAGGCATTAATTTTTTTAAGTTCTGAAAGAAGGTGGAAGAAGAGAGCCATATGGAACTATGCCTTCCTTTTGTGGTCTTCCATTGGCACCAAAATGTGTACCCTGGGGCACAGTGGGACTCCTGAAACTGCATTGGTCAAGGTATAGAAGGAGGGGGGGATATCAGCAGAAATTGTCATCATTCAGCAGAAGTATCCTCCTGATGGTTAAAAAAATGGTCATTGGATACAGTGGCAGCTGGGGGAAACCATTGCAAGGCTGCTTTCAGGATGTTATAAAATATCACATTGGAAACATTTGAAAAATCTCAACATATAGTATGTAAAGATGCAGACGTTTATATAACTCAGGAGTAAGGTATCTGTTGGAGCTAGCTCCTGAACTACTGAAGAATAGAAGCTATGAATTCCATACTTGAACAATGCATGTTTGAGTGTGTGTAGTAATTCTAACCTCCATTTAAGTAAAAGTTCCATGAGGAACCATTCAGTAACTCAGCAACATTAACACACATTCCCCATTCATGCTATTAGACAACAGTAATTATGGATTGGAACGGCTTTTCTTACTTCACTATACACTTTCTGTTCAGGTGTTTGAACAAAAATATAGATAATATAGTCCAGAATTTAAAAAAAAATCATTGACAATCACTGTCAAGCATTGGGATACATAGCTGTATTACAATCAAGTACATTGTATTATAAAATCACGTTCTCCAGATGGAGCATAAACTGACAAAACCCTCTTAAGTGTCAGCTTGGGATCATTCAGTCCCTATGTCTCAGCTTTTTTCAGGCTGTTGACCTGAGCACTAGTATTAAAACCAGAGTATTCTTTTTTGTCTCTTACTGAAATCTGTTTTTCTGTGCAATAGTTACTCAGTTTCCTATAAGCCCCAAGCGTGATATTGCTTGCATTATTCTAGAGAATGTCTGATAATGAAAACATGTTTCCATTTCTGAGAATCTTTTAATGTTTTGAGTTTTTTTGGTCTTTGCACATCATTCTATCAGGTGCTCGTGCCTGAAAGCAAATAATGGTTGCATATAATCTTGCATGATTGGTTGATGCCTTTCAGTAGTTTCTGTGATTTGGTACAAGAAAAGAATTTTAGATGTCCTTTATGATATTGGTTGCCTCTCTGAAAGAAATTAATGTTTCTACACAAGCTGCAAAACTGCAGTAGAACTCACTGCGATTTTGTGTGTTTGTGCTCTTTTTCTTTTACAAAACTATCACTTCTTTCTGTGTGTGAGGAACTGAAGTATGACTTTCTGTTTTGACTTGCAAATGTACTTGTTCTGGATGCTTACAGGTACACATGTGGATTTTTTTTGTCTACCTCTTATTTTTAATAATTTGAGGATTCTTTTTTAACTAGAAATTATGGAGAAGTCGGGTGAGGAAGGAATGCCTGATCTTGCTCATGTAATGCGCATTTTGTCTGCAGAGAATATCCCAAATTTACCACCAGGAGGTGGTCTAGCTGGCAAGTAAGTGCTGAATGTAAATTCACCTTTGAATTATTACTGTAAACAAATGTGTCTCAATTTTAGGTAAAGTCCTTGCTGGAACAGTACTTGCAAACAAATATTGTTCAGCTTTTTGGCTGATAACATGCTTTTCATTTCAGCAAAAGTTTATGATTCCAGTGTATACATAAAGGGAGAAAAATGGTCATGTATGCAAGCCTTGTATTGCATGTAGTATATTAATGTAATATGGGCTTATATTTATTTCTGAATCTTTTAAATGTGTTACTTGCAGCGCCAATGATGTATTTTCAGTTCATTTTATCTTATCCTTCCACCAGGAGCAAGTTTAGTTTCAGAGATAATTTCAGGGATAGTTTTAGTTTAACTATCTTTCCATTCTAAGCACTTGGTTAATGTTGACTTCGGAACCTGAAAGCCTATCTATTTGTTCAAGAAAAGGCATTCAGTAAAGTGGTAGTGTTGGGGAAGGTAACATGGTTGAATATCCCCTCTATCATTTAACTAGTTTCCTGCATATAAAAGGCTAGCATGTTGGAAGAGGTCCAGGTTTGGCTACAGACATCACTTGCTTTTCTTTTGAGGACATTTAGCCATATAGTTTTTGAAGGGGTTTAAAGCAGCTTATTTTCTAAATCTGGTTATACAGTACTCTGTTATTATGAAGTTCAGCATCTACTGAGTAAAAATGTTTGGGGAGAAACTAACAAAGAATAAAAGAGCTGATATGAAATCCAGAACTTTAATTTCACGGGCATTTCGTGAATCATGAGTGACTCTGAGACGAGACATGATGCAAAAGGTTGCTTTGAGTCACCCAGGGGGTTTTTTTGGTGCGTGTATGTGTGTAGTGTGCTTTGCTTGGCTATTCAATAGGCTGGTTTTAGCACAGTTTATAGCCTTGTACTTTGCAGGTTGCTTAATTTTGCTTATTAAATTGTGATTTGTAGGGCTACAGTTTGGTTGCTTACATTAGATCAAAATATCTTTAACTGCACAACAGATTTTCTTTTTTTTTTAAAAAAAGATCTGTACAAAAACGATGGGTAGCATGTTGTACCTAAGAGAAATTCTTCCTTCTCTTTGGTAAAGAAGGGAATGACACTTCTAAAATGTCTGCTTCATCATAACCAGGAAGGAAAATCTACTCTCAGAACCTATATACTACAAAATTATACCACATTTGTAATTGGTTTCATGCACGAATCCTGCAGCGTTAAAAATTCTCAAAATCTGTGATGTTTCTATGTATTGATTTCCACCAAACGTGAAATTCATAGCTATATACCACCCTTCAAGTAGGTGTTCCTTGTCTTGCCCATGTATTTAAATACATTTAAACGTATATTTATGTCACAAACTTCTGCTGAATTAAACCATTAGTGACTTCTGATGTTCAGCTGTTACTCACCTTCTCAGTGGCACTGTTATCAAATCAATCCTTAGCTTGTGCACTTTCAAAATACATTTGCTTGCAAGCCTTGCTTTCTTCAGCAGAAGACACATTCAGTTGACTGCAGATTTAGCTGATTCCCCCAATGTAGTACATGATGCAAGTTTAACATATGAAACATTTGTGTTAGTATATGAAAAAGGACCTCAAACGTAACTTTAAAATATTTACCTTCATTCAGGCGAAACATTATTGAAGCCGTTTATAACAGGCTGAATCCACACAGAGAAAATGATGGGGTAAGTTCCACTTTTACTGGCTTTCATTGATGCAAACAATGTAAGGGGCTATTATATGTATGCTGAACTTTTCCAGTCCCTCTTGAAATACCTACGGTTAAAAGGGTTAATAGGTTTCCCTGGGCATCTTGTTCTGAAGATATTTTTAATGTAAATGACTGCTGTTGCTTTAAGGGTCAACAATTTAAGTATTCCCTGAAGACTGCTTGCAGTGGTGTCTGAAGTCAGAAACATGCAGCATGTTAAAAAACCTGCCTGTTATGGGTTGGCATCCACCAGAGTCATTCTGTGGCTGGAATCATCTCTGACTGCAGAGTGTGAATTTGTCACCTCCCTCCTGCTGCAACCCAAAATGCCCCCTGAGGAGGCAGAGCATTCCAAGGAGCAGCAGTTTGGGGAGCATTTTGCATTGCAGCAGAAAGGAAGGCAAGAAAATGTTAAAAGCATCCCTCCTGGATTTTGACAGCATTACTAGCATCCTTCTCTAAACATGCTAGGACATAACAGGACATGACCCTGCTTTGCAAATAATTGGAATATCACTGTTATTTAAAGCGAAGACAGAACTTTATAATTGCTATATCACTAGTGAACAGTTAATTGTAGTCTGCGGCAGTTTGCAACATCTCCCAATCTATATTTTTATTTTGAATTACATAACATTTGTTTTGGGCAATTTTTTGGGCTACCTTTCTTCAGTTTTTGTCCAGATCTGTCTCAGTATTTGTGTCCATTAATTTCTGAAGCTCAGCTTTCTCCACCTACATTATATGATGCTGTGCTATCAGAAAACAGTACTTCTACCATGTGGTGTAGAGTGGGCTGATACTGTGCCATAAGTAATTCAGGGCTCCAGCAAAGGCAACTCGGTGTGTTGTGTTCTATTTTTAATTGACAGTGTGTTTTTTTCCCATTAAAGCCTTTATGTACAGATTTATTGTAAATGCCTATATTAGGGGAAAGAATAATAGTAGATAAACTGACCTGAAATGAGACTGCATAGTAAAAGCACTGTTTAGATGATTTTTTAATTATCAGCTTGTTAAAATGTGTTGTGGTGTGTGAACAGCTTAATTAAAATGTGTTGAATATATTCTTTAATCTGATGAATCAAGCAATGTTTAATTAAATTTTTAATTGCCCCTCCCCTTGTATCTTGGTTTTAAAAGTGTTGGCTGAAAAACAACCTCTGATTTGGTTCAATTGATTTCCAATTGAATGTAATGGCAGTCTCAGCCTTAGCCTTGTAATAGTTTCCACCAGTATAAAACTCTGCACTCAGCAGAAGTGATCTATCCTTTGCCATGGAAAGCATTCTTGAATACTGAGAAATAGTTCTGGATGTAATGCAAACTAGCTTGTCAATGCATGAACAAGACTCAAGTTCTTGCGCTGCCTTCTTCCATCAGACACTGTAATGCCCTCTTCCCCTGTAGGGTCATTACCCTGAACCATCAATGTAAGACTTGCCGTTGGCCTCCAGAACAGAACTGCAGTTTAACTATGGATTGGAGTTTTGGCTTGGAGGACAAGCCATGGTTTTCTTAACCCAGTGAAGGTGCGAGCTCTGGTTTGCTTTTAAGCCAGGATGGGGGAGCACCACAAGATGCTTAGGCTTGGTCGTGAAGAATCACACGTGAAGCGAAGCTTAAGAATCCTAAGAGCCATTGTGGAAGATATTGGATGCTACTTCTCTTTACCCTTGTAGATTATAAAAGCGTAGCAAATGGAACAAGAGCTGTTACTTTCAGAAACTGCAAGATTTGTTTTCTATTAATGCAAGCTGTAAGGTGCATGTTGGCTTTGTCTAGCAGCTCCTGATGGTTTTTGAATATTATGTTAGAAAACAGTTGAATTTTGATTTGCTAGACTTGATAGGAAGGGGGCAAGGTGTATGCAACAGATCTGATAGAAACCTGGAGAGGGTCGAAGTTTTCCATTCGTATATAAAGATTTTAAAATTTAGTGTGTTATGTGGATTTTCGCTGAGCTAACATGTTCTCTAATTCAGCAAATCCCAACTACTTAAGCTAGGAATGATACCTTAAATATGTAATCACAGTTAGAAGAATACATGTCCAACTTATAATCTCTTCAAGAACATTTACAGATTTAAATCTTTTAGTATACCCTTTTCACAGTCAGTTTTAAGTAGAACTCAATGTTAGCAGCAGAATAACTTTGAATCCAAAGCAACAAAAATGTAACTTTTGTATAACAGCAGAGGGGAAAATCAGAATAAAAAAATTCTCTGAGTGAAAAACCCAACAGATAAAAATTATAAGGTGCATGTAAATATAATATTAGTTCTGCAGTGAAGAAAGTAACTAATTGAAGAAGAAAACACACATAACTAAGCCGAATAATCATTAAGCTTAGTAGAATAATTTTTATGAGGTGCTTAAAAGTGAACAAAAAAGTCACAATACATATGGTGTCAGGGAGGAGATCTCCACATATGGTGAAACTGCAGGAAGTCCCAGTCCCTCATGCCCCCCCTTGCTTCAGTAAAAGCTGCTCACTAAGCAGTGCCTATGACTCTGATCTTAATGTGTTCTTCCATTTGAATTTGCTTGCACGTTTAGATTTCCAGTGTTTAAAATGTTTACTCATTTTGCAGAATTGCCCTAACGTTTTCCAGATGTAAATCATTTCCTTAACTTATGACAGTGTGCAAAATGAAATATGGAATCAGTTAATATTAACAGGCATTGTGTTTTGTGAGTATTTTTGCCACAGTTACTTGTCTGTGTATGTTCACTAGGATTGCTAGTGAATTCTGGTTCAGAACGCCACTGCCATACTTATTCCCAAAATGATGTGTTAAACCCCAATCTCTGGAGTTCCTGTTTTGGCATCTTATTTCACCGTGTCTTCCTGTATTCATCTTTTTCAGACTTTTCATTCAGTTAAGACTTTATAACCTAAGATCTACCTACTTAGCGCAATATGACTAAAAGTCACTAAGTAGCAAATGAGTGAAAGCAGAAAATAGGGTTTTCTGAGTTGCCAGAATTCTGGAAGAAGCTTTGGTTCCATGAGATTGATAATTCCAGTTATTGATGTGAGAAGCTGCTAATGGTTAACAATATTTGTATTCCCTAATGGGCATCTGTAGTTTAACATTGAATTGTTACTTTATGCAGCATCGAGCATTTTGGACTTCCAAAACAAGTACTAATTCATGGAACACAATTTTCTTGATGAAAGCAAGTGCTAGTCTTGTAAACACTCACTCATTTTGTATGAACTTGCTTGGTTTTATATTTATTTATGGTACAGTCACAGTGTAATCAGCATAAGCCTATTCAAAATAAAGTCTGGTGATAAGACCAACATAGCATTAGGATTGCTGAAATAGGGTAATATTTTATTCTGGGTTCTCGCTGGATTTAAGATATTACAAGTGGAACAACCCATCCCTGACATCCTTTTGGGATCAGAGGACTCCCAAGAACAATTTTGGGCATGATAGGGCTGTCAAAAGTGGGTGGATAATTGGAAAAAATCACTCCCTCCCCCCATAGGTAGAAGAACGCTTCAGTGTGAAAAAGCTTTGAATTCAGCCCAATGTTTAAGAAGGCTTAAAGTAGTTCAATGCAGGATTTTCTTAGCCTTCTGGTGTTTAAGTTTTGAAGATGTCTGCTGAAGAATTTGTAAAACCAAAAATACTGTTTAGTAATCCCTGTTGTGTGTCTCAGGATAAGATCTGTCCTTGAGTAAATGTAGTTTAAAATTCATTCAAAAAGTAGTTCATTGTGCCTCCCTGAAAGAATCAAGTTCCATTCGCAATTTCATCTGGATAAACAAAGGTTCATGGGATAAATATTGGATCAAGGCTGCCTTTTCCCTAACAGATAAAGAATTTTAGTTAGGCTGTTCACAGATTTGTTGTTTGCTGGTTTCAAAATATCAGTGCAGTGTGACTTTGAAAGATCTAAATGATAAATGGTATCCTTCAGTCTATTATGAAGTTGAGCGAACATCATGTACATCAAAGAGTATAATATGACAGTGTGGTTTTTCATGTTGTTATAGCCTTCCATGTCACAAATTAGAAACTAAAGTACAAAAAAGGGGGGATGTAGCAGAAAGCAAATACACGGAAAAGACCTACACCTGGACTACAGGCTACAGAAAGCCAACTACACACTGGTATTAACAAAAAGTGCTTTAATAGTGTCTCGTGCAGAGTGCAACAACATAAAAGGCTACATTAAACAGAAACAACAAATAAAATACGCTTGGGCAAGCCCAACCAACAAGCACAGGAAAGTCCTTAAAATAGGAAAATGCAACAAAGTCCTGGTATATGTAGTCTCAATTCAGAACATGCTTCATCATGTGCAAGCAGATAACTCACAGATAAATAATGCAAAGTGGAAGCAGGTAAGTAGATGGGAAATTCCGGATCTCAGCTTTTTCTCTACAAATTGTTTGGTCACCAATATGTTTGTTTCAAGAGTTTGTTCATAAAAAGAATAATGGAATCAAATCAATAGCGCTATCTGCACAATATATTATATTAATTGCATTAATATTATATATTAACATATAATCCTTACACACACATGTTTATAACGCTATTGGCTTGATTCCATTATCCCTTTTATGGGCAAGCTCTTGAGACAAACATATTGCTGATGAAGCAATTTGCAGCAAAATGGGTGACATTCAGAATTTCCCATCTACTTACCTGTGACTTACCTGCTTCCACCTTGCATGTGTTTTATTTGTCGTCTTATTTGTTTCAACTTAATGTATACCTTGTATGTTGTTGCATTCTGTTTGTGCTGAGAGATTACTAGACACTATAAAACAAAGTAATATTTGTTAATTCTCTGTAGTTCTGGTTGGCTTTCTGAAGTCTGTGGCCTGGATCTAGTAGGTCTTTTCCATGAATTTCATAAGCTAGAAACTAACCAGTGGGACATTCAAATAACTTCAGTAAATGAAACTTTGACACAATACCTTGAGATTGTTTGAAAGCTTGATCCTGGGGCATCAAACATTTTTGTAGCCTGTCTAATGTATGAAATACTTTGAAATGTCCTAGTTTCTCTACTGATTCTGGGGTCTTGAATCTTAAATAAGGACCCTGACGTAGCTGCTGAAGGTGGAACACAGGGAAAGTTGGTGGAAGCTCTCAGAGAAATGAGAATTGCTCATAGGGGGAACTACCGCCACCTTCTGGAAGACATGCTGATTAGTTACAGGCTAGCTAAAATGCAGGGAGAAGAATGCACCGCTGACGAATTGGCTACAGCATCAACTTCAGATAACGGTGATGGATCCGGTAACTCTCGAGAAGGATGTGAGCATCCCCTTCCTGAAATGCAGAATGCTAATGAAGATTCAGAGATGAATGATGAACAGTGTGATGAAAAAATGTGATATATTCACTTTCCATACTGTTAACTAATTCTTACATTAATCCCCTCACAGTGTTTGTTATGCATCCTAGAAATCTCGTTTTATTTTATATATAAACCTACACAAAAGTCACACTGGCGGGGGTGGAGCAGGGATGTTCTATCTGAGAATCATGAACATGAACCGTAGTTTATAGAGTAATTTGTCACTGCAGGTCCTCCACACAGGAGGAAAGAGAGCACCTGTGCTTGTAGAAATAGGTCAAGAGTTGTGTGGATTTACATTTCATGGTACTGGGCTGCAATTTTTTCCCCATAAGAATGTCATAGTGTAAACGCATTTTGGTAAAAGATCACTTTTAGATTTTAGTTACAGTTTGGTGGAGCCTAAAATTGCCATTCAGAAATTTTACTTTGCATATTCTATATTCTTTGATTGCCTTGATGGTGGAGATATTGCATGTTTGTATTTGACCTTAGTCATTCTATTTTTCAGGCATGTTGCTCTAATAATTGAAATAAATGGTGTAATATCAGGCTGTGATTTGAACTATATAATCTGTATGCAATTTTCTAACACTGTATTCAGGGTGAATTTATAGCACTATGTATCCAATGGTTAAATGTAATTAGTGTTTAGTTACAGTTAATGTTTCAGATTAAATAAAGAATGTGTGGAATAATTTGAATGTATATTGACTTCATTTAAGCAATTTTGCTAATAGAAACTATCATCCAACAGAGCAATGATAGATTGATGGAATATCTAGGCATAATTTACTGAGTTTCACAACTTAAATGGGGATTTAATTGATGTTAACTAAATTTTTAATTCCATTAACTGATCATTTTCTATTGGAAGTAATCAGCACCAATGAAGTTAACAATGCTGTTTAATTTTGGGGTCTCATTTAGCGAATGCTATTGCATATGTGGGTCAGTATGTTTACAGTGAGAAGAGTTGATAGCTATAAAAATGTAGTTAGCTTTTGTCACGTTTGTTGTTTTAAGCCCATATTTGCCTCTTTAAATGTGATCAGTGTTGCACTCACAGAATGCTCACTCAAATGTACTTATTTGAACCAGCTCCAGTCTGGTGCTCTTAAAGTTTTAGCTGACTAAAAGATAGGCAAACTTACTTGGTAAGTCTTTTGATGGTTTTTGGATTCATGATAGTGCATTATTTTATTCCCAGCGATATTATACTTGGAGTGGTGGTGGGAAAGAGACCAGATGGTGAAACGTGTAAGAGCCTGGCTTGAATATGTGAACAAGAATGTTCTTGTGTACAAGATACCTTACATTAGGGTTCAGGTCAGTGTGGATTTTATGTTTTTGAAGTCAGTTGAGTACTATTAACAATTTCCCTCTTCTTTTCCTGTAGGGTGCTGGCGATCTAGAAGATCCATGGTAGCCTTACAGATCTACTAAAATGCTTTTGAATATGAAAAATGGGGGAAAAACTTTTAATCAGTTTTCTTCAATACAAGGGAGAAATTCTGGTGGATTTCCAACACTTTTGTGAAATGGGCAGAGAAATCATTAGGATTTTCCATCATTTGTTCACATTTGTGTTTTCTGATATTGCCACTCTTAGCATTGCCTGTACTACAGTATTTTTCCGGCCTTGGGCGTATTGGTTACATCTTTTATGAAGCCTGAGCCCTTAAAAACCAAGGAAGGATAATTCTGGGAGCACATCACTAAATGTACATAACGTACCATGGGATTGTAGTTGTACTCTGAAGACACACTATGATTTAACAGATTAACAATATGAACACAACAGAGTGCAAATAATTGTAATGAGACAGTTACTTACTTCACATTACCAAGATGGAAGGCTTTTGAAGCTTGGGGCTTGGAAGTCATTTCAGTTGGGCAATATGCTATAGGATGTGTATTTTTTTTAAGTTTTCCAGTTTTACCTATATTACCAGACTGTTAGGTTTTTCCCTACAATGTCCAAAAAGTGATATGTTGCCTACTGCTTGCTTAAGAAAAATTGTATTTGGCAATAATATAAGGAGATTTTAGGCATCTAAAACCAATAAGAATTTTACGCATGTGTATAACACATCCTTAAACTCTTGCTAGAAGAAATCTTTTTAAACCAAACAACTTAATTTATGGTTAGTGGTAATTTGCTTTGACATCTCACTCATTGATGCAAGTTTTTTTAATGCTGAATATTTGCCTTTATTATAATGTAAATTGTGATTTTGTTCTAAATGTGGTTTTCTATAGGTTTTTTCCTTTTATTTCTATCTGCTTAAGAGAAGAGAGGTCTTATGTAATATGGGTATAATTTTTAATTGTTTGCATTATTTACAAAGTTCAAATTATCACTTTGAGATTACTATAAATACAACTAAAATTATCTATTTTAAATCTAAGAAAATATTAGAGATATTTTCATGGGTTCAGTGACCTTTCATTTTATAAGCAATGGGCATGGTACAGAGTGGCCGTCATGTAAGGTACTTGAAAATTCTTAGTTTAATTCTATTTTTGCAATAACCTTATTTTTTTCTTAATTCTTTTGAGTTGTGCATGTATTGAGTCCAGTTAATGCTGAAAGTGGAGAAGAGTAAAGTATTTATCTAAAAAAATAAATAAATAAAAGCTATTGGGGAGGGGAAACAATGAATGTATCCATCTGTACATGATTTACATGCTGTGGATGCCTTGTAAACATTTTCCTATTTGTTTAAACTGTGTTTCAACCAGGATGTAATTGCCCTTGTGTGTAATTTAAGCTAACGACAGTCATCAACTGGTTTTGTGTGAAATGAAATTCATGGTATTTTTCTGTAACTTCCCACACAGACACACTTGAGTGTAGATCCATGTTACACTCTTTATAACCTGGTGCCTATAGGCATCTTCCCCAATCATTTGGTTCATTGTGTATCTGATTTGGGGGAGGGGAGGGTGGGGGGAGGGGGTCTGAAGAGGATTATTGCCACAATATATTTTATTTATTCATTAGATTTTAGCCTTGTAAGTTAAAGTGTTCTAAATGATGATGTTAACAGGTATTTGTCCCTACTGGGGTTTTTTTTTGGGTTGTTAAAGCTAGGGAACGAAGAGTGCAAAATGGTTTATTGTTCAGACTGTCTGCTCTGGTCCAATCCTGTACTGATAGTACCTTCCCAGTATGATATTGTGATGTTTCATACAATACAGTGAACATAACCAACTTGTTATCTTCAATAAAGGATTGCTAAAACAGTGAAAGGTGCTATTTTATGGGAAAGGATTTAGTTTTTTTAACCATTTTATTGCAACCATATAGAACACAATATAATAACTTCTGAATGTACAAACTTAGTAGCAGTTACAAAGTATAAAACAAAAAAGGAAGAAAGACACATTTCATTTCAAGTTTCAAATTTCAGTACATAAATATATACTCTCAAAGGTAAGATTAAAGAATTCATATATTTCCATATAATAGTATATCATAAAGCATCTAAAGTTATGTAGTTCTTGTTACATCTCTCTTCCAGATATATAATCCATTGTTTCCATTGTTCTCTAAATTTATCTATCTTTTCTAAATTTTCATAATCAGTTAATTTGCTAGATTGATAAGCTCCATAACTTTCCGTTGCCAATCAATTTTTGATGGTATGTTTGATTTTTTTCCAGCATTTGGCCAGTACAATTCTGGCTGCAGTTGCAAGATATTGGAATAATATTATTTTATTATTATCTGTTTTAATATTACAAAAACCTAAAAGGTACATCTCTGGCATACATTTCATTTTCCATTTCATAAATGTTTGTATTTCTTTATGAATGTGTATCCCGAAAGATTTCACTTTTTTATAATTCCACCACTGATGAAAAAAAGATCCTGGTTCCTTCCTACATTTCCAACATAAATTAGATTTATGTGTTATCTTGGCAAGTTCGATTGGTGTGAAGTACCATCTATACCAAAGTTTGTTAAAGTTCTCTTTGATATAATTGCTTTGAGTAAATTTTACGCCAGACCGCCACAGATTTTCCCATTGTTCTAAAGTACCGTATATACTCGAGTATAAGCCGACCCGAATATAAGCCGAGGCACCTAATTTTACCACAAAAAACTTATTGACTCGAGTATAAGCCTAGGGTGGGAAATGCAGCAGCTACTGGTAAATTTCAAAAATAAAATAGATAATAAAATTACATTAATTGAGGCATCAGTAGGTTAAATGTTTTTGAATATTTATTTCAAAGAAAAACAGTGAACTAGCTTTGTAAGTGGAAAAGAGGGTCAACAAAAACAATATGGTATCAACAGTAACTTTAAAAGTACAAAAACCTTAGCTCAATCAGCAACCAAGCTAAAACACAAGAGTTAAAATCCTTCAAAACTGGATTCCTCATCATCATCTATATGCCCAAACAGAGCTTTAGCTGGTGTGAGGTTATCAGCATAGACATTGTCATCATCACTGAGTTCGCAGTCATCACCATCACTGCTGTCATACTCATACAAGGCGCTGTCTTCACTGCCATTACTAATGCTACATTTCTTGAAGGCGCGTTGCACCATGCCCTCTGGAATCTCTTCCCATGCATCACAAACCCACTTTGCTATCAATTCTATGTTGGGCTTCATCAGATTTCCAACTTTTGTCAATCGGGCTTGACCAGATGACATCCATTCATGCCATCTTTCGCACACGGTCTTTGAACGGTTTATTTAAACACACATCTAGGGGCTGAAATACAGATGTAAGCCCACCTGGAATAACGGCCAAAGTAAACTTGAGAAGACTGTCATTTTTTTTATGTCAGCACATGTGTGGGCACTGAACATATCCCAAATTGGCAATGATGGTTTTTTCTTTAAGGCTGCTCCTGGTCATCCGTTCCAAATTTCTTCCAGCCATTTTTTTGTTCCATCTTCAGCCATCCAGCCTTTAATATGTGCGTGCACTGTAATTTGTGGTGGGAATTTGAACTTTTTAGGAAAGGTCTTTCTTTTAAAAATAATGACATGCTGCAGCTTAGTTCCATTAGCCAAACATGACAGAACGGCTGTGAAATGTTTTTTTTTTTTCATTTCCTGTGGTTCTGAGTAAAATAGTTTTCTCTCCCAAACTTGCCACAGTTCTGTTGCTTGAAAGATCAAAGGTCTTCTGAAGATGCCAGCCATAGGTGCAGGCGAAACATCAGGAGAGAATACTGCTAGAACATGGCCATACTGCTAGAATACTGCTAGAACACGGAAACCACACAGCACCAGAACTTGAATAGAGTTGGTACAAATTGCCCCAATAAAATATCAGAGCAGTGATTCATTTAGTCCAGCATCCTGTGTCACACAGTGGCCAGCTAGTTACTTTGGAGGTCCAGTCACAAGGTATAGGGGCCTGAGAGGCCTTTCTTTGATGCTGTCTCTCGGTACTGGTATTCAGTACCAGAGTGTGAGACCAATTTTACATTCAGATTGTTGTGGTAGAAATGAAGATTCTGAAGATAACACAGATTCTTTTCCCATGTATTTCTGTGGTTTGGAAAATGCCCTCCTTTGGTTGGGCTAACTGACAGAAGTATTCACAATCAATTTCCATTGTGGTTTAGAATGGAAGTTCCCCTATAGTCATGTTGAATTTGTTTTACTGGATGCCAAAAGCATCCTGGTTTGATGCTTGATGGTGAGAGACCCTACACAAATTGCCATCCTTTCTGCCTCATCTGGGTAGACAAAAAGCTAATAATAAAAATATAGTTTATATTTTAATATATATTACATTAAAACTAGGAGTGAAATAAAACACACACAAACAAACCTAATTAAAACAGATCTGTTAGTAGGGATTACTGAGGGAATGCTGTGCAAAACAAGTCTTCACCTACTTTGCAGAAAACAATAACAGACAGGCAATTCTCTCTGGGGAGAAAGTTGCAGAGTTTTGGTACCATGACTGAGAAAGCCCTCTGGGTTGCCAGCTAATATCAGATGGCAGAGACACCCAACCCAGAGCTTTGCAAGGGGTTAACAGCAGTTGGGTAGGTTTGTGAGGGAGTAGGTGGTCCTTTGGTTATGCAGGTTCCAGCCTCCATGTGGTTTTAAAGGTCAACAGAGCACCTTGAGTTGTGCCTGGAAACAATAACTGCGAGCCAGTACCAGTGATATGACTGGAACGAAATGGTCCCTATGAACTACTCCAATCAACCTCTTGACTGTAGCATTCTTCACCAATTGAAGTTTCTACACAGTTTACAAAGGCAACTTCATATGGAGGGTTTTGCCGGAATCTAATATAGATGTAACCAAGGCACTACAGTCAGCTTATGGAAGAGCAAAGGTGAGCTTTACATATATGGGAAAGGTTATTTGTATCCGCAGTGTGGCATTCAATATGTTTTTGGTGGCATTTTAAATTAAACATGATCTTAATTGAAGACTTACTCCCAAATCAATCCTCTCCTTTATGCAAACTCTATTACCTCTGCTTTCTGTGTTCTGGTTTCAAACTATCAATAATTTGGTGCAAGAGCAAGAATAATAAGTTGATATGTAGTTGAACTCTCTGTATGTTGTCTCATAAATTTCACTGTGTCCAGTATCAACATTAGAATTGAAAGACCCAATTGGCTGCTGAGTACTTGAAATACAAATTCTGAAATCTTGAAATAGAAATTCTGTGGAGGCTGCTTTGTGTTGAGCTGTTAGTATGAGGGCATATATGATGTAAATGGAAGTTTCCCCCACCTTTACTGCTGCAAAGCTTTCTCTACAGGTTTTCTGTGGTTTGATAGCTAAATTCATGTAATGAATGGCAGCACGCACTTGGTTTCCACTGGTGGAGTGGTTCGCAAGTGACTTAGCTTTAGGTAGCCACTGTACTGCTGACTAGGGTCAAGTCTCTCCTTAAAGTATTGGCTAACTCCAGATGATCGCTGCTTGATCTCTGTTCCGCTAAAATATCAGCAGTGAATCGTGCAGGAAGAACAAATCAGCATAGTTGCAAGAAATATTTTGACTTGGTTATTAGCCTTGAAATTTTGTAATTGACTGAAAAACAATGAGAAATTGACTTTAAAAAGTTTCTCTGTACTATTCTTGCAGCAGAGGCAGCTTTCACTTGTGGGAAACTAGTGTTCGTAGTGGTATTGTATCTGTTCCAGCATAATTTAACAATCATGTGGTGTTTTAATTGGTTTTCCATATTATCTTTGTGGCCAATCAGTACCACCTGAACCCAGCATTCTTGGGTCTCATTCTTTTCCAGTGGCTCAAATCCTGTATTTTACTCATTTGAAGCTGTAACACCCTCTTGTGTTGCTAGCATCAAAGGCTTCAGGTCAGAATAACTTTATCTGAGATAATCTGGTTTCAAGTCTTGAATTCTGCACAAAATGTAATTTTAAGGTAAACTAGTACATGTGGGGAGTATTATGCTTCCTGTGTTGTTGTTTTTCCACTTTGGTCATGACACTGGAGAATCAAATGCCATTCTGTCTCCGAAACATCCTAGCAGGAATTCATATTAAGGACACACAAACCTGAAAAGTAAAATAAGACGTGTAACATTTGTTCTAGCCCAGGGGTCGGGAACCTGCGGCTCGCGAGCCGCAAACGGCTCTTTAGAGCCTGTGGTGCGGCTCCACGCCCCTTCCTGGGCAGCGTGGGATTCCGCCCCCTTCCCCCGCGCAGAGACTGCCGCCGTGCCGCCATCCCGACCGGGGGGAGAGAAGAAAGCGGCCTCCGCGCCGCCGCCGCCCCCCCAGAAGAAAGCGGCATCCGTGCCACCGCCGCCCCCCCAGAGAAGAAAGCGGCTCCGCTCCGCCGCCGCCACCCCCCCCAGAGAAGAAAGCGGCCTCCGCGCCGCCGCCACCACCACCACCCCCCCAGAGAAGAAAGCGGCTCCGCGCCGCCGCCCCCCCCCAGAGAAGAAAGCCCCCTCCACACAAGGCCACCCCCCCCCAGAGAAGAAAGATGCTCCGCCGCCTTAAGAGAAAAGCAGCCTCCATGCTGCCACCGAGAGAAGAAAGCTGCCCCCCCAGAGAGAAGAAAGGCCTCCGCCGGCTGGGGGAAGAGAAAAAGCGGCCTCCGCGACCACTGCCCGGCGAAGCTCCAGTTTTGAACACTTCTGATAAAGCGAAACTCATCAAAAAATCCCCTGGCGTTGCCAACTCCAGGGCTGAGCTGGGGATTCTGGACTGTTTCGGGATTTTGGGCGAACGGCTGGTGCTGGCTTTTTTCTCTTGCAGGGGGGCCGTGGAAGAGAAAAAAGCCCCGTTCGCCCAAAAATCCCCGAAACAGTCCAGAATCCCCCAGCTCAGCCCTGGAGTTGGCAACGCAGGGGATTTTTTGATGGGTTTCGCTTATCAGAAGTCGAACACCGCCAAGGTCGAAGAAGGGAGGGGGAAGGAGCAAGGAGAAGGAGGGGGAGCAGAAGCAGCAGCCGCAACAGCTGTCCGGCCGGTGAAAGTGAAACCTGCCCGAAGGTGGCCTCTGCACCGCCCCGCCCCCCCGAGAAGAAAGCGGCCTCCGCACCTCCGTCCGCCCCCCCACAGAGGCGGGGGGGGAGAGAAGAAAGCGGAATCCCCCCCCCCTGCGGCTCCATGAATTTTCTTTTCCGGGGAAAATGGGCCCAAATGGCTCTTTGAGTCTAAAAGGTTCCCGACCCCTGTTCTAGCCCCTGCTCTTGTAAATCTTATGAGAAGAATAATTAAGTAGTAGTATTCCTAACTGTGAACAGTTTATTCCTAGACTTCTTAACGAATTAACAAGAAAACCACCAATTGGGACTGTTCATGTTGAGCAATGAGACAAGGGATACATCTTTGGGTGAGGGAGAAGCATAGTTATGTGTAGTTGACCAATTAGTGTTAAACTTACAGAAGTATCTGCAGAACACATTTTAAGAACATTCTTTGTCTCAAGAATTTTTGTTTTGCCTGTCGAAGTATGGGTGAAATTAATGTGTTTTAGCTCCCCTGCTTTTCAATCTATATCTCAATGATACAGTGGCGAGTTTGGCAGGCCCAGAGTTTATTTCACCCACACTTGACCAACAGAAAGTATTCTACTGTATGCTGGTGATATGGTTCTACTGTCTCTTACTTGAGTTGACCTTGTGAGGATGCTCAGGCTTAATGACTTCTGTACAGAAGAATCTTTATGTATCAGTCACTCTGAGGCTAAGGTGACGGTTTTTAAAAAAAAGACCTGCAAGTTTTGGTGGCATGTAGACAAGCTTCAGATTGCTGCCTGCAAATACCTTGGGGTAACATTCTTGGAAAATCTTTCTTGTGCCATTTTTTTCACAACCAGATAGTACCTTAGTTAGCACGGGGAATATCCCCATGCAGCCTGGAATTCTTCACGGTCCTCGAAGCTGCATTGGATCTGCCCCTGATTTGCACCGCCATTTTCCCTTTTCCCCGTGGCTTTTAAAAACTGCCAGACTGGAGGTTCTTCAGTGTGACTCCACTTGCCTCTCTGTGCTTCCACTGCTGTGAAAACACTGTGGCAGCAGAACCGAGGCCATTTTTCCCGCCTCACTACTCTGGCCCGCTCCACCAATCAACAGGCACACCCTGCTTTTCTGACTGAAATCCTTGTGTGATAGAGAATTGGCTTGCTGTTCCCAGCGCTGCACACCCCGCTTTTCTGACAGAGATCCTTGTGTGCGTGAGAGAATCAGTACCCTGTTGTTCCCGGCGCCCGCACATCCCACTTTCCTGACAGAGATGCTTGTGTGAGAGAGAGAATCGGCGCCCTGCCGTTGGCACCCGCACACCCCACTTTTCCACAATTTATGTGGGTTTTTCCGCATAGTGAAAGTGAGTGAGGGAAGGGGGGGGGAGAATCAGCCAATGAGAACGCAGGATACAGAGGTTGTCCATGCATGAGTGGAAGAGATTGTGGAAGAGCTTGCGGTGCAAATGGAAAAGCCCTGGGCTCATACGGAAACAGCTGGGGCATAATCCACCGGCCCTGCCTCAACTCCCTGGAAGAACCGGAGAGCCGTGCAGAATCAGTAATGGAAAAAGCACCATGGCACATAAGATCCGGGATCTATTAAGGGGAAATTTGGCCATGAATAAACAGCCTTGGAAAGCTCATGTGGAGATAACAGAGTCCTCAGTAGTAAGATCAACTATCCTTAAGGGGCTATCCTTAAGTTCTATAACTCCAAAGGTGGCTTCTTGATTTTTCCTGGATTGAAACTGTTCCAGAATAAAGGCATTGCCCAGTGGCTATATAGGATGTGGGATGAAACATGGTATCAAGCCTGGAGATAATACAATTTTCCTTTTTAAGAATTTTGATCTTGCCTAAGGACATTCCAGCTTCCCTGCTGCAAGCCAAAACTTGCTTGCCTTCTACCAGGGCCTGTGTCCACGTTGCCTTAATTAGTTACAGGGGAAAGCTGAAGGATTCTCCCTCTGGTCATCTGTGTAATCTGTAGTTTATCCAGCTCCAGAAAAACACCTTTGGGTTTGCCAGTTATCACAGACTCTTCTGCCACTACCCAATACCTGTTGAACACAGGGCTGTCCTCTGGATGGGTTTGAAACCTGGGATCATAATATAGATGCCAACTTAGATAGGGGTATCATTATTGGCTCCAGATTTCTCTCATGGTTTATACTGGTATAAAATGGAATAACACCACAGCTTCTTATTTGTCCAGCATCAATTTCCATAAATGTAGACACCTTTTATAGCTCTCAGACGTCAAACATTGACAACAGCCCTGTTTGTGGGCTGTTGTGTACATCAGTGTACATCAGTTTGTGTAAATCAGTCTACACCCAGTTTCTCAAGAAGTGTGTATATGTGGAGCCCTGGAATTGGAAGACCTTCCACATTATGTCCTGTCCTGTAAACTTTACTCAGTCCCCTGGGCTTGTTTCTATCAGCCACTCTAGTTGGCTAGCCCTGCATTCAGGGGCAGATAAAATTATCTTTTATCCATTGAGCATCATTATGTAACATATATGATGTCACTGTGTGCGTGAGCAGCCAATAAGATCTGAACTGAACTCTCAGCCTTATAATTAAGGTGCTGAAATCTATGATGTCCAATGTTAGCATTGTTTTAAATCCTGAGTTTTATCTTATATTATATTTATTACTGCCTTGGCACTTTTTTCATCTGTTGAAATATTCCTTATTTAACAATGCTTGAACTTTTCTCAAGCACCTACCATTCACTTGGGACAATCAAGTATGGCAGAGCTCTTATGAGTGATACTGAAGATCCATACACTTTGGTTTCTCAAGGAGTGTGCACTTATTTCCACATTTTACAAGAGTTTATTAAACTACTTCTCCAGAAGCTGGACCAACAGGGTAAGATGAGATGGTGATTATAAGTCCACTGAGAACATTTAAAGATTGCTTGCTCTATTCCTTGAGAGGAAATATGTCTTATGTTTGTAAAACCTCTCACATCTTTGGTAATCAAGCACCTGTGGTCTAGCTTCCATTTGAAGAAACTGGCTGCAGTTGCTTGGACATCATGTGAAGGTGTCTACGAGCTTGTTTCATAACTTCTTGATACAGGGGCAAATGTTTTGTATTTGGGATACTTCAGTTTTGAATCTTCACTACCATGGAAACCTACCTCTTAGATGACTGTGATGAAAAATGTGGATTGTCATCCTGGATTTGTTCCTAGACATTCTAGAATTTAGCATGAACAAGCAGTTAGCAACTTTTCACAAGATACTAAATTATTTGGGTTGGTTTATTCAGTTTCCAAAAGGGTTTTCTCCCCTGAGCAGGAGGACATCTCCTGATTGTGGGTGTTTCCCATCAGCTTGCTGGAGAGGCAGGAAGTAAACCTCAGCTTCCTACTTCCTTTGGAAGATCCCTCCTCAATTTCTTTCCTGCCTCTGAGGGAGAAGCAATCTTTTCAATTCTCTTTCTATCTTTCTCCCTTCTCTCCTGTTTAGCTAGCAGCCAGCAAACCCCCCCTCCCCCCGACTCTAGCTGCCCGCTGCTTTTTAGCCTCCTGGAAAATTTGATATGGCTCAATCTTGGCTTCAAACCAAGGAGCGTGCCTGGCAGGCTTTTCCTGGATGTGGGGGAGGGAATTCTGATGACTCACAGTGGCTCTGAGGAGACTTTCCTCTCAGAAGAGGAGCCTGGAGCTGCAGGGCTGCCCATGGAGCCACACCTAACCACGGGAACGAGCAGGTCCCCTGAGAAAGGTGCTCCAGCCCTGACTGACCACTTGGAGGTAGCCATTTCATGCGCCACAGCAAAAGCTGCGAAAAAGGCATTAAAGGGCACAGAAACAAAATGGTGGCAGCTCCGGAAGCACTGGTTAGCCGTGAGTCTATGCCACAGGCTCTACAACAGCCCCAAATGGAAGTACGAAGCCGAGACCTAAGGTAACCCCCTCCCCGGTTCTCAGGCATAGATCCAACAGTGCTCCAGCTGTTGGAAGTTTTCAGGGACAAAATGAGGGATGATATAGTCTCCCTGTTAGAGAAAAAGTGGTGGTGCCCTCTGGATATGCGCAGCCATCATGCCAAAGGGGGGGGGGGGGTGAGGCATAAGGCAAAAGTCCTCTGGGCAACTAAGGTAGCCAGGAAAAGGGCCAAGGTTAACACTTTAAGGCTGGATTTCTCCCCCTCCGATAGTGACTCTGATTCCAGAGAAGAGGGAGAATTGTTATCATAAGACAAGGTGGAGGAGGAAATCCAGGTGGCAGAACAATTTCCAATTTTTTAAAACTTGATTATTTGCAATGTTTGCTTAACAAGTCCCTCACGGCCTTGAATTTGAAATCCTCTTCCAGTGAGACACAAGTGGTGCAAGACCCAGACCTATTGTGCACTCATACAGGGGACCAAGAATTATTTTTCCAAGTAACCCCCAAAGAGAAAGGTTTTCCATTTCCCAGATTCTTCAATTCAATAACTTTATTGGCATGAACAAAGAAGTTAATAAAAGTATAAATAGGTAGATTAAAAAAAGAAAATAGATTAAGATAAATAAAACCAAGGCAGTCGATAAAAAGGTAGTTAAACAATATAACTGGAGTGGGTTTGCTGAGCCAATGCCAAACATTTTGCCACATCCACAGTCCTGTGTGGACACTGATCACACAGCAAAAAATAAATCTTCACCTTATTAGAAAATAAGTGGCAATTCTGGATGTGAGGTTTGATGAAGAGTCTTCTAAGTGAGGTATATATTATCAGACTAGTAAAGTATGTTCAACTGACTTGATTGACCTCAGGGAAAAGGGGCATGTTTTTTTATGGTGAGGAATCCATAGGAATCTGCCCCACAGGTAAGCAGAAGGAAGAGCATTCAAACGAACCAGCATAAACTCTTAATTGGGGTGAGGATAAATTTAAAAAGTATGATGGCAGGGTTCTATTGGGAGGAAGAGTTATGAGTCCCATAGGATGAATGACTTTCAGGTAGTGAGGTGATAAGTTTTGAGTTTCCATGTCAATTAATCTTTGTGTCAGAAGACTGACAATGTGCAATTCTTCCATACTGGCAAAGAAGTCCACCGAGAAGCCCAGGGAATTTATCGGATGGATTGGATAACATCAGATTGGTTAGGCTGCCAGGCTTAGATCGAAAATGTAGCCAGTATCTTAGTGAGCATAACCAGATCTGAATCTTGAGCAAGCTCGAGCCAGTTTTGGAGCATAGGGCATAATGAGATACACAATTGGAGACACCAAGTAGATTATGGAGAAAACATGACTGGGTTCTCTCAAGGGGTTTTAGTGAGCCATTTAGCCAGATGGGTGCTCCATATTGAACCTGTGACATTGGTCTAGATTTGAAGACTGTCATGCCCCCACAGAGGCTTTTGTTACTTCCCCATTAAGCCTTAGTTTTCCCATAGTCAGCATGGTTTTAGTTCATTGTTAAGTCTTCTAAGGGAGAGTATTTTAGTTAGCCCCTGTCCCTTTAAGACATTTCCAATAGGTACTTTCCCTCTTTACCCAGCAATCCCCTGTTTTAGCTCTAGCCAGTCAGTCAGAGCAAGGTGCCAAGGGTAGTTGGAGACTGGAATATTCATGACATATATGGTGATATATAGAGCACAAGTTAAGGTTAACAGCAATTAGACCCAGACAAAGACTAAAATAACTAAAAGGAAGCAAGACACAGTGGACTTTCTTGAAAGCAGCCAAGAGAAGACACAGTCTACAGCTTCAAACCTGCTCAAGACAAGCAAGTACTCTGATTTAGATAGACCCGAGGGAGGAGTTAGGGTCTTGATTCTCCTAAGTAATAAACCTATTGTTGAACTGTTGAGCCTGGTTTGTGTCTCCCCCATTCTGTCCTAGCCAAGTACAGGGCACCAAAAACAGATTCACTTGGGGGGCAGAACAAAGACTTTTTTGGCTGCTGGAACGTATTGTCAATCTTTTGTATAGAAAAAGCGTCTTAATTGCCGCTGCACTCTACTTAGCTGAGGAAAAGATATGTTTATAGTGTGTGGTTCATTTCAGATTGAATTGGTAGCAAATGCCTAGTTAATTGAAGTTTTTTACTTGCTCCATATGGTTCCTGTTGATAATCCAGGACGATGGCTTCCACGACTTGGAGAAGACCATAATTTTGGTTTTCTCATAGTTGAAAGTGAGATGGTTGAGATCACAGTACGGGGCAAAAGCTTGGAGTAAATATTTCAGTCCCACTTCAGAATGAGAAAATAAGACTGCATCATCAGCATATAACAGTGCTGCTGAAGGTGTTTTGCCTAATATGGGAAGGTGAGCCTGCATGACCAGTAGAAAATTTACGAGATCACTCAGAAATAGATTTAAGAGAAGGAGAGCAAGGACACAGCCCTGCTTAACACCTTTATTCAAAATGATTTCATTGGAGTAAAGACTAGAGGAGGTACAATAGATTTTACATGATGATGAAGAATAAAGTTTTTTATTACGTAAAGAAGGTGTGTGCCCATACCCATCCTCTTCAACTTGTCCCATAAGAGCTTCCTAGAGATGGAATCGAAGGCGCTATTTAAATTGAGGAAGACAACGTATAGCTGAACTTCACTATATTTCTCAGTGAGATGTCTTAAGACCACACAGTAGTCATAAGTTGAATGACCTTTAATGAAGTCGATTTGTTCAGGACCCAAAAGGGGCTCAGCACATTTGAGAAGTTTCTCACGAAGGTGACTCACATGTAGTTTCCCAGGAACAGAGAGCAAACTTATAGACCTGTAGTTTTAAGCAGAGGCGTTCCTCCCATTAGGCAAAGTGGGCAGCTGCCCAGGGCACCACCTTGTGGTGGGCGACAAAATTGCAGGTTCGTTTGTGGGGGATTTTGTATTTTCAGTGTTTTTTCTGTTTTTGGCCTGCAGGGGGCGCAGATTTTAGGCTAGCCAATTGGGCATGCTGGCAGGGGCTGATGGGAATTGTAGTTCCTGAACATCTGGAGAGCCGCAGGTTCCCTACCCCTGGGCTAGCAGCACCAAAATTTCTGAGTATCTTCACGGGACCCTACTGATGATCCCACCCAGTTTTGGTGAGGTTTGGTTTAGGGGGTCCAAAGTTATGGACTCCCAAAGGGAGTGCCCTCATCCCCCATTGTTTCCAATGGGAGCTAATAGGAGATGGGGGCTACACCTTTAAGGGTCCATAACTTTGGACCCTCTGAACCGAACTTCACCAAACCTGGGTGGGATCATCAGTAGGGTCTCACGAAAATACTCTGAAATTTTGGTGCTGCTATCTTAATAATTACACCCCTGACAACAGGCACCCCCTAAATTTCCCCAGATTCTCTTTTTAAATCCACTCCCCGCCAATGCTTCTTGTTGTTGTTGTTGTTGTTGTTGTTGTTGTTGTTGTTGTTGTTGTTGTTGTTGTATATTTCATAGCTGCCAGATCTTTAGCTGGTTGTTGGCCTTCATTACAATTCGAGCCTCACCCAGAAGCCTAGGAAGTTGTAATGTATCGGCGTAGTATTCGTGCAGATCCCAGCAGGGCTGCCTTCTGAATTTGACAGATGTTAATTTTGTCAATTCGAAGATGTTTCAAGTGCTGCTCTAGTGTTTTGGGGATGGCGCCTAGCGTGTCGATTACCACTGGGATGACCTCAGCTGGTTTGTGCCATAGACGCTGAAGCTCGATTTTCCAATCGCGGTATCTATTGACCTTCTTGTGTTCTTTTTCAATGACCCTGCTGTCACCGGGGACTGTTATGTCGATGATGGTCACTTTCTTGTCCTCGATCACGGTGATGTCTGGTGTATTATTATTATTATTATTATTATTATTATTATTATTATTATTATTATTATTATTATTATTATTATTATTATTATTATTATGCAGTTCAATGTAGCAAAATGTAAAGTGATGCACATAGGGGCAAAAAATCCAAACTTCACATACACGCTACAGGGGTCAGTGCTATCAGTCACAGACCAGGAAAGGGATTTAGGCGTCTTAGTTGATAGTTCCATGGGAATGTCAACGCAATGCATGGCAGCTGTGAAAAAGGCAAACTCTATGCTGGGGATCATTAGAAAAGGAGTTGATAATAAAACTGCAAAGATTGTCATGCCCTTATATAAAGCAGTGGTGCGACCACACTTGGAGTACTGTGTCCAGTTCTGGTCGCCGCATCTCAAAAAGGATATTGAGGAGATAGAAAAAGTGCAGAGAAGGGCAACAAGGATGATTGAGGGACTGGAGCACCTTCCCTATGAGGAGAGGCTGGGACTCTTTAGTTTGGAGAGGAGGCGGCTGAGGGGGGATATGATTGAAGTCTACAAAATTATGCATGGGGTAGAAAATGTTGACAGAGAGAAATTTTTCTCTCTTTCTCACAATACTAGAACCAGGGGGCATTCATTGAAAATGCTGGGGGGGGAAATTAGGATTAATAAAAGGAAACACTTCACGCAACGTGTGATTGGTGTTTGGAATATGCTGCCACAGGAGGTGGTGATGGCCACTAACCTGGATAGCTTTAAAAGGGGCTTGGACAGATTTATGGAGGAGAAGTCGATTTATGGCTACCAATCTTAATCCTCCTTGATCTGAGATTGCAAATGCCTTAACAGACCAGGTGATCGGGAGCAACAGCCGCAGAAGGCCATTGCATTCACATCCTACATGTGAGCTCCCAAAGGCACCTGGTGGGCCACTGCGAGTAGCAGAGAGCTGGACTAGATGGACTTTGGTCTGATCCAGCTGGCTTGTTCTTATGTTCTTATGTTCTTATTATTATAATCCACCCCCTTCGGCACTGAGAATCTGAGGTCCCCAGTTTTAACATTGAAAGGGATGCTGTTTCAGGGTGGGGGAGAATCCATCCCAAAATAGCATCACTTTCAATGTTGTTTAAACCGGGGACCCCAAATTCTTCCTTTAAGGTGGATTTAAAAGGAGAATCTGAGCTCCCTAGTTTAAAAGCCATTGAAAATGATGCTGTTTGGGGGTAGATTCCAGCATCACTTGTTTAAACTAGGGAGCCCAGATTCTCCTTTTAAATCCACCTTAAAGGGAGAATCTGGGGTCCCCAGTTTAAATAACATTGAAAGTGATGCTGTTTCCCCCAATTGGCGGGACTGGATACAACGCCATAAAATGTTTTCATAGCAGTAATAAAACATTTTGAAAGCATTTTGAAAATGTTTTCCAAAAATTATTTCTGCTACGTGGCATGGCCCATTGCTGTGTTCTGATTTGTGAGTTGGGGGATGTTCTATAATTTATTTATTTTATTTATTATTGGATTGGATTTTATACCATGGGGGAGGGTATACAGACATTAGAATAATAGAATCTTAGAGTTGGAAGAGACCCCAAGGGCCATCAAGTCCAACCCCCTACAATGCAGGAACACAGAACCAAAGCATTCTTGACAGATGGTCATCCAGCCTCTCTTTAAAAACCTCCAAAGAAGGAGACTCCATCACCACTGTCAGGAAGTTTTCCCTGAAGTTTAGGTGGAATCTCTTTTCCTTCACCTTGTAGCTATTGCTCCTGGTCGTAGTCTCTGGAACAGCAGAAAACAAGCTTGCTCCCTCAGCAACATGACATCCCTTCAAATATCTAAGCATGGCTATCATGTCACGTCTTAACCTTCTCTTCACCAAACTAAACATATCCAGCTTCCTAGTCTCTCTTCATAGGCCATGGATTCCAGACCTTTTACCATTTTGGTTGCCCTCTGGACCCATTCAAACTTGTCAATATTGCCCTTTACGGCCTGGGGCCCTCATACCTGCAAGACCGCCTTACCCCATATGTCCCTAATCGACCTCTCCGCTCGACAGAGGCGAATTTACTGGTGGTCCCTTGTCCCTCCATGATTCAGCTAGCCTCCACCCCGGCCAGGGCTTTTACGGCCCTGGCCCCTGCCTGGTGGAACGCTCTTCCTCCATCTGTTAGGGCCTTGCGGGACCTTGAGGAGTTCCGCAGGGCCTGTAAAACCGAGCTGTTCCACTGGGCCTTTGGTAAGGCTGGCCGCTGAATCCGCCCCCTCTTTGCTGTTTCTGTCGCTCCATATGTCATCTGCTGATTGACTATCGGCCAGTCCCCTCCCAGGGGTTAACGCCGGACATCATCTACTTATTTTAATTATAGAAGATTATTGCTGCTAATGTTTTAATGTTTTAATTTATTTATTGTTTTAATTGAAATCATATGATGTATTGTGTTCTATTGTTTTGTGAACCACCCTGAGCCCTTCGGGGGTAGGGCGGTCTATTAAATTGAATAAATAAATAAATAAATATCCTTTTTGGATTGCGGTGCCCAGAACTGTACACAGTATTCCAGGTGAGGTCAAACCAATGCAGAATACAGAGGTACAATTACATCACCAATCTAGACACTATACTGCTATTGATACATCCCAGATTCACATTGACTTTCTTTGCAGCCGCATCACACTGCTGACTCATGTTCAGTTTGTGTTTTGCTAAGACTCCCAGATCCCTTTT
Organism: Sphaerodactylus townsendi; assembly: GCF_021028975.2. Taxonomy (NCBI): domain Eukaryota; kingdom Metazoa; phylum Chordata; class Lepidosauria; order Squamata; family Sphaerodactylidae; genus Sphaerodactylus; species Sphaerodactylus townsendi. The sequence goes on along the minus strand of NC_059425.1, from coordinate 50,471,551 downwards.
GCTTGTAGTGTTGTCACTATCTTGTCCTTCCATAGGGGGTCAACCAATAAAATTTATGATGCCCCATGAAAGGTGATGTCACAGGAAGGTGGTCGACTCACAGAAGCCTGGAGTCCCCAACCTCCTACATTTTCTCCAGGATGGCATAAAGACAAACCTAATTGCCTCCATCTTATGATGCCAGGTCGCGGCAATGGCAATGGTCATTTCCTCGGCAATGGCAATGGTCATTGGCCCACCTCCAAGCATCCTTATATCATCAGATTCCTCAAGGGAGCAACCACGAAGCCTGTGTCAGAGGTTCCCCACCTGGAAGCTGAACACGATCCTCATGGCCCTAATCAAGCCGCCCTTCGAGCCCATTAGAGATTGCTCTCTCAAACACCTCAGGGAAAAAGACCATTTTCTTAGTAGCAGTCACATCAGCCTGCCACAGTTCCTAGCTGGGAACCCACTCAGTGGATGACTCTCTCTGCATTTTCCACAAGGATAAGGTGATTCTTCACACAAATCCACTTTTCCGCCCCAAGGTAGACTCTAGGTTGCATAGGCGGGAGGAGATTTACCTGTCCACCTTTTCCCCTAACCTCCAGCACCCTAAAGAGAGGTTCTGGCACACTTTAGATGTTAGGAGGGCCCTTACAGCTTACATCATGTGCACTGAGCCAATAAAATATACAGACATCATGTTAATTTCCCTGATTCCTCCCAACAAGGGGAAAGGGATATCCAGCTGGGCCATTGGACGGTGCCTGAGGGATTGTATAGTAGAGGTATACAGGGCTTCAGGGCTAACTCCACCAGGGGGCAGCATGGCCCACTTGATGTGTGTGGCGGCAATCAGCTCAGCCTTCACTAGTAATATGTTAAGACGTATGCAGGGGGCCACGTAGTCCTCGATATCTACCTTCTCTAGACATTACAAGGTGGACAAATGCAGTGCAGCAGATGCTGTCTTCGACTGCAGAGTCTTGCAGCACATGCTGGTTTGCAACCTGACCCACCCATTTAAGGGACAGTGTTTTAGAAGGTCCCACAATGAGCTATCGTCCTGCTCAGGGGAGAATGACCATTGGACACTTACCACGAAGTGTCCTTCTCCTCTTAGCGAAGGAGGACATCTTGCCCACCCATTGCAAAGAAAGGTAAAGAGAGGAGGCTTAGTCATTAGTTATGGGGAGATGTTGGGCTAGGGACAGTTACCTTGTTTAGTTTTCTGTTAGGTTACGGCCTGGTGGGGGATCCGTTACTTTCCCCTCAACCTCTAATTTCTTTCCATACTTGATTTCTGAGGGTGCCCTGAGGGGGTACTATTTCTTCTGCACTGCTCTTCAGAAGTATCCAAAACTAAGAAGGAGGAGGGGTCTCCCAAGGGAAACAGGAAGCTGAAGTGTACTTCCTGCCTCTCCAGCAAGCTGATGGGAAACACCCACAATCAGGAGACGTCCTCTTTTGCTCAGAGGAGAAGGACCCTTCACTGTAAGTGTCAAATGGTCATTCCAGATAGGTTCATTGGGTAGTGATGGGGCAGATATTCTATTTGCTGCTTAAAACATGGTCTCTAAGGTGATGCTGAACTTAAATCTATTGCTATATTTAGGAAAAATACTGAAAAAGCAACTAAAACTATCAAAGTTTTTATGAAATGCTTTAAATAAAGATACATTAATGAGTTATTCAGCAAAACTTGACCAGAAACAATTTCTTTACACAAGATCTATAGCCAGTTTTTACTCATGCTGAGTAAAATATATGCTTCATCTTGAAGTAAAGATTTTGAATTGGGCAAGAACTTACATTAAGGAATGTGCAGGATAATGAGCTCTTCTGAACTGAGCTGTTCTGGCTTGCCTATGGGATTAGAGGTAAGAATCCTCAATCCCATCTAGCCAAAGGCATATTCTTGAAACCACTGGGTAGAAGGGCTGGTGTTCTCTACTTGCTGAACTCCTGGCTCCCTGATGACAGCAAAACCTCCAGGCATATGCACACACACACACACCAGTACCCTGCCATGCTCCAGTCCCATGAAAAACACTTTAAGGAAATTTCAGCCAGCCCCCCTCCCAATGCCATTTGACTGTTCAACATTTAATTATTTCCCAAATCCAGTTGCCCACATAATATCTACCATGAGAAGGGTCAATCTTCTGTGAAGCTGATCTTCCCAGCAAGCCTAATAGCAGGGAAATAGTCCTACTGAAGAAGCTAATTCATGTGTGAATAGAAGCAAAAAAAACACCCTGGGCTGAACAGCCTCTCCACCAAAAGAAACAATTATAGCTTGTTCCAAAACAACTCTTTGGTTGTGGTAGACTGGCCAAGCCAACTTCATGAACTTAGCATGGACTCCACCCAAGCACAGGATTTGCATTCACCAATACTATTGCTGCTGCAGGGCATGAAAATGTGAATCACTCCCTGGACTAATAAGCCCCACCCGCAATACAATATTATCAACCACATCTTTGCATAACAAGTTCCACACAAACACTTACTGATTGGTTCCCCACCCTGGGACATGGACAATATATACCCCAAACATTTCCTTCTCTCTGGACACAGTGTGTAACAGACTTCCCTCTGTGATATACTTCTGAAGATGCCAGCCACAGATGCAGGCGAAACATTAGGAACAAGATCCACCAGACCACGGCCACATAGCCCAGAAAACCCACCAGAACCAGTTGAATCTGGCCATGAAAGCCTTCGACATTACAATAGGGCAATAGTTTGTGACCTTGTGATGTAAATCCTCTGAGAAAACAAGAAATACGCAATTGAGAGACAAAAGGATCTGTAAGTTTATTTACATCAGAGCCTCTGTGGAAAACAGCTGATAGCAGTAGAAACACAGTCAGGTAAGATAAATAGAGAGCCGAATGCTCTGGGATTGTGGTTCTATGTGTCTATGCCTGGGGTGAAGATTTATTAATTGTAATTTAAAGATTCAGACCATGGTTAGTAAGCAGGATCCAATGAGACCTAAAGATCCCGAACAGGCAGTGAGGAGAGACTGTGTTACATCATGCCCAAAAGGAGATGATGCAGATTCCTGAAAAACCTAGTGTTGCAGGTATGGTGCAGATACTTAGTAAACTTCAAACCACATTAGAATATTTGAGTGAAAAACAGAGGCAAATTCAGCAATATTACAAGAAGTGGATAAGAAAACAAATAAAATTCAAGCTGTTAATGCTATTATGAAAAGGTTAGAAGAGGAATTGAAGGGGATATGTGTAGAATAAGTTAAATTGTGTTGACCAAGAGTTGTTAAACCTTGAGGAAGAAAATGAGAAATTTCAAAACCAGCTTCCTAAGTTGGAGTATAGACAAAGAGATGATTCCCTGCATTTTAGAGGAATCCCTGCAAGTTAGGGTCAGGATATTAAACAACTACTTATAACAGAATTAGCCCAATTAATAGCAGTAAAAGAAGAAATAATGGAGGGAGAGATAGACAAGGTTTCCCATATAAATTCCTTATATGCTAAACAAAATAAACTAATAGGAGAATGCCTTGTCCAGTTTAATTCTAGATCTACAAGAGACCAGGTTCTACAGGCCCACTTTGCAAATAATTTGAAAATTGAAGAAAAATAGATCATAATATTAAAGGAGATACTGTCCCAATCCTTGAGGAAAAGGAGAGATTGCAGACCTCTGACTGACTGAAAAAGGTGGCATTACCTATAGATGGAAAAACCTTGAGACGGTTTCATTTGCTTGCAAGGGCAAAAGACACAGGATTTTGGAAGTTTTAAAAGGTGAGGAGTTCCTTTGTAAGTATAAAAAGTACTTGACATATCATAAGAAAAATAAAAATATTGGATTACAACATTTTGTCTTGGAATGTAAATAGACAACTCAGTAAAAAGAAGAAAGATTTTTTAATAAAAAAAAAACCCTAGATATAATAATGCCTACAAGAGAGATACATTTTTTAAAAAAACAACAGGAAATACTTGATTAGCACATTTGAGGCCAAAAATTTATTGCTGCTGATATTGAGAGAGAGTGAGAGAGAAAGAGGTGGGGAGGAGGAGTGGTTTATTAAAAAAAAACAATTTGACCCAAAATTGACAATCAGAGATGACATGGGCATGTTGTTGGTGGAGATTACAATTCTGGGACATAAAACAATCTTAGTAAGCATGTATGTCCCAAATTTAAAAAAATACCATTTTGTAAAGAAATTGAACAAAGATTATTAGAACTTAGGTGTGAAAACATTATATTAATGGGAGATTTTAGCAGAGTGATTTCAACACAGCTGAACAGAAAATCTGAAAATGTTACCAGAACCTCAGAAGGGAAGCTGCCTGAAAGCTTTTTTTTTTAATTTGGTGGAAAACCGACATTTGCAGGCTCTATGGGGGCTTTAAAATGGTAATGCTAAAAGAACATACTTTTTACTCTGAAAGACACAAATCCCACTCAAGAATAGATATGGTTTGGACTACAAACCCAGTAGGGCTAAACATACAAAAGATTAATGTTTACCCTAGAACCTTTTCAGACCATAACTCGGTAATATTCACATGGAAAAGGAAAAAGTCTGCATTTAGGCGAAGACTAAATGAGACCCTACGGAAAAAAGTAGAGATTGTGAAAAAAGGAAATCAGAAGCTACAGAATTTATATAAATTAAATCTAAAGAAACAGATTTAAATGTAACGGAGATGCCAGCAAAGCATTTATGAGTGATTTTTTAATATGACAATACATTAAATAAGAAACTGGCACAACAGAAGATGCGAAATGTATTGGACCTGACATTGAAAAACAAACAAGAAAATATCCACATATAAAGGAAATTGCACAGTATTAAGATTTTAGAACAAGTATCAATGCTGACATTAAAAATGGAATCCAATTTGAATTTTCTAAACAAAAGACCTTTGAATGGGCTAACAAACCAGGGAAAATGGTAGCAGCAAAATTAAGAAAGTCAAAAGAGAGCAGCTACATTACTAAAATACAATGGAAAGGTAACATTATGTCAGATGAGAAAATTATTAGGAATGCTTTTTTAAAGTACTATTTGAAATTGTTTGAAAGCAACACACCAAGGGAGAAAGACACAGAAGAGTATTTAAACAAAATTTGCCGCAGTTGTCTCAAGTGCAAAAGGATATAATGAATAGCACAATTTCACCATTGAAAATAGTAGGAGCTATAAAGCAAATAAAGTTGAATAAATCTCCAGAACCAGATGGACTACCAGCATCTTATTACAAAGTATTTGCAAATGTATTCATGGAACCACTCCTGACAACAATGAATGGGATTTTACAAAAAGGGAAGTTACCAGATACATGAAGATATTTGGGCTAACTTCAACGGTGTCAGGTACCATCTGTGGAATACTTTTTGACAATTTTCTCTTAGATCCATACTCAAAGTGAATTTTTGTTGCCTCTTCCATGATTCCTCCCATTTCTCATAGTAGATATTTTTACCTAGATCTTGGGCCCATTTTATCATGGCATCTTCAATCACTTCATTTTCCAGTTCCAATTGTAAGAGAAATTTGTAAATTTTGCTTATTTTTTTCTTTGAGTCTCTTATAATTAAATCAAAATTATTTAATGTTCAATCCCTTTTTCCTGCATATCTTTTTCGAATGCTTCTCTTATCTGGAAATAAGTGAACCAATGGTATTTGGAGTCTCCATTGTCCATTTGTTCACGCAGTCTCAGTACCGGTCGGCCATTATTCCACATAATTGTGTCTTTGTAGCTTGGCCACACATTGGCATTCTGGCATTGGATGTTTTGTACCGATTCTAATCGAGAGATCCAAATGGGTACTCTTTGATAGAGCTTGTACTTCTATTTTTCCCAAATGTTTATCAACGCCTTATTGGCTCCTTCCGCACATGCAGAATAATGCACTTTCAAACTGCTTTCAGTGCTCTTTGAAGCTGTGCGGAATGGCAAAATCCACTTGCAAACAGTTGTGAAAGTGGTTTGAAAATGCATTATTTTGTGTGTGCGGAAGGGGTCATTGTGTGGTCTTTAAAATTCTCTATTGACTTTTTGCTCTTTGGCCAAAGATATTCATGCCATCCCCATCTATTGTCTCTTCCTTCTAGTCCTAGAATCTCTTTATTCTCTAGTAAAATCCATTCTCTCAACCACATAAATGCACTTGCATTGTGGTACAGTCTCAAGTCAGGTAGGGCCCATCCTCCCCTTTCTTTGGCGTCAATGAGTGTTAGATATTTAATTCTTGTTTTTTTATTTTTCCATATAAATTTAGAGATCTCTTGACGCCATGTTGTGAAAACCTTTGGGGATGTTACTATGGGCATATTTTGAAATAAATATAAGAGTTTTGGAAGTACCATCATTTTAATTAAGGATATTCATCCTGAGAGTGAAATGTTTAGATGCTCCCATTTTCTTAGGCTGTCACTGCATGTGGGGGGGGGGGGGGTGGAGGGGGGGGGGGGTGGGGGGGGGGGGGGGTGGGGGGGGGGGGGGGTGGGGGGGGGGGGTGGGGGGGGGGGTGGGGGGGTGTGGGGGGGTGTGGGTTGTGGGGGGGGTGTGGGGGGTGGGTGTGGGGGGGTGTGGGGGGTGTGGGGGGGTGGGGGGTGTGTGGGGTGTGGGGGGGGGGGGGGGGGGGGGGGTGTGGGTGGGGGGGGGGGGGGGGGGGGGGGGGGGGGGGGGGGGGGGGGGGGGGGTGGGGGGGGGGGGGGGTGGGGGGGGGGGGGGGTGGGGGGGGGGGGGGGTGGGGGGGGGGGGGGGTGGGGGGGGGGGGGGGTGGGGGGGGGGGGGGGTGGGGGGGGGGGGGGGTGGGGGGGGGGGGGGGTGGGGGGGGGGGGGGGTGGGGGGGGGGGGGGGTGGGGGGGGGGGGGGGTGGGGGGGGGGGGGGGTGGGGGGGGGGGGGGGTGGGGGGGGGGGGGGGTGGGGGGGGGGGGGGGTGGGGGGGGGGGGGGGTGGGGGGGGGGGGGGGTGGGGGGGGGGGGGGGTGGGGGGGGGGGGGGGTGGGGGGGGGGGGGGGTGGGGGGGGGGGGGGGTGGGGGGGGGGGGGGGTGGGGGGGGGGGGGGGTGGGGGGGGGGGGGGGTGGGGGGGGGGGGGGGTGGGGGGGGGGGGGGGTGGGGGGGGGGGGGGGTGGGGGGGGGGGGGGGTGGGGGGGGGGGGGGGTGGGGGGGGGGGGGGGTGGGGGGGGGGGGGGGTGGGGGGGGGGGGGGGTGGGGGGGGGGGGGGGTGGGGGGGGGGGGGGGTGGGGGGGGGGGGGGGTGGGGGGGGGGGGGGGTGGGGGGGGGGGGGGGTGGGGGGGGGGGGGGGTGGGGGGGGGGGGGGGTGGGGGGGGGGGGGGGTGGGGGGGGGGGGGGGTGGGGGGGGGGGGGGGTGGGGGGGGGGGGGGGTGGGGGGGGGGGGGGGTGGGGGGGGGGGGGGGTGGGGGGGGGGGGGGGTGGGGGGGGGGGGGGGTGGGGGGGGGGGGGGGTGGGGGGGGGGGGGGGTGGGGGGGGGGGGGGGTGGGGGGGGGGGGGGGTGGGGGGGGGGGGGGGTGGGGGGGGGGGGGGGTGGGGGGGGGGGGGGGTGGGGGGGGGGGGGGGTGGGGGGGGGGGGGGGTGGGGGGGGGGGGGGGTGGGGGGGGGGGGGGGTGGGGGGGGGGGGGGGTGGGGGGGGGGGGGGGTGGGGGGGGGGGGGGGTGGGGGGGGGGGGGGGTGGGGGGGGGGGGGGGTGGGGGGGGGGGGGGGTGGGGGGGGGGGGGGGTGGGGGGGGGGGGGGGTGGGGGGGGGGGGGGGTGGGGGGGGGGGGGGGTGGGGGGGGGGGGGGGTGGGGGGGGGGGGGGGTGGGGGGGGGGGGGGGTGGGGGGGGGGGGGGGTGGGGGGGGGGGGGGGTGGGGGGGGGGGGGGGTGGGGGGGGGGGGGGGTGGGGGGGGGGGGGGGTGGGGGGGGGGGGGGGTGGGGGGGGGGGGGGGTGGGGGGGGGGGGGGGTGGGGGGGGGGGGGGGTGGGGGGGGGGGGGGGTGGGGGGGGGGGGGGGTGGGGGGGGGGGGGGGTGGGGGGGGGGGGGGGTGGGGGGGGGGGGGGGTGGGGGGGGGGGGGGGTGGGGGGGGGGGGGGGTGGGGGGGGGGGGGGGTGGGGGGGGGGGGGGGTGGGGGGGGGGGGGGGTGGGGGGGGGGGGGGGTGGGGGGGGGGGGGGGTGGGGGGGGGGGGGGGTGGGGGGGGGGGGGGGTGGGGGGGGGGGGGGGTGGGGGGGGGGGGGGGTGGGGGGGGGGGGGGGTGGGGGGGGGGGGGGGTGGGGGGGGGGGGGGGTGGGGGGGGGGGGGGGTGGGGGGGGGGGGGGGTGGGGGGGGGGGGGGGTGGGGGGGGGGGGGGGTGGGGGGGGGGGGGGGTGGGGGGGGGGGGGGGTGGGGGGGGGGGGGGGTGGGGGGGGGGGGGGGTGGGGGGGGGGGGGGGTGGGGGGGGGGGGGGGTGGGGGGGGGGGGGGGTGGGGGGGGGGGGGGGTGGGGGGGGGGGGGGGTGGGGGGGGGGGGGGGTGGGGGGGGGGGGGGGTGGGGGGGGGGGGGGGTGGGGGGGGGGGGGGGTGGGGGGGGGGGGGGGTGGGGGGGGGGGGGGGTGGGGGGGGGGGGGGGTGGGGGGGGGGGGGGGTGGGGGGGGGGGGGGGTGGGGGGGGGGGGGGGTGGGGGGGGGGGGGGGTGGGGGGGGGGGGGGGTGGGGGGGGGGGGGGGTGGGGGGGGGGGGGGGTGGGGGGGGGGGGGGGTGGGGGGGGGGGGGGGTGGGGGGGGGGGGGGGTGGGGGGGGGGGGGGGTGGGGGGGGGGGGGGGTGGGGGGGGGGGGGGGTGGGGGGGGGGGGGGGTGGGGGGGGGGGGGGGTGGGGGGGGGGGGGGGTGGGGGGGGGGGGGGGTGGGGGGGGGGGGGGGTGGGGGGGGGGGGGGGTGGGGGGGGGGGGGGGTGGGGGGGGGGGGGGGTGGGGGGGGGGGGGGGTGGGGGGGGGGGGGGGTGGGGGGGGGGGGGGGTGGGGGGGGGGGGGGGTGGGGGGGGGGGGGGGTGGGGGGGGGGGGGGGTGGGGGGGGGGGGGGGTGGGGGGGGGGGGGGGTGGGGGGGGGGGGGGGTGGGGGGGGGGGGGGGTGGGGGGGGGGGGGGGTGGGGGGGGGGGGGGGTGGGGGGGGGGGGGGGTGGGGGGGGGGGGGGGTGGGGGGGGGGGGGGGTGGGGGGGGGGGGGGGTGGGGGGGGGGGGGGGTGGGGGGGGGGGGGGGTGGGGGGGGGGGGGGGTGGGGGGGGGGGGGGGTGGGGGGGGGGGGGGGTGGGGGGGGGGGGGGGTGGGGGGGGGGGGGGGTGGGGGGGGGGGGGGGTGGGGGGGGGGGGGGGTGGGGGGGGGGGGGGGTGGGGGGGGGGGGGGGTGGGGGGGGGGGGGGGTGGGGGGGGGGGGGGGTGGGGGGGGGGGGGGGTGGGGGGGGGGGGGGGTGGGGGGGGGGGGGGGTGGGGGGGGGGGGGGGTGGGGGGGGGGGGGGGTGGGGGGGGGGGGGGGTGGGGGGGGGGGGGGGTGGGGGGGGGGGGGGGTGGGGGGGGGGGGGGGTGGGGGGGGGGGGGGGTGGGGGGGGGGGGGGGTGGGGGGGGGGGGGGGTGGGGGGGGGGGGGGGTGGGGGGGGGGGGGGGTGGGGGGGGGGGGGGGTGGGGGGGGGGGGGGGTGGGGGGGGGGGGGGGTGGGGGGGGGGGGGGGTGGGGGGGGGGGGGGGTGGGGGGGGGGGGGGGTGGGGGGGGGGGGGGGTGGGGGGGGGGGGGGGTGGGGGGGGGGGGGGGTGGGGGGGGGGGGGGGTGGGGGGGGGGGGGGGTGGGGGGGGGGGGGGGTGGGGGGGGGGGGGGGTGGGGGGGGGGGGGGGTGGGGGGGGGGGGGGGTGGGGGGGGGGGGGGGTGGGGGGGGGGGGGGGTGGGGGGGGGGGGGGGTGGGGGGGGGGGGGGGTGGGGGGGGGGGGGGGTGGGGGGGGGGGGGGGTGGGGGGGGGGGGGGGTGGGGGGGGGGGGGGGTGGGGGGGGGGGGGGGTGGGGGGGGGGGGGGGTGGGGGGGGGGGGGGGTGGGGGGGGGGGGGGGTGGGGGGGGGGGGGGGTGGGGGGGGGGGGGGGTGGGGGGGGGGGGGGGTGGGGGGGGGGGGGGGTGGGGGGGGGGGGGGGTGGGGGGGGGGGGGGGTGGGGGGGGGGGGGGGTGGGGGGGGGGGGGGGTGGGGGGGGGGGGGGGTGGGGGGGGGGGGGGGTGGGGGGGGGGGGGGGTGGGGGGGGGGGGGGGTGGGGGGGGGGGGGGGTGGGGGGGGGGGGGGGTGGGGGGGGGGGGGGGTGGGGGGGGGGGGGGGTGGGGGGGGGGGGGGGTGGGGGGGGGGGGGGGTGGGGGGGGGGGGGGGTGGGGGGGGGGGGGGGTGGGGGGGGGGGGGGGTGGGGGGGGGGGGGGGTGGGGGGGGGGGGGGGTGGGGGGGGGGGGGGGTGGGGGGGGGGGGGGGTGGGGGGGGGGGGGGGTGGGGGGGGGGGGGGGTGGGGGGGGGGGGGGGTGGGGGGGGGGGGGGGTGGGGGGGGGGGGGGGTGGGGGGGGGGGGGGGTGGGGGGGGGGGGGGGTGGGGGGGGGGGGGGGTGGGGGGGGGGGGGGGTGGGGGGGGGGGGGGGTGGGGGGGGGGGGGGGTGGGGGGGGGGGGGGGTGGGGGGGGGGGGGGGTGGGGGGGGGGGGGGGTGGGGGGGGGGGGGGGTGGGGGGGGGGGGGGGTGGGGGGGGGGGGGGGTGGGGGGGGGGGGGGGTGGGGGGGGGGGGGGGTGGGGGGGGGGGGGGGTGGGGGGGGGGGGGGGTGGGGGGGGGGGGGGGTGGGGGGGGGGGGGGGTGGGGGGGGGGGGGGGTGGGGGGGGGGGGGGGTGGGGGGGGGGGGGGGTGGGGGGGGGGGGGGGTGGGGGGGGGGGGGGGTGGGGGGGGGGGGGGGTGGGGGGGGGGGGGGGTGGGGGGGGGGGGGGGTGGGGGGGGGGGGGGGTGGGGGGGGGGGGGGGTGGGGGGGGGGGGGGGTGGGGGGGGGGGGGGGTGGGGGGGGGGGGGGGTGGGGGGGGGGGGGGGTGGGGGGGGGGGGGGGTGGGGGGGGGGGGGGGTGGGGGGGGGGGGGGGTGGGGGGGGGGGGGGGTGGGGGGGGGGGGGGGTGGGGGGGGGGGGGGGTGGGGGGGGGGGGGGGTGGGGGGGGGGGGGGGTGGGGGGGGGGGGGGGTGGGGGGGGGGGGGGGTGGGGGGGGGGGGGGGTGGGGGGGGGGGGGGGTGGGGGGGGGGGGGGGTGGGGGGGGGGGGGGGTGGGGGGGGGGGGGGGTGGGGGGGGGGGGGGGTGGGGGGGGGGGGGGGTGGGGGGGGGGGGGGGTGGGGGGGGGGGGGGGTGGGGGGGGGGGGGGGTGGGGGGGGGGGGGGGTGGGGGGGGGGGGGGGTGGGGGGGGGGGGGGGTGGGGGGGGGGGGGGGTGGGGGGGGGGGGGGGTGGGGGGGGGGGGGGGTGGGGGGGGGGGGGGGTGGGGGGGGGGGGGGGTGGGGGGGGGGGGGGGTGGGGGGGGGGGGGGGTGGGGGGGGGGGGGGGTGGGGGGGGGGGGGGGTGGGGGGGGGGGGGGGTGGGGGGGGGGGGGGGTGGGGGGGGGGGGGGGTGGGGGGGGGGGGGGGTGGGGGGGGGGGGGGGTGGGGGGGGGGGGGGGTGGGGGGGGGGGGGGGTGGGGGGGGGGGGGGGTGGGGGGGGGGGGGGGTGGGGGGGGGGGGGGGTGGGGGGGGGGGGGGGTGGGGGGGGGGGGGGGTGGGGGGGGGGGGGGGTGGGGGGGGGGGGGGGTGGGGGGGGGGGGGGGTGGGGGGGGGGGGGGGTGGGGGGGGGGGGGGGTGGGGGGGGGGGGGGGTGGGGGGGGGGGGGGGTGGGGGGGGGGGGGGGTGGGGGGGGGGGGGGGTGGGGGGGGGGGGGGGTGGGGGGGGGGGGGGGTGGGGGGGGGGGGGGGTGGGGGGGGGGGGGGGTGGGGGGGGGGGGGGGTGGGGGGGGGGGGGGGTGGGGGGGGGGGGGGGTGGGGGGGGGGGGGGGTGGGGGGGGGGGGGGGTGGGGGGGGGGGGGGGTGGGGGGGGGGGGGGGTGGGGGGGGGGGGGGGTGGGGGGGGGGGGGGGTGGGGGGGGGGGGGGGTGGGGGGGGGGGGGGGTGGGGGGGGGGGGGGGTGGGGGGGGGGGGGGGTGGGGGGGGGGGGGGGTGGGGGGGGGGGGGGGTGGGGGGGGGGGGGGGTGGGGGGGGGGGGGGGTGGGGGGGGGGGGGGGTGGGGGGGGGGGGGGGTGGGGGGGGGGGGGGGTGGGGGGGGGGGGGGGTGGGGGGGGGGGGGGGTGGGGGGGGGGGGGGGTGGGGGGGGGGGGGGGTGGGGGGGGGGGGGGGTGGGGGGGGGGGGGGGTGGGGGGGGGGGGGGGTGGGGGGGGGGGGGGGTGGGGGGGGGGGGGGGTGGGGGGGGGGGGGGGTGGGGGGGGGGGGGGGTGGGGGGGGGGGGGGGTGGGGGGGGGGGGGGGTGGGGGGGGGGGGGGGTGGGGGGGGGGGGGGGTGGGGGGGGGGGGGGGTGGGGGGGGGGGGGGGTGGGGGGGGGGGGGGGTGGGGGGGGGGGGGGGTGGGGGGGGGGGGGGGTGGGGGGGGGGGGGGGTGGGGGGGGGGGGGGGTGGGGGGGGGGGGGGGTGGGGGGGGGGGGGGGTGGGGGGGGGGGGGGGTGGGGGGGGGGGGGGGTGGGGGGGGGGGGGGGTGGGGGGGGGGGGGGGTGGGGGGGGGGGGGGGTGGGGGGGGGGGGGGGTGGGGGGGGGGGGGGGTGGGGGGGGGGGGGGGTGGGGGGGGGGGGGGGTGGGGGGGGGGGGGGGTGGGGGGGGGGGGGGGTGGGGGGGGGGGGGGGTGGGGGGGGGGGGGGGTGGGGGGGGGGGGGGGTGGGGGGGGGGGGGGGTGGGGGGGGGGGGGGGTGGGGGGGGGGGGGGGTGGGGGGGGGGGGGGGTGGGGGGGGGGGGGGGTGGGGGGGGGGGGGGGTGGGGGGGGGGGGGGGTGGGGGGGGGGGGGGGTGGGGGGGGGGGGGGGTGGGGGGGGGGGGGGGTGGGGGGGGGGGGGGGTGGGGGGGGGGGGGGGTGGGGGGGGGGGGGGGTGGGGGGGGGGGGGGGTGGGGGGGGGGGGGGGTGGGGGGGGGGGGGGGTGGGGGGGGGGGGGGGTGGGGGGGGGGGGGGGTGGGGGGGGGGGGGGGTGGGGGGGGGGGGGGGTGGGGGGGGGGGGGGGTGGGGGGGGGGGGGGGTGGGGGGGGGGGGGGGTGGGGGGGGGGGGGGGTGGGGGGGGGGGGGGGTGGGGGGGGGGGGGGGTGGGGGGGGGGGGGGGTGGGGGGGGGGGGGGGTGGGGGGGGGGGGGGGTGGGGGGGGGGGGGGGTGGGGGGGGGGGGGGGTGGGGGGGGGGGGGGGTGGGGGGGGGGGGGGGTGGGGGGGGGGGGGGGTGGGGGGGGGGGGGGGTGGGGGGGGGGGGGGGTGGGGGGGGGGGGGGGTGGGGGGGGGGGGGGGTGGGGGGGGGGGGGGGTGGGGGGGGGGGGGGGTGGGGGGGGGGGGGGGTGGGGGGGGGGGGGGGTGGGGGGGGGGGGGGGTGGGGGGGGGGGGGGGTGGGGGGGGGGGGGGGTGGGGGGGGGGGGGGGTGGGGGGGGGGGGGGGTGGGGGGGGGGGGGGGTGGGGGGGGGGGGGGGTGGGGGGGGGGGGGGGTGGGGGGGGGGGGGGGTGGGGGGGGGGGGGGGTGGGGGGGGGGGGGGGTGGGGGGGGGGGGGGGTGGGGGGGGGGGGGGGTGGGGGGGGGGGGGGGTGGGGGGGGGGGGGGGTGGGGGGGGGGGGGGGTGGGGGGGGGGGGGGGTGGGGGGGGGGGGGGGTGGGGGGGGGGGGGGGTGGGGGGGGGGGGGGGTGGGGGGGGGGGGGGGTGGGGGGGGGGGGGGGTGGGGGGGGGGGGGGGTGGGGGGGGGGGGGGGTGGGGGGGGGGGGGGGTGGGGGGGGGGGGGGGTGGGGGGGGGGGGGGGTGGGGGGGGGGGGGGGTGGGGGGGGGGGGGGGTGGGGGGGGGGGGGGGTGGGGGGGGGGGGGGGTGGGGGGGGGGGGGGGTGGGGGGGGGGGGGGGTGGGGGGGGGGGGGGGTGGGGGGGGGGGGGGGTGGGGGGGGGGGGGGGTGGGGGGGGGGGGGGGTGGGGGGGGGGGGGGGTGGGGGGGGGGGGGGGTGGGGGGGGGGGGGGGTGGGGGGGGGGGGGGGTGGGGGGGGGGGGGGGTGGGGGGGGGGGGGGGTGGGGGGGGGGGGGGGTGGGGGGGGGGGGGGGTGGGGGGGGGGGGGGGTGGGGGGGGGGGGGGGTGGGGGGGGGGGGGGGTGGGGGGGGGGGGGGGTGGGGGGGGGGGGGGGTGGGGGGGGGGGGGGGTGGGGGGGGGGGGGGGTGGGGGGGGGGGGGGGTGGGGGGGGGGGGGGGTGGGGGGGGGGGGGGGTGGGGGGGGGGGGGGGTGGGGGGGGGGGGGGGTGGGGGGGGGGGGGGGTGGGGGGGGGGGGGGGTGGGGGGGGGGGGGGGTGGGGGGGGGGGGGGGTGGGGGGGGGGGGGGGTGGGGGGGGGGGGGGGTGGGGGGGGGGGGGGGTGGGGGGGGGGGGGGGTGGGGGGGGGGGGGGGTGGGGGGGGGGGGGGGTGGGGGGGGGGGGGGGTGGGGGGGGGGGGGGGTGGGGGGGGGGGGGGGTGGGGGGGGGGGGGGGTGGGGGGGGGGGGGGGTGGGGGGGGGGGGGGGTGGGGGGGGGGGGGGGTGGGGGGGGGGGGGGGTGGGGGGGGGGGGGGGTGGGGGGGGGGGGGGGTGGGGGGGGGGGGGGGTGGGGGGGGGGGGGGGTGGGGGGGGGGGGGGGTGGGGGGGGGGGGGGGTGGGGGGGGGGGGGGGTGGGGGGGGGGGGGGGTGGGGGGGGGGGGGGGTGGGGGGGGGGGGGGGTGGGGGGGGGGGGGGGTGGGGGGGGGGGGGGGTGGGGGGGGGGGGGGGTGGGGGGGGGGGGGGGTGGGGGGGGGGGGGGGTGGGGGGGGGGGGGGGTGGGGGGGGGGGGGGGTGGGGGGGGGGGGGGGTGGGGGGGGGGGGGGGTGGGGGGGGGGGGGGGTGGGGGGGGGGGGGGGTGGGGGGGGGGGGGGGTGGGGGGGGGGGGGGGTGGGGGGGGGGGGGGGTGGGGGGGGGGGGGGGTGGGGGGGGGGGGGGGTGGGGGGGGGGGGGGGTGGGGGGGGGGGGGGGTGGGGGGGGGGGGGGGTGGGGGGGGGGGGGGGTGGGGGGGGGGGGGGGTGGGGGGGGGGGGGGGTGGGGGGGGGGGGGGGTGGGGGGGGGGGGGGGTGGGGGGGGGGGGGGGTGGGGGGGGGGGGGGGTGGGGGGGGGGGGGGGTGGGGGGGGGGGGGGGTGGGGGGGGGGGGGGGTGGGGGGGGGGGGGGGTGGGGGGGGGGGGGGGTGGGGGGGGGGGGGGGTGGGGGGGGGGGGGGGTGGGGGGGGGGGGGGGTGGGGGGGGGGGGGGGTGGGGGGGGGGGGGGGTGGGGGGGGGGGGGGGTGGGGGGGGGGGGGGGTGGGGGGGGGGGGGGGTGGGGGGGGGGGGGGGTGGGGGGGGGGGGGGGTGGGGGGGGGGGGGGGTGGGGGGGGGGGGGGGTGGGGGGGGGGGGGGGTGGGGGGGGGGGGGGGTGGGGGGGGGGGGGGGTGGGGGGGGGGGGGGGTGGGGGGGGGGGGGGGTGGGGGGGGGGGGGGGTGGGGGGGGGGGGGGGTGGGGGGGGGGGGGGGTGGGGGGGGGGGGGGGTGGGGGGGGGGGGGGGTGGGGGGGGGGGGGGGTGGGGGGGGGGGGGGGTGGGGGGGGGGGGGGGTGGGGGGGGGGGGGGGTGGGGGGGGGGGGGGGTGGGGGGGGGGGGGGGTGGGGGGGGGGGGGGGTGGGGGGGGGGGGGGGTGGGGGGGGGGGGGGGTGGGGGGGGGGGGGGGTGGGGGGGGGGGGGGGTGGGGGGGGGGGGGGGTGGGGGGGGGGGGGGGTGGGGGGGGGGGGGGGTGGGGGGGGGGGGGGGTGGGGGGGGGGGGGGGTGGGGGGGGGGGGGGGTGGGGGGGGGGGGGGGTGGGGGGGGGGGGGGGTGGGGG
This sequence comes from Sphaerodactylus townsendi, assembly GCF_021028975.2. Taxonomy (NCBI): domain Eukaryota; kingdom Metazoa; phylum Chordata; class Lepidosauria; order Squamata; family Sphaerodactylidae; genus Sphaerodactylus; species Sphaerodactylus townsendi. The sequence continues at coordinate 50,455,481 of NC_059425.1, read as the reverse complement.
GGGGGGGGGGTGGGGGGGGGGGGGGGTGGGGGGGGGGGGGGGTGGGGGGGGGGGGGGGTGGGGGGGGGGGGGGGTGGGGGGGGGGGGGGGTGGGGGGGGGGGGGGGTGGGGGGGGGGGGGGGTGGGGGGGGGGGGGGGTGGGGGGGGGGGGGGGTGGGGGGGGGGGGGGGTGGGGGGGGGGGGGGGTGGGGGGGGGGGGGGGTGGGGGGGGGGGGGGGTGGGGGGGGGGGGGGGTGGGGGGGGGGGGGGGTGGGGGGGGGGGGGGGTGGGGGGGGGGGGGGGTGGGGGGGGGGGGGGGTGGGGGGGGGGGGGGGTGGGGGGGGGGGGGGGTGGGGGGGGGGGGGGGTGGGGGGGGGGGGGGGTACTGTCCCTCGGTGCGCTAGGCGACCGGTACACCAAGAGGACAGCCATCCTCTCCGAGGCCAACCACTCCAGGCCGACACATTCCACGCCAGCGATCTCTGGAATGGGGGCAGCCCTGAAGGGAATGGAATCTTGGATGATCATTGCCACACCGCCCCCCCCCCGACCCTGTGTTCATGACTGCTGGAGGCACGCGAAACCTGGTGGCGTGACCTCACCTAAGGCGACGGTCTCACCCTCGCGCACCCAGGTTTCGGTGACACAGGACAGGTCCATCTGCTGGGCTCCGAGATAGTCCCGGAGCACAGCGGTTTTATTATTAATGGACCTGGCATTGATCAACACCAGAGACGAAGCAGAGTAACCCTGAGCCCTGCCACCGCCATCCCTAGGGATAGGTCGGAGGTCAGAAGGCGAGCTGGCATAACCATATCTCACTCGCCTTCTATCATATGGCCACCGCCTACCGCTATATCTACCCTGTCCCATCAACACTGGGATCCCTGGCCCCCATATAGGTGCCCCCATTGCTCAACTGTCCTCCCAAACCCCTGTAGCCTCACTAATCACTTCCACAATAAGCGGACCCCATCCTATTACTAGGTAGCAAAAACTATTCTAGACTAACCTACCTACTAATTACTATTCATACAGGCTGGGGGCTATCAGCAACCAGCTATACCTAAGCCAATAATAGACCAACTGAGCTCCACTAATCTTATCGTTAAAATGCTTAATACAATTTTATAACATTTAACTAACTGTCATAAACAAAAATAATCAGTTAACAGACAGATAGATTTCACTGATTAGCTGAAATTCACTAGTGAGCCAGAAGAGGGTGTCAGTTAGTGGGTAAAACTACTACCAACAGATCTATAAGTCTGCAGTAGATAAACAGGATGGTTCGTATATAGGCGGCAGGCACAGGACTCTCACCACCAGGACCAGTTGTTAACTGGCGAATTGCCAGGCCAAAAGGAAGTCCAAAGGTGCAGGCCGCACAGTCACGGGCAAACGGGGCAACACCCAGGGGACTCCTGCCACTAGCCACCCCAGGCAGATCTAAATCGCGTCGCTCTGTGCCCGGAAATTGTCCTCTGGTATAAGGCTCGCACGGCTCCTCATATCCAGGCAAAATATTGCTGCCAGGCACCCGGAGACTTCCAGCTCTCAATGACCTAGCTAATCTGAAAAACAGTCCTAGTCGCTCATCGTGCAACCGGCCGGTCCCTGGGCTCGTTTGCAACGTCCTCTGCAATCGCTCACCCACTGTCGTAACAGACAAAGTGCACTTGCAGCAAACCAAGGCCACACACAACTGGATTCCATTTTGAGGCCCCTGCCCATTTGTATTCACTTCACAGCGGATCTAGAGGCGTGGTTGGCGCCCAGTGTTCATCATTTCTATGCGACTCCCTACCAGGCATCAGCGGGAACCCAGGTCCCGGCCGAGTAGTGAAGTCACTGCCACCGACCCTTGATGCCACCGCCACCAACCCGGCCCGGTGTCGAGCACCAACACGGCCGTCGATGGAGCTAAGGCCGCCACAGCCCCAAGGTCGATTATGGGGCTCGCCGGCTGAGGGCTGTTCACCACAGATTCCGATGCAGCTGTTCCACCAAGCAAGCTGCTCTTGCTGAACTCCCCGTCGGGCCCCCGCTGCATCCAAGTCCAGACCGGGAAGGCGGGTGGGGTTTCTGCCACCAACCCCTGGAGCCAGTACAGAGCTGGACCAGTACAGAGCGCTTGCTTGTCGGGGGAGCCAAGAAGGCAGCAGGAAGGGAGATGGAAGGCACGAACCAGAAGCAATGTAAAAGAGACGCGGCAGCACATTCCATCGTCTCGTCCCGTCTACTCCAGTTTTTTTCACATCTCAGGCACATCCGGTAAGCTTCTCTTAATATCTAACTAAATATCTTATATTTATCACACCTTTTGTTCCTTCGTCATCTAATGGGCCTACCGCTTCCCTAGCTGGCTTCCTACTTTTGATGTACTTGAAGAACTGTTTGCTGATGTTCGCAGCCATGCGTTCCTCATAATCATTTTTTGCCTCCCTTACAGCTAACTTGCTTCTCTTTTGCCACCATTTGTGTTCCCTCTCGTATTTTTCATCCGTCAAGCTGGACTTCCATTTTCTAAAAGACATCTTTTTTCTAAATTTCCTCAACCTCCCTTGTTAACCATGGCAGTTTTCTTTTGGACTGGGTGCTGCCTTAACCTGCGGAACACATTCCAGTTGAGCTTTTATTACTGTGTTTTAAAATAACCTCCAAGAATCTTGGACAGTTTTGACTCTCCTGATTTTCCCTTTCAGCTTCCTGTGCACCATCCCCCTCATCTTTGAGAAATTTTCCTTTCTGAAGGCGAATTTAACTATATTAGTATTTGTGTGAGGTTGCGGTTTGATGGCTGTTCTCTGCTCATCAGCCACGGCCTTGGTAACATTCCAGGGACTGGGCAGTGTGCCCGGGAGGGCTGTTATCAGTAACCTTGCTGTCTATGCTTATTATATGCGTGTGAAGTCTTTCTTTCTATTCATGTGAGAACCGGTTTTGGAGTTTGGATAAAGTTACTGTAGCGGCTGTGGGCGGGGGCAGAAACGCTCGTAAAAGCAGCGGCTTGGCGGGAAAGGGTCAGAGTCCGCATTCCGTGTATTGTGCATCATGGAAGTTTAAGAATAAAGAACTGTGCAAGTTACTTTGTTTCTAGTCCTTTCAGGTTCCTTACAATTTGTCACTTGTTCGCATGCAGAGATACTGAATCTGACAGCATTGTGGTCGCTGTTCCCTATCAGCTCAACAACACTGACTTCCCGCACTGTGTCCTGAGTCCCACATAGAATTAGATCTAGGATCACCTCTCCCCTGGTTGGTTCCACAACCATCTGCTCTAAGCCACAGTCATTTAGCATATCCAGGAATGCTCTCTCCTTACTATGACCTGAACATGTATTTTCCAGTTATGTGGGGATAGTTAAAATCACCCATTACCACTACGTTTTTGCTTTTGTTGGCCTCTCTAATTTCTTTTTCCATCTCAGTATCCTCTTGTGCGCTTTGGTCATGGGGATGATAATACTCTTCCTAATATTAGACTATCCTTCAATGCCTGGTATTGAAGTATCCACGAGGTGCTTCCTGTAGGGGAATCAGCTCTATACAATGTATATTTTATGTAGGCACTCAGCTCTCTGCTAGACGTAGAGGAGGCAGCACCACCCCTGGTGCGCCCTGTCCTATCCCTACCTTCCTGCTGGGAGCCTGCAGCCTGGGATAGCAGCATCCCACCCAGTTCCTCCATGACTTCCACCAGCCTGCCTCTGCCAATTACCCACTATATCAATGTCCTCCTTCAATACTCTAGCCTCCAAGCTCCCTCATTTTTTTGGTTAGGAAGGCTTCTACTGTTAGCATAGAGTATACCCTGTCTCTATGTCCCTAACCTAGGATTTATATGTTTTGCCCTCTAGCCTTTTGCCAGAGCCTGCTTAACCTCCAGCATGCACATTGCACATATGTTCCTCAGCATGTATGCTGGTTGATTTAGAAAGAATCTCCCTCTTTGTCTGCATCCCTATAGATTACTGTAGCTTCTAGACTGAAGTCATCCTCAGGTCCTGTCAAAACTCCCCAAGGGCTCAGTTTAAAAGCTGTTCCTGCCACCTCCCAATGTTGAGAGATGACAGCCTGGTTCCTTTTTGGTTAAGATGAAGCCCGTCTCTTTTGTACAGGCTTGCCTTGTCCCAAAAGGTTCCCCAGTTCCTGACAAATCTGAAACCCTCTGCCTTACACCACCTTCTCATCCACGCATTTGAGACCCTGTATCTCAGCACACAAGCTCACCCTGCAGAAGTGGAATAGAGTGGCATTTTATGGGGTACCACCTTGGGGGTCCTGGACTTCAACCTGTTACCTAGCAGCCTAAATTTAGCTTCCAGAACCTCCCGGCTACATTTCCCAATGTCGTTGGTGCCAATGTGGACCACAACTGCTGACTCCACCCCAGCACTGTCTAACAGCCTATCTAGACGAAGCTATTCTTACCAAAAAGACAACTGAGAGACAATATTAGAACAATTCTCGATGTGGTGGAGTAAGACATTTGAAAATGTTTCTTGCCCATTTATGTTAAAAGCATTAGAAAAATGGATTTTGGACATAACTTTTTGAATGGTATGGAGGCAATATATACTAACAGTATGCTAAAATAATTGTAAATGGGGAATTGTCAATAATATGTGATATACAAAAGCAAACTAGACAAGGATGCCTGATTTCACTATTGAATAAAAAATTGAACAAAATTAAAATACTTATTAAAAATATGGACCAAAAAGTACAAATGAGATTAACCCAAGTAGCTGGTTTAACTGTGGTAAAAAAAATGGGAGTGTGGCTGACTAATAAAATTGCATGTTATACCAAAATAATTATGTTAAATTCTGGAATGATGTGAATAAGAATTTGTTGAGATAGAATAGAAAGAACTTATCTTTTCTAAAGAGAATATCAGTGATAAAAATCAATGCATTGCCAAAAACGTTTTTGTTTCAAGCCACACCAATAATTCTGCATTATGTTTTAAACAATGGCAAAAAGATATAAGTAATTTTATTTGGTAAGGTAAGAATAAAAGAATTAAATATAAAAATATTCCAAGATGCAAAGAAAAGAGGAGGTTTCACTGCCAAATTTAAAATTGTATTTTGATCTGCCTCGGATTGGGTGATGTTGAAGAATACCAGGTTTTAGAATCTGAAGGCGATTTGGATGGCATGGTTATTTGTGGTATGGTAAGGGGGAAATATTTGTGGTATGATAAGGGGAAAATATATAAAGATTTATCGCTATGTTAGAAGTAGTCTTTAGGTATGGTCGAAATATAAAAGGATTATATCAAATGTGTCTCCTTTATGGCTTTCTCCAGTTGAAGCTATTACTAGACAAGAAGGAAATATGCAAGAAAAAATGCCTATTCACAGAGAGCTGCTTTAGATTTCCAAAGTTATGGAAATATAGACTTAAAACCTATAGGATGATTTCTGTGGGATTATTTAAAGGGTGGGTTCTACTATTATCAACTTCTAGAAACATTTAAAGCTGATCCTAAAAAAGGGGGGCTTTTACCACTGGGCCAATGACAGACTTTTAGATGCTTAACATGCTTCCCTTAAGTAGTGATGGAAAGCTGAGGTTACAAAGAGTGTATAGAGTATGTTACTAAAATGGGATACAGAAGATGAGGTGATTAAGTTGGTAATTATTAAATGGGCTCGACATTTTGGTAGAAATGTAGTTGTTGGCATCTATGTATGAATAATAAAAAAATTAAAAATATGTTTAAAAAAGTAGCACTGAAGTCACATATATAATTACTTTTCTATTCATTAGAGCACCCAAAATTGCTCATGATCAAAAGAAAATTAGTAAAACTACATATAAAAATAAAGTTTACAAAACAAATCAAATTCTAAAAACAGCTGGCAAACAGCAGCCAAAATGTAGTCAGTCGCATCGTCAAGTATGGTGAATCTAAAGAATTATGGGCAGCCCCATCCAAAGCCTGAAGCAGCCAGGAATGGTACCATTTCCATGCTGCCCTGCTGCCTCCAGGGGACTTTCCAGTGGTGTGTGGAGAGAGGGAAACTTTTTTTAAAAACCACAGCCAGAAATCCCTCCATAGATCTAAATAAACATGCCACCATTTTGGAGGAGGAGGAGTGGGGAGGAGTTTGGATTTATATCCCCCCTTTCTCTCCTGCAGGAGACTCAAAGGGGCTTACAATCTCCTTGCCCTTCCCCCCTCACAACAAACACCTTGTGAGGTGGGTGGGGCTGAGAGAGCTCCGAGAAGCTGTGACTAGCCCAAGGTCACCCAGCTGGCATGTGTGGGAGTGCACAGGCTAATCTGAATTCCCCAGATAAGCCTCCACAGCTCAGGTGGCAGAGCGGGGAATCAAACCTGGTTCCTCCAGATTAGTTACATGAGCTCTTAACCTCCTACGCCACTGCTGGGTGGCATAAGTCTGAGGACCCAGGTGCTGCAGTCCCAGCCATAAACCCCATAGGAACGCCTCAGTCCACCCACCCCTAGGTTATGCCACTATGGAGCTAAGGAATGGCCAGATGCTGGTGCATTTGTTTCTTGCACCAGCAGGCTGCCCACTGTAATTTAGGAGCCAAGGAAGAGCAACAATACCAGCTGAGGAGCCTGCCTCTGCCCCAACCGCTCCCCCACATCCGATGGGGCTGTAAAAAAATAACATGATGTTCTCCAGATGAACTGATGTCCGTTGCATGACAATGTGTTGTAATAGCAGGAGATCTCTGGCCAGCAACTGAAAATTGGTAGTGCTTAGCTGCTGACCCTGTATTGGTCAAAGAATCCAAGATTTCTTTAGAGTTCTTATTTGCACGTACCCTGTCCATTGGTAGTAAACTACTTTCAATGAGTGGATCATAAATTCTCACAACATTCATATAGGAGGGAGCTATTTTGCTGTATCAGAATAACAGGGAGGGAAAAAACCCCAATACTCTTAAAAAAGCAGTTAAAGGAAGATGATGGGATGGGTATAAGTATTCAAGATTTGCAACAATTGCTGAACTATACAATGTTACTGTTATCCTGTGAGCATTTCTGCGTTTAAAAAAACTGGAAGCACTCAACAAGTACATCTTTTCCAAACAGGGACACACAGGATTGGGAGAAATTTTGCCAGATGAATGCTAAAACAGGTCCATCTTAAGGGTTCATTGTGCCATAAATTATGTCTGTTTAAGAACCTACATAAAGTTAAATAGTGCTTTATTATTCTCAAGGTATGATACTGAAATTATAACGGTCATGACATCAATCTAAGCCTGAGTGAGCGGGAATGTATAGTTCAGGCTTGGGCTGGGGGTAGTTTTACTTTTGTTTGTTTGTTACTTAGAGGCCTCTCATGTTGCAAGGCCCTAAGCTGTACTTTACTTACCCCTAAATCCTTCGTTCCAGCCTGTATATATGAAGGAAATCAGTGAACTGTTAAGGGGACAGGAGCCCTGCCAGAACAAGAAAGGCAGCAGTCCTTTATGCATTGTCTATTCCTGAAACATAATTTTTCGACTCAAGTCCAAATCTTAGCTGGAATAAAACAAGAGCTTTGTTCTTTTGTGGGGAAGGGACATTTTACTACTCAGAGAAAAACAACTCTTTGTTTTAAGGCGTGGGAGTACTTCACTATTTTAATCTGCGTCAAACTTTGGACTGGTTGGTCAGGTTTAGTTATAAACCACGCACTAAGAATGCTTCTTCCTCCTTCCACTGATCAAAGGTATTCTTGCTATCCTTCCCCAGCGGCAGCTAGTCTTCACAGAGAGACAAGACTGAACTGAGTAAAAATGGTTGAGGAGGAAACGAAGGTCATCTCTATTGAGCTGAGGGGGAAAGAAGGCTTGGAAAACAATGGGTTTGTTCAAAGCGAGGACCTGAATGAAGAGGAGGTTGAGAATGTTAGCCAAGAAAAGTTGCCAAAACCTTGCCAGATTGGCATTGAAAAAGAAGAAATGCAAGAATTATCCATGCAGCCATATGCTGGCATGCCAAAGGAAGTCCTCCTTCAGTTCTCAACTCAGGCACGCTACAGAATTACCAGAGAGATCCTTTTTTGGTTGATCATTGCATCTTCACTGGTCCTTGTCGCAGCTACAATCGCCATTATCGCCATATCCCCAAAATGCCTTGGCTGGTGGCAAGCAAGTCCCATTTACCAGATCTACCCTCGGTCATATAAGGACACAGACAAAGATGGTAATGGAGATCTTAAAGGTGGGTATGTCCACGTTTTCTGTTAGAGATTCAAGAGAGAGCATTAAGTATGTTTAGTTAAATTACCTAAGGCTCACATCTGAAAGATATATATATATATATTTACAAAGCAGTTTACAGGCCGAGATTGAATAGAATTAGTAGAGTTGCATTGCCTGGTGCAGGTTTGAATAGCCTCATAAAGAGTGTTTTCAAAATAGGTAGTATGTTTTGGTGCTGTGAAAGAATGATGATCTGTCACATTCTAGAGAGTAAGGCACCTCCCAGGGTCTAGAGAGTCCCTTAAAAGGAGAGTGGACGTATTGAAAATATAAATTTGTATTTTTTCTAAATTGGCTAAATGTATGTGTACACCTCTAGCAAATTACCACCCATGTTGTAGGCTAGTAGCTAATAGTGGAGACTATTGCATGTTCAACCTAATGGAATAGACCTTAGTGGAAGTGGGATGGAAAATACCAAATTAAATTCTACACCAATGCTCACGTTAACTATTCAAACTTGACAATTCATTCCAGCTGGCTTGCAGAGAATGGAGCAGATTTTTCTACTTTCCTGGGATATTCAAATGTATTAGAGGGCTACTTAGTGCAGGAGGGACTGCTCAGTAAGGCATTTGTTTCCTATGCTAATTTCTGAGTAATATTCTACAGCTCTGCTTAAGGCATTGTGCTTTGGGAACTGGGCTTAAGGCACTGTGGTTTGGGAACTGGAAAAACTAGCCACAGTGAGAGAATAGCTAGATTGGAGTCCAGTGGCTTCTCAGAGATTTTTGGGGCATGAGTTTTAGAAAGTCAAAGGTCCTTTCATCAGATACCAAAAGTTTTACTCTTAAAAGTTCACACCCTGAAAAACTTGTTGATTTCCAAGGTGCTTCTGGACTTGAATCTAGCTGTTCTATCTCAGACCAATATGACCACCCTCTGAAACTATCTTCAGTGAGAGACTATGCAACCTTTATGAAAGAAATGCAGCCTTTACCTCATGGAAAATAGAAGGTTGGACTTTGACCGTACAATTCTGCCACTTTTCTACTCAAGATTCCTAGGAATTAAGTCCTAGAAAGTTATATTGTTTCACTTACATATTAAGAACAATTTTATTGTTTTCATTTTAAAAGTCTTCTATTTTTGGTCAAAATAGACCCCCCAAAAGGCTACTTTCAGTCAACACAGTTGTGTCTAATGAGTAAGCAAAGTATCTCTACTCTTTATAGATAGAAATTCATGTAAGCCACTTTGGGTTCCCAGTGGGGGGAAAAGTGGAGTATAAGTATCTAAACAAATAAAAATAAATCCATACACTTCTTTAGTTTTACAAATTGCAGTTCAGTACCCAGAGGGCCGGATTTGCTAATCCTAATCTCCTGGTCTCTAATTTGCCCTTCCTCAGTGAAACAATAGAGGAAGTGGTAGTTGAACAACCCCTAGTTTTCTTGAATAACTCATCTACTGTAGACCCCTTCCATTCTTGCTTCAGGCTGGACCATGGGATGGAGGCAGTGCTAGTAGCTTTAGAATTATCTCTGTGAACATGAACAAAGGACTATGCCTCTCTTACTGGGTCAATTAGCAGCATTTGGTAGTGAGGACCAAACCATCTTGTTGAGTTATTTGGAGGCAGAAGTAGAGATTAAGGGTTCTGCCTGACTGCTTTAAATAGTACCTTGCAGACCAATCTTAGAGAGGTGCTGCCAGAGACGAAATATCATCACTATGGGACTTATCCTTAATGCTATTCAGTTTCTATTTAAAGCTTGTAGAAGAAATCATTCATGGATTTGGAGATCTAGGCTGTCATCAATATACTGATGGCACCAGTGGTGGGATTCAGCCAGTCCGCACCACTTCAGCAGAACCGGTTGTTAAAATGGTGTTTGTAAACAACCAGTTGTTAAATTATTTGAATCCCACCACCAGTACCGGTTGTTAAATCATTTGAATCCCACCAGTGGACGGCACCCGGCTCTATATTTCTTTAACCAAACTGCTTGATGATACTGTAGAGATCCTAAACTAGTGCCTAACTACAGTGGTGATATGGTTAAGGGTGAAGAAAGCTAAATTCTGACATGTTAGAGGTAAGGATGGTTGGGAAGATCTTGGGGGACATTGTGCTCCCGCACCTTTGATAGGATTCAGCTGATGCTTGCTGACTCATTGAAGAGGCCAGGTGATATACTACATGTAGCTGCAAAAAAAAAAGGTAACCTACCAGCTTAATCTAACCTGGAAGACAGCCCCTTTCCTGGATTCAGTTGGTCTGGCCACATGCATTCATTCTATGGTTAGCTTGAGGTTAGATTATTGTAATGCACTCTATATGGCTCTGCACTTACAGAGAACTTGGAAACTCCCGTTGATGCAGAACACTACAGTCCAGTTACTATCGGACACCAGGCAAAACATGCATGTCACAGCTATTCTGCAAATATTCCATGGGTTACAAATCAGTTACTGAGTTCAATTTACCTTTGTAAGATATCACCTACAAAGTCCTCAGTGGTTGCAGGACCACCTCTACGGTCCACTGTGACAGCTTCACTTTTCCAAGCAAAACCTTCTAAATGTGCTATTTTGCAAAATGGGTAGGATTGGCAGCTCACATACATTATTAGTGGTGGACAGCTTTCACCTTGTGGAATGGCCTGGCTGAGGAGGTCAGGAAGCCTCCCACACTTCTATCGTTCCTCAGAATGTACAAAAGAAAAGTTCAAGAGAGCTTTTTATGTTAGATATTAGAACTGTAGTACAATGGAACAATCTAGGATGGCACTTTCATGAAGGAATGGGATTGTAGTCCACTGAAGTGGTTATTGTAAATATCACCTGCTTTTACTGCATTGTACCATATCCACTAGTCTATCTTGCCATAGATACTTTGTTTCCACTGTTATCTAATTCTATAATCCTTGTCCTATTGCACTGTTTATTGATTGTTTTATGCTGTATGCACTGTTTTTTCACCTTGAGTCTCATTAGTAAATAAATAAAATAAGAAATGAAAATGATCTGCAAGTAACCTTGTGACCTGCTAACAGCTGAGTAAATCACGAACAATAGCAGTTCTGACTCCTCACCGTAATAGTTTTTATTTCCCCTTTAAATGGGAAGCTACAGTGCCTGTGTAACATAATGCTTAGAATTTTAAACTACCTAATACTGGCGAGACCTGGGTTTGAAGAGCCACTCAGTAATAAAGCTCACTGAGTGACCTTGAGCTAGTTACTCTGACAACCAAAACTACCTCACTGGGTTGTTTTATGGGAAAATGGAGGAATACAAATCATATATGTGCCTTGACCTTTATGCAGAACTGCAAATAAGCCTGGAGGAAAAAGTCCTGTTCCTTCAATAGAGATTTAATATATGGAAATTTCATTGAATGAATGTATATAACATCACTTAGTAAACAATACCCCATTTTTCCTCTCTCTCTTTCCCTGTATGTGTATTGTACATCTCTCGATTTATCTATCTACCTACCTGCACCCTGACCCATACCTTTTAATGATTTTTCTCTAGGCATTATGGCAACCCTACCTCTTTTGAGGGAGGGTGGAACTAAAATGATAGATGGAGACTTATTATTCTGATTATTTCCCTTTTTAGGTATCCAAGAAAAGCTGGATCATATCCAGTATCTCAATGTCAAAACAATTTGGATCACATCTTTTTACAAATCTACTTTAAAAGACATTGGGTATGGAATAGAAGATTTTCAAGACATAGACCCTATGTTTGGAACTATGAAGGACTTTGAAAACCTGGTTGCAGCAATCCATGATAAAGGTTAGCTGTGCTTTTTATTTTTTATTTTCACTTGTATTTTTCTTGTTCACTTGTATATATTAAGATGAATTGTTTTTTAAAAAATGCCCTTTCTAATCTTAAACTATCTTAATGCTGATCAGTATGATCAGTAGATGAATGTCAGGAGATGGGAGATAACAAAATATGGTTTCTGCCCTGGGGGAGTCGGAGCAGCCTTTTAGGTGGATGCTGGTCTGCAGTAGAAGAGGAAGATTTCAGCCCATTGGCGCTTTGAAGACCAACAAGACCATTCTACTTTAATATCTCAGTGAACAAGCATATTAGTAATTAATATCCAAAAGTAGTTTTGCATAAGACCATATTTGCCAAGAAATGTGGCAGTTGGTGTTTGCACATTTGTGCAAGTAAGGCTTCCAACCTCCTGCAGACAGGGCATGTGCTTGGTGGTCTGTGCTGTATCCCTGTGCACAGGGACGGCCAGCTTCAGCATTCAGTGCCAGCTTAATACATTTTGCCACCTGAGCGCATCCACACTTTCACAGAAAGTATAGGCCTGTGCTTGCATGTACAAAAGAATCTTCTAAAAGGCTGCTTTGAATCCAACTCAAAATATTTGGTTGTCAGAAAATAAAGATGTTATTAGAGGAGAAGTAGTAGCTTGGATTTATATCCCCCCTTTCCTGTGGGAGGGGGCTCTCAATTTGGGGCAAGCTTACAGCAATCTCCTTTTCCCCTCCCCCCCTCCCACAACCAGGAAGACACCCTGCTTAGAGAGGTGGGTGTGGAGACTGAAAGAACTCAAAAGAGACTGGCCAGACTAGCCAAAGGTCACCCAGCTGGCATGTGTTGGAGTGCACAAGCTAATCTGGTTCACCAAATAAGCCTCCACAGCTCAAGTGGCAGAGCGGGGAATCAAACCCCGTTCTCCAGATTAGAGTGCAACTGCTCTTAACCACTACACCACGCTGGCTCTTGGATGGCAAGTCTCAGTTTATTGTATGCAGGGCTAAGTGTGTTGATCCATATGGCCTTTTAAACTGGACAGACCTGAGCAGAGTTACATCCTTCTAAGTCCATTAAAGTCTATGATCTTAAAGCTGTTTAGGAATGCACTGTAATTTATTTATTTATTGACATCAAGTTGTAACTAATTTATGGCAATCCCATAGAACACAGGTGTCAAACTCGTGGCCCTCCAGATGTTATGGACTTCAGTTCCCATCATCTCCAGCCAGCATTATGCTGGCAGGGGATGATGGGAACTGTAGTCCATAACATCTGGAGGGCTGCGAGTTTGACACCTATGCCATAGAGTTTTCAAGGCAAGACCTGTTCGGTGGTGGTTTGCCATTGCCTGAGTCTTTGCAGCAACCCCATCCAAACTACTAACCAGAGCTGGCCCTGCTTAGCGGCTAAGATCAAACAAGATCAGCTGAAACTCGTCCATCCAGCCAACCACGTTTATAGCATTTTTCTTAAGTGTTCAACATGTTTCATCAAAGGCGTACTCAATAATCCTTCAGAAACCTCTAAGATAGACCTGTATTGTTATCACCATAATGGAAATGCTCTGTGCTTTGTTTGACCTGCTGTCATGCACCTTTTGATTTGTAAGGTTTAAAAGTGATAATGGATCTAATACCCAACCATACCAGCGACAAGCACAAGTGGTTTCAGCTTAGCTGCAATCGTACTGGAAAGTACACAGATTATTACATCTGGCATGACTGTGCACACATCAATGGGAGAACCACACCACCTAATAACTGGGTGAGTTTAGAACTTGAACAATAAAGAATTTGTAAACTGAATAATGCCTTACTGTGCTATAAAGAGTACAAGCACTGAGGGTAAAAGCATGCCATCTGCCTTTTGGGTGTGATAGGTGTTGCAGGACATTCAGTTCGTCTTCGTGGTCTTATGTGCAGTTGCTCATTGAAACTACACATGTGCAGGCCAAATGCATAGAAGACCACTTGATGAACAACTGTTAAAGTAAGTCAGTGCTGGTTTTTTCCTTCTGTATTGATGATCTTTTATATTTCTGATTCTGTAGTTCTGATTGAGTCTGACTTGGAAGCCCTATCAATAGCTGACCTGACTTAGCTTAAAAGATCTGATGAGCTCAGACTATATATTTTTCAACAAAAAGACCTAAGTTCATCTGCCATATGCTGAACCATCTTTGTTTCAGAATGCTCCACTTGGACCCTAGCGCCTACCTAATAGAATTAGGTAGAACGCAAGTGGAGCATTTTAAAACAAAGATTGTCCAGGATGTGGTGGACGAAGTTACATAGATCTTTTTGTTGAAAAGGGTGTAGTCTGAGCTTATCAGATCTTAAAAGCTGAATCAGGTCAGCTGTGGCTAGTGCTTGAATAGAAGACCACTAAGGAATTTCAGGGATGTTGCGCAGAGGAAAGCAATGGCAAACCATCTTTCTAGTCTCTTGCCTTGAAGACCCTTCTGGGTAACCATAAGTCTGCTGCAACTTGGCTGCTCTTCACACACACACCAAATTCTGTCTGAATCCCTGTTTTGGAGGAAATACAGAATCTAAAATATCAAGTAAAGACAAATACAATTATCAACGTAATCCTAAATAGAGTATCAATACACATTGTTAGACCCAGGGGCGTAACGAGGCAAACTGTAGCCCTGGGCAAAACCTGAGTTGGATGCCCCCCCCCCCCATGGGCGGCCACTCCACCACAACCAAATTTTTTTTGCACCAGGACATTGGTGCATGCAGGGGGTGCATTTTTAGACATATCAGCACCAAAATTTCAGTGTATCATCAGGACAGTGTCCTTATGCTACCCCCCAAGTTTGGTGAGGTTTGATTCAAGGAGTCCAAAGTTATGGACTCCCAAAGGGGGTGCCCCATCCCCCATTGTTTCCAATGGGAGCTAATCCCCAAATTGCGTGCCCTATGCAGCCCTTTGTCTGGAGTTAGGTCAAAACTCCTTGGAATCAGCCGCTTGGCTGAGGGCTTTTAGATTCTGGCTGCAAATTCATTTTCTCTCGGACTGTAATTCCCTGGTCCACCATCTGCTCTCTGACACCCATTCCAACCCCTGGTTTTCCATAATTGAAGAAAAAATGGCCTCTATTGGACTGTCAGTGGATTCACTTTGCCCTTTGTCTCCTCAAAGGAGATGCCTCATCCCCTATTCTTTGCTAAGGAGATGGGGGCTACCTTTTTGAGGGGCCATAATTTTGGACCCCCTGAACCAAACTGCACCAAACCTTGGGGGTGCCATCATGACAGTCTCCAGATGATACCCTGACATTTTGGTGCTGATATGTCCAAGAATGCCCTCCCTGCAAGAACATCCCGAAATTTGCCCAAGAATCTTTGTTCTGCATTGAGTTTTCTGCATTGATGTCAATGGGGGTTGCAGGCTGGGGGGGGGGCACATTTCTGAAGGCACAGTCTCAAAACGTTCAGGGTCTCATTAGGAGACTGCCCTAATGATACCCCCCAGGTTTGGTGCAGTTTGGTTGAGGGGGGCCAAAGTTATGGGCCCTCAAAACTGTAGCCCCCATCTTCTATTAGCTCCAATTGGAAACAATGGGGGATAGGGGCACCCCCTTTGGGAGTCCATAACTTTGGACTCCCTGAACCAAACCTCACCAAACCTGGGGGGAAGCATAAGGACACTCTCCTGATGATACGCTGAAATTTTGGTGCTGCTAGCCTAAAACTGCGCCCCCTGCAGGCCAAAAATGGAAAACCACTAAAAATACCCAAAAACGAACCCAGCATTTTGATGTCCCCCACAAGGTGATGCCCTGGGCAGCTGCCCAACTTGCCCAATGGGCATTACGCCAGTGGTTAGACCTGTAACTGTCTCTCTAAAGGACACATAGTCTAAAGATTTCATTGGGATTAATTTACAATGCCAATATGTGTGGCATGAAAATATTTTTTAATGTACAGTTTGCTTAACTCTGACTTGCAAAAAATGCCCTGGAGGAAAAAAAAAACTACTATTAATATCATTTTATGCAGCTCTTCCTCCAAGGAGATCAGATAATCTACTTCCTCTCATTTGGTCTTTATCACAGCCCTGAGAGGTAGGCTAGGTGAAAGAAAATTATTGGCCCTTTGTCCTGGCAAAATGGGGATTTGAAGTCAAATCCTAATCCAACAGATAAAACATCACAAAAAACCTGCTTGGCTGGTAGTCCTTTTCAGTAAGTGAAGGGTCACAAGGAGAAAGACTTAAACATTCCCTCTTCTCACATCCATCTTGCTTTTTAAACTGCAAGATTGCATTAAAACTTCGTTAAAACAAACAAACAAACAAACAAACAAACAAACAAACAAACAAACAAACAAACAAACAAACAAACAAACAAACAAAGAGCAGAAGGCCAAAGTCTGGAAAAATAATTACAGAACTACAAATAATGTGTCAGTTCCTCCCTAAGAGAGTTTACAATTCTGGTCTTAGGGTGGGATTCCATTTGCATTCACTTCAAAGCCCTATGGGGCTGGAGGAAAAGTCTTTGGATTAAACACATTTAAGATTGGTCCATTGTTCAATATTATATTATCTATATTCAGTATGTTTAGTTCTATATATTTGCAGATGAGCTCACAGTTCATCTGAAAATGTTTACATTTTGTGTTTGTTGATAAAAATGGGAGATAAACTATATGTATGAATTCAGCAAATTCACGTCACTGCAGAATTAGATGGTATTGCCTTTTTCAACTTTGTTTTTTGTTCTGTCTTTTTACAAAGAGGTTGGGGGTGGGAGATGCACTATGCATGACTAGTTCATTGTCAGATACTCCTTGTTCAATGGGCATCTCAGGCGAGGAGCTTCCTCACAGCTGTCTCATATTCCTGCCAACCATGACATCAGAATCAAACAAACCAATTAATTGTTAGATCATTCCTTTGGTTTTTTTAAGAATGCAAAAATGTTGGAAACAGGCTCCACTCTGACTTTCTGTGTTTCTATTTGAGCTCTGCATAGTTGAGAATTTCCTTGAGAGCAAAGATTACAGGTTGAAGGATTGACAATCCTTGCCATTTCCTTTTCATCTAATATCTGAACACAAGCTCTAGTTTCAGCAAATGAGTAACCTCAGCATATTTTCTGTCTCTAGACGTCATTTTTTAAAATTGTTCCGTCTTGTACCATCCCCGTATTTTGTAATGTGGATTTTAATAGCTTATTTTGTCTGGCCTGTTTCAGATGAATTTCCTTTTGAGCAATCTTGTTTTATTATTGATATTCATGGTAGTTAATTACCAGCCTTGAGTCAGAGAAAGTTTGGAACTAAAAAATATTTCAGATAATAAATTTGATGCTTGTTGTTTAAATGTGTTGTTAATCTATATGCCTGAAATTGGGGCCTAGTTTATAAACTTTCTTGGATTAAATAGGAAAGGTGGCATAAAATGTTTTAAATAAATAAAGTGAAATAAACTTTGTCTGAGGTATGTAATTTCTCCATGCTTAACCAATGGCAGCCAATATTTTAAATAGGGAGTGGGGAATCACACAGGGTACTGCCATCACAAGGGTGATTGTATTGAAATACTATTGGAAGAAGCGGGCTGCTAATTCCAGACCAGTATGTGCCTGTTTCTGTCCTCACACTGTCTGTGGGACTTATTTACTACATTTGTATCCTGTCTTCAAAGATTTCTGTGATGGACAGGAGGCTGTCCTGTCTCTGAAGGAAAAACAATCCATTCAGATGAACCCCAAGGAGTGCTGTTCTAGCATCCAATCACCTTCAAGAAGGGGAATGTGATGTTGGAGGGTACACAGGAGAAGAGGGGTGGAGTTCTGCCTCAGGAAGAGAGCAGTGACAGGTTTGGCTCAAGAAAAAGAGCAGAGTGACGGGTAGCTCTGCCTGGTAGTGAGGCAGAGTGGTTGAGCTCTATCTCTGGGAGAGAGGAGAGCACTCGATTGTTAGGCATGTTTCTGGTGATGAGCCAACCTTATACAATTTAGTCTGACTCTTGGGAAAGGGCAGGCCAGTGTGGGTGGAATCCTGTGTGTGAGAGAGGATCCAACATTGGCAATAAAAATCTGACTACTATCTGAAGTTATAAACTGTTTAAATTTTTGTCGCTCAGCCAAATTACTACTTTGTCTCCCTGGAGACCTGTGCTGCTGATTTGTTCCTTTAAAACCAATCTGTAAATAAATACATCTTCTTAGCTGTTTATATATTAACTAGCAGTAAAGTTCATTGTACAAACAAATACAATGGGCCCTAGGAATTTTTTGATGGGTCAATGGCGCCTACTGAGCTGGGCCAACCCCTCCTGCCTTTCCTCCACGCTTGGCCCCACAATTTACCACAGATAATAGAAACCTAGCTTAATTTGTTCAATGAGAAAGCTTACTTACAGATCCCCCCCCACACACAGACTCCCTAACTTTGCAAATCAGTTCTTCTTTCTCAGATTCCCTCCTCTCCCCCATACATGCCCACATAGACAAGCTCGCCTAACTTTGCAAACCAGCTCTCCTATCTCAGATTATGCACGCACATGTGCACATGCACACACACACGTTTCTCTAACTCTGCAAATGGACTCTACTTTCTCAGATTCCACCCTCCTACAGACAGGCTGCCCTAACTTCCCTCTCCTTTCTCAAATTGCCGCCCACCTAAACAGACAGACTTTTTTACAAGTGGATTCTTCTGATTCAGCTGTGGCTTGACAGAGTTTATCCCATGTTCCCAGGCAGGAAGTTCTTCAAAGTTCACCACAGGGATTTAGTCCTGGTAGGGAGAAGCACACTATGGGGGAAGGAGGGGAGTATGGCTTCCTACAGCAAGGGCTGCTGGGAAATGTAATCCTTGCTTTTCCGGGAGGAGCTGGAATCTGCCCCCCCCCCCAGGTGGCTGAGAACTACATTGCCCAGCAGCTCTCATTTTTTCTGGTCCATTGTCGGGAACACGCTGCTCAATTATATAGTAAGATCCAGCCTCAGTTATCTCAATAATGTCCTTGGTCAACACAAAACTTACCTCACAACAATTAAACCACAACCTATATGTTGTGACATACCTCTAAGATGCCAGTTATGCATGCAGGCAAAATGTTAGGAGCAAAAGCTACCAGACCACAGCCATGCAACCTAGAAAACCCACAACATCAGAATGGGATATCCCCACATGAATTTCATGAATCCCTGTTCTTACAACATAATTCAAACATCCACATAATTCCAATTTTATCGAACAAAGCATTGGAAACATGGTAAAACTTCTACAGTAGTTAGTCAAACAGCAAACAGCAATGATATAAAAATGGGCAGGTGTGAACAGGTTTTAAAAGTTCTCACCCCTCAGTGGCATACCTGAAATGCAAGGCCAATTGAATCTCATGAAGGAAGGTATTCCAGAGATCTGGGGCAATTACAAAGAAGGCTGTGCTATGCATGTAGGCCAACCTGAGAAGGATTCCACCACTGATTCCATTTATTTCTTCCTGTCAGTTAAGCACTTCATGTAGATATTTGTATTAAGTACCTAAAAGGTGAAAAAATGGTCAAGAAAAGGTATTCAGGGCCACTAATTTTATCATTTGTTAAGGGCCAACATAGATATGTGCAATACAACCTTTGTAACGTTAAAGCAACTGAGATCCCTTAACATATTTTCTTTACCTTTCAGGTACTTAATTGTAGTATTATAGGGTTAAGTTTTGTTTCCCCTTCTTTGTTTGCTCTGTAAGAGAAGATACTCTCTTAAAAGTATAAAATAAACGTAAACCAACGAAGGTCCCTTTCCCCTAAAGATAAAGAGATGACTCATATACTAGAAGAATAGGAAAGCGATGAAATCATGTGTTCATGTCTAACATTCTAATGATGACAATTCTAAGAACTCTGACAAAAAGACTCTTATGTAATTAGGTGAGCGTATATGGAAATTCCAGTTGGCAGTATGATGATGTACGAAAACAATGTTATTTTCATCAGTTTGGAAAAGAGCAGCCTGATTTAAATTTTCGGAACCTAGATGTTCAAGAAGAAATTCATGTGAGTATCAATTAGTATCCTTAATATTAAGAAATTTGGATAGTCCTCAGGAATATGGTTAATTGAAACTTTTTTATATTAAAGGGGGAGTAGGTACAGAATAATGAAAAGCAAAAGACATTTAATTGTGACCTATTTTATTTCCATTTTTTGTCCTTGGTCTGTAGGCATTTTTAATGACTTACAATTCATTTGTATGTAGCACAGTTTGACCCTGACTACTGACTTCCCCATAAGGTTGTAGCTCCCATGTACAACATATATTAGACCACAGGTGTCAAGCTCGCAGCATGATGCTGGCAGGGGATGATAGGAACTGTAGTCCATAACATCTGGAGGGCCACGAGTTTGACACCTATGTATTAGACAGACAAGACAGGATTGGAGCAATAGGTCAAATACTGACAAATGCATAGTAAAATTGGGTAGGATTGTACCTCTTCATGCCACAGACAGTATGGTATTACATGCTTGAATAACTGTGTGTGTTTAAATGTTGAGTCACAACTGACTTATGTTGATCCCAGCAAGGAACATCATATTGTGTTATCTAGATAACAGTGTGAGAAACGTTTGATAACAATGGACTTTTTGAAGTTAAGCACATTCATTTTCTCCATTTTGTACATAGGATGTGATCAGGTTTTGGCTTGGCAAGGGCATTGATGGATTCAGTATTAATGATGTTAAATTCCTTCTGGAAGCAACACACCTGAGAGATGAACCTCAAGTGAATAAATCTCAAAATCCGGTAAATGACATTTCTGTCTTTTCCTATCCCAGGGAATGTGAACCAATAAGGAATTCTTACATACTAACGTGATAGTTATTTAATAGATAAAATGATTGTCAGGATCCTGACTATTGTAAAGGGTTGCGCATAGGTATACATCAGAGGTAAGATTAAGGTGACAGCTGGTTTCATGCCAGTCACAGGCGTAACTAGGGAAAATGGAGCCTGGGGCAAAATCTGAGTTTTCCGCCCCTCCCCTCCGTATGGGCGACCACTCTCCCTCACCATGACCAAACAAAGGGGTTTTTTTGCACCAGGTCATCTTAAAGTCACCATCACATTATAGAACATGCCCCAAATCTGGGTAAAAGCCAGATCCAGATGATTTTAAACAGATCCTCATGAGTTCATATAATTTTTGCATTGGAATGAAATGAAAGCACCATAAAACTATAAAACATAGTCTTAGTCTACAGGCAGCACCTTAACAATCATGCATCCCATGCTCTGTGGCACCGCAGTGGTGCAAAACACGGATCCTCATGATTTTTGCCATTAGCCACATGTCTGAACATAACAATCACACATCCCATGCTTTGTGGTGCCGCAGTGGCGCAAAAACCTGCTTAAAAACCATGGATCCTCATTGATCCTTGTGATTTTTGCACTTGAGTCACCCCAAAATTACCAGCACATCACAGCTCATGCCCATGGCAACATGTCTGAACACAACAATCACGCATCCCACACTAGAGGTGGGGCAGGGTGGCAAGGGGTGGGGTGAGGGTGGCAAGGGGTGGCTAGGGGTGGGGGAGAGTGGCTAGGGGGTGGGGTGAGGGTGGTAAGGAGTTGCTAGGGGTGGGAGAGAGTGGCAAGGGATGGCAGCAGTGGCCTTTTGGGGTGGTGTGGGGGAAGGGAAGGCCTCTGCCAAGCCTCCATGGGCCCAGGCCATGCCGCCAACCCTCAGGCCTCACTTACCTTAGGCAGTGGTCTTGGGCAGCCTGGTGGGGCCGGGCCTGCTGAGGCCAAGGGGCACCAGATAGCACCGGACCGGGCAGAGGGGGGAAGGAGGGGGTGTGTGGGACGATTTTCCACCCCCCACATGACCCAATGGTGGACTGCTGGGGGAGGGTTGTCCCCACCTTGCCCCATTATAGCCATGTCTATGATGTCAGTTGCCCAGTGTTGGCTGAGTTACTGGTTGATAAATTCACCTTTTTAGGACTACAGAAAATGCAGTAGTAACCTTCAACACTGCTTTGATATTAGCTAGATAGAAAGATCTACAATAGCTTTCCTGCAGCCTAAGGGCCCTTTCTCCAATGGAAGAACCACTTAAGTTGAAAGAAGGCTTCAAACTTTGCCCAGTGTTGTGTTAGGATAGGGGGTAGACTCCACTGCTACAGCTGTACTGGATTTGGGTGAGTGGCACATCCTTTGCATGCCTGAAATCAGTGACGTAGCTAGGGGAAATGGACCCCGGGGCAGACTCCGAGTTTTCCGCCCTCCCTGGTTCCCCGCGCTGCCACCCTCACGCTCCTCCTTGTTTCCTAACTTTCCACCCACTCCCACCACCCCAGTCGGTCAAGAATGCTGCTTCCCGCTTCTATTTACTCATTATCCTCCATGGAGCGCTTAAAATTGACCTCAGAAACCAAAGTTGGTTCAGCCTGGTGGTTCATTCCAGCCACTGTTTCTAATGTGCCACCCCACCCCATCAGATCTTCCTCCCCATTTTTGCATCTTAGTGTCCAAACATTGAAACAGTAGATGCAGAACCCCCAGTCCTGTGCACATCCTGTCCCCTGCGCTCCCCTCTGCTTGAGCAGGGCCAGGTCCTTGGCCAGATTGTCCCTGTCCACCTCCAGGCGGTCACAGTCCCTGCCCAATGCCTCCAGCTGGACACACAGCTCGCACAGCTTCCCCTGGCACAGGTCCACAGTGCGGATGGGCTCCTTGGTGCAGGCCTGGCTCAGCTTGTCAGGCAGGGCAGCATTCTGCATCTCCAGGTAGAGCACCTTCTCAATTAATCTGGTGAAGCGGTCATTGAGTTCCTTGAGCTCCTGCTTCTCGTTGCTGTGCGTGGCCAGAAACTCCTGGTTCAGCCCCTCGGCCACTGAGAAGTCCAGCTTCTCAGAGCCATAGATGCATGGTGGAGTGCTGGAGTGCAAGAGTGCGGTGCTCCCGCAGTAAGAGTGCACTGAGGCCCAGGATGAGGGCGCACTCAGCAGCTGTGTGGCCGAGGACGAGGATCAGTGGCACCATGGCAGTGGCCTCTGCCTGGCCGGGCGGGGGAAGGGGTGTGGGGGCATGACCACAATGGTGGCCATCTGGGACACCGATCCTCACCCCGTCCCGTGGTAGCTACACCTATATCTGAAATTTCCACTGTAAAGGATCTTGGACAGTAGCACTGAGAAAGGTCTAAGGCAGAATATCAGTGTTCATCAACCATGCTCAGAGGCAATTTAACTCTATTACAAAAGCTGTGGACAAATTGCAGGTGAAGGTTATTGCCTGTATGTCTATTGTCAGTTATCCAGAAACTTTGACCCAGCCCCTAGTGGAAATAGAATAATGGACTGGATGGACCTTTGTTTTGATTTGTTCTTACTGGGTTTTTTCATGATCTCTTGAACAACCATTGCCATTAAATGAGATTGCTGGTCTTATCTGGGCAATGTTCAGTTTCAGTTTAATACAGCATCACGAATTTCATTTTCATGATCATCAAAGTATCCTAAGTCAGTCCCCAACCTGGTAAGTGATCTATTAGTACATCCAATCCAATTTATTGGGCAAAATGGTATTTTATAGATAAGGAATACAAATCAACTAGGGCTATATGTATCCTTCCTTCATGCAGCTAAAGTTTTCCAAGAGCTTCCCTCTCAGAAACTGTCTGTTGCACCCTCAAACTTTCTTTCTTGTGCTAATCTGTATTTGGGATTTTTGGTAAATTTCCCCATAGGAGCAGCAGTGGCGTAGGAGGTTAAGAGCTTGTGTATCTAATCTGGAGGAACCGGGTTTGATTCCCAGCTCTGCCGACTGAGCTGTGGAGGCTTATCTGGGGAATTCAGATTAGCCTGTGTACTCCCACACACGCCAGCTGGGTGACCTTGGGCTAGTCACAGCTTCTCGGAGCTCTCTCAGCCCCACCTACCTCACAGGGTGTTTGTTGTGAGGGGGGAAGGGCAAGGAGATTGTAAGCCCCTTTGAGTCTCCTGCAGGAGAGAAAGGGGGGATATAAATCCAAACTCTTCTTCTTCTTCTTTTTCACTTTTAGGATCCCCACCCTTTTTTTTTGCAATCCAGGGTCTCCCTCTGGGTGTGCAGAAATATCTCTTTTGTGTCTACATGACCCCCATTTGCAGATTTAAAAGTCCATGAATGGGACCATGTTGACTACTATGTGGATAGCCTCAGCATATTCATTTTAAAAAGCTTTGACTCCAAATGACTGTGGGTATCTGAACAGATTATGACAGCAGTCTCAGAAAAGCCACACATGTGTTCTGAACAGCAGTCATTTTTTTAATGTGTCTGGAAATTATTTGAAAAAGCATTTATTTAGAAGATTAATGACAGATGTTCCATTGTTTCTCAAGGACAGCATTTCGCGCTATTCTGAATTGTATCACGACTATACCACCACCCAGGTTGGCATGCATGATCTGGTCCGCAGTTTTCGGCATACTATGGATAAATTCAGCAGTGAGCCTGGTAGATACAGGTAATAATACTATGACCTTGGGGCAATTTTTAAAAATCATTCCAACGCTAGTAAAAGCCACCCATGGAACAGGCTGAAAATGTTAAGAGGTAAGAGCAAATGTGTTTTCCTCTCTCTATATTTGCTGGAGCAAATTTTTAAACAAGACTTTCCCAGAAGGCAATAATAGGAACAAAACAAGATTGATGTTTTACAGAAACAGGGTCCAGTAACTAGAGATGGTCCATGATATATAGGAACAAGTGAACCATTTGGAAACCTGGCACTTATTTGCTCAAACCAAACTTCTGCCTTGCCATAGAATGAGTAGCATTCCAAGTTTTAACATGGGTAGAGTACTTTATACCAATCCTTTTCAAGCTACACTGAAGAGGCTTACTGTTTGTGACCATATGCTCCAAGGGCTTGTCCTAACCAAAATAATAATTTTGACCATTTGTTTGCTTTTCTAAAAGAGTCCTACCAATGATAGATTATAACTCCAAAGGACAACATTTTTCAGTAGAGGAAAAACAAAGTTTGGAAGTATATTTCAACATAGGAGAAGAAAACTTAGATAATTATTTTAAATGATATCTATATATCTCATGGTGAAGTGTACCCCCCATCTGTAGATATATAAATCTTCAGATTGGGAGTCACATTCACACTAAACAGATTTTCCTACAAAATTGGGAGTCCCCCAGGTTTGCAGAAAATTCTGACGTCTGGGATTAAATTCTCCCCAGAATAAGATACCATCTCCTTCATGTGTTGTTGGCGATGGGGGTGGCTGGGAGCTGTGGTGGCCTGCAGTACAACTGATGAGGGGATATAGAAGCTGTGGTAGTCCTGGCAGTGAAGCTGGGAGGTGCGCCTGGCCTGGCTGTGTTGGTGGCTATCAGGGGGGTGGTCTAGAGCTGTGGCAGTCCTGGTGACGTTAGCAGAGATGGTGGAATGAGAAGCTGCATCAGGCCTGGGAGCAAGGCTAGGAGATGCACTTGGCCTGGCTGTATTACTGGCAATAGCGGTGGGGTGACCAGAAGCTTCATTGTTACTCCTGCCGGTGTTGGGTGGCTGGGAGCTAAGAGGGGCCTGGCAATGTAGCTATTGTGTGGGTGGGTGGCCAGGAACCTGTCAGCATTGCTAAGGGGGTGCAGGTACACAGGAACCATCGCTTTCCTGGTAGTTTTGATTTTGGTAGTGTGCGTATGGAGGGAGGGAGAAAGCTAAAGGGAGGGGGGAGGTTCACTCCTGAGTATTGTGGATCCCCACTTGCAACTCACTGATATGTTTATTAAGAATTACTGCCTTGTAGGAACTTGCTGGGAAAACTTGTCATGTAATACATTAAATAGTGGTCAGGATCCAAAGGGATGTTAGATGAAGAATATGTATTTTGTTATCTCTTCCTGGCACAAGTTTGCGTAAAATTTTGTTTTTTGCTACATTCAAGTGAATAATGCTGGCT
This sequence comes from Sphaerodactylus townsendi, assembly GCF_021028975.2. Lineage (NCBI taxonomy): Eukaryota > Metazoa > Chordata > Lepidosauria > Squamata > Sphaerodactylidae > Sphaerodactylus > Sphaerodactylus townsendi. The sequence continues at coordinate 50,429,584 of NC_059425.1, read as the reverse complement.
ATATGCACAATGCCTTTTCTTTTGAAGATTTATGGGCACAAGAGCCAATGACGAAGACAGTATAGAAGGAACTATGATGTATTATGGGACACCTTTTATTCAAGAAGCAGATTTTCCTTTTAACCTATTGCTCATGAACATGAAAGAAGTTTCTGGAAGCAGCATTTTTGAAATGGTAGCTGCGTGGATGAAGAATATGCCACAAGGGAAATGGCCAAATTGGGCGGTAAGCTTCTGATTCAAAGGTGCTAGGATAGTCTTACACCTCTCACAACAGAACTTTGTTGCTATTTTTTAATTTATTAATGTGTTAGCACCACTCCTTTTCTCTAAGGAGCCAGAATGACATACATGAGGAGATTCCATTTTTGTTCTCTTGTCTTGGTTGAGGGGAGACTAGATCTGAGGCTAGATCAGAGGGTTGGTCTCTTCCTGAAGAAACTGATTTGCAGCTTTGGGAGTACAGTTCAATGAGCAGATGGGGGCACAAAATTCCTAAGCACCTTTTGCCAACTTTGGGTGGTGTTCTAGTTGCATCCCTTCCTTAAGAGGGAAATTTGGTCAAATTCTCAAAACACAAGTGGCTAGTTTCATGGCTTGAGCAGTGACGTATCAACAGAAAATGACACCCAGGAGAAGGACAGTTTGATATGTCAAACTGCGCTCCCCCTACCTCTTGCAATCTGGATGTTATGCCCCTATTGATACACTCCAAGACTGCATTAGCCTTTTTTGTTGCTGCGTTGCACTAACTGGTCATAGTTAACTTACTGTCCTCTCATACCCAAAGATCTTGTTCACACAAACTACTGCTCAGCTGTGTATCCTCCATCCAAAGAGCGGGGGGGGGGGGGGCGGTAAAGGGGGCAGAGGAAGAGAGAAAGTGGTAGCTTGCCAGCCGTTTCTTAAGTAATTCATGCTTTCCTCTTGCTTTTCTCATTTTTTTTCTTCCTGTTTTCCCCTTCTGTTTTGCTCCTCTGTTTTGCTCCTCCCACCTCTTTCTCCACACCTTTGTAAAAAAAATTCCTTCTCTTTTGTTGAGGTGAGGAGGACCTGGGCAAGTGAGGGAGGGGCTCTTTAAGGCTGGGATGGAGGGATGGAGGGGAGCGTGGGAGGCAAGATGAACTCTGAAGATCTACCCTAAGCCCTGTGATGGCAGCTCAGCTCCTTGCTGTGCCTAGCCCCCCAGCTGGGTGCCTCCAAGCCTGGGTAAGAGGTGGGAGGGCCTGCAGGTGGTGGTAATGATATCAGCACTGCAGTCTGACTAGAGGAGGGTGCCAGGGGAGCAGCAGGAGGCATGGCGAGTGGTTTGGAAAAGGGCAGGCAGGTTGCCCTGAGTAAAGTTGCTTTTCTCAATGTTTTCTTCTTCCTGCTTTCTTCTACTGTTGATCGCCCTGCATCTTTATCAGCAACTGTTTTTAAATAAAGTTATTTATCTTTCCTGAAGGTGAAGAGCAGTTGGGCAAGGGAGAGGGAGGCCTTTTAAGGCAGGGCAGGAGAGATAGAGGGGGGCATGGGAGGCAAGGCGAACTCTGCAGACCTGCCTCAAGGTCTCAAGCTCTTTGTTGGGCAGAGGATCCCTGTGAGCCCAGGGGAGAGGTACACATGTGCGCATTGCTCCAAGGCCAGCAATTCGCTTCGGGGCTGAGGGAGGGGGTGGCTGACCAAATACATCCTTAAGTTGTACCTGGGGCTTCCATCCCTTGCCCCTGACATTATACATCTGGCTGTGAGGTGGTTTAATGACTGGGTACATGGAATCAATGATGTTTTACCCTGAACTATGCCATAAACCACTAAAGATATGTGGCAAATTGACCTTTGTGCCATACAATTCAGGATCTTACTGCACAAGTTCTTAATAATCAGAAGGATGCTGTTATTTGATGATTTTTGCATCCTTCTATGCATTTGTGTTATAAAATAAAGTACCTTGCTAAGTTCAGATTTAATATTTTATTGCAAAGAGGTTTTAAACTTTAATAATTAGACTTCTTCTGACAAGACTGTTTCTTTGTATTTAGTGAGTTTAGAACAATTTATACCCTTTTCTCTGCATGCTGTGAAATCCCTTTAGGGAAAAGCAGTATTAAAATACTGTATTTCACGTATTGAGCAGTGTGATTAAAAAGCTTGTAAGTACTGGTTATAAATAAAATTATGAACGAACTTTTTATAAATAAAATTATGAATGAACCTTTCTCCCGAGACACTATAATCTATCCAAGTAGTTTTGAATAAAGGCAATTGTCGAAAATGCTTATTGCACTATAAATGACAGCTTCATAAACAATCACTGCATTCTGTTGTAAGATATGGCCACTATGGTTTTTATGAGTTCGACAACTTGGTCGCGTATCTAGCTCAAATATGTTATTTTAAAAATTGTTATTATTATAAAATAAGTTTCTTTTTAATTGTAGGTTGGAGACCCTAACAGTGCTCGCATCTCCTCTCGGATTGGAAAGGAATACATAAATGTAATAAACATGCTTCTTTTAACCCTTCCTGGAACACCTACTACATATTATGGTGAAGAAATAGGAATGGAAGATATCCTGTCACAAACTGTGAGTTGACTGTTTACTCACAGGCGGTGGGCTATGTTCTTCTAAAACTCTTTGCCATTTCCCCAAAGCCATAAATATGGTCAAAACAAGCAATTAGATGGATAAGGACAAAAAAAAAAAGAGGATGGGAGATTTGAAATAGTCAGGTGTGACCTTGAGCCAGAGGTTCTGCGATTGCTTAAATGATTAACAGTCACAAAGTCCTAAAACACAGACAACCTCTGGGAGCAAGTGCCTTGCTAATGAAAACAAATTGTGCCAGTATGTTATAAGAAAAGGCACAGTAATAAAGGGGATAGAGGAAAAGAAAGAAAAAAGAAACTCAATATTTACGGAACTGCTTGGCTAATCTCCTTTGCTGCCATCACCTCCTCCTCACTGAGTGAACCGAAGTAACTACTCCTACTCCAAGTCAAGGGGAGTTAAAACCTGCTAGAGTCCTGTTAAAAACTGATTAAAACAACCTTGAAAGTTAATGGATTAAAACAACATTTAAAATGAAGGGCTCGGTTGCCAACAAATCAAGCTCCATAAAAACTTCAAGCCTCATTATCAACAGTCATTCTAAATGGGCAGTGAAAATCAGCTGAGAGGATGCTCATCTCCACGCACAAGCATTAATAGCTCTGCCCTTTGAACAGTAAAACATTTTAGATGATTTCAAAAAATAAATTGAGAGATAAAAGCTAAACAGGGTAACACTTATCTAAAAGGTGGAGGAGCTCAACAGAGAGCAACCGCTCAGTATGGCAGCTGGAACCAGAACCTCAAACTGTGAGTTTAATATTCTGTGAGTTCCATTCCATCAGTGTCATGAAGTGGTTTCAGCAGAGCTCCCCAACCTTTTTGAGCCCATGGGAACCTTTGGAATTTTGAGAGGTAATAGTGAGTCCCATTCCAACATGGCTTCTGCACAAGGCTCAGCCAAACCCCAAACGACTTCCACTTAAGGCAGAACCAAACACAGGTAGACATAGAATGGAAAACTGAAGAAGGCCGGAGGGAAAAGGCTGTGTTTTAATGGTATTTACCACATAGACTACAAACTCCTTCCAGCCACTTGGACATTGATAGACATTGATGGACATCAGTATCACTGATATTCTTCAACCGCACCTATTTCCTTTTAGTAAGAGGTTGCCCGGGGGGTGTTGCAAAGAATTTATGGGTGAAAGCACAAATATGACAGTCAAGATGGCTGTGTGGTGAGCCAGTGTGGTTTAATAGTCAGAGAGTCAGACTAGGATGTAGGAAACACAGGCTTGAATCCCTATTTTCCCAAGGAAATTGACCTTGGGCCAATCACACTCTGTCAACCTTACCTGCTTCACAGGTTTGTTGTGAAGATCAATGGAGAAGAAGGGAATGATATAAGCCCCCTTGGTTTCCCAGTGGGGAGAAAGATGGGATATTAATTAAGGAAATAAATGAATGATGAGGACATTCCTGGGTTCTTTTAGAATCCATGTTACTGGTAACCATCAAAAGAAAGGTCAAGTTTGTCTGTTTCTTTGCTGAACAATTTTATAATCAATAAGAAAAAATGCTTATTTTCATCTTGTACATGGACCTGTCTATATACATGTAAACGAAATGCATTCATATTAGTATTAATGCTTCAGTGAACGTATCAACTTTGATGATATCTGTTAAGTTTAAGGTATGTGGTTGCATATCTCTACCCTGGCAAGGGTTTGTGTTCAAATAAGGTCTTGCAGAAGTCTGCTGTTGTGCTGTTTCATAGTCATCTTTTCTTAATAGATAGCTGCTTAGATCTTGAGAACTGTATTAATTATAGATCAGTTTGTATCAGTGAAAGCAAGGGAGGTGCAGTTATAATATTCACTTCGTGTCATAATTTGTGAATTAAAAGGGTAATAAGCTTGACTTGTATTTTTGAGCTGATATTATTGTGTGGTTAGGTGTCAGGTGTTTGGACAGGAGCTCAATGTCAGTGCTTGCCCTCAGCACTATTTTATGTAGATACGCCACTGGATACCAGCTGAGTATTAGGAACATTTTTTTACAGTAAGTCATTCTATAGTGGAATCAGCTGCTTAAGGAGATGATTAACTCCCTTTCATGGCAGTCTTTAAGAAGCAGTTGGACAAACACTTGTCAAGGGATGCTCTAGGCAGATCCTTCATTGAGCAGGGGGTAGAACTAGATGGCCTGAATGGCCCCTTCCAACTCTATGATTCTATGTCTGTACATAATATTGGTTAACACTGAACTTGAATGGAAGTGAAAAAGGAACATAGGGGTGCTATATTAAAAATGTAGAGTGTGGTTATGAATTAGGCTAACTTTATTTGCTTGATTGTGCTTCTATGGTGGCTCAGGTATGAGTAAAGACGTTTCGCCCCATGGGTTAGTTTCATGGCAAGTTGACATGCCAGACAGAGGACACCTGGCTCCTTTGAGAGTCAGTAAACTGTATTTGGGCCAAATTTTGTAGACTTGCTCCAAATTAAAAGTAATAACTGACAGGGAATCATTGTTGTATTTCATTTTACCATAGATAATATTGCCTTTGTTTTAGGCGTCCTTTCCAGAAAAGTCACCTATGCAATGGGACAGCAATCCTTATGCTGGCTTTACTGACGGTAACTCAAGCTGGACCCCTGTAAACTCTGATTATCCAAATATAAATGTGGAGGTAAGTATGAAGGTTGCAGTTGTTTTGTCTCTAAAAGGGAAAGGGAAACATTCATCAGGATGATCGCTTGAAATTAAAATCAAGATTTTTTAAAACTATGGGGAACGATTCAGCCCCTAAACACGCACAAATGTCCATTTAAAGCTATATCTCAGCTATGTTTATATATCAAAGGGACTTGAATTGGCATCAAATGTTCAACAAGTCATGCAGAAAATCTCTGTGTACTTATATTCCTCTTACTTATGACAATTGATCAATTATTATTTATTCTATTTGATTTCTAACCCATCCCCTCAGCTGCCACAGCAGGGGTCGGGTGGTTAATACATATAAACCTGAAAATTTCAAAATGTCACATAAAATTCCCTCCCATGGGGTGGGAAAAGACTCAGTTCATGTTGGCACTAGGTCAGTACTAGAATTGCTGGGGCGGGGAGGGGGAGGAGTTGTAGTGGACACATCATGACTCCCAACAGCTTCCATGGGAATTAGTTATACCTGCTTTTTAACAGTTTAATGTATGTGTGAGATCTAAATTTGCCTGTACACACTCCCTGAACTGACTATAAGATACCTACCACATAATAAATAAAATCAAATAACCACTAGCAGAAGGAAAATTAGGTCATCTTTAATATGTTCTCTCTTTTTTCCATACTGTTCCATATTACAGCAACATTTCAAAAACCTCAAATGTAAACAAATGTGCCCTTAATATGCCCAAGGATATATTTAAGACTAGAGGTGAGGGATATTAATTTGATGAATGAAAAACAGTAAAAAATTGTGGTGTTCCCCCTCTTTGCCCGGGCCCTTTGGGCAGCATATCCTTCCCTCCTACCCTAACCTGGGGGTTGGTCTCTCCAGTTGGTGACTCTCCCAATTGGCCTGAGGGGCCAAGAAACAATCGCACCCACAGGACACCTGGTTCACGTGGCAACCCTTGCCCACGCCACCCTCCTCCTAGCAGGTGTCTCTGCCTTCCTTCCCCTGGCTGACTTGAGGGTTCGCACCCTCTCTCTCTCTCTCTCTCTCTTGTTGCTTCACAGGGAGAGGAGTTTCCAGGGGTTTGCCTCTCCCCTGTGGCCTCACAGGGAGAGGTGTTTCCAGCCTGTATGAAAGACTCCCACCCTGTTACTGCACAAGATGGGGACCAGCCTAAAAGTGCTCTAGATTCTGGCAGGGGGTCTGGGCTCCAGGGTCCTCTTCCCTCTTTCCCCCTTCCCACCATTGAGCTGTCCCTTTCCCTTGTATGTTCACACCACCACTCCCATTCCCTGCTACTGCGGCAGCTCCTGACTCTCCCTTTCCCACTTCCTTATATCCATTCTGCCCTCTCATTTCTCTCTCTCGTCCCAGCTGCTTCCCCAGCCCATCTCCTGCTTCTGCCTCAGCTGTGGGCAGGCGGGCCCTGCCTGGCCTAAGCTGCTTCCCCAGCCCATCTCCTGCTTCTGCCTCAGCTGTGGGCAGGCGGGCCCCGCCTGGCCTAAGCTGCTTCCCCAGCCCATCTCCTGCTTCTGCCTGAGCTGTGGGCAGCAGCAAGCTGCTTCCCCAGCCCATCTCCTGCTTCTGCCTCAGCTGTGGGCAGGCGGGCCCCGCCTGGCCTAAGCTGCTTCCCCAGCCCATCTCCTGCTTCTGCCTGAGCTGTGGGCAGGCGGGCCCTGCCTGGCCTAAGCTGCTTCCCCAGCCCATCTCCTGCATCTGCCTCAGCTGTGGGCGGGTGGGTCCTGCTGGGCCTAAAACTCCTCTCTTCCTTGCCTTCCTCTTTGAACAAGGCCTCCACCATCCCTTCCCATCTCCCGCAGTGCCAGGCCCTGCATGACCCAGCGGGGCAAGTCCGGGTGCTGCGGCCGAGCCCGGACATAAATAACTCACAACCTTGCCTATTAACATTATTCTCTATAGAAGAAGAAGAGTTGGATTTATATCCCCTCTTTCTCTCCTATAGGAGACTCAAAGGGGTTTACAAACTCCTTACCATTCTCCCCTCACAACAAACACCCTGTAAGGTAGGTGGGGCTGAGAGAGCTCAGAAGAACTGTGACTAGCCCAAGGTCACCCAGCTGGCATGTGTTGGTGTGTACAGGCTAATGTGAATTCCCCAGATAAGCCTCCATAGCTCATGTGGCAGAGCGGGGAATCAAACCCGGTTCCTCCAGATAAGTGCTCTTAACCACTATGCCACTGCTGCTCCTCAATGAATCCTTCCAATTAATCAACTAATGCTTTAGTTGATTTACCAGTGCTGTATGACTAGTTGATAAATAATAGCCATATGAATGAATGTTAAATGCCAAGCAGCTAAAAAAATTGTTCCTGGGGTAGCAGAGAAATACTAGGAAATGGGGTATAAAGTATAGAAGTTGGTTTCATCATATTCAAAGCATGTTTTTAGCATCTAATAAACCACTCAGCATGGCAACAATTATGTTACAGGTCCAAAAGATGGAACCCAACTCTACACTAAACCTGTATCGCGTGCTCAGTTCCCTTCGTACCAGTGAACTTCCCATTCATAGGGGATGGATGTGCTATATTTGGAATGACAGCAATGTCTTTGTGTATGTGAGAGAACTGGATGGCTTAGATCAAGTATTTATGATGGTCTTGAATTTTGGAGTGGAAACCACAACTGATCTGCAGGCTTTGGATCTTGACCTTCCCTCAAAAGCTACTATAAAGCTAAGCACAAATGTCAACAGAGATAAAGTTGCAAATACAGCAGCAATCAAAACTGAAAGAGGTGAAGGACTCATCTTGGAATACAGGACAAATAAGCCTGTCCATAGGAAGGAAACGTTCAAGGAGAAGTGTTTTGTTGCAGAAAAGGCATGTTATTCTAGTATCTTCAATTTACTCTACATGTCCTGCTAAGTGGCAGTAGCAGTTAAGTCCAAGTTCATTCCTTGGCAAATGGGATACTAGACTTTTCACTAAACATAAACATGCTTCATCTCATTCAAATAAGTGTGTAAAATGCTGTCAAGTTGCTTCTAACTTATGGTGACCCTATGAATTAATGACCTCCAAGACATCCTATCATTAACAGTCTTGCTCAGGTCTCACAAATTTAGGATTGTGGCTTCTTTCAGCGAGTCAATCTGTACCACAATGTGTCTTCCTCTTTTCCCACTGCCTTCAAATACACATTGGCTTAATTCAGACCCAACTCCAAACCGTGGTTTGGTGCTAAACGAGTTCCTTAGCCTTGCATATTCCCTCCTTTCCTTGAAAACTACAATCTAATTAATTTTTTTTCTTCTCCAGCAAATAGTTTTGATTTTGCACCTGCTCTACAAATCATGATTGCAAACTGTAAACAATCCCACACCACACTTTGGTGTAATAGATTTGATCCTGTGATCTGTGGGCACAAGTATAACAGGTCTTTCCTATCCCCTCACCCTGTACTGCAGTACTTTTCTTACACCAGGAAAGTTATTCCAAGATTATAGTTAACAGCCAAGTGGTTCCTGTGACTCTAGAAACAAACTATTGGACCTAACTACTAACCAACTGCACATGGGTTAAGAGGCTGTATTGGGAGGGGGAAGAGGGAAAAACTGTTTCCTTCCTACTCCATAAGTAGAACAGGACAATTTTGCCCCCCTTCCCTTCCCCAGTGCACCCTCCTGACCTACATGACCATTAGCCAAAGTAGGTCTTGTAATGCCAGGAACAAGCTTTCCCTGGGTTAGAAATGAGTCTTGAGGTAAGAGGAGTATGGGAAGATCTGTGACTATCAGTGTCTTCTGCTGATGGATTGCACGATCCAACCCTATGTTAGAATAAAGGCGTACAATAATGGCACAATTGCTGATCATGAATCTCATTCCTGCTGCATTGGTCATAGTTGCTATTATTCTGAAAGGCAGTTGTCCTACTCATGCAATATTTCTAATGATTTATCCAGTCATAAACATATACTAAATTCAATCCTTCACCCATCAACAAAACCAACAAAATAAATGTAAAACTTTGGAGGCATCTGCTAGAACAAAGGGAATTCCTTTCTACTTGTTTTAAACAATGATTATTTTATTTAGTAAAAATATGTTTGGAGAAGACATCTGTTTCTAAGGACTGTTAAATTATAAACCATTACTCTGAAATATTTCATCTGATGCTGTAGTAATCATGTGGGTAGCTTCCCATTCAGTCAAGGTTGTTTTATCACTCAAGCACAAAGTTGTGCTTCGTTGAGTCATTTTTGAACGTCTAGTCCAAGCTCATTGCAGAGAAAAGCTAGTTGAACAGCAACCTAAAACAAGTAAAACATTTAGTTAAAGATCAACAGACTTCTTGTAGTGCTTTGCACACTTCACAGGTATTTACAGCTCTCTACAACACTGTTGCTGATTCCTTTGTCATGCTATTCGTCGTCCTCTTACCCTGTAGATAATAAAGAAGGTTCTCCTGCGGTCCGAAGAGTAATATGCTCAGTTCTCTTTAGAAAATGGCAGCTGCTGTAAAGGACTTTTCACTGAGATCAGAAAAGCTTCCTGTGAACTGAACATTACTGTCAGGTATAATTCAACTTGCGGCCAGAACATAAGCAGCATCGCTGAAGCTGGTGTCACTAAATGTTTTCAGAATTGCTTTGCTTCATTTCACCATAGCCTGTGTATGAAGAAAGTATGTGCATGTGTCCTATGTTTTCATGTTGCTCATTTAGGTTATAACTGTGCAAACCACACCCACTCATATGTATATAGTGTATATCCTGGCTTGTGTATCACAAATGTAAGGAATATTTTCACTGCTACCACTGGCTTTTGGGAGGCAACTGTTGCAGAGAGCCTCCCTTTGGATATGGGTGTTGCATGACACAAAAAGTCCAATGCACACACAACTCCTGTCTTCAATAATGCCGACTAGGTGTCTGGATGGGGAAGGATGACTGAGTCTAACCCTTTGGATCCCCTATCTTTCCTGATGAATAGTCATTGCTAGTGAAACCAATTTGGCTAGGGCAGCACATATGTGGCTTGCCTTCTAGTTCAGGATTTCCCACCCAAGGAAGCATATCAATAATAACTGTTTCAGAGTGTGTTTTCTTCTGTTGAATTTGGGCCATATATACCAAGAACTGATTTACACAGCAAATCACAGCAAATATTATTTTTTACAATATGAAGGCAATAACATAGTAAGAATAATACTGAAATGAAATAGATTATTATTATTATTATTATTATTATTATTATTATTATTATTATTATTATTATTATTATTATTATTATTATTATTATTATTATTATTTAAACTTTTATACCACCCACCCCCAAAGGGCTCTGGGCAGTGTACAACATAAGCAACAAAACATAACTTAACAAATAGAGCACCCTCATAAATCTAAATCAAAATACAACATAACTAGGGTTCTAAACATTAATTAAAACCATTTAAAACACAGCGTACAAAATATAGCGTCCAGGCGATCTAAAAAGCCCCTCAGGAGGGAGACAGGGATGAAGTATAATGAAGTATAATGAGTAGGGGTATGCATTAGGCAAAGCTGAATCAACTCCACCCACCTCCCCGGCAAAAAACCCTTCTTGGTATTTTTATTTATTTATTTATTTATTATTTGGATTTGTAGACCACCCCATCCCCAAGGCCCAGTGTTCAGCACTGTGCTGCTGCCTCCGAACTCCATGTGGGTCTTGGAGGTGGCAGATGGTGCAGAGCTGAATGCCAGGCTCAGCTGAACGGCCTCTGAGACCCATGCCACCTGCCACCTGAGACCCACGTGGAGGTCAGAGGCAGGGTGGAATTTTTCAAATTCTGGTTTCATAGAAACAATAATTTTCACCTGAAAAAAAAAAGCCAACCCCTTCCCCCATACCAGTACGGGTACTTGACCTTTTTCAGATTTTTCAAAAATATTCAAACTGAAAAATACAGAAAAAAATGGTGCGTGCCTACTAACAAGTATACATTTCTCTGCCTCCCTCTCTCACACAAACATACCCATTGGTCAAAAGCTATTTCTATACTTTATTGACATTACTGATGTTATGATCAGTCTGTACCTACTAATTCAATCACTTGTTTCTGATCATGATGTGAATACTGGACATTCAGGAAATGACACTAATGTGCAGAATCCCTGTCCTTATGAATGGGTTCATTAAATATTCCACGACCATGTATGAATCACAAACCTTATTTCTGAAGTGTTCTGGGAAAGGTGAACATAATAATACAGGAGCACCAGAACAGCCTCACTGGATCAGACCAGTTGTCTGTCAAGTATACTCTCCTGATTCACACAGAAGCCAACCAGTTACTCTGAAGGGGGAAGCCCTCACATCACAGAGGTCCTTAATGCTAATGTTACAAAAGGACAGCAGGGAATGTGGCAAACCTCACAGGAATACAACCCCATTTAGATGATTTCCAAAGAATCATTTTGTGAGGGGAAAACAATTTTTCTTTTATGAAGTTATGGGATTATGGTTTTGGCTGGTCAGTCTGGGTGTTCAAGGACACTACGAAGAGTGGATTGTATTCAGAGCTGGTGGAAAGGAGGGATGGATGGCAGGGGTTAAGTAAAGCGGAGATTTGCAGGGATGCTATCAAATTCACTTCTGGTATACCTTCTCCCTGGAATTTGCCATTACAATCTGAGTTGTCTCTTCCACAGAACTGAATTGCATGTATACTCTTTTACTCATTTTCAATCAGTATGTTCCAGATTTTCCAGGAAGAAGTGCATTTGGATATCCATTATTATTATTATAAAAGGATGGATTGCTGTATCCATCTATCCATCCAGATGGACAGAAAAATATATAAACACGTGTATAATAATTATCAAAGTGTATATCATGTGCATAACCACAAGAGATGTTCACTGAAATCTACACTGCATAATCAGAAATGCCACTCCATCTATACTTGTTCTTCAATTCTACTGCAGTAATGTTCTTTTCCACATGATATTTGAACAGCAAGGACTGCTGAAAATTAAAAACATTATAAATTTATGTTCAAATTATTCCTTAGATATTCATATCCCTGAGGTCTCCATTTTTTTCCCAAACAGGAAATGTATTTTCTCCATATTACACAGAATATATCTACGATTGCCTACTAATTAATGCCGGTGGACAAACGAGACAGTTCGAATGGTCTCGTGTGGGAAGCCACCCGTGGGTCGTCCCGTTTACCTACCTCTCCTCCCTGCACAGCTCTGGATGGTTGAAGGGACACGCTGCCCTCTGACCCCCAGATGTTGGAGGGCAGCGTGGGCGTGTCTCTCCAGCTGTGCAGGGAGGAGAGGTAGGTGAACGGGAACACTGGAGGGGCCAAAAGCGATGCCCTCCTGCTGGTGCACTTCACACCGCGCTTGCTCGATCAGGGAGTGAGTTTCAAAAGCGGTGTTTTTGCGCTGGTTGGGGGGGAATGAGCACAACGCTGCTGCAATGCAGCAGTGCCAGCTGTGTGAACAGCGCCCCAGGGACGGTGTTTTTACCGTCCCTAGGACGCTGTTTTTCGGCCATGTGGAAATGGCCCTGGATTCTCAAAGCAACTTTAAAAAGTGTATAGTGATCATACCTGGTTTAAAGAATCTTCCCAAGAAGAAGCACAATGACTGCCTCCTGGTTGCACATCTAAAATAATATTAGGCTCCTCAAGACCTAAAACAAATATAAGATGCAAACAAAGTGTAGTTACATTTTGAAGTAGAACTGAAGATGTGGTAACTGGAATTCCACTGAAGCCAGTAGGAACCAGCCTGCCAGAGCCCCTCTGGACATTTGTCTGCCCTGACTGCACCAGCTGTCCTCTGCTTTCTTGTGCCATGCCCAGTGATGCTCTGGAGACATTTGTATTGTCCAGGGTACCAAGTGCTCTGCAGTCACTACCTAATGCTATGGTCTGGCAATTGTGGTTGTCATGGTGTGCTGGCCACATATCCTTATCTCTTCAGGGTTGGCACAAATGCTGTGAAAGGGCCAGAGAACTGAGGAAAAACTGATAAAAAGTAGAACATTGCTATTTCTTACTGACTTTAATGGAACAATTAGGTAATTCTGAATCCAAACAGTCGGAATGCCATATCTGAATAACAAATCCAAATCTGTGGTGTACTGGTGCAACTTCCTAATAAACAGCAGAAAATCCATTACACACAGAGAAAGAATGGTACAGATTAGTGAATATAGAGCTGTAAATTCAAAGTCAAATATAGGAAAATAAGGCCACTTCGAAAACTGTAACTGAGTAAAATGCAAGCAAAATACACTCTGTATTTATAGCTCCATTTTTAGAGAACTGTTTTCACGCCATGCACCTGCGTGATGATGTAGCCAACTACATTTAAATGGGAGAATTTCTACAGTTACCTTTGCCATTTGTGCTTTTGGCTTGGGCATGATCTTTTACAGCTCTTCTAAGTTTACAGATGTATCTTAACACTCCTGCCAGAGGTACTCGTTGATCATTTTCTGAGACTGTGATGAAAAGAGAAGGATAATGCTGGGGGCACAGGGTGGAAAAGGAGGAGGAAAAGAAATTATCAGGATGAAGTTACTGATGCCAGGCTGCGCAGCTGTTATTTTTTAACCATGGAGAAGTTGCTCAGAATTGCCAGTGGGAGATGTGTTATGAAGGCTTAATTGTATGGATGAGGAAGCCACATGTATTTATACTTGACAATTATGGAAAGATTTCATCTGTTACTTTAGTAAAAAGTTGCATTGGATTTCTGTTCAACTGTCAACATCCTCAATGACTGAGACTGCAAAGAAGAACCAAGGAGAATCTGGCAAATTCACTCTACCATTTTGTCTATTCAAATCCATCTGCAGTTCCCTCCTCATTTCTTTAAATCCTGTCTAATGAAGAGTTCTAGAGAATCCCAAGACTTGAGCAACTATTGGTTAGCCCTAATAAAAAGCACTTTACACTAACACAGCTACCTCAAATCTTTGCCAAATAATCAGTCTCTCTGCCGGTAATCAAAAGGTATGATATAAAGAAAAGGTAATTTTAACTTCAGTTAAATTCAGTTATGGGGTTTCTTTTAGTTATCTGGGTATCTGTATTGACGTAGGCAGTAATATTTTGGACCTCACCATCTGTGATGCTACTTGGATGCTTTGAACTGTGAATTCATCTTCTGCTTCAACTTTGCACACCTTGCGATTCACCAAGCCAAATAAAGTCTGCCAACCACATATGGCATCCCAGTGTGGGGCCTGTGAGTGCTATGGTACTGCCAGGCCTGAACCATTCTGGGCCTGGCAGTTTACACGTCCACACTGCAGCTGCAGATGGCCTGGCCATTATCATCGCTCAAGGCTACGGGGACCTCCCACTTTTGCTTGTATGTTCAATAGAGCTTAACTGTTTCTCCTTATCTGCCTTCCTGGAGGAGTAAACTGTCTGTACCAAACAATGCTGTTATTCTCACTGTCCTTTCACATGCTGATATTATGGGAATGAGAGGGTGGGGGGATTCATGGGTTGAACCTAACTGTAAAAGTATATACCAGGGTTCAGAGAGCCAAACCCCCAGTTTCGGCTATCTGTGCCTGGGATGACACGGTTCTCAAATGGGAGAAGATGTGAGGAGAGTATGGGCATTCTCATTGCTGGCTTCCAATTTTCTTAATCATTGTTACATAGAACCCAGCACTATTTCTGCACAGGATTAGTTCAAGAAAATTATTTTAAAGATTCCATGAAGTTAGAAATAATTTTTTCCACACAGGCTAACAATTGCAAAATTCTACCCATGGAAGACTATTTACATTCACTGTAGGACACATTTAAAATACATTGCAGAAAAACACAGAGGGCACTTTCACACATGCAGAATAATGCAATTTCAATCCACTTTCAATGCACTTTAACAATTGTTTGCAAGTGGATTTTGCTATTTTGCACAGTAAAATCCATCTGCAAAGTGCATTGAAAGTGCATTATTCTGTGCAAATGTGTGAAAGTGCCCTTAGCTGAACTATAGTCCGAGTGTATAAAGCCTTAATGAGATTTAATAACGTTTGAGAGTAGCAAGCGTTATGACACTGGTTAATGGAAACTAGCCAGTTTTCAGCTACCATTTACATCTTTGCTGGAAATCTCATTCATCAAACTTCATTTGAAGAACCCTCACTATAGAAGATGAGTTTGTTTTTTAAGACAAAAGTTTGCTGTATAATTAATTATCATGTCATCAATAGATACAAGAAACAGCCCAGCAACAGTTAGTCACAATGAAGTTCCACTAATTTTATTGGGATTGTTAAGCAACAATTAAGCTGTCCCTGATTGAAATATAGCAGATTTTGAAATTGGGCTAGATTGTGACAATCGTTAGAAACTTGTCAAAGTATTCAAAATGTCAAATATTTACTTGTGCACACCATAGTGATAAGAAAGTATGACCTTGTACCTGTGGTTTTATATTCTGATAGGGGCAGTAGCTTTTAATATATTCCTTGCAAATTTCATCAACCAAAGGATTTCCCCATTCTTCTTGCTCTTCAATGGTTAGGGGAAGATGAGGATCCAACATCGTATTTAAAACATCCAAAAAAGGAGACTGTGAACAAAACCAACATTTTTTTTACATTTTTCAGGTAATAAGGAATCAAAGAATACTTATTGACCTACTGTGTAAGATTATCTGTATATTCTATTGTGCCTATCGAGGTTCTATTCTCAGGAGGTTATTAAAAATCTGTAACAGACCAAAAACAAATGCTACCCCACATCTCTGGTTAAAAGTCCTTTTCCAATAATAATTGTTTTTCTTTAGACATTTTTTCCTTTATATAATGTAAATATTTATTGTTGCCCACATGGATATACTTCATTCTAACCCAGTAAGGGCCTGACCTGAATGGCTCTGGCTAGCCAAATCTTATCAGACCTTGGAAGCTAGGTAGGGTTGGCCTTGGTTAGAATTTAGATGGAATATTATTCCACCAAGGAATACTATGGTCACTGCCGAGGCAGGCAATGACAAACCACCAAACTAGCATGGGGGAATCCATGTGGATTACTTTTTCTATTTTGGGTCATCAACCACTTCCTTGCAGTTCTCAAGTGGCACCCTTGGACACTAACCTTATCATATTCTAATTATCAAACTATTTGCCTATTTCCTTAAGAGTGGAAACACTGTTTTCTACTGAAAGGCCAAACAATCTGGGATGTGATCATGGACTGCAACTGGACTGGACTGTGTGATCATGTATGTGCAGCAAAAAAGTTTAAAATCCACCTTTCTCCCCAGTGAACAATGAATACACAGAATCCACCTGCAATTAAGGGCTAGAAAGAGTGGGCTTTAATTTTGTTGTTTCTCAACATGTTTAAGCAAGGGAAGATTCTCCAATGTCTTTCTTCATTCCTGCAATAACTAGTACCAAGGTATTGCCTCAGGGAGGGATTAAATAGCAGAGACAGGAAGAACAGTATTAAAGATAGCTTTAAAAATAAGTTACAGGATGAAAAAGTTAGAAATTTTAGAAGAATTGCTTTGAAATTAGGATAGCAACCAGAGCCTACTCTAAAAGCTGCTCTCCCTGACGATGGCTGTTTCTGCACGGGTAGAAAACAGCGCCGTAGGGACGGTAAAAACACCGTCCCTGGGGCGCTGTTTGCAAAGCTGCCGCTGCTGCACTGTAGCAGTGCTGTGCTCACCCCGCCCCCCATGGCGCAAAAACGCGACTTTCAAAACTTGCTCACTGACCGAGTTTTTTGGAAAGCAACATGTTCCACCTGGTGCTGAGCGAATGGCATGGGGGAGAAGGCAGCGTTTTCCCCCACGCTGCTTTTTCCCCGCTCCTACCTCCTCTCAGCTGCTGTCGCTGTACTGAGACCAGGGGACACACCTCCTGGCTCCATCCCAGGAGGTGTCGCCATGGCCGTGGGGGCGTGTCCCCTGGCCTCTGTACAGTGACAACTGCCAAGAGGAGGTAAGAGTGGAAAAAAAGTGGCGGCCCCATGCAAAGGCAGTCCCCTGGGCTGCTGGGGCATCGGAGCCATTTGCAGAATGGCATGCTAACGGCCCCGGTGGGTGCACTGACTGCAACTATGTTGGTGCACCCCAGCTCACCCGCCCGTGCAAAAAGGGCCTAAGGCAGGAAAAGAACTGCAGATGGATGACTCTCACTGGAGGAGACAGGAAGTTCAAACAATTTAGGTCCTGCAACCCTGAAGAAAAGGGTAAGAATCATCCACACATGATGTTCTCCTATCTCAGAGGGAGAAAAGTAAGAATGCAGTGTAGCTTTGAGTGCTTAAAGCATGTTGGATCCGAGTCTGTGCTGGAATAGGATATAAAGATACTTCAAGATCTCAGAAGCCACTATTCCAAAGTAATTCTCAAAAGGGTACCATGAACCATGAAGTGGAATGAAATGATAAATTCTCACCTGTAAAACCATTGCCCTGATAAGGTGAGGATGATTATTGTACAGAGCCCCTGCAAGAACTCCTCCAGCACTCAGACTTGCCAGAACTGTATACATGGGCTGAGAAAACCCCAGTTTGTGCAACAAGTTTAAACATGCCTTGAGGTCATAGATACCATTATGCTTCTTAGTAGTACATCCATCTTTATGCCACCCTAGGCCTAATTCTCCTCCACCTCTGAAATAAAATGATTATACAATCCTGTAAGAAAATCTATACATTTTTTGAAGAACAGCCCAACTACTTCCTAACTTTGTATGAGCTAAATGGTTCATATAAATTTCAAAACATGGATGATAAAAACACTTTGATCTGGATATGTCTGGTAAAATCTTTCAAAATTTGCCGATATAGAAAGAACTGCTAAAAACATCCAGTATTTCTAACACTGGTTCCCCTGTCTGGTTTAAATTTCTATGTCAACTGCACTTTTTTGGCACAATGTCTACAGAAATAGTTCTCCAATTTTGATCTGCTTAGAAGACTGTTACCTATACATTAGCAATGGCCCCAACAACAGCCATTTATAATCTTTCTGTACACACAAATATGGCTGGGGTATGAAACAACTATGGAAGTATACTTCTGGGTTTGTTTGTTTTTACCATAGCCCAGGGGTCTGCAACCTGCGGCTCTCCAGATGTTCATGGACTACAATTCCTATCAGCCCCTGCCAGCATGGCCAATTGGCCATGCTGGCAGGGACTGATGGGATTTGTAGTCCATGAACATCTGGAGAGCCGCAGTTGCAGACCCCTGCCATAGCCCATTAACTGTGTTTGTAGTAAAAAAAAAAATACCCCATTAGTTTTTCCATTAGAAAACTGCTCTAGAGACGTATTTTAAGTGCTCAGGAGAAATTAGGCAAATTTTCTAAGTGGTATATACTGAAACGTTTCAACAACAATTAAAAGAAATATACACATTAATGAAATTTAAGGTAAATAACCTATAAAACAAATTTCATTATTTAAGTAAAAATGCCTCTCTGGGACCAATTTATACTTTAGGCAGGCAAATGCGCTCTCCAGTCCCATGAAAGACGGGCATCCATGTATGCTCCAAAAACGATAAAACAGCTGACCAGAAGAGGACTCCTTGGACAAGAAATTTCACACTGTGACTCCGCCACTTAAATCCTGTTCTATGGGTACACTCTGACCTGTATTGTAGCCAGTGTTGTGTTAGATATGGTACCCTCAATTATACTAGATTCTGTACATTTTTGGACTTGAAATATTTCCTTTTCTCGCTACAGAAGTTAAATTACAAGTTTTCATCATTATAAATAATCTTTAGGCAAACTCAAATTGCACTGCAGTGTAATGCCCTTGAGTGGAGAATTCCACTAGAATAGAAGTCTTGCCCTTCCTTCTTTCTAAAAGTACAACCAAAACAACAGGATGTAAGGGTGGTTCTTTGTGAAGCTGTTCTTTTTGGCCTGATGCAAGTGTCTAGTCCTCTTTTGAATGCCTCCATGTATGGGTTCTATGATTGTGAAATAAGTGGAACATGCCGTAACAGTGTGTATGTGTGTGTGTGTGTATTTCTTAAAGGCTGTGGAAATTTCATTTTAAGGAAGTTGTACTTTTGGCCTAAACTATGTACTTGTTTTAAAACTCTCTCAAATTCATCAGGGTTCTTTCAACACCTGAGTTAGACATACTAATTAGAAAAGACACAGGTAAATGTGAATAAAATTATTCAAATTTTATAAACAGTTGCTTATTTAAATATTTCTCAGAAGCAGGGAAAGCAGGCCAAGTAATTTGCAACATGTGCTGTGAAACCTGAGATCCATGAACAACTACAGTGACTTGTCTGGGTCCAACAGATCACATTTTGGATGAGATCACCTAGTTCCTGCTAGTTCCCACTTCACATGATACAGGAAACATGAGGAAAATAGCTTACTCAAATTAACGCCTGCCTCTTTGCAGTTTTAAGATATGTGTGTGGGGGGGAGGGGGGGCAGGAATTAATCATACTTTCTATTTACTTATTACATTTATAAAATTCCAATATTTCAGCGAAATTAGGTTCTGGGGTTGATTTCCTGAGATATGCTATGTGATACATCCAAAACCTCAAGAATAATTATTTGTTCATATGAAAACAATGTATTCACAATTTTCAAAACTAAGTAGGAAAAATAATCATATTTTAAAATTATTTTTATTAGATACTAATTACTTAGAACAACAGGAGAAAAGCTGAAAAAAGAAATGAAAAGAGGAAAGGGACAAAAACAAAATTTGTCCAGAAGACAGAAAAAGCAAGGTTAAATATTTGTACCATTTATACCATTGAAATAACTGACACAATTTCAGCAAATGCATGTGTAATAGCATTTGATGTTAATGAGGGTAAGTCCTCATGAAGTGAATGTAATATCACAGTATCCTTAACTAATCCTTTATATGGAAAAAATAGAGCTTGTGTAGAAAACTGATACTAGAATAGCATGATTGAATCAAAAGGATGTAAAACCCGAACCCAATGATAGCTCATATTAAGCCAAAGAGCTGAAATCATATCTCTATCTGGTGAATTTTAAAACAACCTAGTAAGCAGTGCATTAGATATATTTGTGGAGAAATTAAATTATGAATGATATTTCATGAGAAAACCAAATAAAAATGGAAAAGATTTCCTAAACACACATTTCCCAAACAGCAAGACAACCCCACAAACCAATTTTGTAATGTATGGAACTTACCTAACATGACAGTATGCTAAGATCCACCCATCTTCAATTAACATTAGATTTTCTGGTTTAAAGCTCATATTCACGTCGGTGCCATAAGCTCCATAAACATGAATCAGAAGTGGTTTCCTGTGTAGCTCCACAGAATTGGCTTTATGAAAAATTGTAATTGGCACCCAAACTTTATCCTAGAAAGGAAGGAGTATTTTACATTAAAGGATATTTCAAAGTTCACAAGGGAGACAGGGAAACGAAAGCTTCAATTATACGTTTTAAATGTGTTTTTCTTATTACAGTAATTCTTCTGTACTTTAATGGCATAAAAAAAAGTACTCTTGAAAAATAAATTGAGATATTGGCTGGCTGCTGAGTTGGTTTACCAAGGTGGAGTATAAAATTCATTTAAGTGCAACACCGGGAAAATCTATAAAACAAGAAAACAACCAGCTCCTCCTACACCCTCTAATAATACCCATATGCATTAGGAATAGCTTAGTTTAGCACTTAGTGTAGCAGCAATCTTTTGTTACAAACTTAACATTTCTATATAGATCTGTATTTATTTTAAAACTCCTAAGGCTGTTATGAATTCTTTCCTTTGCGACTGGCAATCACAGTAGGCCAGCCCTTACAATTCTGATTCCTTTTGCATCTCACCCAGAATATTCTACACATAAATATTATGGGAGATTCGTATTCTTTCTATTGTTCCATAGTCAGAGATTATTTTTTCCCTAGATGGTTCCAAAATGTCCTTTGCAAAACCTTTCTTCTTCTGCTGGACAAGCAAGGCATTAAAGCAAGAAAGGGTATCCCAGTAAACCTTTTGTGCCATGACATTCTCTCTTGGCTGAAGAAGTACAGTGTCCCCTTCTCAAAAACAAAGTTTGAAAAAGAGATGGCAAACCTCCTGAATGCTGAAGGGAAACACAGTGCCCATCTAATGCACAAGACAACCAGAGAATGTTATACACTGCCAACTCATAATTCCCATCCAGATGCTGTTCAAAAGACAGCAAGGAAATAACTGAGAATCTTACCTTGCTCTTAGCTTCTAAATGGACAGCATGAAAGTCCACCGCAATCGGTACCTCTTGTTCAGTGAGCTTGTTTTCTGCCAATGAATATGCAAAACGTCTTGGAGGCTGAACAGGGGAGGAAAGCCAGAAATAGCAAGTGCTGCTGGTGTTCTCAGGATGAGGCTCCAGTTCCAATGAACAGGCCCAAGCAGGTAGCTGAAAAAAAAAATCCCAGCGATTGTTAATATCCCCCAGCCCTTGGCTGTCTTTACAAAACTATATTCGATGCCTCCTCTTTGATGAAAGGATTTGAACTTCAAGATTAATTAACTTTGGCATGCGTGTCTGCCAGAGGTTGCAGTCCCTCCCCCCTTATAAATTAAAAATGTCAAAAGAAACACCATGACAAAGAGGGCAACAATTTAACTACTTTTTTCTCCCTTGCCTAAAAGCTACTTAATGAGGTTCAACAAGTAATTGAAATGGAAAAACAAAACCTTATGTCATTTTGAAATAAAAGGTGGCAAAGTCATAATCAAATACCTTAACAGAACACAAAATTGAGAATACTTGTATAAGAAATGTTATAATGCACGTGTTATTTGTTTAGGAGTTTCATACACACCAGTGTTGTATTAGGAAGTTTGCAAAATCTTTCTTCTCTAGAGTCTACTCTTTCTTCCCAACTTGAAAAATTGCCAAGCCAACGTCAGCCACTGCACTGTGTTGGCTTTGGAGTGCTCGGCCACTTACAAACCCCTGCCTCTGACTTTGTTCCCAGCGCTAGCCATTGTGAAGAACAAAATCATTTTTTTGGCACAGCTATACTCAGGAACTCGGGGCTATTATGTCTTAAGACTTTAACACTCCTAGAAATGAAAGGAATCAAGATTCATTCTCTGAGACCAGCAGGGCCTCTTACCCACTGCTTACTTTCTTTTAAGGAGTTCTGGTTAGTCGGTTGATAAAGGCTTTGGGAATAGTGGCAGTTGGAGTCAAAAAGCTTCACACAGAAAAACCGCACTCTGCGTAATTGATTAAAACCTGAAGAGGATCAATCTAAAAAGTCTGGAAAACCCTACAGAATGGGTACTATATTTAACTTGAATGCTGCCATTAGGAGACTAGTTGGAGAGCGTATAGGTTTACCCTTTATTACAAGCATGCAAAGCAAAATCTTAAAATATTATTGGATAGCTGGATTTGAAGGATGGAGTTAGGTTGGCAAGGCAGTCTTCTACCCCTTGTGTTTGAAAAGTTAAAAAGAAAATCTGTCTAGGTGAAATAATCTTGAGCAACAAGGAAGTACAGCTTACATTAATTGATTCAGATAGCTTCCGACAAATTAAGGGTTATGGTTAACTGGTAGTATAATTCATATTTGGCTAAACAAATATACACATTTTTGTAAAATTAACTGTGCAGGCTCGTTAACAGTGGTCCATCTGTGTTTATGTGGGAGAGAATCTGTCTCAGGAAGCTATGTAAGTCTCAGTTTAATTTTTGTGGGAAAGCAAGGTAGCATGGAGGAAGAG
Organism: Sphaerodactylus townsendi; assembly: GCF_021028975.2. Lineage (NCBI taxonomy): Eukaryota > Metazoa > Chordata > Lepidosauria > Squamata > Sphaerodactylidae > Sphaerodactylus > Sphaerodactylus townsendi. The sequence continues at coordinate 50,406,653 of NC_059425.1, read as the reverse complement.
ATGATAGCAGTCTCAAAGCCCAATTTCCTAAAGAAAATAAAATGAAATATTGGTGGTTTTTGGCATGAACGCACATTTTCACTGTGAAAATCCTGTGGCTGACAGGCCAATTTTTACACCAGCAATAAAAGCTTGGTAACTAACTGTTCAGCATACCAAAGAGTTAATATGTCTAATATACCCAGCAAAAGTTATGTGTTATCTGTTAATAGTTTTAAACTCATTACTGAAACCCCTTCCTTCTCTTTCCCCAGTAGTAGACAAAAAGTATGGTTTTTTAACCATGTTCTCCTGATGGCTTAAATGGAAAAACTGCATTTAGAAGGGCAATTGGTTTGTCTTTCAGATTAGGATTGGGGTAAAGAACGTAAAAGATTCCCATCTAGTGGAGGCATAGGCAGTTGAGGATTTTGCCCTGTGGCTTTATCCCACAGTTTCCCATGGTGGCATAGCCTAGAGAGTAAGGCGTCAACCTGGTTCTGGGAGTTTACTGTTTGGGGAGGGGGGGGGGGCACGGCCCTGAATTTTCTTTCAATTTATTTATTTGTTTATACCCTGTCTTTCTCCCCAACTAGGATACAAAGTGGCGCACATCATACTCCATTCTTCCATGTTATCTGAACAAGAACCCTGTGAGGCAGGTTAGGCTAAGAGAGCATGACTGGCTCAAGGTCGCCCAAGGCCATTTGCCTTCTTAGGTTTCTGCTTGTGCTCCTTTCCAATGTAACTACTCTAGGACAGGCATCTTCAGAGTTAGGAAAGAAGTTTAGGGTCTATTGCATCTCATGCCTGATTTTGAAAAGTCTTTTGCCCCTACCATGTGTTGGCATGCTTGACAAAGCTAGGCTTATGGTAAAATAGCCATTAGGCAAATTCAAGATCCTTCATCATCTCTGTTGGAAAAGTTCCACTCAAACACTGAGGCAAAATTAACAGAAAAGCACACATACAGAACTGGACAACAGGTAGGCAATAAAAAGAGTTCATTTAAGAGGCTTCTCCTCCCCTGATTCAAATGGGCAATGTGCTCACCTCCAATTCCTTGAACAGCTGGGAAAGAAGATCTATTTTATAATTACCTTTTATCCTCCCCCTCCCCCAATGAGCTAAGGGTGGTAAACACTGCTCTCTCCTCCTTTTTGTCCTGACCATAACCCTATGAGGTAAATTAGACTAAGAGAGGGAATTATTGACCCAAGGTCACCTACTAAGTTTCATGGGAAGCAGGGATTCAAACCTGGGCCTCTCTGGTCCTAGTCTAACACCCAAACAGCTATACGCCACTTGTTCTCATTAGGTTAAGATTAATAACTTTCTAGTAAATGGCAGAAAAAGGTTGAAGGGACACCCATGTCTCTTTTGATCATGCTCCAAACTCCCATTCACGGGTTCCCATGATGGACATAAAAGCCTGAAAGGAAGAGTTGCTCCAGGCACAAATCTTGCAGAACTGAACCAGTGCAGTGTAGTGGTTAGACTGCTGGAATTAGATTGGTGAGATCCAGGTTTAAAGCCCCACTTTGCTACAGAAACTTACTGGGGGACCTTAGACTGGTCACGTTCTCTGTTTAACTTACCTCATAACGTTATTGAGGATAAAAAGGAAGAGGGTGAACATTTTTCTAATGGGCTTCGGGGAGAAAAAGGAGGTATAAATATTTAAATAAATAAAAGGACAAATGAGTAAAGATTGTTTTTAACTTTCTGCTGGACACATTAAGATTTTTGTGTGTTCTTGCTGCTTTGTTAGCTGCCTTGAGTCTAAGGAGATAAGGTTTTTTAATGAGTAAGTAGACATTGGTGTTCAAAACAACTTTGAGGATACAGTGGTTTCTCTGAATGCTTTGGTTACCAGCTTTCTTCATCACAGCCACCTACCCACTATTGGACTTAAGTTCATCAGAGCAAACTCTTACCAGGACTTGTAAAGATGGCCTCAAAAAACTGCTCACCATCAGTCAGTCTCTTAACAAACATACTTTTCAGTTTGTGCAATCTGAGAATGTTGAGAGGATTCTTATTCTTATATGTCTGAGATCTACCACCTGCTTTTATGAGCCTCACCCCTTCTGGCTGCAGAATGTGGGGCAGAAAAGTGGCAGACTGGGCCCAAGAGACAATAAATATCTCCTGGAGAGAGGGGATGGACACCCCTGCATTGAAGTGGGCAGTGGTGGGTCCACTTCTAAAGAAAACAGCTCTGGATTCATGAGTGTTGAACCTACAGTCCAGTCTCAAGTGTACAATTCTTGAGCATGGAGACTGAACAGTGTTAGCTGGGCAACTTTAGGGACTTCTGAATGAAGCTGGTTGTTGGGATCCATTTCAATCTGGTTTCAGACCTGGTTATAGGACTGACAAGGCCTTGGTTGCCCTGGTGGATGACCTGCACTGGGAAATGAGCATCAAGAATGTGATTTTGTTAACTTTCTTGGACCTCTCAATGGCTTTTGATACCATTGATCAAGCTATCTTTCGGACTGCTTCTCAGGATTGGGACTCAGAGGCACGGTTGTGTGGTGATTTCAGACTGCTTCAAAAACAGACTTCAGAGTGTGGTGCTGTGAGACTGTTGTTCAACCCCTTGGCCTCTGCCCTACAGGTCCCACAAGGTTCTATATTCTCCCTCTTGCTTTTCAACCTCTCCATAAAGCCACTTGGAGTGGTCATCCAGAGATCTAGGCTGAGTTGCCATTAATATGTTGTGCTTCCAAGAGATCCCAGGGACTGGGTATTGTGGTAGGAGCAAATTATCAGACCATGTCCACAGAACCAGAAAAATCACAACACTCTGTCGATTCCAATGCACAGATCCCAGGAAGGCTGAGGAAGCTGTGAAAAGGTGCCTGCAGGCAATTTTGGAATGGATGAAAACTTTAAAATGTGGCACAGAAATATTTTAAATAAAAAAAAAAAGGTTGCATGTGTAATATGTTGCCATGCCATTAAATAAGATGCTGATGCTGGATTTCAGTCACACACAGCAGAAACCTCGGTTTTGGAACTTGGACATGAGTTTGCTGTATTCATACTCTATTACCTACACTTTCCCACTCAGTGGTCCATATCAACATAGTTAACAGGGTTATTTCTGATAAATTGAATGAACATTTTAAACATCTCAAAAGACATCAGGCTAAATGATGAACTACCACAAACCACCTATGCTCCCAAATTTATACATCCATCTTTTAAAAGTAAAAAGTGAATTTTAAATGAAACCTTTACCTTAACACTGTGAATGGAGTTTGGTACAAGAGAAATATTATCGATGTACAAGCGATTGCAGTATTTCAAAAACATAACACAGTGGTCTTTAAACATCTCCAGTTCAATTAGTTTGGCCTTTTCTTTGACTGTATATATGGACAGCCAGTTCTCCAAACTACACGAATCAATTGGAGTCTTCATCAGCTAAAAAAAAGAAAAGCCCACATGCTTATTTTAAAACTGAAATTGCACGACACATGAACATTCTCAGAGTGCATAGGATGCCAGCTTAGTTAGCTTGGACTTGCACTGTAGTAGTAGTGTAATTTATTGTCATAGGCCATCACAATCACATAAAACACCATGAGCCATGCAGTCCCCTACCTACACCTGCAAGATATATCTATCAACATATCAGTATAAAACAGTAAAAGTCAAACATCACAGGTTACATTTGCAATTTAGCTTTGGCTTGTAACTAGCTTCTTCCTTGCCAGTTCCTTCCTTCATTTCTTAGTGGTTGCTAAGAAAATAAAAGCAGCTGCCTTCGAGGTAACCTTAGGAAAAACATCAGCCAATAAAAATCAAAGCCTATCTTCTTCAGAACAAGTGATTTCAGATAAAATTTTGTTGAGATGTTAACCTCAAATAACTTTGTGTAGGGGGCACTGTAAAACTTAGTGGGCTAGATCTTCTGGCTGGCCAAGGCAACAAGGGCAAAGACAGAGGCGTTCCTCCCATTGGGCAAAGTGGGCAGTTGCCCAGGGCACCACCTTGTGGCAGGCGCCAAAAATGCAGGTTCATTTGTGGGATTTCTTTATTTTCAGTATTTTTTCCGTTTTTGGCCTGCAGGGGGTGCAGTTTTTAGGCTAGCAGTACCACAATTTCAGGAATTTTTCGGGAGACTCTCCTGATGATATCACCCAGGCTTGGTGAGGTTTGGTCTAGGGAGTCCAAAGTTATGGACACCCAAAGGGAGTGTCCCATCCCCCATTGTTTCCAATGGGAGCTTATAGGAAATGGGGGCTACACCTTTGAGGGTCCATAACTTTGAACCCCCTGAACCAAACTTCACCAAACCTGGTGGTATCATCAGTAGGGCCTCACAAAGATACTCTAAAATTTTTGTGCTGCTATCTTAATAATTGCAACAGCAACAGCCCCAACAGCAGGCACCCCCTAAATTTCCCCAGATTCTCCTTTTAAATCCACCCCCTTCCTGCCAATGCTTGTTTTCTTTCTTTCTTTTATTCTCTCAATGCCTAATAAAGGTTATTATTATTATTAAATCCACCTCCTTCGGCATGGATTTAAAGGGAGAATCTGAGGTCTAAACATTTTAAACATTGAAAGTGATGCTGTTTCAAGGTGGGGGAGAATCCACCCCAAAATAGCATCACTTTCAATGTTGTTTAATGTTAGCAGTAATAAAACATTTTGAAAGCATTCTGAAATTTTTTTCAAAATATATTTCTGCTGTGTGGCATGGCCTATTGCTGTGTTCAGATTTGTGAGTTGGGGCATGTTCTATAATGTGATGTTGACTGGGGGGGGGGGAATCATTGTTTGGTCACGGTGGGGGAGGGCAGCTGCCCATGGGGGGGCATCAAACTCAGGTTTTGCCCAGGGCTCCAGTTTGCCTAGGTACGCCACTGGGCAAAGACGATGGTCCTCTGGAAGCTTCCAGTATCTGCCATGGAGGTATTCAGTGGGAAAGGATTGAAAGCAAAGGCTAGTAAATGCTTTCTGAATACTTTCTAGCTGTTCTAGTAGACTCAAATTCCATCCCCAAATTTCTGCCCAATTAACTTGCTCTGAATATCTTAAAAGCTGGTGAAACTAGCTGGCTGCTCTTTGAATAGTAAAATTATAATAAGATGCTAACTGTGAATTGCGCTTGAAGTGGGCCTGCCATGATAGGGTGGACTGCAGGTTTATACCCAAATATCTGAAGAGGAACATTGTTCTTTTAATGTCCTTGAATGGCTCATTTATGCTTGGTCATGTTAATTCCGAAAATTACTACTTTAGTTTTATTGTAGTTAATGCTTAGCTCATTCATCTCACAATAATCCGCCAGCCTTGTCAACATCCTTCTACATTCAACTTTAGTAAGTGACAGAAGAGCCATATCGTCGGCATATAATATTTTCCTGCCAGCCAGGGAAGGTGGAAAACATTCACAGAAATCCATAAATTGAACACTGACATTTATGTAGAAATTAAAAAGAAAAGGGGTCAATAAGGAACTTTAACACCCGCCTTCAAGGGAATAGGGTCTGTAAGAGAACCACAACTCCCTATTCATATTCAGGTTGTGAGGTCTGTATAGAGTTCTCTCAAGAGCCTTCTACTGATATAGATGTGTTGTCCAGTTTTTCCCAGTTTAAATCTTGCTATTGAATCAAAGGCAGTGGAAAAGTCAACAAATGCGACATATAAGCGACCTGTTGGAAAAGAAGTATACTTCCAGATCAGAGTGTTAAAGTCATGCAAGGATCAATAGAATTGCGACTGTTCTGAAAGCTGGCCTGTTTGATGTTAAAGAGCTTAGATTCGTCACCCCATTCATTCAATTTAATGAGAAGGTAATATGTATAAAGTTTGGAAAGTAGGTCTAAAAGGCTGATTGGTCTGTAGTTTGCTGGGCTGAGCACCCCCCCCCCCTTTTAATAAATGAGGACTATAATACTCTGCTTCCAATTTACTGGAATGGAGCAAGATTCATTTATGGCTGTAAAAAGCCTTGCTAGAATTGGGCACTGCCATTCCTCATTCTGCTAGTAAACTTCAGAAGGGATTTGGTCCTTTCCATGGACTTTACCTTGAGGGAGGGAATTAATCAAGTGTGAGCATTCAGAGGATGTAATGGAATCCCAACATGGTAAGGGGTCCTTGTCCTTGACCACTTGATCAAAGGTTTCATCTAATGAAGTGTTGTACAATGAAGAAAAGTGATTATACCACTTTTCAAAAGGAATGTGTATATTAAAATTCAAGGTGCTATTTTGGGTGCCTATGCTATGCTACCTATTTCCAAAACCTTTTATTATTTGTTTTAATGGCAAGTCTTAATTTCTCCAACTGAGATCTGCTAAGGGTAAGTTTTTTCCTCTTAAGAAATTGTTTATATTCTTAACAAGCTTGCACCAATTGTCAAAAAGCTTCAGTAGACTTGGAAGTTCTAGCTTTAGACTGGCATGTGTGAAGTTTCTTATTCTGCACTCTTGGTCAAACCAAGATTTCTGCTTGTGCTCAAATGCACTATCAGTGATTAAATGAGGGATTAAACAAGCAGCTATTCTAAAGAAGATGTCAATAGAATTGGAAGTGGAAGTTACCTTACCTCTTGAAGGTCACTGGTAGCAAGTAAGGCTTTAATTTTATTATCTAAACCATCGCTCCATAGAAGGCATCACCTAACTGGAGCAGAGGTTAAAAGTTTGCCTACTGGCTGTTTAAGAAGTGGCTGGAGTGCAACAGATCGCTCTGTACCCTGTTGTGAGTTTCAAAATTAAAAAAACTCTCAGGAGAAGCGATCTTGAAACCAGAATATAGTCAATCAATAACACTAGTTCCATTCACGCCGACAAATGTAAATGAAACCTTGACTTTATCAAGTTCAGGCCCATTGAAAATTACAAGGCCAAAAGCAAACATCACATTCAGTAAGTGAAGGCCCCCTTTATTAAATGGTCTATCCCAGGGGTCGGGAACCCGCGGCTCGCGAGCCGCATGCAGCTCTTCCGCCGCTGTTCTGCGGCTCCATGAGCGGAGCCACCGGCCCCCTCTTCGCCCGCCCTGCAGGAAGCAGGGCGAGCACATCTCCAGCCCGCGGCCGGCGAGGCCGCGCGCGGGGGCTTTGGCTCCTGCCTGCCCCGTTGCTTGCGGGGCGGGCGCTCTCCCGGCGGCCGGGCAGGCCGAGCTGCCGGGCCCCTCTTCGCCTGCCCTGCAGGAAGCAGGGCGGGCACATCTCCAGCCAGCTGGGGTGGTGGTGGAGGAGGGGGAGTGAGGGCGAGCGAGCAAACAAGTCGCCGGGGGAGCGGACGGGGGGCGAGCGAGTGGGTGGGGGGGGTGGGGGTGAGCCAAATGGCTCTTTGGTGGTGAGCCAAATTTGGTGGTGAGCCAAATGGCTCTTTGAGGGGAAAAGGTTCCCGACCCCTGGTCTATCCTGTGACTTGCATCGTAAATACCAAGTATCTACAAAGGACTGTTCCTTCCATTTGTTACACTTTATATCCTGCCCCAGTCTGGCACTGAAATCTCCCAACAGTAGTACCAGGGAGCACTTCTCCAGGTTTTCCCTAAATCTTTTGTAAGGAGGGCCAAGTATAATGGTAAGAAGAGGAATTGTTCATGCATGGGGATATGTAAGTGTTAATGACAGAATCTAATCTAACTGGGGGTATTAATCTCTATGGCTTGGATATAAGTCCAAGTTGACCAGATCAGGTATTGAAATTCTCCTTCCAAGTTAGCATAAAAGTCACCAAGGTCCTGCTAGCTCTTGTTTTGACAGCAGGTATAACATATGCCTGGTAGCCTGTCAAAGTCAGAAGTGTATAAGAATATAATATAAAATAATTTCAACAAAGTTATAATCTTCAAATTTTGAGAACCATCCTGCAACATTCCATGAAATCAGCCTCACTTCAGTTGGGCTATTCACTAGTCAATTAGTAGACAAGCCAGCTAGAGCTTCGTTCACTCCCAGTAAAAGGTCTTCTGATTCAGGGTGTAATTTGGGAGAAATCTGATCTGCTCAAGCCACTGTGATGGTTGCTGTACCCATGTAGATCATGTTCTTCTTGTTGCTTGTTTGTATCAAATCTGCTGCTCTAGGGGCCTGGCTGTTTGTAACAGTAGTCATAAGTCTTTTATTGAGTGTAAAGATAGAGTCAGGCAGACTTTGCTTGAGTACTGCTTCTCCTTCTTTAGTATCCAATGCATTGCTTGGGAGGACAGGAGCTAAGCTGGTCCACTGTCCTAGACAGATCAATTAGCATATTTTCCACTTCATCAGTTACATCCATGATCTCACCACTGGGTTTGCCGGAGACGGTAGTCCCAAACTCAGTGGACCACATCTTGTGGAAAACGAGCAGGTCCTCTACTGGTGGAAAGCTTGGATTATTAGAGGATCCAGGATCCTTTAGCCTAAGATTTAAGTCACCATTTGACTTAATTTCATCAGCTTTAGGTCCATCTACTTCCTTCTGTTTAGTTAATCTTGTAGAAAGGAGAGCCTTGATGTTTAGTCTCAAAACACCTGAAGTGCAAATATTTGATGTGAGTGTAAGAAAGATCTCATTTTAAACAACATTAACCTCCCATTACAGCGTTAACCTCCCATTACAGAGGAAGGTTGCATCTTAGTAGCTAGTTTTGGAATTCTCTGGGGATATAGTTTATTTACCCATTTTCATAGCCTCTGAAAGTTGACAGTTGTTTCATCCTTAATTCCTAGTTATATTCAGATGAAATGGTGAACCTACAATCTCTTTCACACTGTCTCCTGAAGCAGGAGGTAATGTATATAGAATATATATGGCTGTTAACTTTTGACCAGTCGAGGGTAGTGGAACAAAGGAAGGAATAACCAACCATGTAATACATTTTCTGCTTCTGCTCAAGTACCAGCCATCAATCAAGAAAATACCCAGCTGAGCAATGATATTTCTTTTCAACTACTTTTGCAGCATTTTCTGTATGCTTCCAAACAACTCAGCAGGAAAGACAATAAAACTATGAAATGGAGTTTGCAAAGGCACCAGAACTAAGAAATGGAAATGGGCAGAATTACACTTCTGGAACCTAGACTGTAAAAATGAATGTAATGACAACAACTGTGACTGATCTATACACAGAGGCTACAATTCCTTTTTTTCCCATGCAGTAGAAATGGGTTAGGAAATAGCAGCATGAACTCCTTCACACCAGAACTAGTCTTTTGAAATGATAAAACAAATCTGGATTTTAAAAAATAACACTATATCTAACTCAGCACCATGAAAGATCCATTTAACACAATATCCATGGATGGAATTGTGCACTCTTGCTACAGGGCAGGTAACCAGTTGTGGCTTTAAAAACAAAACAAAAAAGAAGTATATTCCAGCACTGAGATCAGAAAACACAGCTTTCATTAAAAAAACTAACCAAAATAATTGAAGCAGAGGATATATAAAATGGTCAAGCATTGCCTTACAGGAAGGGTGAAACCTTGTTCATATTTCTGTCATGTTTTTGTCCTACCCTTTCTGCAAGAAGCTCAGGATGGCGTATATAATTCGCCCCTTCACCATTCAATTTTATAGTGATTTATAGTTATATTGAAAGAGAATGAGTGACCCAATCTTCATGTGGAGATTGAAATTCAAACAATATATTAGACTAAAAAAAAAAAAGATTTGAGACAAGTGCTCCCTCACTGGGGTGATGTGGTTGGAGCAAGTATTAAGCTTCTGAATAATAATAATAATAATAATAATGATGATGATGATGATGATGATGATGATTGATGATGATAATAATAAATTTTATAATTAATTTCCAAAATGGAGGTGACAGAGAAACATAGAGTTGGAAGAGACCACAAGGGCCATTATGTCCAACCCCCTGCCATGCAGGAATACAAAATCAAAGCATTCCCAAAAGATGGCCCTCCACCCTCTTTAAAAACCTCCCGAGGAGACTCCACCACCCTCTGGGTCAGTGTATTCCTCTGTTGAACAGCCCTTACTGTCAGGAAGTTCTTCCAAATGTACCGTGAATCCATTACTCCTTGTCTTAGGCCCTTTCCGCATGGCGGAAAGGGCGCCTCTCCACCGGAAGAAGTTATGCCAGTGGAGGGGAGGGGGCCGTTCGCACGGGAGTGTGTGAGCGGCTCCTGTAGAGGCCGGCGCAGAAGAGGTGGCTCTGCACAGCTCCGCCACTTCTGCATCCCCCCCACTTACCTCGTCCTCCAGTGTTGGTCTGGAGGGCTGTAGGGACCCACCCATGCTGCCTTCCAACCTCAAGTGGTTGGAGGACAGCGTGGGCGGGTCTCAGCAGCCCTCTCTCAATGGGGTAGAATTTGGCTTAGAGGCTGATTGTCATCTGAGCACAAAGCGTTAAGTTCCAGGCTGAATCCCAACTTCAGCTTAACTTCCAGTTGGTGCATACTTGCATCCACAAGTTACTTTTTGCTGACATTTGCATGATGCTCAGTGGTTTTGACAGTGTCCAGAAAACCTAATACAAAAACTGCAACAGCCAGGATTTCCTTTTACAGCCAGGGGGTGCAGGGTCTTTAGAGGTAGAGAAATGGCAACCAAGGAATATGGCAAACTTTCTCCTGCATATTGCAGCACGCCTTTCAGAAGAAAGCAAACTTTCCTATATTTCCCACATAGTTGATGCAGAAGCCCCAGAGTTGACCAAACTGTGAAAGTCCACAGGGGCCCATGTGGACCCAGACAGCAGTGCCATGAAAGGAGCCTTTAACTCCTTTCTTCCTCCTGTTCTGGCATTCTACATGGTCTGTGATTGACATAATACCAGTTTTTTAATAGCGGAGTGTATATGTCACAGACTATGGCTTCGCCAGAAAAAGCCCTGTTGGGAAATCTCGGATTTTTCAGACAACTTAATTGTTACAAAAATATTGTCTGTGCTATTTAGATGTGCTGCAGCTAAACATTTAAACCAATCTGAATAGTTACTAGCACGTCAGTATCTCATACCTTGTATCCCAATGGATTCCCATATGTAGTAAGAATGTACAAATCATTGTTTCTGTGCTCAGCATGGTAAATAACCCCTTTTGTTCGTTGCTGCACAAGAACAGAAGGCTTAAAAGGGTGGTGACAGTCAACTAGCCACACTTCAGAGGTAGTCTTACTATTACTATTTATAGTTAGAAATCGTTTGTCTTTTGTGCAGTAGAGATCCACAAAGTATCTGTAATCAAACAATAAACAATGTAATGGTTAGGGATTACAGCAAGAGTTCATCAGTGGAAACATCCAAGATGTCTGGATAGCAGGTGTTGGAATGAAGAGCAAAGGCAGAAATTTATGTGGAGACATGACAACATACAATATGACATTTTTACTGTGCATAATCTAAGGGGTTTCATATATTCATATACTCTAACAGATGGGAAACAAAACAGAGCAGTAGTTTTATATATGATTCCCACTAAGAAATGTGAAGAACTACAGCCATATTTATAGGGAGGGAAGGTATATTGTGAGAACTGTAATTCAAGTGCCTATCTCCAAGCATGTAACATTGTGCAAGAAGGAATGACAAAGGAGTTTGCAGAGGCCGGCTGACTACCCATGATGTAGTTTTATAGTACGTTTCTAGTACGTTTAGCAACAGGAGAAAAAATAATTCTTAGTTGTCGAAAAAAAATTTAATTTTTTTTTAATTATCAAAACAACACAGAGCGTAAAGCACGTCATAAAACCCTGCTTAAGAATTAAAGGATATGATGTGTAATGTACAATAAATTAATTGAAAACAAATTCATCTAGAGCAGGGACCTACTAATACAGGGATGGCGAACCTTTTTGAGACCGAGTGCCCAAATTGCAACCCCAAAACCACTTATTTATCGCAAAGTGCCAACACGGCAATTTAACCTAAATACTGAGGTTTTAGTTTAGAAAAAACGGTTGGCTCTGAGGCGTGCGTTACTTGGGAGTAAGCTTAGTGGTAGTCGGTGGCTTTGCTTTGAAGCAACCGTGCAACTCTTCCAACAAGTGAATTATGACCCTAGGAGGGTTTACTCAGAAGTAAGCCCCATTGCCAGCAACTGAGCTTACTCCCAGGTAAAGGATTGCGCATTAGTTCTTTGCAGGAAAATTAGTGGGGTTTAACAGTGCTTAACAGGGTTACCTACACTGCTTCCCCAAAACTCGGTCTTAGGCTTAATGCTAATAATTGAGCCCAGCGGCCCAGGCCAGCCTACATGTGGGGAGGGCCTCTGTTTGTGCGTGCCCACAGAGAGGGCTCTGAGTACCACCTCTGGTACCTGTGCCATAGGTTTGCCACCACTGTACTAATATAACACACTGCCAAAGTGTAAAAATCACATAAAAGAGTATATCGCACATGACTGGATATTTAAAGTATAATTGGGAAAATAATCTATTCTTTCAACATCACTTTAAATTATCAGTCACATTCCTATTTTTAAAAGTACTATTATTTTTGAGCTGAATAGGTAATTCATAAAAATATATTCCAAAAATATTTTGCAGTTTTGAGTAAAGCATTTATCGTCTACATCACGCTATTTGACTAAATAGCTAATTCTGCATTTCATGGTGTGAATCAATGTTGATAAAACAAGTAATGCTGCTCTAAAACTATGTATCCACAAGCAATATGTTCAAATGTAGGCACTATCAGTCCAATAATGGGATTGCTTTCTTCTATCAAGAGACAGAAATATCTTTTCGTATCCTGTAATTTTTTTCTAAAGAGTTAGCAACCTTAACAACTTTGCTGTGGCTATGATCTCTAGACTAGAGGGGTGTGTGTATGGGGGGTGGGGACAATAAGAGCTGGCCACTGTCAGGTATAGATTACTTAGATAAATGTTTGGTCTAATCTACAATGACAATTCTTATGCTCACATATGCATGAACCTGCTACACCGGCTCACTAAAGAATGCACTGACCCAAGGCTGACCCTGACATTTCCAAACTCATTTACTTAGCTATTCTAATCTAGACTGCTTTAAATAAAAGGGCATGAAAACAATATAGGATAAAACCCAAATCATTTTACTCTTGTACTTTCTCTTGTGACTTATCTCTCTAGAATGTAACCTGGTTTAGCAAAAAATGGTAATGTATTCATTTCAGAATAGTAGTCTCCAATGCAACAACGCTAAAGGCTTGAATGTAAATGCATGGTTCCCCATAAACAATTCATGGCTAATATATGTGACATCATTTCAGCAGCTAAGTCAATTCTTGTTATTCATGATTTTTAAAAAATCAGTTGTACTCTAGGAGTTTTGAAGATATGAAGTTACGTTACACAGAGGCCCCTTCTGCACATGCAGAATAATGCACTTTCAATCTACTATCACAATTGTTTGCAAGTGGATTTTGCTATTCTGCACAGTAAAATCCAGCTGCAAAGTGCATTGAAAGTGGATTGAAATTGGATTATTTTGCATGTGTGGAAGGTGCCTGAGTATCACAGACACCAGCACTCTACCGTCGGTACTACTACCTGAGGGTGAATGTGAGCTTTTTGCTTACAAAGCTTAGTTCTTGCTGCAGCCCCACAGCCGGCTTATTTTCCTGCACACAAGAGTCCCTCTCCCCTCAGGAACATCGGCTGTCTCTGAACACACCCTGAACAGCCAAGTGAGCACTTTGCTGTACATACCTCTTTTGACTGATCAGAAAGAAGCACTATTGACAATTTCTCTGAGCCCTCACTGAGCCAGTGAGCTTTCTTCTTTTGTAGGTAGAAAGCTTTTCCTTTCACTTCCTGTATTTATGAATTTCAATGCAGAGCCACATATGGAGAGCTCTAAACTTAACGTCTCTGCTTACCTTGCATCTTGTTCAGTGTAAACCAGCTCAGAATGTTTTTTAGTAAAATCATACAAATATACTTCATGACACTGAAGGTTCTTCTGGACGGTATAAAACAGAATATCATGGGTAGCCCATTCTGGAGGGGAAGGGGAAAGGAAAGTCAAATAAATGGTTGATTGTTACTGAAAAATAATTATATTGTTGGGATATGCAAAAATATATGAATTCAATTAAGCTAACTCAAATAACTGGAATGCAAAGCTTTTCATATGTGCACAGTAGACTGAACGTGGTTGCTGGGATCCCAGCCATCAACTAGAAGCTTGGAGTTAATGTGGAAAGCAACAGGAAACCACTGCACAGCCTTTGAATCCTCACAGATTACTTTCCCCACCTCCCTGCAACACGTGGAAGCAATTCGTTACTGCAGTGGATCCAAAATTGTTGAAAAAGGAACCTTCCAAGGCCCTTCTGTTGAGGAATAATCAAATTTTTGCCAGCACTCAAACTATAGTACTTTAATGCTAAGAATTTTTTTTTAAATCCCTATAGCTAGCATTTTAATTGGAGTTAGGTTTTATGTTTTGAATACAGTTGTGGGTACTTACTGGATCGAAACTAGCATCAGTCATACATGTCGTATTGTGAAAGCCAGATATATATTTATTTTTGTAGAGTGGAGGCGGTAGCCTGTTGCATCAGATAATGAATGTGAAAACAAAAACTGGCAAACAAAACTCCTGTCTTGCAGTAATGGCTGATAATTCTATAGGGAGGCAATGTTCTTTGAAGGCTCACTGTCCCAATTTCAACTGGTGCATGTCCCTTTTAACAGGAAATCAAGAACACAGCAAACCAAGCATTTCCTTCCACTTCCGAGGACAAGGACATCCCACAGTGGGCACTGTCTCAGCATCAGCTTTAATACAGCCCAGACCAAAGACTAGATTCTTCTATTACATGGAAAGACTCAAAGGAAGAGCAGTGCCACAATACAAGCAAAAGGAGAAAGTCATGTTTTCGTTATTGTGAATTCATAAATAGGCACTGACTAGTTAATGTATATTTTTGATGGCATGACAATCAAGGCGTGCTACATTGTAAAACAAAAGTGGTTTATGCTCATTGCTTACCAAAGCTAGATACATTTGGGATAATACACTCTATTACTGGCAACGTATTCAGTTTCACAATGATAGAAGCAGACTCCTCAGAATTAACACTTCTAATACCAGCACCAAGGTATCTGTGATCTGGAGAAATGCGGATGCGCTGGATAAGAAAATCATGAAAGGGTAGATCTTCCATTCTAAGTAATACTTCGATCTTTTCCTCATCTAAAATACAAGAGAAAATGACAATGCTGCCATAAAAGAAGTAATACAAAGAGCCATCAACCGCTTTTGCATGCACTCTGTCTCTTTCATATATAAATGAACCCCTTTGAAATGAATTGGAACTGCACATGTAGGCTTTGGTCAAGCTGAATTAGTCAGGACAAAACCTAAAGGAACAAAATAGTTGCAGTTAGGGGTGTCAGGTTTTCTGGTTCACAGATGGGCAACAGAAAAAAAAGGGGGGGGGAGGTTGGTCAGTGTTGCTAGGGACATGATAACATAACTTATTAAATGACCGGAAATGATATCATTATCTTACAGGCAACTTCACCATATCCCCAGCAAGGGTCCCCAAGTTGCTTATTCATTACTAATTGAAATCCTCTTGCTTCCCGTGGGACTTGGATATCCTAAGCAGCTCTGTTCAATGGAGCTTTATACCACAAAAGCATTCTTGGGATTGAACTATTAGTCATGAGTAACTGCAGCTGAAATTGTTATCCTGACCTGTGCTATTGTCAATTAATGCAATTTGCTCTGGGCAGATGTTAAAGATTTCACAATAACAAGAGGTTAAAAATGCAACCCGAATGGTAATCTGGGAGGTGTCAGTTTAATGCCTTCTCAGCCATGAGTTCTCAAAGTAAAAT
Source organism: Sphaerodactylus townsendi (assembly GCF_021028975.2). NCBI lineage: Eukaryota > Metazoa > Chordata > Lepidosauria > Squamata > Sphaerodactylidae > Sphaerodactylus > Sphaerodactylus townsendi. The sequence goes on along the minus strand of NC_059425.1, from coordinate 50,390,905 downwards.
CCACTTTCTTAGATAAAGTCCTCCATCTGCAATGTGTGTGTGTGTGTGTGTGTGTGTGTAAACTGCCATCAAGTTGCAGCTGACTGATGTCAACCCAGTAGGGTTTTCAAGGCAAGAGACTAACAGAGGTGGTTTCCTATTACCTTCCTCTACATAATGACCGTGACATTTCTTGGTGGTCTCCCATCCAAGTACTAACCAGAGCTGATCCTACTTAGCTTCTGAGAGCTGACAAGATCAGACTAGTTTGGACCATCCAGATCAGGGGATGAGTCTAATACTACTAGCTTTTGTGAAGCACTTTGACCACTAATTTTTCCTGAAGATGATCGTCTGTAGTTGAAATGAATAGTGCCATCTTTAGCAGAATTAGTCCACTGAAGTCAGCAGGTTCAGAATGGTATATCTTTGAATAGGACACAGGGCCATAGCTAAAGAAAATGGTGCCCGGGGCAAGTACTGAAATTGTGCCCCCCTGCCTGGACTCTGCTGTTCCAGCACGACCTCCACAGTGGGGCAGTGGAGTAAGAGGTAGAGGTGTGTTGAGCCACCCTACTTGTGTTGGAAGGAAGGAAAGAAGGGAAAAGAAAGAGGGAAGGAGAGAGGGAAAGAAGGAGCCCCCTGAAAGAAAGGAGAAAAAATAGTAAAGAATCTTTTCAGAGGTCTCTTCCCTTCTAGTTATCCCTTTCTCCTCACTGCCAAATGCATCACATTTGGCAACTTATAAACAAACAACTTCTGTGGATGGTTTGGTTATTGCTTCCACCTGGTTGGGTGTGAGCTATGTTACCAAATGTTCATGAAAGGTTGATGACTCAAAATTTCAGACATCAGACACACTGGTATTGTCTAGAGTTCCATGGACCTACACAGTATCTTTTCCAATGTTTTTGCTGGATTGGTCCATTCAATTAATTCCCACAGTAAATGTTTGATGGGCTATGTGGAAGGAACAATTAAATAAGGCAAGGCTACAAATAATCCATTCACAAAAGAGTTGCCTGTTACATCTCTGTATGATTTACTGTGCTGCCATTGTCTCCTTTAATTACTCCTCTACTAGCGACCCGTCTCTGTGTAGAATACAAATAGGTAATCCATAAACTTGTAACACACATGCAGCACAATTATCTGCTCTCTGAGGATGCTGACTATTTCATCTCTGTGTGAGTCACTACAGAAGGCTTGCCCTTTCTGATCAGATTCTGAGAAATCTGGGTATTTCTGCTACTTTTCAGTCACTCTCAGAGCAGAAATGCAATACAATTGTTTCCTCTTAGAGGGCACACACCCCAAACGGTAACTCTTACAGGGACATAAGGATGACCTCTTCTAAGACTGACAATTTCTTACTCTAAAAATGAACTGAGGGTGGGGGATGATAAGACTGGACTGTGCAATTACAATTTAGGAAAAATGTCTCCCTGAGAAAAGTTTAGAATCACACTATTCTGTGATATGTAAGAAACATATCTATAACACAGTGTAAGTGACTTGTGATAAACAGATGTAGGAATGAGGCATGTATCACATTTGTAGAGCCCTTGTTACAAAATGCTCATAAGAAGAAAACTAGCAGTTAGAACATTTATTTTCTTGACATGCTAATTTGTTTAACTGCAGGGAGAAGTGGAGGGCGGAGAAAGCCAAAACAGCTTCCGTGACTGCAAAATAAAGCATGAATATGTAATAGCTATCAGGGGGAGTTTTAGGATTCTTGTGTTCTATACTGTGATTTCCTACCTGCTTCTTCCATCCTCGAACGATATATGCTGTAATTTTCTTCAAAGTAAACATACTCTCCAAACCGAATCTGTTTAAAATCAAAACAGGAATGAATCCACCGCAAAATAGGAAGATTTGCATCATTTCACATCATTGGGAATTCAAAGATTTTCTTCAAGTTCCTGTTCAACAAACTATGCTGTTCATATTACATTTATGTAATGTTTGCAAAATCAGAAAATTTAAAATAGCATTAGATAAAAGCATGATAGTGAGGCCAATTAATATAGTAATGACAAACACTACAATGTTCTAAAGCTTGAATTTCACACAGAATCTATTGGTTGCAGTTAGACAACCATGCTTTATAGATGTAATCCATACTGTTTTAATGTTGTAAGTTGCCAAGAGACCCTTTGGGTGAGCAGCGACTGAAAGAGCTAATAAATAAATCCTAGGCACAGTTATTTAGAATGGTTACTGACATGCATTTCTGGAGAAATGGGAGCTTTTTCAATAATGAATCACTGGATGTCTACAAGAGTCTCTTGCTGCTCTTGTACCTCAGTAGAAGATCACTTCTGTAGATTTTTTTGTAGCATGAACATTTGTCCACGTTTTTGTCCACACTTTCACCATAATTAGTATCCTTACCCCAGGGGCAGAGCGAGGGGAAACTGCGCCTAGGGTCCGCGTGCATCCTGCGCCTCTGCTGTGGCTTCGCCCACCCCAGAACACCCCTGGAACACCACACCACGCCCCCTCAACAGCCCGGCCACGCCTCTGCCTCTGCTCTGCCTGGGGCGTCACCCCCCCCCCCTCCGTGGGCGCGATGCTACTGCCTTACCCTTACAAACCTATGTATTCTTCTGAATATTGCATGAAAATGCAACAAACTATACTTTTCACATTTCATGGAGTTTATAGCTCACTATTCTCTGCCCCACCTATCCCACTGCATATATAATTCTGCTGGCTGATGTTTCACGTCATGTATTTGATGAAGTGGAATCTAGTCCATGAAAGCTCATGCTTCAGCAAATCTATAGTATTTAAAAATGGAACATGATTCCTTTTGGGTTTTGTTACAACAGTGCAACCTAAGAATGCTACTGGAATATATACAACATAGTACTGCTGTATAAACCTTCTGAAGTAAATCCCATTGAAACCAACAAGACTTAATATTAGGAAAATGAACGTCAGATCATATAGTCAGAGATCTTCAAATTGTGTCAGTGCAGAAGACTGTAAAAATAACTGGTCTTTAACAGGAGCTCAGAGCATTTTTATCACCAGGAAGTTCCCTAATATTCTACATGAATTCTCAGCACGTGTACCAAGAACACAAATTTCATCCAATTACTACTTAAATATTCTTCTAATAATATGTAGGATCAATCTAAATATAATAATGGAGAAAGACAGCAAATTTCATAGGGATGCATTTTTTATTACTTTCTACACTTATTTTCTCACTTACCACCAAGCTGTTTGAATTATAGGAATACTTCTTATAATAGGCTTCTAGTCTTTGCTTCAGCCTCTTTGTCCTTTTTGTGTAATTTGACTGATAAGCACTCCAGCGTTCCTGTTCTGACTTAAGCACATCCTAGAAAAACAAGTCAAAAGAAACAAGTACTAAAGGGATTACACTTCTTGCCATTCAATGCAAAACTACACTAATGAAATTTGGCCCTTCAGCACTAGGCTAGATTTGAAGCCCTTAATAACAGCCTCCAAAATAGTTGTTTCACAAGGCAGCATTTAACCTGCTTATTACTAGGATTATGAAATAAAATTTGGCCTTTCAGCAATCTGACTGGGATGATATTGCATACTAAATCTTAGAAAGGGTAAATCAAAAAACAAGATCCTTCACTTTCTCCCTTGAAGATATCCAGCTTCAAATGTCTCGCACTTTACTGTTCATGGAAATAGCTCTCTCAACAGAAAAAAAGGAAGTGCCACTTCTAATCAATGGGTTATTTGTGGTTTCCTCTACTGTTATACGCAAGGTCAAGAAATTCCTGGATTGATTCAGTTTGTTTAGAAAATAAATTAAGACGACACACAGGGAACAGAAAGATGTGGAATTATTGTGTGCTGGGGAAAACAGAATTTTCCCACACTTGGAAAGCAATAATCCCCAAGCAAATGCAACGCTTGTTAGAATGTCACATCCTTTTAATAGTATTGCCCATGTTGCATTGTGTGTGGCATAAAACCAGTAGTGCCTGATGATTTTGCGACCAAGCTGGAATTATGCCACAAGGTTATAAATGCATGATATCTGTTTTCAAGTTGCCAGCAAGTCACGTTGTGACTTCTATGGCAAATGAGAAGGATGACAAAAGCTTTCCATTATCTACCCACGTCTGCCAACAAACCACATGTACAAAACATAAAGCACTGAAGACTCCAAGGTGTTCAATGTATGAAAAAGGGATAGGGCTGCATCTGACCTATTGTATGCCTACTTAGCTGAACTCTTTTCCCTGAAACATGAGGCCCAATGATTTGCCTGACAGCATCTAATTGCACAGTAGTGGTAAAACTAAGGTGGATGGACCACTAAAAGGGAGCCTCCTGTTTGAGGTTTGTTAAAGAATGAAACAAAAATGTAAAGAATTGCATGGTAGATACCTTTGATGGGGTACACTTCTGCAGAAGATAAAAAGATATTCTCACAATACTAGAACTAGAACCAGGGGGCATACATTGAAAATGCTGGGGGGAAGAATTAGGACTAATAAAAGGAAACACTTCTTCACGCAACGTGTGATTGGTGTTTGGAATATGCTGCCACAGGAGGTGGTGATGGCCACTAACCTGGATAGCTTTAAAAGGGGCTTGGACAGATTTATGGAGGAGAAGTCGATTCATGGCTACCAATCTTGATCCTCTTGATCTGAGATTGCAAATGCCTTAACAGTCCAGGTGCTTGGGAGCAACAGCCGCAGAAGGCCATTGCGTTCACATCCTGCATGTGAGCTCCCAAAGGCACCTGGTGGGCCACTGCGAGTAGCAGAAAGCTGGACTAGATGGACTCTGGTCTGATCCAGCTGGCTTGTTCTTATGTTCTTATGTTCTTAGAATACTTTTTGAGCAAAAGATTGTCCCCATCACTTTTTGTCCCCTCTCTCCCTGAACTGATACTCAGCATTCAAGTGGATTTAATCAACACACTATTTGGAGAAGATTTTTTAAATTTTTTTTTACAATATTTCTAATTCTTCCCAAATCCACATTTTGCAGTTCAAATTGTTACAGAAAATCAAGAACTGTAGAAGAATTTATGCCTGGCTTGCATCTCTTATTCAGACTGTAAAACTTAGATGTTATACTTACCGAATCAGGACACGTTTTAGTCCAGAACCATAACTATCCCATTTAAACACCCAGCTGTGCTAGCCTAAGCAGAGTTGCAACCTTCCAGGCCCATTTACTTATTAATAGATGGGACTTTCAAAGGGCGTAAAAACTCTTTTTATGCATGAACTGCAAGAGTCTCACTGCATCTGAAAGGCTAACAAGCTCTGGCACAAACTTTACCCTGGTTATTATTGGATTTCTAGTGATCAGGTTTTAAAATAACAAAATAGTAAAATGGGGTGTGGGTGTGAAGAAATTAGTGCAACTTTTGATTTCCTTGAAAGAAGAGTGAGATAAAGATGCAGTAAATAACAGATAAGTAAGATAATACAATTGAACCAATTATTATTAGATGCTAATCATGAACCATTAAGCAGAACTGATTTTTTTTTAAAAAAAGAACCTTATTCAGCCACCAGCTTGTAGCAGTACACGGTATACTTGAAAGAAGGTGGCTTTTTTTATTATGTAAAGTCAAAATTTGTACCTGAAAAGAAAAGAGCCTCCATGGTGGAATGCCTCCTTGTAATCTCGGAAGAAAATAGGCATTTTTAAAGTTCTTTGCAAGGAAAAATATTTGTGGTTTTGTTTGACTATGAAGTCTTATAGTTAAAGAGGTAGAAAATTTGGAACACTTAACACAGCATCCAACAGTATCCTGCAGGATTTGAAGAAAATATTTTGTGCCTAAATGCATGATGTTAAAAATCTTTAATTTGCTGATTCCTCATTCTTCTTTAAAACCATTTCAGGTATGATTAAACTAGGCACTGTTGCATAATAATGTTGCATAATATGAACTAATGATACAATGCATCTCCAAGTGTGAAAAGTCTTCACTGTCTCAGGATTCAGAGTAAAAACTAGAAAAGAAAAAAGAAATTGAATTTGAAATGGTAAAGAAACTAAATGCAAACTGAAAGATTGAGTCTCCTTATCTATATATCTAATAACAATGGGTGGCCCACATCTACAGACACCTAAATCCACAGGTTGATGCCACAAATACAGGGGACCCCACCAGTGTGCAGAAAAATCTGAAAAAATACACTAAGGGGTTTAATCTCCCCCTAAAGTAAAAAAGCATTTACCTTCAAGATATCATAGTTCTAGGAGCCATGGCAAGCTGTTGCCGACTGCAGTAGACCCTGGGGATTGAAATGGACCTGGGAGCAGCAATGGTGGGTGTGCCTCAGGGTTGTGGCAGCACCAGTGATGGTTGCAGGATTGGGGGGAACTGTGGCAGGTTCTACTAAAAAGATATCCCACAATAGACAAGAAACACCCAAGAGAGCTCTGTGAGATATCCTGGCCAGATCTCCTTCTGACCCCACCTGTTAGTACAATAAAAAGGGGAGTGAAAATTACACAGACTTCATTTGAAGTTGAAAGACTAATAAAACTACATGCCAAGAAGTTAGAAGAGGCTCTGTATGCATCAGGTTTAATCTATTTTTAAGTAATGAAAACTTGAAATAGAAGGCAAGTCTAACTTCTATGTATATTCAAATGGGGGAAATTTAAATACTCACAATTTCTGGTACACATCTGCCCAAGTTAGGACCTATCAAACTGATCACAGCGCTAAGCCATTTATGGTTCTCACTAGGAACCTAGAAAAATCCCTGTTAACTTAAAACAGGGTGGTGTTAACCATATGGCAGGCTACACTATATGGCTAGCACTTTAAATTTGGATTGCTCATAGTCTGCGCAGATTTGACTTACAAAACCGTCTTCCATGTGCACTTTTATGTTATCCTTAAACTTCTTACAGTATCAGATTAGGATCTGGAAGATACAGGTTCAAATCCACAGTCTACCAAGGAAATTTATTTGGTGTCCTCAGACCAGTCATACAATCTCATCCTAATGTACCTCATAGGGCTGTTTGCAGGGATAAAATGAAAGAGAGCAGATTAATATAAACTACTTTGGGGCTTCTCAGGGGAAAAGGCAGGGAATAAATGAAGTAAGGAAGTAAATCATTAAAGTGTGCATTCTCTTTCGATGTAATGGTTACTCGGTCAAAATGGTAGATGCACAGATCTGGATACATACCCAGCAATGCTATCATTCCAGCCTTTTGATTTAGCAGAAATGCATTTGGATCTAGATTAACAGTGAGTAAATGCAGTTGCTGCTTCCTTTTCTATTAAACAGAATTTTGTATTTTTAATAGGGAACTTACAGAAATAATAATTCACTTGAAAAGCACTTCTAGTGTTTCTGTGCCAACTTTAGCAGATTGTAGTACAAACAAGTCTAAAGAAGCAAGTACTGTACTTCTTGCTGTGCAACACAAAACTACACTAATTTAGTCCACCAAGGCATCAGATTCCAAGGGTATGTGGAAATGTACTCCTGCACATAAGGAACAAGGAAGTGGCACTTCTGCTGGTATGTAGTCTTGTCTATTCTTGTACAAGTTCTATGTAGCCATGGGGGACTTACTTTACAGAAAGAATGCTAGAGTTATCAGAACTGATGGCATTATCCACAACACTAGTTTGGTGTAAAAATCATCACTCACTGATGCTTCTCTGGTACACACAATGCAGTGTGAGTAACTGTTCAAAGTTTGTGTCAGTATATCAAGCACTGCTCCCCCCACCCCGCCCCACCCGCCCAAAGTTTGCTACTTCCAGTGTGCTGGAAAGAAGATTTGTTTCCCCCATCAGGGAATTCAAGGACTGATCCATAAGAAGAATACTAGAGAATTAACCTTAACACCACACACTGCATATATACATATCAACAGACAGGTGGGGGTACATTTTACAATTTCTTATAAGAGCTAAATCAAGACATGCAAGAAGCAGAAGGCTGTAGAATAACTCTATGCTAGCAGGAACGAAGTCTTCTTTCCAGTAACTGGAAGTAGAAACCTTAGAAACAAATGCTATTGATATACGGACACAATCTTTAAAGAGATGCTCATATTGCATTGTGTGTGACACAAAACCATCAGTGAAGGATGATCTTTAAGCCAAACTGGCATTGTGTATGCCATTAGTTCTGATAATCCTGGGCATACATTCTGAAAAGTAAGTCGCACAAACTGACATAAAACTTGCTTCCTAGTAAATGTGCTCGGCATTACAGCCTTGGCTGCAGCTGTTTTATACCCCTTTGCAAAGCTAATTTATTTGAACTTTTAGTAAATTAAAACATTTCCTTCCAGATTTGGGACTGAGCTTGGCCAGACCCAGATTTCAGCAGCATCCACGCTCAAAATTCTGTCCACAATAGATGCAATAGCCAGTCTCAATCGCTGCATTTTATTAACAGAATCAGTTGAAACAGAAAATTAAAATACCGCTTTTGCCTTTTTGACTCTCCGCACGCTGGATTTTCACTTTTCTGGAATCATGTTGATTACCCACAAGCAACACAGTGATCGACTAACAATGATGACGTCATATAGATGCGTCGGAATCTTTGCGTTGCCCACACGAGATATGCGGGATACCTTTGCCCACAATGAAGATGGAGGATGGAAACCGTTTTCCTCAGTCATCACCATGCCCTTAGTCATTATGGGCGCACAACTTTATAACTATCTGTAACCTTTTGCTTGCCCAAACATAAGATGGCGACAAATTTGAGTCCTTTTGTCCCCATTTTGGATTTGGGAATCTAGTAAATTAAAGTAACCCATTAGGGCATTTTATCCCACTGAAATGCCGACGTTTATTCGATTATATGAACGTTTTCTTTAAACGATGAGTTGAATGGTAAAGCTGTGTCTCTTTAAAAGAGAAAATCAACGGATAAATTCCCCCCCCAGTTACAGAGACTAAGTGTTTTGGAGGAAAAAGGCTTTTATTTACTCCAATTTTACAGGTCGGACAGTACAGGAATTCTATTAAAAACAATAAAAAAGATGGTCATCCTGAAATTTTCTTACTGTGTCAAAAAGAAAGCGATTATACACAGCGCTAAAACTTGCTCCTAAAGTACTCACTCCATCATATTCCAGCCTGCATGCTGTCCGTTTTCTCGCCCTTCTCAAAGATGGCTCCTCCTGTCTCTCTCTATAAGCTAAATGGGCGGATCAATAAGTTACTACTGCTCACAAGGATTGAGGCAAAAGCTCTCCAACACTGAGGGCGCCCCATGTGCCTGGGCTATTACAAGCAATGGGTCTCCCACACTGGGCCCCCGCTCCTTTTTCTTTTAGTAGTTTTTAATTTTCTTGGCCGTGTTTTCTCTAGCCAAGATCTAGGGAGGAATTTAGAGCATGACTGAGGCAGCCCCGAGTATTCCTGCTCCTCTTCCTCCTCCTGAAGCTGACAGGTGTCAGGCAGGGAAAGAAGAGGGAGCCTCTGAGAAAGACCGGAAAACCAGCAAGCAGGCAGTCGCCAAAGCCCGCTGGAAGCTGCTCAGACAGGTATAACAACCGTCATAACGTTTTGCTTCCTTCCAGTATGTTTTCCCTCAGGGAACTTCCATGGGGATATATATTCATTCTCTAGCTCTAGAGCATCTCCTGGGTGGGTCAAACGTTTTGCTGCAATTGTTTTATCCACCTCTGCAATATCTGGCAGGTAAGTAATAAACGTCTGTGCAAGTCATTCGTAAGAGAAGTTGGTAGAACATGAGTTGCCCAAAGGAGTTTTAGGGCTGCAGAAGTTGAACTGAAAAGTGCAATGCAGCTCCATCACTGGAAAAGCGGTTCTTGGGTGCTGAGGATCATAGTCCCATTAGTTTGTTTTTTGTGAGTTATTACCTTTCCTTCTGTTAGGGTGGTTTTGTAAGTGGGTGCTGGAAGGCTTCCGAGTGGAAAATCAAGCCTTTCCCTACCATAGTGTTAGTGCACTTGAATAAGTGGGGTGAAAGGGAAAAGAATTGCTGGTGCTCTGTGATGCTCTGTGATGCAGCAATGTATGTCAGTCAAAACACAGCTATTCCAATCTGATTCTGGTGTTATATTCACAACACACAATTGCCTGTGTGGGAGGGGGAGCCTCTCACAGTGTGGATAATAAAACAGGAGTCTTGCGGTGCCTAAACCGCTTTATGCACCACTTTATGCAAGAATAACATTTTGCTGGTTTCATGGTGCTACACAACTCCTGTTTATTTTTGCTGCAAGAAACTATTTCTTTAGAATTCCTGTCCTGGAGAAAATGGGCATTATGTAGAGAATGTTTGCCAGTATTGCAAGTCTAATGAACGTGAACCATTAATTGTTAATGGGCTACAGTTTAAGAATGTTAGAACTAATGTGTTACAAAAATCCTGCTATTTCTTAGAAGACATTTTTGTGATGGATACTGGTATGAAAGGAAACAGACTCAAACTGAACAACAAGGATTTCTTCCAATTTCTCTGTTGCAGCTCTTATCTTAGAGGCTTTCATCAACAGAATAGTATTGATTTTCACCAGATGGGCTTAAATTAGTGTTTAACCTTTTTTTTCATAATTACAAGGTCTGATTCACAGGTGCATGTGCATCATGTAATGACTGTACTCTCATGCAGGCTTGCCAACTTTGAATTGGGAAATTCCTTGAGATTTGTGAGTGATGCCAGGAGTAGAACTTTATCAGTTGCTACTACCATAGTCTGCTCTCCAAAACAGCCATTTTCCCAAGATTGGCAACTGTAGTATCAAATGATGACTAAGCCATCATAGATCTAACATTATGGATATAACTTTAATATATTCAATGTCAACTCAAACACAGATTTTTTTCATGTGATCATTCAGCTATCACTTCTTAAATGCTGAGGAGACACGTGCTATGGGCGTGTGCAAATCAGCCCTTGTTTGAGCCCTATATTGGCTGGACAAAAATCCAGTTTTAATAAGGCTTCCCGAATGCAGGTGCAAAGGGATGGATGAATTATTTCCTTGTACAAATAACAGAGCTAAAAAATGCAACCATGGGCCAGTGTGGGTAAGTGGTTAAAAGCAGTTGACTCTAATCTGGAGAACCAGGTTTGAACCCCCACTCCAGGTGTAAATGTATAGAAAATGGTCCCCGAGGCAAGGTTTCAAACTGTGCTCCCACCTAACCTCTTGCGATCTGGATGCTACGCCCCCATTCATACTCACCAGGATCATATTAGCCTTTTTTTGTTACTGCATCACACTGGATGCTCATATTTAACTTACTGTCCACCTGTACCACAAGATCTTGTTCGCACACACTGCCACTCAGTGGTGTATCCCCCATCCAGAGAGAAAGGGGATGAAGAGAGAGAAAGGGGGGGGGAGAGAAACATGGGAAAGAGAGAGAAACATTGGAAAGAGAGAAAAATGGGAAACTGAGAGAAACGGGGAAGGGAGAGAAAGTGGGTAGAGGGAAACAGGGAAAGGGGGATAGAGAGAAATGAGGAAAGGTGCGGGAGAGGGAAAAAGAGAGAAAGAGGGTAAGAGGGAGCTTTGGGGGCGGTGGAAACGTTGCCTATATTTCCCTATCACCACTGCTGCAGAAATGCCTCTGGTTTAAAATTAAGTTTAACTTCTAGGCAAGCAGCACTGTGGTTGGCAGGAGACTGGGGGTGGGGTCAGGCTGCTCTTTCTGTGGCCCTCAGTCTCCTCCCAGCCTTCGCTTGTCTAGAAATAAACTAATATTAAATTTAAAGCAACTACAGGCTTTTTCTACCAGTGACAACAGAAGGGGGGAAATGTGACCCACATTTCCCCTACTGCTGCCTCTGAAAAAAAGCCTCTTTAAAATTAAGATTAGCTTACTTCTAGGCAGCGAGGCGGGGTAGATTGATCGGGATGGGGAATCTTCCTGTGCCCCCACAGCAGCGCCTGGGATTTGAGCCCCCCCCCCCCCCGTTACGCATCTTTCTGCTCCTTCAAATGAAGCTTAGGTGACATTGAGCCAATCACAGTTCTCTCTGAAGTCTCTCAGTCCCACCTACCTCACAAGATGTCTATTGTGGGGAGGGAAAGGTGATTATAGGCCACTTTGAGACTCCTTTTACACCATTTTAAACCATTTTACACCGCTGTTTTTAGCCCATGCGGAATCCGCCGTAGAGAAAATTGGGGGCATGGAGCAGACAGAATGGTGAACTACCACAAACCTATCAAAGTTGACAGTGTCTAGCTTGTAGCAGCACAATGCTGTTCCCACAAAATCTGAGAAAGCCAGAAACATAAATGTTTAGTGCAACACAAGTTTGAATATGAAGGCAGATGAAGATAGAGAGAGTTTCTTGGTGGGTTTAGCTGAAACTGGGGCCCTTTCCCCACTTAACCTTAAGCCCCGTGCTACTCTCCTAAAGTAGCACGGGGTCCAGCTGCACTCCCCACTTCAGGGGCGGCGAGAACGCAACGCTGCCTCCCTCGCACTTCAGGGGCGGCGAGAACGCAACCCAACGCTGCCTCTCTCGCGCCCCCTCAGCGTGTGCAATTCCTGGCGCCTTTTCAAATGGCGCCTTTTGATGGGGAAGCCGGGGCGTGCGCCAGGAATTGCGCGCGCTGTGAATTGCCCGCAGCAACCCTCCAACAAGGGTAAGTGGGGAAAGGGCCTGGGATGCAGCCTTTGTATGGAAGATGGCTGTCCAGATTTCTCAAGCTTTCTGCTGAAGGGACATATGTTTGTTTCAGCCATGTTCTACTAATTTTCAGACACTATAAACCCTTTTCAGTCATGATTTTCTGGGCCAGCCATGCAGTATGGGAGATCACTCTATGTGTGATGTGTGCTTTCTAAGCGTGGTTGCTATTTTGTGTGAATAGCAAAACATTTGTGCTTTCCAGCTTTAGTATACCTAAATTTATCAGGGTACATGTTCACATTCTATACAGTAGGAGATTCCCTCTATTCACATCTAATGAGGACAGTACGTATTGCTTAACGCACAGATAATCTGCAAACATTGTTAACATCTGAAAATGACTTCAGTCTTCATTGGTTAGAGAAGTGAAGGCACATAATACATAAATTTAATACTTATTACAGAACCAATTTCTCTTGGGAAAGGGGAGGGGAAGGACTCCCCCCTTGCTTTTTGGTGATGCTATTTAAGCAGAATGGGAATTAATAATTGCTGTGCTTTTTTTTATAACACAAAGACTATTTACATGTTGAGAATTGTTCTTAGGTAAATTAGTCACGAACAGATACCATGGACCGCCAAAAAGACAAATAACTGGGTTTGAGATCAAATCAAGCGTTAACTCTGCCTAGAAGCTAAAATGACTAAACTGAGGCTATCATGCTTTGGTCACATTTTTATGAGAAGACAAGACTCACTGAAAAATCCAATAATGCTAGGAAAACTTGAAGACAGTAAGAAAAGAAGAAGACCCACCATGAGATAGATTGATTCAATCACGGAAGCACTGCCCTCAGTTTACAAGATCCGAGCAAGACTGTTAACAATAGGGTGTTTTGGAGATCATTAATTCCTAGGGATGGAGTAAGTCAGAAGTGACTTGATGGCATTTAACACACACAAAGTCGTTAGCAAAGCATGGGGAGAAATGAGAGCATACAAGGAGAAGAGGGATTCATTGTTTTGATATATGGCAATCATGGCCATCTTGTCATCTGGCTGGGATGTTTGAGGTCTAAGTAGAAGTAGAATTCAGCAAACCTTTTGTTTACAGTGCCTTCCATGTAACTTATTCCACTTGTTTGGGCTGCCTGGGTTCAGTTTTGTATTTAGGTTCATAGTATTCTCATTTTTCAGAGAGAACATTTCCAGTAACTTTGGATGAATTGCTGCAGATGGGTTAGAGAACTGCACTTAAAAAAAATTGAAATCAAGCTAGAAGCTATTTTAAATGAACATTTCTAAATATTGTTGGTACTTTACCCAAATTTATTTTAGATACCAACAGTAGGTATGATAACTACAGTGTCTGCGTATTTTTCCCATCTATCCAATATTATGGAATTTGACACTCTTTGTGCTGAACATAGCTCTTTGTACACTTTCTGCAATAGACTATTTAAGAATTTAGGCTACAGCCCTTTCCTTTTATGTTTCCTTAATGACCATTCTCATTTGCTTTTCTGAAATGTGCCTGTTACATTGGTCCCTGGGCTACATTAATTTAGAATGACTGTGTAAGATAAGTTAGTGATCCTTGAAGTTCACTTGGAGGGCATCATGTAAACAGAGATGGCTGTCTTTCTACCTTTTCAAAACATTAACATTGTCAGTCCTGAACAGATATGTCATCTTTTGCTTTTTGCCCTTGTTTTTAAGATAGGTGAACAGTGTGATCAAGCCCTTATAAATTAGATTTGTAATTTTTTCCAGGATAATTATTTAAACTTGAAATGCTATTGAGTTCTGTACAATTAACTGTTAATAATCTGTGGTTCTCAGTTTATATTTAGATTATTTGTAATTGGTTTGATACTAGAGCTTTGCTGGATGTGATGGGCCACTCAGTTCACATGAGAGATCTGCTGCTGAACTGGAGCTTTGCACAACTAGTTAAGATTCTGTGCTCTTTTAGTCCATTGTGAAAAAACACAGTATAACAGAAGAACCATTCTCTCAGTATCCATTGCACCCTTTTCTCACCTCTCAATCAAAAAGTGGTTGAAGTACCAATGGTTGCCATCTTGGTTTTTCCCTTGCCCCATCCTGCTGTCTTTTCATCCCCATTTATTCAGACAAATTTGTTCTCCTTTACGATCTAGTGGGCCTCAATGATAGGGCTAACTCACCATCTTGGTTTGCAGACTGATGATTAGTTCGTTGATAGTTTTAACTGTTTTTAGATGTTATCATTGTATTAAGATCTAATGTTGGAAACTGCTCCGAGGCTGAGAGGGGAGGGGTGGTCTAGAAATTTAATAAAATAAAATAACTTTAGGATAGTAATGCCTTGCGTGGAAGACACCAAAGAGAAGCACAGCAAGAAAGTCACACCAGTTGGGTATCCTGCTGATTATTATTGTTTCATTTTCATCCATTAAAAACTATACATTTTTACTCAGACTTTCCTCTCTCCAAGGAGCTCAGGATGGCATTCACATACATTCCCATTTTCAAAAGAACTCTGAATCGTATGAGGCAAAGAGTTGGTGAGTTGATTAAGGTCAATAATTTTGAATGTGAATTTAAGCTAGAATCTAGGGCTGCAATCCAAAGGGGGAGCTGAAACCACATTGGATGTGGCATGACTCCTATGCAGACTTCACTGCCAGCAGCACTACGCAAAGAGGCATGGACGTTGGGATAGAGGCACTTAGGCTGGTGCAGGGGAGCTGCATGGCTCTTTGGCTCTGGAGTCAGGAAGTTTCCCCCCCAGCCCATCACTTCCGCGCTGCAGTAGGATGCGCTGGTGCTGAGAGGGACATTCTACAGTGGCGTCCCTGGCTGCCTCTCTGCCCCTTTGGACTGAGCTGCCTGCCTCCCAATCTAATGAGCAACACACTAATCGTATAGCAATAGGGACATGTAAGAAGAAGAACGCGATAAGGGCACATGATAGTTTTCATGATAACTATCCCTGCCTATAATATTAGGCGCTGTACTGATTTTAGTGGACATGTACTTACCAGTAATTGTGGCAGAAATGTTGCCTTATACAGATAGGAGTTGTGGGACTTGCTCATGGATGGGCTAGAACAGCAACTAAATTGGCGTGGTGTAGTAGTTAAGAGCAGTCGCACTCTAATCTGGGGAACTGGGTTTGATTCCCCGCTCTGCTACTTGAGCTGTGGAGGCTTATCTGGTGAACCAGATTAGCTTGGGCACTCCAACACATGCCAACTGGATGACCTCGGGCTAGTCACAGTTCTTCAGAGCTCTCTCAGCCCCACCCACTTCACAGAGTGTTTGTTGGGTGGGGGAAGGAGATTGTAAGCCCGTTTGAGTCTCCTTACATGAGAGAAAGGGGGGATATAAATCCAACTCTTCTTATTCTTCCTCTACCACGTATCTCTTATTACAGTTCACCCATTCCCACATCCTTTTGCCATTATAGTTACAACAGTGCATGTTGACTTAAATTTAATGATGGCATAATTATTTTACTATGTTGGTATAATTTTGAATTGTGTTGACATAAGAGATTTAGTAGCAATTTTATCCTTTTCCTACTAACCTACTTAGGGTAAGCTTGCTTAGGAATCAGTGACATTTTAAAAATGTTTTAATGAAGTGGTTTTTTTTGATTAGCTCGAAGAGTGACATTCTGTTGAGTAAAAAAGATAATGTTTGAGCTGTTCTTCCTTTTTATGACAATTCATGACAAGCCTTTTTTTCTTATTGAGGGAACACACACAGCCTCCTACAATATTTGCGATTTAGGTTCATTTTGAACGATAAACCTTCTTAATTTCCAGGTGTTCTACAAGTAGCAAGTATATAGGCTTTGGGTTCACTGCCGTGAGATAAATTTTGTGGTGGACAAGAAGATTATTGAGATCACTGAGGCTGGATTAATATATAAAAAACTGGGAAGATATTTATTTGCAGGTTGGTTTTAAAGGAACAAAACAACAGTACAAAGTCTGCTCATCACCAGAGACAGGCCTAACAGTTGATTATTCTCCTTTTTCCCAGAAACAGAGCAAAACCACTCTGCCACACTATCAGATAGAGCTACACTTCACTTTGTCTACTCCTTTTTTCCATGAGTACTCTGAGTATTTTTTTCAATAGCACTCTGATTATCATCAATTGATGGAAGATCAATTCAGTGGGGTGGTGGTGATGGTAATGTGCCACTTCCTTCTTAGCTGAATTGAGGCTGTGATATTTGCTGCCCCCTGTCTCAAGTTGTTATCCTGCCCTGCAGCTGTGCAGAGCCTTCCAACTTCTCTAGTGCATTGCTATATTTCAGTGGTGGCACTCAGAGCCCTCTTTATGGGCACGCGAGCTGTCGCCCCAGTTTGGGCACTTGGCAGTGGTATAGCACCAATGGGATGAGGGGTATACAACGCATTGGGCGCGCGCCCCTGCGGGGGTGTGGCAAGGGTGTTCCGGGGCGGGACGGGGGTGTTTCAGGACATTCCAGTGCAGGGCGGGGGTGTGGCAGGGACACAGGGTGCACACACGCCCCAGATGCAGTTTCCCCTTGCTCTGCCACTGGCATTCAGTCTTTAAAAGGTCCGCCATCACTGCTATATTTCTTTCCTCCCTAGTTACTTCTGAAACTCCTCAATTTTTCCTATGTATCTATTTGTGCATTACTTTTTGACTTCTTTTTGACTTGGCTGGGCTCATAGTACAGCAGCATAGAAGCAAGGGATTCCCACCCATTCATGTTGTTGAGTATGAATTCCCACAGTGCCCATTTAACTTGGTAACCTCCCACCTTATTTGTTTATATTCCATTTTTCTCCCCAAAAAAGATAAAAGATAGTTCCCTTTGCAAGCACTGGGTCATTATTGACCCAAGGGGTGAAATCACATCATGACATTTACTAGGCAGACTTTGTTTATGGGGTGGTTTGTCATTGCCTCCCCCAGTTGTCTAACCTTTACCCCCAACCAGCTGAGTACTCGTTTTACCAACCTCAGAAGGATGGAAGGATGAGTCAACCTTGAGTCAACCTTCCATCCAATTGAACTCAGGTCATCAGCAGAGCTTTGACTACAGTACTGCCATTCTTCCTGCTTTTGATGACTTGTGTGAAATCTATATATGTAAAAGGCATATGTTCAGAGGCGTATGATGGGAAAATGGCACCCAGAGGGGAGGGCAGAAGGGACTGCCGGCTTGGAGCTGGGAGGGGGGCGAGGCTTGGGGGGTGGTGTCCTCGGGCTTCCTTGGCTCTGCCCACATCAATGATGACATGGGCGGAGCTGAGGGCGCCCGAAGACAACGAGGCAACAGGACTTACTGCTGCCTTGCCGTCTTCCTGGACATGTGGGGGGCCGATTTTGTGCCCCCCCACGTGACCAGATTAGTGGTGCCCGGGTACAGAGGGTACACCCTGTCCCTAGGCAGATACTCCACTGCATACGTTTATATAACTCTCTAATCCAGGGGTAGGGAACCTTTAACACTCAAAGAGCCATTTGGACCCGTTTTCCATGGGAAAAGAAAACACTTGGAGCCGCAAATAATTTTTGACTTTTAAAATAAAGATAACACTATATATATAGGGTTTTTTTAACCTTTTACTCTGCTCATTCTGAGAAGCGCATGGATGCGCCTGCCCTGCTGCCTGCAGGGCGGGCAAGGATGAAGCCGGCGGCTCGGCCTCACCGGCCGCAGGGAAAGCACCCGCCCCACTCCAACAGGGTGGGCGAGAGGGGAAGCCCGCAGCGCGGCCCAGCCGACCATGGGCAGTTGGTGCGCCCGCCCTGCTGCCTGCAGGGCGGGCAAGGATGGGGCCGGCGGCTCGGCTCGTGGAGCCACAGTGCAAGGGCAGAAGAGCCGCATGCGGCTCTTGAGCCGCAGGTTCCCTACCCCTGCTCTAATCAATCTGAGCCCTAATTTTTTTTTGCAGGTTGAAGGCTGTATAGCTTGTAGATAGAAAAAGCTGGTGGCAGTTGGAAACAGGGACAGTATATATAGCCTTGTTCATGGCCTCACTCAGTTCTTGGATCCCTGGATTGAGTGTTATCTGCACAGAGTTTTGATTGTCTTTTAGATATGCTGTGTGCTCTATGAAAGGTCTTAGATTAAAGCCAATATCTTGAAATGTGCTTTGATAGCAACAAGAGGTCAGCATTCAGCACATCTGCTGGATCTCCCAGTGACCCTTTAATGTATAATTCACCACATTCTGTAGCTGGTCTTCAAGACTGTGTATAAGGATTCCCCATAGAGTGCATTACAGTAGTCTAGTCTTGAAGTTGTGAAGATACATATGGTCAGGTGACAGCTTTCTGAGTATGAGAAACTGCAATTTGTATAATTTTTCTTCTGAGCATTAAAATTCAATGTTGTTCAATTAAATTGAATAATAAATATGTATGTGTATTTTAATTTTAAAGGTTTTGAAGCAAAAACATGTGAAGGGTATGCATCTTCAGCAAGTTTCAGTAAGGAGATTTGCTTCATTTAATCTCTTCTCAATAAGCGAAGACAGCAGAAAGGCAACAGAAGTTGATGATGAGACGTGGATTCAGTACAAAAGCATCTTTTATCCTCAGTATAGTATATCATTAAGGTAAGATGTCAGTCCAGTTTTTGCGATTGTCATGTGGGTCAATTTGAAGAATAAAAATCTTAAAAGTTTAATAAAATCACTACTAGTTTGAATTTTCATTTGAACTGAGTTTAGTCTAATTAAGATAATGCATATCACTTTACCTCTTAATTAAAATGTCATGGTATTTGCATATGTGAAATCAGTGTCTGCTCACACGTGAATTCTGTTTGAGAAGTGAATGTACATCATGTAGAAGTGAATTTGGAAATTGGCTGAAATGAGATTTAATGAGAGTTTTACATTTATATTAGGAGCTGCTTTAAAACACAGGGCATTTAGCATTGTGTATGAAAATCCCCTTTGATCGTTCAGTAATCTTTTGGTCATTGTACCATCCTCCTGCATTCAGGGTTGTACATGATGAATAGTTAGGAGTAGAGGGGGAAGACTACTGTCCAGTAGACCTCCACAAGTACTTGAGCTCTCATCCAGCACCACTGGAATTTCTGTCATTTCTCTAGGGCCCCTTATTGGCCTAAATGCACTGCCATGACTGCTGGAGTCTTCCCACACTGTCATTATGGCTAGTGTGATGGCTAGTTTTAGTGTAGACAGTTCTACTAACTACTTGTGAGTGTGTAAAGTGCCATTGTTGCAGCCAACTTACGACTATCTAGTAGGGTTTCCGAGACAAGGGATTTGCCATTGCCTTTCTTTGTATTCTGATCCTGGTATACCTTGGTGATCTCCCATCCAAGTACAAGTCAGTGCTGACCCTGCTTAGCTTTCAAGATCTGACAAGATCAGGCTAGCTTGGGCCATCCAGGCCAGGGGTTACTATTTAAGGAATATTTGCCACAAGATAATGTTGACCTAAGATCTTGTCACTGTTGCCGCTTGTTGTTGTATTGTGTATACTGTTAGCATGTCCACTCGAGAGGGAATGATTGTATAATTCTGGATATTTAAATATTTATTTATTGTTTTATCCTTTTTAATACTGGTTGAAGACCGAATAAGCATATTGATTGATACTGAAAGAATGTCAAACAAGGATCACAACCATGATCTGAAGTTGGTTTATTAACCCTAGTTAGTCTTTGTGGTTTTGTGTTATATAGAAATATGGATATCCTTGTTTGTGTCCTAGTATTGCCCTTGTTGTAACACAACAAGGGATACCAATGGGATCTCTGCAGGCATGGTAGGCGAAAGAAGAAAACATTTAAATAATTGCTTGTGTGTTGAATCCTTAGTTTAACAAACTTACTAGAATTAAAATAGAACATGGTTTTGCATTATGTCAAACTGAGCTTATGACAGGGATCTTTAGGAAGAGATTCATTTGGGTCTTATCTGAACCCACATGCACATCCTCTTTCCCTTGTTTCCTTCCAGCACTTTGGAAATATATTGAGAAAAATGGCTCGGGGTTGTAATTTGAAACAGGGAAATAGTAGTCAGGAGCAGGGGTAAGCCTCTACCAGTTCTCTGCATAGCATATTATATGTCAAGTAACTTCTGACTCCTGGAGCACCTATGAATCAATGTCCTCCAAAACATCCTGTCTTTAACAGTTTTGTTCAGGTCTTGCAAACTGAGGGTCATGGGCTCTTTTACAAAGTCAATCCACCTCATGTTGGGTCTTCCCCTTTCCTGCTGCCTTCAACCTTTCCCAGCATTTCCCAGGCTGTTCTCTGCACACTGGGCTTGCAGAGGGCTCTCCTCATGTTTCTCTGTTTACATGTGAGGAGGCAGCCTTGTGCATGCTGTTCAGCTGCTTGCTGGAGCTTCAAAGGGGCTCTGGTTCTTCTGGTTCTCGTAACTCTGCCTATCAACAGCTTTAAAAGCACAGATCTCATCACAAGAGGGAATTGCAACACTAGAGCTGAAATTCTCCCCCACTCTCTCTTTCACTCTCTCTCTCTGCTGCAAGAGAGGGGCTTGTTTTTTCATCAGGGAGGGCAGAATCAGAGTGGGGGAGGTGGGGTGGAGCCAGAAACATACCCTGCTTGTTGCCTTTCTAACCCCAACCCTTTCTTTTCCAGCTTGGGTTGTTCCTTTGCAGAAGCCAACTATACTGATGTATCAATACAAGCCTTTGGCCACCACTTCCAAGTGTCTTTCTTCCTGCTCCCAGGCAGTTCCAGCAGCCAGGCTCTTCCTGCCCCATCACACAGCAGATGCTTTGTACATAATCGGACACAATGTGACCAAAGTAGACAGCCTGTTAGGTATATAACATACTCTGAAATATTGATCAGTAGCATTTATTGAGTAGGCATTGAAGCACCACGCTGGTGCACCACACTTTCCCCTTTATCCCCCGAGCAAGCCTCCCTTCCGCTTTTCCAAGAATTTGTGAAAAACAGCTTTTGGAGCTAAGACACCTCAAGGTTGCCAACAGGTTGCAAGAGAAAGCCACCTGGCTTCTTGCCCCAGGAGATAACGAATGTAACATTATTCCCATGGGACAAGAGGGGCAGGGGAAGCCTAGTTGTCTTCAAGCATGTGAAGCCATAAAGCAACGATCAAGGAAAGAATGCGCAGATGGCAGTGGATACATATAGCAGGCTGGTTACATATATCTTAATAGCAGCAGCAATTTGTTATTTTAAGCAGTTGCATGATTCCGGGAATGCATCTCAGTCAGTAGATAGCATCCCCCTGACAGCCTTAGTTTAGTCATTTTATCTTCTAGGGACATTACAGACTTGATTTGATCTCGAACTCACTGATTTGGTTTTTAGCGGTCCATGGTATCTGTGCCACTGTCTTCCATGTTTGATGGCATGATCTCTTGAAGAGATGGAACACTGCTGCTGCATTTAATTCTTCCTTTAGGCATATGAGGATTGCATCTCCTCTCTGATCTTCTTAGCTTCATGGCCAGTTATGTTATTATTTTTTAAATATTGTAGCTTCCTCTCTTAGTGACCTGGTTATCAGAAAATGTCAGAGTACGCTGGCTGGGCAAGTAGAGGGATACTTCCAGTAAGGAGAATTTGATCACACTGTGGCATCCC
The DNA here is from genome assembly GCF_021028975.2 of Sphaerodactylus townsendi. Lineage (NCBI taxonomy): Eukaryota > Metazoa > Chordata > Lepidosauria > Squamata > Sphaerodactylidae > Sphaerodactylus > Sphaerodactylus townsendi. The sequence goes on along the minus strand of NC_059425.1, from coordinate 50,368,735 downwards.
ACAGAAATCAGCGATGTAACAGTCACAGGCATGAAGCAACTTTAAAACCCTGCAGAAAACTATTATAAAACTTGGACTTCTCACCAAAGCACTTTGATGAGTTACCAGAGTTAGGTTTATAGCTTTTTCCCCGCATCATTTTTTAATTTAATGCACATCTGAAGTTTATGCTCCTCACCAAGAAAACGAAAGCTTATATATCCTTTATAAAGCCCCTTGTTAGACTTCCTGTGGGTGAAGTGTTGCCTGTTTCTTGCTTAAAGCATTCTAGAAGGCTGAATACCGAATCCATGAAAATATCATTGAATTGGTTTTTAGTGGCTGGTTGGCTGGCTCATTGTCATCAACAGAGGCCTTGCTTTGGGTGCCTCTGACTTCTGAGCTTAGGCAGGTGGCAATCCTGGAGATGACCTTCTTGGTCGTGGCACTGAAACTCTGGAATTCTCTCCCCAAAGATACTTCTCTGTTCCCTTCTGTTGTCATCTTTTGTCACTGAATGAAGACTTTTTTGTTTTGTTTGGCATTTTCTCAGTGATCCTCCCTTCCTGACCAATGTTTTAATTGTGTTTTTTTTGTATGTGTGTTTTAGCTGGGGTTTTAATGATGTCTTGTTGGTTTTAATGGTGTTTAAGATGTTTTATTATGTTTTTAATTTGTTAGCTGCCTTGGTGGCCCTTATGAGGGCTGAAGGGTATATTACTGATTTTAAAAAAATAAAAGTTGGAGCAGAGCTAATTCATGCAGGACATGCAGTAACTGAGAAAACAACCCTTTCCAGTTCTCTCCTTGACTCTTCTGGTACCTACTGTGTACTGAGGATGGGGATATGTCTGTAGTGATTGTAAATAATGGCTAAACCCAGGCAAAAGTTGTGGAGCCCTGCCTTGAAATTTGCCTGATATGATAGAACCAGTTTCTCTTCCGAGGAGTTTTGTTCACTAGCTTGTTCACAAGCTTATTTCCTGTTAGTAGTGTTTAGTATGGCTGTATTGTTTCAGACAACTTTTTTATTGTATTGTGTCTCAAAGTAATTCTTCCAGTATTGGACCTTGGCTCTCCATGATACTAATATGCAAAGGCTATGGTAAAATTTGGATTTTATCCAGACATTTGATTAAGAAAGATTTGAATTTTCCCAAGACTCAGTATCATTCTCTTGAAAGCCTGCTGAGCATCTACATGCTGTTAGGTATTATCTTGACAGGGCTAAATACTGTAGAAAGTTCACAAGGTTGTCTGTGGCTCATGGCAAACAGTCTAAAGGCCAAGCTGTATCAGTTCAAAGGCTATCAACAAGGATCAAATTGTATATTCAGATATGCTATGAACCAAGCTGGAATTATTGTACTAGAGGCCTTGAAGATCATTTTGCCATCTGAGTGGCATCTCTTATTGTGTTCTTATTGTTGCAACCTTCCAGGCTTCCAACTCCAGGCTTGGATCACAGAGAATGATGATGGCAGGTCTAAGCCGAAATCCAAATTAAATGCTTAGTTAGGGATAACACTAATTGCAAAGGAGGATTTGTTTTCCATACCACAGAACATTCCAGTTACTGAAAGATTAATCAGGTTGAAAATGGAGGGTTTTATTATAACAGTGATATAATAAATATGTTATAAGCATTTTGCAAATTGTAAGTTGTCTAAATTACATCCTAGAGGGGAAAATTATTTCCTTTGTTCAGGTTGCTTCCCCATTTGCCTAAAGACCAAATTCCTTCCACTTGTGCATTGTTTGTCCTGAGTGGACAAATTGTGCACACAGTTTGTCCTCCTTTCTCTTGCTGTTTTTATTCCCAGTGAACATGTGATTGTCTTCTAGGGAAACTGGATAAAGTATATGTCACAAAGCAGAGCTTGGCTTGGGAAAGCGGAGTAAAACAGTGTTTTGCAATGTGCTTTTAGAAAAAGTGAAGGACTGAACAAATTTCTGGATATTCAGTAATATAGGCTGTATTTTCAGTCCTATTTGGGGAGAAAGTCCCACTTCAGGTGTCTTATTCTTTTTAGGAAGTTGACTAGCTAGGCAATATCATTAAAGAAATCTGAAGGTTGTAAATAGTGACTTACATAGCTTTTGAAACAAATGTTTGAATATTCAGTACTGAAGACAACTATGTCAGCAAAATGGAACATCTATTAAAAATGCCATTTTGGGGTTGCTTTAGTTACGGTGGTACTTAAAAGTTGGCTCTTCTGAACATTGTACCCCAGTTAGCTTGCTGCATGTGAGCAAAACTGGGAATGTGAGCAAAAGTGTTGTTGGCCAGGGCTTCTCGTTGGCAAATGTTCCCAACCTTGAAACAGCTGCACCTGCATGCCCTGGTGGGTGGGCAGGCTTATAAGCCACCTTGAGCTGTGGGCCTTGTGCCACAGAGACATCTTTTCTGATCTTTCCCCCCTACCCACTGCCCCACCATTAAGCCACATACAGATTCTCCTCCTGGTTCGTGCATAGCTGCCAGAAGGACAGTAAGCTAGCCATGTAGAAGAGAGAATAAAACCAAAACCACTATGGCAGCTGCCCAGGAAAACAGCAAGCTGGCCAGCTGCCATCCTCTAGGTATCTTGGTAGTCTCACTCTCTCACTTGACCTGTTGAGTCTCATGCTGTGGAGAAAATGGGATGGTAGAAAGGGAAACCTTTTGCATCGCTCCTAATACACAAGGGCTGGCTGGTACAACAATGGTGGGACAGACAGTCTTACAGGTTCAGAAGTACTGAGAATAAAGTGGGATATAGTTATACCTCATATTGTGTGTTTGTTTTTGTGCACAGAGCATAAAATAGTAATGGCTTTTTAAATGTGGCTTTCCTTAAGCAGTTAAGTAAATTCTGCAACCTTGGAAGAAGTGTTGTACTTTGGGTACAGAGGGAAATAGATATGTTTTGTCTCCGAAGACTTGTTGAATAGGAGACCATGATATCTCTCCCTTGGACTGAATTTTTTTTTTTACTAGTAAATGTAGTATTATTGGTTTTTCACTTATTTGTTGACTATGGATTCACTGTAAAATTGCAGGCAATTAGAGTGGAAACAGGGTTCCATTGATCAGTAAATTTGATGCTAACTTAGAAAAAGCATTGCTGGTTGCTTACAGCAAATGTTTAATCTTAGAAAAATGCTACAAAAGGCAATAATTCTATTCCAATTGTGAATCTTTGTTGAACATTATTGGGAGAAATTAGCTCAGGCTCAGATTCTTGGGGGAAGACAAAGGGGAGAACTAAATAGTTAATGAACTGATGTTTCAAAAGTAGTTGACCATGTGTGAAAACTCTTTTTTAGAACTTCAGCTTACTAGTAAAGTCTTACTAGAAAAATAATATATGGACAGAAAAACCATGAATAGTAAGAAAAACAGATGCTTTATTTTTTGGTTTTAAAAAATGAAGTTTATGCATGACAGACACAAACCTCACTAACCTTTTTCATTGGCAATAGCCTTTTCTGCAGGATTTATTTACAGTGGATCTTGCCACCAAATGTTACTTAAAAAAAAATTTCTGTACACATTTTCATTGTTCTTTCACTCTTTTCCCGAGCACTTTTACCACAATTCTACCTGCCAATTCCGAGTCAGCTTCCCATGAATGTGTGATTGTGTTGAAATGGTCTTTATTTCTCCACCCCACTGAACACCTGCTCTTTCTCCACATGCCTGTGTAGCTGTCCAGTCTTCGGCCATTTTCTCCTCCCCCTCGTCATCCATTTTTAATTTTTAATTTTTCTCCCTTTTAATTTTTTTATCTTTGTCATGTCAAACTAACAATTTAAAATTGAGGCAGAGGTAAGAAATATTCTGAGACAACTCATGGTTGTCATGTTAGCCATTAAATCCTAAGTGGTTCCTATTTGAGCACTAAACATTGAAATCTCTAAGAACAAACAACTCTGGGGGCTTCTATGCCAAATTCAAGACCATCTCTGTTTCAGTTATGGAGGCTGTTGAACAGCAGCATGGGTAGTAGACCCACAGAATCCTTCTCCAGTTGATTCCTGAACAGGACAATATGGATTAATGAGAAAACCAGACACATTCAAAGGCAGTAAGGAATAGATACATTGCAATGAAAAATGTGATTAATCCCAAAATTTCTGCACTTTGTTGCAGATTTCACATTCAAAGTTGAAAATATACTTTTAGGGTGATTGGGCAGGTTTCTCACTCACAATATTCACAAGTGTGCAGCAGAGGCATATGAGTAGGAAAAGGAGCCTGTAGACAGCTCCATCTCTGGCCGCCCCCACCCCTCTGTGGCCCTGTTCCAGGCTTTCTTGGACAAAGGCAGGGCTCGGGAGGGCAGGCCCCCAGGCCCCACCCCCAAGCCCCAGCTCCTGCTCTGCATGGAGGTCAGGGGTGTGGCACCACCCCCTTCTTTTTGCAGGCCCAGTCCTGCCTTGGACTATCTTTTCCAGTTATGGTTTTTTTTATTTATAACTTTTATTGTATAGAATATTCATACGTTTGTTACAATCAATATCTTAATTTCATCTATACATTTTTCCATTTTCTCCCCCCTCCCCCCCTTTTCTATTGATTATTTTATGCAAGCAGCAGGAGATTCATTCTTCTTATTCTCTTATTCCATAGTTCTTTGTTAAATCCGGCTTCTTCCATCCATTTTTCATACACTGTCCATAGTTTCATAATATCTTCCATTTTTTCTTTCCATAGTTTATTTTTTGTCAGTCTCTCAAAGATCTCTAACTGTATTTGTTCCCATATGTATTCCATCCATTTTGAAACTGTCCATTTTTTGTTATCTTTCCAGCACAGCGCCAACACTGCGTGTGCTGCTCTAATCATTATTTTATACATTGGTTCCAAACTTCTATTCACTCTTATATAATCTATTATCCCCACAATTAATAAATCATTGTTTATATCAATTTTTACTTTTACGAACTGTTCTACATATTTCAAAATATTTTCCCAAAACTTTTTCACCATTCTATCCACATATGAGTATGATATGCTCCTTTTTCTCCACAATGCCAACATTTTGGGCTTAATCCTTTAATCATATAGGCTAGTTGTATTGGGGTTCTGTACCATTTAAGTAAAATCTTTCTTTCTAGTTCCACATATTTTTCAATCTTTAACTTCTTCATACTATCCATAATTCTTTCTATTTTTTCTTCATCTAAAATATTATCTTTCTCCCATTTTTGGTTTAAAGTTCTTATCATAAATTCTTTATCCTCTACCATATACTTATATACTGATCCTATAATTTTCCCTTTTAATATTTCATGGAGTTTTAGCCATTGAGTTATTATGCAATCACCTTTTATTCTAAATTTCCTTAATTTTTCCCATAAGCCTCTTATCGCCAGCCAATTCTCTCTCCCTCCCAATTCTATTAGATTTTGTAATGGTATAATTTCTCCTTCACGAACTAAATCAGACACTTTATGTATTCCTTTTTCCTTCAAATTCTTTATAATTTTCCAGCCTTCTATTCCAGTCACGCTTGCCACTGGGGCTCTATCCAGAATGCCTGGCATCCATTTACTTCTCCATTTTTCCCATATATCCATATTCACTTTTCTTGGGCCTATTTTTCTATGTTTTATGTTTTTATAATCATTTGTATCTTTTCCAGTTATGGTGAGCATTTCAACAACATACCCATGAACCTTTGATAATTTGCATATTTAGCAAAGGATCATGGGTAGGTTGTTAAAATGATCAGCATAACTGGAAAAAGATAGTCCAAGGCAGGACTGGGCCTGCTAAAAGAAGGGGGTGGTGCCATGCCCCTGACCTCCATGTAGAGCAGGGGGCAGGCCCCACCTCTACTCCATGCAGGCAAGCTGGGGCTTTTAAAAGCCAAAAGCTCTGGCTTGCCTGCATGGAAGGGGTGTGTGGCCCCGCCCCCTGGCCTGCATGGTGGTCAGGGGTGTGGCCTCGCCCCTTTTACCTCTGTGCTTTCAAAAGCTCCGGCTTTGGAGGGGGCGGGGCTCGGTGGCTGCACACCATTTATTAACGTGACCAAAAGACGTGTGCCTGGGGACTACATGTCCCCAGGCAGATACGCCACTGGTGTGCAGCTTCTTTACCCCTCACCTAGAAAAACAGATGGAGCAGAACTCAATAGATTTGGTTGTGCTTAGACCTCAAGGTAGTTGTCCATTCTTCCCAGATGCTGTCAAGACTGAGTTATCTCACTGTTACCCTTGACCCAAGAAGTCTGGGAGTTTACACCATGGTCCAAGAACAAGCACAAAAGGACTACCTTCTCCTGCTAACTGCCATGCTCCAGGGCAGGGGTGTACCATCCTAGGGACATGAGGACACCCAAGTCCCTGGGGCGCACGCCTTTCAGTCATGTTGGGGGGAGCCCTGCCCCCTCCCGGCCTCCCTGCAGGCCCTGGGAAGAGCAGGAACTGACTTGCAGGTCGCGGGGGGAGCTCCGTGGCAGGCATAGGTGACACTCCACCCTCCTGGGCTTCCTGCAGGCTGGCTTAGCTTCTGTCCTCCCCACGCCCTGGGGAGAGCAAGAAATAGCCAACAATTATGAGTCTTTCAGCACAGATGTAGTTATCTAGGGAGACAGTGGGAGACATCATAAAACACATTAGCAGCAATCTTGTACTAGTGAGACTAGTAGTACTTGTGGGCCATACCACTGCCCCCCTCCACCACTTACCCCAGGATGTGGTGGGGCAGCTCCGTGGCTGGCGGCAGTGGTGCTCTGCCCTTCCGGGCTCCTTGCAGGCTGATGGCTTCTACTCTCCCCAGGGACAGTTTTTGTTCCCTGGGCCTCCAGAAAGTCATCTTGGAGGTGGCGAACACCAGTGGCGTATCTGCTGCACACCAGCTGCACACCAGTGGCGTATCTGCCTGGGGACATGGGGTCCCCAGGCACCACTGCAACCTGCCGCTGAGGGCCTTGGATGAGGCTGCCTGTGAATTTTGCGTTTGAAGTTAAGGCACTTCATGCAGTCCTTAATTTTTTCTTAAATCTCAGTGTGTATCCGGGGGAGGGCGGCTTAATAATAATAATAAAAATAAAAATAATAAAAATAATAATAATAATAATAATAATAATAATAATAATAATAATAATAATAATAATAATAATAATAATAATAATAATATCATCTCAGGTTTTTTGTTTGAGAATTATGTTTTGGAAGAATTCTTTCAACTGAACTTCTTGAAAGGCACACTTGAATTAAACAGTCTTGCTTGGGATGTATATAGTTGATAGGAGGGACAGAATAGGAAACATAAACACATCAAAAAGAAATGAAGGCTGTGTTCTTTGTGTATTACTGCTGTTACTATGGCTACTGCTGAATTGGGAAGCTTATAGTCTTGATCTTGCCCTAAAGTGGAGAAAAGGTAAGAAGTCAAGCATGAATTTGCCATTGACTGAGAGTCATCTTATATATGCAAGAATAAATTATTGCTTGGTTCAAACATAAATATATAAAAATAAATGTAGAATTGCTATGGGTAGGTTTAATTTACGGGTATAAAAGGAATTGAAATATAATGCATCAGATTTCAGTGTGCTGTTTTTCAAGATCTTGGCATTCTATGGATAATTAATGGGTGGCCTTTGCATGTAGGTTTATGATATCAAGCTCATAGGGTTGCTAGAGAATTAGTATGAAACTTTTCCTGTGCGTTTCCAGAAGGCTCATTTTCAGTTCCCATGCTGGTTAATCTTCATGTAAAGCCCTTTGGAGAAATCTATCATGGATTTGGAGTTGGATATCACCACTATGCTGATGACAACCAGCTCTATATTTCTTTGTTCACAGTGCTTGATACCAGGGGTGGAGTGAGAGGGAACTGGGCCCGGGGTGTGCATTCGTACTGCACCCTTGGAACTCCCCCGCCATACCCCCACCACATCATAGTCATGACCTCGCAAGGCGCTCCCAGGGTGTTGGGTCTTACTTGATACTGCTGTAGCTATCCTGAGCCAGTGTCTGGATGCTGTGGTCAGATGGCTAAGAATAAACAAGTTGAAAGGAAATCCTGATGAGACAAAGGTGATATTGGAAAAGTTGTGGGGCATTGCATTTCCCAAATTTAGTGGGATTGGCCATGCTGGCAGGGGCTGATGGGAAGTGTAGTCCATAACATCTGGAGTGCCAATGGTTCGCCGCCATGGGTCTAGGAGTTAGACTTGATCAAGCATTATTGCTGGAGAAGCAAATTAATTCAGTTGTAAAAATAAAAAAGTTTTATTTTATATTTATTTAGCCTGGAATATGGCTCCCTTCCTCTCTGTACAGAACATATTATAAGGAAAACTGGATTAGGTTTGGATAAGCAAGAGTGAAAATTGATGGAAGGAAGATCAACAATTTGAGATACACAAATAATACAACATTACTGGCAGAAAATTGCAAAGATTTTGAACGACTTCAGCAGAAATTGCCAATGCAAGACTATAGCTCAGTATCAAGAAGACAAATAAAGAATTACACAACTGTAAAGAGGATCATGAGTAAATTAAAGTTATTAAAGATTTTCTATTCCTTGGCTCCATCCGTGGCTTTCTTCAGGTACAAGCTGGGTGCTTTGATGCTGATCAATAAACGCCACTAATCAAAAAAAGTCCATTTATTGCTTCAAGGTGTGAGACTTGACAGTATGTTAGCACAATGTTTTCTTTTCTTTTTTTTCTCCCTCTAGCGGCGAGACATTTTTTAAGATGTTGGTGGAGAATATAACCTGTGTTCTTTTCTTTTTTAAAAAAGGAGGAATGACAAATAATTCTGTTTTGTGTGGTGACTTTTTTCCATAGATGTCACAGTGGACTCTTAGACGTTGAAGATGTTCTGACAAGTTTTGACAATACAGGAAATGTTTGTAAGTACTATATCTTTAAGTAGAGGGTTAATGGTAGAAATATAGTTTATGCCATTATATGCAACATTTGTGTCAATTCTATTAACTTGCTATGCCTATATAAATAGTATAATGTTTGCCATATGCTTAGATAGTGGTAGCTTTATTTCATTCAATGCTCGTAACTCCTGGTACACAATGTGAGCTGTGGGTCACTCAGTATATAAGCAAATTCTGTGTTATCATTCTGTGCTGCAAACAATTTCCTGTTGGTGCAGTCCAAACATCTTTCTGGATCTGTGGCTTCTCAGTCCTCACCCCATAAGCAACTTCTTTCTGAAACTACCCATAATAGAATTGGGAATGGCCACAAGAGCCATCCAGTCCAACCCTTGGCCATGCAGGAACACACAATCAAAGCACTCCCAATAGATGGTCCTGCAGCCTCTGTTTAAAAACTTCCAAAGAAGGAGACTCCACCATCCCACTGAGAAAACATATTCCACCCCTCAACAGCCCTTAGCATCAGGATGTTCTTCCTAATATTTAGGTGGAATCTTTTTTCTCATAGTTTGAATCCATTACTTGGTGTTCTAGTCACTGGATGAGCAGAAAACAAGCTTGCTCCTTCTTCAACGAGACATCCCTTCTTCTCCAGATTAAATATACCCAGCTCTGGAAGAGTTTTTTTTAGGACATGGATTCCAGACCTTTTGCTATGTTGGTCGCCCTCATCTGGACATTCTCTAGCCTGTCAATAACCTTCTTGAATTGTGGTGCCCAGAACTGGATGCACTATTCTAAGTGAGGTCTGACCAATGCAGAACAGAGTGGTTCTATTACTCCCGTTAATCTAGACAGTATACTCCTATTTATTCAATCCAGAATTGCACGTTCAGCTTGTGGATCTCTTTCACATGTGCTGTTGCCAACCCAGGTGTTGCCCCTTTTATATTGGTGCATTTCATTTTTTTGGCCTAAGTGTGGTGCCGTACATTTCTCTCTGTTACATTTCTGACCCCTCCTAATTTGGTGTCATGTACAAATCTGATTAGTGTGCCCTCTATTCAAAATACCCCCAGTCTCAAAAAGTTATGCTGAATTCTAAAGAGAAAATTTATTTGAAGTCTGTTGCCTTGCAACTAGCTGTTACCCTTAGAAGGGTTAAACGGCTTTTAAAACATCTCTCAACCCACCCTTAAACGTTGTCTTCTTAATTAATAGTTGCTAACACTGTATTAACAGCTGTTGTTCATCTTTTAGCTCTCCGGTATTTTTTGTAAAAGCCACATATCAGATAAACGTTTGTACAATTATTCTACAGTGGGAATCCAAGGGAGTTGCTCTCACTGGAGGCTAGAAGGTCCTTCATCTCCAGGACAAATGGGCTGAAATTGATAAAATATTGGTTAGCACTGGCCCAGGACTTCACTAGCGGCACCCCACTAGTCACTTCTCTCCAGGATGTGGCACCCCACTAGTCATTTCTCTGCAGGATGAAGATGACTCATTGGTGAGCACTGTTGGGTTTGGTCGGTCAACCAGTTACAAATACATCTAACAATGGCATTGTCTAGCTGACATTTTACTAGCTTGATTGCAAGAATGTCATGGGAGACTTTGTCAAAAGCCGTACTGAAATCAAGGTATGCAACATCCACAGCATTTCCTTCATCTACCAAATTTGTCACTATCAAAAAAGGAGATAAGATTAGTCTGGCATGATTGATTTTTGAGAAACCCATGTTGAGTTTTAGTGATTACAGACTGACTGTTTAATGATCTGCTCCAGAATCTTTCCTGGTACTGATGTCAGGATGACTGGGCGGTAAGTGTTTGGGTCTTCCCCCCCCCCCCCCCCGCTTTTTTTTTGAAGATGGGAACAACATCAGCCCTCCTCCAGTCTGCTGGGACTTCTGTTCTCCAAGAATTCTCAAAGATTATTGCCACTATTTCTGAGATTACTTCTGCCAGTTTTTTAAAAAAATACCCTGGAATGTAGTTCATCAGTCCCTGGAGACCAGATTTTATCTAGAGTAGCCAGATATTCCCATACTGCCTCTTTATTCTGCACTGGATTTGCTCTATTGTGTCATCTGCTCCATCTTCCCCAGGTTGCCAGATGATATGCTGTTGCTGTAAAGAGAGGTATAATAATCCCTTTTGTGCACATGGTGTGCAGCAAAAATTTTCCTTTTTACCTGGGGCCTTAGTTACCTGTGTATGGGTCATGTATGATACAGAAAGTTCAATGCACAGGAGTAGTTAGCCCGATCTATCCTTTTAAAAGTTTTTCTACCTTCTCCTTCCTAATTTTTAAACCTGTTGTTCTGCAGTAGGGTTGCAGATATGTCACTGGGCACAGAATACATTTTTGAATCCGTAGAAAACCACTTACCCACTGGTAAGCAACAGAAGTATTCTCTTAGATTTGATAACTGTCAGCATCTCATCCTTCCAAACTGCAAAACTATCCATCCCTTGTTTCTTTTAGGAACTGTTTTTGTAGAAATCGTAGAATAGAATCAGAGAGCAGGAAGGGGCCATAACCCTGCTCAATGCAGGATCAGCCTAGAGCAGTGGTGGCGAACCTTTGGTACTCCAGATGTTATGGACTACAATTCCCATTAGCCCCTGCCAGCATGGCCAATTGGCTGGTGGCAAGGGCTGATGGGAATTGTAGTTCATAACATCTGGAGTGCCAAAGGTTTGCCACCACGGGCCTAGAGGATTCCAGACAAATGTTTGTCCAACTACTGCTTAAAGATTGCCAGAGAGGGGGAGCTCATAACCTACTAAGCAGCCGATTCCACTGTTGAACAACTCTTACTGTAATTTTTTTCCTAATATCCAGTCAGAATCTTTCTCCACATAATTTATATCCTTTCTTACAAGGCTTATGACCATCTGCTGCCAACAGAAACAGCTCCCCATCCTGTTGTAGTGTCAGCTAGTGCAAATAGCAGTTCATGGCTTTTATCTTTGCCTGTCCTTGGTAATGTCAGTTCTAGGTTGGGAAATTCCAGAAGATTTTAGGGTGGAGTCTGGGAAGGGGAGGCAGAGGCATAGCTGGGCCAAACTGCGCCCGGTGCGCATTCTATATTTTCCGTCCCCCCGGCCCCATGGCCCCCCGCGGCGCCCTCCTTCCCCCTTCCCCCCTTTACCTTCGTTCCTTTCTTTTTTCTAGAACTTTTTCAGGCTGCAAAAGGCCTGTTCACAGTAAAAACGGCCTGATGGGAACTATATTTCCCAGGAGACCTTGTGAGCCCCAAGGTCTCCTGGGAATTTTAGTACCTCAGGCCATTTTTACTGAGAACAAGCCTTTTGCAGCCTGAAAAAGTTCAAGAAAAAGGAAAGGAACTAAGGTAAGTGTGTGAAGGGGGATGGGGGTGGGAGCGCCGCAAGAGCATGGGGGAGGGGCCTGGGGGCGATTTTCTGTGCCCCCAGGTGTGCGCCTGGTGCACAGCGCACTCCCCGTCCCCTTGTAGCTGCGCCACTGAGGGGAGGGACTTCAGCATGGTATGATGCTATACGCCTCATCGTCCAAAGCGGCATTTTCCTCAGGGGAACTATAACAGTTTTAATTCCAGGAGATCTCTAGCCACTACTGAAATTAGGCATGGTATTGCTTTGGCAAGGATACGACATACTCTGAAAAGCACACTTCACACTGGTGTTGCTATGCGTAAAATCAGAGAAGATTGTGAATCTTTCAGATCAAGTCTAAAAATTGCTTTTTGCAGATTAAAGCTATTCTCACAACTTGATCTTATGTAGAGTTATGCACAGATGCATTCACTAATTTCAGTGGGCCAAAGTGTCATTCTAGTTCATCATAACACTGAGCTTTTGGTCTAGCCTTGATTTTCCACTTATTGCATGTGTGCATTTACTTTCTTGCTGCTCCAGATCTTCTAGCCCAAATGCATCTGACACAGGGAGCATTGACTCTCAAAAGTGTATACCTCGGAAATCTTGTTGGTCACTAAAGTGCATGCTACTGGACTCATATCTAGCTATTCCAGTCCATGCTTGCCTGCTTACCTACTTACCTCTCCCCCTCCCCTTCTCTCCCCTCCTCTGTCTTCCCTGGCTCATTCTGTACTCCTCCCCAGAAGATCCCCATGCATAGAGCCTTTCAAAGGGGCTTTAATGGGAATCAAACAGCAGAGCTGTGAGCATATTGTCTGTGGAAAGACACTTTACCATCGTTTTGCTCATAAGCATTCTTCCAGAAACTCTCTGCCTAAGGCGTGTGATCAGTGAAGGGTTGGGATTTCAAATGGAAGAGTACACACCATCAGGGTCTGGTATAGTATGGTATGGAAGCCTATTCTGTTTTGTAGCATGCGGGAAGCTATGATTCATTTGGGTTGTCTTGTTTTTAGTACTGGCCATGGATAATGCAGACAGACAGTGGCCTTGGAAACATGAGCATGGGGAGAGAGAGTGTGTATCTTGTTTATTTTGATAGCAATATATTTGCAAATTTAACTATGTAAAATTATTAATGCTTAAAATAACGTATTTCCTGTGTTTCTGCAGGGTTTTTTTTTAACTACAGCCCATATAAAAATAAAAAAAGATATTTCTGTAGTTCAATCAAAATCAAGATGAAGCTAACATTTTTTCTTCTACAGGCAGTAACATGAAACTGTTCTTCTTAAATAGGCCTGATTCACCTTGAAATTTGTCTTTGTTTCTTATGAACTTGAGATTACACTTCACTGCACACTGACATTTCAGGAGCAGAGAAATGTCAATTTCACAAACTAACTTTTGACCTCCATACAACAAGAGCATCAACAGAATCGTAAAGGGTATGTAATTGTGTAGGAAAAATGCTTCATGCAATTCAGTCTCAACTTTGAAGCATTTGTCCTGTCTGGATGCCTCAGGCTTTATTGCTGTCAGTCCAAACAGTGCTTAAAGAAATGTGTATCTTGAAGTACTGCCAGGTAGGAGAAATAATTCACAGATCTACAGGAGAATGGAGTTTCATTGGATTTACAAGTTGCCAAGGGAATAATACCAACACTAGGGGAGAGAACTTGTGTGTGTATTGAAATTGCTGATGTCAGCAGAGTATGAAACTGGAGAACAAAACAACAGAGAATGCTCTGGACTTCTTGATAATACTTTTTTTTTTTTTGGTAATTTCACTATTTTGAAAGGAACCATTACAACTGTTACTGAAGGACATTTTTCCAGTCCAGAACTTTTAATAGGCATATAATCAATAAAATTTCAAACATTTCCAGATGCATTAAAAATCACTCATTGTTACAATGTAAAACACACCTTAAAAATACAGCAACTGCTTCTGAAATTTATACATTGGAACTGTTCAAGAGCTTAAACATTTTTCTTTTATCAGAGAATAGTGTGAATCCTGTTGGTAATAGAGCCCACAAGTCAGCTCTAAAGTTGTTATACTTTGAACAATACAGCAAAATATGAGAAATTGAGTCTGATGTATAGGTACAGTACCGGCAGCGATGTTTGTTATATGGAATATTGAGAATAATCAACTAGTTGTTCCAAATATACAGTCAAGCTTGTTTTCTGGGGAATAATCCTAAGGTATATCGGGGAGCAAGAGCTTTGCGCTGTGTTCAAAAGAGGATTGATATTCCAGATCATATAGTCTGGTCTTTAGACGGTGATAAATCTCTGTGGCGGTAAGCATATTCAGAGACTTCCATGAAAAACCCAAGGAGAAGATTTTTTTCTCAATATGCAACCACCATTTCGAAAGCTGGAGCTCCCTCATTTCTAGCAAGGTTAAAACTTTCCAGATCTGAACAGAAACATAGATGCAACCCAAACTTGAATGTTATAGCCCATGCCCCAGTTTCTAGTAAATGCTGTCCTGATTCCAAGCAAAGAACACTGTAAGGGACACAACGTGGGATGCCAAATATCTTATTCAGAAAATTTGATTGAACACGTTCCAAATTCTGGTGCCAAGCTTGGATCCAGACGGGGATACCATACAGAAGGTACTGAACCACCTTAGCATTAAATACCTTCAGTGCTGCTGGGATGAACCTACCACCATGGATGTTGAAACATTTCAATACTGCAGTGGATAGGTTTTTACAGCCTTTGAGAGGAAGGACATTTTTAGAAACGGTGTTCTGCTATTTCTTCTGATTATTTAAATATTTTTTCCTGGTGGCCGAACTAAAAATCAAATCTCTCTCCTCATCTCTATCTGAAATGACAGGGCTTGCATTGGGAGAGCCCTTTCAATGTTCAGGCTTTCAGCTGGACAGGTATACTAGTGTGGCACATGAGGCTCCTAAAGTTTATACCATCGGATTAAAATAGCATTGTGTTGCTGACAAAGCATTTCCTGAGTTTGCGTAGGGTTGTTCTTTTTACACTGTCCAAGCCATTTATTTGGAGATAAAGTAATAATGTCTGTATTTCTTAGCTTTTATTATGTGGTTTAATATATGCTTGGTGTAATGCAGTTATATGTTCCTTTCTGCATCACATTCTCTAAAGTGGTCAACAAATTTCCACAGCCGAATGGTAGAAGTATCCAGTCAACTAGATATTAGTTCAGAATAAGATGTTGCCACTAGCTGGCAGCATTATATTAAATATAAATAAACTTCTTTAAAGCAGTGCATAATAACATTTACCAGCAATTGCCTGGTGCATATAAGTGTCATCTTGAGAAAACAAATTAGATTGAACTAATTCATCCTTGGATTGCTTGTTAAGGCTGGGCCTATGAAAACGTGCCCATTTTATGAAGCATCTACCCTGAACTTTTTCCTTGCAGAAGCCTACTTGAAAATGTAATAGGGAATGGAGAGTTCTTTCCTTTAAAAAAGAGACTTCGGGGGTTAAACGATACAGTTCCTTGATCTTGGCTTAGGAAACTATTTCTTGTATGTATTTCTTTGGTAGTCTTTATTTTCTTGCAAAGCGTGACAGTAATACCTAATGCATCTCTCTCTATGCATACTTTTCTAAAATACATCGTCTGTGTGTGGATTAATAAACAAGTATTATGTTAAGGCTCTATTTACACAGTGTACAGTTAGTAGGTGATAAACTGCTGCTGTACTAAGTAGTTGTTGCCATACAGCATATTGGCATGCTGCTGGTAATTTTTTGTGTGTGTGACAATTGTCTATAAACTATGATTCATAAACCATTTGTATAAAAGTGAGATGGTTACTGATAGAGTTCTTATTAAAGCAGAGGTAGCTTTTTGAATGTATGTGCCTGGCCAGGAAGCTTATGAGAGAGGATGAAGTGGATTTGTTGCTGAGTGCAAAACAGGGATGCCTGTCAGCATCTCTCTCCTATATGGTAGTTGCAAGCAGTATAGTGTCTTAATTCTTCCATGCTACAGGACTATAAATTGGGGCATCTCCCATTTCTGCCATGTTTTGAAAATATAGTACATGACAGATTGACAGGCAGAGTGCTCAGAGAAATCAATAAGGTGTGGTAGAATTGGTTATGGGGATCTTCATGCTCAACAGGCCCGACTCAGTAGTCTTTCCACCATATGGCTTCTAACTTGCCTGGCCATTTTGTTGCCCTGCTGAGTTTTTCTTTCTAAAACTCAGCTTCAGTGCTAAACAAAGGGCAATTTGTAATGTGCACATGCTTAAATGAATTAATGTATGCAAATTAGCAGTAGCCATCTACCTAATAATAAATAAAATGTGCATTTTTGTGTGTGTTGTTTTCTGGAAGAGGTGGCAACCATTACTGCTAATTTGCTCAGAGTAGTTCTAGTCTGCTAATGGCTCAGGTGTTCAAGTGGTCTAAGGCTTATAAACTTCTCTTGTTATTCAGGGAAGGCCATTCAGTTTTGTATATGTGAGTTTAATTGTTAATAAAATTAGGGCATTCAAACATGCTCATAGTTTTGGAGAGGACAATCACTTTATTAAATGTATTTCACAGTGTGTGGAAAAAAATGGTAATATTTATTATGGTGGCTGAGTTTGTAGGAGTAGCCAGACATACTTAACGTGTGTATGTATAATTGTTGACTACCATGCCATATTTTAGAAACCATTTTTAGTTCATGTGATTTTGATAAACACTGCTGTATTTGGAAGTGGGTTAATTGTACAAGAACAAAATTCTTTTAATGCTAGTTAGTATTCTTGTGGTACCTAGCAGCAGTTATACTTGATATTGAAGAGGTGCATGGCAGAGTGGCTATTCTTATGATTAAACAGGCTATTATGTTTGGAAGAACACCCAATATGGACAAACACACAAAAAGAAAAGGTAAGGACGTGCTGAAGCAGAATGAAATATTTAACTAAAATACTTTTTTTCCCCAGTAAAAGCTTGTCAACCTATGTACAGTTCTGTTTTTTCTACCCCGGCCACTAGGAAGTTAACAATGCAACACAATGCAAAGTTACACCAGTCTAAGCCCATGGCTTAGCCTACAGCAATAGCTTTAGGCTTGCATTAACAATACAATACTAAGCAATGGGAATGCACTGTAATAGTGCAATCCTTAAATACAGTCATATTATTCAAAGCCCACTAAAATCAAGAGTTCAAATCATATCTTACGCAACTTGACTAGGAGTGAATTTAGCAGGATTTCTGAATAAATATATTTAATGGTGCATATTGCTCAGGAAGTGTCCTCAGGAGTCTAAGGCTTGTACACACATTCTTTACCAAATAGGCAGTATAATTATGTCAATTATGTGGAAAACAAAGCTTTAAACAGGAATAGTGGATTTCAGCCTGGGAAAGTGCTTATTTTGAAATGAAAGGAGCAGCAGGGGGCGCTGCAGATACAGAACTGTTTATGTATGTGCTCAACAACCGAAGCAATGAAATTGCCAGGTGCAATTGCAGACTTAGGGATGATCAATAGGTTAAAAATCTGTAAATGTATGGGGGAGGGGTTATTAAAGACACTGGTATTAAATACTGTGGGACCCATGGGAATGAGACTATACCGCATGTGATCATAACAGATTAATACTTGATGAGTTGTGACTGTTTTGCATATCTGGTTCATGTACAAACAATTCCTCTGCTTTGTATACCCGCTGAACAGGTTAGCATGTATCCTATGCCATAAGGAAGATTGGATAAAGGTATGCATTAAAAAGATACAGAATATTGAAAGCAATATATTTTAGCCTGTAACATTGGATCCTATAGCATACTATAGTAATGCTGGAAATAAACTCTTTTATCACAGTTCAAATCTCTACAAAATTATGTTTCCCTGCAGAGACTTGGAATTGATGTGTTTTTGCAGATGTTGTTTCAAGAAAACTCTGTTTGGTGACAGTGAATTGAAATTCCTTTAGTGCTTTAGGTAGAATCTGAGTTTTGAACAGCTGCAGGTTGTTGTTCCACTCATGATCTGCTCTACACACTCAAGGGAGACTTTAAGACTTGCACTATCATTTTATCCCCCCCTCCCCATTATTTTCCATGCTTATGTGATCTGTGAGTTCTGAAGCTGATCGAATAGAAGGGGATCTGAATGGACAGAATAATTCACGGAGCAGGTTCTCAGTAGAGAGTAGAAATTTATTGCCCTCTCCTCTCATAATTATTTATTTGAATTTCTGAGGAAACATGACTGTGGCAATTATTATTTCACCATTTACGTTTTGTATATACATAATGTTTGCATGTATTACAGCATATTTGCTTCTAACCTTAGATTTGCCTTTAGCATTTAATTGCGGATCAATCCTATTCAGTTCTTTGGCAAGACAGAAATAGAGTCCATTTCCTCCCATCTGTCTTCCTGCATATCAGTCAGCTGAGGAAAGGCTGTATTTTTTCCCTTCCTCTGACGTTCCTTTCACTGACTTGAAATGTGAATCTCTGTTCAGTGGGCCTACAGGTTTCTCCATAGGTCTCACTGGATGGCTCAGAGATACCTGAGCTGCTCTATGGACTCAGATTGTGGCAGCTCCCAATACATTACGCCTGGATGAAGATGCCATCAAGCTACCTAGGGAAAAGGATAGGATGACATTCCCTAACAGCAAGAGAGGCACACACTGTTCCTGCATTTCACGTAACATGTCACTCAGATTCAGTGGTAACAAGGGAGTGATCCACATTCTGCTTGTGCTTCTGGATAATCTCCTTCTGTTCCTGATGTCTCACTCTGTGTGCGTGTGTGCACACACACACGCGCGCGCGTGCATGAACACCTCTTTTCCTTTTCTTTCTGGGCAAACCATTATCTGTTACTAGATGGCATCTTTCTCTTGATGTCTTTTATTGTGGTTGGCCTGTCAGAATTTCTCTCTCTCCTCTTAAGGAAGAAATCCATTTAAAAAAATTAAGACTGTATTTTTTCTTGCAAGTAGACAGGAACAGGGGACTAAATATGATATAGGACTAAATGTAAAAATCTAGAGCAAGTTTCCAAATGCAAGATACCAGCCCATTCTTAGTTGTGTTATGGCATCATAAAATCATAATATAGTATTTATAGAGTGTAGTATTTGATGTATAGGAGATCCAGCCTTCTTTGTCTCTTACATTTCTGTCTCAAGGGCAGGGGGGATAATGGGCTCAGGGAGCCAACTGATCCATATGCTGGTATATCTTAGAGACATGCTGGCAAAAGGGCAAGTTATACCATGCAGGCCCCAGCACTGCTGTGCCTCTCATGGGAGCTGGTTCAACTCCAT
The DNA here is from genome assembly GCF_021028975.2 of Sphaerodactylus townsendi. Taxonomy (NCBI): domain Eukaryota; kingdom Metazoa; phylum Chordata; class Lepidosauria; order Squamata; family Sphaerodactylidae; genus Sphaerodactylus; species Sphaerodactylus townsendi. The sequence continues at coordinate 50,349,238 of NC_059425.1, read as the reverse complement.
GTTGGCTGTGCGCTGATGCAATGCAGGGGCAGGGCTCGACACCAGTATAGTATCCCTTTTAGCCTGCCAAGTGTCCCTGACAGAGGTGCATAATTATGCCAAGAAAAAACTTGGCGTAGCCCTTATGCATCCATTAAAGTGAAAAATCAAGTGCTCCCCCCGCACTGCCATGGTCTCAGCTACAAGACCCCAAGAAGCTCAGAATGTTGACCAAGGGTGTGACTAATCACCTCCCTCCTCTGTGGTGGCCATGTCCCCATTAAAGAACCCATCATGGGCCCCTCAGCCTCATGAGAACTCTGGCCAGGATGCTCCACAACCCAGGTAGGATGCATGGCATGAGGTGCTGTCTGACAGTGCAGTCTTAGAGCAAGAGATGAGGGACCTTGGCGATGAGAAAAGCACAGAGAGAGCTCTTACAACTAGTGGGCAAATATTTGCACAAACACCCAATTGGGAGACCAAATTCCACACTCTGGGGCTGACCTCTCTCAGTACTGAATCCTAACATCCATCTCCTCAGCCAAGTGGTAGCAGCACACTGACAGGTAAAGAGGGGACTTTTCTCCAAACCTGCTTCCTCCTTTCCCTTCATATGTGGCCAGGAGTTGCCCTGACAACACTGCCTCCCACACCCAAGCCTGGCAGCCAATGGGGCCAGCAAGAGCCTTAGACCTCTTGTCATCCCTGCACAAGGAGCTGTGGTCCATGCGAACTGGGCTGGAACAGCTGCTGGAAAAGGGAGTCCAAATTAATATAAAGGGGAGTGGTACCAAAGTCCATTCCTGGGGACAGGGTTGCCTTCCAGCATCCAGCAGCCTTCCTCACACCTCTACCTTTCATGGGCACCCACCCATGGATGGCAGGACACTTTGCAACACCACCCCTGGACTTACCAGTAAACAAAGGCACCTCATGGAGAAGAAACCAGGAGAAGCTGCAGGGAGGCTTGGGCAGCAGAGACAGCCTCAGCAGTTCCATGAATAGGGCAGGGCCAACTGAGGCCAAGCTGAAATCAGCAGGCTTCATCAGTTCCCCAGAGCAGGGCAGGCTGCCACAGCCACAACTTGGGTGCAATCATTAGACCCCAGTCTTTCCTCAGAGTAGGGCCAGGCCTACACAGCCCAGACCATGCTACAATCAGGGGAGAGGGTCAAGAGCACTGAGGACCAATCCCAAGCCAGTGGGGATCAATAGACAGTCCACCAGCCATGAATAGCCTGGAGCAGGGAGCAGAGGTGGATAAAAGGAGAGCTGAGAGAGAAGCACAGTGTGGTTGGTAGGAGAGAATTGGAGAGGGGAGGCAAAGACTGTAACTTCTTGAATTGGAAATAAATGCCTTCTGGGCAAAGAACCCTTTGTCTTGTTGTCTTGCTGACCGGTCACGAGGGTCTGGGATGATGGTGGAGATGGGTGGTGCTCACAGTCTATGAAAATAATAAGCAAGATGTCACTATGTAAAACCTAAACTGTTTTTATATGTATCCTGAATAAAAATGCTTAACAATTAACTTCATGGATAAACATGTAAAGTCGGCATACAATAAAACCTTTTACTAAACTTGCCATACACCTTACATATATACAAACAATATTGATTCAGATATATTTATCCATTGACTTTATGAATTGTCATGCAAGTCTCCATACAATTATGTCTTTTTGCTGAACTTGCAATGTTTAGCCAAACAATACTGTTTTGCAAACACCTTTTCAAATGTACATATAAAATTACTTGGCAGTTTCATGATTCTTCCTTGTTTCTTAGTTTGTCGTTTTAAATCACCCAGTAGAATTTTAACTGCTTCCCAAAAAGTCTTTAAGATTCTTAACCCTGATTTCTAGGCAACGTTTTTTTTAAATGCCTGTGATTAACACATGATGATTCCAATACATTTGTTACACATAAAGTTACAATACTATATTTACCCAAGCAAATATTAAATTAAACATGATGGATCACGCTGAATCAGAACACAAATCCAGTGTCTGTGCTTAGCATTTCCCTCACTCTCACTTTATAGCTGGCAGTCCTTAAGTATCTTCAACTGTCCTAACCTCCAAAGCTTACTATATGTTTTACAACTTATATTTTAACCTCAGTAAATTACAGAAATACAAAAATGAGGACAAGTCTATGACAGTGTTCAGTCCTCCAGTTGAAGTGTGTTCAATCTATGTATATAAAAAGATTCCTTCTGATGGAACCATTTCATGTTGCTGTATTTAAACAATTCTTTTCTAAAATCAGAAATAACACAAATTTCATATCTTCTAGTTCACGATGGGCTTTTAAAAAATGTTCAGTGAGTGGTTCTTCCATAATATGATTTTTCACTCTAGAATAATGTTCAAGAATGCTTTTTTTAAACTGGGTGTAGCGTGCAACCCACATACAATTTTTGACAAGGGCAAATTATGACAGATTAACTATGTTACAACTAGAAAAAACATTCCAAAGGTTTTCTATATGTACAAGTGGGACACTGAAAAACCTTTGTAGGCAAAATTCTCTTGTAGGCAAGAGAATTTGCAGACTGCACATGTCTCACACTTATGGCACCCTTTAACACTCAGGTTAAAAGCTTAACCTGTTGAATATCAGACTGTATCAAATAGTTACATGGTTACACTGAGCAGCACAGAGCCCCACAGTTGTGAGTGGAATAGGTAATCACGCAATCCCTGCAGAAGCAGACTCTTGTGGAGCAGATGGCAAAGAGGACTCCTAATGTGCTGTTGGTATGGACATTAGCTCCAGACAGATGAGGGTATTGTAGATGGCATAAACCTTTTGCTGCCGGGGGGGGGGGGCGTGTCAGTGCTTGCAGCAGAGTCTCACCCCAAAAACTGCCAATCAGACTTGTTGGTGACCCCTGTCAGTACTGACCAAGGACTTCTTGACCAAATTTTGCAAATGCACATTTCTGTGTTTTTCTATTCTACAAATGGAGATCCAACAGATCCACACTGAACTCTGGCCACAGAACAAGCCTGCCCTTGGAAGGCTTAGTCATATGCAGCTGAATACCCTTTTTAGTCCTCTGCCCCATTTGAAAATGGCCCAGGCAGAGTTATATCCATTTTCCACAGAGGTGATGCAGAGGTGGAATTTAGTTGTCTTAGCTTCATTGCTCCTGTAGTCTTCGAATGAAGTCTCTTAATTGGCCACAATTGTGTCTTTATGTGTGTGTCTCTAGGGGTCATTGGAAGGTGTAAATGCTCTAAGAGCATGTTAGAGCATTTACAAGATGACCCTTTGAAAGCCTAGTCCTTGAAATTGTTGGGATCATTCAATAGCCAAATATTAATTGTAGGCTAAAATATTACACCCACATTATGGGCAGGCAATGAAATTCAGTGTAACTGATGAAGCAGTCCAGTCACTGTGAACCGGATCTGCCTGTCTAGACATTATCTTGAAGATGTTGTTTATATATTCAATAAGACTTACTTGTTCTTGAGGTTATTACACGAGGACTTACCTGAGTCTTCCATTCATTTTCATCTCTTCAGTTACTTGTTCTTGAGGTTATTACACAAGGACTTACCTGAGTCTTCCATTCATTTTCATCTCTTCAGTGCACCTTGGACACAACTTTTTCTTCTATTTGCCCCTAGCTCTTGTTGTTCTTTTGTAAATTGTGTTTTTATGTGTATGCACTGGTAATTATTGTGATTGTGCTTTCCATAACTGTTGTCTTTGGACCTTTTCACATTTAATACAATATTCTTATGTGTCTTTAAGTTTTGGTAGTCACTGGTATAGTAAGTTTCTGTTTTAGTTTATTGGAACCAGTATACCACCTTCAGTAACCGTGTTCTTTGTTTTATTTGGCATTTCCGCCAAGGGTACCAGCTGGCAGCTTCAGGCACGCAATGGCCATGGCACTAACCCTTTTTGCAGATGGTCTTCCTTCAAAGCCTAAACTTCATGGCTTTCTCTCGTTCTCATCATTCATTAACACACCCTAATGAGCCTGAGATCCATTTGATCCTTCTAGGCTTTTCTAGTGTTAGATTGCTCAAAAACCAACCAACATTGTTTCCCACTGCCAAAAGACAATGCAGCAGCTTGTGGCTTTCCCCGCCTTACACCATGACCGGCCAATACAGCGCTGGTAACCCTCAGAGTTGTTCTGTTAGTCACTGTTCTCCAGTAGCTTAGTTCTGAAGACAGGATGAATATTATTAATGAAATAACTGTAAACAGTTCTAGTTTGTCTCTTCAGAAACATGTAGAGAAATATTATATCTGCCAGCCCCATTTGCAGATTCATACTATCCTTCTGTAGGGGGAGCCAGAGGAAAAAAGTAGATTGGAAAACCTATTTATATATAGTGATGATGTACATGAGGATCTAACGATGAGATTCCAGGTTTTGTGTCCTGGCAAATCTTATATCTGTCTAAGATTTTCTAATCTACTGAAGAGTATATTATAAATACATTACTATATATCCTATGTAAACTGTGACAAGAGTTATGACTCTTTCATTTTCAGTGAATTGCACTTTAAGAAATGGTTTGATGTCCTTAATTAGGCTGATCAGAAGAGTGGAAAAATAATTATTTTAATTAGTAATGAGTTTTATAATGTTTGGAAATTTCTTTTAATCACCTTCTAATTGAGACAGAAATGGATTAAAATTGCAAATGTTAAATGTAGCTGATATAATATTTCCTAAAATTACCATATTATTCTAATATTATAAAACATTGTGACTAAAAGACAGGTAGAGCCTAACCTTCTCAAAATAAAATCTTTATGTGATACATACTATGTAGTGAAATCCTATTCTCTACTGGTGTCAAATGTTTGGGATTTTTGAAAGTATTTGAAGGTTTTGGAAGATTATTTTTAACAGATTTTAATTTAGTCATTTTAATGTGTAGATTTAGTTAAAATCCATGAGAAAGAAGCTGGGGTAACCACCTGCCAATTATTATTTTTGAAAACCTGAAAGCACATTCCAAGTTTATACTGGAAACATTTCTGTGTGAACTGGGCAACAGCGTGGTCACTGTGAGGATAAAATGGAAGAGGAGAGAATGGTGTTGTGAGCAGCTTTGAGTCTCCCTTGGGGAGCGCAGTGTATAAATAAATAAATGAATTGAACAGCAGCAGTATTCTAAAAATTGGAAGAAAAGATTTTCTGCAGAAAATTAAAATGTTTGATTTTTCAAACTCTCAGTAGTTATTTGTAAGCTATGAATATGCCAAGCTTTCTGTGTGCAAATAGTTAAAATTAAGTTTATATTGCTAATGTTTCCTTTCTCTGAAGAGTCCACTTATATTTGCTTTATACTGGCTGCATTCTGAAGAATACTCCCATTTATTAAAAAAAAATCTATACTGCTTTCACACCCAAATAGGGTTTCCAAGGCAGCAAACATTGAAACATTTTAACCTTAAAACTTCAAGATGTTAAATCAGTATTTTAAATATTAGTGTATATAGAATATTTAAGCAGTTAAATAAAACTGTATGTTTTATTTAAGAACACAACCAGGAAGGCAGGCCAATAACAGTTAGTAGGTCAATGCCAAAAGAAGTTTCCACTCTCTACCAGAAGACTGCAATAGAGGGTGATTGCGGGCAACCAACACCGTCTCAGTCCCATGACCAGCGCGGAAACCAGACTGGAAGGGATCTAATACGTGTGCTTCATCCAGGAATTGCTGGAGCTGATCTACTGAAAGTGTGAATTGGACCCTGAATTATTTAGAAACAGGATTGGCTTTGACCCCTCTCCTGGCAGATTCCACATAGACAATTCACTTGTTGTTGGACCAAGGGGCAGAGCAGCAGTCTTTGAAACCAAAACAACCACCAAACAGTGCCTCCTAGTTGCAACTCCAAAAGGCAGTGCAGGAGGATGTCATGACTGATGGTATCAAAAGCCACCATGAGATCCTGTAGAATTAATAGAATTACATCCTCTTTGTCCATGTCCAGGAGCATGTCATCCATTAGGGTGACCAATGCTGCTTCATTCTCATAACCATGTCTGAAACCATTGGCATTGGTCCAAACAATCTGTTTCATTCAGTAGTTCCTGAGGTTGCCCACCATCCCTGATTCAATCAAGATGTTCCAGAATGGACCCAGAGTAAGTTTCTTTAGGAATGGGTGCACCACTGCATCCCTCACTTTGGTAGGCAGTTATTGTCTCCTGGAGCTATTTGGCCAATGAACTTACAAGCAGGTGGTTAGATCTCAAACTTCCAAGAATCCTGTCCATGTTCCCAGACTGGAAAACTCAAGAAATAGAACTTCTAAATAGACTTACTTAGGATATCTCCCACTATCACTGAAGTCTCAGGGCAAGTATCTCAAAATATAAGAAACAGCTAAAAGGAGATCTGTATTGGCTACTTCATATGTGTCTAGATTAAAATTTTCTACTGTTTTGCTTATAAAAGAAGGTTGGGTTTTACTAGATCTGAGGAGAAACTACTGAGAACAGGCCTGAGAAATAGTTTTTGAAAACATATTGTTTTATTTATTGTTAGGGTACTTCAATACTGTGTCTTTGTAAAGGGAACCAAAGCAGTTTACAGTCATTTCTAACTAAAATAAATATTATTTGTATATGGCCTATAAAGTCAGGTCTCAGAGAAGAAAAGACTCTAACCTGGCCTGAATTAAGTTCTAATCATTCTTATTTCTTGTTTGTAAGGAATTTTACATTGCAGGAAGCAAGAAACTTTGGTTTGCAACTTCTATCCCCAGACTAACTGAACAAGGTTGGGAAGGGGTCTGGAAAATCTTACAGGACCTCAGTGGACAAATGTCACACAAACCTGGTACCAGCATAACAATTAGTATATAATTTCTGCTTACTATATGATCACTGTTGGGACATCTCTAGTAATATTGACATATGGAATATACTTTATACACTATTATATCTAAGAGGGCTGTATTTTGACTTTGGTATATATGCAAGATATGGTTCCCCATAATGATACTGGTTTTCAGACATTATGATGTTCCTAGATGGAGGGCACCTGTGTATGAATGTACATTTCACATGCTTCTAAAGTATATTGCGTGCAAATTTTACATATAGATAAATTTGCTAAGAGATTTTTCTCACTCATTAGTCCCATATATGGTTTCCACATATATACTTAACCCAGGGGTAAAAGAGAGACACTTTCCAACACTCAAAGAGCCATTTGGACCCGTTTTCCACTGGAAAAGAAAACACTTGGAGCCGCAAATAATTTTTGACATTTAAAATAAAGATAACACCACTCTGTATTTTTGTTTCACCTTTTACTCTGCTCTGTTCTGAGAGGCTGTGCATGGATGCACTTGCCCTGCTGCCTGCAGAGTGAACAAGGATCAAAGCAACAGCTCAGGCCTCCTGGCCGCCATGGGAGAAAAGCCGCCCGCCCCTCTCCAGCCAGGCCGGTGAGAAAAAAAAAAAAAAAAAAAAAAAAAAAAAAGCCCAATGACCATGGGCAGTTATTGCACCATACACTGCTGCCTGCAGAAATGCGGGCAAGAATCAGGCAGCTGACTCAGAAGCTTGTGGAGCCACAGTGCAAGGGCAGAAGAGCCGCATGCGGCTCTCGAGCCTCAGGTTCCCTACCCCTGGTCTAACCTGTAGTCAAAGGAATATGATTTCATGCATGTGGGGATCAGCATAGGAACCTCATTTCCTTTATTCTTACTCTGGTATAACCCCACCCCACCCACCCCCAATTCAGTTTGTGTGTATTTCATTTAGAAGAAGACTAGCTACTTGTTTTGGGAGAAATATATAAAATAACACAGGTGCTAAAAATATTCTATTATAAGGGAAGAAAGCAGGTGTGTCTAAATTTGCAAATATTCCTGATTTGCTTGCAGAAGAGCAGGTAAAACTGTAAAGCGATATAAATGCCCTGTATTTATCAAATACAATGCTTGTACTTTCCTATCTTTAAGTAAAATCTACACAACTGTGATGGCTCAGACTGAAGTACATACAGGAAAGAGAAAGAATCCTTGAAATCATGAACCCAACCGTATCCTGGGGGACTCTTGATGGACCGATGGTAATCGGATTCATGTGAAGCATATATTGCAAAATGTTTCCAATTTCACAAACAAACTGAACACCAGGCAAATACTCTACAGGAACCAAGATCTTACCAGACTCTCCAATCAGTGTAAAAAGTACTTCTTTTTCAGTGTCGCTTGATGACACTACTTACTATAGCTATTGGTAGCCTCCTGCAGGAGAGGATTATTGCAGATTTGACAGCCATTCCAGCCCTGTCACATTCAAGCCTGATTCCTTGTTAATTAGATGTCCCCATTTTATTCCAGAATCTTTCAATTTGTCATCTACGTATATTTTAGCACTGTACGAGCAGGGTTTTTAGTGAGCAGCCTTCCCCCCGCCCCTGTATTTCCATATTCTGACAACCAGACTTTTCAACTATTCATTGTGGCACTAAAAATATATTTTCTGTGGTGCTTTTGCCCCATTTGTTGGGCAAAATCTTCTGATCATTACTCTCATCTAAGATACATGATGATTATTTTTAATCATTTTTATGGTTTTTCAACATACGTTAAACAGATCAGAAGAAAGAAAAATAATAATAGAAAATACGTAAGACTACAGCATAGAAGATATCTACCCACTATTATATTAAGTACTTATTACATAATGGATCCCAATATAACATTTGCTGGTTACTAGAGAGACCTTATAAAATCTAACAATCTTTGTCATTTGTTTGCTCCAAAGTATTTTCACCAGTCCAATTATTATATCTTAGGTATTATTAATTTCCTTTTATATATTATTAATTTCCAATAATGATTATTTTAGTGATTCCATTAACAATCAGGTATACCAAAGTAGGCTTAATAATTTCATACAATACAATTTTGCTTGAGCTTCTTGTATTGTCAGACAAAGTATAGCAAGTGACTTTGGAATGGTTTCAAAATCAAGGGTTTAACTTTTTTTGTACAGATCATAGATGGCTGTATTTGGAACTGTTGGTGTTCAGATTAGTTATTCATATCACTTACTAGTACGCTAAGCATATATTTAAGTTTCATTTGGTTTTGATGAGGACACTGTCCTCTGAACAAGAGGCTACTGTTAGGACAGAATATAGAGAAACCATATGGTTTCCAATTGGCAAAGTTGTCAGACAAAGATGTTTTTTTATCCCTATCTCTTCAATCTATTTGAAGGGCATCTCATAATGAAAAACAGATTACATTAGATGAAGGGGGAATGAAAATTGGGGGGACAACAATTTGAGGTATCCAGATGACACCACATTACTGGTAGAAAATACCAATAAAAACACCATTCTTCTGACCCACCCACCACACTTCTGGCTGCTTCGCGCAGCCCAGGTTCCAGCCTCCGAGGCCTGCCAGGAAGGCCTGGGCCTGGACTGCGCCACTGTGGGCTATCTGCCTAAGGAGGAGGCGGACCAGCCAGGTGGCCCCCCTGGAAGGCCTCAGAAGCTGGAGCCTGGGCTGTAAGGAGCATCCAACCAGGCCCTGCCCCACTGGCTGGAGCCTGGACTGCATGGAGCAGCCAGCCAGCCAGCCAGCCAGGCCCCACCCCCCTGGCTGGAGCCCGGGCCACGCATTGGCTGGAACCTGGGCTGCACGGTGTCAACGCAGGTAAGTGGGTTTGGGGGGGGATAGCTACCATGGTGTGCAGGGGAGCGTGAGGCGTGATTTTGCCCCGGTACACCTCTGTTGGACAATGAAGAAAGCTGCCAGGAAGTTGATTCATTTGAAATGTTGTGTTGGAGGAGAGTTTTATGGATACTGTGGGCCATAAAAACTCACACCTAAAAAGTGGTTTCTAGATCAAATCAAGTTTGAAACTCTTGAATCTAAAATGACTAAACTGAGGCCATCATATTTGATCCCATTATGAGAAGACAAGGCTCATGGGAAAAGACCGTAATGCTAGGAAAAGTTGAAGGCGGCAGAAAAAGAGGAAGACCCAACATAACCCAACAATCAAGGAAGCCATGGCTCTCAGTTTGCAAGATTTGAGCAAAGCTGTTAACAATAGAACATTTTGGAAGTTATTAATTCATAGCGTTGCTATAAGTTGAAAGCAGTTTGACACCACTTAACACACAGACAAAATAATTTTGTTCCAGTGTGGGATTGTTCTGAAATACAATAGCATGGTCAGTGTCTTGTGGCCTTCCAGCTGATGTTCAGGGCCATAGGATTACTCAATAAGTAATTTACTGTATTTGATCATAGCCAAAAGGCTGAGAAGCAATAGGTACTGCTATATTTGGATTTCTAATTACAAACGCATGGGAAATGTGTTGATGCAATTTGCTGATACATGCCTTCTGAATTTTAAAGCTGTTCCTAGACTATTTTTTGCCAGTAATCTTATTTTATCTTATCAGGCTTAGGAATTTCCTATGTGAGGTCATAATTACTCCCACAATATTAAACACAAAAAAGACGTTGACAGTTCAGTAAAGGCATATTTAATTGACCTAGTACTAATTGAGATACCCTGTTTCCCCTAATATAAGACATCCCCGAAAAATAAGACATAGTAGAGGTTTTGCTGAAGTGCGAAATATAAGGCATCCCCGAAAGTAAGACATAGCAAAGTTTTTGTTTGGAAGCATGCCCAACGAACAGAACACAGAAAAATAAGACATCCCCTGAAAATAAGACATAGCGCATCTTTGGGAGCAAAAATTAATATAAGACACTGTCTTATATTCGGGGAAACACGGTACGTACAATGTAATTTGAGGAAAGGGTCAATGGATTTGCGGTTTATAGAAATATGCATCCCTTCTACACCACTCACCTAGGTAACTCTTTTTAAAACTTTATTTTCATCATTGTTTCATTACATCCTGTCCTTCCCTTTCATCTTCGCTATGTCTGTTTTATAAGAAGTATTGCTGCCATGTGTCATCAGAACATATGGTTGCTGTTCTGTTTTTTTATTTCTCCCAAGGAATTCAAGGCAATGTAAATGGGAGATATCCAATTGTAATCTAGCAAAAATCCCATGAAGCTGAATGTGTGAGACTGGTTAAAGGACACCTAGTGAATTTTATACATGTGGGGGATTTGGATCTTTCTCCATCAAGTTTAGTACTTTGGAAAGTGGTGTTGGAAGAGACCCTTGTAACCTTTCCCCCCTGAAATATGGCCATTAGATGGATGACTGAGTTCCTGCATTGGTCCTGTGTTTCTACCATATCATACCACTGCTCCATTCAAAAAATCTATATGGCACACTCCTTTTTAGATAGTATAGGAAAGATTAGGTAAAACACGAGAACAAAAAGGAAAGGAATATACTATTTTTTTAAAAGTAACAGAGTAACATGTATTAAGACTCCGAGTGAATCAGCACAATTCTTGGGTTATTCTCTGTTCTTGAGTTGGCTGTATACTTCCACCATGTTATGCCACAGCTCCCCATTATTGAAAACGATTGTTGTTCAAATGCGGTGCTATTCTAGAAGCACAACAGCAATCGTGTCTCATCCTGGGCCTCCTGCAATGATAATTGTTTTCTAGCAAACAAACATGCTTCATCCTGCAACCCACAGACTAATTTGTCTCAAAGCATCTCCTCGAAATTGGGAAAATTGCAATGCTGTCCTAGCTGTCTCAGTTCAGCCATATAAATGGCAGTACTTTCCTTTGGGGCCTGATTTCGCTTGTAAAATGCACTCCTTGCAATTTCTGAGGGCTGGGGAATGAAGTGTTCTCTCAGTGCTGCCAAAATATCTTCAAATGTGGTTGCTTCCAACTTCCTTGGTGCTAGCAGGGCTTGGGCTAGGTCAAATGTCTCTGCTCCACAAACACTTTAAAACACTGCACCTCTGTGACCCCATTAGCAGTCAAATAAAACGCCAACCTTGCTTCATAGTTCTCCCACTTGTTCAGACACGCTGGGTTGAACTCTTCCATATGGCCCTGAGAAGCCATAATTTTCACTCCGAAAATACCAGTCTATTCCCACTGCAAAGGAGTTCAAGCTTCAGAAGGCTTGCATCTGCATCCCATCCTCGTCTCCAGTTGTTATGTCTCTATCATCAGGTAAACAAGGTTTATTTACATGGACGGCTTCCACACTAATACATCAGGCAGAGAGGGAGAAACTATACATACACTCACTTATATATCACACTTTCAGCTGACATCACCCCTGCAACTACGGAAACTTCAATAGCTCAATACACAACAGCCATTTCAGGTCTCAAGAGAAATAGTGTTCAGGGTAACACAGTTGTATCCCCTTCAGGGTGAAAATAGTGTTCAGGGTAACACAGTTGTATCCCCTTCCTAGGGTGCTTTGGTCATTGCAGCATCAGCTATGGTAATATGGGTCTGTGCTTGGAATATGAGAGTGGCTGACTTTGTAATTGATGACAGACTAACTTTCTTAATATGTATTACCTATAGTGCTGCTTATGAGTGTTAAAGCCTTTATTGATTGATGGATTTACATTACATTTATTCCCTGTCTTTTACCATGGTCTCAGGATGGGTTATAATAAAAATCACAAAAATCTCATACAACAATGGTAAAATCACAATAAAATCCCATCCTAAACCTTCCCAAATAATTTAAAATCTCAAGCTTACGTGCACCAACTTCCTGGTGCTTTTGGTTTACTTACATTCTAGCTGTTTCCCTGCTTGAAGTAACTTGTCTGGCATTGATCCAGCCTTATGCACTTTCTATCATAGTTCCCACCCTATGGAATGGGCTCTCTGAGAAGCCAAGGAGGTCATAATTTCTAGAACTTTTTAGGAAGCATTGCAGGGCTATTTTACTTGCCAGGGATTTTAATAGGGTTTAGACTGCAAACATATTTTAGAAGGGTTGGGATTATTTGCAGTTTTGTTGAATTTTGTATGGTTTAAATTGGGATTTATAATCCTACTCAAGGCACAAGGAAAGGTGCAATATAAATACTTTAATATATAAATAACTGAATTAGAATCATATACACCATTAGCATCTGCACAAATTGGAGAGCTCCTTTATAAACCATACCTGTATTTTCTACAGACAGTCTCACATAACAATGACCCTAAATAAATATTTATTATCAGCAGCCCACTCACTTATTCAGAGGAGGAAGAGAAAATTGAGTGTCTAACCTGTGTCTAACCTTAGGAAGTGTGCATCCAATGTGCAACATACTTTTCTTCTCCGTTGTTAATATATTACCATAACTCTATCAAATGCAATATTGTGTTTATCTTTGTATAGTTAGCAGTAACTTGCTGTATATTCAGTATTAGTAGGCTTTTTATATTACACATAGTGTGAGGACATTTCAGGACCCCAAAATATACTTTACATTAAAAATACTAATATGTATTATGTATATATTTAAAAGGCAAAACTTTATAATAGTACCATTTGCATAATAGCATGAAAGTTATTAGATACTGTATGGGCTCTTCCTGATTAGTTTGAAGATTTGTGTATAAAATAAAGGGATTTCTTAACATATATCCTAGATCTTTTAAGAAGGTTGTCCTAGTAATGAACATTGTATTGTGATCTAATCTTAGTGAAGGACAAATGGTAGCATGTTCTCAGGATTTAAGTTTGAGGGCTTTACACAGCAACCTTTAACCCCAAAGAGACGCTTGAGTAGGCCTTCACTTATTTTCTAAGTGAACATGCTTGAGTAGCTAAGGCTGTGGTTTCACATAACAGTGAGATACATTTTTTTAGATCCTTTGCTGATTATATTGTGTGAGGGTCGACCCTGTGCCCCATTTGGAAAACCCAAGTCGTAATAAAGACTTGAAGGTCATCTCTTCAAGTGCCCAAACCATTACCATGCGCTAATAGACTTTGATAGCTCATTTTGTAGTTCTTAGAGTTAAGCTAGGACATTGTTTGGCCTATTTCAAATCCTATGTCTCCTGTATTGGGTTAATTAACATCTACTAAACGTTTCTTGTGGAGGGCTTAGAACCAAACATTTTTATATTTTTGTGCTGAAAGGTCATTCTGAACACATTTAAGAGCTAACAGCAATATGAAGTTGAAATTATACTAGATTATATATCAAGTTACTGAAGTATTTGAAAGTGGATGTAACAGATTTTAGGGATATTGTAGAGAGTTTGCTTGCAACAAAATAATCAGTTTGGACATGAGTCTTAATGTATTGTTGTTTACTATGTTTATTGTCAGACTCAAGACAGATTACACATTAATAGTGCAGTCAATAGGATGACATCTTAATAAGCAATGTAATTGGATTATTATTACAGCAATCTGAAGAAACACATTTTGATTAAGATGTTTTTTTGTGTTTGTTACTACATGTTTATTTTTATTTACTTAATCCCCCCTCCATTTCTTCCCAATAGGGATCCAAAGTGGCTTACATTATTCTCCACTCCTCCATTGTATCCTTACAACAACCCTGAGAGGTAGATTAGACCGAGAGTGTGTGACTGGCCAACTGTCACCTAGCATGTCTCCATGGCAGAGTGGGGATTTAAACAGGTCTCTTAGATCCTGGTCTCACACAGGGATTAGGTTTTATCAGAGGTGTACCTGGGCCAGAGTGTGCCTGGTGCGCACTCTGGCTTTTTTGCACCCCACTGCGGCAGCGGCCCCCCTCCCCCTCCCCTCCCCCCTCCTTGCCCCAAAGCCGAGGCTGGCTGGAGGGCAGAGGCAGCTTCCTGTTCTGAGTGGGAACTCCGGCCCAGGGTCTCCTGGGAAATGTAAGTTCCTGTTTGAGAAACCTGTTCTCAACCTCTCGAGCTCCCTAATGAGGGAGTGTGAAGCTGGCCCTCAGGAGGCCACTGTGAGGAGGAATGCCGCCCCCTGGTAAAAAACCCCACACACACTTGCTGAAAGCTGGGGCAGGCAGAACAGGCCTTCCTGTTCTGGTGGAATTCCCCATTTCCCCAGGAGACCTGGAAATGTAGTTCCACCACCAGGCTGAGAAGGCTTCTTCCTCAACCTCTTTCGATTTCTAAAATGAAATGATAATGAAGCCTTCTTGACTTAGGAGGGCGGGAGGGTTTTGCGGCCCCCCATGACTAGATTATGTGCCCGATTAGTATTGTACCCCCCCTTCTCTGGAGGCTTGGCTGCTGGGTTTATGTTTTAGAATCATAGATCCCATTATGAATGGTTAATAATACTGTAGGGTTTCTATTTTTTGTCCCATTCATGCATCTGTTGTCCCTATTGTCCCACTCACGCACCTATTCATGCACTATTGTTATTTGTCAAAAGAGCTACTCCATTCCAGCTGTATGCAGTGCCGGTCCCTCAGAACATCTTGGTTTGCAGTCTTCATGACCCAGTATACTGTCAAATGGGACCTCAGGTTTTCTGGTTGCCATGGAGATAACAGATCTACCTTTCTTTAGAGAAGCAGGAACTCTGTTCTTGTACTTCTG
Organism: Sphaerodactylus townsendi; assembly: GCF_021028975.2. NCBI lineage: Eukaryota > Metazoa > Chordata > Lepidosauria > Squamata > Sphaerodactylidae > Sphaerodactylus > Sphaerodactylus townsendi. Next base: position 50,333,805 of record NC_059425.1, on the reverse strand, counting down.
TTGGTACCAATGTCCTTTTTGAATGCAATGCTATTTTTGTGTGAAAGAACTATCTGTGTAGGAACTGTATCATAGTTGAAGTGGTTCTTCTAAATCATCACTAATTGATTGCACATTACATAAACAATACTGTTGATTATTCTTGATGTTTCCTTTGTTTTCATAGTGGGCACCTTGTGGAAGAAATCAGCTAAACTATCAGACATGAAAAAGAAGTGTTGAATGTGGTTAGCTGTGTTTTCAGAATTGTAGAAGGATAGTTTCTGTTGTTGGCAAGATGGCTAGGTACTTACGGCAGCTATCCCATCCTAAGCATCAATGGGCCCTTACTAGGGCCAGATGTAATGTGTTCTCTCCAGCTCTATTACAGGGGCGGTTTGGTAATATACCTCTGTCAGATAGAGTCTGTCCAAATTGTCCCACGCTTATTGAAACACTTGAACACTTATTGGGCCTTTCCCCACTTCTCCTGCTGCTGCCGTCACTGCGCGCTGCTCTGAGCGCGCAGCATTCCTGGCGCGCATTCCGGCGTCCCCACGACCCCGCGCTCTGCGCGGGGTCATCCAAAGGCGCCGTTTTCGCCAGCGCCAGGGATGCCGCGCGCTGAGCGGGCGCAAGAGCGGCAGCGTCGGGGTGGCTGCGCTGTTGCCGCCCCTGACGTGGGGAGTGCAGTGGGACCCCGCGCTACTTGCGGAGAGTAGCGCGGGGCTTAAGGTAAGTGGGGAAAGGGCCATTGTTTAGCTGCCCAAAATACAAGCTTTTCAGGGATGCTTTACTATCAGGAATTACATGTAACTGCTCTCCTAAAGTGAGTATTGTAAAACTATTGAATAGTAACGATCCTACGGTGTTAAGAAAAACAGCCCAGTTTTTATTGCATGTCCTGATTGTAAGAGACATATAGCCTACTTTCATCTGATTTATTCATTTTTTTCTGTTATGGTTTTTTGGTTTTTTATGTCTAATAAAGGCCGTTTCCGCACGGCCAAAAGCAGCGACGCGATGACGTCGCAAATTGCGACGCATCCCAAAAAAAGCGTTCACACAGACAGGAAGAATTTCAGGCGTCACTTAGCCCCGCAGAAATGTATTGATTACCGCCCGCAAGCGCTGCGGAAGCTGGCGTCTCGCGATGTTAATGCGCACTTGGCGAAGCCGTGGCAGGCCCGGACGCCATTTTAGACTGACAGCTCCGGTGGCGGGCTGTTACGCGATCGAAAAGTGCTGGCGTCGATGCGTCACATGGGGAAAAAGAGTGGTTTTAAAGCGTTTTCTGAATCACACCGTCTTCGCTACCGTTTAGCGTTTTCGCGACGGCGCGACTGCGCACCTCCGCCGCTGCGCGTGCGAACGCTCTCGCTCTGACGCTTCTTTTTCCGTTGCGACGACGTCATATTTTGCCCGTGCGGAAACGGCCTTAGTGTGGTTTGTACTTTTAAGTGCTCCCTTCTGTATATATTTTTTGCAAGTGGAACGTTGATATATCAGGGAGAAAAAACCCCTTAGCCCTCTCTGTAATGTTCTAGTTCATTATATAAAGGGGAACTTTTTGGGGTAGGGGAAATAAAACTTCGTTTGTAATCTGAAGTAGTAAACTGCAGAACTCTGCCATCTTCATGTCATTCTATCTTCTGCCCTACAAAAGCTGTCGAATAAGGTGGGAGAACAGGGAAGGAGGTAAAATCTCTCCTCTTTAGTGCCAGCTCTAACACAAAAAACCAAAGGGTTATTTTCATCATTTTCTTCTCTTTAATGCTGCTGTCAAATATGCTTGGCTTTTACTGAACATGGGACCTGCCACTCTGGGTAGCAACTTACTTGGGATTCAGGGAAGGAGAGGACTGTGGGAGGAACCTTCATCAATTCCTTTTACTGAGAGATTGTGGGACTCATCCCACTGTTAACTGGGGCCCAGATAATAGGTCACCTTTGTAATGTTTGTGGTAGATTGTTTTACTACCAGAGTTTTTTTAACTGAAGGAGCATTAAAATGCAGTGCCGTAGGGGGGCAAAATGGCAGCCAGGAACCCCCCTGGGGCCTCCCCCATTGGGCCCCACTCTTGTGCCCCCCCCCCACTTACCTTAGTTCAGCTGGCTACACCACTGTTCAAATGCAATTTGAAGTGCAACACTGCTGTATACTTTAATTCTGTTGTATCTGTAAATCAGACCATGTGGAATGGATCTGGGACACTCAGTGGCCTGTGGCCCCTGTTAATCTATAGATGCAGAAAGCTCGGAATCATCTACTGCTGTACTGGGTTTTTGTATGATGGCTCTAGGACTAACCAGTAAATGCAGGTGACAACCTATTTCAGACATGCTCCAACAGCTGTATCATTTTTCTCTCTTGTGCTCTAGATGAACTGCAGTTTAAATCCTTTCAAAGTAAGAAAATGTATAGGTGAGGAAAGAACGGACATATTATTGTGGAACCTGAGATTTGGCTGTGGAATCTCTTCACAAAGACATTTTTATTGCTATGTATACTCTCTTTCTTGAACATTAAGTTACAAGGGCTCAGAAAAGTATTATGAAATTATTATATTCATGTTCACCAGCTATTTTTCAAACATAACTATCTTGGCTGTTTCATTTCTTTAAGGCACCAGGGCACAATAAGCACTGATTGCCTATAAAAATTCACTTTATAAATTCAGCCTTTTAGTAGAAACCATTGGAGGGAAAAAGTGATTTAAAAACCATTGGCAATCTATTTCCTTGCATTTGCTATAACCAAAAGTGACTTAACTAATTTGCACTTTAAAAAGTAAAATATACTTTTGTATCTAGGGTAGTAACTTGTGTGACAAGACCAATCTTGTAAGCTATTTGAAACAGGTCTCATTTTCAAATGGGTCCCATTTTCAAACCTTTGGAAGTCTGGTTCTCTATATTTCAAGAATACATAATGTTGTGAACCTCAGAAATACGTCCTCACTACCTTGGAGTGGGGGTGGCCATGGTCTTTAACATAAGATTGATTGTTTTATTATCTGAACAACAGCTCATTGCAAGTAAAAAAAATTCCATTTCTGAATCTCAGTTCGATGTAATTTGCCTTACAGACAGTTGTCACATTTTGGCTGATTTATTCCTTCATGAAAGGAGATATTGATAGGGCATTTCTGTTTATCAAATGTGGCAAGGAAACTCAAAGAAACTGTTCCTGCTGCCTGAGGAGGGAAGAATGAGCTTGAGGGTGCGGAAAGACAACAAAGACAACCACCTTGTGTAGAATAAAATTTGGCCACAGACTGTTTATTGGTGTGCTGACTGAAGGAAGCAGAGGCACAGTATATGGGTCAGATCTGGCACTGGGCAGCACATCTGCTGTCCCCCAGTAATAACCTTCCCCCATCCTTGTGCATGGGGGAAACAGAGCAGCAAGATAGTGGGAGCCATCTGGGCGCTGGCCTCTGGATGAACTCCCCTTGCTTCCAGGGTACGTAATCCCCCTGCAGCCCCCACCTGGGCATGGGGTACACATGTTTGCTATCACCCCCCAGGCCTCTTATAAAGGCCCCCACCAAAAGGGGAGGCTCAGCATTCAGACTCTTCCTTACCTGAACAGATCAGTCCCCATGCGCAACCCGCCAGGCTCTGATGTATGTAAATAACAACAAAGACCAACAAACAATAGGGCAACACTACAAGGTCAAAAAAATGCGGGAGGGAGAGTGGGAGAAGCCATCCTAGCTCAAGCAGAAGAGAGGCACGGGAAGGCCCGGCCTGATCTTATAAGGCCCCGCCCCCTCCACCTACATCATGTGCTTGCACCAACAGCAGAATGGCCCTGCCTGCTGAACTGGCATCGAGCCCGCCCCTCTCCCAGCCCGCTCCCAGGCAGCAACAGCGGCCAATGTAATTCTCAGCCATGCTTTATGAAAGTTGAACAAGGTGTGTATCTGTCTTGCCTTCTGTGTTCCAATATAGGGAGCTGATTTCATCTTCTTTCTAGAAATATATAATTTTATCGTAAATGGGGACCTTCCCCCTTTTTAAAGATGGCTTAGGTTCTACTCCTTCCACCTCCTGCGTGGAAGAGATTTGCAAACTTAGGAATCAGTTGGAGATGTTTGTTTGGTTGTTAACAGTTGTTTGTTTTAGTGGGTGATTTTACTATGTCAGGAAGTGAATATGTTGAGAAGGCAGTCTCTCATCAGTGGACAAACAATGCCTTAAAATTAAGCTAATGGCCCCCTTCAGTGCAGAGAATAGATGGCAACAATTGTAGATTCAGACTAAACCGTGACTACTTGTTTGGCTGCTAGGTGTTAATGCAAATTTGTTCTTCAGCTCATTCAACCCTCCAGCTTCCATCCTTTGATTTAATTAAATGTAATTGGTTACACTGCTCTTCTCAGGCCCCTGATGTGTTTTTGTTTGTTGCTTACTTTTCCCAATAATACTTCAATTCAAGGCACAAACCACTGGATAGGAATAAGAGCTTTTTATCCTGTACTGGGGAGATTATTCTTCTCAAATAGTTTAGTTTACAGTTAAAAGAAAATGACCAGTGAAATAAACACATTGGGTGGCAAATGCAATATATCCAGAAGCAAGGAATTAAGTAGGATAAATTACACCAGATTAGAACAAGAAATGGAAATTGCATAGCTAAATTGGTAAAGGATTGTAACCAACTGTAAGAGCTATTGACATTTTAATGAGTTCAGTGGTGACTAACTTCTTTTGAGTTTACACCCTATTTATGAAATCCGTAGTAAAATTAATTATTTTAATCATGTACCTTTGTATTTCATGTTTGGCCTGTGTTAACAATAGGGTTTGAAATCATAACATTTGTTTGGGATAATTAAATTGCTTTTTTAAAAAAATAAAAAAGACTTAGTACATCTCTCTGATTCAAAGCCTTTAAAAGTGACCGGATATCAAATATGAGACTATCTCTAATAGAATACATTATAACTTATACTATCTTTTATTAGGCCATTGTTTCTCCACTATATCACTTAGAAACTTAGTGTTCTATTTTTAGAGTCTCTCCAACCAATTTTGTGAAGATTCTAAAAGTATGGGAATGAATTCTGATTTGATACAGGCAGTACATTTATCTTGACATTTCAGTTCAGCTTTTTTACAGCATTCTGTCTTAATTATGAGTTTCTCATTTAGTTGAATGTCCAGTCAAAAGCCTTCTGTTTATAGATACGTGCGTGACTTCCAAGGCTCCTATTGTGTTTCTCCCCTGCGTATTTTTGTTCTTTACTGAATTGATTAGTTGTCAGTTATGTAACAGTATTTCCTAGTACTGCAGCAAGGTTCCAGTACTTCCTTCTTTTAAAGCATGCCTTGGATTTTGCAATATGGAAAAGAATGCTGCTTCTATTTAGGGATGCCAGGCCATATCTGGCACCTGGTGGAAGTCCGAGGGAGATGAGAGTTCAGTTGGCCATGGAAATATGGAAGAGACATTACACCTTTCTAGGAATTGTCAGAAACTCCGTGGTAAAGCCATAAACTTCTTGGGGATTCTAATGGGGGCTGCTGTCAAATCCAGGTTTTCCCTGAAGTCATGTCATGGCTGTTGTCCCAACTGTGATTTTGTTTGTTCTTTCTCCCACGACTGCTTAGGAAAAAAAGGTTGACAGTGGAATGTTTCCTGCCATGGTGAAAGACTTAGCAACACTACTTCTATTATAAAGTCATGTTCTCAGCATATTTTATATCTGTCACTATTATTTTGATTAGTACTGACAAAGGGGATGAGTTTTGCAGAATTTTTTGTGACTCCCCCTGGAAAAGACCTTTCCTCAGTAGGCTTTTTTTTTGGGGGGGGGGGATATCACTTTACAGAAGGAGATGAATATCTAGGAGAAAGATGGAATATGTTTGTGTTGCTAAGGCAAGTGAGCTGTATGCACAGGGGGAGAAGTGACAAAGATTTTTCATGCTTGGTAGCACCAAACTAAATTCTATCTGGTTTAAGTTTGTCTTTTCCTTAAAATTGATCGTGACCATAGTTGTAAGCATTTTACTATCTTTGTCAGGCTAAGCTGCTGGCATCCTATCTGTCGCAACCTGATTTAGCCATAGTGAGCCCTGCAATGGTTACCTCCAGGCTAGACTATTTTGACTATTTTAACTATTACCTCCAGGCTACTCATTACTTTTGTCAGTGGGTCCTCAGCCTCCTCTGATAGGGGCTGGTGTTCCCTGTAATAGTAAGGGTGAGAAATTGTTGTGGCTCATCAGTGTCCTGTGGTACCATCAGGGAGTTCTCACTTGCCCCAAGGCCATTGTACCACCCCCCCCACTGGCAGTGGTGCATGGATTCTGGGGACGGGCTTCAGGTGGTAATCCATCCCATTCCTCACCACCAGACTGCTTCCCTTGCTGCTCGTCTCTTTGTTGATGGTGACAGGGGGCCCTAGCAACTGGTTGGTGCTGGGGCTGTTTGTGGCAGCTGACTCTGAAAGACTCAGCTCCCACTGTGCCCATGAAGGCTGCTGGCCCTGGGGGAGGAAGGTAATGTCAGAAGTACATATACTAGTTTACCTGTGACGGCATGGCCCCCTTTGGGTCCTGACTGTGGAGCTGCTGTACCTGGAAGGAAGCCTCAGTGGAAGGGCTCAACCAAAGAGTCTGTGGACTTTGCTATCATGGTGGTGGTGGGGTAGTTGTGTCAAGTACAAGCCCTGTTGTGCAAAATGCTCTCCCTGTGCTCATGCAACTGCCCTGGGTCTTTGGAGTGAACACATTACTGTTGTTAATGGGTGTGAGACATGAAAAATGAGCAATGATTGGGGTGGTTAGCCTCATGTGACTTGACCAAGTAACCATGGGGTACTTTATTTATTTATTTGCCTTGTTTATTGTCCACCTTTATTACAGAGACTCGGGGTGATTACACAGTGTAAATCAATGCCTCAATAAGACAAACCATCTAATAAGCAGTGTAATATGACTCTCTCTCTCTCTCTCTCTCTCTGTGTGTGTGTGTGTGTGTGTGTGTGTGTGTGTGTGGTGTACATGTGTGTGTGTGTGTGTGTGTGTGGTGGTAGTAGTGGGGTATAGCTTCAGCCACTGTCTTCTCCACAGACTTTGTCACAGAAGTTACAAGTACAACCTCCCCCTCTGTAGCCTTCTACTTATATAGGAGCAAGTAATCTTTCTAGGAACCCCTGCCCCTCGCTGCCTTGCTGCTTCCATGGCCCTTGTCTCATGCTATGGTGAAAAGCAGACGTTGAGGCTAGAGTAATAGCAGTTTCTGAATTTATATTTGGAAATCAGATTCATTCATACTAAAAAGGGAGCTCAGATTTTGATTGCTTAATTTCCAGATTGCTTAATATCAGGGGACAGAAGTAAGCTCAGTCTATGCAAACAAAATTCCAGGACTTTCTGTCTGACATAGTGGCAGTTTCTGCTAGAAAATCTTTTTCTTTGTTTGATTGGATACAGGCAACAATTTACCAGGTGCTGTCTCAATCCAGTATCTCTCTCTATATAAAAAGCTAACAGTGTTTTTGTTAGTGGTAGTATAACTCAGTAACTGCTGGGCCAATTCCTCTGAAAATTCCCAGCCACTATAGTCAGCCAGGTGAGAGTGTTTTTAGATGTTCACATACCTGAAATGTCACACCTGGCCTAGGTAAAACGCCTTTTTCCTGGCGCTCCATGGTGAAGGACATGCAGCTGCTTGTGTGTAACTGTCACCCTTAGAATGTTCGTGCAGCTTAGAATGTTCACTCAGATGGCCAGATATGAGCAGTGAAAACAGTACATAGGCAGTAACTCGAGTGGAAGTGAAACACATACACACACATACACATGAGGGAGAGGGAAGGGAGGGAGAGAGAGGGAGGGGTGGCCTGCAAGGAAAGAGAGGGAGGGAGAGGAAAGGGATTGAGGGGGAGGCATGCAAGGGAAGAGAAGTGAGAGAGGGGAGAGAGGGAGGGGTGGCATGCAAGGGAGGGGAGGCAGGGGGCCCAGCATCTTGATATGACCCACCCACCCTAGCAGAGGGAAAGGGAAGTGAGGGAGGGGGAGGGGTGGCATGCAAGGGAAGAGAAGTGAGGGAGGGAGGGAAGAGAGTGAGGGGCGACATGCAAGGGATGGGAGGGAGGGGCTAGGCACCCTAGATTCCCTGAATACTGCGGTTGCAGTTAAGAAAACCAGGCATGCATTACTCAGGAGTAAGCTCGGTACAGCAACCGTGACATACTTTGAATGGCTGCATTGCGCCCCTCAGAGGGTTTCCTCAGAAGCGACACCCATTGCCACCAACCAAACTTACTCCCAGGTAAAGGATCATGACCAGCCAGCCTAGTTGTGTGGGAGGGGTGCCTTTCCATCCCCCCCCCCAGGAATGCAGGCACACACATCACTGACATTGCACAGTATCAGGCTGCTGGCCTCTGCAATTGATTTGCTGCTACTGTTCCTTTCCCATTTCACCACAATAAGCCACAGCAATGCGTGGCCGGGCCCCGCTAGTATGTGATAAATCTGTTGTCTTTATTATCTTGCCAGTCAGTTGGGAAAATTTTGCCACACGTGTGGTGCTAACCTAGATAGATATAGGCTATCACATATGATCTGTTCATTCAGTCCTATGACCCATATTTTATTTTAAAATAATATTAGAACTTTGTTCCAGCTTTTCATAATTAAAAAAAATTCAAAAATATTCCATTTTTTCCTGAAACATTTATTTTGTATCTTTCTCTTATTTGAATGTTTGGTTTTCTTCCCCTGACATAACTTTCTAATGAGTCTCTGATTTCTTTCAGGCATTCTCTCTCTTTTTCTAATTGCCTTTCTTGGGGTCATTCCTGTGTACATTGAATGGAAGTTGTTTTTTTTCTTGACCTTGGCCTTGCTTGTAATTGAGACATTTGCAAAGCTCTTACAAGTTATTTGAAAATAGGCATGTAATGGTGTATTTAAACCTCTTTTTGCTTTTTGTTCCTTCTGCATAAATTTTTTCACAGATTTGAAAAAAAACACCTCTTTACATTTATGTTAGGAAAAGGTCACTTTTAAAGACAGTTTTGCCATTCATTATCCATGTTTTTATCCACTTAGGTAGCAAATACAAGATTGAGTTGAAAGGCTGAATTTTAAATTGTCACAATATAATAACATGTCTTTTGTACATTGTTAGACCTCCTTTTCACTAGGTAGAATGTTTATGTATGAATACAATATTGCAGAAGAATCACTGTGAATTGAAGATCCTATTTAGAAAAATCCTTCAAATTTCTATAGGGGGTCAGAACACTTCTAGAACTAAGAAATGAGATGTAAGCAGTATTTCTTTTCCATATACTGATATATACAAATATAATGCCAGAGACAGAATTATATCATATCTACAGCCAAATAACGATACTCTGTCAATAATAATAAAAAAAGATAATGTGTTTTTGCTAAGGTAATATTAAGTTGATGTCCTCTCTCAGGTGACATTGAAAATGGCGCTTTTTTCACAGAATTTTTCACAGAATTTGTGTTGTTGTAGTGTGTTTATTTATGTACAGGAAACCAGTAAAAGCCAAGGATCTGCACCCAAATCAGATTATATGAGCTTCATAAGTTTCACGAAGCCAGAGAACAGAGAATCAAAAATTTGACTGCAAGACAATGACAGCAACCCCATCTACTCTGAAAAAGTGATGTTCAGGCTTGGAAAATATGCATGGAGAAAATGCCACACAACACAGGCAGTTCCAGTTAGGTCGGGGAAAGCAAGTGAAACAGAACTACATAATTAACTAGGCATGCTGAGAGCTAGCATGGTGTAGTGGTTAAGAGCAGCACCGGGTTTGATTCCCTGCTCCTCCACATGAGTGGCGGACTCTTATCTGGTGAAATGGATTTGTTTCCCCATTCCTACATTAAGCCTTGGGCTGCTCACAGTTCTCACAGAACTCTCTCCCACATACCTCACAAGGTATCTGCTATGGAGAAAGGAAGGGAAAGGAGTTAGTAGGCTGCCTTGAGTCTTCTTACAGGAGAGAAAAGCAGGGGTATAAATCCAAACTCTTCTCTTCTGCTTCTGCCTGCTCAGAGTGTTACCGCGCTGCTCAGGATAACACTTTCCGTTCCAGAGGTATCCCGCTCTCGGCAGCGCCCAGGAACCCAAGCAAGACCCGACAAGGCTTGGATAAATAAAAGTGATTTATTGAGATGCTGACCTAAGTGTCAGCACCTCCCTTCCGCACAAACACTGCGCTGCCTAGCAGCCTTACAACACCTTAAGTACACTTTCTCCCGTCGGGAGCCCGGGAGAATCAAAGACAGCCCACCACCATTCATTAACAGAATTCAAGACAACCAATCATTCATTTGCAACATGCAGGAACCAATCAGAGTTCGATAAGCATTCCCTTCTTGAGTTTCGCGCCAGAGTAGGGCGAGGCGATGACGTGTCCACTGACGGGGGACACACAAAGGTTTTCTCCAGGTGTCAGGTCAGGGAAGCGTAAAGAAGGCCGATGGCGCGGAGTCCCCTTATCTGCCTGCTGACCGAGGGATGATTTAGGCAGGGCAAAGGCGCCGGCTGAGGTTTCCCTTTGTCCAGCGTGCATCAGGAGACTTTACACGTGAAGTGGGATGAAAGTCCGGGTAAGGGGGCAGAGATGGCTCTCTGCCCTGGGCCAAGGAGGTTCCATACAAGCACAAATACAGGGAAACTTACAAATCCTATTTCTACCTAATACAAATCAGTTTCTACCTAAACAAATACAAGACAGAATAAATTTTCCAATCGTTTTTAGTTCAGACATATTCCAGGAGCGGGATTCTCTCCTGGCTCCGCTATCAAGAGTACGGGGCATAAGGGGGTACATGTACCTGTTTCCTTCTTCTCAGTAAAGCTGCCTATGTTACATGGCTTTCTGCCCATGTTGGCCTCCCAACCCTTGGTATCGTCTTTTTTGGCTATTTGGGGCAGTTAGGGGGGGAAGTGTTTTGAGCTGGTGGTACATAGGATCCTTTTTAGCCATTTCAAACTATTAAATGCAATATACTGTTAGCAAATGGTTTTAGCTGCCTCTTTCTTTTATCTATTGATGATGCAAGGCAGAGGAAAGGTTTGTTTGGTGGTCTGGCTGCTGTCAGTAAACAATTTTGGATTTTAAAAAATCTTCTGAGCATTTAGAATAAAGTAGATATAGCTGCCTTTCCTATATTATGATACTACTTTTCTTGTTACATATTATGTCCTGACTATGAAACATCATTAGGATCTTTTGAATTGGCTACATATGTTTACAAATAAAAGCTGATGCTGAACACTTATTCATTATGTTTCATTTTACTGCTAATTCCCAACACATTTTCAAGTCAATAGATGTTTTGTAATCTGACTTTTGTTAAACCACTCTTTCTTTCTCTCTCTCTTTGTCCCTAGCAACCATTTACCATGTAAATTAGGTATTCTTGGGCTTAATGTTCTTCATTTTTATAAAACAAATACATCATTAATCTGATTACATTCTTGGATGGGAGTTATGTCCTATGATCACTGTGGATCATTTTATTATTAGGCATTCACCCAAAACAAGACTGAGACAAGGCAGTTATTGCCTGGGAACCAATTTTTTGAAGATTTTTTGAAGAATAGGGAATGCTGACTTAATTGCAAATACTGCTTAAAATTTAGTGGTCTGCCTTTTCCCCAGCTATTATTGAATGATAATGATTCAATGCATGAAATTCTGATGAATTGTTCATTTATATTAGAAGTAGCAAATCTTTTCTTAAGTGAAGAGGGTTTTTTTTGGTAATTCCATCCTTTATTTACTGTATTTGTATGCTGCCTTTCAGCCTTTCTAGGCCCTCAAAGTGGGGAACTATTCAGAGTCAAGATACAAAAGCAACAGTATTTAAATATTATTAAAACAGTGCCTCAGTTGATAAAAACTGACAAAAGCAACAGCCACTGACTTATTTACTTAGTCTGATTCAAGATCTGATTGGATTATAGTCTGATTGGATTATAGTCTGATTGGTTTATAAATGTGTTCAGCTTTCTTAGGAAAGCCTTTAAGGTCCTGTACTGGTACCAATTGGTGTCTGTGAGTATCAGTCTCTCTGCTGTGGGAAGGAGTTCTGCAGTTGAGGAATGGGAGCCAAAAAGGCCCTTCTGTGGGTTCCAGCCAAACACATTTATATATGTGTGTATGTGTGTATGTATGTATGTGTATGTATATATATACACACACATTTATTTGTGTGTGAGTATGTATGGGTGCATGTTTGTTTGTTTGTTTGTTTATTTATTACAGTCTGCTGACCCAAACTAGTAAAAATAATCATCTGTAGCCAAACACATGTAGTAGTGCACTGCCGACCCAGCAGTGCCGTAGTAGAACGTTGGGACGCCAACGGACCTGCGGCCTTGCCGGTCGCATCGCACCCCCACTCCTCATCCCCCCCATGAGTCACGGGTCGTGAACTGTCTGGCTCAATCACCGGTAGCGAGGTTAATGTCTTGCCCCAGGTGAGATTAGGCTCAGGCAATGCGGCTCTTCCGCGTAGCCAGATGAGATCATGCATCACATGATGATCTCCGACCTCCCACGGCGCTCTCGGGAACTCCCCAGTCCTCCTCCTGCGCCCCGATAGAGTAACAATAAAGGTGCCAGGAACACGACAGGCAGAACTTCGCTAGAACACCGGACCTCCGGTCTCCAGCTGCTGGCGATCTCCGCGCAGATGTTATCTCGCGTCTGCGTCACCGTTCTTCACGCTGACGGCGTGGGTGGAGCTACAAGCTGGTGCGAGCCGGGAGATCCTCGAGACCTCCACCCTGCTCACGTATTCGCCACCAGGGGAAGGGCGGCGATACCGAAGTCCGGCTGGATCGGCGCTGTCCAGGGACCACCGTTGTTATCGCCTGCATCCTACTGGATAAGGCATCCAGAACTGCGCAGCGTCCTAGGACTACTCTCGTCCGGCCGGAACACCGGTGAGTATGGGGAGCTTGCAAAAGCAGGGCTTGCCCGCCAGTGACGTTGGCGAACTGAAAGATTAATGAAATGGTTGAAGGAGATTGAAGCTCGAATCCGCCAGGTACCCAGAGGGGACATTGAATCATAAGGACTGGGAAAACGCCGAGCGCACTCTTACGCTGCAGAGCCTGCGTAGCGCCCGATAGCCAGCACCGCACTACTGGCGATGGAAGACAATGTTTTGTAAATGCATCAGCCTGCAGACCCTAGCAAAATATCTTGCTGTAAGGCAGCGCCCTCCTTTCGATCTTTCACCTTCAATTTCAACCCGGAATTTTCTCTATCCACTAAATTGGGCGCCCACCTGTCCTCCTTCTACCCCCTCATTTCAGCCGCCCCCTCCTGCTCCTTCATTTTCCGAAGCCACTGCACCTCCGTGTGGCGCCCGTATGGCGGGTTTCAAACTTCATAAGAGCGCGTGCTGATCTGCAGAAGAAACCTGACGGAAGGCGATGCCGATATTCTTTGCATTGTACCCCATCCGCTAGATACTGAGAGGATATAGTTGTGAGTTGTGAGTACCGCCCTGGGCTATAATATCCTTGCCGAGCTCCATAGAAGCAATGCGGGCGTAGGAGTCGCAGCCCCTCGTGAGGAGGCATGCTGGAAGCCATACGCGGAACCACCTAATGGTTCCAGATGACTGGAAAACCACCTTTATGCTCCTGAGCCCTGCGCGAATTTGTAGTCTGGGAAAGTGGTTCCGCCAGCAATGCTTCAACCACCTCTGGCGGTACATTACCGCTCAACTGCAGCCGATGCTTTTGCCAATCCCAGCGATCAGATTGTACTGCCTGAAGGCCGCCCTTACGATTAAGCCTCTGAGTGCCTATAAGGCATTTATCAAAGGAAAGTCCCCAATTCCGGCCAGCCAACCCAGAGTTTCTCCTCCATCCGGCCAAAACCCCCCAAGAGCCCTATGCTGCAGATTTGTGAACAGGCTCCAGAGCTCAGAGGCAGGTGAATGGCGAGGAGGCCAAAGCGAGGCTCCTCATGTAAATACACCATGGAGAGCGCTTCCATGGAGTGCCGCCAGGGCAATCACGGGCCTAGGCAAAAATCCTGAACGCTGGCGACGTAGCGAACGCCGGGACATTGGGTCCCCTCCGCCCACCAAGCTAGCCTCCCTCGCACTTTGCCCTCTCGCGGCGGGAGACAGTCTCAGGATGACTGCTTTAGCACAGGCGGGCGGACGCGCCGGAAAGTGTAGGCAGCCGATTGGGGGGGCCTAACCCGATGGAGGAGGGTCACTCCCCAGGAGAAGGCCACCCTAAAACCGGTGCCGCGTTGCCAGAAGGGCTTCCATTGGAGCTTGACTGCCCGTCGAAACTCCGCCGAAGGCGTCTCCCAACCAGGACCAAGGAGGAGAGTACTAAGAGCAGACTCAAGCGCCAAGGCCCTGCCAAAACCACGCGCCCTCGTGGCATCTGGCTCATGCACCCAGCCCATCTCCTTTAAGTTCCCCCACGAGGTTCTTATGCGCCCCAACCCAGTATGGCAGGCCCATCCCTACCGGGACAATTGGGCTAGTGCTGCCAAAGGCCTCTGCGGCTGAACTGGGACTGTTCGCCGTCCCGGAGTGATCGACTCCCGCGCACCAGGACCCATCCACCTCCAGGTCTGGACAAACATCCCACAGGGCTGCCGGAGCCAGCTCGCTCAGCTATTCTCTTGCCCCATGCGGCTGCCCGCTGCCGCGACCAATAAGGCTCGAGCCCCAGCAGTAACGTAAAACAGCCCTACACCACCGTCGCCGGTGGAAGCGCTTCTCGGAGCTCCGTCCATATCTGGAGCTCACCATAGGATGCCAAGTTCAAAGGGGCCTGGTGGACAGCGCAGCTGATGTTGCCGTCAGAGCCAGTGAAAGCCCGACCAGTGGCTGCCCGACCCGAGGCTTGCCAGCATCTGGGGGGGTGGGGACAAACTACAGCGAGGAGCCAGACATCAGCCGGCTTCATGATCCAACAGCCCAGGACTCGGCGGCGAAGCTCTGGTCAGCCCATCGTTCTGAACATCCATATGCAATCTCTGGGAAGAGACCTCATGAGTCAGGTTAAAGCGACTCTGGTCTGGGATGGGTAAAACCCGTCACGGATCATTGAGTTCAATCGTGCCTTCGAAGTTGCCTCCTAATTTCCACAGGAAATCTGTTTCCCTCTCCTCCCTTTTTCCTTCTGTTTTTTTCGACCAGTAAAAGGCCGGGAGGCCAATTAGCTATTGGCCCTCCTGGATTAAAATCTGGAGCCCGTCCACAATACCGCAGCACTGTCAGGACAGGCCCCAGTTAAAAGGGGGCTGCAGCCATTATAAGCCCTAATACCCAAACCACGTTTGGGTTATGGCTGCCAAGCATACAACAACTTTATCAATTGTTACCACATTAAAGGCCAAACAGCGGCTCGCCCTTAAGGAGGCCCGGTCTGTTGACGGCAATTCCCAAGATAGACCGATCACAAAATTTAGCACCATCCAGCTTCCTGCATTAGCCACCAAGGTCCACGGTAAAGCACAACTCCCTTGCCAAAGAAACCCCCCCCCTCCTTTCTCCTTTGTGGTAATGCGAGAATTTGCCCCTAATTGCCTGATTGCTTCATTCCCAGTTCACCTAAAAGGTGCTTCAAAGCCCCGCTTTGTGTTGCTGATTAAGCATGCATACCCTGAAATCCCCAGAGTTCGCCTGTTCCCTCCCCTCGAGGCTCGGACCCTCGCCTTGGCCTTCACCCTGATGGCGGCTCTGAAGCCAATCCCCACCAGGATGGCCTACCTCCTGCCCACTCCCTGTCAAACAACTAAAGAAGAGTGTAAGCCCCAGGAAGGTTGCATTAAAGCACTTAACCTTCACAGGCTGCAAAACAAGCCCTCTTCCTTCCATATTCAATCTAAACACTAACTTCGATCCCAATCTCCGCCATCGCTCTAGAACTGAGCCACAAGCGGGACCAACAGTAACCTGCAGGAAGGGGGGTGTGTTTCAATCCCTCTTCCCTGGTTGAATCCGATTAAGCCATGACAGGCCAACCCATGGAATGGCCAGGGAAAACCAACCCCATCCGGAGATGGAGCATCTCTCTAGAGATCCAGCCCAGCCGGTCCCAGCAGGAAACGCCCGTGCATGCGCCAAAGAATGGCCTGGGGAGCGTCGAGGCTGACCACCAGCCAGGCCCTAAGCGCTGCTTCGCCTTAGCAAGACCACCCGAGACACCCGGGGAACCTCTGTGCGGCTCTGCGATCATCACCACCAACTCAGCGACCACCATCCTTTGCCTGCTCTGCTGCCTCCTGCGATGGCGATCCGGCCACCCTGGCAAGCTTCCGCAGACCAACATCTGGGGAGCAGTTTGCTGCGGCTACTTAACGTCTCATCCCTTCTGCCTGGGCCGGTACCCACAGAATTCGGAGCCTGCTGGGCTCCTGCCTGCTCCCGTCTACCCAAAGCACCGGAGACTTCCTATAGTCTGGGCTGAGCCCCTTCATGAATGCCTCATCATCAGATATTCTATGGCCGACTGGGACCCGTCGTCCAAAGCCGGCTGGCTCTTTTCCCTTGTCACCAAAGGCCCAGTGCAGCTAACCACAGGTCCCAGCACCTGCATCACGGCCGCCCAGCCGAGCGAGGAACCGACCGAGACCCGATGCAGTAGAGCTCGGCCAGTTGGAACTGCACACACACATGGAGGACATTCCCCACGTGTTAGGAAACATCCCTGCTCAGGGGCTGGTTCACAGACCCTGGGAGAGGGGCGTTTAACCCATCCCGCCCGACTCCCTGAGACTCTTTGCTCACCTCAGCCTCCACCATTGTCCCTACCCCAGGCCCCACCCGGAGCCGGTGCCCGGCGCGCCCGCTCCGCCCTGCCCGACCCTCCTGGCCGGGCTTGGCAGTGCCTCTCAAGCGGAGTTAAGTCTCCCTACATAACCTCCTAGTGCAGGGGTCCCGGACTCGCTTCCTACAATGCTAAGACTATTGGCCGGTGGCCTGTGCCCTCTTGAGATCATCAACTCTACTTCCACCGCTCTGGATGCCCTGGCCTCCGAGCAGCAGGAACTTTCGTCAAAGCGACCCTAGACAATCGTGCTGCTATTGATTATTTGTTGTTATTTATCACCAAGGTTGTGAGAATGTACATAATATGTGTTGTTTTAATCTTTTCTGATAATTCCCAGTTGATCCACATGAAAGTCGTGAGCTGCAAGTTATTATCTAATCTGAAGTATGATGTTTTGCTTGTGGTGGGTAGCCCTCTGGAGCTGGCTACTGCGGAGAGATGGTTAGTGCTATTGTACAGCTCTGCATTGGTTTAATTATTGCCTTGTTATGGATCTTGTTTTAGTTCAATGCGTGTCTAATATTGCTACCTTAGCGTGTGTAAAGAAGCCCTGCATTTCCCTTGCGACCAAGTTCTAATGTTGCACAAAGCAGCAGCCAACTTGACCAAGCAGTAGGAGAGACAAAGCGTCCTTTAAATCGCCCCTTGAACGGCCCCGTTTTTCTAAAATGTAAAAAAAGGAGGAAGTGTAGTAGTGCATGCGACCCAGCAGTGCCGTGTGCAGAGCGTTGGGGCCTTAATAGCGGACCTGTGACCTTGCCCGATTAGCATCGCGCCTCCTCATCCCCATGAGTCAGATTGCATTGAACTGTCACAGAAGCTCAATCACGAGGCAGGGACAATGGTCTTTGCCCACAGGTGAGGATTAGGCTCAGACGCGTACGCTCTTCTCCGCACGTAGCCAGATGAGATCATGCATCACATGATGATCTCCCGACCTCCCGCTCTCCCGGAACTCCCCCCAGTCCTCCCTCCTACCGCCTCGAGTAGAGTAACAATAAAAGGTGCCAGGAACCGGCAGACGGGAGACTCGCTAGGAACACGGACCTCCGGTCTCCCGCTGCTGGCGATCTCCACCAGATGTTATCTCCGCGTCTCGTCTCGTTCTTACGCTGACCGCGTGGGTCGACTACATTTATGATAATGTTGCTTCCTACAGGATTGCACTGTCCATCACCTCAGATCTCAGGCAGAATAATGCTGACAGGACTGGTCCTTCAAGCAATTTAGGGCCAAGCAATGTAGGGCCTTTACTTTGCATTAAATTGGAAACACTGAAGCAGTAATATATATAGAAAAAGAAGATTTCGGATTTATACTCTGCCTTTCTCTCCTGTAAGGAGACTCAGGGCAGCCCATAAACTCCTTTCCCTTCCTTTCCTCACAACAGATACCTTGTGAGGTAGGTGAGGCTGAGAGAGTTCTGAACAAACTGTGACTAGCCCAAGGTCACCCAGCAGGAATGTAGGAGTGGGGAAACAAATCTAGTTCACCAGATAAGAGTACGCTGCTCATTTGCCAGAGTGGGAAATCAAACCTGGTTCTCCAGATTAGAGTCCACCTGCTCTTAACAACTATACCATGTTGTTAGCCACTACACCATGCTGTTAACCACTACAAGTTTGGGGGGGGGAGCGCTCCAGTATTGGGTGCACCCAAAGTTGTGTTGTGGGCTAACTCCAGAGGAGTGAATATTCCTCAGAGGAAGAGCTGGACCAGAAGAGGCCAGAGCCCCAGCAGGATGAAATCAAACAGCTGGCTAGCCAGGGGTCAAAGTTTGAAGAGCCTGAAGAAGCATTTTGTTTCCCTGACCCAGAACCAGCTGAGGATTC
The DNA here is from genome assembly GCF_021028975.2 of Sphaerodactylus townsendi. NCBI lineage: Eukaryota > Metazoa > Chordata > Lepidosauria > Squamata > Sphaerodactylidae > Sphaerodactylus > Sphaerodactylus townsendi. Next base: position 50,315,160 of record NC_059425.1, on the reverse strand, counting down.
TTGGGTGATTAGTCCACCAGGGCCACCTGAGCCAGGCAAGAGAGAGAGAGAGAGAGAGAGAGAGAGAGAGAGAGAGAGAGAGAGACCAGGCCCTGGGAAGGGCAGAAGCCAGCCTGCAGGGAGGCGTGGAACAGGGCGCCACAGTGGGTGGCGCAGGAGGTGGCCTGCTACCGTGGTGCCTGTCTGAGCTGCCCCCACGCCCCCCCGAGAGGCTGGGGAGAGAAGGAGCCAGCTTGGATGGGCGCCATGGCAGCAGGCTGGCTCCTGGCAGCAGGCCGACTCTGTCTTTAGGTGTCTCCCCTGCACCAACCCAACTCTTCCAAGCCGGGTTGGCAGGGAGGAAGGCGATTTTGTGCCCCCTGTTGCACCTGGAGTCATTTGACCCCCCTGTCCCCATGGGCAATACACCACTGGTGCAACTTTGCTGCCTGTTGACACTGACCTTGCTTACCCCTGCAGACTCTGATCCCTGGACTAGACCAACTTGACTGCAACCTTATGTAACAGGCTGTGGGCCCCTTGCTTTGATACTCATAGTTTGACTTGGCAACTCCCAACTCTGCTTTTTGTTGTTCCAAACTCCTGGATCTGTTCCTGCCTCCAAGGCCTCTGCTGTCTGACTCTGCTTGCTTTTTCTCTCTCCCACTCCCAGCAACTCAAGACTCTGTAACCTGACACCCCAAGTCTGTAGTCTAGATCAGCACAGCTTGCAGTTGACTGGGAAACAGATAAAAATTGTTTTAAGTCCCTTCTTCTTATGTCCTATTCTCACTGCTGCACCCCTCACTGCTCAAAATTATTGAGATCCTATTAATCAAGCTGCTCCCATGGTTCACCTTTCCCACAGGCACATAATTGCTAACAGAAAAACAGAAGTCGTTAGAAGTAAGGAGCTTCTACAAGTAAAATTATGATCTTTAAAAAAAGCTGCAATTAAAAGTAAAATATCAATAAGAAAGAGTTAATATCATGGTACCAAAAAGCTATCAATGTATCTAATTCTGAACCTGGCCCCTGTGCAGATGTACAAGGCCAGTAAATGGGATCAGGATCAGAGGAGAGAACTTTCATCTGCAAACCCCTCCGAGGTAAAGAGAAATGTGGAAAAGAAACACAGAGGTTTTGAAATAGTCCCAACAAGAAGAATGAGCAGAGAGGAGAGGAGGAAGAGAGGCAGCTTAGTCTGATAACTGTAAATAGTTACCAGCAACATCTCCTTCACTGCTGCTTCTCCTTTCAGGTTGGTGAGTAGGGAAGAGGAGATGGAGCTGCCAGAGCTGCTGCCACCCCCTCTGGCTCAGCCAGGCAGATTGGAGGCGGGTGGGGCAGTGGAAAATTGAAGCCATGACCATTAAGGAGGTGACCAAAATCCACTTCTCCCACTTGTACTAGGCAGGTGGGAGAGGAAGCGGGATCTGCTGTAGTGCTTCCAGACCCAAAAACTGTTAGTTCTGTTATAACTCAGAAACCTCAGTCTAAATTCTTAATGTAAAATGGTATTTCCTTGAGTGCAATTCCTTGTACATAAATTCCTCTGGAGTCCTGGGGAGTTACCACCAATATGCAGATGACACTCAGCTCTGTCTGGCATTACTAGCAGATCCCAGGGAAGCTGTGGATACTGTGAGTAGATGTAAGGAAACAGTATTGGAATGGATCAGGGCTAACAAGCTTTATCCTGATAAAGCAGAGGCACTACTGGGAAGGGGACGTCTGATCCTGGAAATGGGAAAGTGGGATTAAAATAATTTAACAACCAGTTCTGGTAGAGGAATTCAAGTAATTTATCAACTGGTTGTTTACAAGCACCATTTGAACAACTGATTCTGACGAAGTGGTGCGAACCTGCTGAATCCCACCACTGGTTATATCCTGTTTTGGATCAGGCTAAAGAACCAAGTCTGTAGCTTTGTGGTGCTTCTGGACCTTGGCCTCCTGTTGAGTAAAAAGATAGCAGTGGAAGCCAGGGGTACTTTAACCAGCTTCAGCCCTTCCTGGGGTGTGTGTGTGTGAGTGGGGGGAGATCTGGCCACTGTGTCGCACACTTTGGTAACATTTAGATTAGATTACTGCATTGTGCTGCTTATGGGGCTACCCTTGAAGACTGTCTAGAAACTACAGTTTGTACAGAATGCTGTGGCCACAGTGTTGACTGGAGTGGGTCACATGGACTTTATCACTACAGTCTTATTGTAGCTGATTAAACATCAGGCAGCTTGGCTCCCAAGTTGCTTCTGGACTTAATTCAAAATGCTGATGTTGACCTTTAAAGGCCAGTACCACTTGGCACCAACGTACCTTAAGGATTGCTTGTCTCTCACTCACTCTTCCCAGCTTCCTTAAAACAACCTGCAATTCAGCGTGAGTAGAGCAGTTGCAGATGTGACTGTCCAGGTCCCATGATCCCTTCTGAGATGTGAGCATGAGTGTTCACTAAATGTATGGTTTTCATCTAAAAACTAACATCGTGTTGATGTGACATGATGGCAAAAAAAACCCTCTGACTTATGGCAACTCTTGGCGAGGTTTTCAAGGCAAGAGAAATTTTTATAGTACAAAATATATAGTCAATATTGCTGACTGAGGGGATGTTCGCAGGAATTTTTATTATTATTATTATTATTATTATTATTATTATTATTATTATTATTATTATTATTATTATTATTATTATTATTATTATTAATTCAATTTCTATACCGCCCAATCCCCAAAGGGCTCCGGGCTGTGAACAACATAATATATAAACAATAAGCAGGAGCAAATCCAGTACAATACATACATAGGCTCTGTCAATAAAACATCTTAAAATACATAAAAACAGCAGCTAACAATTAGCAAATTAAACAAGAGGCGTCCAGGCTCAATTTAAAAACCCACCCCAAGAAGGGGGGGATGGCAAGCCCCTCAATATGAGGAGCTCTGTTGTACCAGTGCCAAAGCAGGAGCAGTTGGGGGGGCACCATATCAGCGGCTGGACACTCCAAAGGCCCGGTGGAACAACATAGTCTTACAGGCCCTGCGGAACTCACCAAGGTCCTGCAGGGCCCGGACAGTTGGTGGGAGGGTGTACCACCAGGCCGGGGCCAGCGCTGTGAAAGTCCTGGCCCGTGTGGAGGCCAGCCGCATCATTGAGGGGCCGGGGACCACCAGCAAATTGGCCTCTGCTGAACGCAGAGGCCGAGTAGGGACATATGGGGCCAAGTAGGGACATATGGGGGAATTAAATAATTTATATTAAAAAATTTCCTGTGACTTATGTTTAAAATCCTGTTACACCTAAAATTGTGATACAATGGATAAAAGTACATAGATTGGAACAGTGATAAAAATTTAGGTATAAAAGGCCCCTACAGTATAGCAAAAAGGAAGCCAATAAGGACTGGCTAAAAAACTGGACTTCTGGCCAAGTCTAAAAAAACTGGACTTCCGGCCAAGTCGTCTAAAAATTGAACTGATCTAATTTTCCCTTCCCTTGACTATTCGGCCACAGGATATCTCTTTTTGTCTTTACAGATGAGTGCACAGAAACATTTCCCATGTGGTTTTCTGGTTTCTGCCTGACAATATATAGTCCAGTAAATCTTTATGATTTAGGCCAGTTAAGGCAGACAGGACAGGACTAAGGATTTCCTTTCTGGGCTGATCGTACATGGGGCATCTAAAAAGCATGTGATCGGTAGTGTCAATTTCGCCTAGGGGGTAGGGGCAAAGCCTTTTTTTGTAAGGAACTTTCTTATATTTTCCTTCTAGCAGTAATGAGGGAAGAGAGTTGCATCTGGCCAATGTAAAAGATCTTCTCGTGTTGCTGTTTTCCAAAAAGAACAGATATGGTGCTGTACTAACTTGCCATCTTAAATGTTCCAGTGCAAGGAATTTAGGGCACTTCTGTAGGTCTGTTTGTCTCCCTATGTCAGATTTTTTTTGTTTGTAGTATATGGGCCCTTTCAGCTCCTATGGCTCTAAGAGTTTCTACTGAAAATCCCATCTGCTGTATGGAAGTTTGAACTGACTTATGCCAGCTGGACTGAAAATTATCCTGGAAGATCAGGGGAAGAAGACCTTGGGGACTATAAAAACAGCCAAGCCATTTTGTATTGATAATAAACAAATCAAGGCTTCAAATTTTTAACATCCCAGTTTCAAGCCTTATCCATGAGTTGGAGACGTTTTTTGGAACTTGTATCAGGGATCTTAAAAACTTGGATTGTACTCTTTCTAGCGGAGCAAATGATGAGGAGGGAGATCCTAGAAAGGATCCGTAGACTAATTTCGGGATTATTTTTGCTTTAAACAGTTTTATCGCTGCTGGAATATAGGAACCTCCTCTTGTATAAATTTTTTTTAGAATGCTATTTGTGGACCTCTCACTGGCATTTGCCATTTGAGTATGATGGATAGATTTGGAGCCTGAGGCCTGAAGTACTACCCCTAAATATTTGTAACTGCGAACCTGTTCAATCTTGTTTCCTGCTAACTGCCACTTTCTAGATCTGGGGCAATTTCCAAAAGCAAGAATATTAGTTTTTTGGAAATTTATTGTTAGATATTCATGCTGGCAGTATTGTGTGAACTTATTTAGGGCTCTTTTAAGGCCAATGGGGGTTCTTGAAAGAATTACCGCATCATCAGCGTACAGCAGGGCTGAAATGTGTTTGTTAGCTAATTAGGAGGGTGGAACGATGGAACATTTAGATGGGAGACTAAGTCATTCAGATAGAAAATGAATAACTTTGGGGCAAGAAGACAACCCTGTCTTACACCCTTATATGTTTTAATAGTGTCAGTTAAAAAGCTATTTCGGTTATATCTGACTCTTAAATTGGTGTTGTTATGCATAAGTTGGATAAGCACTAGCAGTCTCCGATCTATGGTGGTGGCCTTCAATTTATAACAGAGTCTTGCCCTGCAAATGGAGTCAAATGCCACTTTTAGATCTATAAATCCCCTCCGGGGATGGGGCGGTATAAAAATCTAATAAAATAAATAAATAAATAAATATAATGAGGTTGCTTTGCTGGACGCATATTTCTCTATGAGGTGTTGGATTACTAGGCAGTGGTCTAACGTTGAGCGTCCTTCTTGGAATCATGCTTGCTCCGGGACTAGAACTGATTCTGTGTCCAACCATTCAAAGAGTTTTTCTAATAGGTGTTTTGCGTATAGCTTGCTAATCGCGTTAAGTAAGCTTATGGGTCTGTAGTTTGAAGGATCCATCTTGTTTCCCCTTTTGTAGAAGGGAACAATTATGGCCATTTCCCAGTCTTTTGGTAGCCGGCAGGATTCATTGAGATGGGTGAACAAGGATGCAAGAAAGGGAGCCCACCAGTCAATGTTCTCTTTCAATAGTTCTGGGGAGATACCGTCAATCCCCGGAGCCTTCCCTCTTTTTAACTGTTTTATATATGACTTTACTGCTGCTGGAGAAACGGGAGGTCATTTTGGTAGGTTTTTAGTATCCGGAGGGGGTTGTGTATGGTCTGGCCAGTCATAAAAAGACTGGAAAAAGGAGGCCCAACTATTAGCTGGGATTCCTGTGGAGAGAGCTGTTACATGATTTGCATCTTTCCCTGTGATTATCTTCCAAAATAAGGATTGATTCTTGGTTTTGACAGCCCCTATGAGCGCCTTCCGGAGGGATTTAGTATATTCTTTCTTGCTAAGTGTAATTTGAGCCTTGTAGTCCTTTTTGCTTTCATCAGCCTTTCAGGCTTGCCTAAAGGCGGCATCTAGAGTGTTTTTTGCGAGTTTGCATGTCTGATCAAACCAGGGCTTAGAAAAGAACTTGCTTTTCATAGGTCTTTCAGTGTTCTTGGCGAAGATGCAGGATTTCAAGTCTCGGATCAGACTATCATACATATTAATAGGATCGTTTTGTGGATCTCCAGTTTGCATGGCTCTCTGTAAAAGACCTAATATTCGGGGATGAGGCGGCCTATATAAATTTAATAAATAAATAAATAAAATAAACCTTTCTTGGGTCAGAATCTCCTTGACCTTTGAGTCTAGTCTGTCAGACCATTTGGCCCTGACACCAGGATGTGCTGTGGCATTCATTTCTATTTGGTAAATATGATTGTCTTGTTTTAGATTTGCTCCTGTTGTTATTTGTAAGAGGAGAGGGAAGTGGTCCCCTTCCAAGTAAGGGAGTATCTGAAAATTATTTATCTGGGCGAGCAGAGGTTCGTCAACCAACATATAATCAATAGTGCTTGTCTTGGTCCCAGCCATAAATGTGAATTCTCCAGGATGGTCACCTGAGAAAGATCCATTTAGTATAGAGAAACTTAATTTATAGGCAAGTAGCCTAAGACAAGCACCGGCAAAGTTTGCACCGATGTCTTTGCTGCACCTTGATATACACAGTCCATAAGAAGTCTCTCTCTCTAAGAAACTCAATTTTGCCTTAAAGTTAGAGATCAGCATGGAGTCATTTGGGCCCATCCTTGCATTCAAGTCGCCTGCTAATAAAATCCTTGCACTAGGGAACTTGGGTATGAAGGACAAAATATATAATTCCAAGTTTTTCCAGCTTTCTTCTATGGTCTTCTTAGTGCTCAGAGGTGGAATGTAAGCATTTATTATTATTATACTTCCTTTGTTCCAGGAGACGTGAATTGCCATTGCAAGTTGGGGTAGGGGAGGGAGTTCATTTTGATGGACCTTGCGTGAAGAAGAAATTAGGATGGCCAGTCCCCCCTTGGCTCTCCCTGGGCCTTTCTTGCAAGAGAAATTCAAAGGTGGTTCGCCGTTGTCTGCTTCTGCATAACAACCCTGGTATTCCTGGGAGGTGCCCCACTGAAATACTTGTCAGGGCTAACTCTGCTTAGCTTCTGAGGTCTGATGAGAGCAGGCTAGCCTGAGCTTGTTGATGTATACATGTTAAAATAGCTCCTTTTATAACCATAGAAATTAATGGTAGCATAATATAATGGCTAAGATTTCTAAATATTTGTTTCGTGCCTTTTCTTTTACATCTTTATCAAAAAATGTTTGTGAAATATGTTAAGTAGGGAGGGGCTCTGGCTCAGTGATAGATCATCTGCTTAGCATACAGAAGGTCACAGGTTCAATCCCAGCATTTCCAGTGAAAAGACAGCAGGTGATGTGAAAACCCTCAGCTTCATACCCGGAAGAGCCACTGGCTGGACAGGGTGGATTCTGACGGTCTGATTCAGTATAAGGCAGCTTCCCATATTCAAAATAAAACATTTGTTTCTTTTAGGGAGCAATTCATTACTTTGCAGATTTTTTTATTTTAATGCACCTGTTTTATATGTGTTGTCATTGAAGTAGCTCAGTTTTGGTTAAATAATAATCTTTTAAGAACAGGTTAAGGTGACACTTGATATTTTAAATCACTACTGGTAGGTAGTATTGTGCTAATGAGTATAGTTTTAAAATCTAAGGACTAAGGCTTATATTTATAATACTTTAAGCCCTATTATGATATTAAATACTTTCTAGTGATGTAGGTGCAGTACCACAGATAATGGAATGTCACAATGTCACCCTAGATTAGGGTTTTTTTTAAAAAAAATTGGTTCAGTTGTTCCGCAATGTTGCTAAATAATTCAATTTTAAGTACAGGATATAATACCAACAGTATTCTGTAATCTTTATTATGTGAGACTTAACTAAAAAGATTATATTCTAAAAACTCTGCAATGTTTGAAAGTAAACTAAATGTGATTTCATTGATTAAAAAGACTAGGAAATAACGAAAAATATTGTCTAATATTGTATTGAGAGAGCTTGTTTTCTGATTACTGGATATTCTGTTCTTCAAAGCCTTACTTCCCCACTCCTCCCCCCCCCGCCCTACTTTTTGTCCTATATTTATTTTCTGCTTCTTTTAGTGATTATTGGTTTGGATGGCTCTCTCACACATAATGATTGCCCTGTTGTATGTTTCCATACCCAAGGTATATTGATTTTAATTATTATATCACTATGTACAAAGAAAAGACAGAGGAGTAACATAGTAGAGCTCCCAGAAGACTTTCCCAGCATTCAGTTTTCACTCAAAAACTATCAGTATCAAAGTAACAATGTAATTCCTATAGACACAGTAAACTGCTTATGATGGCCTTGCTCACATTAGAATTAGAGAGAGATTACATGGCATAATGTTGCCACAGTAGCCTGGGAACAGATGACAGCCCCATATCTTCACTCAGCACGTGAAGGGGGAGAGTGGGGTGGTTTTACCCCATGTCTCCATGCAATCACCTGGTCGTCTGCAGTGGTGACCATGTGGAAAATGTGGCCATGCAAACTCCCCCACCCCCCCATGTCCAACAAAGTTCAGAAAGCAGTGTTTGCTGCTCATGAAGATGGAGTTTACTTGAATCCACCTCCTCCAGTTGCTAATTCTTGCATATGACTGGACAGGGGGTAGACAGCATACTAACAGGTTTGTGCCAATGGATGGCTGTGGCTCAAGCAGTTTCATAAACCCCACCTCCATACTTATCCCTCACTCAGTGCCACCATTATGTTATTTTGCCAAGCGTGCTGATGTAAGTAGGAGTGAAAAAGAAGCAGAAGTAGAAGAAGACTTGGTTTTTATACCTCATTTTTTCTACCTTTAAGGAGTCTCAATGCAGCTTACAATCACCTTCCCTACTCCTCCCCACAACAGAAACATAGGCCCATTACATATGGAACATTTACCTCTGGCTTCTTAGCTGTACAATGGGGCTGTAGTTGGGTCTCTGTTTACACATGAGGAGGCAGTCCAGTGCATTCCCTGCAGCCTTTCTGCTGAACTCTGCCAGACCTCAAGTTCTCCCAGTTCTCTTAACTCTACTGATTAGCAGCCTTAAAGGCACAGATCTCATCATAGCCAGGAGTCACAACACTACAGCTGATATTCTGTCCCTCTCCCTCCCGTGCAGATTCTTGTCTGAAATAAAAGCCCTCACAATCAACAGGGAGGGTGGAAGCAGATCAGAGGAGGTGTGATGGAGCCAAAAAGACGCCCTGCTTGTATTGTTCCTCGAAAAAGTCAATATAATATTGAGATATCTTAGAGGAGCAAGAAAGAGGTGGCAGCATGGGGGGGGGGTGAGAGGGAAGGCAGGCAAAGCAGCGCAAGGGTGTGAGAAGGCTGACTGTGGGTGGAGGAAAGATGTGCTCCAAGGCAAAGCTGTGCTCACTGATGAATCTGGTGATGTGACTTTCCCCACTGTGTGGTTAGACTGAAGATTGTCTGCAATGTGTGAGGTGGTGGTTCCAGTCTGGTTTTCTTTCTCCTGCTTTGCTACTGATCAACTTGTTACTGGCCCAAAAGTGAACATTACCTTATTCCCAGCTCACCCCTTGGTGGAATCTGAACCCTGCACTTCCATTTCTCACCTAATTGCTTTTCCTCAGTAAACAATTAGGGAAACAATAGGAGAGCATCTTTATGCTGTTCAGTTGTGTTGCTCTCCTTGTCTGTGTCACTCTTGCTCGCAAACAGCCTTCCCTAAGGCATTATCCCACCCATATGATGATGATACCCAGGCAAGCCATAGTCAGACAGGGGCCCATTCTGAATGCCCTACCATTTATAATCTTGACATCACAGACATCTCAGACTAATGGAGCTGAGCAAGGGTAAGATGAATTCCAATCTTATTTCAAGGGTTTTGATATCAGGATAATCTGCCTGACAAATGACATAGTCATTCCCCTCCCAAATTAAGTATTCACAGCTTCAGACAATGCCTTTCCTTAAATCTGGTTAACAACAGCATAGACTTGAGATTGAGCACATTGGTCCAGCTTCACAAAGAGTCCACAACCTTATTTCATCAGCAAACCAGCTAGATTGCCTTGCATCCTTTTGTCTCAATCTTAAACCTCCTGTCCAACTATTAAGGGTCATCAACCTTTCAGAGTTTCTTTGTTTTTAACATTCCAAATCTCATTAAGACTGGAATGGAACCTGGGAATGGAACTTTGCTTTGTTCCAGAAAGATTGCCCCTTTTGTCATAGCCAGAGGGTAATTTTTTCCTGTAACTAGATCCCCAAACTCCATGGCAAATTGCTCTTGCATGTCCTCCTTGCTCCTGCAAGAAGTACTAGCTGCTTCTCTCTCTCACCTTGGACCTCTTCACTTCTGGAACAGTAAATATCACCTCCCAGTACCCTGCTCTATTTCCACTATCGCTCATCTCTGTATTTTTCTAGGAACCTTAAGATTCTGCATGTGGGAGATTTCCTACCCACCTCTCAGGTTGTGGGTCTATTTCCAGCTAATCCCACCAACCATTCAGGAACAGACCAAACAAATTTGGGTAACAATCAGACCTGAACCCTTTGCCTTGGAGAGTTTGTAGGTTTTGTGGAGGTTTTTAGTGAGCTTTGGAAATATCTGGGTGAGATGGTTGAATTCCCTGACCTGGATGGCCAGGCTAGCCTGATCTCATCTGATCTCAGAAGCTAAGCAGAGTCGACCCTGGTAAATATTTGAATAGGAGACCATCAAGAATCCAGGGCTGATATGCAGAGGAAGGCAATGGCAAACCACTTTTGTAAGTCCTTATTGATAACCCCACAATGCCGCCATCAGTTAGCTGTGACTTGATTGCACTTTACTCGCACCCAGATGGTTGGGTTGACTGTGCTTCCTTCCCTGTCTGTCTGTCAAAAGGACATGCATTTGCAGGAAGGGACTCTAACCCTTCCTTGCAGAGCTTCCAGAAAGTGGTCATTCTTCAGGGCATGTCTAGACTTCTGTACTACAGAGGGTCTTGTTTCTATTTTTTCTTCCTTGTATTTTGTGTGAAGGTGGAGGCAGAGGTATGTCACAGAACTGTGCTGGTGCTGCCTTGGCTGCTTCCTTATATGGCTCACATGAGAGCATTTTTGTAATGCTGTTCCTTGATTTGTGGTGATGAGTGGTATCTCTGTGGACTCTAGTGCAAGGTGCTGTAATAACTCCTTGGAGCAGGGCGATTTTACAGTACTGACTAGCAACATTGGCATTGTACCATCATCCTGAATTTAAGACAGAGCTGTAAACTTCTTGCAATTTATTGGGTCATATAATGATTGTGATCTAAAATGCTTTATTTCCCATGCCTTGGCTCACTGGATAACTTCTTACTCCTTGGTAATTAATTGTTCCCATGGTGATTTCTGTGGGATTAATGAAGACAGACTACAAATCCTGTAGTGTTGACAGGAAGACTAAAGTATAAATTATTCAACAATTTAAACTGTTTATGTGCTGGTCTATAAACCATTTATGTAGAGGCCAACACAATTTGATGCTATTTAACTGAATCACAGAAAATTCAAGTATTCTTTTCTTCATAGCGGTTTTGAATCCCATCCTATAATGCTGCTGTTTTTGACGTGTGCAATTTATAGACAGTTTCTTTTCACATATGTTCGGTTTTCGTAGGATGTATTCATATTTGACAGAGAAACCAGGGCAGAGATCATTCTATTACATGATGAAGCTCCTTGTATTCTTCTCCCACTGGGAAGCTGCTGTTCAGTCAGTTCAAGTGGAGTCATGTGGACTGTCACTCGAAGAAGAAAGAAATGTTGTCCACCTTAGAGTAATTTACCTCCTTTGAGAAGCATTATCCCCATGACTCCAGCAATCTACTTTCCCCCCACTGCAAAGGCTCTTCTGTCTCAACAGTAATAGGAGAACGGGAGGTAAATCAATGCCTGTAATGCCTTCTATACTTTAGATATTTGGGGCTTCAAAGACCGTGATGCATGAAGAACAGATGCTGTTGCTAAACTTTTCTCTGTAACGTATCAAGCTTACATGTATCTCAAGTACAGATTCCTTTGGCAAATGTTTTCAAAAGCTAAACTTAACATAAAAGTGAGAACTTTCTTCTCCCCTGTGGGGACAGATCAGAATGTGTATAAATTTGTATTTAATTAAGAATTATGGGAAGTCATAGAACCAAAGATTTGCAAAGAATCAAAATGGGAGCTTCTGTGTAAGTGACCAGGGCCTGCAGTTTTGCAATAGGTCAAAAAGGCATATTACCAGCTTGCTAGTGAATATGCAAACAACTACAGATAACATCTTTGACATTTTGGCACTGAGGGCCTACGTGACAGAAGACAAATGAATTTTATTACCTTGTTTTTGGGTTAGAAATGAATGTGATTAGTTAAATTAAAAAGTGTTTTTCTATATAGCTAAATGAACACATAAATGATAAGTGATTCACATTTACTTGTATTTGTATTTTACTATAATTCTATTGTGTTAGAATCATTGTATAAGTCTTAGAATCATGTTTTAACATTTCAAACTGGGGAATTGTTAGAATCATTTCATGTTGGGAGAGAAGGAAAGTTTTATGATCCAGAAGAATGTATGTAGATTCAAACCTACCCCTGCCTGAGGACATAGCTCTCTCTGGGAGAAACTTAGCAGAACAGGTTTTTCTTGGAGAAAGCGAGCTAGTTTATGGTAGCCCTTTGCATATGGTCACGAGCTCACACCATGTAGTGTTTGAGTAACAGAATATATGTAGAAATATAGGCTGTCTTCATGTGACCAGTTCTGACCAATAAGATTTTTAAGGTATATGAATCATAATACGTGGAACAAAAGGGGAGGACTGTGTGACGTCTTTGCATCTACAAAAACTCAGGTTTTCCTATACTGGGCGTGCCTCTTGCGAGAGCCACCCAGGAGAGGGCAATCTCCTGTAACATTCTAAACATTGTATTGGGGTGTGCCTCTCCCTCGGGGGAAGGTCACCTTCTTCAACTTATCTGTATTCTGTAACATTCTGAATGCCGTGCCTCTCATTTGAGAGCACGAGGGCGTGTCCCTCCCTTGGGAGAGTTCACATTCTGTAACTGAGCTAAATTCTGCTAAGTAAACTGTCTTGTTTGTTTTTCTAATGTCTTTTGCTTTATTTCAAATTTTAAGTTTTTCTTAAAACTAACTCAGCTGTGTAGGACCAGAGACGCGGATCTGGCCCCACACCCCCTTTTGTTTTATGGCTAACATGTTTGTTTTTGCAAGGCATTTCGAATAAGATTGCACATTGCTCAAGGCTATTCATACTTAATCTTCAGAGTGTAAATGGAACAGAAATGGCAGCTCAGTATCTCTATGTGTAAGTATGAATGGTATTGCTGGGAACTCCAGTTTTTATGCCCTTTGCTGTTCAGAGCTGCGTCTTTTTTGGCATTCCCCTCTCCTACTCGCTGAGATGGTTTCTACTTCAATTTCTAATAATCTGGGATCTCTGGTCACTGATACACACATGCATGAGGCTTTGAAGCCCACATAGCATCCATTTTACAACAAACTCCCCGCCCACCCAATAGAAAAATCACATAATGGCAGCCATGGATCATTTTGAGGAGGTGAGTATGGACATACGTTGTGGTAAAGGTGGGGATTGGAAATGTTTTAGGTGCTTTGTGCTGAAAGGGGCATTGTGCTGCTACCATACCATTTCACAGAATGAGCAACAATTCTTTTTAAAATATCCTAATTTACACTTACTCTTACCTTTGAGTGGATTTTTTTTTATAGGCCGCCTCATCCCTGAAGGGCTCGAGGTGGCTCACAACACGGCTGTTTCAACAGCAAATTGATACAACATAAAAATTAACCCATTAAAACTCAGCAGCAATTAATAACAACAAATAATTTAAACAGCAAGATTATGTAATGCATATATTTTCCCCTCCCCCACAAAATAGGGTAATATGGTTCCTTCCGTAATAAACACAAAGTTTGCCTAATTTTTTTTAAAATTAACATCGAGCAGGAGCAGCAGCGATATAGTGGTTAAGAGCAGGTGCATTCTAATCTTTAGGAACTGAGTTTGATTCCCCGCTCTGCTGCTTGAGCTGTGGAGGCTTATCTGGGGAATTCAGATTAGCCTGTACACTCCAACACATGCCAGCTGGGTGACCTTGGGCTAGTCACAGTTCTTCTGAGCTCTCTCAACCCCACCTACCTCATGGGTATTTGTTGTGAGGGGGGAAGGGCAAGGAGATTGTAAGCCCCCTTGAGTCTCCTGCAGGAGAGAAAGGGGGATATAAATCCAAACTCCTCCTCCTCCTCCTCCTCCTCTTCCTCCTCCTCCTCCTCCTCCTCCTCCTCCTCCTCCTCCTCCTCCTCCTCCTCCTCCTCCTCCTCCTCCTCCTCCTCCTCCTCCTCCTTCTTCTTCTTCTTCTTCTTCTTCTTCTTCTTCTTCTTCTTCTTCTTCTTCTTCTTCTTCTTCTTCTTCTTCTTCTTCTTCTTCTTCTTCTTCTTCTTCTTCTTCTTCTTCTTCTTCTGGCATCTAGTTAACACCAAATCTGTGTTTTGCTTGAATAGAAATTATAGTCCTGGTTCATACTGTTTAAAGTTTGAGACCTAGAGTGCTCTTACGGATTCAGTCACTTGGCAGAAGTAGCACGCTGGCTGGTATGTGGTTTTAAAATTTTATTTTTAAGGAGTTGGGGAAAGTATGATAGTATACAACAAAGGGAATAAAAACCGTGAGAGCCTGTGTGGTCTAATGGCTAAAGTGTAAGCCTTGGATCTGGGAGGCCTAGGTTGGAATTCCAACTCTCTCAAAAATTCCAACTCTCTCAACTCTCTCAAAGAAGTTTGCTGGGTGACCCACTCACACTCAGCTTAACCTACATAACAGGGTTGCTGTGAGAATAAAATAGAGGAAAAGAGAATGATATAAGCCACTTTGGGTTTCCATTGGATACATAAACATATGCCATAGTCGTGTGAAAGAAATCCAAATGAATGATAAAAATGATCTATGGAATAAAGAACAGTGCATGGTGCAGTACAGTACTGAAGCTAAGTAAGTCTGGGTGTGGACACTGCCTGGGAATCTTTGGAATACTGCCTGGAGTTCCTTGGGGAAAAGGTTGGAAATAATAAAAAAATATTTTTTTAAAAAAAAGCTGTCTCAAGATTGAGTCCCCCCTTACCTGATGGAGGACCTGCCCTCACAGTAATGTATGGAGTTAATAAAAAATAAACGAGTGATTTGTAGACATTTGTAATAGAACTCATTGAGATGGAAAATAGTCACAGTAAAAGAATGTATGGAATTTTCCCAATTTTTTAGTGTAATTAATCTTTTTATTATCAGATTTGTTTAAAAAAGATCCTCACTCACCTTGTTGAATATTCTCTTTATCCTCTTGTTGTTCATAGCAAGCACAACCTATATATGTACACAGATACCACACCCCTACATTTTTGTCCCTTAATCAGATTGAAAAGTACCATGAAATGTTTAATATTGTTATTTTCTTTCATTTAAAAATATACTAGGCTCAGTGTTTTGTCTATATGTTTCAAAACATATGTATTACACAAACACATATTATGTATTCATATATATGAATTCTGTGTTTGTGTATAGGTGTGAGTGTATAGATACAAAATCCTGTTCAGGTTGTTAGCTTTCAGCATTTTAGGAAAAATTTGAGCAAAGGTAGCTCTTAGAGAAATATCTAGGCTTGTGATAAGCAGGGGTGTACTCAATGGCATGAATACCTCAGTTCCAGATGGGTCAGCTTTAGGGGTCAAGTTGTGAAGAGAAAGCCATCACACACACTTCATCAACACCGTGGAATGAGAGACCAATGCATTTACTGAGCAATGGATGTCCAGTGAACATATAAACTAATTGGTGGATGAACATGCCCCAGGAGCAATGATTTTAAGGTCATAGCAGGCTCAGTGAATTGTGCTGACTTACACTGTGCCTCACTGATAGCTGATCTTACCAATGAGTGGTTTAGAGGCATTCAAGCCTGAACTCTCTTCCATGCGCCTTGAATGGCATGTCAGCGGTCACTGTTTTTGACATCCTTTATATTTGTCCAGTCAGCTCTAAATCTTTAGGTTGGGATTCAGTGTACTCAGGAAAGAAAAGAGAGAAGCAATTATTTTCAGTCATTGAGTTCTGAAGACCTTCGTGTTAATTATGCCAAACACAGTGAGTTCATCAACAAACTAGAATTGTTAAAATGAAGGGGGAGTGAAAGGGAACTACAATATAGATATTTCAAGGAAGGAGCCTAAGTCCTCATTAGAAGTTTACCTCTCCAAAACTTTTTCTCTTGCTATTTTTCCCATCTTTGTCCCTGATTCAAAGTTTAATGCATAAAACATATGCACAAAATTTACCTTTGTCTCATTAATCAGGTTATCTGTCTTGAATGTGATTATTATTATTAAATGGTCCCTGTCCATAGAGATGTAAAATTTCTGAAAAATCGTCAGCCATACAGGAAAAACAAGATTTTTTATTAGAACGTTGGGGGGAAATTGAATTATATGAAATAAACTTATTTTGCTGCTTTAATAACAAAAATGGGCAATTTATAACATAACTTAAAATGTACTATTTGGTATGTTTATGAAATGTAATTTTTACATGTAAAAGTGTGAATATACCTACTGCACTGTGTGGTCCCTTAGCACATTTTTAATGTCTGAGGGGTAGGAAAGAATAAAAGTTAAAAATAGAAAATATACATTTTTAGTAAACAAAAGGAAGTATATTATTTGGACCAAACCAACCTGATACAATCACAAAAGACCAGTATATTTAGATTTCAAGTTTAAACTTTGTAACCCTGAAAACCTTGATTCTTCAATAGTGTATTGTTATCATCATACATATTATAGCACATTACCGCAATGGTTGCCAATTTCAAGTTTAAACAAAGAACATATTTTTGAAAATGTGATGTTGATATCTACAGTATTCACATGAATTATCTTTCAGTAATATTTCAAAGGTTTTTTTTTCTTTTGGAAAAACTGAGGGGGGCTTCTTGGGGTAGGCTTACCCCTTCAGGGCCTTTACATCTCTACCTGTCCAGGCATATTCAGTTGAAGTGATGCTTTGTGTAGAAGGTATTAGGTGCATGGACAATTAAAGGGGTAAGGGTTTTTTTTAATTAGACCTAGTATTATATTTAAATTAGACCTAAATTCCATAAAAATGTGCAAATTCACATAAATAAATATTGTGTAATGAGATCTTTCAGTGCAGTTTAAGCTGGATTTTACTCTTCTAAGTAGATAGAAGCCAATGGACTTACAAGGGTGTAACTTTGGTTGTAAATCCTAAGAATGCTTCTCTGGGATTGTCACAATGAATATTGAGGGTTAAAAAAGACCAATATTTTTGGTAACAGTGAAAGGGATTTCATTAGAGCTCAACCAAAATGTAAGACTTTATTCACAAAAGCAGTACTAGTTTATGTTTTTCAGGTTCTACTTCATTACTTGCAGAGACCAAGAGGAGCAAAATGTATCACATGAGCCCCTTCTGCACAGGCAAAGTACATCGGGTTGCAGTTGGGGTAAAGCAACCTGTGTTGCCATCGGGGCATTTGCCTGCCTTTGTACAGGCAGCGAATGGAGCCTGTGGAGGCAATGCAGGTTGCCGTTGTGCCTTTGCACGGAGGCATGTTCCCCCCCACTCCCTCTGCTGCATAGCTATGGGGCCAGGCAGGCATGGACCTCCACAGCCAATCTGCCGCCCCTGTGTCCCTGCATAGCTTCACAGCAGAGAGGCGGGGACTGGAAAAAAAGGGAAACACAGCCAAGTAACGCCCTTCTTGGGGCAGCCGTTTGCTCGCGAGCGGCTGCACTCTGCATTAACACCAAAGAATCGTGGATAGCGTGATTCTCAAATAACCCGCAAGGCAGACTTACGTTAGGGACAGGAACCCGGGTTTATTGGCCCATGCAGGAAGTGCCTTAGAGTTACTTTTATGGCAAGGAAAATGATTTCAACTGCTATCTGCTAAGCCAGTGAAATGTGCCACAAGTGAAACAGAAGAGGCATACTATATATGCTCCTCTTTGTGCAGTGTGCATGCATATTTTATGCTGTGAAGTTCCATGTGCAGCAATATTAAGAGATATTGTGTATGTATTTATTTATGTTTATTTTATTAAATTTCTGTACCACCCCTCCCCTTTCAGGTTTGGGACAGTTTCCAACAGAACATGCGCCATGTAATTTCAGTAATAAATATGGTAAAATCTGTAAATTTAAAACTATGCACCATTTCTATGCTTCTATGACAGAGATAAAGCATCTGAGTTCTATCTGAGCCCATTAAAAAATCAAAAGAGAAAGAGAAGGAAGAAGAAGGAGGGGGAGGCCAAAGATGGTAACCGTTGCTGTCTCAACCATATGCCTAGTGGAACAGCTCCATCTTAAAGAAGAAGAAGAAGAGTTTGGATTTATATCCCCCCTTTCTCTCCTGCAGGAGACTCAAAAGGGTTTACAATCTCCTTGCCCTTCCCCCCTCACAACAAACACCCTGTGAGATAGGTGGGGCTGAGAGATCTTCAAGAAGCTGTGACTAGCCCAAGGTCACCCAGCTGGCGTATGTGGGAGTGTACAGGCTAATCTGAATTCCCCAGATAAGCCTCCACAGCTCAGGCGGCAGAGCGGAGAATTAAACCCGGTTCCTTCAGATTAGATACACGAGCTCTTAACCTCCTACGCCACTGCTGCTCCTCTGCATTAGATCCCACAGGGTACTGGTCTCATTAGAGACCTGGCCCTGGTTTAGGCCAACCAGATTTCTTTGGGCCAGGGACCACAAGTAAGTTTTCACTCAATGATCGGAGTGTCTATTGGGGACATAACAAGTGAGATAGTCCTGCAAGTATTTTGCCCCCAGACCATTTAGAGGTTTGTACATCAGTACTAAGACCTTGAACTTGATCCAGTACTCCATCTGGAGTTAATGCATTGGGCAGAACACAGACTGCATATGTGTCTGTCACAAGGCTCCAGCTAGGACCCTCACTGCTGCATTCTGGACCAGCTGGTGTTTGTGGAGCAGGCTCAAGGGTAAATCAAATTGCAGTAACCCAGCCTAGAGGATGGATCATCCCATTGGATGGATCATTGTGGCTAGGTCAGCCTGGGATAGATAGGGTGCCAGCTATCTTGCCTGTTAAAGATGATAAAACACCACACAAGTGACATAATTCACCTGAGCCTCCATCGGCAAAGAGGCATCAAGGAATATGCCTAGGCCCTTGATGGTCAGCGCAGCAACAAATTACACCCCTTCAAGAGTTGGCAGCTGACATCCTTCCACCTGCCTTTCCAGCTCAACCACAAAACCTCCGTCTTTACTGGATTTAATTTCAACTGGCTCTCTTTCATCCATTCCATCACAGCCTCCAAGCAGCCATTCAAAATAGGTGGAGCAGCGTCTGACCATCCATCATCAGATACAACTGGGTGTCATCTGCATACTGATGACAACCCAGTCCAAACCTTCGGATCAGCCTGGCAAGAGAGTGCATATAGACGTTAAATAATAATGGTGAGACAATTACCCTTTGAAAGTCACCACATGCCAGTCCATGATAGGTGGAGGTTCTCGCACCATTTGCAATCCTCTGTCCTTGGTCATGAAAGAATGAGTGCAGCCACTGTAAGGCTGTCCCAGATATTCCCACATCAATGAGGCAGTTGGTAAGAATATCATGGTTAACCAAGTTGAATGCTGCTGTGAGATCTAACAACACCAGCAGCACTGACCCATCGAGGTCCAGGTGACCCCAGAGGTCATCTGTCAGGATAGTCAGAGCTGGATCATCCCCATGGCCCACCCGAAAGCTGAACTGGAACAGGTCTAGATCCTCTGAAGATGGCAGCCACAGATGCAGGCGAAACGTCAGGAGAGAATGCTGCTAGAACACCGCCATACAGCCCGGAAACCACACAGCACCCAATGTCTAGGACCGATGATTCCTCCAGATAGGTCTGGAGCTGTTTAGTGCATTTTTAGCATTGCAGTAAATTTGTTTGTACAGAGTTTGATAAATCGGGAATCCTGCATAATTTGGGTTTGTGTTAATGAGTGACCATTAGTGGTATGTATAAGTGAAGTAGTGGTATATATTGAAGCAGTAACTTTACAGTTGTAATGTAATTTTTTTCCAGAGTGCAACTATGTGAATAATTTTGGATTATCATCAAGTTCTTTTCTACCACAAGTTCATAAAGGAGTTTCTTAAAGCTGCTTATCATGCAACAATTTCCTATACTGATATCTAGTGCATACAGGAAATTTGCATATGCTTCCAAGTGTATTGTCTTTTCAATACCTACTTATGGGACAAGACTCTCATGGGCTCATCATATTTAGTGGTGGGATTTATGAGTGTGTTTTTGTGTAGGTTATCCTACCATGTTGACAATCTTGGCCAACATTTCTTAGCTCGCTTTCTCAGTTTTACACTTGGAATGGGAGCACAGTCAAAACTGGTAATTTAGTACTAAATTTCTACTCTAAGCTACAGAGTTAGTTAGTCTAACACTACATTACCAGCATTTGAAGAACTGGATGGATCTTTGCAGAATGGGATGCCACACGGATCCATTATTGCTGTCAGTTTTAGGTCACTATAATCTCATTTCCATTAATTTAACAAAGTGTGACCCTTACTGCTATTGGTTATCCCCTTCTCAGATTAATCAAACATAATCATCATCAGGATCAAATATGAAATTAATTAAACCACTGCCACATGTATTATGAGAAGCAATATTGTAATTAAAAATGAAGAAAAATGTTTCTGGAAATCACATGAAACTGTCATAAACAGGATGCTTATCATCATTTGATTTCATTTTCATGATTATCTTTATGGATATATGAGCTTTAGAGTATGATCTGGACAAAGTTAAGGACTTTTAAGACACTGAGATTTTAATGAAGAATGTAAGCTTTTGTCCTGTGGGATCTGAAAGGGCGAATCATGCCTTGGTTTGGTTACAAGGAGAAAAACTGGAATCTTAGCACAAGGAAACAGAATTGTATGTTTTAGAGGGTTACTCGCCCACCCTATGAGAACTCTTTCAGAAGAAACATGAAGTCTCAAGAAATAGGAGAAATGTTTTAATTTGTCATTAAATACAAAAACACCTTTTTGTACCGATTTAGATTACAATTGGCTCTGCTTCTGCAGTTTTTAAGGGCTCTTTAAGAAGGAAATGTTTTCTTTCACTTGTATCTTTATGGTACTTGAAAGAATTAAAAATTGGAAACTATGTGTTCAGTAGTAAACTTCACCTTTATGTTAAATGTTCATAATAGCTGAGAGGTTTAAAAATATCCCTGTTGACTCCTACTTTTCCAGATGTAAGTGTAAATGACTTCTTTACACTACAGTGTACAAAGCCCTTCTTCTCACTTAATGCTGTAACTAGTACATCTTACACAACTTATCGTTCTATCAAACATAGCTAGTTGATCCATCAGAAATCCCAATCTTTATCAAACACTTGTGAATGCTTACATTCTAAAGTATGAGATCTTAGGCTAACTTACAAACTGCAGGCTACTGAAGAGAAAATACTTCTTATTTTCAGATATGCCCCAGATCTCAGTCTCTCCTTTTAAATTTTCTCTAGTCCCTTTTGTAAAAAATGGTTCTTAGAAGAAATATACAATTTTTCTTGGAGTAGTCTTCATGCCACTGTACATTCAGGTATTTTTTTGTCCATATTCTTTCTAACCACTTCCTACCTTTTGAAGTCCTATGGTATTTAGAATTTACTGGCAGTTATATTTATTAAAAGAAAGCGCAAAAGTCAGGGGGAATTTTGCTTCATTCTTTTGGTTGCTGTTGAGCTTTCTCTTTTCAAGTTATTCTTATGATATCTTGGTGGAATCTAGTACAGAGGTCTTGGCACAACTTGAAACCTCCGGAAAAACATACAGTAGAATTAAATTTTTGACACTCTTGATACTCTGGATCATATCTTCCTCTCTGGAAGTCTTATGATGCACTGTGTCAGATTCTAATGTGGAACAATTAACCATGACACCATGAAATCTCCATCAGATTCTACCCAGTGTCATGGCAATACTTGCTATCATCGAAACCTTTTGAGACACCAAATAAATGTGTGCCGTGCTACTTTATGAAATTGTTTGCTGCTGATACCGCAGTCAGTGCTGTACTTGTTTTCAGGATCAATTACTAGAAACACTAGACAACAAAGGAAAAAAAATTGGACTGCCTTTAGACATCACAATTAAATATGTTTTGTTTAAAATACAGTGTCATGCACAAATGTTGGTTGGTCTTCCAGACAAATAGTCTGTTGTTCATTTGAAAATCCCAATTAGCCTACTGCTCCTGTCTCCAAGAAGAATCCTTGGATGCTGTCCTAAGTGCCTTTGGATTGCCAGGCTTTTGCCAAATCCTTAGTATACATGTAATCTGCTTGCCACTGTTTGGCTATAACAAATGTGAGGAGAATGATAAGAGGAATGCAGCCTAAGGCAAGTCAAGCTTTTTCTTTCTAATCACTCTTGGTTAAGGATCATCATTCTCCCATCTCCCTCTTTCTGTCAGGAACGCTTAACTAAACTTCTGAGCTCTAAAAATTCTGAAACAAAATGAATCTTTTATAATATTAACCATTTTTCTCACTTCCCAGTTTTCAGTCAATTGTCCCCTTTCTGCCCGGTCAATTTTTCTGCCCAATCTGCACAATATTTACTGAACAAAATAGTTGTTTTGTATACCTCACAGTGCCTTTTGACCTCAGTCTGGATGGCAAAACCTAAAGAGAATTTTGAGAAGTTCCAAAAGGAGATCTCCAAACTGGGTGGGTGGAAAACAATGAGGCTAATGTGGTTCATTGCATTTTAGTTGGCATTTTGAACAAAGCTTTTTGCTTTGTTCAGTTTCTTAACTGCTTTGTTTCTCCCCCTAGCTCACTTACAGTATAGTCCTGACCTGGATCTCATCAGATCTTGAAAGCTAACGTGGGTCAGCTCTGGCTAGATGGATCCGCAAGGAAGTCCAGGGTTGCTACACAGAGCCAGGCAAAGGTAAACCATCTCTGAATGTCTTTTGCCTAGAAAACCATAAGGGGTTTCCATAAGTTGGCTGAAACCTGATGGCAAAGACACACACTAAATACCCACAGTATTTGTTACTATTCAAGATTTGCCTTTTTAAAAGTTTTCCTTTTTTCTCCAGACTACTTTTGTGCCAAAGTTTCTAGAAGGACCACACCTGAAGTGTTTTTGTGGTCCCTATAATGTTTGTGGTGCTTTTAAAAGTTTCACTTGTGTCACTTCATACCTATCGCTTTCTTTTTTGAGGTCCTACTGTCTTTACTTGGGGTAGGTGTCATTGTTTTTACTGGGGATGGCCAGGTTTTTTCCAATATAGCGTTTATTTCTCTATATTGCTTTAAGAAGGTTGTCATTGTGATGGACAGGAGGCTTTCCTGCTTCTGAGAGGAAAAACAGGCACAGCAGTTTAACTCCTGAGTTTATAGGAGTGCTTGCTCCAACATTCAGCCATCTTTCAGAGCAGGATGGGTTGTTGGAGGGAACCACAGCAGGAGTTAGTTCCGGTCTACTTCAAGGAGAGTGCAGTGATGGTTGGATCTGCCTCAGCAAAAGAACAACTAGCTCTGTCTGTAGTGCATCAAAGTGGTTAGGTTTACTTGAGTGTCTGGTTTTGAGGCCTTTCCCTGGTGATGAACAGACCTCATGCCATTTCTTCTGACTCTCAGAAAAGGAAAGTGATCCTGTGTATATGAAAAGATCTAGCCTAGTAGCTAATCACTGAAAGCCTAATTGCAGAGGCATAGCTCCCAGGGGGCAGGGGTGCACGATGCACTGGGAGCGCACCACTGTGGGGGTGTGGCGGAGCATTACGGGGTGTTCTGGGGAGTGTCGGGGTGTGCCGAGGCGGGGCGGAGGACGCACCGGTGCACCTGGCACTTTTCCCCCTTGCTACGCCTCTGCCTAATTGTACCTGAAAGTATTATAGAGAATTCAAACTACACTTTTGAACCATAATTTTCTGAAATGTATGTGCTTCAGCCAAGTTTCTCCTTTGATTATCTGAAGACCTGTGCTGCTGATCTGTTCTTCAAAAACAACTCCTGTCTCCATAATTTCAGTGTTCATCTCACTTACCACAAAACTAACCTCATGGCAGAGAGCCTTTACACTTACTACTTTAACAACATCTTGTATGTGAGGAAGTATTACAGTGTAAAAGAAACCTGGTTTCCAAAATTCAGAAGAGATGGTGTGGATCCCTTCAGTTGGAAGAAAAGACCTGTCACAACCATACACAGTGTTTGGGGAGGATTAGGTTCAGTTTGTTAATTTCATTACAATTTTACTTTTAATTTTGGTACAAATTTGGTCCGTCTCTCCAGCCATCCACAGCATGACAAATAAATATTATTCAATTCAGTGGGACTTGAGGCTTTCTCATAAGTATGCACAGGTTTGCAAGGATTTTTGTAAGGAGTGGCTTTGGAGAGTATGTACAGAATTGCAGAGTATGTACAGAAAGGTAATTGATAGTCAGAAACAACAGCCTGTGTTTGATTTTACCTCTGTGGGTATGTGCAGTACCCCTTTTCAAAATAACTCTTCTTTGAGTTATGTATTACATGAAAGCAACTAGCCCTCATGGTGTTCTGAGTGGCTGTGGTGCCAACTGAATGATAACACAAACTGAGACAAAAGCTAAGAAAAGGGCGGAGAAAAAGTGGAGGAAGGACCTGGTGAGGAAGCACCATTGTCTGCTGCTTCAGCTTGAAGTAGGAGGGAACCGAGGAAAGTCAGAACTGTGTTTTCATGTGATACATTTGAGGTGTACATTTGAGGTGAAAAATTCTAACGTTAAATATATGCTGATGGAACTTGTGCAGCCCTTAACTGAGGAGCAGTTGATCTTAGAACAATAAGCTTGACGAAAGTTAAATAGGCAAATTCTGTGCTAGGGATCATTATGAAGTACCAGTAGGTTAAAATGAAACAGCTAGCATTGTAACACCTTTTTGTGGATCTGTGGTGTCATTCTTGTTCTGATTGCCATATCTTAAATTGGATATTGTAGCATTGGAACCTGTGCACAAAACTAAACAATCAGGGGTTTAGAGCATCTTCGCTATAAGGAAAGCTAAGGAGTTTGGGGCTTTTTAGGGGGGCCTGATGGAAGTGTGCATAATTATGCATGGAGTGGAGCAAGTGGCTGCTTTGGGTGGCATCTGGCTGGTAAACCAGGATGCTGGACTGGTTAGATCCTTAGTCTGATCCATTATGGCTCCCCTTATGCTCTTTGTTTTCTCTGAGCTCGGGAATAAACATGTACTCAAGACTGAATCACTGATTTACTGTCTTCTGAGTTATAAAGGGTGGTTTCAAGGAGAAACTCTGTATGGTGAAACAGGTGTTACAGTAGATAGGTTGAGACATTTCTGTTAACTACAATAGTCTTTTTGGAGGAGCAATTTGTATCATGTAAGTTAGCAAATTAAAGAGTGCCACAGAACTTACCCTGGGCTACCACTGCTGTTCTGGGGAGGCGTGAGACTGGCCATCCTGCTCCAGCTGCCTGGCTGGGCTTTCCGGCCCAATGCAGGTGGTGTGAATGTTCTGTGAATGTTCTGTGAGAGCACTATCAGTCACTGTATGTTTAATACTCAGGCATGGGGGTGGGGCTAGGAAGCACATGGCCTTTTATATGACTGCCAGGTCATTTCTAGCCTCTCTCTGGCTTCCACCTCGATGGTCTTTCTGTCCACCAAGGAGAGATCTGTCCAGCCAGGAGAGAGCCTTCTGTCCAGCAAGGAGAGATCCTTCTAGTGGCCAGTGCCCAAATGGCTCCTATCAACCTGCTGCTCCAATTCCCCCAGCACCAGACTTGGGGAATGGTGTCCAGCGATAGAATCCCCCCCCCCCCAGCTGCATCTCAGCTTCTCATGCCAATAATCAATAAAACTGGGCCATGGCCAATTTTCATAGCACAAGAATATTGTGCAGTGTGTTTATTCATGGACCAGTAACCCCCACCCTCCCCTCAGCCAGCAAAAGTTTGTGATTAGATTTGTTGTCCTGCTGCCTTTAAAATTTTATCTCTGGAGATGTTGAAGTCTCTGAAGCACCATCCTGTTTAGTGAGCGAATACAAGCTCAATGAGGGGGTGTGAATGTTCTGTGAGAGCACTATCAGTCACTGTATGTTTAATACTCATTGACTGTACTGTATCGGAATGAAGCATTAGCACTGCATGACAGGGAATTCTAATGGAGTAGAGCCAGGAGAAGAAAGAAGAGAAGAAATGGACAGTTAGCTAGAGAAAGGACTATATCAGAATGAGGTATAAAGCAGTGTCTCCTCCCAGGCAAGTTAAGGGTCTGCTGCCGGGGAGTGGATCTCTCAATCTGCACTCACTTCCCTAACCATCCTCCCCTTGGTTTTTGTATTTTCATTGTGAGTGTTTTTTGGGTGTATTGTCTCCTCCATTCACAACTTTTCATACCCGGTTTGGGCATTGGACTGGATCCAATTCAGGGGGGAGGTGGAGTTTGTATGCCTGCTTCCCTTGGGTTTGGGCTGTCCAGCAGAATCCCCTGAGCAGGGGCTGTCATCTGGTACTAACCCATAGGTGGTGGAGAATCAAGCAAAGGCTTAAAGGTAAGAACCAAACCTTGAATTGTACTCAGAAATAAATGTGTTACTTGCAAAATTGTATAATATGCATTTTTTTTACTTCAACTCACAGTCAAGCCATTTTTTACCAGCTGGAGTTCCCCTGTAGTCTTCAAGAGTAGCTCTATAAAGAGGACATTACAATAGTTTAGTCAAGGTTACTGTGGTGTGGCTCATGATATGGGGGAGCCCAAATGACTAGAGAAACTGCCTGCCATCAGAAAGTCCTCCATAGGGTCCCCATGGGCTTTCACCACCAAAAAGATGGTGTTAAGTTCAGGAGCTGGGTGCCGGCATTTTTGGCAGTGAAGCTGGGGTGGAAGCCTGCTTCTGCAACGTCAGCGCAGGCAGCAGGGGCACAGGAGCACTGGTGTAGCATGCACCTCTGCACCCAGCCATTGTGGCAGGCCCCAGGTGAGGGCAAATCTGGCGGTGTAGACTTACACCACCTCCAATGCAGATCTGCTCCCCCCCCGCCTTTGGATAGGAATATAAGTATTAATGGTACTTACATGCAAAAGTACATTCTCACACCTTGTGTGGGGTAAAAGTCTGTCTAAAGAATGGGCGTCTTACCCATCCCGGGCTGCAGCCACGACCGCCTCAGAGGATCGTCATGTCTACGCCTGTCGCTGTGAAGAAACGGCCAAAATCCCACCGTTGCTCGGTTTCGTGCATGAATGGCATAACATAAGAGTAGGCCTAGCTTCAGGCGGGGACTTGGGCCACACCCAACCCTTAAACACAGAGGTGGGCCAATCAGTTGGGCAGCCAGTCAGCAGGCTGGGAGAACTCGATGGATGCCTCATGGCCAGATGGGGGACTGGAGGGCAAGGATGGAGGGCAGGGAAGCAGAAGGGAGGGGAGAGACCAGATGGAGGGGGAGAGAAGTTTGGAAGCAGGAGAATGGAGACTGAGAGTGAGTTTCAGGCTCATTCCACACATGCAGAATAATGCACTTTCAAACTGCTTTCAGTGCTCTTTGAAGCTGTGTGGAATAGCAAAATCCACTTGCAAACAGTTGTGAAAGTGGTTTGAAAACGCATTATTTTGCGTGTGCGGAAGGGGCCTCAGTGAGAGAGAGAGACGAACAAGGAGGGCGGAGGAGCTCGAGGCTCCAAATGGAGAGAAGACCAAGGCAGGGAAAGGCAGAGGCCAGGGACATGCAGAAGAACAGGTGAGGAGGGACCCAGGGCCCCTCCCAAGTGGGCAACCTGTGTCTGCTTCAGGCTGCTAGCCAGCCTTATCAGCATCCCTAGCAGGAAGACGCTGACTCACCCTGTGGCTGTGGAGGCTCTCCGGTACAAGCCACTTCCAGGAGAGCGGGGGCGAGGATGAGAGGAACAGCACCCAAGCACGGGTAGGAGAGGTGGCATAAGCACCCCCTGGAGAGGGAGTGGAGGAGCCGCAGAACCACAAAGTCGTATCATAATATTTTAGATTTCACTGGGATATTTTGGTAGGGGAAAGTCTGAAAAGAAAAAAATTACAGCGCAATTCATTGCTTAAACAGGGGTAACTCTGCTCAGGATTACATTGTTAATTGTTTTGCTTTGTTTTGTTCTTAACTCCTGAATGTAATGGGTAGATAGGAAGGAAAACTTTAATTCTTTTGCTTACATGTGTGAGCAGCACAGTGTGTGTAATTGGCTATGAATGAATTCTAGCTCTATCAGAATGAAGACATTACACAGTGAATATGACTCCAATTGAGATAGTTTTTCTGAGGTCAGAGATAAGTACAGTTACTCCAAGGACATCCAGACAATGAAAGTACTTCACTGTAGAATTCCTTGAGAAGTACATCATGGTAGTTCAAGTTTTGGGTCCAAGGAAATGGAAAGGGTTTATTTAGACTGTTGAAGTTGTGTGGAAGAGATTTAATTGACTATGTTTTTTCAGTAATTCTTGCTTAACATTTGTTTTCTCTGTGACTGGAAATAATGGCTGCTTTCAAGGACTTAGATGATAATTCCATGGCATGCGCAGAGTTCTCCAGTAAGTTGCACCAAGAGGAGCTTGCATAGTCTGCTTAAAGTGATTCACAACCATCTTGGGCTCAATTCAAATTAAACCTCAAACTATGAGTTGCTGTTACGTCAGTGATTCCAGGTGATCATTGGGCTTTAACCCTTTAACCCTGCCTTTTATTTTTTCCCCTTCATAGTTTGTTATTTTACTAAACACCTGTGTTTGCAGCAACACATGGTTTAACGTCTGTACTGCATTTTATGGTCTGCACTCTTCTATGTAACAACAAGCTATGATTTGCCCCAAATGTGGAAATCTTTTAACTGGAATACAGAGTACAAGAGGAGGAGGGTGAGACAAGCAGAAGGAATTATATGAGCACAAGGATTGTGTAACACAAATCCATTTTTGGCATTATGTTTGAATCATTCCAGTGCTTTTTATTATATCATCAGTATTATTTTACATTGTATGTGTGTTTGTACAGGAAATCCCTTTTAGACTCATAATTCTTCTGATCTGCAGTTCCTTAGCAGCAGTCTGTGTTAATGAAATAATACTAACTGCAAGCAAGGAAGTCAATAATCTAGCCCTGAAATTTATTAGACAGATTTATAAGTCATCTGTGATCATTTTGGTGACTAGAGTTCATGGACACCCTTAAGCTATTCTGGCATACTGTTGGGCTTATAATATCCTGCTGTGAAAAGGTGCTTCAACTGCAGGTTTTAGATGCCTTTTTATGGTTAATCAAAAGATACTACACAAAATGATTGAATGACTCAAGGCAGATAATTTCTTATTGTGTAAATTATCTAATTGATTTGCCTCACAAATATCAGTGTTCTGTATTTCCAGTGTTACTCCCTGCCCCCCCCCCCCCCCATGCAAATATTATGTATTCAGGGCAATAGTACTTGCTATTGCAGATAGCCAATTTGATATCTTTCATTTTCTTTTGTCTACTGATATAGTCATAATGTGCTTAAATGATAGCAAAGCTCACTAAGTTTAGAGGCCTTATGTGCACACATTCAGTAAGCCTCTTGTCTTCTTTAATGTCCAAGTCCAGCACAAATGGAAAAGATGTACTAGATTTACAGTAAAAGAAAATAGGGTTTAATTTAGTTCAGGTCAACCATCTCATTTCAAATTAGCCCAGGGGTCTTGTAAATAATGCTGGTAATCTAAAGGTAATAATGCACATTGCCCAATTGTTTCAGTGTATGATACAGGCTCAGTGCTGTAGTGCTTTGACAACCCATTACTGAATGTAATGAACAGCTATTTTTAAACAGAAGAAATTCAAGTTGACAGCTTAGCAATGGAATTCAGCTAGTGGCATAATTTTTGATATCTTCAGGGTACAGAGTAGATTTCAGTTTGGTTTAAAGAAATCTGTATTATAAACTTTATAAACCAAACACTTTTTTAACATTTCTTTTTACCCATCAGTTTTCTGGACTGACTTTTGTAAAGTTTTATATAATAAAATTGTGAGGACAGCACCTATTTTGAAATATGTATTCTTCAAAGAAGTGGTGCTCTGTGAAGTATGTTCAGGGTTGTATGTTGAAATTAATAAAGTTTCCACAGAAGGTTACAATGGATGAGGTCTGGTGAATGCTATTAATATGTGCTACAAACAAAACACAGATAGGAACTTCAATCAGCTTAGAGAAACTCAGATTTCTGAATGATGCTGTCCTATCTCTGCAACCCCTCTTCATTCTCTCATTGTCATAGTGGATCACTGTGCAAAACTGCTGTACCTCTAAGGATAAGAGAAGATAAACTTTAATGTCATTGTGCATGCACAATGAAAATACAAACATCCCCCGATGCACATTTCTGCAGTCCTCACACCCCACCTCCCACAATCCCCCTTCCAACCATCCCTACACAGCCACAGCCACGTCAATGTGACACCATGGAGTTCAGCATAGCCCCAGCTCTAGAATAGAAGCTGTCTCTGAGCCTAGCTGTCCTTGTTTTATGACCCTATATCGGCTGCCAGATGGTAATATTGCAAAAAAAAAAAAAGAGTATGCAGGGTGAGACAGGTCTTTCAGAATATTCTGAACTTTCTTTAGGCAGTCGGAATTATAGAGTTCTTCCAAAGAGGGGAGAGGGCACCCAATAATTCTCTGGGCAGTAGTAATCACCCTATGGAGTGCCTTCCTATCTGCCACTGTGCAACTGGAAAACCATGCACAGATGCAGTCTGTCAGGACACTCTCTATGGCACAGCGGTAGAAGGTCACCAGCAGTTTTCCATTCAGTTGTTGTTTTCTTAGAAGTCTCAGATAATACAGTCATTGACTGCAGCACAATACAACTTAACTATTGAAATAAAAGCCCGAACTAACACTACAACAATGATTACAAGTGTAATCCAAAAAATCCCATGAAATTTAGTAGACTGATATTCCTCTCACTGCCACCGGCAGGACAATCGAGGAAGAGAGAAGAGGCGTGACATGCAAAGGAGGACGTGCTGGCCAGCAAACCAGGTCTGCCAGAAAGGCGGGGTAGGAGAATCTGGACAGCAAGTTGGGCGACTGAAGGCGGCCCTTGGTTTGCGCATGGTGAATGTGGGAACTGGTGGAGGTGGGCATCTTGAAGGGCACACACTGCCAAGCAACACCTCTGTTGCGCACGCCCCGCACCTCAACTTTCAGATCTGGCTCCCAGTAAGTCTCCCGGGGCTGGCCGCACCGTACCCCCCTGGGCGTCCCGTCCTGTTCCCAGCTCAAGGGCAGCAGCAGCCTCCATAGTCTGAAGTGGGACCCCTTGAGGCTGGCACAGCTAAACCCCAACAGGCACCCAGCTGTAGCCTCTGGGGCATAAACCCAGTTAAGCTGATCGACCCATTGATCAACCTGCCATTTTTCCCCCTGCAGGCCTAGGGCGGCTTCCACACTTTCCTGAAACCCCCAGCCCCATAAGACCCAAATCTAAATGCAGTTTAAAACTTCACTTTGTGCTCTTAAGAAATGTCATAACTAACCAGGGAGAAAGATCAGGTTAGAAGTAAAGGAAAATGGGGGCTGTCTAGACAAGCTCAGAGACATTCTGTGCCACGCGTGTTGCAGCACCTATTTTGGCTTTTCCTGTTCTCCCATCTCCAACCTAGGGCCATCTTGATCTCCCTCCCTGGCCCAAGCACAGCAGGAATGAAGACGGGCCAGCAAGAAAGAGGCTTTCCCATCGCCTCTCCTCCCCATGGCATTGAATCCGGTTTCTGCACCAGCTTCGTTCAGAAGGGACCTTACCCACTGCAGCCACCCATGGAGGTGACCACGATGACATGGATTGCAAACCTCCCAGCTGGTAAGCCAGAGAACGGAGGCGTATCTAGGGAAAATGGAGCCCGGGGCAAAATTTAGGGAAAATGGAACATGGGGGGAGGCAGAAAACTCAGATTTTGCCCTGGGCTTCATTTTCCCCAGATATGCCTCTAGGTGACCTGACTTGGGATATGGCCTTCTACTCTTCAGTGTGGTCTGAGGTGAAGGAGAGACATGCATTCATGTCTCCTGTGCCTGGTAATCCACAGCCATTCTCACTGCTACTGTGCTGAAGGATGCCAAACTGCTCCCAGACACAAACACTCCAAATACAACGTACCTGCCTGTAATGACTTATGTCCATTCCTGGTTTTAACATTATATTTTTATCTTAAGTGTACAATTGTGGTTACTTGTGGCACTTCTACTGGTGCTTATAACACTTGCAGTCAATCACTATTGAGTAACATTCCCCACAAAACTTTTATGGCTGTATTTATTGTTTTAACTACTTGTAGGCAGCTTTTCATGATACTTCCAAGAAATGTATAACATTTACACCATAACATTTAGAAATATAAACTAAAAGTAACAAACCTGTGTTAGAATAAAAAAAAATTAAACATTCAAGGGCTGTAGCAAAAACTATTTGGGGGTCCAAGAGGTCAAAGAATTTTAAAACCAATGGAATGAAATTATATCAGGGAAAAATAACTGAAGGGCAATTAGAAAACAGTTTTTCCTTTGAAAGGAAGCCATACCGAGTGAGGAAATTCCATAGCTCTGGTCCACAATGGAGAAGGCCCAGCTTTGTTTGGAGGCCAATCTGGTCTTTCTGTAAAACTTGTAGCAGGGATCCCTCAGTGAATCAAGCCCTGGGAGAGTAGAATTGTATCAGCAGCAGGCATACCCCTCATACAGAATCCAGGCTATTTAGGGCTTTAAAGACTATTTAGGGCCAACACCTCAGATTTTGCTTGAAAACAAACAGGTAGCCTGTGAAACTGTTTATGCATTGTTGTTATTGATCGAGAACGACATGCCTGCAGCACTCTAGACAAGATGAAGCTTTTGGGTAGCCTTTAAGAACCGCCACCCATTGTGCATAGTCTAATCTGGAGATCCCTCTACTTTCAGGGCTGAACTGACTACACTGTGTTCCACGGAAATATGGTAGTAGATTATATATTTACCTCCACAGAACAAAGCATGCCTCCTACCCCAGCAGGCAAGATCATTCCATGGAAGGGGGGAGTGAGGCAAGCTCAGAGTGGCCGTTCCAGCTGCATTTACTTGTGAGTAGTACTGCGAGCTGGCAGAATATTTATGTAATGGACTTTACTAATTACCCAAGGAGCACCATGAGGGAGAAGAACCATATATACCACGAGGGCAGAGATTCTCCCATGCCCCCCACAATTCCATGGAGTGCGCTCTATTCCCCCCCGCCCCCGATCCTCCTGGCAGTAAAATCAGCCATTTCTGAGAACATTTTTCAACTAAAAGAAATTTTGAAAAAATTGTCTGGTGTTGTATGTGGCATAATGTCACTTCTTGGAATACTCAGAATTAATGTCATATCACTTTAGGAATTGCTGGAAACTCTATAGTTTTACCACAGAGTTTCCATAGATATCTAGAGCAACATGACATCACTTTCGGTTTTCCCCCAGAAGTGATATCACAGCGCATGCAATGCTAGTACCCACCCACCCCACAATGTCTCCACCCCTAAAGCTCCTGCCACTTGCCAAGCATGGCCTGGCAAATGCTGCTTGGGAAGATGTTTCCTGGGGGTTTGGGGGGGGAGAGGAGGGAGAGGCACTGTTGGTCTTTAGACATACATCCCAAAGTCTCTGGGTGTGGGATTTTTAAGTCCAATTTTAGACCCATACAATCTCAACACAGTATCTCAAATAAAATTGTGTGAGGGAGACAGAGAAGCAGTGGTGAGTTTTGAAACTGAATTGAACAAAAAATTGACAAAAGCGAGGAACAAGAAGGCAGATGGGGGAAAAACAATGCACATTCTGTGTTTTGGGAATTGCTATGCTATGAATAACCTGAAGGTATATAAAAATCATACAAGCATCTGTGGAATCAACGATAACAAGCAAATCAGATGATTCCTAGTGGAGGCTGTTCCTATTACACTACATGTATTCTCCCTCAGGCTAGTGCAAAGTCCCTTGGTGGTGTTATGATCATACAGTGTCCCCAGAGAGGGTCAGGGTATGAGGAGGGTGAAGGTTGAGGTTTCTCTTGAGCAGCTGTCAGTCCTGAGGAAAGGAAGGGTTAAGCCCAAGCAGCAAAGAGTCTGGAACTGGGGGGGGGGGGGGGGGGAGGATGAAAGACACAGAAGAAAGTTTCATATGATGCCTGATTTTGTAATGAGAATGTCCAAAGTGCTGAGAGAAGGATTCAGGTGGAGGGGGCAATTTCTCTCCTGAAGTGTTGACATTGGAGGAACTTTGGGATTAAATTGAACCTACTTTTGCCTGTTCTGGGTTTGCCATTGTTATACAGGTTTTTTTTTTAGTAACTAGTTGCTGTAAATCAATGGATCAAAGATCATAAGTTCAGTATTTGAACTTATGGCATATGGGCGATGACCGCATTTAGACTTATCTTTTAGCTTTTTGGAAATCTTTTTAAGAAGTTTATGTGTCAAACTGCCACCACTGTTGTTATATTTTTACTTCTACTCTCTATATGTGGGATTTTGGGAGATGTTAAAGAAGGACTTAGGTGAGGTTATCAGGTTACCTGAGTGTGGTAGGTGCTAATGGACCAGGAGGTGGGTAGAAGGATGACTTTCTGCATTGTAAGAGAGGAAGGGAGCTTATGAGTCAGATTTTTGGAGGAAGCTGCATTGTAAGGGAGATTCCTGGACAGGCTAAAAGGATGTGTTTAGCATCTTGCAAACCCCTGATCATTATTGTATAGCTAAGAGCTGAAGAGTTACAGATTGACCCACTGACTAGAGTGGTTCAGGGTTCCCATTTGTACTCATACTTGCAGCATTCTTTTCTTGTTAATTATTTGATCTCAATATCAAATTGTGATCTAGTAGTACAGCTCAGATATTGTAAACCAGTGATGGCAAACCTTTGCGCTCAGCGTATCAAAAATTCAGAAAACTCCTAACTTGACCCTGCTGGCGTGTCACTCCCCACATCCCCTTCCCTGAATAAAAAACCCCCACAATTCTTTACATATTCATTTGTTTTTAAAAATACAGTCCAATCATGTGTGGTGCTATGTGTTACAAAAAGAAACATCAAATAATCACAAAAACGAAATACAAGTAAAACAGACTCAGTTGTTGTCGGGTGTTGGTGGATGCTGGCAGGTCACCCAAGACATCAAGGTGCGTTACGTTTGACATGCATGTCATAGGTTTACCATCACAGTCATAAATTCTAAGAAGACAGTTGGGTTAAAAAGCAAGTTTCCAGACCATGGGGAGGTGGGGATGTTGTTAGATTTAACCTTTGTGTCTAACAGTGAAGGTGGCGATGCTCATTTGCTGGTCAAGATGATGAGTGAAATAAGAGCCCATAAGTTATGGGTGTACGAGATATCCTACATAGCCAAAATAAACCTGATTTTTAAGGTAATTTCTAAAATCCATTGCATTGGATAATCAGAAATCTGTCTTATACTTACGTGAAAATTGATGTCCATTTTCAAAAACGTTTTGAGTTTCCCAATAAATCTTTTCAGCATGCTTTCCCATAGTACCACAAGGCATTTGGGTGCTGAGCATGTAGCATTCTCTCTCTCTCTCTCTCTCTCCCTCCCTCTCCCTCTTTTTCTTTCTCGCTGAAGATCAGATACCTCTTGAAAGATCAGCTAGCAGGAACAGGAGAGATAAAAAGAAAGAAGGAGAGCTGTCACTTTGCTCTACAGCATGCTTAGCTGCTACTGTTCCATTGCATAATACTATTGCTTGACTTGGCTTTTGTGACTGAAGGAATAAAGGCATAGCTATGGTTCCAGAAGACTAAAGTAAAAGAGGTTATGGTATAAAGAAGCTGACATGTGTAATGTGAGGGAGACTGAGTGAGCAGAGGCAAAATCATGCAATTAGATTATGTTTGACAATAGAACCAGTAAACACCTGTTGTTGGGTGTCAATGCAGATTTTTATTCCTATTAATGAGCAATTAATAAGTTACTTGTGCCCTCATACAAGACTGTTGCTAAAACTGTTACTCAAGGTACAGTGAAATGAGAAGGGCTGTTGGGCTAGATGATCTAATTTACATCAGATCTCTTCCTTTTACTGTGGACATTGTATAAATGTTAATTTTGCCTTTGGCAAAATAACAAGATACCCTTGTTTGCTGTCTGATGATGCTAATTCAGTTCTGTGCAGTCGCAGTGCTATCTGTGGGCTGGATACTGACAGCCCAGCATCAGTTCTCCTTGTTCTGGTCCATGAAGGTTGCACTAAACCTTTTATCAGAGAAACAGCCTCCATTAACAGCAGTGCAACAGTACTTGGGAGAAAAGTCCCTGCTCTGCTCAAGAGCAGTGCTTGAGGGGCTCTTCACGGGCTGGGGGATGCTTAAGGATTAAGCAGATAGAAAGCTCTTTCTGTTGATAATTTCTCAAAGAGAATTCATTCAAAGGCAGTAATTTCAGAAACATCATTTTTGTCTTAGGGTGTTATTTTTTTTTGTGAAAATAAAGTTACTGTTTAAGACAATCCAGAAATGGCTGTGGTGATTTCCTCCCCTCAACTAGAAACCTGGGAAGTGTTCTAAAGATTTTGCATGTTAAATAAATTTAAAAAAATGAGCAGAGCAGCTCTCTGCTTAAAGAACAGAGCCCTAAGTGATTTCCCCCTCCCTACTTTCCAGTCATTGTAGACATTCTTGCTAAGTGGACCTAACACAGTACTAGTATGTTTTATGTTAGCAAACCATGATAGAAAAGTGCTTGAAGTTCAGGGGGCATTTGTCTCCTTTCTTGTAAATTCATTTAAGTACCAGTCTTGCCATAGCTTTAACTGGGGCAGACAACCATACAAATGACTTGAAATAAAATGAAAATAATGGACTGAGCTGGGTGCCGAGCGTGGTAGTTACATTGCATGCACATCAATAAGCATCGAGTGTTATTCTATGCTAATGTAAGCCTGATGGATCAGCTTTCGCTTTTAGCCTGGAGGACCATTAAGCACTGGAAGCTGGGTCAAACTGATATAGCAAGGCAGATGTACCCCAATGGTTGGCAACAGTAGTTAACGAGCAGTAATTCACAGTGTGCAAGACTAATACTGCTTGAAATCTTCATGAGGAGGACACGGATCAGAGAAGATATAATGTTTTGCTTATTAGAATTGTTGGATTTTTCGTGAACATGGTTTGTTCTATTTTGTACGCTATCAACCCGGTAATGTTAGATGCAACTGAATATTCTCATTATGTTCCCAAATATTAAATCATTGCAAAATGAATTCCATAAGAATGTAAACAAATTGTTCTAGCAGAATAATGCATAACTGAGAGATCTGGCATGTCATCTCAACTGGAATTAAATGTTATGTGTAGCTATTGTTATTTACTGGCCTTGAGAGTATATAGGTATAATAGAAAAATGAAAAGTAATATGATATGAAGTCAACTTCAAAAAAAAAAAACCAACACAAAAAAACTCCATCAAACAAGACTTTGAAATGGACTCCTGGGTATTGCCTTGACATTTCTGTGCACTGAAATTTCATCCTTTTGTTGTGCTTTATGTATATGTACTTGTTAGATACAGCTACGGCTATATAGATTTCAGAGAGAGTGTTATACAGGCATTCCAGTGCATGAACCTACAGCTTCTGTGAATGAGATTTACACCTATAGAGTGGCTGAACTTCTCTGCAGTGGAAGTGAATTAGGAAAAACATACAATGTGCAGGGTGTCTAGTATATGCATGTTAAATAAACTCTTCCGAATACTTTTATAAAGAGAATTCAGTTGCATCTTTTAAACTTTTTGATATTTAGAGAGCACAAATATTTGTAAGTTATTACTGTCATGTTAAGCTAGTGGAATTGTGAGCTGCCCACAAGCAAAAGCAGTTGGAATGTTCATGCTCTCAAAAATAACTCAATTTTGTCTAAAAGGTGCAACTAGATTTTCTTTAACTTCTGAGTTGGATGTTATGAAAAGCATGTGCAGTGGTATTTATGGACAGAATTGTTTCCCATCCTCCTTCTCCCTCAACAACCTCTTACAGCTCTGAAAAGCTGATGCTTGAGGTTGCATGGACAGAAGCCTCACTGCCTGGTGACCTGCGGCAAAGAGGGGGATTGGGGCAAAATTGCTCCATCTTACTCTTTTACAGTGGTATAAGAGGCTCACTTAGTGCGGGGGATCTCACCCAGTTTCCCCCTCGTCACTGCTATCCTCTGGGGTTGTGGCTCTCATCACCTTCAGTATCAGTTTCTGGCCTTGTGGCTCTCATCACCTTCAGTATCAGTTTTTCAGAGATCTTGGGGACTTCTGGCTGAAGGAAATTTTTGTGTCATAAATCATTTTCTATGAGCGTTTCATAGGGTCTATTTTCTATAAAGCCTGATATGGTTTTATTGAAATAATTATGTGTTAAGTATAATCATGATCACTATATGTAATTCAGTCAATTCAAATCAAATCCTTTATTGCAGTCATATTGAGACATATTATATGTAATCCTCATCATAACCCTATCTTCAGGTACTGAAGTCTGCATATTATGGTCATGTTAAGAAAAACAGATATTTCTAAAAACCAGGGGGATACCCCAACTTTGCAACATATTTTTAATGTGTGTGGGTGTAGGAGGGCGGGTGTTTAATTTCCCCCAAAACAGGAACAGGCAATCAGAGGAGGGCAGGAGATGAGATTCAGGAAACACTGCTGTATGGGGTGCAGACAGGCAGTTTGGCAGGAGAGTGAGTGGGGAAGGAGTGGAAGCTGCTACCACCATGTGTATCCTGGAGGTGTAGCAATGTGGGTGGGGGATGAAGGAGCTGTCCCCTTGCCACAGCTGCCACTTAAACTATGGAGGGATGGCATGGAAGCTGGCAAGGGCAGGAGGGTGAGCCAAGAGGTTGGTGGCCTAGAGAGCTAGTTGTGGGGGAGAGAGAGAGGAGGGGGTTCCCTCCTATGGGTCTTGTGGGCTCTCTGGTTGTTAGATCTAAATCTGAGCTGAACCACAGATTATGTGATCACTTGATCTGAACATTGAAGCTTGGAACAGGCAATAGGGATTTCTCTACAAGCCTGAAGGAAATCCCAGGTTTGCAGAAAAATCTG
Source organism: Sphaerodactylus townsendi (assembly GCF_021028975.2). Lineage (NCBI taxonomy): Eukaryota > Metazoa > Chordata > Lepidosauria > Squamata > Sphaerodactylidae > Sphaerodactylus > Sphaerodactylus townsendi. The sequence goes on along the minus strand of NC_059425.1, from coordinate 50,276,109 downwards.
AAATCTAAAGTCCATGCATCAGGGGATTACAACTCCCCAAAATAATAGAAACAACACCTGTAGCTTTAAGAAAAGAATGCCAGCTATGATCTCATTGGCCATTTTGTGCATTGCCAGGCAACCTCAACAGTACTCCCTAGCCTTCTAAGTCTTGGGTTTTGAAAATCAAAGTTTTACAAGGGAATACCGGGAGGCCAAAACAGGCTAGGAAGAGGTCCTCTCGTCATATCGCTTGATGGAGAACTCACCAGGCTTAGTGGGCCCCATGCCCAATTGTGCAACTTTTGCCATTTGAACAGACTTTTCCTAGGGAGAGCCTGCCAGAGGGAGGTAAAGAGAGACAGATGAAGCTGCAGGGTGGAGGTAGCTAAGGATAGGCTGGCTAGTGTGTGGGAAGGAAGGAAGGAAATAGGAAAAAAAGGAAAGGCTATGGGGATTTCCAGGAAAGGGGAAAAAGAAGCAATAGTGTAGGGGAATATAGGGGAAAATGAGAACCCCCCTGCAAGTTTTCAGGGATCCCCTATTTGTGTTCTGGTAATTGTATGAGCCCCAAGAGTTAATTCTTTAAGAAAAACATGGTATCATGTTCTTAAAACTACTGCAGTTGTATCCCCAAATCTTCATACATTGTTTAATATCAAGTGCCAGCTAAATCAATAAGGGCTTCCATCTTCTAGTGATTATTCTCATTTTGAGTCACCAACTTCCCCAAGAAATTTCCTTAGGAGGTAATATAACTCTATGGTAGCTACTTTGGGTCATATTTTGTTCACTGGGTTGAATGCATCAACCCATCAGTGGGAGATAATAGTGGGTGTAGATCTCTCCCCATCCTCCAGTAGTCCTTTCTGGAGTTGATTTCTGAGGGCTGTGAGACCTACCTGGATTAAGTACATATGGGTTGCAGGGTCTGAACTGAAGAAGGACAAGGGGGGGATGGCTCAGTTACCAGTGAAGCTGTGCTTATGGAGGACAAAGGACAGTGCAAATTTTGCACCAGATGTTTTACCAGCAGTAAGTATCTATTACAGGAATTCATGATGGTAATAAAACCTGCTTTATCTTTAGGATAATACATATAAACCCTGAAGCTATTATCTTGCAGTCGGAGAGTTTTGTATTTTTTGTTGTATCATTATAAATTTTGGCAGACAGTGAAAGGGCAAATGTTGTTCTACCTCCCCTACTGAAGAAATGGTATTTGTGCAGAAATTTAGAATATTGGATGGTAGGAGTGTTGCATTTGTATATCCTTCCCAGGGTGAAAAGGTCAGATTGGTACAATTTTGTCCATACTTAGCAATTCCTCTGTGATCATGAAGAAGTGCTTTGTGTTACACTGATTCGAGCCCAGCTGAATGTATGAATGCTTTTGAAAAATATTCAAATAAACAAAGGGAAGAAGACAACAGAAAGATGGAATAGAGGAACTGCTTTCAACCCTCCTTGGGAATGTTATAAATACAGTATGCAAGGAGATGGGATTCAGATCCAGTTATCATTTCAGTACAGAAGATAATTGTTTTTAGCATTCCAGTGGAATGGCTCAGCCGCACTAAAGAGAATCTAACTTACCTATAATTCAGACATACTTGGGAACATTGTAGCAACCCAATGAGCAGAAAAAACTGTGATTTACTACTACTTTGGGGGTTTTTTTTGGTTACTAGCCAAATTGTTTAGCTGTTTGGGCTAAATGCAATGGATATTAAGCTTAGTGTAAGTAAGGGGCTCTAACTAATTGCAGAGCTATCCAGTATTGTGTTTGATCCGTAGGCAATGTAAGTGCTCACTGAAGGTGAATTTCTGTCTCTTTTTTTCTTTAAAAAAATCGCTAAAACATTTATGTGTTCTACCATATCAAAGGGACTTGGTCATTATTTCTTGCTAAGTATTTCAGTATGTTTCTCTTTGGGGAGCATATGAGTGGGAGGACAGGAGTCATTGAAATAAAAGCTATGGCAGGTTATTTATGTTTAAAATAGGACCTAATAAATAAAAACTGTATAAGCTTACATCGTATTGTGATTTAAAAGAAAAAGACGTCTTTTTGATACATTTAAAGATATTTAAAATGCATTCTGTCCTTAGGGTAGCTCTGTAGTTCTGCAGTTCTTGAGCAGACATTGTAATTTAATATTACACCTACAAAGAAAATTATAGTTTTTAAACTGTTTATATTGAGCTCTTTCAAATGAAGATACTGTAAAATTCTTGAAGTGTGTTGTTGTGAAACTGAAGTAGGGATTTTTAATAAATCATTGTAGGTCAAGAATCTTGCAAATGCAAATGATCCCCAACTTAGCCAATAGGTGGTCCTTGCACAGCTTTTCATATTATAATACTGTTTGAAGAGACCTGCATTAGGAGGTGGCCTTGTTGTTAATGTGGGTTTTCAATAGAGGTAGTCCTCTGTTAATTTTCACTATTATGACAATAGAGTTATTTCACCTTTTCAAAGCCCTTTGTATAATTCCTAGGCCATAAGAGAATTAGATTAGCAGTAATTGATTTTACAAATATTTTTTATTTTATCGTGTTTTCAGGGATTCCTGGCTCCTTCATGACGTTAGAATATTAGTAATGACCTAGGGCTGAAAAAAGAAATTAAATAATCCATCCCGTATAATTCAATTAAATAATCTTTTATGATAAGTGACAGTTTGAAGCAGGAATGCAGTTCCCTGTAAAACGTGGCTTGCAAATGGGCAGTCAGCTTCAACATAAACACAGGAAGCTGCCTTATACTGAATTAAACCATTGGTCAATCCAGCTTAGTATGAGAGCCAGCATGGTGTAGTGGTTAAGAGCAGGTGGATTCTAATCTGGAGAACTGGGTTAGATTCCCCACTCCTCCACCTGAGTGGTGGAGATTTATCTGGTGAACCAGATATATTTCCGCACTTCTCCATTCCTGCTGGGTGACCTTTGGCTAGTCGCAGTTCTTCGGAACTCTCTCAGCCCCACCTACCTCACAAGGTATCTGTTGTGGGGAGAGGAAGGGAAAGGAGCTTGTAAGCCGCCTTGAGTCTCCTTGCAGGAGAGAAAGGTGGGATATAAATCCAAACTCTTCTACTCTTCTTCTATTTTGTATTCTGATGGGCAGTGGCTCTCCAGGGTCTAAGAGGTCTTTAATGTTAGCTCCTGTGTAATCCTGTTAACTGGAAATGCCAGGGGTTGGACAGGGTAACTTCAGCATAGTATGCCATGATCCCTCACCATGATTTCTGTGAGTTCCGTGTGAACATAAGCACCCTCCCTCATATAGCATATATTTCTCTTTCTCCTTATTTATCTTCCCTAACCCTGATTTTAGTGTAACATTTGCATTAGTTTTGATTAGGGTTTCTGTTCCAACAAGGTTTTCAAGTAGATTGCAATGAAAAGTTCAGTTAATACCGAATTGCTTTCTCAGAATGTAGACAGGCTTTCTAAGTTCTGCATCAGCTGAAGAAGCCTAGTCTTTATCCAGAAAAATGCACTCTCTGTTCCCATGTTATTGTTTCTGGCTTGTTATGGGTAAGTGCTCTTGTGCGTGTGTTTTATTATGAGTGTTTATGCTGATTTATTGTGTTCTTTTGCTTGGATTCTGTGGCTCTTCTTCAAGAAGTGCATGAAGTTTTTAATTGGTGGTAGAGGCTGTTGGTGTAAGAGTAATGAGGAACAATTTTGACTGCTTTTGCCTGTTTATGGCAACCTCCTGATTTTTATTGGTTTTTAGTCCGCATGGGTCCATGTGCATGACATTATGTTTTAGGCATTAATAGATAGCTGATGATGAAGGCAGCGGAGATCCACCTAATCCAGTACTTTCTAGTGGCATTGCATAAGATCCAATTTATTGTGATTTTAAATACATTTGTTTGCGTCCTTGAGGACTCCTCCTAAATGGAAAAGTGAAATGTAAAAAAATCAAATAATTTCAGAGCTACTACAATTGCCCACTGTTGATGGACTGTCAGCGCTACAAGACCCTATACGGCAATGCAAATGTGCACAAAACATGGCTGTGCAAAATTGTTAAGGGGTTGTAAAGGAAACAACACTGAATGACAACAGTGCAAATGGGATTGAACAAAATCCCATGAAAATCTGTGGCTTCAAGATATGAAAATAGAAATCAAGACAGGAATCCTTGGGAAAGAAGAAAATCACATACCTGATTCTAATATTACTGTCAGAGGTTGGGAACTTATTCATCTTCATCTGGTAGCTGCTATTATCCAGAGAAGGGATTGTGCAGAGGTTAACAAAGAGTTTTTCCAACTTGGGTGTGTGTGGCATGTGGCTTGAAAATCAGAATGCCTGATTTCTCACTTGGGTGAGAGAAGCATATTTATTTATAAATAAGTAGTGCTGATTTCAGCAAGATTAATATCTGTCTTCTTTATTGCCTCAAACTTATCCATGCTTCAACCTCCTTTTCCTTTTTCAGGAAAAATATACCAAGCAGTTTATGGTGAAGTGATTTGGCATTTTTGCTGCTGCACAACACATGGGGTTTTGCTTGAATTCTCTTTGGGGGGGGGTGGGGGGGGGGGGGGGTGGGGGGGGGGGGGGGTGGGGGGGGGGGGGGGTGGGGGGGGGGGGGGGTGGGGGGGGGGGGGGGTGGGGGGGGGGGGGGGTGGGGGGGGGGGGGGGTGGGGGGGGGGGGGGGTGGGGGGGGGGGGGGGTGGGGGGGGGGGGGGGTGGGGGGGGGGGGGGGTGGGGGGGGGGGGGGGTGGGGGGGGGGGGGGGTGGGGGGGGGGGGGGGTGGGGGGGGGGGGGGGTGGGGGGGGGGGGGGGTGGGGGGGGGGGGGGGTGGGGGGGGGGGGGGGTGGGGGGGGGGGGGGGTGGGGGGGGGGGGGGGTGGGGGGGGGGGGGGGTGGGGGGGGGGGGGGGTGGGGGGGGGGGGGGGTGGGGGGGGGGGGGGGTGGGGGGGGGGGGGGGTGGGGGGGGGGGGGGGTGGGGGGGGGGGGGGGTGGGGGGGGGGGGGGGTGGGGGGGGGGGGGGGTGGGGGGGGGGGGGGGTGGGGGGGGGGGGGGGTGGGGGGGGGGGGGGGTGGGGGGGGGGGGGGGTGGGGGGGGGGGGGGGTGGGGGGGGGGGGGGGTGGGGGGGGGGGGGGGTGGGGGGGGGGGGGGGTGGGGGGGGGGGGGGGTGGGGGGGGGGGGGGGTGGGGGGGGGGGGGGGTGGGGGGGGGGGGGGGTGGGGGGGGGGGGGGGTGGGGGGGGGGGGGGGTGGGGGGGGGGGGGGGTGGGGGGGGGGGGGGGTGGGGGGGGGGGGGGGTGGGGGGGGGGGGGGGTGGGGGGGGGGGGGGGTGGGGGGGGGGGGGGGTGGGGGGGGGGGGGGGTGGGGGGGGGGGGGGGTGGGGGGGGGGGGGGGTGGGGGGGGGGGGGGGTGGGGGGGGGGGGGGGTGGGGGGGGGGGGGGGTGGGGGGGGGGGGGGGTGGGGGGGGGGGGGGGTGGGGGGGGGGGGGGGTGGGGGGGGGGGGGGGTGGGGGGGGGGGGGGGTGGGGGGGGGGGGGGGTGGGGGGGGGGGGGGGTGGGGGGGGGGGGGGGTGGGGGGGGGGGGGGGTGGGGGGGGGGGGGGGTGGGGGGGGGGGGGGGTGGGGGGGGGGGGGGGTGGGGGGGGGGGGGGGTGGGGGGGGGGGGGGGTGGGGGGGGGGGGGGGTGGGGGGGGGGGGGGGTGGGGGGGGGGGGGGGTGGGGGGGGGGGGGGGTGGGGGGGGGGGGGGGTGGGGGGGGGGGGGGGTGGGGGGGGGGGGGGGTGGGGGGGGGGGGGGGTGGGGGGGGGGGGGGGTGGGGGGGGGGGGGGGTGGGGGGGGGGGGGGGTGGGGGGGGGGGGGGGTGGGGGGGGGGGGGGGTGGGGGGGGGGGGGGGTGGGGGGGGGGGGGGGTGGGGGGGGGGGGGGGTGGGGGGGGGGGGGGGTGGGGGGGGGGGGGGGTGGGGGGGGGGGGGGGTGGGGGGGGGGGGGGGTGGGGGGGGGGGGGGGTGGGGGGGGGGGGGGGTGGGGGGGGGGGGGGGTGGGGGGGGGGGGGGGTGGGGGGGGGGGGGGGTGGGGGGGGGGGGGGGTGGGGGGGGGGGGGGGTGGGGGGGGGGGGGGGTGGGGGGGGGGGGGGGTGGGGGGGGGGGGGGGTGGGGGGGGGGGGGGGTGGGGGGGGGGGGGGGTGGGGGGGGGGGGGGGTGGGGGGGGGGGGGGGTGGGGGGGGGGGGGGGTGGGGGGGGGGGGGGGTGGGGGGGGGGGGGGGTGGGGGGGGGGGGGGGTGGGGGGGGGGGGGGGTGGGGGGGGGGGGGGGTGGGGGGGGGGGGGGGTGGGGGGGGGGGGGGGTGGGGGGGGGGGGGGGTGGGGGGGGGGGGGGGTGGGGGGGGGGGGGGGTGGGGGGGGGGGGGGGTGGGGGGGGGGGGGGGTGGGGGGGGGGGGGGGTGGGGGGGGGGGGGGGTGGGGGGGGGGGGGGGTGGGGGGGGGGGGGGGTGGGGGGGGGGGGGGGTGGGGGGGGGGGGGGGTGGGGGGGGGGGGGGGTGGGGGGGGGGGGGGGTGGGGGGGGGGGGGGGTGGGGGGGGGGGGGGGTGGGGGGGGGGGGGGGTGGGGGGGGGGGGGGGTGGGGGGGGGGGGGGGTGGGGGGGGGGGGGGGTGGGGGGGGGGGGGGGTGGGGGGGGGGGGGGGTGGGGGGGGGGGGGGGTGGGGGGGGGGGGGGGTGGGGGGGGGGGGGGGTGGGGGGGGGGGGGGGTGGGGGGGGGGGGGGGTGGGGGGGGGGGGGGGTGGGGGGGGGGGGGGGTGGGGGGGGGGGGGGGTGGGGGGGGGGGGGGGTGGGGGGGGGGGGGGGTGGGGGGGGGGGGGGGTGGGGGGGGGGGGGGGTGGGGGGGGGGGGGGGTGGGGGGGGGGGGGGGTGGGGGGGGGGGGGGGTGGGGGGGGGGGGGGGTGGGGGGGGGGGGGGGTGGGGGGGGGGGGGGGTGGGGGGGGGGGGGGGTGGGGGGGGGGGGGGGTGGGGGGGGGGGGGGGTGGGGGGGGGGGGGGGTGGGGGGGGGGGGGGGTGGGGGGGGGGGGGGGTGGGGGGGGGGGGGGGTGGGGGGGGGGGGGGGTGGGGGGGGGGGGGGGTGGGGGGGGGGGGGGGTGGGGGGGGGGGGGGGTGGGGGGGGGGGGGGGTGGGGGGGGGGGGGGGTGGGGGGGGGGGGGGGTGGGGGGGGGGGGGGGTGGGGGGGGGGGGGGGTGGGGGGGGGGGGGGGTGGGGGGGGGGGGGGGTGGGGGGGGGGGGGGGTGGGGGGGGGGGGGGGTGGGGGGGGGGGGGGGTGGGGGGGGGGGGGGGTGGGGGGGGGGGGGGGTGGGGGGGGGGGGGGGTGGGGGGGGGGGGGGGGGGGGGGGGGGGGGGGGGGGGGGGGGGGGGGGTGGGGGGGGGGGGGTGGGGGGGGGGGGGGGGGGGGGGGGGGGGGGGCGGGGAGGGGGGGGGGTGGATGGGGTGGGGGGGGGGGGGGGGGGGGGGGGGGGGGGGGGGGGGGGGGGGGGGGGGGGGGGGGTGGGGGGGTGGGGGGGTTGGGGGGGGGTGGAGTGAGTAATTCTTTCGATTTTGGGAGTGCATTTTCGAGTCATACTGAACACTTATGCAAAGCAACAATGGGAGTGGGAAGGAAGTTTCTGAGTCATAAGCAAGGAGAGAGAGAGAGAGTACAGAGGATGGGGACAGAAGATACATTGCTGGATTGGTGTGGAGTGCAGGTATGTTGGCAGTCAGAGAGAGAGAGCCAGTGTGGTGTAATGCTTAGACTGAGTGTTCATCTAGGATCTGGGAGATCCAGATTCAGATCTGTATTTTTTATGAATTGTTTTATTTATGTTATTAATAGTCTACGCTTTTCACTCAAGGAGGAATACATAGTGTAATTCAAGTACAGTCAACAGAATGTGGTATCCAATAAACAATGCAATAGGATTTGGATTGTAGAAATCTGGAACCACCATGGAAGCTCACTTAGGGCTCTCTCACCAGTCAGTTTCTCTCAGCAAAAGCTACCTCATAGGATGGTAGTTATGAGGATGATATAACAAAGGAGTGGGGAACTTTGTTCTAAGCCATTTTGCATCCCAATGAGGAGAAAGCAAGATATAAATAAAAATAAACAAATGTACAGGACTTGCGTATACTGAATTAGGGCAAACACTGGCCATAACTGTTAATTTTTGAAGTAGTGGTTGGCTATATACTCTTCCTTTTGTACACACTGTATATATACTCTTCCTTTTGTACACACTGATTATGCACAAGGCATCTGCTGTGCGAAGGGGACATATATCCTCACACCCCACTTTCACTGTCAAGTCTCTCCGCTGCAAGCAAGACCACTTGTAGCACAAATTTAATTTTGCTTTGCCACCAGAGCAGGGAGATTTTCTGGTGATCACAGCTTTGCCCTGGACCTCTTCCCTCCCCTTCCAAGCTCCACCCTTCCCACTCTTCACACTGCCATCCATGCCTTCCCCCTTTCCATGCTGCTTCTCTAACGCTCAATCAATATATTGATATACAGACTTTTGCAAGGAACAACACAAGCAGGGTCTGTTTCTGGCTCCAGCCTACCTCCCCCTCTCTGATTCTGCCCTCCCCGATGATTGGTTTTGTTTTTTTAAAAAAACTTTTTTCCAGACAAGCCTTTTTAAAAAAAAAGCCTCTCTCCCACATCAACAGAGAGAGAGAGAAAGAGAGACTGCGTGGAGGGGAAGGGAAGGGAAGCAGAGGAGAATATCAGCTCTATAGTATTGGAACTTCTGAGTATTATGAGATCTGTGCCTTTAAGATGGGCAGAGTTAAGAGAACCAGGAAACAGAGGCCTATTGAGACTAGCTGTGGGGAGGAGTACTGGGCTGCCTCCTCATGTGTAAAGAGAGAACCCCAAGGAGACCAGCCCCACCATGTAGCTAAAAGGCCCGAGGTAAATTATCCATGAGTAATGGGCCACATGCACACACAACACACACACACTGCACACACATGGAAAGAGATCCCACCCACAGAAAATCTGATTTCCTGAACACATATCTGAACTGTGGAACCCTGTCACATTTTCAATGTCATCACCAGAAGCATGACAGTTTCTAAATCCCTTTGCTTTTTTGAGTTGTCAGTTCTCTTGCCTGGCTGATACATCAGCAAGAGTGAAGATTTGCAATTCTGGAGCCTTGAAGGCTACTCCAGGAATTTTACAGTTTTCTCTTACTAGCTGGCATCCTTAGTGTAGACATTAGACATTAGGCATCCAAGGAATTGTGAATATCTGGATGGCAGGAGCTCTTGAACATGCAGTGGCGTAGGAGGTTAAGAGCTCATGTATCTAATCTGGAGGAACCGGGTTTGATTCCCAGCTCTGCCGCCTGAGCTGTGGAGGCTTATCTGGGGAATTCAGATTAGCCTGTACACTCCCACATACGCCAGCTGGGTGACCTTGGGCTAGTCACAGCTTCTCAGAGCTCTCTCAGCCCCACCTACCTCACAGGGTGTTTGTTGTGAGGGGGGAAGGGCAAGGAGCTTGTAAGCCCCTTTGAGTCTCCTGCAGGAGAGAAAGGGGGGATATAAATCCAAACTCTTCTTCTTCTTCTTCTTCAGTTTGCAGAGTGCCTGCCATCGATTAGGTATCCTACAAAAACTACATCCCTCTTTATCTTTTCCACAACAGCATTTGGGTGAATGTGTGGGAAGTAGGGAGGGGTTCTTCTTTGGCCCAGAATATTTAACTGAGCCTCCAAAGTCATCTCTGACCATAATGCTTGCTGGAGACTGGAGGCTAGTATTATGATTTGCTGAAGTTAGTAATCCCAATTTAGTGATTGACAACTTCAGCAACATAAGTTTCATGTTACAAAAAGGCTAAACCATTCAATGAGGAGAGAGAATGGGTACACTTCACTGCAGTCTGGAGGGCAATATGTGGCAGCCTAGGCCATTTCTTTACCATTATAAGGTTTGTTTACTCAGTTTCAAAAATACAGTTAAATACTTTCAAGGGTCACATGGTATGGATAGGATAGGATTGTGTGAGGAGGAAAGGAGGAGGCATGTTATGAATTTGTATCAAGTCCAGAGACATTATGCCTCAGTTCCATCTTTGATATCCAAAGCAGTAAATGAAAACGATTTGTTCCTATTTGGAAACATAACTTCTGGAATTAATTGAGGTCTGCCGGTTTTCATTTAGGTTTCAATAATCCTTGGAAGGGAAAAAACAGTTTGGAGGCAGAACTGCTTCTGCATCCACATGGATGGGATGGAGTATAATCTGTTCTTGCAACTCCCATTACCAGGTAATGCCCATAAATGTATGGCCCTGGAGGCAGCAGGAGCCCCGCTTGGATGCAGTGCTGGACCATGTCAGCACATTTGCCCCTACCCCTGGCATAAGGGGCTCCCCTGCAGGCTGAGAGGGCAAGGATGCTGGTGTCAGGGTGACGAAACCCAGAAGTGAGTGCAGCCACAGAGCTATGCTGGCAGCTGAGTAGATGCCAGTGTGGGCTGGTGGTGGTGGGCTGGAGCGTTCCCAGGGGTGTAGTGCAGCCAACTGTAAGCTTCCATTTGAGCTTTCAAACTGGGGACGCTGGCGCCAGGGCCTTGGATTTATGCCACCCGAAAGGGCAGCCATTTAGTCCTTTAGAGAGCTTTTAGGCAGCCAGGTTGTTGTTGTTTTTTGTTTTGTTTTGTTTCTGCTGCCTCCCTGTGCCACTTGAAAGTCCTCTAGAGGCAGCACAGCAGCATGTCAGCAGCACTGTCCCTGGCTGTACATTGGGCTGTCCGTCACTCACAGTTATCTACTGGTGACCATAAAACCCTGTCAGTGCTCTGGTTTTATTACTGAATTGGAGTTGTTTTAGGGCTTTCTCTGTGTCTGAATGTGTTATGTGTGGCCTTCAGTGAGCTTTTTTCATGATACCTGTAAGTGGTAAAAGAGCAAGTACAAATCACTTACTCATTGTCTGCTGTGAGTGTCTGTAATACCTACAACACAGTATAAAACTGTGTTCCTAAAGGATGATATTACCTTTTCCTCCAAAGTCCCCTGCGTTAGAAATCTAAAGGCTTGCTCATGGTTGTGGATTTGGTGACTGGTTCATTCTCACAGTTCTCACCTTCCTAGACCTTACAGTATTTTCCATGTCAGATAGATTCTTTTACTGGAAACAGGTATTGGTACAATTCAAAATCCTGTGCTCTCTTGCTAGTGCAGTTCTGTCCGTTAATGCTGACTTGGATCTTTTCAAGCCCTGAGGCTGTCAATTATGTTATGTACTGACACAACTCAAAGACTTAGGCAGGCTACCCAAATTACAGTAGTTCAGTTAAACCAAGTAGTTGCGGGGATTGGTGGGGGAGAGATCCAATAAGAGTGGGGAAGGTTGACATCATCCTTAGAAAAATAAGTTATTTCACAGCCTTGGAGATTTGCAGTTTGGGGATATTACAAACAACTATTTGTAAATTGTAGCCATCACATTTATTTAATTTTTAATTCTTTTCTTTAAAATATTTACACCATATCTTAGCTAAAGGCAGCTAATAAAATAGCAAAAGCAACAGAATGTAGACATCATAAGTGTTCAACAAGTCAAAACCAATACACAGTTAACACACTGTTAAAAGCCAGTATAGAGTTAACAAACCCAAAACAATTTACCCATGTAAAGGGGGCAGTGCCCCGGGATTGCATCCTACTTCCCTGAATTCTGATTGCCACCTTGTCTCATTTTGGAAGGGGAGGAAGTTTATGGTTTCCAGCTACTTTCCCTCCTATTAACTCTTACTCTGTGCTGCTAGGAGTGGGGAGTTGAACATCCTCACCAGTCATCCCCAAAACCCTTATAAAGAGGGCTCCATGCCCTGTGCAAGGTCTCTTGGGTCTCCCTGCCTCTCACAAGAACTCCCTCTCATTAGAAGTTTGGTTCATCTCTTGTCGTGGCTCAGATTTATTTCTTTAAAACATTTGTATCATGCCTTTTTCACCCAGTCAAGGTCCCTAAAGTGATAGACATAACAAGAATTAAAATATTTGAAAAATGAATCTCCCTTGGAAGGGTGTTCCATAGTTTTTGTGCCACAACCAAGAAAGCCCTTTCTTGAGCTGCTACCTTCCTAGCCTTAGATAGCAGTGGCAATTGAACCAGGGCCTCCAAAGAGGACCAGCATGAGCAGGTATGTTCAAATGGGAGAAGGCAGTCTGAAATATATCAGTCCTAGGTCATACGGGATTTTAAAGATCTAACTAACTCCTTGAATTGAGCCCCGAAACAAATTGAAAGCCAGTGTGGAACAATGGAACAAAACTGATGGTGATGGAACAAAACTGAAGTGATGTGGTCCCTATAATCCACTCCATTCAGCAGTGGCATACCGCTAATGGGGACATGGAGTATCCCATGTCCCCGGATGCATGCCATTTGATCGTGGGGGGGGGGGCACCTGACAACTCCCTCTGTGCTGCTCAGGCAGGTGGTGTGTCCACAGGCTGACTCCTGCACTGCCCAACCTCCCTGCTGTCAGGGAGGCTGGCTGCAGCGCCCACCTGAGCCACCCGCTGCTAAGCTGCGGCTGCAGGCTGGCTTCTGCCCGAGAGCCAGCTTCCCTGTCAGCAGGGAGGCTGGGGAAGCAGGAGCTGGCCTCAGGATAGGAGCCAGCCTGCCACTGCGGTGCCCGCCCGAGCTGCCTCCTCCCGCCTCCCCCCAGCCTCCCTGCAAGCTTGCAAAGGTAAGTGGGATGGGGATGGTGGTGTGGGTGGTGTGGTGTTGCCCTGGGCACCATTTACCCATGTACACCTCTGCCATTCAGTACTCTGGCTGTAGAATTCTGTACCAATTACAGCTTCCTGATAGTCTTCAAGGGCAGCCCCATGTAGAACACACTGCAGTAATCTAATCTAACCATTACCAGGGCATGCACCACAGATGTGACTATGCCAAGCACAGAGACTGCCATTCTGCTGGTGTGGCAATTGGGGTTCAGATACTTCCATTGCCATGGCATCTAATCTGCCGCTGCTGCCTGTCATTGATGGGTAGCTAATGACTCCCATACCATTTGGCAAAATTTTTAGTCTATCTATGCTATGCTCCTGATTTAACTTCCAGAATTTCTAAAATTAATTTGGGAACTTGTCTGTGCACAATTTGTTGCAACTTTAATTTCTTTCTGCTCATTCTGATCTTTTCCCTACTTCTACCTCACTGATATGCGCAAACAATCATTGATGAAACATTGATGATTATCAAAGAGGAAATGTGAGGTATAAATATTTTAAACAAATAAAACACGAGTCATCAACATTTCTTTTTACCCTGAATTGTATCAGCGCTCACACATTCTTGTGTGCATTGTAGGATAGAGTGGGAAAAGGACAAAATTGAATATGGGGAAATTGAAGGTGTCACAGATGTAAAGTCTACACAGACAACCTATTGTAATGGAAGAATTGTCTGGTGCATAGTGGGATCTTTCTGTCACTGTAAAAGGTTTACCATTTGGTATACTGATGAATTTGGTGCTATTTTTACAGTTTCATATCACAGCCAAAGATTGATGAAAAGCTAACACACGTTTTAAGTGTTGTTGATTTCAAAAGGGCTTAAGCATATATAATAGTGCTCTGGATTGGTGCCTTTGTTAGCTTTTCCTCACTGTTCTAGGGAGGTTCAAGGTCCGCATTTATGCAAAAAGGAACTACACGCTTTTAGCTGACTACTTAATGGGCGATCATCTTCTCTCCCCTTACTTGTCTGTGAGAGAGGCAGCTACAATAGTTCTGAACTGTGGAAACACTAATGCTACTGTTTTCTCAGCTTCTAAAAGATCAGATTGAGAGAAAGAGTGGGGCGGGGACTGATTGGCAGCTGTTGGAGTGGTAATATACGAAGATGCAGTTCAGTTCTAATGTGGTTGTTTTAAGAAATCTGGGATGAGACCCTAAGATCTGCTGCTGCTACTTTCTTCAGGTTAAAGGAGGATGAAAACACAAATATCAGTTTAAGCTACCTACAAGGTTATTGTGTGGTTAAAACCCTTTTTTTATTTCCTTAGGGCTAATAACAATGATGAAGGAGCTTTTACTTGGAGTTAATGCTGTTAAAAATAGTATGCTCTGTTCCCTTAGAGCAAAGTACATAGGTGTGTGGGTTGTTCTCCATCCAGAAGTGGCCTTCTCACTGGCTTAGGGCCAACCTCTCCTTTTGTATACCCAGCCATTGTCTGGCCACCTCCATCTGGCTGCCTACCTGTGGCATGAGGTGCCCTCAGCCCCAGTATTCACCTGGCAGGGGACCTGCTTCCTCCTTTGCTCCCACTGTTGGGGGGCAGGATGGGAGTGAGGCAGCTTCCTGCCACCATGCAGTGGGTGAGGAGGGAAAACTCCACAGCACCTTGCTTCTCTCTCCCACTGGGGAATGAGGAGGGTAGGGAGGCAGAGGCTTGCCATCCTGTTGCAGGGGAGAAAAGGGTAGATATATATTTCCTTTTTCCCCAAGGCCTAATAGGGAGAGGCTAAAATGGCTAAGCTACTCCCATCTCCCTGTGGCAAGGGGATTAGCTTAGCCATCTTTACCTAGGGTGCCCAAAATCTTTGGCCCAGCCCTGGCCTCAGCCATGTGGAGTTTTATTGGATGAATATATCCTTGAGAGATGGTTGTACGGTTGAGTGATGAGGACCATGCAGGGATCTTAATGAATGGATGTAAAGTGCCATCAAGTTGCAGCCAACTTATGGCAACTACAGCAATGGGCTTTCAAGGCAAGTGGGAAGCAGGGGTGATTTGCCTTGCCTTTCTCTGCCAAGTCTTCCTTGGAGGTCTCCCTTCCAAGTACAAACCCTACCTAACCACTGGCATATCTGGGGAAAGGGGGGCAGATGGGGCAGCCAACCCAGGTGCCAGTTTGAAGTATCATGTGGTGAACGCAATTGATCATTTGCCCCTCCCTTGCCCTGCAGGTCATGAAGGCAGCCCAGCTTGCTTGGTGCTTACAGCTGCCCACCCACCCGCTGGCCCCCCCTGGCCACCTGGCTGGCAGGGTGCAGGGAGCCAGGGGGAGGGTTTCCAGAAAACTGCCACTGGAAAAGGCTCGGCACCTGCTGACCAGCATTACTACCACCACCCCTGCCTACATGGGAGTG
This sequence comes from Sphaerodactylus townsendi, assembly GCF_021028975.2. Classification (NCBI taxonomy): domain Eukaryota; kingdom Metazoa; phylum Chordata; class Lepidosauria; order Squamata; family Sphaerodactylidae; genus Sphaerodactylus; species Sphaerodactylus townsendi. Next base: position 50,261,000 of record NC_059425.1, on the reverse strand, counting down.
TGCCCCTTCACCCAACAGCTTAGTGGGAATGGTTACCCCCAGAGGAAGATCTACCTTTGGCTGAAGCAGCAACCTGTCACTGGGGCTCAGTGGTACATATGTGCTTTCAGGAGGCACAGCGATTTCTATGGAGACTGGAGGATGCGGCCAGTGAGGAAGGAGAAGGAAGGTGGCAGCAATGGGACCTTGTGAGAACAGAGGGCATGATGTGCTTCCAGTTGTTGTCTGTCTCCCCCCCCCCCCCCCGTGATGGCCTCAGGCCATCGGGCATGATGGGCAGCTTGTCGGTGGCTTTGCACAGGATTTGCATGTGCTCTCAGGAGGAGCGCCCCATCCAAGGTGTGTTGTAGGGTGAATGGGGGCAGGTGACAGCTGGGCTGGGCAGGCTGCAGGGCTGACAGTACCTCCTTTGGGCCAAGGGGGAGCTTGGGTACTTGCCCCTGCGTCATTTTCAACTGGTATGTCACTGTACTTAACTTCCAAGATCTGATGAGATTGGCCTATACCATGCTGCCTTTCCTCCCAAGGGATCTTTATACTTGTAGTTGCTTTAAAAAATAATTTATTGTATTTTTATCGGAATTTCATTTCACAGAGATGCGTAATGATACGAACTGGAAGACTGAGAATTTAACTTTTTGTAATTTGCCCTTGGGACACTTGATAAGTCAAGATAACATTTTAAAAAGGTAAAGAAAACTCTCCAAAATATTTCATGGTGCAGTTATTTAAATAATCTTCCAAGTGTTTTTAAGATGTAGATTGAGGGATGAAGGTGGAGTGAACATTTGTGGGAGGTATTCAGAGGACACCACAGTACTGGCAGAAAAGTAGTGAAGACTTGAAACTACTACCAAGGAAGGTTAAAGCAGAAAGTGCCAAAGCAGGCTTGCAGTTGAACATCAGGACAACAAAACAAATGACTACTGGGAACTTATATAACTTCCAGTGTTGGAGAAACTGAAATGTTTTAAGTTTTCTTATTGCTTGGCTCCATTATCAATCAAAAGGAAGATTGCAACCAAGAAATCAGAAGAAGGTTGAGACTGGGAAGGGCAGCCATGAAGGAGCTAGAAAAGATTATTGGGTGTAAGGATGTGTCACTGGCAACCATCAAGATAATTGATGCCATAGTATTCTTCATTATTACGTAAGGTTATAAAAGTTGGACAATGAAGAAAGTTGATTCATTTGAAATGTGGTATTTGAGGAGAGTTTTACAGATGCCCTAGGCCTGTGGTGGCGAACCTTTGGCACTCCAGATGTTATGGACTACAATTCCCATCAGCCCCTGCAGCATGGCCAATTGGTCATGCTGGCAGGGGCTGATGGGAATTGTAGTCCATAACATCTAAAGTGCCAAAGGTTCGCCACCACTGCCCTAGGCAGATCAAACAGTGGTGTGAAAAGGGTGTATAAGGGTTTAAAACAGTGTAAAAGGGTTTACATCATTTTCAAATCGCTGTTTTGGGCCCATGCGGAATCTCCCTAGTGTTGAAAAGACAAAAAAGTAGACTCCAGATCAAATCTAACCTGAACTGTTCCTAGAAGCTAACATGACTAAACCGAGGCCATTGTACTTTGATCACATTTTGAAGTGGCAAGAGTCACTGGAAAAGACAATAATGCCAGAACTAGTTGAAAGCAGTAGGAAAAGAGAAAGACCCAACATGAAGTAGATTGACTCAAGGAAGCCACGAACATCAGTTTGCAAGATCTGATCAAGGCTGTTAATGACAGGACATTTTGGAGGACATTGATTCATAGGATTATTGTAAATCAGAAGCGAATTGACAGCACTTAACACAAACATTAAAGGAAAGGACACAATAATGGGATATAAATATTTTAAATAAATGAACATCAAAAATGTTTTTGTAGAAGTTGTGGAATGGTAATTAATTAATTGGAAAGCCCATTTTAGGGAAGTATATTGTAAGGGGATATTTTGCCGAGCGTTGGGAATGACTTGATAGCACTTAAGACAAATACATTTTTGAGTTCTTGGTTTACTAGTGCCCCCTAAGGCTAGATCATGTCACATACATGCATTTTATTTAAATACTGTCAGGCATTAAGTTATCATTCGCGGCTTTAGTTTTCATGGTGTATGTTAAAAAACTAATGCCCTAATGATTTTGGGGCTTAGCTATTCAGAGATGTGGTAGCTGCTTCTTCACCAGATTAATTCTTAGCTTGCAGGATGACTATGTTTTAGATATGATCCTGACAAATTCAAAATATTCTGTTTAAGAAAGTTAATTGAAGTTGAAATTGAAATGAGTGCAAAGGAAGGCTGATCAACATAATGATCAACATAATGGAGATCCAGACGAATAACATTACGGTAAAGCAGCAGAATCTACTTTATTTAGCATGAAGATAGAGGAAAATACTGTATGATAAGGCTACACAAATATGTGATGGAATGTAACAAAAGAGAGAGGGAAACATTTTTAAGATTCAAGGTCATGGGTGTAAGAGAAAGTATCCGCAAACTGTCTGTTAATACAACTGGTTTTCAGTGGAGTGAAACCTCATTCTTTTAAATACTGAGTCTGATCTACAGATGAATCTTAGTTTAGTGATAAATGCACTATGTTGTCTCAGGGAAGAAGAAGAAGAAGAAGAAGAAGAAGAAGAAGAAGAAGAAGAAGAAGAAGAAGAGGAGGAGGAGGAGGAGGAGGAGGAGGAGGAGGAGGAGTTTCGATTTATATCCCCCCGTTTCTCTTCTATAGGGGACTCAAAGGGGCTTACAATCTCCTTTCTCTTCCCCCCTCACAACAAACACACTGCGAGGTGGGTGGGGCTGAGAGAGCTCTGAAGAGCTGTAACTAGCCCAAGGTCACCCAGCTGGCATGTGTTGGGAGTGCACAGGCTAATCTGAATTCCCCAGATAAACCTCCACAGCTCAGGAGGCAAAGCGGTGAACCAAACCCGGTTCCTCTAGATTAGAGTGCACCTGCTCTTAACCACTATGCCACTGCTGCTCCTGGAGGTTAGCCTCCATTGCTTCTCCTCATCATCTCCCTATAATGTAAAGATTATAGTAATTATCTCCTTTATTTTGGAAAGAATTAATGAAATAATGTTTGTGACGCACTTTATATAGAATATTTTCAAATATGAAGTATTACTAATGTAGCAGAAAGCTTTCTCAGCTGCATGTGCTGATATTTTGCTTGAGCCAGCTTCTTTTAATCAGTTTAAATCAACATAGTGTTCCATAACTCCCTTCCAATTTTTGGTAGGATCAGCTTTGCAGATAAATACAAAACTTTACTAACAGTTTGTCTTGAAGGACAGTTTATATATGGAGTCCGGCAGGTTACTGGTTCAAAAGGAAACACTGAGTACTTTTTAGAATGCTTCCAACATGTGCATATTTATTTGATTTGCTTCTTATTTTTCCCTATCACTAAGGACTTAGTGAATGGGCCATGGTCACCTAGTGACCTTCATTATCTGGAGATATGAACTTGTGTCTTCTTGTTCCTCAGTTAACTTTTGGAACTTGTGTTGTTGTTACTATGTGCAGCAGTTTTTACTCTCTTAAACTGAATTTCATCTACCATTATACTGACCATTTGTTCTGTATACAAGTTGAAAACAGCAGTAAATGGTTCCAAAGACATATAAAGAAGATAAAAGTAACTGAAAAAATTGCCAAACTGGGAGAAATTACTAGACTCATTAAAAAGTAGATTTAAATAGTTCATTGCAGAACAATATTAAAATTGAGGTCTTGAGTTATATTTAGATATTTAAAGATATAGAATATGAGTACTATGGAAAGGGTTAATTATTGTGCTCAGTCTGTCATGACCCGTGACTATAGTCTCAATTGAGGAACTCACAATTGGAACATGATATTCTTTATTGCAGAACTATAGCTGGATATTGGCAGGTAGGAACCCATAGACATCTGCAAATACATCACAAGCTGCCCATTGATATACACATAAGAGGCCCTCCCCTTTTCCAGTGCCAGGTGGAAGCAGTTTAAGGAGACATTATAATATAATTGGATGTTGACATAATGGCGAAGCTGGGTTCTCAGGGAAGAGCGAGCTCTGTTATCCTTACACCAAGCATATGGAATGTGAACAGGCAGTTTTCCCATAAAAAGGCCTAGAGTGAGATAAGGAGGGCATGAAAAAGCAAAAGCGCCGGCCAGCACACTTGCGCACCCACACACAGATACCAAGATCAGTTCTCAAACTCTTGGCAGGAACAGCAGCAGTACTCCCAGATCCCCAGTAGATGAGGTTAGCAGCAATATGGCAGGACTATCATGGGCATGACAGTCTGTGAAAATCCTGATATATATATATCAGGATATATATCCTATATATATACACACAAGAAATTAATTAATTATGTGAAAGCCTTGAACAAGAACTGGTATCTTTTGCTTACGACAGTTATTCTGAAAACACAGAGGCTCATTCCGCACATGCAGAATAATGCACTCTCAAACTGCTTTCAGTGCTCTTTGAAGCTGTGCGGACTAGCAAAATCCACTTGCAAACAGTTGTGAAAGTGATTTGAAAACGCATTATTTTGCGTGTGCGGAAGTGGCCAGAGATAAAACCTGTCCAGGGACCACTGGACTTCCCCACCTTCCCCCCAGGAAAAAACAGGCTATCAGCCACTTTCTCAAAAGCATGATGTGCTATCTTTTGATTCATGTAAAATTTTATAGAATTGCATTCCCACCAACTGGGGATAACAACATACCTCAGCTATATTGTGCTCTACCAGCAATTATGCAGTTGAGTTTTCCATACTGGGAAAATTGAAGGAATCAGCACACTTGGACTCCAGTGGATAAGTCTTACTCTGGGAAAACCATCTTCATGACAATGGTGTTTTCCTTTCCCATTAAACAAAATAATGTTTGCTGTTCTGTTTTGGCAATTGTATTTTAGAAACCTGGACCATACAATAAAGGGCTGTCATTATTTTTACTCTGCTCTAGCACCAGAAAGCTTATAGTAAGATACATTTGTTCTTATCTAAGGTGCCATTAGATTTTTTGCTCCTTTTTAATTGAAAGAAAATATTCCCTTGCTTCTATACAATTGTTATGGCATTTGTTAAATCTACTTGTGTGGCCCAAGACCTGTTCAATTTTCAGCCATCCAAATTCATGTTTTTGTTAAATTTTGTTTTCAATAAATCCACTAAGAAATAAAAACTGATGCATGCACAATCTTTAGATTCTCTGAGAAAGGTTTAGATTTTAAAAAATTGCAGATTTGTATTAATCCTGATTATTGGAGAACTGCATTAATTATTGGAGAAGAGCAGTACATGACTGTTAACTTGAGTATTCAACCCAGATTAAAGAAAAATACTATACAGATTGTGTTGGTTTACAAAATGATTTGTCAGCATAGGGATTATACGATTTAAGAGTTGATGGCAATTTAACCCTCTTAAAGCCTCTTTGACACATATGCTGTACAAGTGTTATAATATACAACCTTTTCAGAAAAAAGTTTCAGTCTAGATTAGGCATTCTTGATCACCAGCTGGTTTGCTGCATTTCTGGTTTGCTTGCTAGTTGCAGTCTGCACTGTCAGACCATTTGCTCTTGTTCCATGTCTGAATATACCAGTTGTTCTGGAAAGCTCATGTAGAGTTTCATATGTCCTGCATGCATATATCCTCCCAGTTGCTGTGGCTGTGTACTCACCAGTGGCTAACTACATTCTTCAAATTAAGGAAAATATTTATTTACAGTGATTTACTGACATGAGATATCTGTGTCCCTAATGGCTGCTTGACATGGCATTCATAAATGTCAGAGTGAACTCTCATGCTGTGCATTTATTTATTTACAGAATTTACCCCCTCTTTATTCAAGACTGGAATAAACTAAAGACTGGTTACAATGATATATATCGTCCTGACTATCTTTAGAAAGAAATAACCAGTGGGTGCTGGGTTGATAATGTGTGGGTTGATAATGGAAGAGGTAGTCTTCCTGGTATGGGAGTTCCAAGTCATGCAGGGATTGAAAGGGAATTAAATTCAGAAACAAACCAGCGACCAGTGTAGAGATCTCAAAACTGCTGACTGATTTTTTTGATCATAATAAATGTTTATTGATTGTAAACAGGTTTAATGTTTGCCAGGTGGCTTGACTCAGTATGCAAACTGCTGCATGTTAACAACGGATGAAGTTTCCAAATCATCTTCAAAAATAGCCCCATGGTATAGCACATTACAATACTGTAGCCTTAAGGTTTCGCTGATCAATGTGGGCAGATCTGCTGAATCCAAGAAAGAAGCAGGCCTCCAAACAAGACTCTAGGCCAGGTTTTGTTTGCTGAGGGTTCCAGACATGTGGCTGACAGCGCCTGCAGAGCAGAGGCATCCGGAATGGTTCTGAGGAGACATGCTTGACTGAGGGCTTCTTCATTATCTTCTGACACTAGGGCCAGGATTGAAGATTTCTAAGGGAAAAACTCTCTTCAGTGAGGAAACTGATGCCAACCTCAAGAGAATTAGGAAAAGTCAACTTACAGCACAGTTCCTGGATATTACTTCCCAGGGCACTGGGAGTTCCAAACGAAGGTGTTTCCCTTGTCATTCAAGCCAGAGTTCCCATACTAAGATGTATTACTACCAGCAATTCCAGTTTTGGTCCCCCATGCATTCCCCAGCAACAAGAGAGATTTTACCAGTGGAGGCAGAAGGGGAGACATGGGGCTAGTCTCCCAGGGACTTGCCATTTAGGTGGAATGACTACAGGAGTCAGAATGCAATTTTCTTGATAAGTTGTTTTTGTTCTACAGCCAGTGATCCATGATCACTCAAGATTGCTTTCCATAATAGAGTTTGGTTATCGTGTACACTTTAGATATATCCTTCCCTGTTTTTCTTGACCACCTTTTCCCAAGTGCTCTTCACTTCTATTTGCAGCCAAGATTTTGCTGCCGTTATAGAAGGATGCCATCAGTCAACTCACTCCACCTTTTTTCTGAAAAAGGATTTTGTTCCAGTTATTTTCTCATTAAATAAGAAGGGTGGTGGAAAGAGACCTATCCTGGATATCAGCTGTCTTAAGAAGAAGAGTTTTGATTTATACCCTGCCTTTCTTTCCTCCAAGGACACGCAAGGCAGCTTATAAACTTCTATCTTGTCCTCTTCCTTATGAGGTAGGTGGGGCTGAGAGAGCTCCAAAGAACTGTGACTAGCCCAAGTAATCCATAAGTATTTAAACATACCCAAATGTGGGATGATTTCTCTTTATTGTCTGGAAATATCTGATTTGTGTACCTAGACTTAATGGACGACTATTTTCATTCATTCACCAATCCTATAGAAAGTTTCTAAGGTTTGAGTGTGGAGGTTACCTCTATGAATATAGCGTGTTACCTTTCAGATTAGCTACTAAATGCATGTCAGTTATAGTTGTCTTCTTAATGTCAAAAGGTTGTGCTGAGTATCCCTTTATCTGACATCTTCCAGTATTTATTGTATTTAGAAGATACTGGTTTCACCACTTATATCGAAGTTCACCTTGTTTTTGCATTCCGTGTTGTTGTTGGCCCTGACTCTGCATTCCCAGCACCTACCTAATTCCAAAAGATTTTTGAGAAGCCTAACTAAACATTTCCTTGTGTTTAAACCTCCTCTCTCTGTTTGGATTTTGTCTTTGGTCTTATCACAAGTTATGCATAAACCTTTTAGGTCACTGATAACGTCTGACTAGTCATTTTGTCTTATAAGCTGCTTCTTCTCAACCCATTTCTAGATGGATAGTTTCTGCCATTAGATCAGCACTAAGGTGGATTGTCCACTTAAGGTTCATTCCACCATGGCCCAAGCCTCTTCAGCTGCTTTTCTTGCTACGATTGACCTCCATTATATATGTGAAGCAGTGACCTGGTATGCTCTATCCACATTACTCCAACATTATTCCACTGATGTGGACAAAGTGGACTCCAGGATAGATGCCCCTGTTGGGAAAGCAGTTTTTTAGTTGTTATATTATTGACAAGCCCATACCCACCCCCGTGGTAAGCAAGCTTGCTACTCTTATGTGGGACTGTACTGAAGACACAATAATGCAAACATTGCATTTACTTGTAGTTGCATTTACTTGTAGCTGTTGATCATTGAGTGTCATCTGTGTAGACATGCATTCCTCCTTCCTTTTGCCACTGTGGGCTGCCATTTACCTTTTTGATGCTCTTCCACAGCGGTGAAGGGAGAACTGAGAGAAGAGTGCTCTCCCCACCTTTGTTATGCTACTGTTTGGGTGGGAAATCAGCCCACTCTCAGCTCCGAATGGGAGGAGGGAGAGTGCTTCGTGCTCTGAAGTTTCTAAAAGTCTTCTGATCAGTTCTCCATGACTGGCCTGCACAGTCCCATGCATGCCTGCACTGAAGGCACTCAATGAATAACAGTTGTTGATAAGCACAAGGTATTAATACATTTCATTAGAGGGTCCCTTATTTTACTACAAAAAACATAAGCCTTGAAGAATGGCATTCTGATCAGAAATACTTGATGTATACCCTGCCTCAGTGAAGCTGTACTTATTTCGGGGTGGGGGGACGGACCTATTGCTCCCTAGATAATCATGTAACTTTTGTCTCAGCTCATGACAAATGGTTCTCTGATTGTATTGTCGAAGGTTTTCATGGCCGGATTCAACTGGTTCTGGAGGGTTTTCCGGGCTGTGTGGCCGTGGTCTGGTGGATTTTGTTCCTAACGTTTCGCCTGCATCAGTGGCTGGCATCTTCAGAGGTGTATCACAGAGAAAAGTCTGTTTCTCAATGTGTCTAAGTGAAAAGGGAAAGTTTAGTGTGGTATATTGTCCATGTCCCAGGGTGGGGAACCAGTCATTAACTGTTTGAGTGGAACTTGCTATATAAAGGTGTGGTTGAGCATATTGTATTGCAGGTGGGGTTATCAGTCCATTTTTTTAGTTCATATGGCCACACAGCCCAGAAAACCTTCCAGAACCAGGTATTCTGATTGCCTGGCTTCATGTATTCATGACCTTGTGGCATAGGAAGGTGCAAAAAAATGCTGTCCAGGAATACCTATAGAAGCTATAGAAGAGTAAAGCTGTTCAACATGACATTAAATTGAAGCATCAAACAAAAACCTCGAGATGTTTCTAGTAAAAACTTCTTTGTAAATGATTCCTTGATCACAATAAATTTGAATGTTCATCACATTTACTTCAAAGTTATCATCTCTGGAGACCATCTATGCATAATCTTTCATTGATATAATTTTGGTTATTTTCCATCTGTTTGGATCGAACTGTAGGTAGACTTTCTCACAGATATGTTTAGTTATATCAGGAACAGAGAGCTAAAGATACTGCTGGTTATAGAATTTTACTTTCTTGAAAAGGTGAATTACTATGTCACTGTATAGTTATTTTAAATGAGATGGTTGCTTTCAAACGTGTTTAGTTCTTTTTTAGTATTTGTTTACAGCTCTGTTTATTTAAGACATGTGGCATTGTTGTTGCTAGGTTTCTTTTATTGTGACATTTTCTTTTCTTATAAAGCAAACATGTTTTTAAATCGGCAGATAAGAAAAGTAATTGTAGGATTCCATTAACTGTGGTAGTAATTAACTACAGAAGACTGCTGGAAATCATATTCAAACTGAGAAAATTTCCAAGAAGAGGGCACAAAGCTCTTGTACTGGATCTGTTTATATCCTTCTGGGAGAGAAATTCTTGAAAACACCTGCATTTGGTGCAATCTGAAGACCTGCAAAGGCACAAAAATTGGTCTTGAAGAGTATTTGAGCCAGAAATAAATCCTCTTAGCTACAGTGTGCATCTGGAGAAGGGGGTAGAGTGGGGGATGAAATCAGTCCAAACAGGGAAGGATGTCTATCAATGCAAGCATCTTTTGCCGTAGTGATGCGACCCTAGCATTTTAAGCTATTTTTTAATATTAAAAAAGGAAATGATTGCTATGCTTGCAAAAATGTTTTGTTTAATTAAACCAAATGGTGATGTTTTGATAAGCAGAATATTGAACAGTACCTAAAATACTTCTAAAAGGAAGTTGAGCTGCTTTACTGTTGATGTATGTTGCAAGATACTGGGAGCTTCTAATATATTTCTTTTCTTCTTCATGCCACCCATTCTTCAACATCTAGTCTATGGAAGAATCTAAAAAAAAACTTTAAAGCTACCACATTGTTTTGAGAATTCCAGTTAGTATTATGCTACTACTGCTGCTTGAACTTATAAATGTGGTTGTCTAAACATAAGGCTTTACTCTTATCTTTATAGAGAAGTAATGTAACAATGGGCTTCTTATGGCCCAAGTTCACAACCTGCAGACCAACAGCATTCAACAGTTCATAAAAAACAGTTGGTTAGTTGATTTATTTTCAGTAAGAGCCAGAGAGAGCCATTGTAGCTTAGCAGTTAAAGTGGCAGACTCTAATCTGGTGGGTCAGGTTTGTTTCCCCATTCTTCCACCTGAAGCCTGCTGGGTGACCTTGAGCTAGTCACAGTTCTCCCAGAACACTCTCAGCCCCACCATCCTCACAAGGTGTCTGTTGAGGGAAGAGAAAGGGAAGGAGTTTGCAAGCCCCTTTGAGACTCCTTTTGGTAGGGAAAATAGGGTATAAAAACCTAATCTTCTTCTACATTTAGTTACTTATCTATAATATTACAGACCAAGTGTTTTGTAAAGATGAGTAATTTTGTGTACAAAGTCTCTTGCAAATTTGTCACAGCAGACTGTATATGTTTCCAGGAAGAACAGACCACTTTTAATCCAGAACAGTTCTTTAATATACTGAATTACAAAATGGTAGTAAAGCAAGGTAAGCTTTCTTGGCTGCTGTCAATGACACAACATGGTATTTTAAAACATTTTAGACTGCAATTGACTAGCTTCCATATGAATTGAGTGCTACTTTTCTTCTATTCTCGTCCTCTGTCAGCCCTGTTTAGCAACACTGTGTGTATTGTCGAAGGCTTTCACGGCCGGAATCACTTGGGTGCTGTGTGGTTTCCGGGCTATACACGGCCATACAGCCCGGAAACCACACAGCACCCAAACACTGTGTGTGTCTGTAAAGTGTCACGAAGTCACAGCTGCCTGATGGGGATCCCGTAGGGTTTTCAAGTTAAGAGACTTCAAAGTTGGTTTGCTGCTTCTGTGTGGGCTGAGAAAGTTCTGATAGGGCTGTGTCTGGCCCAAGGTTTCATATAGAGAAGTGGGGAATTGAACCCAGTTCTCCAGACTATAGTCCACCATTCTTAACCACTATATCATGTTGGCTGTCCTTAGCAGCCTTGTCTACATACAACAGCACCCCTGTGCAGCCACAGCAATGAGCAGTGATGCTTGGATATCAATATGTGACTTTAGTTTGCTGTTCCACAATTCAAGGAAGAATCAGAAGAATAGCCAGCAAAATGAGTGAATATATTGTCCCTGAGAATTCTGGAATCCAGCTTTGTTTTATTGTAACATTTGCACTACTCCTGATCCAGAATGATTAGTCAGCCATTGGTGTGTGGTTGTATGTGAGAGTTGAGTAAGTAAACATATGTGATGGATGGGGAGAGAGACCAGTTTGGATAGTTGGGGGCTTTTTGGGGCAATAGAGAATGGCAACGCATCTTCTTCACTTCTCAGTTTTAAAACAACCTAATATCACTTTTATAACTAAGCTGAGTAATAGTTCTCAGATGTTACCATATATGAGCCCAAGTAAAACTACTGTGGCTTGTGTTCTGAGTTAAGAATTTCTATAGATCCTATAGACTGCAACCATTTTAAAGAACCTTCAATTATCAGAGAAAATCGGATGAAAAGATTTTTTTTCTTAACCTGAAAGATTTGGGTAATAAAAGTCAGGATTTCTAGATTATTTAGTAATTTGGTTTCATTTTTAACACAAAATAACAGCTTTTCAAACATTTTATACAAAGTTCAAACAACACATGTTTTAACACTGCCAAATAGGAAGAAATGTGTTACATTAAAGTGCATGCTGTTTGTGCATTTGGAAATACCAATCATTTTATAGCAATTTTGAGTTATTTTTCTGTCACTTTGTATTCCCATTCAGAGAGACATACAAAAACCCTCACTCAGAACAACTCCCTTAGGGTTTACTCATGGATGTCAGCAGTCATGAGCAGGAGGTGTAGTGCTCAACAAGCAGAGGTTATAAAAATGTTAACTTTCAGTGACTTGCATGTATTATTGTCCTTGGTATTGTGTTCCCTTGAAAATCCTGAAAATGTAATTTGGTTCCACTTTTTAAAAAAGTTTTGTGAGGGGAAAAGACAAATGCTAGAATGCTTCTTTCTTGCTCAGCTACTTTAAAGCACTAAATAATCCCTTCACTATGGCTATGCTACAGCCAGATGAATGGCTAATGTTTGATAAAATGGATCCTAAAGAGAACAAGGTAAGTATATGCCATAAATTGTATTGTGTAAGGTTTTTTACTTTAGTTGGTACATATATCTCCTACCAGCTGCTCTTTGCTCTGGATTACTCTTAAGTGTGCTAGTCAGTTTTCAGACACATTCTTTCATACTGTATAGAATAAATCAGCCCTCATTTGGGCCTCTAATGGATCACATAGTATATGATTTGAAAATGCTTACTTGTGTGCTGCATTTTGTTGAATAGTTTAATTCAGTTTTTTATTAAGATTTGGAACGAACCCCATTTTGAGGTCTCAAGGTGGATAACAAAAACAAAACATGAACAAAACAGTGCTTTTATTTAATTCAATATTTTCCCATCCATTCTCAATGAAGCCTTGAGTTCTGAAACCCAACACAAATAGGTAGTCTTGCAACACTACTGAAAAGTTCTGACGTGTGGATTTGTCACATAGTGCCCAAATGAAGGTCAGTGAATTACTCTCATTAGCTGTAATTTCAGTGTTCTTTTTTTAAAAAAATAGTTATTCCACCAGAAAAAGGTGCTCCAGGGTAAGTGAGATAAATTATACCTATCCTATAGCCAGGAGCGTGCCTACAAAAAATGGGCAAGCATAATGGGGCAGTGGAATCGGGGGTGGGGGGGGGGGGGAAGCCAAGAAAGAAAGACAGAACAAAAGACAGGAAAAAAGTAAAAAAAGAAAAGACAGAAAGTCAGAAAGAAAAACAGAAAGAAAGCCTGCCCACTCTACCTCCTCCCTGCTCCCTTTTGCTATGTCCAATTCTGCATGATCTGGACACCCACTCTGCCTCCCTTGCACACTCACCATTTCTTTTGCACACTTGCTTCCTGTGCATGCAACTTCTCCGTGTGTGTGTGGGGAGAGAGAAGGGAATCAAAACTTGCTGGTGGGGACGGACGGAGGTGAAGCCATGTTGCCCCCCTCCTCAGTTTCTCAGTCAAAGGCATTTTAAGGGTGAAACAGCCAAGCATACTCCTTCTGCTGGGACTGCAGGAGACCCCCGACCTCCTGTTCACACACCTGGCTTTTATGCAAAAGATCTGTCAGTTGCCTTCAGGTCCTTCCAGCAGAGGGAAGCGTCTTGGCAAGGCAAAGGAGCAAAGGCAAAGAACAGAGGCAAAGACAGGAACAGAAAAGGCAGAGCAAGGCAAGGCAAAGGCAAGGCAAGGAGCATGAGCAAAGGGCAAGACAGAGCATGAGGGGAGAAGCAACCTCAAATGGCTGGTGCAGTGGGAAGGCAGTGCACTTGAACCTTGCTCTATGCAGCTGAGGTACAGATGGAGGTGAAGTCCAACTGCCCCTGACCTTCAGAAGTCCAGCTTTGCTGTCCAGCCCATGCCTCCCAGTTCTGGTTTTGGTAGTCTTCCTTTCCCTCCACCCAACACAGGAGAGAAAAGTCGCCTCTGAGCTTGGGGAGGAGGCCGCAGCCAGCAGGGGTGGGTGGTGGGGTGGCAGAAGCATGAGGTGGTGGGTGGCCCAGGCTCAGACTGGTGGGTGAGGTACAGGCAGTGGGTGGGTGGCTGACAGTGGCTGGCAGAGGCAAGCAGCAGGGCAGCAGAAGTATGGGGCTGAGGATGGGGGAAACTCACATGGAGGGGGCGCAGTAGGAAGAGACGGTACTGGTACGACAAGCAGCCCAACACTGCTCCTCTGGGCAAGGGGGCAGTTGAATGTGTGCCTCCCATGTGACACATTCAAGTGGTATTTGGGGCATTGGCCCTTCTGTGTGCCCCCCCCCCCAGGTATGCCATTGATTATGGTATGTATTTTTAAAGGTGCACATCAAAAGGGAAAAGGAATCTGGCATATTTTTGTCCGGAATGTCACATGAATGGTCACATGAACGGCAGTAGAGAGAGTATTTTTTCACAAGGTCTCCTGTGAAGTGTAGTTCCTAGTGAACAGGCGCCATTTTGCCCCAGGCGCTATTTTGGCTTCTTACGCCTCTGCCTACCTCACAAGGTATTATAGGGCGAGGAAGGGAAAGGAGTTTGTAAGCCGCCTTGCATCTCCTTACAGAAGAAGATGGGATGTAAATCCTAACTCTTCTTGTTCTGCAACAATATTCAGTGGTTTCCAAGCCACTTGTGGCTCTTCTGAGACTACAGCCCAATGGGATACCTGTCCCGTGTTTCAGGAAAATGTTCAAGATCCTAATGGGGTTTGTGATTGCAGGTGGTTCCCTCATCAGAACAGCTACTGCTGGGGTAATGAGTACTCTGTGAGTCTCCCTGAAGTGCATGCCTCATGCCACAGATGGAAGTAAATGTGGCTGTTTAGCTGATGGTAACTGCAAAAGTGGCTCTCTGCAAGTTGCAAATTGAACACCACTGCTCTACAAAAAAACAAGGCTTTAATTTCACAGCAAAATGGAACTCTCTTATTTAGTGGTTACCACAAAATTTCTATGCATCTAAATACCATTATCTTTGAATGTTGTATTATTAGACATTTTGGATACCCCTAACATTTTAAACACTCTAAAATGCCTTATAACTGATGATAATGATTCCTGCTAGATAAATGTAAATAAATATTCTCTATTGCTATTTCTTCTATAATTTCCAACTTCTCTAATCTTGAACTGCTTGGAGGAATAGAGATATAAACAATATATACATAAAAGGAATCAAGTAGCTTTAAAATGTTTTATAGATATACCCTTGCATTTTATGACAAACTCCCCATCTTTTTCTTGAATCCTTTAAAGAATGATGAGATTAGTTAAATGGTCCATAAATTGTAATTTGCATACCTGAACAGTATCTGTAGGATAATTAGCAGGGGTTGGTCATTTTGAATGTAGAATGTGACATTTTTATTAACAGAAAATGTCTCAACAGTCTACCATCTGATCTCTGTCAGTATTACAGAATTCCTCCATTGGGTAGAAGACTTTAATTGCTAAGTTTTCAGTTTCTCCAATGAAGAGAAAAAAGATTAAATAATATATTGAATATCTATCTATCATTTACTTACTAGTCTATCTTGGTAAATTTTCAGAATATATGTATACAAATTTCCCACGAAAACTATTTCTTGATACTGTGATCAGTGCAGGGGCTGATAATTGAATTACACTGAAAGTTGTGCTTTCCAGGTCTTTCTTCCACTGAAATTGCTGGAGAAGCCTTATATGCAAGAATTTCTATATGCTGCCAAGTATATAGTTCTGTGGCTAGAATAATACTATCATAGAGTTGGAAGATACCACAAGGGCCATCAAGTCCAACCCACTGCCATGCAAGAATACACAATCAAAGCATTAATGACATATGATAATCCAGCCTCTGTTTAAAAACCTCCAAAGGAGACTCCACCACTGTCCGAGGCATTGAATTCCACTGTCGAACAGCCCTGATTCCGCATGGGCCAAAAACAGCAGTGTGAAAACGGTGTGAAAATGGTGTAAAAGGGTTTAAAATAGTGTAAAAGGGTTTATACTGTTTTTGCACCATTTTCACACTGCTGTTTTTGGCCCATGCAGAATCAGCCTCAGAAAGTTCTTCTTAATGTTTAGGTGAAATCTCTTTTCCTGCATCTTGAATCCATTATTCGGTGTCCTAGTCTCTGAGGCAGCAGAAAGTCAGCTTGCTCCCTCTTCGACATGACATCCCTTCAAATATTTAAACATAGCTATTGTGTTCCTCCTTAAGCTTCACTTCTCCAGACTAAACATCCCCAGCTCCCTAAGTCTCTCTTTGTAGGGCATGGATTCCAGACCTTTTCATTCAGTGCAGTGGGTAAGCTGGAGAAAAGGGGGAAGAATAGAAAACAATCCAGCTTGGAAAAATCTGGGTTTGGGGCAGGGTTACCAACCTCCAAGTGGTGGTTAGAGAGTTCCTGAGATTGCATCTGATCTTCAGGCAACAGAGATCAGCTCACCTGTACAACATGGCCACATAGGTAGATTCTATGGCATTATACCACACTGAAGTCCCTCCCTCCCCCAAATGTTACCCTTCTCAGGCTCCAACCCCAACTTCTCCAGGTATTTCTCAAGCCAGGGCAGGCAACCCTAGTTTTGGGGTGTATGTTGCTCCTTAGTTAGCATATATTGGAAGTAAACAATTATATAATGTATTGTCGAAGGCTTTCACGACTGAAATACTACTGGCAAAAATACTACTGGAACCCGGACATACAACCCGGAAAACTCACAACACCCTAATTTTATAATGTTTTTTTCTTCAATAAAATAAATATCTTCATACTGGTCAGAAAATGAGGTTTTGAAAATAAGCATCTGTTTCTGTTTACTCATAGTTAGAACTTTGAAAAAAAAAAGGTATTATACCGCCGGGGGAGGGTATAGTTAGAACTTTGAAAAAAAAAAGGTATTATACCGCCGGGGGAGGGCGGTATAAAAATGCAACAATAAATAAATAAATAAATAAAATAAATATTACTTCTGGTCCATGATCCTCTTTAGTTTTTTGAGATGGCAAATGTGTCTTTTTATGCTTAATTGTACTTACTGTAATTAACAGTTTTGTTAGTGATTTTTCTTTTGCAAGGTTATTCATCATTCTAGATCTTTTTCTCACTTGATTTCTGCTTTTCTTAATTTCTGCTTTGTTGGAAGTATTTTCTTGTTGAATTATCATAAGAGAACTGCCATTTTCTTTTCACCTTGTCCTTCTATGTTTTTATCTGCACAGCTACATCTTCCTTGAGCTCATTTGTTTCATCTTGTTTTTGTAATTTAGACTGTAACTCTCTCTGTGGAACCATTATCTCAGTTCATTATAAGCAGCGGTGACCTTGTCCTGATCAGGGCTAATGGCATTTTTGTTTTATGAATAGCAAGATGTATGATTAGTACCTGTATTTTTAGAGTGGAAAGTGAGATTAGTTGCTTGATAATGCTAAACTCGGGCCTTTTAAAAATCTTTCCTATAAAATATTTCATGCAGATACTCATATTTTTATTTTCTGTTTGGTTTTTCAGTTTGAATACAATAATTATTTTGATTTCTCCTTCATTTTCCATCTATGGTAATGTGTATAATTCTGTGTTTCTACTGACTTCTGTTTATTCTTGCTTGGACGTAACTTTTTTAAAGCTGGATTTTATTGGAAAAGTTATATGAAATTTTTCCCCCTAAAAAGGGTAATTGAGTCCGAGTTGCTCTGAATATAAAGCTTTAGTGTTGTGTGAGATTCTAACAGCTTTTACACTGATGTATCAGAGATAAAATGGAAGTCTTACCCAGTTCCCCTTTTCATCACATCTACTATTCTGTGTGGCATTTTGGCCAGATGGATCCCCACAATCTTTAACCTTTTGGATGATCTAAGGAGGATCCCTCCTCCCTTAAATGCTGATGGTGTACAGCCTATTGTAATCTATATCACAGTATGAAGGATTAGTAGCCAAAACACCCTTCCTCCTTTTAATCATAAGCAGTCCCTCCTTTCTCTATTTCCCCCATTTCTTCATTTGATTGTGTAATGTGCAGTGGTGGGATTCTAATAATTTAACAACAGGTCCCCCCCGCTGTGCTATCCCCGTGTGCCACCCCACTGCGCCAACCCCTACCACCCACTTACCTGCTGCAGAGGAACTTCTTGTGGGAGCAGAGGAGGGGAACGGGGCCTTGCCGTCACTTATCTGAAAGCCCCCTTGCTCCCCTGGGAGTGGGGTGATGGGGCTTTAAGTAGAGCAGCTGGGCAGCAAGACGCCTGGCTGCTCTGGGGCTCTGGAAGCCCCCTTGCTCCCCCTCCCCTGGGGGAGGGAACAACGGGGCTTTTAGCACCTAAGAGCAGCCGGCCACTTTTAATAACCGGTTCGCGAAACTCAACAAAAAGTTAGGTACTGGTGCAACCGAACCAGTGTGAACTGGCTAAATCACACCACTGGTGATGTGCTAGGTAGAAACAAAATAATCTTAAACCTCTAAAAGACTAGATGCAGTGTGTCACACAATTCTCTCTGTGATACACCTCTGAAGATGCTGGCCACAGATGCAGGCAAAATGTTAGGAACAAGATCTACCAGACCACAGCCACACAGCCCAGAAAACCCACAACAACCAATTAAATCCGGCCATGAAAGTCTTTTACAATATTCTAAAAGTGCTTTTTAAAAGACACCTTCAGGAACAATTAATTCAAATCCCAGACAAATTAATTGTTTTTAGCTTCATTTTCATTGATCTTGTCTTTTTCATCTTGGTTTGTGAACTTTCTGTTCTAACTCCCTTCAGCCTTCATTCTATTGGGCAAACTTTTAATATTGGATCTCCATTTCGTAACTTCAGATGTTCCTTTTCTATTTTTCACATTTTCCCACAAGCCCTGTTTCTTCTATTTTCCCTTGTTTGTTCCCTCTTTCCTCCTATCTACCTTGTCTGTTACTCCTGTAATGGTTTTTCATTTACCATCATGACCCATAAATCTGTAAAATGTCATATGGTGATGACCCTGTATAAACTATTAGTGAGTGTGATTCATCAGATACTTAACACGCACAATCGCTGTTAAAGTGATGGTTTCCATTTATAACCACATGAAATCAGCCAATCATTTTTTTTCATATTTCTGGCATAATTGAGGATTAGTTTAGATTTTATAAGCATGGCTGCCATCAAGAACAGCCATGTCCTGTGTCTTTTGCACAGCTCCCTAACAGCATCTAGCAAAACAAATAAATGAACAAACCCCAATCATACTACTGTGTTCGGAGTTTTCTCACTCACCTCTCATGGAAGCCAAAAAACTAGAGTGGGGACAGAAAGTTCTGAACATTGGTAATGAACATACCGTAAACATTTATCTGGATTTGCTGTGCTGTATGGCTGCTATTCTCAATGGAGACAACATGTGCTGTCTAACATCCTGTATACTAAAAATAGTTCCTTATGACTAATGAACCACAGTATACATCATTTACTCCATACATTAAATTAAAATTTTATTTCAGTGTTCCTTGCAATGTGATACTATGTTTTACTTAAGTGCTGAGAATGTTATATTTTCCCATTTTACTTGTTACATTATACCATTCTTTTGATAATAATGCCTTAATATGAATCTGAGTCCTTGCTAGATTTCATGCACCTTGAAGAAATTGTTGGACCATATCTGATTTTTTTCAAGGGTATAATGCTTTCAAAGTGTACTGCTATAAATACTGGTTGGGGAGAAGGAGAAATGTCTAGATTTCAATGTAAGACTCTAAAAGGAAAGACGCCAATGACACTGCAAATGCAACATAATAAATCATATCTAAGGTGAGAAAGACTTTTCCATGACCTGCTCAACCTAAAATAAGTTTGGAAAAACTTACTCACTTACTATAATCTGTAGTACGCCAGAGTTAGTGATATGCGGTACCTGTTGAAGTACGAATGTCCTTAACTGTCTGATTAGTCTGTATGTCTTTGATGGATGGAGCTTAGCTGGGCATGACGTATCCAGATGAAATGTATCAAGTTAAGTGTGCATGCTGGTGACAAATATGAGTGAAAAAATGTCTTTGAACTTGTCATTTTTGAGAGGACAAAGTTTTATTCAGAATACTGTATAGGACTATAAGCAGTGTTTGTAGAGATAAAAATACAGTATGCTGGCCTTATGTTAAATTATTTTACGTCACATTCTGTGAAGTTTGTGACACGATGTGTGTCTTGCACTACAGAATTTGACCCAGTGTTAGTCATTTTAGTATTTGCTATTACGTTTTAGTTTCCGATGTTCAAACAATTCCGAATAATGCAAAAGGATGTCTCAAACGGAGTTTTGGTAAGGTTTGTTTGGTGTGGTAAGTCAGCATGCATTTCACATGACACTTACAAAAGCTATCATCAACTGTAATCTTCACTTCAGCTTTTTATAAGAGGCAGAAAATTGCAAATATTGCTAAAGTGCTGAAGGCTTGCTTCACTGACATTATTTTGTGTCCTTATTTATATGACTGAGATCTGGGAAAACAGAGGCCGCTTCCGCACGGAGGCGGAAGCGGTTGGGTCGGCGTGGCTTACGACGCTGGGACCGTCCGCATGGACGGTCCAGGAACCGGCTGGGATGACGGTGCAGAGTTGCGCCGTCGTCACAGCGACTCACCAGTCCCGCGGCCCTCCAGCACATCGCTGAGGCCAGGGGACACGCCCCCCCGGCCCTGCGCACCTGCTGCAGCGTCGCAGGGCAGGTGGGCGTGTCCCCAGGCCTTGGCGACGCGCCGGAGGGCCGGGGACAAGGTAAGTGAAGGGGGGGGGGAAGCGCCTGGAAGCCGCTGCCGTTCACATGGCAGCAGCTCCCAGCCGGCGTTTCCAGGAAAGTGCGCTTCCAAGCGCACTCTGGAAACGCCGGCTTGGCAGCGCGAGGGCGGCGCGGCTGCGCAGCCTGTGCGAATGGCAGCCTGGGGATGGCGTTTTTGCCGTCCCCAGGCCGTCATATTCTGCCTGTGCGGGAACGGCCAAAGTCATAAGCCTCCAAAAACTGAGAGTTTCAAAATTAGTTTATAATGTTGTATGGTGGGTTAGAACCAAACATTCCACTGTGTGAGATTAAACAAAATATTTCAATCTCAACTATTAATATAAATCTAAACATGGTCAGTTCCGTGGATGCATAAATCCAGAAACTATGAATGGACAAGACGTATGTTTCTTTAAAAACAGAAAAAGTGTGAGTTAACCCCCCCGCCCAAGAATGTTAAAAGGAATGCTGGTAATTTTAAGAAATAGATACCCTCAGTGACTGTTGCTAAGCAACCACAGCAGTATTGCCAGCCTTCTAGGCTTGGATTCTGTCTGTAAAAGAGCAGATCATGGAAAAGTCTTTCTCACCTTAGGACAGTGGTGGCGAACCTTTGGCACTCCAGATGTTATGGACTACAATTCCCATCAGCCCCTGCCAGCATGGCCAATTGACCATGCTGGCAGGGGCTGATGAAGTATGAATCCATGCTGATAAGGTCCTCATCATAGAACGAGGGACTGGGTCCTTTCCAGAGCTGTTTTGGCCTTTGAAGGAAGTCACAGTGAATCCAGACCTGGCAGCAACCACACGGTAACTTGCTGCTGTCTGACTTGCGTGATTCACCCAGCCCTGGCTGCTTGCTTCTGTTCAGCAGCAGCCACTCCACAAAAGCCAGTATTGGAGAGTAGTTACAAACTAGGATCTTGGAGATCCAGGTTTAAATCACCAGTCTGCTGTGGAAGCTCACTTAGATTAGCAACATACTTTCAGCCACAGCCTTTCATAACCTACCTCATAGGGTTGTTATGAAGATAAAATGGAGGAGATGAGAATGATGTAAGCTGTCTTGGGTTGCCATTGTGGAGAAAGGCAGGATACAAATGAAATAAATAATAACTATAAGTGAAAATGTAGAATTGATAAAAGTTAAGTTAGCGAATGAGTAAGGAGAAAAGGAGGAAAGGAAAGGAAAGGGGAGAGGATGTTTTTGAGGGTGAATGGGTGCTTGCAGCCTTCTGGGTTTCTGATTGGTTCTGCGTGTTCTTTTCTCTAGTTTGCTGCTGAGTAAGGAGGGTCTATTTGCCTGGGGTTGATTGCCAGTCCCATTCTCTGCTGTTGCTGTTGAGAAGTGAGGGCTATGAGTTGTGAACTGTAAAGCTCTTTCTAAAGAGCTAAAAAGTTCTTGGTCTGTAGCTGTTAGCATGGGGATTGGACCTAAAGACCCTATAAGCAAACAAGAAACTTTTAACATAGTTGAATGTGGTACCCATTGTGGCTTAGGGAGGCATTTGGTCATGCATAATGGTTGTGGTGGGTTTTCCAGGCTGTGTAGCCGTGGTCTGATGGGGAGCCAATCAGTAAGTGTTTGGATGGAACTTGCTAAGCAAAGGTATGATTGAGTGCATTGTATTGTGGGTGGGGTTATCAGTCTGTTTACATTTGTAGTCACATTTGCATTCCCTGCTGCAACAGCAGTATTGGTGAATGCAAATCCTGTGTCTTGAGTGGAGACCATTGTCCATAACTTAGCATGCCCTTGGCCTTTGTTTCTGGTGTTTTTAAGTACTGGTAGCCAAGCTTTGTTAATTCTCAGAGTCTCTTCTTTCTTGTTGAAATTGTCTTGGTGTTTGTGAATTTCAATGGCCTCCCTGTGCAGTCTGACATAGTAACCTTCCGAATTGTCCAGAATTTCAGTATTTTGTCATAAGATTGCCAGTACTGGGTTAGAAAATTCCTGGAGATTTGGGGAGGGTGGAATTTGAGGAGGAGAGGAAGCTTAGCATGAATATGATGTTACACAATCCACCCTCTGAAGAATACTGATCTGTAATGCAGCATAAAGATGAGCACATTCAAATTCAAATTCTGATAGCTTAATTTTTTCCTCTCCATTTTTAAATAGATTCAAGTGTTAGTAAACAGAGCTATCACAGTCCAGGCATTGTTGTTATGCTTAGAAGCATATCTAGGACACTTTATGTTATCTGTCATCATAAATCTAGCAATTCAACCCCCTTGTTGAGTTTGGTGTGCCTAAGCCATTACTGTCAGAGGGCTTAAGCATATCAAACTCTGAATAGGATCAGGCGACAAAACTACGAAGGCAGTTCTATTCAAACAAGGTATTTTACACATCTGAAAGTCAAGCCTGATCTGTGGATTATTTTGGGGTATGTACAATGAACTCACTTGGAGTGAGGCTAGGACTAAGCTCTCTGTTACTGCTCCTGACTTCTAGGCACTTCTAAGAACTTGTGAACTGTGTGTATGCAATTCCAAAGTGTGCATATGTAGACTCTATTCCTATTATCTCTAACCTGTATTTTTTTAAAGTACAGATTACACGTAGAGCCTTCAGTTTGTAAACCATGTGCCCTGATCTGCACTTCTGAAGTCTGGAAAAGGCACTGGTAGGCATAATGTTTCAGCTTCCCTCCATCTGTTCATTGTACAAGTCTCATGATTTGAACAGGAATTATACTGCTTTTACATGCCAAATTGCAGGTAAAGTGCAAGACAGTTTATAAAGTGTCAGCTGTGAGTCCACTTCTGATCTCCTGCTGGGACTTCTTTTCCCAGGGGATCCCAACAGGAATCCAAAGCAACTGACATTATTCTCCTCTCCTCCATTTTATCCTAACAAATGCCTGTGAGGTGGGTTAGTCTGAGAGTGTGCAACTGGCCTAAGGTCACCCAGTATGCTTCCTTGGTAGAGTAGTGATTTGAACCTGTGTCTCATAGATTCTAGGTCTGTATTCTGATCAGTACTATACTCTTTTCCATGGAAAGATTAAAGTAGAATTGTATATCGATCCACCACTTGCTGAACCTTCTTACCGTGTTTCCCTGAAAATAATTTTTGCTCCCAAAGATGCACTATGTCTTATTTACAGGGGATGCCTTATTTTTCTGTGTTCTGTTCGTCGGGCATGCTTCCAAACAAAAACTTTGCTACGTCTTACTTTCGGGGGATGCCTTATATTTCGCACTTCAGCAAAATCTCTACTGCATCTCTTATATTTGGGGAAACAGGGTAGTTGTAGGATGCTCTCCCAGTTCCTACCTAGTTTTGCTCCTCCCTTCCATTCGCCTTCTGCTGTCCTTCCTTCCCCTTTATGAGGATGCGTGTGGGCATTGCCTAGTTTTGCCACTGCATGGGGTTGGCTGTAGGCAAATTCTGCCATCTGTGGCCACCTGTTCACCCCCTCTTGTCCTCTTGCTCCCTGCCCCCCGCCTACCAAGTCTCGCTGCCACCACCACTTCCTCCCTCATTGATGAGGTGGCCTGAAGGTTCCTCTCCCTGAAGGTGGGTTTCTGCTCTCCCCACTTGCTAAGGCTCACTGCTGCCACTGCTTCCAACCTCATTGGCAAGGCAGCCTGAAGCTCTGCCTCACCCGCAGTCTTTTGTAGCTTCTGCCAGATGGAAAGTGAGTGTACCCGTGAAAACATCCAGTCAGCAATTTGCTTCTTTTCCTTAGGAATGTGGGAACATATAAATGGTCTTGTATCAAAGTACTATGTTTAAATATGCACAGAATAATGGTTTGGACAAAGGCTGCACTTAAAAATGCATTATAATGCTCATAGTCATTTGGGACTATTTTCTACTGTGGAAGCATGCTATTTTCTCTATTGCTGCAGCTCAACTGGCCTCACTTTAATTTTTCCATGGAAAATAGTACAGCTGATGGGGTCTTAATTGGCTGAACCAAGGTGATCTTGGGGTTGTAGTGGATAGCTTGATAAAAATCATTGTTGCAAAAGCAGTGAAAATGACAAATTGCATGCTGGGGATTATTAGGAAATGGATTGAAAATAAAATGGCCCATATTGTAACGTCCTTGCATACACCTGTGGTGCACTGTCATTTAGAATAGTCTGTATGGTTCTGGTCACAGTATCTCAGAAAGAATATTGTATAGCCATAAAAAAGTATAGTAGAGGGCAATCAAAATTATTTGGGGGTTGGAGCACCTTTCCTATGAGGAAAGACTGAAGGGTCTAGAACTTCTCGAGAAGAGGGAAGGCTAAGGAAGAGAGTGTGTTTGAGGGGGAATAACAGATAAATCTATAAAATTATGCATGAGCTTGGAAAAGTGATTAAGGAGAGCTTTTTCTCCCTCTCCTATAATATTAGAACTTGGGCACCCAATGAAGTTGTTGAGAAACAGGTTCAGGACAGACAATAAGTAATTAAATATGTAATTAAATTGAAGCATTCACTGCCAGTGGAGGTAGTGATAGCCACGAGCATGGAAGGCTTTAAACGGGCTAGATGAATTCATGGGGGATAGGTCCAGCAATGGCAACCAGAGGCGTAGCTGGGCCATACTGCTCCCAGTGCGCACTCTGCGTTTTCTGTCCCCCCCACCGCCCCGCACGGGGCCCGGTGCAATGCGCACCCCCTATCCCTGGTAGCTCTGCCTCTGATGGCAACTAGCCATGGTGAATAAAGGAACCTACATTCACAGAGATAACAAACCTCTGAATACAATTAAAAAGCAGCCATATCAGGGGAATGCAAAGGTTTCTATGTCCTGTTTATTAGCTGTCGTGTGGACAAAAACATATATCTAAAGCCTACGGGCAGACCTGCATGCAGCCCACCCAACCAATAGGTATCAATTACCTGGTCACTGATTTCTGAACTCACTAACTAATTAGCTTGCAACAATTAACTCCTTCATTATTGGATTGAGTCCACACAGGCCAAAAACAGCATCCCAGGGACAGTAAAAACACCATGTCTGTGGCTCTGTTTGCTCGGCTGCCACCTCCACCTCCGTGCTTCCCCCCCCCCCCCACCGGGGCGGAAACAGCATTCCCACAGCACTGGGTGGAGAGAAGGTAAGTTGGGGGAAAAGCAGCACCTCAATTTCCCCCCACACTTACCTTCTCTCCTTGGAGCACCGCAGGGATGACGAGGCACACCAATGGTGCCATTCAACCCCCCGAAGGTCGGAGGGCAGCGTGGGTGTGCCTCCCTGTCCCTGCAGAGCTTCGCAGGGAAAGAAGGTAAGTGTGGGGAAAGAAAATGGAGGCACCTCCATGCGGAAACAAATTTGATTAATGTGCAGATGGATTGAGAGGAATTGGTTCTTTCTTTCCCAACTTAATTCTGCTAGTATTCCACCTCTCTGGGTATTCAGTTTAAAGGAGGAGTTCTGTGTTGATTGTAGCAAAATATAACAAAACTAATGGTACCTTATAGATTGACAACATTTATTTCAGTATGAGCTTTTGTGAGTCACTGGTCATGTCTTCAGATATCTGAAGTGAGCAATGACTCACGAAAGCTCATGTTGAAATAAATGTTGTCAGTCTTTAAGGGGCACTGGGCTTTTGTTTCATTTCTGTTGGTTATAAATACTTCCAAAATCTTCTCATGGATTTATCAGGCAAGTCACTGTAGCTGTTTCTGCATAGCATTTATATTTTTAACAAATGTCCTGTTAAACTGTTTTTTTTCCAGGGAACTGAAAGGTTTCACAGGGACCTCTGTTGTTATTTATATGTATATGGAGAAAATTGCCATCTGTGAGTAATTTGAAAAATTTCAGCCATTTGAGCAGTAGTGATCTAGAAACTAAATGGGTTGAAAATACAATATTCTAGCGCACTGCTGCATATATAATATATGTGCAGCATATGCTGAGGTCTTTTTCAAAACATTTACATTAAACCTGTCAGGTATTTATGAATAGCAAAAATTAATTTCCCCTATTTCTGTCATCAGTTACAGAAATGGATTTCAGCACAGATGATTGTCAGTGTTTCCAGCATACCAGCACAGCTCACTTCAGTGTCATAGAATTACACCAGGTGGCCTGCTAAGAGTCAGCTTAATATGATTTCAAATGATAGGGTAGGAAATGTGAGGGAAATTAAAACAGTATCATACTTATGATTTAAAAGCAAGTTAATTACAAGGGCTTGTTAATAAACAAAGACAATTGCAGGCTGTATTATCTGTTGTAAAGTGTATCAATAATGAATATGATACCACAGTTCCCCCACATAATGAATATGATACCACTTCTTCCCCCCAAATGTGAAGCTATGTGTCTGTTGAGTTGTTTAGAAATATTTAGTTTAATCGTTAATGTTGCCAGCTAAAGACATTTTGGTGTTCCTGAACAGCTGGTAAACATGTTTTAAAGTTCTTGGCTGTTTCATTGACAAAATTAGCATAGTTATAGCAAACTGTCATATTTTCCATACCTGTGAATTGAATGTGCATGTATGTGCGTGTTAAGAGCTGTCAGGTTTCCTCTGACTTGTGGCTACCCTATGAATTAGTGTCCTCCAAAATGTCCTATTATTACCATCCTTGTTCAGCTCTTGCAGACTGAGGGCTGTGGCAGCATATATATTATGGATTAAATACATTTCAAAACATTTTAATCCAGTCAGTATTTTATGAGGCAATCTTTTGTACAAGCCTTGATTAAAGTTAATTCGGTGATTTCAGTCTATGCCATTTTCTTCTGACATTGGGCTATATTTGGGCTTGTTTTTATTTCTTTATTATTATAAAAATTATTATAACTTCTGTTAAAATCAACATATGAACATAAAATGATAAACTACCATATCACATTATTCTTCTGGTCAGTGGTAAAACCCTGACTTAGGCTCTAACACATCAAAACTAATATATAACAATACAAAACAGATTGAGAAAATTCATTGATTCAGCATGACATAACCATTGACCTCCTTCTCTGTGTTCAGATGTGTAAATTTAAACATGGCATATTTCCCCACTCTCCAATTTTGTCCTTCAAATTACTCAAATTAAACGTATGCCTTCCTTAATTATTCCTTGTATTCTTCTATTCCTCTATTCTTACATTTTTAGTAAGCACCTTTTTTCTTAATCTTCTAACCTTAGCACTATTGCATTTGTTTTAAGTTGTTCCAATATAATGTTCACAAAAGGGGACCAAGTCTCGTTAAACTTTTTCAAGGAGTCCTTTCTCAACATACAGGTCAACTTATCTAGTTCAGCTATTATCCAGACTTTGTAGTTCCTGCTTTTTGCTAGAACAATCCTTGAAACAAAACATTATTTTGCTTCATTTTCTCATTACTACTTATTCCTAACAGATATGATTCTGGAGCCATTTCAAATTTAACCTTCATTATTTTCTGCATTGGTTTCCAGTATTCTCATACCTTCTTACATTGCCACCATGGGTGAAAAAAGGTATCTTCTTTTACTCGCACTTCCAACACAATGGTGAACACTTCTTATGTATCTTTGAAAATGCTACTGGTAGAAAATACCACCTATTGAACATTTTGTAAAAAAATTATTTAAGGTCTATACTCAATGTAAATTCACTAATATTTTACCATAATTTGGTCCATTCGTCTTGGCAGAGGGATAATTGTCAGTGAACTTGACAAGTCTTGTCAGCTCCTCTGTGACATCATGGATTCTTGCCCCAGGGAAACAGAACACCTCTTGAAACATCTTGTCAGGCTTGCAAACACTGCTTCTGTTCCCCTCAGCAGGAAGTCCCCTACCACCACTACACATCTCCTCTGGCATTTTGGAGGAGCCATTCCATGGACTGAACCTTCTGCCACTATCACATTCTCCCAGGGCTGACTCTATTGTTCATGTGCCTGTTCCTTATCCTCACTGACAAGGGAGAAAACTTCAAATCAATTCTGTAGCTTCAAAACTCACAGAATGCTCCCTGATCCCTCCCACATAAACATTGTGGGAAATACCTCCAATGGCTCCTCCAGTTATGAGTACACTGTGCTCTCTTTTGACCTAGTGACAGCCCCCATGGTCTTTACAAAGTACCTATCGTCAGTGATCTCCCATTTGGCATGTCAAGGTTGCAATGTGTTCCCTTACCTTGATGATTGGTGGGGAACTCAGAAACCACTATAGAGATCATATTTCTGTGACAATTACTATTTTGTGGAAGCTTGGGTTTCTGATAAATTATGATAGTCTAAGTCCTTCAAAATGAGTTGAATTTACAGGGGCAGTTTTTGATGTGAAATCTGTTAAGGCTTTTCTCCCTATACACAGGGCCCTGGCTATTACCAACCTAAGAAGGAGGTTTTCTAAGAACAGGTTTCAGAGAGCTACTAGCTACTAGAGCTGTTTAGCTACTAGAGCTAAAAGCTGCTAGGTTATATGGCATCTACTACCTCAGTATTAGTGCATTCTAGATTATACATGAGACCATTCCAGAATTGTTTCTTGCAGCACTTTGATCTTAACTTGGACCCCCTATGGCTGAAACTTTCAATCCCTAGGTTTATAATTAGATCTCTAGGTTTATAATTAGATCTTTAGCTTAATGGACTGAGCCCTAAAATTTGCTACAGGGAATCCAAAGGCATGACCTGCATGTGTTCACTGATGCTTGCTTTTGTGGATAGGATGCCCATTGTGAGGGGACAAATGTGCATTGAACAATGCCAAGTGTCCCACCTCTTGCTTCAGAGCAGGGGTGGTCAAAGCATGTCTTGGAGATGCATTCCAATTCATTTGGAGGGGACCACTGCTGTACATTTTTCTACCTTTTGCCATCACAGGTGAAGTAATAGCCAAAATAATGACGAACAATTCGTTTGCATTTTATTCTCATAGCTATCTACTGGAGCAAAAGAACAGTTGCCTATCTGTGCACTAGACATGCTTTCCTGCAAGATTGCCTTCTTGATGGCCATTACTTCAGCCCATGGGGTCGGAGATCTTCAGGTGCTGAGATATGACCCACCTTTTACCAAATTCTATACTGGCAAAATGATCCTACATTCTGCCTTGGATCACCTGCTCAAGGTGTCTACTTTTCATTTGTCTCGTTACCTTGCTGATCTTTTTTGCACATCCCTCATTTGAAGCGGAAAGGCCGTTGTACTGTTAAAAATGAGGCATACATTTTACCTACAAAGAATTTCCACATTCAGGGAAGACATTTTTTTATTTGTTTTGCTGGTACAAACAAATGAAACATAGTATTCAATCAGTCTCTTTCTCAGAGAGTTTCCAAGGAGATTCACCTTGACTATTCAACTGTACAGGTAGTCTGCCCCATCAATGTCAGGGGACACTCCACCAAATTCCAGGGGTCCTCAAATTTCTTCTCAGACATCTGCAAAGTGACCACTTGATCATCACCATCAATCTTTATCAAGTATTAACTCTGGAAAGGAAGCAGCTGTTGGGAGAGAAGTTCTGCAAATGTTATTCAAAAAGACAGCCTCACACCCACCACCTGGGACACCTGAACTTGCTACTCTTCCATGTGGGGCTGCACATGAGGACCACGAACATGAAAAACAATGTTGTATTTCCCTGTAACTGTTGTTCATCGAGTGGTGTTCTGTGCAGGCACACATCCCTCCCTCCTTCCCCACTGTGGTCTGCTATTTGATTGCTGTTTACGTGCCTTTGGTCCGCACTGGCAGTTCAAGAACTGAGGGAAAGAGCTCTACCCCTTCCTAGTCATTTGACCTTTTGGATGGGAAACTGCTACCTGAGGGGCCTTAATGGGAGGTGGAGGAACACTCAGTACAGCACAGCCTTAAAGAAGCTGACTAATCTTCTCCACAGCAGGCCTGTGCCGGTGCAGCCCCATGTGTGCTTGCACAGAAGACCACTCAATGAGCGACAGTTTCAGGTACATGAAACTGTTTTAAACAGTTTCCTTTTGAACAGCAGCAGAAGAATATATCAAACCTTTTTTGGCAAGGGAAGAAACCTCAAGTTAAATATAAAATCCTGCAAGATGCAAAAGAAAGAGGTCTAGATTTACTTGACCTGAAATTATATTTCATTACTGGTTGTTTAGTGTGGCTGAAAAAATGGATTTTGCTGAGAAACAGAAGTCTGCTGGAACTAGAAGGTCATGATTTGAGACATAGATGGCATGCCTATTCATAGTATGGAAAAGTTAAGGTACATGAGGAGTAGAAGATCAAGGGAAAGGGTATGAGAAAAGTGTGAATTGTTTCAATGATATCACTTAAGAGTTAATTTTTTTAAACTGTAAGTAGGGAGCAAGTGGTAAACATTTAAGTGTGACTATATTCAGTGCAGAGGAACTTGGAAGCCCTTATGTGTATTTTTTTCTTTTTTCGTCATGTGACTTTCTTTTTGCCATAGGATATTGGTTTCATTATGTCATTTAATAAGTCTTAATGTAAAAAATTAACTACTTCCCCTCCCCAAAAAACAAGACAGTTGGCATTTACTAGTGTATGTTTGAATATGTTATGTATTCATGTTTATATATTAGGTTGGCAGCGGGACGCAGTCCTCAAATATTTTATGTACCTGTCTTTGTATATATAGCTTATTGCTGATGTTGTTAAAAGGTCAGAAATATCCTTCACTCAGAAATTCCTAATAGGCTCAGGAATACAACTGCTCCCTTGGATTTTTGTTTGTTTATTTAGATGGACTGCCAACAAAAATGTGTGCTAATGTACAATTGGAGATTTTAACTGATTCCACCCCTACTGCTACAGACCCCTCATTTCACCTCTCTGTGTTGGATCTTCTATTTGTGAAACTTAAATATTGATTATTAGCATCAACTGAAACAACCTGAGCAGTAGTAATAAAAACTTAATGTCTCTTGAAATCAGATTTGTAACTCTTCTTGTGTCTAAGCTAGATATGTAGCTTAGACAATTGGTTATTTGATCTCTGATGCTTAACTTAGAAAAAGATAATTTGCTAGCTATACATATATGCGTATGTCTTCCAAATGTATTTATTTAAAATGTATTTTATTTAAAATGTATTTATTATGGTTAACACTTTTGTGTGATGCTTCTCCTCCAAAACTTAAATCAAACTAACCTCAGCCTCATTCTGCCATGACCATTTCCATCAGCACAAGTACTTGATCTGTTTTCACGTTTTATGAAATCGATAAATCTTATCCCTAAAGAGTCCAGCAGGCCCTTGATTCCTGACCTGACATTTGCTAATGCTATTCCTGATGACCTGCCACTACAGATCTTCAGAACTGCAGTCTGTGTTTGACAACACTCATAATATGAATCAATATTCAGCATTCAGTGAGTGAGTTAGGGAGTCATTTTATTGCTCCAAAAGGCTGCATTGCCCCTGGGCAGCTGTCAGAAATGGGTAGTTATTAATAGTCCTCTCTTTTCACTTAGCATAGTCAGTAGGGGTCAGACACAAAATGATTTAATCAGTTTATGATATCCATGACAAAGAACACTTAAAATATAATCAGAAAAATTAGAAAGAAATGTCCCTGGGCTGTAATAATCACTTCCTTCTGCTAACCCCTCTCCTCCCAAAGGCTGATAGAGAACGCTTGTAGTTATGGTCATTTGTCGCCAGCTTGTGCGGAAATCTTATTTTGTTATTTTATGTTCAGGATCACTCAAGTTCTCTTCTTGGGTTATTTTTCACTGAGTTAGGTATGACTGGAAAAAGAGGGAGGAGTCACACATATATTAAGCCATCACAACTCTGAACATTAATAACATTTTGCTTTTTTCCTCCCAAAGTTGTAGAGGCATTGGAGAAATGGTGTGCATAAATCTAGCCCTGGGCTTCTTTATCATATTTGACTGAGTTTTACAAAGAAGATCACTGTAGGTGTCACTGACCTTTACAGTGTTACAAGAGTTATATTTTTCACATGGGTAGTTAAACGGTTCTTGAACAATTCTTTTCAACATGTTAAGCACAAGTGAGGCTTTTGCTTGAAGTATTTTCTACTCGTTGGGGGTGCCATAGAAAATACTATTCTTTGTGTGTAAATGTCAGCATCTTCACAAAGCAATTAACAACTGCATTTTTTCTTTAACTTTTCATCTGACTTTTAATTCTACAACCTTTCTAGAACCAGGTTTTGCTTCAGCATTTGCCCTGATCTAGCATCAATAACTGAATATGTCATCTCTGAGTAACTGCTGGTTCAGCCTTTCTGCAAGAGAGATAGTTGCTGTTCACAAGACCTTCTCACATCAGCATTGAACAAAAATGAGTTCCATATCCACTTGAAAGATGTAAAATTCAACTCAAAGCTTTCTGGGATGGTAAAGGAAAACTCAAAGCTTTCTGAATGGGGTTGGGGAAGAGGAAATTCCGTGCTGCTATTTACTTTGGGCAAGAGCACTAAATAAAAGAACACAGTCAAGAATCTAAAGCAAATATCTATTTTGGGTATTTTAACAACTCTCTTTTCACTACTTTCCTATATATCTCTATTAGTCTTCTATAATGTTCCATTGACAGTAGTACAGAATATAACTATTTTAGAAGTTTTGTTAATGTGAAGGGAAAGTGTCTTCAACTGATGTCTATGATCAGTTTACATCCTGTCTTAAGAAGAGCAACACTCAGTCAAGACTTGTGTCATCTGAAGTTTACAACACAGGTGAAGTTTAACCTGTCCACCAGTTTTCAAACTACCCATATTATGTGAATCTTCAGTGCAAAATGGATTCTGATTTTGAAGAGTGGAAATCACTTTGCAGATAGTTTGTGTCTCAGCACACATGCAAAGCATCACATTTTATTCCATTAGCATTCCACTTTTCTTGTTCTGATTTGTGGACTATATGAGCAGTTTACTTTAAGAATAACCTGTTGCACAAAAAAGAGTATTCTGTTCTGATAACAGTGAATATGATTAGTCCTCTATGTACTAAGAGTGCCCCGATCTTTCTCTGAAAATGGCAGAGCTGGCTCAAAATATTTTGACATCTGATGTTAATAATCTAAAAGTCCTCTTTCCCAGCAAAACTATAATACTTTGTTTTGTTACTGCATCTCCAAAATCTGACCCTTGAGGTAGCTAATAGCAGTTAGAACTTCAAAGTAGGATATGGGAGACCCAGATTGGCAGAGGCGTAGCAAGGGGGGAAAGCGCCCGGTGCACCAGTGTGTCCTCCACCCCACCCTGGAACGCCCCCGCCCACCTCAGAATGCCCTTGCCACACCCCCGGAATGCCCCCAGAACACCCGTCCCCCGTCCCCTTGGAGCTACGCCTCTACAGGTTGGAATCCCCATCTTGTTGTGGAAGCTCGGGTTGTTGTGTGGATAAAAAGGAGAAGAGGAGAATAATGTAAGCTGGTTTGGTCCCCAGTATGGAGAAAGGCTGGTATAAATGAAGTTAATAAATAATAAATATAGCTGAAGATGGACAGTAGATGAAAGGCAGGTTGGTGAATGGCTGAGGAGAGAATGAGACAGGGGAAGAGAAAAATAAAAATAATATGGGGAGGGAGATACATAGGGAAGTGATGGGCTTTCTCACAAGTCCTTGAGGGTTCCCTGCCATGCAAGTGGGTCTGGCATCTTGCCTTCCATCATACCTGCACAGATGCCACAGAGATTCCTTCCATCTCAGCTACCTACCCTTTCCCCTCTCCCAGCTGACCTGCACTGTAAAGCTACAGCACAGCTACAATGGGAAAAGGAAAAAAAGACCTTTAAAGGGCCAAGGTGAAGGGAAGAAACATAGAGCTTCCCCCCATATTTTTAACAGGGAGGAAGAACACCTTGTCTTTCTTTAACAGGGAGGGTTTTTCAAAAAGTTGACAAATTTAGCAGACAATTCTTTATGCTGAGAAGGCTTCTCTATTTTGAAAGGTCATAGATGTACCTTTTCCCAAGCTTCTGCCGCACTGACAGAAAAGCTGAACCCACCAAAATGTTTCTTTCAGAGTGCAACCTCAGAGTCTACTTACTCCTCCAATATCTCATCCCTAGAATAAGCACATGTGGTGGTTGGAGAGTTGGGAAACCTGGATTCACATCCCTATTCTGCTGTGCAAGCTCACTGGGAGACCGGCCACTCTCTCTCAACCAGAGGTAGCTAATAGTAACTAACGTACTTGGTGCCCTGGAGCTTTACATATGTGTCCCAGCCTTATACGCTGAATTGTAACATTTGATTGTACCATTTGTGGTTAAAGGATCACGTTTTCCAACCGAATTAACATTTTTCAGGATGTTAGTTTACCACCCATCCTGCTACATCTCTTCCTTACTGAAATGCTGCTTATGGTCTCCAACCTGGTGTTGAGGTTCCTATGGTGACTTCATCATAATTGCCAGCGCCCCTTTTGGCTCAAGTTGTTGCCATGACAACCGTAGCTCCCACTCACATAGCTGGTCATAGGCTTGATCATTTTCAGTGTTGATCAGATGTAGCAGAGGAAATTTCTGTAATTTATAGAGACCATTATCTGTTAAAGTTTAGACTAACAGGAACTTTGGTTGGGAGAGTCATTAGGATGATCCAGCTCTGGAGACTGATGGACCCAGAGGGGGAGTGTTAATGGCTCACATTCTGGTCAAAGCTCTGGTTGATCTTTGGAATTTAGATATGACCGAGACGGCAGATACCTTTTTTCATCTCATGGAGTCCAGTGAGTTGACTGGTTTACCTAGAGATCATGAAACATGTTGGCAGATTACCGGAGCACAAATGAAGGAAGATTAATAGTAAACAAAATTCGGAGCCCATTTGCATCCCTATTCTGTGGTGATGAAGGTAGAGGGAGATTCATATTTCTTTGCCGCCACAGCATTGATGCAAAACTGGGTGCTGTGTATGGTAGGGATGCTTCTCCATCTGGCCAGTTGTTGTTGTATACTCAGAATATTTCATAACTTGCTGTGACATTTTTTGCAGATAAAATCTTCACTAGAATCTAATATCATCAGTCTTACAGAACACTCAGAACGTTACTAAGTCCCAGGTCTTTGCAACTGCTTGGATGAATCCTGTTGCATCTTAAGGATATGGATAACATGAGTGGTTTTACTGATGATTTCTTGTTTATGTTGTTTCATTGTTTTAGCTATTGTTTGAAGCTGTACCGGTAGCAGTTATCCTAAGAATTGTGCGCTCTAGAGGAACTTTATTGTAACAAAAAGTATCATTTGTAATTTATTCTCTCTTTGCAACTGCAGTCAGATGTATCCTTCAAATCATAAGTGTCAAACTCGCAGCCCTCCAGATGTTAAGGACTACAGTTCCCATCATCCCCTGACAGCATGGTTAATTGCTCATACTGACAAGGGATGAAGGGAACTGTAGTCCATAACATCTGGAGGGCCGCGAGTTTGACACCTGTGCTTTAAATGATCAATGTCAGCAAGATGAGTAGTTTCCAATCTGGGAACCGCTGGGGTGTCTAAAGAATTATTACAAAGGGTCCCTGAAACCAGGTGTGCACAAAGCATTGTCAATTGGATCTTTTTATTATTTATTTTTTGAATAAGCAGATTCTAAGAGTACAGTTACTATCATATGTGGGGGGGGAGGTGTCTGCAAAAATATTTGATATTAAGAAGGGGTTCTCAAACTTTACAAGATTGGCGATTATGGAGTTAGGTTGCACTGCCTTCTTTTTGCATCCCAGGACCATCTATTTGAGAAAGTGATTGCAAGTTTAACTAGGTGCATGAGCAGACATGGAAGGCACACAGAGACACTAGTAGTAAATCTCAATTCAAAAGCTTGAAGTGATCCCTCCCCTTTTAACTGCATTATTTTTAAACATTGGAGGCAGTAGTGGTGGTAGGGTGCTGCACCAAAAAAGCACTGTAATGGTGCCATCCTATTCATCCAGATTGCAGATACATTTGAGCAGCTCACCATACAGTTGGTTTTCTGCTCACAACTGGCAAGCAGGTTGTGAACCAAACCACTGAGTACTCAAGCATGTCTAATCCTGTCCTATCTTCTTTGTCTTATTTTTGTTCTGCAAACAAAACATTTCTGTGCCAGAAAACCCTTGGGAAAAATATCCCTCTCTGGGCACACAGCGGTTGAACACTTTAGACAGATGCTGTAATTTTGAACTGCCATACTGAACTCTTTGTTGAAAAATCTGTGACATCTTCAGTAAGTGGCAGACACTATATTCAAGTGCTTGTAATTGACCAGTACAGCAGTTGACATCTGACATTCAGTTGACTGAATGACCCAGAAGGTTATGTAGTTTAGAATATAAAATCCCCACTTCAGCCTTTCTCCAGTAACTTAAAATGAATGTGACAAGGGCTGAACTACCCACAACTGACTTCTTAAAAACAGATTCTCCTGAAATCCAACCCTCTGTAAAATGTACTCATTGTATATAGTATTACCAATTGACTTTGACACACATCTTCGTTTTGAGCCATGATGATACTTACTGAAACTTACAAATGTGCACTGCTGTTCTTGATAAAGTGAAACCTAGTTGGAGGTCCTCACAGTGATTTCGGGTTTTGTGGGATGTTATGGATTATTGAACAATGACAAACAATTGGTTGTACATGAATTTTACAGTAGCAGACACTTTTTGATGGTGTGTTTGTTCTCCACTTGTGACTCGGTGTGTTGTAGCTGATACGTGGTGGTGGCTTATCAATTCAGTAGACATTGAACCAAAGAGCCACTGTGCTGTTGTGGTTAGTGTTGGGTTTTTAATTCTAGCATACAAGAACTGCACTGCATCCTGGGAGGACTGTCAAAAAGTGAACATGCTATTTGCAAGTTATGTCAATTATGTCAGCTGAATTAAAATCTCTTACTGTGTGTGTTGACTAAGACTCTCTCTGTGTGCTTGTCTTTTTTTCAGTTCATAGTTTGTTTACTGTTCTGCTTGAAGCTTGAAACTATGAAACTTGAATCCTGTAGCCTATAAATATGTACAAAAGAGTTACTTTGTGTTGTTTGTAATGGGGAATGGGTGGGGTATAAATCTAAAAATAAATAAATAAAATAAAGTCAGTAAACCTAAGATTTAACAGTTCTCTGTGAGGGAGAGCATGAATTATTTTACCAGAGAAGTAAAACCATCTGATCTTAACTGATGCAGTATCTTGGTCTCTAAACTTCCCTGCATACTTGTACGAAAGAGAAATTAGAGAATCCAACCTAAAACTTTTTTTTCTCTCCAGTTAGTGTGTTGAAGTTGGGCCAGACTCCAATGGGGATACTTTTGGGGGATACTTTTGGGCCAGTCACTATCTCTTATGTTATGCTGCTTCACAACAACATATGTGTAACTAGTATCGAGTGTCCATGATTGCCATGACAGAAATCTTAGAGCCAATATGTCGGTGAATGTTAGATGTCAGCAGCAACAGCAGTTGCCCTTTTGCCCTGCATAAGGCTTTTCCAAGAACATAGCTGTAATCTGTGGAAACAGGAGGGTGGACTGGCTGGGCCTTTGGTCTAATGCAGCAAAGCTTTTTAGCAGGCAGATCTCTGGATCTAACCTTTTCTCCTTCCTATGTAGCAGGATCTAATACAGTTTGCACATGCAGAACCAATGTTCAGTGTGCCGAAGACCCCACTGCATTAACATACTGACTTGTTGACTGAATTTTGAGCCTCTTTTGACCGGGGCTCAAAAGAGTTTTTAGAGGTCAAAGTGGCTAAACGATGAAATATTTTTATGTTCTGTTTCTGTGAACTTCATTTATACTCTGCCTTTCTCCCCAATGGGGACCCAAAGTGATTTGCATCATTCTCCTCTCTTAAGTTTTATCCTCCTGTCTTCTTTGAGGTATGTCAGACTCAACTTGTGCATCTGGCCCAAACTCATGCACTGATATTCCAAGGCATAGTGGGTATTTGAATCTGGAACTCTCTGGTCCTAGTCTGGCATGCTAATCCCCATATCACACTAGCTATTCATTCAAGGAACTAACATTTTCAAGCAGTTCTGTTATCTTTAATAATGGACATGATCCAGCTTTAGCTATATGTTGCTAGGTCTCACTGCAACATGGGAATGTAAAGCAATTGCTTAATTTTCTTCCTTGTTGGTATGAACATGGTATACTCAGTGGTGGATAATGATAATCTTAGTGAGGCTCAGGTGTGTCTGTGGGCATAACAGAATGACCAAATGTTTTGGTAAATTAAAAAATGAAATCCTGTCCCTGAGATGTTACAATGCCATGACTCTGTAAGTCAATAAGAATGAATGAACTACGTATCACACTAAAGTGAATATATTTTATGGAAACTCAAATGCAATCTTTAAAAAGTCTTCAAGTAGGTTGTTTTGAATTTAGTGTTCCTATCCCTGCACATCTACTTTGTATGGAAAGCACAGGAAGAATGGACTTGGCTCAAAGGTGCATTTTCTGCAAGACAGTGCATTAAAGTACCCGTTAGTATAACCTTGACAGGCATGAAAAGAAAAGTGTGTCTCTCTGCTTAGGATGATCAATTATAGTATTGTTGACAGATAGTCTCAGAGAACACTGCCCTGTGTTGCTCACTTTCTGTTCCACAGGAGCATTATAACTTCAGTCATTTGTAGACATTCCATGTGCACTAATGTCCCTGGGCAGACTGAGAGAGGTATCAATTTTCATGCTCTATAGTAATGCATAGTTTGTAAGTGAATATACCTACAATTGGTTTAAGAAATGTTTAATTCCATAAAATATGATACACAAATCACTTGAAGATGAAGCTCCAGTCCATTCTGGTACTAAAATTAGGTGTTACCAAGGCAGAGGCATAGCTACCAGGTGGCCAGGGGGTGCGCGTTGCACTGGGCGCACGCCTTGGGGGGCACGCAGAAAATTCAGGTTTGTTTGAAGGTTTTTTGTGATTGTTAGTGTTTTTTCAGTTTTTGGCCTGCAGAGGGTGCAGTTTTTAGGCTAGCAGCACCAAAATTTCAGGGATTTTTTTTTGGGAGATTCTCCCGATGACACCACCCAGGTTTGCTGAGGTTTGCTTCAGGGGGTCCAAAGTTATGGACTCCCAAAGGGGGTGCCCATTGTTTCCAATGGGAGCTAATGCGAGATGGGGGCTACACCTTTGAAGGTTCATAACTTGGACCCCCTGAACCAAACGTCACCAAACCTGGGTGGTATAATCAGGAGAGTCTCCTAAAGATACTCTGGAAATTTTGTGCTGCTAGCTTAACAATTGCACCCATGACAGCAGGCACCCCCAAAATTTCCCCAGATTCTCCTTTTAAATCCACCCCCTTTGGTATGGATTTAAAGGGAGAATGTGAGGCCCCCAGCTTAAATGTTGAAAGTGATGCTGTTTCAGGGTGGGGGATAATCCGCCCCAAAACAGCATCACTTTCAATGTTGTTTTAACTGGGGACCCCAGATTCTCCCTTTAAGGTGGATTTAAAAGGAGAATCTGGGCTCCCTAGTTTAAACACCATTGAAAGTGAGGCTGGATTGAAAATATGGTAAGGGGATGGCAAGTTGTCACACACAGAGGATGCTCACACAGATTTACATTCCAATAGGTCACGTTAGAGAGAACGTTCCCTGCCTTTTGTCTTTGCTGCCTCATTTGACCCTCACAGTGTGTATAGAAAACACAGCATTGTGGTATTCAGGGCTGAGCACACTATCGGTCTCTAAACTACAGATAGAACAATCCAGAGGCCTGGGTGAAGAGAGATGGCTCTGCTGCTGTTCTGTCTTTAGAGGGCTTTTCAGCAGCACAAGGAGGAAAAAAAGACAAAAAACAACAACATCTTCCCACCACTGGAAAGCCCTCCATTGGGCTAAATAGATCTACCTCAGAAGCCTGGGCTGGAGCCTAAATGGAGACAAGGCCATGGTGGAAACCAACTAACATCGGCTCCACCGCAGCTACACCTCTGGAATGCCCTGCTATTGGTGATTTGGAAGTTTGCAACAGTCACCTATAGGTGAATTTGCCCTTCCGTCGCAGTAAGAGCCGTGGGGAGGGCATTCCTCTGGCATAGGCCCCCGCCACCAAGAGTCGTTTCAGCACCCCCCCCCTTTGAATTGGTCTGTTAGACTGACAAGAATATGCAACTGTTGCCCTGTTTTTTATTTTACACTATAAAATCACAAATGAATTATCTCCATATTGTGAATGACAAGAAATTCCAATGGCGCTTGTGGCAAGCAGTAATATAGAATAATTAATTTATAAAGGTGAAGATTTTTCCATAGAAACTACATAATAAATTCATTATTAACAAAGCCATATATTCCTGAACTTTTATTTTCTAACAGTTATCCAAGTAGAGGAAAGATTCTTAAAAGAATGTTTAAAAAATACACTGAATTTCCCAGCTAGTAACTAGTAATATGCCAAAATTTGGCCAGTGTGTTCCATAAGATTGCTATGTAACAATAAAGGTGTTTGTTGGATCCAAGCCTTTGTCAATAGAGTAAGCTAGTGGAAGTTATTTTTACTGTCTTGCCCATTTCTCCAGAAGTCCTTGGTGCACTCACAAAGCCTCTCCGAGGTTGCGGGAGAGGACTAGAGCAATATGCTATTTGGCACAGAGGGGCTGCAGCAAGGAGAAATTGGTCAAAGTTGTATGCTATGCAGGTGGAACAATCTTAGTAAATGGAGCAAACTCTCAGTGTCCCTCTATCACATCTGTATCTCAATCTTTTTCCATGGGTGTTTTTGGTTTGCCTTTCTTCATAGTAAACTAACAACTGTAGGTCTGTAGGCTTAGAGAATGACTGGCCCAAGTTTATTGAATTTGGTTGCTGAGGATTTTTATTTAATTATTTTCCAAGTCCTAGAATAAAACTTTAGACATGACACTGCTCTGGCTCAGTGACTACAGGCTATTTTGGTCAATTTTCCTATTTTCCTGCAGCCCCCGAGGGCTTGGATCTTCAACAGCAACCTTTGTTGGGGTGCAAGAGAGATGTAGGGGAAGAGGAAGTTCCCGTGGTGGTGAACCTTTGGCACTCCAGATGTTATGGACTACAATTCCCATCAGCCCCTGACAGCATGGCCAATTGGCCATGCTGGCAGGGGCTGATGGGAATTGTAGTCCATAACATTTGGAGTGTCAAAGGTTCACCACCACTCTAATCTATCAGTTTCCCCATTCAGACAATAACTCACTTGGTGGGTTCAAGGATTTTATTGAAGACATGAGAAAGACAGGAGAAAGACAGTTCTGGTGAAAAGACGCCAAAACTGTTGATAATATGTTGCGGACAAATCCTCTGCCAAGCAATGTGAACTGAAACAGTAGAAAGAGTCTAGCCTGAAGGCTCATCCCAGCCACTGAGCTCCAAGGCCAGGGAATCAAATAAGCAGCATCTGCAAGAAGCTAAAGCGCTCCCCAGTAATTCCCCCTTCCCAGCAATGGCATCCTGACATATTCCTTATATTTTTTATAACTATTATGACATTGATTCTTGATTTCTTCTGTTATCCATAAATCTGTATTGATTTCAGTTAATGGGAGGAACCTGTTAATACTCTTTCCATTATATATACAATTTAGAATGGTTTGATTTTTTTAATTTAAGAAAAATATTTTAAGTGAATCGGTTAAAAAGAAAATCAAGGTATTCCAGCTGCTTAATCAATACTGTTCATCCATTTGGAAAACCTGAAGGCTGTCACTGAAAAAAGTCTTTATATGTCTATAAAGGGAAACCATTTTTTTTAATGTGCAGGCAGAATTAGCCCCTTTTAAGGGGTAGGATGTGTTTAATGTTGCAGTTCATATTACGCTGCCACAATGCACACAGCCAAGTGTCTTTCTGAGATTGTACAGTTTTATTATAAAATGTGTTCACGCATATTGTACATCATAATTTAGTCATGACACTATTATGTTGTAAGCCTGAATTATGTCTCATTCATCTGACTTCTTTTCAGCAAATTGCAGAACTTCTTTTCCTTCCCCTTTCCAGTCTTTATGATGCAGTAGCAACAGAAAATGTATTGTTCTATCACTTAGGAAGACTTTGGAGTCGAACTGGTACCCTATATTCATAGACGGCAAGTGTTGACTTTGTCTGAGAGAAGCTACATTTTCACTGAGGGAACGCAGGGGGAACTAAGTTTGGATTGATACTCATGAGGCTGAGGAACATTGTGTCCTGCTCTTCCAACTGGAGGTAAGTCTTTGTGATGACAGTAGCTATTAGGGAGGGATTGAAACACCTCTTCAGAAACTCAGTTAAATCTGGTAATTGGGTATCATTCAGCGTATAGGGACCTAAGGAATAAGTATCAAACATCATATCTTCCAAGTTCTCCTAGAACACAGAGGAAAACCTCGGGAACAATAAAAAAAGACCCATAATGAAATTAGAGCACGATGACAGAGATAGAATGCAGAAGGTGTTCGTTCTTCATCAAATATTTTCAAATGATTTTTTTAAATATCCAAGAGAATATCACACTACTCTGAATGCTATGTTAAATGGTGCATATGCAGGGATATTGCAGCTGGCACTGTAGCGTAAATGCAACTTTGTGGAAGATGCTGAAGCAAAGTGTAGTAAGCAGAAATAAAAAAAATCTATAATGGAATTCAGTATCATGACTGAAGAGGCTCGCAAATTGAAATGATTGTATGGGTGCAGTTTTAGAACTGAGATGCATTTCTAGGATATCTTTTTTTTTGCTGCTGGGTTTTGTTTGTTTGTTTTTGACAATATCAGCTACTATTTAGACACTTACAGGTTTTGGAAAGGTTAGAACAGAAGGTTGTGGGACCCAAGTGTATAAAACAGCCTAATAATGTTTTATTCTTTTTGGAACAAATTTGTTGCACAAAACGTCAGAAGAGTCATTTTATTCATGTCAGTTATTTGAAAGTAATGGAAAGATGCCAAAGTGAAAAGCCCAGTAATTCATGCAGTGGTGTAATGGAGCAAATGAAATGCAAAGCTCTTGTACAGGTCCAATTTCAGCACCAAATGCTTACCTGTCAGTCAGCAAAATTGTCCCTGAATAAAAATGAACCCATCTAAGAGGAAGCGTTTTTAATATACATCACATTCCTTGCATCTGTCGCGAGGCAGAAGAGCCCCTGAGAAGAAGAAAAATGCTGAAAAGGAAATCTTAACAAGACTCACAGTGAGTTGGCACTGAACCATGTACATTCACTGGCAAAGCCTTGGGTTTGTTCTCTCACTCTCATTCTGGTGTTGCACAAGTTTGCAATCTTTTATCTTCCAGCATGGGCAGGTGATTTCCCCTAGGCTATGATAGACTTGACCAATCAGTGATTTGAAG
The DNA here is from genome assembly GCF_021028975.2 of Sphaerodactylus townsendi. Taxonomy (NCBI): domain Eukaryota; kingdom Metazoa; phylum Chordata; class Lepidosauria; order Squamata; family Sphaerodactylidae; genus Sphaerodactylus; species Sphaerodactylus townsendi. The sequence continues at coordinate 50,217,146 of NC_059425.1, read as the reverse complement.
GGAAAGCTTTAGACAGGTAGCTATTGACTTCTGGTTGCAGCTGTGGCTTGGTTTGTGAAAGAGCCGATGAAAAGTGTTGGGAGATGCTTGAATACCTTTTGAAAGTATGATTTTGTGGCCCAAGGCAACTATGGTTTCTCTATAGAAGGTTTCCTGAAAATCAGTTCCCATTGCTGCAGAAACGTCTCTCACTAATTAAGCTGAGATTCTGGGGAAAAAATACAATACAGATCCAAAGTCATTGAAAGGAATCTGAACTTAGAAGGCCAGCTAGTTTGAGGTCAGACAGAAAGTTGCTCACCATTGACTGGTATACAGTGGAGAATTTTTACATGAGACACAACTGACATTCCAGTCATAGTAGTCCTGTCTCTCTCTCTGGTATTCTGAGTATTACATGATGCCATGATTAGGGGACCTATCAAAATGCTTCAGAATGGCAGTCAAGACATAGCAAAGAGAACAGTATGACAGGATGGCCTTTTGCAAATCGTAGTCAGTGACAGCACTGCCAGCCCCTCTGATGGAATCTTTCTGCTTCCTTCTAAGTGCTGTTGAATGCCAGGGACATTCTTCTGCTCCTTATGCCTCCAGGACCCACCTACTCGTACCTTCACATTATTTATCCATCTTGCTGTGGCCTTCTGTTCATTGCTTACTACCCCATGTCATGGCAGGGGAAAAGTGAGCTCCAGGACAGGGTGTGCCTGCTGGTGTCTTGTCTGTGTACAAAGGAGACTGTCTTATGCCCTCTCTATTGTTTTTCCCTTAACTTATGCTGACATTCTTTGGGTCTCCTTCTATGTAATGTTTTAAGGGACATGCATGTCAGCTTTGTTTCAGAGTCATAACCAAAGGACTGTGGGGACTTGTGCCCCTTAACTATATTGTTAATTACTGTTACTTCACCGCCCTGAGCCCCTAGGGGGAGGGCGGTCTAGAAATTTATTTTTATTATTTTTATTATTTTTATTATTTTTATTATTATTATTATTATTATTATTATTATTATTATTATTATTATTATTATTATTATTAAACACTAGGGCAGCACTTGAAACATTTTTGAATTGACAAAATTAACATTGGTCAAATTCAGAAGGCAGCCCTGGGATCCGCACGAATACTATGCCGATACATTACAACTTCCTAGGCCTCTGGGTGAGGCTCGAATTGTAATGAAGGCCAACAACCAGCTAAAGATCTGGCAGCTGTGAAATCTACCATAATATATTCCACTTCCAATTTCCACTCTCTGGGATGCTGTCTGGCTTTTAGTTTGGTTCTGCTTGTGTGTTCTGATGTGGATATGACTTGTTTGCATTCCTCATCAGTAAAAATGGACAAATGCTTTCTGTACATCTGCTTTATTATACTACCACATGATGCTTATATGTGCTTTGGCTCACTTTTGCTTTGTATCTGTGAGTTTTATGCCCTGAATTCAGGGCAACAAGATTTTGACTTATATTTTATCTCAACTTGGGTGCTCTCCATCTGCAAAATTGCTAAATTTTCTCAAGTGCTCCTGCTTAATTTTTTGATTGCATGATTTCTAATTTACATTTGAATTAGCTGAGTAGCATCTTAGAGACCAACAGGTTTTTTGGGATATATGCTTTCAAGAGTTGAAGCTCATTTTGTCAGATGTCAGCTATCTGATGAAGGGACCTTTGACACTCAAAAGTTTATACCTTGAAAATCTTGTTGGTCTTGAAGGTGCTATTGAGTTTGAATCTAGCTCTTCTACCACAGACCAACATATCTGACCTCCTGAAATCAGTTGCATAAGTTGTGCATTTCATAAGTTCATCTTTCTTGCTCTTTGTCACCACTGCTGAGATCAAGACTGCCAGAACTTCTACTAACATCAAGAAGGGATGAGGGCAATTCCATCTAATCTTTTCCTGAAAATTTGATTCTGAGGTTTGATTCCCTCCACTGCTCCACATGAGCCGCAGACCCTAATGTGGTGAACCAGGTTTGTTTCCTCACTTCTACACATGAGGCTTGCTGGGTGACCTTTGCCTAGTCACAGTTCCTTTCTAACTTTCTCAGCCCCACCTACCTCACAAGATGTCTGTTGTGGGGAGAGGAGGAGAATGGTGAATGTAAGCCACTTTGAGGCACCTTAAAGGTAGAAAAAAAGCAAGGTATAAAAATCTTCTTCTTCTCAAGCCAACTGTCAGGGGAATGAACAGTAGAACAGAGTGGTTGTGGTGGGTTTTCCCGGCTGTGTGGCCGTGGTCTGGTAGATCTTGTTCCTAAAGTTTTGCCTGCATCTGTGGCTGACATCTTCAGAGGTGTATCACAGAGAGAAGTCTGTTACACACTGTTCTCCCAGACCTCCCAGACATGTGCTCCCAGACCTCCACATCAAGAGATTTTTGTCCATGCTTCATCAATAATTTGTGCCAGGACGTGGAGTAGCAGAAAGTGGAAGAGCAAGTACTTAAGTTTTAACCTTTAATGAACATATACAATTAACAGAAGGAAAATTCAGAAAATTCAGGTAGATTGAAAGTGCAATATAAAATACTAAATCTGAGGTATTAATGAATTACAAATAACTTGATGGCATATAAAAATCACATCAGTGTGTTTGAAATCAGCCACTACAGGCCAAACAGATGTTTACCAATGGAAGTCATCCTAGTTACGCTAGATGTTTTTTCCTTGGGCCAGTCCAAAAGTCATAAGCCATCATCTATGAGTACACAGTGTACCAGAGAGGGGCAAAATTCTGTTGCAAATCCTCTATATCATTAGGTCAAATAGCCAAAATTGTGTCTGTGATTGTAGAAATTCTGTAAACCTTGTTCCCATTGGAGAAAATTCAGAATTCTGGCTCTTGTTGGGAGAATGTAAGAATTTTGGCAATTATTGGTGGATTTGAATTTTTATATAGGCAACAATCAGAAGAGCAGAAAACATCCCTGAATGTTCTGGAAGAAGAAGGGAATTATGGTTACCAGGTTTGGTAGTGGGCAGGTGGGACAGATCTGGGAGGGATGATTGAATCACCTGAATGGTAAACCTGATGAATGTCAGCTTGGCCTTCAGACTAGATTGTGGTAATTGAATCATTCTATTATTCATTAGTCAATTAGAATTTAAGAGTACTTAGTTCAAATGCCATACATATGTGGATTCCAGTGTGCTCATCATGATCGCCTGGCTTTCAGTTCTGTCCCTCAGGCCGTCATGACTAAAACTATTGGGTTCAAGTAAGAGACTCTTTGGAGATCCAGGAAGCTGTTGTTGCTGCTACTGGGGCTTTAGTCCTGGCATTGTTCAGTCCTGGCATTGTTCTTCTAAACATGTGGGAGGGCTAATGTTGACTACAATTTGAAATAGCTTCAGACCACACAATAGTGCAAGTGTTTCGTGAAAGTGTTTAGGAAACTCTCCTCATGTTTAGGAAATAGTGTAAGTGTTTAGGAGAACTCTCCTCATGTAACACCTTGAGGTGTCTGGTATAGAAAGGAATTTATCTAAGAACCAGAGAGATACTTCCTTTCCACTGTTTAATTGTGGTTAAACTATCAGGGAGAATTCACAGAAAGAAATTCGCCTGGAGCACTTATGGTTTGAGTCTTTTTCATTGTACATTAATTGCAGTAGTTCCATCACAAACACAATTCACAACTCAGTCCAGTTGTTTGGCAGTTCTGTGGTGGGATAGCTATTACTGTGTTAGAAGTAGAGCCAGTGGTGAACACACAGTTGTTACATGCATGATCCTAGTCTAGGGTATGTTACTCAATCTCCACGCCTCACATAATATCTGTCATATGATTGTTGCTCCTTTTTATTCCCCCCATTGAGTCTTTCTTTTAAAATTCCCCCAAATAAATCTGTTGAATGGCTATCAAGACTGATAGGAAATAAATAAATGACAGGCTCCCAGTGTTTTTTCCATGTATTGTGTGTGAAAAGTTTGTGAACAAACAATTGTTGCAAATGTGTAACACACTCACTTTATCCTGGGACTGAATCAGCCACCAAGTGTAGAAGCAAAATCTGCAGAGTTGGAAGCCAGTTCGTCTAAATTAAATTGCCCATATTCACCAAGGCTCCAAAAATAAGATTTTAGGGAAAATTTATGTGTAACCCTCATAAGCAATGGATATGGAAAAGATGGGAGGGGGGAATCCTTTGGCTCTTGATCACCGGATTTATTTTAATCCTCTGACTAAAGTGACTATTCCTTGCCTTGTATGTCTGGAAATAATCATACTTGTATCAATCTATATTCCTTGACTTTTGTAAGCTGTGAAAATAGTGTTTTTCACCAAATTGTCACTTATTATCATTCATTTAGGGCCACTAACATAGAAAAGTGTTTTGGCTACAATGTCAACAGAATAGGGACAATTTGATGTTTTCTTTTGATGCTGTTTGTTGATATCTAGACCACTGCAGCTTGATTGCCTAACATTAAACCTATAATAACAGTGCAATCATAGCAGTATCATCATGAATGTTGTTACAATGGAAACAACATTTACACTGCTTCAGAATAGTAATTATCAAACTTTTTGTCATGAAGTGCTTATTTGCTGGCATTGATCTGCCCTGGTCAGTTGTTAGCTCTTCTCATCTGAGGTGTGTATTGATTGTATAATCAATAGATAGAGGCTGCGGGCAGATGAAATTCAGTGTTGTTGGCCAAATTATTGGCTGCTTGCCTGTTGACCTGGACCCTGCTGGTTGTACCTTAGACACCGGTGGGATTATTACTCATTTTGGTGACCCTGTTTGACAGAGAACTCTGTATCATTAGAAAGGATAAATGCCATCCTATTTTGCTACAGCTATAGTTGAGTACATAGATGTCTGTCAGTAGGTAAAGTTAAAATCTTGTACATATATCAGCAACCTTACAGTGGCTGTGCTCATTTTTCCAGGACCAGGGACAGAGGATAACAGTGTCAGGGGGCTGTATCTGGGTGATTGAGGTGCTAACTCAACGTAACTGCTTGTAACTACAAATAAATACTGCTACAAGATATATGTAACTAGCCTGCTATATGCTACCATGGCCATCTGGGGCATTCTTTCCTTGGTCTTTACTTTATGGCTTCACTTGCTTTGTAGATAACTAGGCTTTTCCCTGACGCCCTGGTCCCATGAGAAACAGTGCTGTTTCCATTATTTTGTGGGGGCATGAAGACAGGTGGCTCTCTATCACTATCTGTCTCTAATCTTGGGACACCTTGTCTCCACAAACTCCTTTTTGCATTTCTAGGGTAAACAGGAGGGGGGATTGACAACAGGGATAAAGGGAATGGCAAAGGCCAGGCTCGTCAGAACTGGCTTTGCCAAGCTTTGGTGCTGTGAGACTTATAAATAAACGCTACTGATCAACAATCCAAAGTCCGTTTACTGTCTTAAGGTTAGAGACCTAACAAACAGTCAGGGAAAGGACCTAGGCATAACATTTGTTGGTGTGTGGGGTCCTGCAAGGGGCAGTCTTCACTCCAGGATATTTAACATCTACATGTGGCCTATTGCCGAATTGGTCCAGGGTTTGGGGCTGTGTTGTCACCAGTATGCTGATGACACTCAGCTATAACTGTTGATGGGTAGGTGGCTGGCTAGACACCACCCTGGATATTTTTGCCAGCTGCTTGGAGGGCCTGTAATTGGCCAGGGAGGGCTGCAGGGGGAGGGCCTGACTCTTGATGGTGTGTGGTTAATACCTGCAAAGACTGTCAAGAGTTTAGAAGTGATCCTGGACGCCTCCTTGTCAATAGAGACAATAGAGATTCTGGTCACCTCCAGGCTAGGGTAGACTACTACAACTCACTCTATGGAGGGCTGTCCTTGACACTGCTTCAGAAGCTCCAGCTGGTGCAGAATGCAGCAACTTGGGTCTTCACCGGGATCCTGTGGTGAGCACATATCCAGTCAGTGCTCTGTCAGCTGCACTGGCTCCAGGTGGACCACTGAATCAGATTCAAAGTTTTGGTGTTGACCTTCAAAGTCCTAAATGGTCTGGGACCTTTACACCTGCAGGACCACCACTCGCAATACGTTCCCCAAAAAGCATTGTGCTCAGCAAGCAACAACTTACTAGTGGTCCCTGGCCTGAAAGCTGTCTGACTGCCCATGACAAGGACCAGAGCCTTCTCAGCTCTGGCCCCAACCTGGTGGAATGCTCTGTTCAGTGAGACCTGGCTTGTGAGACTTAGTTCAATTTCACAGGGCCTGTAAGACAGAGCTGTTCCACCAGACCTATGGTTGAGGATAGTAACAGTTATTTTTTAGGTAAGCAAAGGCGATAGAAGAGAGATAGTTTTTTTGTGAGGCGGAGGGCAATGTGATTCTTAGATCTGCCTGGCTTGTTCTTGTATATGGCTGGGTACTGTGATCATGATATGTGTATATTTTATTTTTTACATTATTTATAATACCACTGTTCTCCCCAGCAGAGACATAAGTGGCTTACAATAATCTCCCCTTTTCTATTTTCTCCCCACAACAACCCTATGTGGTAGTTTAGGGTGAAAGTATGTAAGTGTCCCAAAATCACCCAGCATGCTTCCATTGCAGCATATGGGTTAGAACCCGGGTCTCCAAGATCCTAGTCTGTCACCCCAACAAGATGCTGCAGAGCTTTGAATGCTGGAGTTTTCTTCTGTTATTATCATTGTGCACGGCTATGGAAGGTGAGTTGTTGGAAGCAGCATTGGTGATGGGAGACATACAGAGAGAGTTTGGAAGCACTAGCCCTCTGTACATCCTATTCAGCATTATGTGATGAGGTTCCTAATTGTCTCACTTCAACCATACTGCTGTGTAACACCACATCTGTTCAAAATAAGATTTCGGTAATGCATGTCTTGCTGTTAGATGAGCAATATAGACCACCTAGCTTGGGATGCCTGTTCTATTTTAACAAATATCAGTTAGGTCTGTGGCCCTTCATTAACCCCTAACTGGGGAACAGGTGGTAGTGATGGAGTCTTTCTCTGCCACTGCAAACAACAGAAAGTTTTATATGTACCTTGTGCTGGATCTGGTAAGATCTGTTAGTTGCCATCTGCTAGTGCACTAATAGTTGTCCTGTCTGAGCTGGTAGAAATTATTTTAGTTTGGTGAAGAGAAGGTTAAAGGGTGACATGATAGCCATGTTTACATATTTGAAGGGATGTCATATTGGTGAGGGAGCAAGCTTGTTTTCTGCTGCTCCAGAGACTAGGACCAGGAGTAATGGGTTGAAGATGAAGGAAAAGAGATTCCACCTAAACATCAGGAAAAACTTCCTGACAGTAAGGGTTGTTCGACAGTGGAATGCATTACCTCGGAGTGTGGTGGAGTCTCCTTCTTTGGAGGTTTTTAAACACGGGCAGGAGTGCTCTGATTATGTTTTCCTGTGTTGCAGGAGGTTGACTTTATGGCCCTTTTGGCTTTCTTCAACTCTATGATTCTATGATTTCAGGCTTCATATTGAGGTTCCTCCAGTTTTGGGAGACTTCAACATCCATGCCGAGGCTTTCTTGTTGTGTCAGGTTTGGATCTTCATGGCTATTATGGCATCTGTCTCAGGTAGTATTGAGCATGGTACACTAAACAGACGGGTTTTGCTTATTAGTAGAGTGTCATAGTAAGATTGTTGTTTGCTGAATGCTGAGATAGATCTAAAAATCCTTTTCGTATGTTGGGGGACAATTAGGATGGTCCATTCCAGAGATTAAATAATCCGGTTGGTCCATTTGCAGGTTTATGGAGTGTGGGTGATAGTGAAGAATGCTTTTTTTTCTGACACCATTGCATCTGCTCAGTCATGTCCTGCTCACCTTTTCAAAGTGGTTTATAGTCTGTGAACACTTCAATTTGACCCCTTTGTAGAAGATATGAATAGTACCTACCTAGTTCTGTCCCTAAGGCACTAGGACCCAAGCAGAGCATTCTAGAACAAAGATGGTCCAGGAAATGGTAGATGAATTCACAAATATCCTGTCGTCTTTATCCTGAACAGGGTATAGTACTGTTCAGAGATTGGATGCCTCTGTATGTGGAGGCTACTGTCACTCACCATGGTGAATTCCACACAATTACTCATTTTTCCAGTTCTACAACGTTCGTTTTGAGATACAGCACCTAAGAACATACATCATTCCAAACAAGGCCATCCAGTTACTCTACACAAAGGCATTACAATCCACCATGCTGGTTATTTCAAATACTTCTGATTTAGTGCAAATCATAATTTGCTGTTACATCCATCCAGCAAATATAATTTGTGCTTCTCCTGCAAATCAGGATTGCAACCAGTGGTTTTCAGCTGATTTGTAACCATGGTTTGAAGGGGAATGCAAGCCTCAGTTTGTGAATTTGGATGCTTTAAAAACAAACACCTGCGGCTAGAATCATCCATATATCTAAATAGTGACATGTTACCACCACCACCACCCAAGTCTGTGGATATCTAAATTCATGGATTGGAACCCACACCAATGCTAAAAAGATTTTCCTGCAAACTTCGGGTACACCCCAGGTTTGCAGGAAAATTTGAAAAGTTAAAGAAATACACTGGGTTTTAAATTATCCCTGATTTTCTTTTAAGTATGCACAGTTACTTGATCCTTGCCAGTTGATTTGGGGCAGCTGCCACTGGTGCAGAGATCCACTCTGGCCATCAAGGCTTGGGGCAGCAGAAAGAGGTAAGGATACAGGAGATGCTAGTATGACCGAAAGAGGGAGTAGTGTAGGGAGGGGTGTGAAAGGGAAAGAACAGGTGGACTGAGAGGAAAAAAAATATATAGTCACCACGTAAGAAATACCCAAGTGACTCACAGCTGCAGGATTTTTGCAACTTGACTGAACTTTTCCTGAGGTGAGCTTGCCAGGGAGAGAAAAACTGAAACTTGGAAGGAGGAGATAAAGGTAGATTGGTGGGTATTTGGGAAGGAGAAAAGGAGACAGAACAGGAGAGGCTATGGGGACTGCCATAGGGAAAGGAAATAGAGGGGAGAGGGATATAGAAGAAAATTAAATGTGTCCCACAGGTCCTTGTGGATCACCTACTTGTAAAGACTTATTTTTGTGCATACGTATGAGTCCCCTGGCCTGGCATTGCTGCCTACACAGGGCTACCCTTGAACATAGTCCCCAAACTTCAGTTGATAACAGCCACCATTATCTACAGCCACTATCTAGGACAGTTTTTTGGAGCAACAGTTTAGGTACAAAACCTGAATGGGGCTTTAATCTCACTCAGACTTAGTACTCATGTTCTAAGTGTTGCTATCTAAGTATTTTGGTTTTAGCGTGAATTTGTTGTCACTATTCTTGGGATCCCAAGGTCCCATCCAACCAGAGTATTTAGCCCATGTTTGCACTGCCCAACATCAAAAGTCAGAGGCATGGTGTTTTTCTAGTTGGACTGCTGGCGTGCAGGTTTGGGGAGGCCAGAAGTGCTCCTTCCAGCTATCAGATACCAGCTTGATTGCAAGAAAGAGCAGATGTTTTGATCATATCCAATGGGAGAATTCACAGAGGAGATGGAAGCTGAGATAGTGGCTGTATCCAACTTCCCCCACACCATCTAGTATTTGGACACCTTTGGGAAAGAGGCTTTGCTTGCAACCTCCTATCATGGGAAAGAGATACTGTGTCATTTGGTGGGCACAAAAGAGCCAAATGCTGGTCCCCATGTGTCTCCCCGTTGCTAAGCTGATCATCTATAAACAAAGCCCTACATGGTTTGGGACCAACATACCTTAAATCTGCCCAACCTGCCCAATGAACCTGCCCAATCATTATATTCATCTTCACAGGGCCTGCTTCAGGTGCCCCTGCATTCTGAGATTAGGCAGGTGGCAACCTTGGAAAAGGGGCTTCTTAGTCACAACTTTGTTCTTTCTTTGGGCGTTACCCCACTTACCTTTGCTGCCCTTTGCTGCACGTTACTCTCAGTGCGCGGCATCTCTGCTGTGTGCCTGGGCGTCCCCGCAACCAAGGCGCCATTTCGAGGAGCGCCAGGGATGCCATGCGCTGAGGGGGCGCGAGAGCGGCAGCGTCGGGGCTGCTGCGTTGTCACCGCCCCTGTAGTGGGGAGTGCCGGGGGACCCCGCTCTACTTGAGGAGCAGCAAAGGGCAGCAAAGGTAAGTGGGGAAACGCCCTCTGTTTGGATTTATACCCCACTTTTCTCTACCTTTAAGGAATCTCAAAGTGGCTTACAAACTCTTTCCCTTCCTCTCCCTGCAACACAGCAGGGAAACAAATCCAGTTCACCAGATAAGAGTCTGCAGCTCATGAGGAACAGCGGAGGGAATGAAACCTGGTTCTCCAAATTAGAGTCCGCAGCTCTTAACCACTATGCCATGCTGACTGTAGAGCTCTGGAACTCTCTCCCTAGAGGGACTCACCTGTCCCCCTTCACCTGTGGGTGAAGACTTCTTTTTTTGCTTGGCCTTCCCTCAATGATCCCTTCTTCTTAATCAATATTTTATGTTTTGCATGTATTTTACCTCTGTCTTTTTTAAAAAGAATTGTTAACGTTTTAATGATATATGTTTGGGAGGGGGTATATTTAATGGTTTTGTAAGGGCAGAAAGGCAGGGTGTAACTTTTGTAAACAAAATATCTAATTTTGCAGAGAGGATGTTGCTAGGATTCTACTCTCCCACAAGTTTAAAACCTCCTATGTGCACACAAGCAAACAAGCAAGTGCCAACTGAGAAATAAGAAATCAATAATGGTGAGAATCTAAAATTTTCTCACTTGAAAGCAGCCCTGAGTGACCAATGGTGCCACCAAGTATAGGAATGGCACTGGAAGCTTTCTGATGCTTTATTTTATTTTATTTTCATTTTTGCAAGACTTTGCCACACTTTTTTCTAACAAGGTGGATAATTTTCAAATAGCGTTGTCTGGACTTTGCCTGCCTGGTCACTGACTGTTCGTATTATGCAACTTAGACTTCAAAATGTATGGCAAAATGTATTTATTTTGCTTTTTTTCCCTGGGAAAAAAGTTAACTAATACAGTCTGATACTGAAGGCAAAAATTGATTCCTAAGGCAAGAATAATATGATGCTGGCATAGACGTCCTCAAAAAAAATTAAATAATGTCATTTTGGATAAATTTATCAACATCAAATAGCCAAAATTGATAAGTGGAACCTCCATGTTGAGAGGCAGAGTACCTCTGAATACTAGTTGCTGAGATGCAACTAACAAAGGAAGGCTGTTGCCTTTATTGATTGTGAGTTTCCCAGAGGCAACTAGTTGCTAGTATTGTAAACAGGACAGAAGAAAAGATGGACTCTTGGTATTTATGTATCTAGTACGTTTTTATCCTGCCCTTCCTAAGAGCTATACCACACTGGTATGACAAGAGAGGGTCTGTTTTAATTGGGATTGGAGCATTTTCTTATGCTCTTAAAGGACTATAATAGTTACCTTTATGCAGAGATGGGATCCAACCAGTTCTCACTGCTTCTCTAGAAGTGGTTACTAATTTTTTCTGAGTGCCGAGAAGGGGTTACTAAAGCAACCTCCCTTCCCAATAGGGACTGGAGGTGCATGTGTGCAGCGGTGCCACTGTTTGAATCCCACCACCATCGGAACCTGTTATTAAAATTTTTGGATCCCACCACTGCCTTTATGCCTGGATTTTGGGATATGACAAGGTCATCCACAGTAGATTAGACTCTGACTTCCTATTGCAAGATAACAATTGTGGAATAGTGTGGGAGTTAATATATTACGGGAAAAGCATCTGTGCAAATAGTTACCTGGATCTTCTATGATGTTCTTGCCATGTTAATACAGTTTTTGTTTTATAATATTATTATTATTAGCAGTCATTCTCTTAGGACTTCTAATTTCTCCAAGGAAAAACACATACCTGTGATAGCTTCTCTCTTGGTAAAATGGATTAAGTTTATCAAATAACGTTTGGTCCCAAATGGCATTTTTAATAATTTAGAAAAAGGAGGTCCAGGAGGATCTCACTAGTGTCATAGCACTTCTATTTAAAATATTTATATCCCATGATTGAATATAACTAGACACAAAACAGCTTACTCTGTAAACAATAAAATGACAATATAATAAAACTAATAAGACATCTTACTTATACAAAATACCAGACAGATTGAAAAAAACCCCAGATTAGAAAGTATTAATGATAAATGTCCAAAAGACAGTATTTAAAATCACAGCCTAGGACTACAATTAGCATGATGTGTTGGTTGGCATACTTTCAAGTGGGCAGTTGTTTTGAGTTGGGTGGTGGCTAAAACAAAACTGCAGGGAATATTAAAACCCTTCAACTAAAATTTCAGGGTATTTTATACCCCAGTTGTTTGTTTTTCAGCAGAATACAGGCAAAAATGTCTTTTGAAAATTTTCCTTTTAAGGGATTGTCTTAAACAAACTTTACATTATATAAACCAAGTTTATACAGTGCAGTCAGTTTCCACTTCCAGCTTGATTTCTGTAAACATAAAAGCCCCCTGTAGAAAAACAGCCCCCAGAAATCTATGCATTTTGCTGTGGGGTAGTTTTTCATCCCAGTGCATGGAAATTTTTCAGGTAAAAAAAAACTCATGAGTTTTAATAATACACTGCTCCAGGAAAGGCATTCCTTTCCTGCTGCTGACTACAGAAATGCCAATTTTATTGAGGAGAGGCAAGCTACATTTTGGTTTTAGTTTGCAGTCACTCATTTCACTATTAGAATTCTGGAAATACAGAGACATTAAGAACACAAGAACATAAGAAAGAGCCTGCTGGATCAGACCAGACTCCATCTAGTCCAGCACTCTGCTACTCGCAGTGACCTACCAGATGCCTTCTGCTGCTCCTGAACATACATCAACTTCTCCTCCATAAATCTGTCCAAGCCCCTTTTAAAGCTATCCAGGTTGGTGGCCATCACCACCTCCTGTGGCAGAATATTCCAAGAGACCTTGCATGCATGCATGCATACACACACACACACACACACACACACACACACACACACACACACACACACACACACACACACACACACACACACACACACACACACACACACACACACATTTCCTATGTATTCTCTCTGGATTCTTTTAGAAATCTGCAAGGCACTCTTTGCAGATTGCCTAGCCAATTGCTTCATGGCAATCCTCCCCCAACCACACTCTGCTTTTGTGTAAGTGCTGTCTGTGTATGTTTATGAGCACAGCTTCTGTGTTGGTTGGCATACTTTCAAGTGGGCAGTTGTTTAGAGCTGGATGGTGGCACCATGGGTATTGAGTAATGTAGCCATGTCGTATTTGTATTGTGAGGGGAGGTGTCATCAAACAGATATTTTTTGAGTCTTGAAGATGCTGTCAGAATGGTCATGAACTGTGTGTCTGGAAGTGATCACGCTGGATCTGAAAAATAACACTGTGGCCCCTTCTGCATGTACAGAATAATGCAATTTCAATTCACTTTCACAATTGTTTGCAAGTAAATTTTGCTATTCCGCACAGTAAAATCCAGCTGCAAAGTACATTGAAAGTGGATTGAAAGTGCATTATTCTGCATGTTCGGAAGGGACCTAAGTGGCACAAACAGAAAACTGTTCAGATCGAGAAGACTATGCTCCTCAAGCTGTACACTTGAAGATCCCTCCATTCACTCACAGAGGAGAAACAGCCTCTTGAAAGGCTGCCAGAGATATGTGGAAGCAACAGGTCTGGTGCGCAGTCATCCAAGAGGCGGAATAGCTAGAGGTGGGAGGATAGCAACTTCATAGCCATTTGAGCTCTTCTGAGATATCTGCAGAAGATACCAGTACTCATGCTGTTGACAGGCAGGAATGGGAGGAGCTGGTCTAATGCACCACAGCCAGTTTACTGTAGAACATCTGAAGATATTGTACTTAAACATTCAGAACCAAAAAGGAATGTCCAGAAAGACAAAACATTGGATGTTTTTGAGTTATTGCTTGCAGAAAATATTTTTTCTTCATCATCCAAAAAACAAACGGAAAAGCTGAATGTGTATTGAGACAATTCAACAGAAGCAACCCTATCAATTTGAAAGTGTGGAAAACGCATGGCCTGTGGAGTTGAAAGCCTACCTTGGACTACTGTTTCTGGCTATATCAGGATATATCATGCATATTATAAAACCCTGGAGAAAATGTGAGGTACATCATTAGAGTACTACAATGTCAGAGTAATGACAAACTTGGAGAGGTTTCACATCATTACAAAGGACATGAAATCTGGCAACAAATAAAGAGGAGAGGGACAAAGGTCGATTCTGCACAGCGAGTGTATAACAGATTGCAGTTGTGATAAAGGACCCCGTTTCCCTGTTCACATGCATTCTGGGCAGGCAGCGATTAGAGGCCACGGAAACAATCTGGGTTGCTTTCCTGCCTTCGCAAAGAGACACTTCTCTTTTTAAAATTTCTGGCAAAGCATGCATAGCTACATATGAATGAAGAAATGAACCCCCGCAGTTGTGCCGATCCTCCCATGATACGACTGGCTGCACTTGCGTAGCTATGCAGATGCAACCTGCATAGAAAATTTAACAAAAAGGGAAAAGGGGCCTCCCTGTAATGGCCGGGCCGTGGCAGGAGGATTCATCCTGACAGCGGATGGTACAGTGGAAGGAAGGGAAATAAAGCACCTCCTGCCTGGCTGTTCGCATGGGAGCGGCTCCAACCCAGGATTTTTCTAAAGGATCGCTAGTTTAGCTATTTTCAATAAACACTGGTTGCGGGAACTAAAATGGGGAAGACTCGTTTTGGGGGTGGCACCTGTGCGAAGTTCCCCCCATGCCTGCAACAGATTGTATGCCACCCTGCACCCGTCTCTTTTGGCCCGTGTAGAATCAACCATACAGATGTAGGTAAACTAGCTGCCTTCAGTGATATCTGGACTATGTTTATTGAGCAGTTTCGACAGTGATACATGGCAGAAATGGTCCTTAGTGTCATGAATCAGCCAGGTTTAGCAGTTACCGAAGACTCCTCTGATGAAGTCGGCCAGTTGCTCTGACTTCTATCAACAGACAGCAGCAGAAGTGGTACAGGAAGAAGCAATCCCTATGGCATCAGACTCAAACCCACAACCAGGAACCAGTGCAATTACCCTCATCACTGCAGCTTTGAGCAGGCTGTGGAAAGCCAATCTGCTCACCAACCTCGTCACCAGAGCCTCAGGAATAGCATAGGAGGAGAATATGCAGGGCTCTTCAGAACAGGAAGCAAAGTGTGGCCTAGCAGCTCAGCATAGGCCCAGCAGAGACAGTGAAGATGAGTATTTGTAGGAGCAGGTCTGAAGCAGCCAGCAGGCGCATGGCCTTTGCGTATGGATGCAACATGTCCAGTTGCTACTGACCGAGTGGTTCCTGCTCTGAAACGTCTGCACCATCTTGACCTTGGCTTCGATCTCTGGACTTGTGCTTCCAGATTACCCTGGGACTTACCACCAGTGGCGTAGCGCCAACGGGAGGGGGGGCACAACACCCTGGGCAGAGCTGCAGCGGGGCATGGTGATGGGCGTTTCAGGGCGGGGTGGGCAGTGCAGATTCCCTTGCTCTGCCCCTGCTTACTGCTGTGAATTTGAGAACTTTTGGTACTTGACCCTTGGAACTGAACTTTTGACAACTGAAACTAACTCTGTGTGGTATGTGTGTATATGTACCAGGGAAACAACACTTACTATACATGAACAGTGGGTTGGGTTCAAAGAGTGTTCTCCATTAAAGCAAAATATGTCAGATGGACACTGACAAATACGAACTAGAAATATGATGGTGTTATGATGCTGATACATTATAGCCTCTCAAAGGAGAGGTTTACTGGAGCATGCAGCCTGGAACACTGTGAATCTCAACTGTTGTCCCATGTGGTGATAACATTGGAACCACACTTGGAGAAATAGAGTGTGGGACAATATTTTTCATAAGCAGCAAGTATGGCAACCGCGGAAGGGCTGCTTGGAAGGCTCACAGTAGTGATGAAGTAAAATTTCAGGATTGCCTGAAGGTTGGCACAACCAAAGAGCTTGCATGTCTCACAGGAAGATATAATATAGGGGTAGAAAAAATATGGGAGGGGGCTGCACCACTGTAGAATCCAAAAAGAGAAGAAAAAAAGAGGTACAGTGGGAAAGTGTGTGTGTGTGTGTGTGAAGTGCCATCCAGTTGCTTTCAACGTATGGCAATCTTATGAATTAATGACCTCAAAACATCCTATCATTAGTGAGAAAATATATTTATTTTTGTAGTTCCCTATACATTTCACATACTTCTTCAGCTCTCTGTGGATTCTCTGTGATAAGATGAAAAAATACCCCAGATGAAAACAACATTAGAGTTTGCTAATATTAGGTTTGGTTTTTTTAAAAAAAAAGACAGTTCATGTTAATTTTCTAATGTCTTAGGTACAAACTACTATTTTAATTTGTTCAAACTGATTTTTTTTTAATAAGGAGCAAAACTGTTGTGAGTTATTCATTGTATACAAAGGGAGAGGAATACATAAACTCAAAGGAAAAATTCTGCCCCATGTGTAAGTGTGTTTTTAAGTTCTGGATGTTTTGACATTCTCATGTTCAGTGACTTCCACCACCATAAATATTACTGGTTTTGTGGGGTATTTTCTACCCAGAGATACAATGTAATTTGACTTGGAGTAGAAATTACTCCCCAATGCAATATGTGCCGGATTTTTTTAAATGAAAGTTAAAGTTAAAGGCTGGAGAGAGTAAAAATGTATTCATGGCCAGAATCAACTGATTGACTTAAGCTTGATATTTGTACTCATTACAGCTCCTTTGAAGGGTTCTGAACATTTTAGAAGATTTGGGGGTCCTATTAAAGTCACCTAGCTTAGCAGTGACAATTTATGCCACGGGGAGTTGTTATCTGAAACTTTCTAGTTATCTGATCTAAATGGAGTTATGGTTTTCATTTCAAAGGCAGGAATTATATGTGAAATGTATTTTTGAAAGTTTTTAAAAAATTGCCTGGTCAAATAGTATTTTGATCTCCAGTGAATTTGTGCAGTAATTTATGATGCTCATTAGTCCCCAATCACCTTTTAATAGGGTTAATCTGCATGTAGGCATTTTGGGTTGGGAGTCACCTCAGTCACGGCCTTTGTTGAAGTAGCTGATTGGTTGCAGAAAGCTTTTTAAACACATGGCCAGCTGTTAATTTGAAAATCCTTCTTAGTCTTCTAGGGCACTTAAGTTGTCTTCTCTATGTGTTTTGCAGTTTATGTTTTCACACATAAAGATAGGTTGCAAGGGACTGTATTATGTGGTTGAATGGGAATTTAAAGTAAAGCGAGCTGCTGTTTCATTTTGTTAGGGGGGGGGAAGGGAGGGATGTACTGGGAAACCAGGGTTATATTTTAAAGGCCTTTGAAACAATGAGATCAAAAAAGCAAAGCTAGATGCAAGCCTAACCCAGTGTCGTCCGGTAATTGGAATGCTCCTAATCTTATTTCATCCTTCCAGCATGTAATATTTATACACGCTTGTAATGGTTAAACTGCTTTTAATGGATGAATTTTCATTTAAAAATAAGAAAGATGTTCTCTGCTTCAAGCAGCAGGTGTGTTTTTAATCTTTAATAGGTCACCTTCCCCAGTGCAAGCAGGCAAGCTGTTATTGATCAAAGAGGTTTTGTTGGGTAGCTCTCAGATTATTGAGTGACAAACTTTATTGAATTTGACTTAACAGAAGTCAGAAGACAGCTGAAGCATAAGAGCTTGCACTACCATCAGAGTCATTTGACGACAGCCAGGGAGCAAGGCTCAGTGATGGATACTGAGCTCTTTGCTGGCCCTTGGAGATTAACTGAGCAGCCTTCCTACCAATTCCCAAGCCTGTCAGCAGAACCAATTAGATTTTCAACCAGTAGACAAGAAGGGTGGCACTTGGGGACCTTTTTGCTTTAGGTCGAAGGCTTTTCAGACTGCAATGAGATGACATTGATGATGACACGTTGAGCATTGGTTGGTTTTAAGACAAGTTAAATTAGCAGTCTTGAAATGATTCCAACTGTCTCCTGACTTCTCACTGTTGCCATATTCAGTGGATCCTGTCAGGAGCAGGTTGATGACTTAATAGTCTTTCTTGAGTGGATTTGAGCACTTTGGCTGTGTGTTTATGTGTAGTTGTCATGCTTAAAATATTCATATGAAGGTTTGAAATATTTATTTGAAGGAGCCTTCTGCAGAGTTCAGCAGCAAGGCTCTCTCTCAATGAGTCTGCCTGTTTCCTCCCTTTTCCTTTTTGCTACTTTAATATCTCTCTCTCTCTCTCTCTCTCTCTCTCTCTCTCTCTCTCTCACACACACACACACACACACACACACACACACACACACACACACACACACACACACACACAATTAAAGAACAGACTTTGACATTACTGGGTGACATTTTTGTACTGGTTGAGAGTGGTGCACTTAGGCAGTTTCTTGGTTCCTGCTTTTTAATTTCAGATCCCAGAACTGTAATTTTCAAGATCTTTTTCTGTCAACATTAGATTAGTGTTGGGATGGGTTTTATTTAGGGAGAATATGTGCTACAGCAGTTGTAGGGACTGTCCTATTTCTTAGTCTAAATAGATGAGGGCAGATAACTTACAAAGTGGTCCAAAACAAATTGGACGGAACCTAAAGATAATGACCTACTACAAAGTGCCTCAGGCTACCAGTGCTGCTATACGTGGTACTGCTGTGAATCTTTTATTTTGAACTTTAAGCAAATGTCTCTAGAGTATTTTTTTTTCTAGAAAAGCATACAACCAGCATTACAGTGATATGTATTCCTTGTTTACCTATAGATTTCTGGGTTTTGTGAGACACCTTTATTGCATATCGCTATGGATGGCATGTTATACCTTGTTACTTTTTGGAGCCTTTGAATGGAATCCATAGAGCCCTTGCGGTGGGTATGTACCAGGATTTGCCTGAGGCTCCTTCCGCACATGCAGAATAATGCACTTTCAACCCACTTTCACAATTGTTTGCGAGTGGATTTTGGTATTCCACCCAGTAAAATCCAGCTGCAAAGTGCATTGAAAGTGGATAGAAAGTGCATTATTCTGCATGTGTGGAAGAGTCAGGGTTCCTCAAGCTATATCTATCAAGCCACTCAGAAATATCCTCCTTCAAAGTGAGTTATCATTCTGCATAAAAGACTCAAAAGCTTCACAGAGAGTCCTTTGGATCTGGGTCTTCAGCACAGAGAAATCAAAGATTGCCTGCAAAAAATAATGATAATTTTACACCTCAAAGGTGCCCATGATGGTATTTCTGAATTTCTAGCAGGTGAACAAATTTGCATCTTCACTCTATTTCCATGTTGTGGCTTCATAGGCCAAGAATTCAGAAGCTGGTTAGTATTAAATATTTGGCTTTATCAGCTTAGGCCTTTATGAACAATAATTTATGGAAAGAAATTAATCTTCTGTTCCTTATTTCTTTTTCTGGTAGAAAATCTTAGAGGAAAACTGTTTTGATTGTGACTATATAATTGGACTACACTTCTAAGCGCTTTCAGTGTGCTTGCTTAAGAATGTTTTTTTGTTAATGAAAATAACATTGCGTTGGACCCAGTGATTCCTTGTTGCTAATTGAGGAATTGTCTTCCAGTGGGGAAATCCTTCTGCTGTGGGAACAATGCTCCTTCAGCTAGACCAGTGATGACGAACCTATGGCACTCCAGATGTTCATGGACTACGACTCCCATCAGCCCCTGTCAGCATGGCCAATTGGATGTTAGGAGTGAAAACTACCAGACCACAGCCACATAGCCCAAAAAACGCTCCACAGTCAGTTTGAGTAATCCTCATAAACCAGATAGGGACAAACTGGAGCTCTTTTTTTGCATGATGACAAAGTGAGATCCTGTAGAAATGTGCCTTCCATATGCTGATCATTCATGCTAACCTGACCTTTCTCTAGTTTTCAAGTGAATGAGACTCTGTTTTGTTCATCATTAACAGTTGATGATGAAATTCTTGCTGGACTGTATATTTTAGAAATAGGCTCTAAAATCCTGCATCCTGACATGCTTGTATGATACTTTGTGTTGTTAAATACAAAGCAGGTTGTAGTCCATTCATTCAAGATTTAAACCTTGCACTTGAAGAATTAGAAGTCCTAGCAAGTCGGGGAAGCTAAGGAACAAAAGAGTAGGGTATTCTGTGAATTTTGCTGTAATGTTTTTGGAGTTATTCGAATTTTTTTAGAATGATTTTAACTGTTATTTATTGTTTTATTATGGGCTTGTTGATTTGTTGTTCGTAATTTGTACATCGCCCAGAGCCCCTAGGGGATGGAGCGGTATATTAAGTATGAGAAATAAGTAAGTAAGTATGCAGCGGCATAAAAAGCATGACCCTAAGGACTCTGAGGCCCCTTCCGCACGTGAATTGTTTCACAATTGTTTGCAAGTGGATTTTGCTATTCCACACAGTAAAATCCAGCTGCAAAATGCCTTGAAAGTAGATTGAAAGTGCATTATTCTGCATGTGCGGAAGGGGCCTGAGAATGATGGAGACATGAAGTTTGAGAAGTTTGAGAAGGGAAGCAGAAAGCAGCACTGGGGCAATTTATTGTGATGATATCTTCGGATTGGAAAAGGCTGGTTTGTGAGCCAGGAAACCGAGTTGCATAGGACTGCTAAGTCTAGAACAGAGATCTTGACAGGGAATTTCAGGCAGTTGTAGCTTCTACTGTCATGGCAGTATTGGCACCCCTGAGATGCCACCAAAGCCAGGAAACATTGCATGCTATTGGGAAGAATGAATATCAGATACTGATTTGAATTAAATAGTCAGTTCTTTGCTTACATTGTCCTGCTTTCCAAATACTACCAAAATATTAGAAATTCCTTTCCCCCCTCAGTTATATATTACACTAGCAGTAAAGTCCATTTCAAACTCCTGTGAAATGGGCTCTAGATGGGGGGATGGGTGCATGCAGGCAGGAGACTGGGCAGGCTGGTGGCCAGTTTTCCTGGCTGCCCACCTTCTCCATGCCTTGGCACTTCTCCTGGTATTTCTCCCATCCCCTCACTCCAAGGTCACTCTGTAGTTCTGCTGCTGTTCTGTGCCGCCACATTGGACGTCACAGTTTGATGGCAGCCTGGAGGCTCGAAAGGCCAGGTTAGTTTTTGGGACAGGGAAAAGTGGGAGGCAGGTGGGAGGCCTGGCAGGAGGGCGGCTTGGCACCAATTCTCCTTCAGGCTCAGGCTGGTTTTTGGGGCAGCAGGAGGATGGCTGAGGGACCTGAAAGGGTTGTATTGCGGGTGGCAGAGCAGTGGATGGCAAGGTACCACTGCTGCACTGGGCCATGTTGGGATTTGGAAGTGGTGGTAGGGGCATGGGGAGGGTGGTCCTGGACCTGGGGGAGCAGTGGGCAGCAAGACACTGCTACTTCGCTGGGCCCGGGTGGTTTGAGGGGGTGGTGGGGGCATGGGGGGAATCAGGAGGGTGGTTGTGGGTGGCAAGAGTGACGGCAGGCCAGGTGGGAAAGGCAGCTTCCCAGCACCCTGGTCATTGGGCAGGACTTGCTGCTGGGTTGGGGGAAGGTAGGCTGCAGTGTGGTTGAAATGTGGGGGATGGCCCTCCCACCAGTGGGCTCATAGGACTGAGTTCTGTGCACCAATTGGTGGTGAGGGGGGTTGTCTTTGGAAGGCAGCAATTGGTGGCCACTTAGGGAATTATATATGGTAAGAAGGTTAACCTAACAAATGTGTTTTTAAGTAAAATAAAAATCACTGATTTCACTGGTTATGCAGCTATCTTTAGCTATCTTATTCAATAATATTCTAACAACGTTAAGCTAGGTTCCTTTGAATACATAAGAAATTAAAAACAAACTGCCGACTCCGGGGGAGGGCGGTATAAAAATGCAACAATAAATAAATAAATAAATAAATATTTATGTCCAAGGGGACTTGCAACAAATTCAGGAGATCTTTGTTAGCCTACCCTTCATAGCCCGCTTTAATGAAATATGGATCTAATATTATTTGTCTGTAAAACTATATTGGCAGAAGCCAACTTTCATATTTGTGTGTGTGTGTGAGCAGCAGTGTGTCCACCCCAAAAACAGGCCAAAGGCAAAAGGTCTGTTTGCAAGATTAGATCAGTGAATGAGTTACTCCAGTCAATAGAATCTGGAAGCCTCATTGACCATGGACATGCATCTTGAATACCGCACCTTGCAAAGGTTGCAGCTATGCAAATAGTACAGGAACATCCTGCCCTGAGATTGTATTTTCTCCCTAACAAAATGATCCCTTCCTGATAAAACGCCTCGGCCAAATTTGAATACTCTGGGCAGAGGCTTTAGGAAGTACCTCTGCATAAACCATTCAAGGTTTCACTGATGTAATCAAGGACCAATTGGCTCCATTGTCCCGGGAAGTAGAAACAATAGATAGAGCTGTTAATTAGCTCAAACCAGCAATCCCAGCAAGGAAACCCCAAGCAGTTGCAGAGAAACAAAACCTAAGTTCTAATTTCCCTCCTTACCTGCGCAAGGGGGTATAAAAATACTGCACACCCGAGCCACAGTGCTCAATATTAGCCTGAACCTCTCTTGGTCACATTGGTTTGAGACATGAATTTGTCCTTCGCCTGGATTTCTATGCTGGCACAGGGATCCTTTCCTTCTTCTGGAACTTCTTCAGATTTTAGGTAACGTATAAGTCCCCTGCTTCCCCTCCTATTCTATCATCTTTTCCTCCCTGTTTATATACTTAGGAACTGTGTGTATGAGCCTTAACGTCTCACTGTATGATTGCTTGCAACCAAAACTTATATAAACATATTTAAAACTACAATTTGGTCTTTTTTGCATTCTCTGTAAAATGTTTCAAAAGCCAATTCTGGTATAGTTGTCTAAAAAATCCCACCTAGCCTGCCTCTCGCACTGCCAAGCTGAGTTATTTTCCCCACTGCTATTTTGAAAAATATATTCATAACTGTTAAGCTAGGTAACATCTTTTTCTGAGGATTAAAAAATGACCTATAAATATACTAAATTGAGAGGGATTGTGTAGAATGCAAATAAATAAGTCAATTAGCTTTCTTGAACAATAGTTTAATAACTTGATCTTCCCTCTCAGATCTTTATTTCTGATAACACCTAGAAAGGAAAGTGGTTGAACTGGTTAGTTCTGACAGCAAAACAAGGAAGCAGAAAATCTATTACAGACAAAAAAGGGGGAAAAAATCTCCACCTACCTGCTAATTTATGCTAGACATTTAAAAGACTTTGGAAAAAGGAGGACTGCCTACAGGGCCATCCTCTAGATCAGGGGTAGGGAACCTGCGGCTCTCCAGATGTTCAGGAACTGCAATTCCCATCAGCCTCTGTCAGCATGGCCAATTGGCCATGCTGGTGGGGCTGATGGGAATTGTAGTTCCTGAACATCTGGAGAGCCGCAGGTTCCCTACCCCTGCTCTAGATCATGTAGGGTTTGAAGCCGGCAGTTTGTTTTTAATTTCTTATGTATTCAAAGGAACCTAGCTTAACGTTGTTAGAATATCACTATCTAATTCTGATTATGATTAGCACCATTCATTCAGAGATATTATATAAAGGGAATAAACCATGCTGCCAATATCTAAACAAGCTTTGAGCCAAAGGCAATTAACCCTGAAGTGGGACATGCAGGTCAGGAAACTATAACAGGGGAAATAACAATGTCAAGAATGCCACATAATCACCTCCAATAGACATGGAAGAGAATGTTAGATTCCAAACTGCAAGTGGCTGGGAAACTGCCAAGGTAATAATTCATGCTCAGGTCAGATGTCATTAACCACCTTTGGTTAGTTCTGCAGAAGAAAAAGAAAGACAACAAACAAACTGGGCTTGCTCCTGTTTATCAGTGCTAATGTAATTCTGGACCCATTCCTTGATTAATGGAATTTTAGTGTGCCGTTTTATAGTGAATTACATTGAAATTGAAAGCAAAGGGTGAATGTGTCCATTTTATATTAACAGGCCCAAGAAAGGAGAAATGATACTATGGAATAACAAACTACCATGCTGGAGCTGCAAAGATAGTGGTTATAGTTGAGGCTGAGAGCTCCTCCAGAAGGTTTGTAAAGTTAAGGATCAACTTGTATGTTACTGGAGCAAAGTGCTTGCCAACTTCTTTTTGTAGCTATAAACTGATTGTGTGTTTGTTACCCGTAAGCTAGGGCAACTTTAAGCAAGTTTACTATAAACCAGCATTAATGGAAGACACGGCAAATAGGATTCTTTTTATCAATGAAAATAAGTTTACTATAACACCAAAAAATCCCTACTACAAAACTTTTGCTGGTGCAATTGCGCCACGCAGGGCGACAAAACAGCTCTTAAAGGACTATAATACAGTAATGCAATCAAACACACTATGCAGGGTAATCAAGAATCAAAAGAACACAACTTAAAGGACAATACAAAGTACTTAAGAAACAGTTAGTGAAAGTAGCATGGTCTCGGGAGACTATGTTACTCTGAGAGTTCGTTAAACTTTGAGGCGGGAAAAGGTCTTCTCTGTGGATGCTGGTGAGAATCCCGGGGTGCAACTTCTGCAAAGATCTTCGCCCATCGCCTCCCCCCCCCCCCCGTCTCAGCAGTCCCAGTGAGGTGGGGTTGATGAAATTACAAAAGGGAGACAAAGCCAGCTGGCTGGTATTCTGGGGTGTGGGCTCATGACACAATAAAGAATCCCACACCCTGTTGTAAAAGTTCATTATTCCTTTTGTGTTTGCAGGCCCAAAGTTATTGGGAGCATAATGCAATCACTTTGATAGAATCACAGGAAGGGGAACCTTGAAATGTACAAGGAAAACCTGAGAGAGAAACTCCTATCTAATAAAATATGACTAACTAAATATATTGAAAATGAAACATATTTTTATTACAATAATCAAAATAAAATATTTTTATTTGAACCACTGCTTACATGTTCTTGCTTCGCAGGGGGTTGAGCTGGATGACCCTTGTGGTATCTTCCAGCTCTATGATTCTGTGAAACGTCCACTCCTACCTGTTCACTGTGATCATCTTCGGAGGCCAAGCTTCAGTTGCTGCCACCATCTAAGACTTGACAGGTGGCAGCTTGAGAAGGGGCTTTTCTTGGTTGTGGCACCAAAACTTTAAAACTACCTCCAGTGAGATAAGCCTTTTGTTTGTTTGTTTGTTTGTTTGTTTGATGTTTCCATTTTACTTTCTCCCAGTTAAGATTGTTGGCCCTCCTCCCTGGATCTGGTATTGTTTATTTGTTTTTATTAAACTATTTTATAATTTAAATGTTTTAAATTGTTCAAATGTTTTGATGTGCACTTCTTTGGGGGTTCTGATCAGGAGGCAAGATGGCATTAAAGTGTTTTAAATAAATAAATAGGGAAAGGAGTTTAGAGTTAAAAACCAAGGAGTCCCTATGCAGCTGAGGGATTCAATGTGGAATGACTGATTTGTAGTTGATCATACTGGCCAAAAATAAAATAAAATAGTGGAACTAAGGAATGAAGAACAGATAGAAAGATGGAGAGGTTTAAATATGGGTGGGAAAGCAGAATAGGAGAGAAGAAATCATGCCGTGCACTATCTTAGAGTGTAAGAGTTCAGAGATTTCATGCTCATGGTGGTGGAAGGTTTTGTAACTGAACCAGCTTGGGATGCTCCTAGATTTACCTTGGTCCTAGTGGAGGAGGCTTGCCATTGTCCTAGTTTAGTGCAGAACTAAAATCTGCAAGTGGCATTTGTCTATACATTTGTACTTTGGCTGCCACTGGTCGATTTTTAGTTGCATTCTAATTGGTGGAACCTTAGGATCCAATACCGTATTGTTGTGAGTCTGGGATCCATGCTGTGATAGGATAGTTTAGTCCTTATATTGTAGAAGGGGACATCTGAAGGGGCCCAGGAAATGTGTTGGAGCAGACACGTGAAATGGTTCTAAAAGAAGGTGATTGAAATAGAAATGGGAGCAATCTTGTTCTGACCTGGGTTTATGATTTAATCATCACTGTGAAGTAGGTTGTGAAGTAGATTTCAAGGGCATTAGTTAATTGTCCCATAGACTTGGGTTGGTGCTCATGGCAAAAATGGGTGAAGTATTCTGGAAGTTTAGGCAAAGGAGTCTTGATTGATGTTCTTGTGGAGTATTCAAGCAGCTAGCCACATCCTTTTGAAAGCACTTTGGAGGCTTCCTACCTGACTTAGGCCCCTTCCGCACGTGCAAAATAATCCACTTTCAATCCACTTTCACAACTGTTTGCAAGTGGATTTTGGAGGCTTCCTACTGTTTGCAAGTGGATTTTGCTATTCTGCACAGCTGCATTGAAAGTGGATTGAAAGTGCATTATTCTGCATGTGGGGAAGGGGATTTGGAGATCCTGTTTTAAATATCATACTAGACTTCCAGCACATTTGGCATCTGAAGGCAAAATAATCTCAAGTAGCAAATGATGTAGAGTTCAGTGCATACAGGTGTGCCATGTGGGAGCCACCCACAGCATGTCTACTTTCAGTTCTTCTGAAGGAAAATGAGATGTCTGGGGGTGCTATGGAGGACCTGATGCTATGGGTCCTTATCATACTAGGACAGTAGCAGTTTTCAGAGGCTATATTTTTACTTTATTGTTGCAGTGCTTAAAGTGTCTGTGCTTTAGTAGTTCCCTTGCCATCAATGTTTAACAGCCAATTGCAACAAGGAAAACAAAACATTTTTGGCAGGGTAGCATGTGTACTAACAGTGACAAACCAGACAGTGGTGTTGGCAGCCAGGTGAGATTTCCACTCAAGCAACCAGGGCACTGACAACGCTGCTGGGACTAACATTGTGGTAGAAGGCAGCAGGTATGGCATATGCTTGTCATTGCCTCCCAGACCTGTGTAACCACCAGCAAAGTCCAAGGTGAAGGTAAGAGATGATGCTATTACTGCTGGGACTTGGTTGCTCCAAGTGTGTCTGGCCCACCACCACTACTTTTCCAGCACACTAACATCTTCACAGGTAGCACTTCACAGTGCTCTGGCCACAAAAATTGCCTACACTGATCTATGGCATCTCCTATACTTCCAGAATATAGGCACTCTTATATCTCTAATTGTCTTTGTGAGTGTGTTGGTTCTTAGGGCTTTTCCCCACTTACCTTTGCTGCCCTTTGCTGTGTGCTACTCTCGGCGCGCGGCATCTCCGGGTGTCCCCACGACCCCGCGCTCTGCGTGGGGTCATCAAAAGGCGCCGTTTCAAGGAGCGCCAGGGATGCCGTGCGCTGAGGGGGCGCGAGAGCGGCAGTGTCGGGGCGGCTGCGTTGTCGCCACCCCTGTAGTGGGGAGTGCTGGGGGACCCCGCGCTACTTGAGGAGAGTAGCGTGGGGCTTAACGTAAGTGGGGAAAGGGCCTTACTTTGAGGTTGAATCTAGTGCTGTGAGTCATTTTTCAAAAGAAAATATCGCAGTTACTTGCAGAGTCTTCTATGGACAACTACTAGAAATTACATTGATGAAATAAGGCTATTAAATAAATGCTTCTTTTTCATTCACCAATGACAGAAGAGGAACTGCACCAACCTTTCTTGTGTTAATTGTGAGCAGTGGCTAATGAACTGAATTTCAATAGTTGTTTTGCACTCTTTAGCAACCAATTGCACAAGGAAGTAGGAGCTGGCATCTCTATAGCCTGTGGCAAGAACCAAGCAATTAGGAGGTTCAGTGCTTGACTATAACACCTTTCAAGAGATTCACAGTGACTGACCTAAGCTAACTTTCACTTAGCAGTAGTTCTTTCATCAACACTTGTGTTGAATTAATCATGACTGTTTTTATCTCAAAAAATAACCAAGACTGTTGAATACAATCTCTCCTAAAAACTGAAGTCATTTTGGCATCACTTCTTTATTTGCTTTATTTTCTAATTGTTTCAAATAGATCTCAGATTAAGAAGCTAATCTGTGTACGTGCACTCTTTGGTGTGGAAGTTTTCAGATACTGTTTTTGCCTTCCTGTTTTTGATTTATTTATTTATTTTTGCTTAAAACAAAGCATATCATTTGGCATTATTCCTGTTATTGTTAATTTTCTGAAATGCATTTTAGGACTAATTTGTCTCCTGAAATCATTGAAGGAATTCCCCCTAACTTTGGAGCATTCAGAGCTGGCTGATTAAATTAACTTCCCCTATACCAGGGGTCTGCAACCTGTGGCTCTCCAGATGTTCACAGACTACAAATCCCATCAGCCCCTGCCAGCATGGCCAACTGGCCATGCTGGCAGGGGCTAATTATGATCTAATATCTGGTATCTATTCCCTGGAATACCTTGTTTCTGTATACCATTGGATAGGTTACCAGTGGTGTCAGCTGTGGAAAATATGGATTCAGTTCTCTCATCCTCAGCATATGAATAATGTTGGACTGTTCATCTGTTAGAGGATGGATGTGGCATCAATTCCGTTGCAACCCTGGTCTTAGATATGTGACTAGATCTTTATAACTTCAAGCATGGAGGCTGCAGTAGGGAGTAGACATTGGCCAAAATTGTTCTTTCCTCTTACTGCCAGTGGAGAGCTTGGAGAGGATGACAGAGACGGCTTGGGAGAGGGGAAGATGGCGAGGATCCAACTGAGTGATTGCCTCCTGTTTGACTCCTGGATTTTCGCCCAGCATGGCATTATGTGTGTGCTAATTTGCTTACTGCTTGAGGGAGGCAATTGTTAGTCAATTGTCCAGCAGTTTCAATGAGTGACATGCCATCCCTTACTCTTGATCCTTGAGAATGCTCTCCCTTCATCTGTGTGTGTAGTGCTTAGCATTTGATACCAAGGGGAGACATACCTATTTGCCCAGGCTTTGGTTCATACTATTTCCTTTCTTCCTGTTTTGAAACTAGCAGAGATCATAGCACATTCAAAGTCATCCAGCTGATAAGCAATATTAGTTAGTATAGGATTTGCACACTATTTGCTACAGCATCATATTTGTTTCTAGCATTTCTGAATTGCTAATCCAGATTGATATCTTTTAAAAAAGATGTTTATACAATTTAGACATTTCAGGATCTAGATTCTGAAAGTTCTTATTGGATGGTCAGAACATTTGTGTAAAATGTTGAGACTTTCCATACTTTTTTAAAAAAGTAATCATGAAGTTCCTTATACTGCAGGATAAGTCTTGGAAGTGTAACAGTCTTGTGTGTGTTGTAAGCATTGTTCCACAGCTTCTACCACTGTGGATGGAAAATAATCTTCAAGCGATTAAACGGCAGTAGTACATTACACATCAAGTTCTCTTTTCTTCCAGCCTAATCTATGAAGGCAGGGAAGTGTGTAACTCACAAACAAGGAAGCTGAAAGATTTAGAAAGGGAGGTATAAATAAGAGAATACACTCTGGAATTTCTGTAGCCCAAAGCGACATGCATGTTGGGGCTGTTAGTGCTTGAAGCATTGCATTGTATGTAGGCTTCCAGGTGCTTTTAGTAGGTCTTACTTGATTGATACATTTAAGGCCAGTCTCTCCTATTCCTTAAGTTATCTATGATGTGGACTCCTTAACAGTTCTCAGCCAATACCATCTATCCCTTCCAAAAAATTTAACACATAAATCTTGTGATTTTTCTGTTCCCAACATTTTAAATCATTGACATTTTAAATAGCATTAGGTATTAAATATTTTTATTTCTGCAAGGGCCACTTTGAGCTTCAGAGGTGCAAGATCCAAATGTTTTAAACAAAGAAAGAAACTACTGCTTGAAGCCTAGGCTCAAGCCTTGAGGCTGTACCGCCTAGGTGGAAATGCCATTAGATATGATGTTTCAATATTTCTCTGTTCCAGATGTACTTGTGGCATGCAAGGGTTCACCTCATCTGCATTTCTACAGTAGAACATTTCTGAACTACTTTTATGACTCTTGCACATTAATAATATACATAACTTATCATCGGTCTGAATAGAGGATGCTATCAGTGCAAGCCTAAGCCCCAGGAAGTTGGCACAGCACCAGTGCCTCTAGTTAGTACTTTGCTGTTTTCATATTATCAGGTAACTGTGTATGAAATAGACCGACTGTCATGACCCTTGGTAGGTTTGCTCAGTTGCTGCCATTTTTTCTTTGTTACTGGGTCCCTTCTCAAGCTTTCAGACTGAGCAAGAGACTTATCAAGTCAAGAATGTTATCTGCCTTTTGGAATGTGTACGTCTGGATGAACTGCTTCCACCTGCTTTCCTCCCCTTTCCTCCCCCCCGCCCCCAATCTCTTCTTCTCTGGGAATTGTGCATAGTGCTTGCGGGGATGGGGGTATGACATACTTTTGCCAGAAACATACAATCTGTTACTTGTAAGGATTTGACTAGCTCAAACAATAAAGTGATTAACTTTCCTATGCCATCAATAAAACAAGAATTCTACTTTTAAAGTACTGATTCCTGTCTTTAATCAAGGCTTTGGCTGTGACACCCACTTTGCAGAGGTAAGAGCATTGCAGTTGCACTGAGGTCCAACCCATACTCACCACAACTCACCAATAACAGAGTGGAATGCTTACGATGCCCTGTGGCATCTATATATGGAAGCAGTTTTCCATCATGCACTGATGGTAATGTTTTTCCCTACGGTTGTCAACCTCTAGGTAAGTGGTGGCGAACCTATGGCACGGGTGCCAGAGGTGGCACTCAGAGCCCTCTCTGTGGGCATGCACAAAGAGAGTCCCCCCCCCCCCCAAACACACATCTAGGCTGGCCTGGGCCACTGGGCTCGATTATTAGCATTAAACCTAAGACATAATTTTGGGGAAGCAGTGTAGGTAACCCTGTTAAGTGCTGTTAAACCCCACAGATTTTCATGTGAAGAACTAAAGTGCGATCCTTTACCTGGGAGTAAGCTCAGTTGCTGGCAATGGGGCTTGCTTCTGAGTAATCTCTCCTAGGGTCATGATTCACCTGTTGGGAGAGTTGTACAGTTTCTTCAAAGCAAAGCCACCAACAACCACCAAGCTTGCTCCCGAGTAATGCTTGCCTCTGATCCAACCTTTTTTAAAAACTAAAACCTCAGTATTCAGGGTTAAATAGCCGTGTTGGCACTTTGCAACAAATAAGTGGGTTTTGGGTGGCAGTTTGGGCACTCGGTCTCAAAAAGGTTCGCCACCACTGCTCTAGATAGAGCCTGAAGATATCCTGAAATTATAACTGATCTCCAGACTACAGAAATCAGTTTCCCTGGAGAAAATGGCTGCTGTGGAGGGAGGACTTTGTGGCTTTATTTATCTCCAGAAACGTCCCAGCCCACAGCTGACAATTGGTTTGCTGCCGAAATGCGAATTACAGCAAGGGGGGGGGGGACAAAGGGCAGACAACAACCCTACACTATACCATGCCCCAAATAGTTTGCCTAGCCCTGCCTTGGAGAAACATAACCAGGGAGCTCCCAAGAAGTTGGGAAGAGACAGTCAATATCCTAAGTTGTTTAGAGGCAGAACGTAACAGCAGGAATGCTGAGAACCTCAGCAAGGTGAATTTATAGAGTTAGAGACCCAGTCTAGATTCTGCATTAGCCAGAAAGAATTTTCTTGCCTCTTTCCTCCCTCTGGAATCCAGAGATCTCCATGAAATGCTGCTCCTAAGGGACCCAGAGAACTGGCACAGGGGGTGGTGGGGTGGGATATGGTAGGAGAGGTATCTGCAGCAGAAAGAAAATAGGTGGAAAGGAAACTATCAATTTAATCTGGCTGCATTTGCACATGCACAGTAAATGTAATTGATTTCTCCCTAGATGGTGTTTGAATGAGACAAATGATGTTGGCATGGTCGAAAGCTACAATTCCCATGTGGCTGTATGAAAACATAATGTATAAGTGCTGCGGATCCAGACAGATTAGCAGCCATTAATGTTGCTCAGGCAACACCAACTGTTATGACATTAAAAACTATGTAATTTTTGATATGACATTTTGTTCATTCTTCGTTTAAACAATTGGTGGCAGTTGAGTGTAGGTTAATGTACACTGTTTATGGCTGTCTGCATGTGTGAAGAACAATCTGGTGAACCTGAATTGTCCACTGAACTGGTTTCCTGCTCACCACAGATAAGCAGGACTGAGCCATCAGATGGTGGAGTATCATTAATGAGAACAGTGCTAAATATGAGTAAGGTAAAGCTATTTTAAGAGAATAAATACATTGTCCTAATCATATCCAGTATATATTTCAACCATATATTTCAACTTCTACAGCACCACTACTGTTTAGCTCTTGCCCATAACAGACAGTTGCACCTACCCCAGAACACCGTTTTTCATTTATTTTACAGGGCTTGCTAAGTAATGATCTTACCATGGAGAAGGCAATTTTACCCTGCCAGTTTCAGAGAGAAAGAAAACTTTGTCATGACCAGGACTCCCTGGCACCTCAACCACGGTGCTCCCATCACCTCAGAGACACTCCTCCGGTCTTAGATATTCTCAACTTGGGTAGCACCCCAGTGAACTGCCATTAGTGGTTGCCAGGCCTTACAGTAGACAGCACTCAACTAGCCTTCACCCTGACTCCCTAAGACTTTTATAGCTTCCTTCTCCCCTGCAGCCCCACCCCTGATCCTGCCCCTTTGGCTGGGCCCTTCCTGGGCCTCCACCTTTAAAGTTCTGCTGGCTTTTTCTCCTTGATTCCTGGGAGAAAAGAACTTTTGCTGGTCTGGCTTCCTTCCAGGCGGGGCTCTGAGACAAGCCCTGCCTTTGTTGGCCCTAGCCCAGAATAGCTGCTCCCTGGGTCTCCCTACTGCTTGGGCTGTCCTGGCTTGTCAAGTCCTGCAGAAGTTGGGGTGGGGTCACTGGGGCAGCTGGGGAAGTACAGGCACCTGGGCCCCGGACAAATTTTGCATCTTAATTTGAATCAGGTCTTGAAATGTAAAATGGAATTATTCAAGAGTGCTGTTTTGCACAGGTAATAGAGCTGCACTGTACAAAATGATTTAAAACTTATTTGAATAAATGATTAGGGGCTGTGGTCTGTACTGCTGTGTATAACTTACCGTAGGTAGCATCCTATTGTGATATTTTTCCACTGCTTAATGTGTCATATTAATAGTTATGCTGTGCTTCAGTTCTTTCTGGTTGGTTCCAGACTTCTACAATCCTAATGCATTATTTACTGGACACCTCATTTTGTTGATTTGCACTGAATCTGTCTGTGTAATCCCTATGAGAAAGGCAGACTATAAATAACGTCAATTTATAAACACAGTCTTTATTATGGCTTGCACTTCTTTTCTTCCATAACTGTTATCTTTTCTTCCATAACTGCTGGCCAGAAATGTGTTAAAGTTTGTTCACTGAAAATGTTTCATTGCAGATCCGATACTTCAGAAATGTTTGCATTTCTGAACTCCTTGTGATACCTGAGCAGTAAAATCTTCTGTAAGTCTGAGTAGATAAGATGTCAGTGTCATGCAAGTGATCAGCTAGCACTCCTGTATTGAATTGATATTGCTGATAGTAATACTATATAAGAAGGAAAAACTGTGAATCCTGATAAAGTCATCTTATGGTAGCGATGAGAAATGCCATTTCTGCCAATTTTCCACAGTAACCTTTTCAGTAGTATTGGTTATTAATGCTTTGTATAATTCTTATGAGCTTCAAAGCATAGACAGTCATTGGCTGCTAGTAATCAGAGGTTATTTGTGGTTAAATGTTTTTGCATTTTCTTTGCTGGCAATATCTGGCAAGGGTGAATTTTATCTACTTCCCTGGGCTAAAAATGGCCTGTACCACCACTCTCCTAAGCAAAGTTTTGAAGCCTTGCTTCAGCCTAAGGAGCCTTCCTCCTACTTAAATGCTTCTTCCTTGCATGGAAGAGATGCTGAAGCTGGAGGAACGCTCCAGCTGGGGTGGCTTCAGACTTGGATGGGCCCCACTTCATTGCACAATGTGTTTAAAAACTCAAGAGGTTGCTAATATCTTGCCTCCAAGTAGATTTAAACTCAGAGGTTATCATCACTGCCTCCAAGTAGATTTGATGGAAAATTCAGGATTCCTCAGACTTTGGCTCATTCCGCACATGCAGAATAATGCACTTTGAAACTGTTTTCAGTGCTCTTTGAAGCTGTGCGGAATGGCAAAATCCACTTGCAAACAGTTGTGAAAGTGGTTTGAAAATGCATTATTTTGCGTGTGTGGAAGGGACCTTAGTTTTACTTGGCCTTTGATTCCAAAGGCAATCTACCTCCAGGCTTCCCTAACAGGGTAAGTTTTGCTAGTGACTGCATTGAGTGCAGTTCTCTGCCCACATTTTTGCTGCATGCAAGGATCAGCCAACTACCATCCTCTCCTTTTCTGTGTCTTATGCCAAAACCATCCTGGAGGAAGACAAGCATGATCATAGTACTAAACTTCAACTGATAAGACAAAGGATCTATGTGCCTTGGGATCCTTCTTACCCAGGAACCTCTCAGGAATCTCCTGCTCATCTCCCAGAATGCCCAATTTTCCATTAAATCATGCTTCTACTCGAGACATGCTAAAAAGATTCTGGCAAAATTCAGATTCAGATCTAATGGACCTGATTTTTTTTCCAGAAATTCTGGATAGTTCTGAAGTCCTGTATCAGAAAATACAGGATTCCCAAAAAATTCAGGTCCATTAAATTGAAATCCTAATTTTTACCCCTACCCCCATCTCTATTCCCCATCTCCCCCTCCCCTCACTTACCTAAACCCCAGCAGTGGGGTTGACTGCCTCCGAATTCCATGTGGAACCCACAGGTCATTACAGTGGAGTACTGCACATGCAGATTAATGAGTAATGAAGACATTCTCTGCTCCTTCCCAATATGCAGGCAACATTACCTTATTCCTTATGGTGATCACGTTGTTGTCCACTCCACTGGCATGTATCCCCTTTCCCATCTTCATCCACAAGCACATGGAGTCCAGCTGCCATGTTTCTACAATGTGCAAGTGATTAGATTTTTAAAAATGAACAGATGCGTTGTCTGCAAAGCACTGTAGTGGCAAAGAAAGTAGTTTTGTGGTCTACCATGTATTGTCCATGTGCCTTCTTTTCCTAGCATAAAGTGTTCCTGAAATACTGCTTTTGCCTGTGCTTTTAACTGTCAGTATAGGTAGTTTTTGCTGCATAGCCCCCAGAGTATAAGGAGCAGAGCTATTTTGTCTGTCTTATTGGTCCAACCTTGATTTGAATTTCAGCTATCAGATCTCCTTGTAAGATAGCGTGGAATTATATGATATGCAGCTTGGAAAAATACCCCTTTCTCCGCTGAAACAGGAAGGAATGTTGCCTCAGACGCTGCACTGAATGTGATCATGCTGGAATGTATATTTCTTCTAGTCTTAGGCCCCTTTCGCACATGCAGAATAATGTACTTTCAATCGACTTTCAGTGCACTTTGAAGCTGGATTTTACTGTGCGGAATAGCAAAATCCACTGTCAAACAATTGTGCGGAAGGGGCCTCTGTGATGTTCTCAAGAATCGTGTATAAGTAGGAATGGAAGTAAATCCACTTCAGCTGTAGTTTGGCCATTTTGTTGCTGTAGCAGTCTTGTTTCTCTTATAGATATGCAACCTCTTTGAAAGGATATTGGTCAGTATGCACTAATACAATCAAAGGCTGTTTCCGCACGGCCGTGGAGGCGCCTCCACGCCGGCAGAATTCTCGCCGGCGTGGAGGCGGAGGCCGTTCGCATGGAAGCATGCGGGCGGCCTCCAGACAGGCCGGCAGACGGCAGACGGCTCCGCACGGAGCCGCCTCTTCCCCCTTCCCCGTCCCACTCACCGTGTCCCCGTTGTTGGCCTGCTGGCCTTCCACAGCCCACCACGCTGCCCTCCGACCTCCAGAGTGCGGAGAGCAACATGGTAATCCAGCAACCAACAGGCCGGCGACGGGGACTACCAGTAAGTGTGAACGGGGAAGGGAAACAGCGTGTTCCCGGCGGTGCTGTTCGCACCACGCCGCCGGGAACATGCTGTTGAAGGAAAAACAACCCTTTAAAGGGTTGTTTTTCAGGGCGGCTTGACGCCACCCTGGGGGAGAGGGAGCGGAGTCTGTGCGAATGGCTCCCTGGGGACGGCGTTTATCCCGTCCCCAGGGCGCCATTAATGGGCCGTGCGGAAACGGCCATAGATTCATGACAGAGTTTATTTTATGAATTACAGTTTATTTTATGAATTACATTCTTGGAAAGAGTACAAACTACAGGAATGAAAATCTAAAATAACTATAAGAAAACATCCTCTCAATATGTCCTTTATTCAGTGGCCAATATTATTTAGCTTCCTCTCTGAAAAGACCATGTGAATATAATTGAGGTACGAGTAAAGGTCTATACAACATTAAGTACTTATTGTACTTCTTCCACTGAACATACAAATAAGTTAGTAGCATGTCATAGCATTATTTAACATGTATTTTTATTGTGTTATGTTATGTAGAAGAATAGCAATTAAAAAACAGAACTTTCATAGTTATACTACATGAATAGTTATGGCTGTGATGGCAACAATAGCTCTGCCTCTTCCATCACAGAGCAGAGCCAATAATTATTTTGGGAGCATACTATGTACAATTAAGCCAGGATTTGTGAGAAATACACCAAGGGAAAAAATGTGGCATGACATGAAGTGCAACATAAAGTTGTTCAATGAAACATAATTGCACCAATTACAGATAAAATATTTATTTACTTGCCAAGAAAGAAACAAGATTTTAAAAGGCTGATTATCTAAAGTGACACCACAAAACACTTTTTCTTGATCTCACTGAAAAAGAATTACGCCGAGTTAACAACAGTGAACGGTTGCAAAGAAACTTCATGTTTTGAATTAAAATACTGGCTGAATGAAACATGAAATTCTCATAGGCTTTGCTGTTCATATGTACAGCAGTAGTAGTTAAACACTGTGTATAGGTCTTGTGAGCTATATGTCAAACTGGCTATTCTCAGTTTACCAGAATGAGAAAGCTCACTGAAATTTCTAAAGCAAGTCTGTGGTTTTTCTAAATCCAACGAGTGGAAAAAAAAGAATTAGTAGCGTCTATTTGTCTTTTACAGGCTTACATGAAAAAATATCCAGCTAATAGCGTACGGCAGATCCAACCTGTACAGTGTCAGTCACATGAGATGCTTTCTTCAGAACAATCCTAGTCTCTAATCTTTGATAGACTGATAGATAAAAGTCATCAAATCCTTGGGTAAACTAATCCCTAGCTGAGGTTCAAAACTGAGGAGGGGGTGTCAAACCTGTTTTTGTACAAACCTATTTCATTGCCCTTTATTCTCTGAGGTATGGATACAAAATAGAACTGAAGCAACTTTTCACTCCATTCCTAAAATGTAAATCCCATTGTGTTCAGTAAGACTTACTCTGTGGGAAGGACCAGAAAAAAGAAAACGGAAAAATTCTGGGGAATTTTTT
Source organism: Sphaerodactylus townsendi (assembly GCF_021028975.2). NCBI lineage: Eukaryota > Metazoa > Chordata > Lepidosauria > Squamata > Sphaerodactylidae > Sphaerodactylus > Sphaerodactylus townsendi. The sequence goes on along the minus strand of NC_059425.1, from coordinate 50,179,735 downwards.
TCTCCCTTTTCCCCAGCAATGTTTCCCAATGAATGTTTCCCTTTTTTTTCTCCCTTCCCCCCCAGTAATTTTTCCCAATGAATTTTTTCCTTGTTTTTCAGCTGTTGCATACCTTTTGTTGTCTTTTTGACCTGACTTGTGTTGACCTTGTGCATGACTTTGTGATTGACATTTTCTCCTCTCCCTCAAACCACTATGACGCAAGTACCCACAGATTGGGGAAAAGGTAGCTTATTGTTGTAACTTGCAGGAAAGAAAAAAGATCAGAAGGAGACGGGGAGTAGAAACTGCATTAGAGTCTTAGAGGAAAACCAAAAGTTTTGTTAAGAACATAGCTGTCTCTAACAAAACAGCAAAGGTTAAGGCACATGTGCTGAGTTAGCATAGCATGCATCAACTTGCAATTTCCTTTCAAGTATTGGATGTATTTGCAATTTTGCTAATGTAAAAATAATGCATTTATAATGTTTACATTTTTAAAAAGTCAAAAATTGCAATTTTATATTCTAGGTAAAATATAAATTATGCATTTTGTGTTGTTAAAGGAGTAAACTTAGTTAAGGTTCAATAGAACAATAAGTAGTGCATATATTTCATTTTTTCCAAAAAAAATTCTGCTTTTTTTCTGGGGAGGAATAAATGTGCCCCTCCCCCTCCCATTGGCTTTAAAATTGCTGGAAATTTTACATCTTTACTCCTTAGTGCTTATGATTGCAGCCATGGTAACCTAGCAATGGGAAATAAGTTAATCTTAAGAGTTTAAATTAAAAGGGGACATACAAATGTCTTGAGAAATAGGAGAGGTTGTTCTGGATATATGGTTCTAGGAACATCTAAAGGTCTAAATTGGTGAAAATGTGTAAGGTTGGAGTTGGGAAGAGGAATAGAAAAATAGTGGATAGAGTAGCCAAATTAGTTTACTGAAGCCAAAATAGTGAAGTTTTGTTGCACTGTAATGAATTTATTTATTGTATTTCGTCTATCCTCCCTCTGATGAGTTTCTGGTGGTGTACATAGTCCCCTTCCATTTCCGCACAAAACAGCCCTGTGAGGGGATGATCAGTTTATAGCTACTCAGTAAATTTCATGACAGAATGAACCCTGGTCTTCATACTCTTATTCTGACATACTAATCCAGAGTAGGCCGAATCGGGCCCAATTTGGGCAATTTGGCTCGGATTAGGGGCGAATTCAAGCGGCCTAAATCTGAGCCGTATCCGAATCCTAACGTTCCTAACGTTTCACTGGCATCTTCAGAGGTGTAATCCAGAGAGAAGTCTGTTATACACTGTGTCTGTTACACACTTGTCTGTTACACACTATGAGGAGGGAATGTTTAGTGGGGGTTGTGGAGAAATGGCTCCTTGCCCCCCCCTCTTTTTTCTTTCTCCTCCCCTTCTCCAACCAGGTACCATAGATTTGGAGGATTTAGAAATTCCAGAGGAACATCAGGAAAAGCTACCTGACCTAGGGGGAAAAGATATCTTGACCCAGCCTGGTGTGGTTGACTTGCGGGTGGGGTTTTTCAGTCCAGGGAGTGATTCGCATTTGCATTCCCTGCAGCAGCAACAATCTTAGTGAATACAAATCCTTTGTCTGGGTGGAGTCCATTGTCCATGAATCTAGCATGCCCTTGGCCTTTGGTTCTGGTGTTTTTAAGTACTGGCAGCCAAGTTTTGTTAATTCTCAGAGTCTCTTCCTTGTTGAAATTGTCTTGATGTTTGTGGATTTCAATGGTCTCCCTGTGTAGTCTGACATAGTAACCTTCCGAGTTGTCCAGAATTTCAGTGTTTTCAAATGAAATGTTCTGTCCAGTTTTGTTTAGAGCATGTTCTGCTACTGCAGATTTTCAGGATGGTTAAGCCGGCAGTCTCTTTCATGCTCCTTAATATGAGTCTGAATGATGTGTTTTGTAGTTCCAATGTAGACCTTTCCACAGTGCAGGGTATGCGATAGACTCCTGCAGAAGTGAGGGGGTCTCTCTTGACCTTTGCTGAGCGTAGCATCTGCTGTATTTTTCTGGCAGGTTTGTAGATTGTAGGTTATTTTTTTTCATCAGTTTCCCTATTTGATCTGTGATTCCTTTGATGTATAGTAGAAATATTTTTCCTGTGGTAGGCTGTTTCTCCTCAGTCCTCTGGACTGAAACCCAGAGGACTGTGGCTCCATTGCAGTCAATGGGAAATTTCTGGGGGTATCTGCGGGATGTACATTTCTCAAGGCAGAGGCACCAAACTTTCAGGGTATCTTTAGGAGACTCTCTTGATGTTACCACCCAGGTTTTGTGAGCTTTGCTTCAGGGCATGGTGGGAGATGGGCCCTACCATTTTGCGTTTTTATTCAGAAATACCAGGAATCATTTACTAAACTCCAAGTAAGCTGACAAGCTCCCCCACTGTTGTTTTTTTAGTATTTCTATTTCTAATGACTTGTTTCTGTCCATTTATTCTGTTGCATAAAGACACCACAGTTTGGCCAATGTGAACAACTATATTATTGTCATATGGCAGCATATATCATATTAGAAGAGAAAGTACAAATGAATGAGTGCTTGGCTGATGTAGTCGGATACTGTCATAGTGACAGTTAAGTAGATGTGGCATTGGGGCTTGTTGCAGTGGTTGGCCCCTAGTTTTTCAATTCCAGTTTTGTGGTTCATGGTTGCTGTCTGTAAGCAAGGACTGATATACCCACAAGAGAAGGATAATCTTTTGGGAGAGGTTGTAGATGCCTGATCATATACTGCAGTGGCTAGTGTCCCTAGTGGCAACCAGAGGAATTGTGTTTTCCCTGCTGGGCAAGTCTTGTAGAAAATTACTTCTTGGTTGCTGTCTAGCTTTTGTCACGCTGCCTTTTCAGTGCCTCGGGTGGGTACTGTGGTTTTAGGAATGCTTGATGTAAATCCTGCAGGTGTTTGTCCCTGTCTGAAGAACTGGTATGCTTGCGTCTCAGGGCTCGGCTGTAGACCACAGATCATGCAGTGTGTTCTGGGTGGCAGCTGGAAACAAGCAGTTAAGTATAGTGATCAGCAGGTTTCCATACAGAGTACTGTTTATATGTCCATCATGTTGTTAGATCATGGTGTTCAGAAAGCTGATCTGCTGCATGGATTGGTCCTGGCTCAGATTAATAGTAAAGTGGAATACTACTGAGAGAGAAAACTGAGAGATGGGGAGAGGAAAGACTTTGTATAGAAACATGAGAAAGTGGAAGTGCCCAACTCCTATTATGCTTCAGTCTTCTTCCTAAAGGGGAGCTAAGTGCTGCCTGGCAAAAGTAGCATGAACGGTGAGGTGACCGGGATTGCAGCTCAAGATTAATAACGGTGGAAGATTAATAACTGTTGAAGAGCAGTTAGCGAAAACACAGTGTTTTTATTCAAATTCCACAGGAACATTTAAAGCCTCTTAAAGGTAAAATGGATGATGAAAATGTCTAGGGAAGAACGATGATCCTGTTCTTAAATTCTGCAAGCGCAATTTTGAGTCTAGGAACATGTACAGCCACATTTTGAAGGAAATAGTCTGGGTCTGAGAAAAATTCACTCTGTTCATAAGTGACAGATAGTCTGTGCTATTGTTGCAGTTATTTTCCTATTTGTTTTATCAATGGGCTGTGGATTTATTTTGGTAATTCCTATTAATGTTAGCATAAATCCCCTGCTCACTGTTGAGAGACTAAACCCTTTCATCTTCAGTATGTAAATTTTCATGCTTATAATTTTGAAAAATATCCAGACTTTCTCCCTTGATGATAGAATGAAATGCTGTCTGGCATTGTAGCCACACCTGCATGTGCTTTGGCACTTTATTAATTATACAGTCCTAAAATGAAATGGTCACAGACAATTCACAGGAAAGTGCTAGAATTTTTACTCTCACTTATAAATTAAATGATGTAATTAAATCCCACTTTTTCAAGGTCTTGTAGTGCGGATATCTTCAGTCTGAAATGATAGCAAATGTTTGGTGCACCAAATTTAGAGGAATCCCTAATTTTTTAATAAATACTTTTTTATGGTGAGAAACTATAACTATAAATGGTTATTTATAAAACATAATTATTTTGAGTGTAGTCCAGTTCTTCAGAATACTGAAGAAATGTGCTTTGATATAATTATATCCTATAAGCACCTTTCTTCTACATTATAGTATGATTTAAATCTATACCATAATTTTCTTTCTTATGTAAATAGTTTCTTTTTGCTGCATTCTCTTTTCATGCACAGTGTGAAGGTGGAGTAACACCATTAACTTCTCTGAAACCACACCTTCATTTATAGTGTAAATTCTGCATAGTGTCAACTCAGGATGCAAGAAAAAGTATATAAATGCTGAGTATCAGATCAAATGTTGGGGTTTTATGGCTCCAGCAATCTTTTTTTATATATTTAAAACTGTGGATCAAAAACTTGTGCCTGCTCTATCTTTACTGATACTGGACAGTTTAGATGGGGAACAGCAATGTTCTGCGGTCTCTTCATATTATCATATTATCATCAGAGGTCTGTTGTGTTAGGAGAGTCTAGCCTTTCTTGGGTCATAACATTGCATTTTGTCTTTTGGTACCGAATGGAAGCCATGTTGGCCTTTTCACTGTCCTGCTCTCAAGATGATGGCAGATTCTCTTATAGACTGGGAGGAGTGTAAATAAAAGGCCCAGTTAAGTATAATTAAGATCGTTAATTATGTTGGTGTCAGACTCTGACACAAATATATTTGACTAAGAAGAGACTCAGATTTTATTTATTTGTTTCATCCCAATTGCTAATGTTGGTTGATTAATATAAAAATAAAATACAAATGCACAGCACGTCATTGCAAATCAGTTATAAGCAGCAAGCAGGACATCATTGTGAGCCTGGTCAACTTCATCACCATAAATGAATGGGCAGGATTTAAAAGAATAGTAATTCTCCATGCAGTGGCGTATCAACAGAAAATGGATTCCGGCGCAAGAACTGAGTTTTAAATGCCCCCCTCCCATGGGCGGCTGCCCTTCCCCATCTTCTCACAGAATCAATAGGAATAACCCCCTGCCCCAGTCCCAGGGGCTGTGCTCCTGATGCTTTTGCATTCGAAGAGGCTTGTTGGGGGCAATTGGAGGCAGATCCTCCAGTCTGGATTCAGCCCCCGGAATTGGAGTGATCCTGCGTAAGATCGCGTTGCAATAATAATGGTGGTGATGATGATGAATTTTCCCCCTTTAGGGCACCTACTAAAGATCCTAAATGCAATAATCCAACATAAGAAATCCATACAAATGATGCCTTGCCCAGCAACTGCAGACTATGGCAGGCTGGGGGTGGGTGGGAAGGTGGGTTGGCGATCTCCCATGGCCTAAGAGGGTCTCCTCCCCTTTCCTGAATGAAGCGTGGGGGATGTGCCTGGTTGCCCCAGTGGGAACCCTGCTCAGCAGCCGTGCCTGGCGGGTGCCCTGGCGGATGCGGATGCCACTCAAGGCTCCCCCTCCATTTCAGCTCCTCCAAAGAGAAGCATCCTGGGGCAGTGGGAGCAGTCTGTTGCCTGGCGGCTCCTCACACTCTCACCTGGTTCCAATGGCACCCTTCCTCCCATTGAGGGGCTCACTGGAGCCCTGCTGCGCACCCTCTGCCTCCACCAACCCAAGGGAGCACCGAACTGGCTGGTTGCTGTGGCACCTCTGTCACAATCAGACAGGAACCCCTTTGGGACTCGCCTTGTCTCCTTGGACGCCACTGAGGGCTTGCGAGCTGGAGTAAGGGCAATGGCGGGCTTGGAGATGGAGCTGCCCAGGGCAGCCTTGAAAGCAGCAGAGGGGAGGCCCCGGCAGTGGCCAGGGGGAGAGCAGGCGAGCAGGGCATCCAGCCTTGACAGACAGCATAACTGGGCGGCTCTGGCCTCCTTCCCGCTGCCCTCTGCCCTCCATGGAGCCCCAGGAGTAGAAGCACAGCAGCGGTTCTCAAGGCCCGTGGGGGATGGAGGAGGGGGCTGATTTTCTTCCCCCCATGTTTCCAAATGGTCACTGCCCAGGGACATTTGTTGCCACATGTCCACATGGACGATACGACCCTGGCTCCATGATAGTAGAGACACCTTTTAGCTGGTACACCTTTTAGCTGGTAAGCAGTGGCAAGAGAGGAAGTTTGCATGTTGAATTTGAGCTGGAGAACTGAAAGTTCCAAGCATCAGGAACAAGACAGGCAGAATTGTTGTCTGCTCTCACATATTTGAATGAAAATAGTTATGATGACACCATAAGTCTCTGATGCCTTCACACATAGGAAACGAAACACTATGGCTCTTTTCATTGTTTCGGTGAAGTGGGAAGTGCACAATATTGTATTAAAACCCCTGCCCTTTTAAACATTCAGTCTTTCCTCACTCCCTGGAAGGGCATATGTGATTTATGAAAGATTCTGAGGCTAAAGACCTGTGCCACAAGACAGGTAGGTAGGAGTACAGACGTTGCTGAAACTATAAAACAGTTTTCAGGGATGCCCTTTGAAGTGTCCAATAAAGATCTCTGTTCTGTAGAGTTAAAAGTGCTGTCTAAATAATATATAATATTAATGAATATCAGTTATAAGTTTGAGTATTCAGTGTAATGCCTGATCCTGTGTGTGTTTGCTCAGAAGAACATTTCATTCATCAAGTTTTACTCCCCAGTGAAAGGCATTGAATTGCAGCCTTGGAATATTAAACATTTTATATATGGTGATGTTCTTCTGAGAACATGATCCTCTGGAATGTCAGTCTGCCCTCTCTTTCCCCTGGTATTCTATGATAGTTTTGCTGTTGATTTAACTGACAAAGGTTGACCGCTTAGGAAACACCATGAAAAGGACCTCATTTTTGATAAGCTTTTCATAAGGTCTGTCTTTAAAACATAACCCCAAAAAAATATGTTTCTTAGAAACAAACATAATATTGCTTACAGATTGCAACTAACTCTTCCCACAAAAGGCACACACACACAGCTTGTTGATGTCAAACAGCTTCTGTCAACAGTGTCTTTCTGGCACATGTTCATTTTTTATGCCATTTGTTAACAATAAATTGTATTAATAATAAATATTAAAATTAAATCCATTTACTATTTTAACAATAAGAAACTGGGGAAAAGGCATTTCACTTCTGCGTTAATGCTGTTAACATAATGGTATTTGGCAAAAGCTGTAAATAAAGACAATAATATTAATATTGTCAGCCCCTAGTAAAGGAGTTATTTATTTATTTATAATTGGTTTTATATACCGCCCCTCCCCAGAAGAACTCTGGGCTGTGAACAACATAATAAAACAATAATTACAATAAAAACCCCATTAAAACTGCAATTAATAATGCTACATTGGCATCCAACGTAAAAAAATAAACTTCATAGATCCACCCTGGAAAATAAACAGAGGAGCGGAGAACTCAAAATGTAAAGGAAAAGGAGGGGGAAAGGGGAAAGGGGGGGCATCAGCGGCCGGCCCCTCCAAACGCCCGGTGGAACAGTTTGGTCTTACAGGCCCTGTGGAACTCTCCAAGATCCCGCAGGGCCCGGATAGCTGGTGGTAAGGTGTTCCACCAGGCAGGGGCCAGGGCTGTAAAGGCCCTGGCCTGGGTAGAGGCCAGCTGCATCATCGAGGGGCTAGGGACCACCAGTAAATTGGCCTCTGACGAACGTAGAGGCCGTGTAGGGGCATATGAGGTAAGACGGTCCCGAAGGTACGAAGGTCCCAAGCCGCGTAAGGCCTTAAAGGTAAGCACCCATACCTTATGAATGATTCGGAACTCGACCGGAAGCCAGACTTTGATTCGGATGAATGATTCGGAACTCGACCGGATGGCAGACTTTGAAACACACACACACACACACACACACACACACACACACACACACACACACACGAATGCAGTTATGTTAATTTTCAGAATACTTAATACATAGAATAAAAAAAATGCTATGCATTTGTTAAAAGGTACAAATGTGAACCATAGGGGTAGCCAACAGCTGCAGCAAAATATCTGGCTGTTGTGGGTTTTCTGGACTATGTGGCCATGGTCTGGTAGTTTTTACCCTTAATGTTTCACCCACATCTATGGCTGGCATCTTCAGAGGCATGCCTCTATGAGAAGTGTTTCTCCTTGTGGCAGAGGCATACGGGGGGGGGGGGGAAATGGTGCCCTGAGGCAAAAACCCCTCCGGGCGCCCCCTGGTGCAGAGCATTGCTTACTCACGAGTGAGCCCTGCTTCCCAGCCCAGCAGCCAGGACGCCAATTTCTCTGGCGTCCCAGCTGCTGGGCCAGAAAGGGAGCCGACGGCAGCCCCTCTTCCCAGCCCAGCATCTGGGACACCAGTTTCTCTGGTGTCTCGGCTGCTAGGGCTCCCAGTCCTTCCCTCTCCAGCTGGGGAAGGGAGGACTGGGTGCTCTGGTTGCCTACGGCCAGAGGCGAGAAGCTGAGCGGCCGTCAGGACTGCAGAGGCTCCAAGTCTTTCCCTCTGCAGCTGGGGAAAACAGGACTGGGAGCTCTAGTGGCCGGCTGGGCTTTGCTTCTCAGCCTGGAAAACCCACAACAGCTAGTTGATTACAGCTGTGAAAGCCTTTGACAAAAAAACCCTCCCGTATTCTGTTTGTGTGACAGCATTATTTATATGTTTCCTTATCTATGCATTCTCTATCTTATCCATATAAAAATGTTAAGAATGTAATGTTTACTTTCAATTGTCATGTGGGAATTCCCATTAGCATGAATAGTACAGTTGCAATATGTTTTGATAGTTTGAAAGCTTCAGAGTGCCTTTTGGTTATGCAGCCCAGCATCAACCCTGCAAAGGGAGATGATGTGGTTATTATTGTCTTGGGTGGAGTGTTTCTCCTTTCACAGGGTCATAGTACAAACAGTTGCATGCACTGGTTTGTGTTGGGCATCAAGGATATAATTGTTTAGAAGAATTTGGTTGGAAACCCTCCTGTCTCAGCTTCTGGAAGTAATTTCTGGACTGGTAATTGAGACTTCCAGAGTATTGTCGAAGGTTTTCATGGCCGGATTCAACTGATTGTTTTGGGTTTTCTGGGCTGCGTGGCTGTGGTCTGGTAGATCTTGTTCCTAATGTTTCACCTGCATCTGTAACTGGCATCTTCAGAGGTGTATCACAGGGAAGTCTGTTACGCAGTAACAGTGAGTAACAGACTTATCTCTGTGATACACCTCTGAAGATGCCAGCCACAGATGCAGGCAAAATGTTAGGAACAAGATCTACCAGATCACGGCCACACAGCCCAGAAAACCCACAACATCCAGAGACTTCCAGACCTTGTTCTGAGAGATTTTAATGTGCATACAGAGGCTGCCTCATCAGGATCGGCTCAGGACCTTTTGGTTACCATGGACAGCATGGGTTTGTACCTGGTTGGGTTTAGCACGTGAAAAAAGTCAGATGCGTCATTTAATATCTGATCTGATCAGGTTTCTGGTGGTCTGGCTGTGTTTATTGAAATCCAGCCTTGCCATGGTCAAACCATTGCCTGTTGAAGTCTCATTAGAAGATGGTCTCTTACCTTGACAAAGGCTGCAGGCCATCTTCTAATTAAGTTAGTCCATCCCAGCAACTGTTGGATCTCATGAGATTCCAGGAGGTACTGGGGGAATATTGGTAGTTTGAATGGTGACTCTGCAGGAAGTTTGGTGGGAGCCTGGAATAGCAGGTTCCACCTGATCCTGACATGGTGCCCCAGCTCCTTGGTTCATTCCAGAGATAGGAACTTTGAAAAGGCAGATGTCTGAGTGTCAGTGGCAGAAAACTCAGGTTGAATCTGATGGAATACACTTTCAAATCCTACAAGATAGCAGTGTCAGCAGTGAAGAAATGTTACTTCAACCATTGAATCAGTTGAATCCAGCAAAATTACTTAGATTAATTCAGCAACGGGCTACCCATAGGAGTGTGTCTGTCAACATGCATTTGGCTATGAAATTTTTGCACAATTCTTGCTGGTGAAATCTCTGAGATGCACTCCAACTTAGATTCTAATTTAGTCAGTGAAAAGGAGTTAGGTGCATCTGTAGTACCATCTAAACAGTAATTGTTCAGAATAGTTCAGTTTAGTTTCCCTGATCAGTCATGAGATCTTGAGGACTGTGAAAACCACCACCTGTAATCCACACCATAAGTTCATAGCTTATAAAATATTTTAATGAGATAGTGAGACCTGTGATCTAGAAAAGTGTGAATGCCTGTTTTGAGGGGTGGTTTTTCTGATGTCCCTGAAAGAGGTGGTTATCAGACTAGTGTTATACAAAATCTTTGTCAGATAAGCAGACACTAACTATCAACCTGTGTCACATCTGCCTCTTTGGGGGAAATATTGAATGAGTGATGGGAGAACAAGGTCAGGCTTACTTGGATGATAGACCTGTCCTCAGCCCTTTCCAATCAGGATGGAGAGTGCTTTAGTATCCAAAAAGCATCACTTCTGCATGCATAGGATGTTTTAGCTGCTTTTAACTGTGGAATGTACCATACAGCTGAAACACCTGTAAGAGGAAATAAATCTAAGTGGAATAGTATTTTAAAGGTCTTGGTTCCTTGGGAAAAGCTGTGCTGAAAGGGATTTGTTGAATTTGATCTATGGGATTTGCAATATGTGTGTGGAATCTGCAAAGTTCTGCCTTTAACCCATGTTTTCTTTATTTTGGGTCCACAGATTAAAAACTACCAGAATCAAGAATAATTTAAAGCATGTTTAATATAAAGAGTCACTAAAGCATCTTGTACAGGAACCTCTAGGTCCTGTTGTAGGACATACTAAGGTCATGTGATCTTAGGGCAAGTCCACAAATTCACCAATTCTATAAAATATAAGGGAACATCTCTAAATTGTAAATTCTGTCACTTTAGAGAGTTGTTCACATCATAGCATCAATGATAAATTCATAAATTAATGTCATTAATTGTCTGCATTTCTCTCCAGAATCTCAAGATAGATTGCAAAATATAAAAACAATGCAATTAGACAATGTAAGACGGCCAAGAGTGCAGGCTTACAAAATTTGAAGATAATGCAGAAAAAGATACAAATCAGCACATGATATACTATAAACAGTGCTGCAAATGGATTGCAAAAAGTAGAAAACAAGGGAGCAACAGTAAGAAATAATCATAATGAACCGCAAAATAGACTGCAATCCTTCTCCCATTATGAAAGCACCTTCTGGAACCATTCCATTGTTCTACAGCACTATTTCCTTCATTAAATGACTTCTTGAACATTTCTGCTTTGCTCATTATGTGGAATGGTAGAAGTGTGGGAACATGTCTGATCTCCTGAAGAAGAATGTTCAGGAAGGTGGGGGGGCACAACTTACCACTGTTGGCTGGTGCAATATTATTGGTTGGCAACACTTCCGTAACAGTGATGATATGAGTGCACAGCAGACAAACAATGATTCCCATTTTTTGTTGTTCTTTACTCATGCAGGAATTCCTTGTTTCCTCCATACGCTTTTGCACGAGACAGAGAATCTCAGGCAGAGGCATCTGGCTGGCTACTGTTGGAAACAGTATGCTTAGTTTTGCAGATGTTCAGGGTGTTGTTTATGTTCCCATATTAATTAGGTGCATTTATGTTCCCATATTAATTAGGTGCATTTATAGGCAGTGAAGCAATTTATCATTATACACCATATAGCAAAAATATATATTATATTGCACAACACATTTTTAATCTCCAAGTCATAAAGTATTATAAGGTATGAATTATTTGTCTTCCACCTTAAAAGTGGAGAAGCTGAGATTTAAAAAAATATGGGTCTGTTAATTAGGTCCTAACGCTACAAAAATCCAGGGTCTGGGTCTGGAGAGCATTTATTACAAAATCCTGCCACACATTGGAACTCCTTGGACACATAATACTTATGTAGCCCACTGGCCTTCGCAAACCATTTACCAGAAAGTGATTTTAGTGAAATTTCTGGATTTCATTTTGCTCTAAATGTACAGCTATTTCAATCTATGACTGTGTCTGTAAAAGCTAGGCAAGATCCAAAACAGGTGCTAGTCAGGAATCTCGGGATCTGGCCATATGTTTTTTCTTTCATAAGAGCATCCTATTTGTCACACTACATCAGAACAGCAGTCTGTCAAACTGAGCAATCTGCCTGCAGCACTATCCAACACCTGATGCTGTGGAGAAAAGCAGAAACCTTCTGGTTTTAGGCAGAGAACTCTGCAGTGCTTTCAGATGGGAACTACCTTCTTTGCCCCTGCAGCATGTTGGGGATTTGATCTCCTCATGGCGGAAATAATTTCAAACTTTATTTTGTATGGAGTCTAATGGAAAGCTTAAAAACAATAAATGGACACCTTTGAGTATTTTAAAAAATTGTTTAAAGGTTCTGCTTGAGTTATAGTTACTGATTATTAAATGCACAATGTTAATTATTTCCTAATTCCCCTTTTTGGTTATTTTCCTTTCTGAAAAGATTCCTGCCTGAAGATAAATATGCCAGTATTTCATACTCTGTGGCTAAATTCTGTTTTGTTGTGTGCAAAAAACGGACTGACTTGGTGGATAAGGAGTCAAATTATTAGGTTTTATTTAATCACAAAATCATTTTTCACTATTGCTGTAGGCATGGAATCCTTTGTTAATTATGTATCTTAATGTTTTGTTTTGCTGTTTCTGAAGTAATGTTAACTTTTTAAATTCCGGAGTAATGTTAATTTATTAATTGCTGGTCCAAGACCATAAATAAAGTTCAGTTCAATGCACAATATTTTATTCATTGAATAATATTCATATCTAGTATGAACTAAATGATACACAAGCTGGATGTTCCATTGTCTGGTTTCTTTGTCTGAAGGGGGTTACATTTTCTGTGCATTTTAATTACATCTCATTCCTATTATAGAATATCATGCATATATGAAGTCATGCTGTCTCAAATGTCTTTTCCTGTTTCTAATTTTGTATTGGTGATGGGTTATTTTTTAAAAAACCACTATCGATGCTTTATTTAGGCAGAAATGTTGATGTTGATTTTTAAGACATTATTTTTTTGATTTGTAAAAACCATTTAGTATGGTTTTATAGAAAAGCAAATAGCATTTTAAAAAAATAAGTAAAATTCTAAGTCTTTATCACATCATGAAATCTAGGTCTTTTTAAAATAAATCATGTCTGTTTTCTGTGTATCTAATAGAGAAATATTCACTTGATCCAAAGATGATAGAAATAGTTCCATGAGCCCTAGAGGATAATTTTTTTCTTGCCAGCTTCCCTGTCATAGCAGCCAAATTAGCCCAGTTTGACTCGAGCTCATCAGGCCTTGGGAGCTAAGCAAGGTCAGCCACAGTCAGAACCTGAATAGAAGAAGAAGAAGAAGAGTTTGGATTTATATCCCCCCTTTCTCTCCTGCAGGAGACTCAAAGGGGCTTACAATCTCCTTGCCCTTCCCCCCTCACAACAAACACCCTGTGAGGTAGGTGGGGCTGAGAGAGCTCCGAGAAGCTGTGACTAGCCCAAGGTCACCCATCTGGCATGTGTGGGAATGCACAGGCTAATCTGAATTCCCCAGATAAGCCTCCACAGCTCAGGCGGCAGAGCTGGGAATCAAACCCGGTTCCTCCAGATTAGATACACAAGCTCCTAATCTCCTACGCCACTGCTGCTCCTAGAATAGAACTGAAAAGGAAGACTGGGTTGCTGCTACATGGAGGAAGGCAATGGCAAACCACCTCTGCTCAACTTTTGCCTGAAACAGCCTATGGAAGGATTGCCATGAGTTGATTGTGACCTGTCTGCATGTTCTTTTTCTTCCCATGTTTCATGGCAACCTGAGAGGAGTTCCAAAAGCAATTTATGATATGACATGGTAGTCAGACGTCCAAGGAAAATAACAAAGAATCAACACTAAGCTAGTGCACGTGCCTGGTGTGGTCCTAAGCAGACCTTGGGATCACAGCATATGATTTGCCAAATTTGAAATGGCACCCAGAAAAGTCATTCTGTCTCATTTGTTACATTTGCTTCCATCCAAGCTTAATAAGCTGAGTTTGGCTTAAAATCCAATCTTTAAAACCAGCACACTTCACCTTTTGCTAGAGTTATCAGGAGTTGAATGTGACTTATGCTATGAATTGGAAGTGTCAAGCAGTTTATGATATAGCATAGTAGAGAAGAGTCCAAATAAAGTGTCACTTAGGCCCACTCCACACAGGCCTTGAGAGCAGTGGTGCACCATCATACTTGATGAACCGGGTTTGTTTCCCCACACCTACATGTGAAGCCTGCCAGCTGACCTTAGACTAGACACAGTACTCTCAAAACTCCTCAACCCCACCTACCTCAAAAAGTTTTACTCACCAAAGTTCCTCACTAGGGACTATTGAGAAAACTCAGCAATGAAGGAATAAGAGGAAAAGTTCTCCTATGGATTAAAAACTGGTTGAGGAACAGGAAGCAAAGGGTGGGTATAAATGGGAAGTTCTCACAATGGAGAGATGTCGGGAGTGGTGTCCCCCAAGGATCTGTTTTGGGACCAGTGCTCTTTAACCTATTCATAAATGATCTGGAAGTAGGGTTGGGTAGCATGGTGGCCAAGTTTGCAGATGATACCAAATTATGTAGGGTGGTAAGAACCGCAAAGGATTGCGAAGAGCTCCAAGCAGACCTTTATAAATTAGGTGAGTGGAATGGCAAATGCAGTTCAATGTAGCAAAATGTAAAGTGATGCACATAGGGGCAAAAAATCCAAACTTCACATACACGCTACAGGGTCAATGCTATCAGTCACAGACCAGGAAAGGGATTTGGGTGTCTTAGTTGATAGTTCATGGGAATGTCAACTCAATGCATGGCAGCTGTGAAAAAGGCAAACTTTATGGTGGGGATAATTAGGAAAGGAATTGATTATAAAACCACAAAGATTGTCATGCCCTTATATAAAGCAGTGGTGCGACCGCACTTGGAGTATTGTGTTCAGTTCTGGTCGCCACATCCCAAAAAGGATATTGAAGAAATAGAAAAAGTGCAGAGAAGGGCAACGAGGATGATTGAGTGATTGGAACACCTTCCTTATGAGGAGAGGCTGCAGCGTTTGGGACTCTTTAGTTTGGAGAGGAGACATCTGAGGGGGGGTTTGATTGAAGTCTATAAAATTATGCATGGGGTAGAAAATATTGACAGAGAGAATTTCTCTCTTTCTCACAATACTAGAACCAGGGGGCATACATTGAAAATGCTGGGGGGAAGAATTAGGACTAATAAAAGGAAACACTTCTTCACGCAACGTGTGATCGGTGTTTGGAATATGCTGCCACAGGAGGTGGTGATGGCCACTAACCTGGATAGCTTTAAAAAGAGCTTGGACAGATTTATGGAGGAGAAGTCAATCTATGGCTACCAATCTTGATCCTCCTTGATTTGAGATTGCAAATGCTTAGCAGACCAGGTGCTCAGGAGCAGCAGCAGCAGCAGGCCATTGCTTTCACATCCAGCATGTGAATTCCCAAAAGCATCTGGTGGGCCACTGTGAGTAGCAGAGTGCTGGACTAGATGGACTCTGGTCTGATCCAGCAGGCTTTTTCTTATGTTCTTAAGGAATTTGTAAGCCACTTTGAGACTCCTTACAGGAGTGAAAAGCAGGTCCAAACTCCTCTTCTTCTTTTACCTCCCTCATGAAGGAATCTACCAAGATGTCAGTGAAACAGCAAAATGTATTTATACATTAAAGATGTCTGCATTTTGTTGACACTTTGACTGAAGGTCAATCCAACTTGTACACAAGTATGTTTTTATGAAGGCCAGTGGAAGGATTCCAGGTTGCACACTCCCAAGCAGCTTGCATGGGACAGAGGATGGCAACTGATAGAATACAAAGGCTGCTGGGGCAAATGGAAATAGGTAGTACATGGGAGCATGTAAGTCAAAGTGATAGGCATTTTATAGACATTTTAATTGTATAAATACATGTTTATAGGACGTTAGGGGTTTTGATGGTGTAATTTTACATTGCCACTGGGGGGGGGGGTGCCTGTGGTTGGGGAAGTTTAGAAAGATGCCTATGTCCTGCTGGGTCCATGACAACTCCTTCCATTGCCCAGTTGAACACTGGTATTGCTCTAGAGTAGAGTGTAGAGCAATAGTTTATTGTAAAAGACACATCCTTATTGTACTAGGACATCACTGGTGAGGTTTGCTCCTGGTGTATCTCCAAATTGTGCTGGCATCACAATATAAACTGGGCTTAGGATAGTACAAGGTGACATATTACTCTGCTATGGGTGTTTGTACCTATTCACAAATTATTCACAGATTAGCTACTGTAAAAGTATTTTATGAACACCAAGTATTTATCTGTTTGTGGTGATGTGTGGTTTCCGGGCTGTTTGTCTGTTTGGTTCAAGTACTTGTTCAAGTTTTAATTGTATAAAATACAATTATAATGTCTCATGATTTTTTCTTGTTTTTTCACTGACTTCTTGATAGGTCACCTCTTGAGAACATTCCTTTTCAGTTCACTACATTTTATTAAATAGCACTTTGCACATTAAACAAAGATATATGAAATATGAGAAAAATCCAGTGATTCCAACATTGCTCAGCTATTCAAGAGTCTAGCCACACTTGATTATCTCTTTGTTAAACGGTGTTGATTGTTCTTATGATTGATAACTTTTGAAGGTATCAAGTGGAAATCAAATGCAACTTGGTCATCTGAAGAAGTCCAATCTTACTGTGCACTTTGAAATTCTGCTTTATGTATTTCTCTTTATGAATTGCAGAAAGTATGTACCTCCACGTGTCCCTTTTCACTGCTGATATATAGACTAGAAGGATACCACATAGGGGGAAAAACTGATGTATAAAGTGGCCCTTAAGAAGAAGTACATCTTGACAAATATGAAACATCTTTAAGCTTGATATGTACTTCATTAGGTTTCACTGTGATAGAGCTGTCCATGGTTCTAGAACAGGGAAGGGGGGAATCCCTTAATGTGCTATAGGAGAAAGCAACAACATTTTAAGTTGCATTTTTTGTTGTTTATTTGCTGTTGAAATTGAATCCAATCTTTTCTCTTAACATGGAAAAAGAAGAGTTTGGAATTATACCCCACCTTCCTCTCCTGTAAGGAGACTCAAGGTGGCTTGCAAGCTTCTTTTCCTTCCTCTCCCCACAACAGACACCTTATGAAGTAGATGGGGCTGAGAGAGTTCCGAAGAATTGTGACTAGCCCAAGGTCACCCAGCAGACATGTAGGAGTATGGAAACACATCTGGTTCATCAGATAAGTCTCTGCCACTCATGTGGAGGAGTGGGGAATCAAACCCGGTTCTCCAGATTAGAATCCGCCTGCTCTTAACCACTATACCACACAGGCTCTCTTTCATACACATAATACTAATACACTTTGATAATAAATGCTTCCTTCCACAATTCTATTCATGCTTATTTAAGAAAAATTTCCCCAGAACATAGAATGAGTCGAATATGGTCTCTGCAAGTAGAATGACGATGCTGTACTTCTTCTGGGGAGTAAGCTCACTAAATAAAGGGACAATATATCTGAAAAGACTTGCTTAGGGAGTGGTCTGAGAGACCCAAACAGCTCTGAAAAAGCAGTCATTCCAATCTTAGGCACTGTCCTTACAGTCTGAGGGCCTTTTGTTCCAGATGCTAGGGACAGACGCTGCAGTTCTAAGGTGACTTCAATGAAGATAGCTTCAGAGGTTTGATTTACAGTAGAAGAACTAGATTTGAGTCCAGTAGCACCTTAGAGTCCAAGAAGAGCTTTTGGGTATAAACTTTCAAGTGTTAAAGCTGCCTTCATCAGTTAAAAGATTTACAATGCCATCCAAACTCCCTGGTGATGGGCCACAGCACCAATCCAGTGCTGCTCTGCCACATCCAAAAGGGCTTTCTGGCAGGGCAGAAAGCAGGGGAAAGCCCTGAAACTTCCTATTGCTGAAAAGCCCCCTAAGGGTGAAAGACCATACAGTACTAAAAGAGTGGCATATGTCTGAAAGCTGGTGCACTATGCAACCAGCCCTCAACCCTGGAAGGAAACCAACTAATGTCAGCTCCACCCCCAGGAACACCCCAGTCTCACATTTGAGCAAGACACCAGTGCAGACCTGTTATGGCCCGAACATCTGGGTTTTGCGATGGCAGGGCTGCAGGACATGGGGCAGCTGCGGGTTGTTTACACGGGACCTTTCTACCCCACTTCCTTTGGATGGGGCTGTTACATTTGACAAAGGGAGTGTGGACTCCTGAAATCTTATATCCCTAAGACCTTATTTGTCTCTAAGGTGCTATTGGACTCAAATCAAGCAGTCGTAAAATGGTTTAATTTGAAATAAGAACCCTTTTATTTAATGAGACTTATTCCTTTAAAAAAGGATTGCAGCTCAGTCTACTTTCGGACACTATGTTTAACTGATTTCCTTAGGTTTTGTGATCCATTTATTGTTTTGTTTGCATCTTTGGAACCCATCAGTTTTCTTCAGCTGCAAGCGGTGCAGCAAGTTCCCAAGGAGATCAGGCCATTTAGAACACCAGTGAACTCATCCCATTGTTAGCTCATGAAATTTGTCAAAGGTCACATAGAGAATTCATGCGTGGCAAAGATTGTGGCATTACTAATCACAACCCAGCTCTGACTAAAGGAGGAAACTTCATGCCACCCAGTGAAGAAAGTCTTTTCATCCAGCATACCAGATATTGGATTAGATCCTACCACCTTTTCCTCTGATTCTTGCCCCATTCATCTAATTACTGCAGCACAGTCTTTGGAGGTCAAAGGGGTCTTTTTCTTCCCCTGGTAAAAATGGAAAGCTGGTGTTTATTTACTTCATTTATATTTCACTTTTCTCCTCAATGGGGACTCTGAAGCAATTTACATTTTATCCTTGCAGCATCCCTGTAAAGTAGATCAGATTGCAAATGTGTGACTGGCCCAAAGTCATGCAGCAAACATCCATGGCGGACTGGGGATTTGAACCCAACTCTCCCAGATCCTAGTTTGAGACTCTAACCATTACCCCCATGCTGGCTCTCCTACTCAGTATTCCTTGACTCCTGTAAAACTTGTGTGTCAGGCTCTCTCTTGCTGTCTCTACCTTTCAAGGGAAGAAATTCTTTTCCTGTCTGCTCTTTTCAGAAGAGAAACGTTGAAGGTTGCCTCACCTTCACCTTCATAGAGGCAGGATCTAACAACCTATCAGTTTCTGAGTTTGTCATAATATTCTAACAGTGATGGCCCAAGCAAAAGCTGCAGTAGACACAGGACGTATGGGCAGGGAAATACTGAAAAATACCTCTGTGGAATGTGTTTGTGTCATGTTTCAACTTTCATGAGTTGAGAACAAAGGATTAGTCATAATTGTTTTCAGGAGATTTCTCTGGAAGAGCTGTGGAGCAGACATTGACTACCACTCACTTAAAAATGATACAATTCCTACCACAGGTAATGGGTGTTTGCTTTTTAAAGGAACAGCATGACAGCACTTGGTGCTTCACTCAAGCTTACAAGCAAATAGGTCAGACCAGACTAAGATGACTGTTCTGTCCAAACACAAAGGTTGGATATATTTACTCTCTCTTCTTCCTAAGTGTATATCAGCTTCTAAAAGTGATCTGCTTGGGTGTCAGCATTGCTCATGTTTAATAGGTCTAACACAGCTTCTAAAAGCATCAGTGGACATCATAAGATTTTGATTAACACTGGTACTCTGTTTACTTGTAAGGACCCTTCTCTATTCTGTCAACTATCAATGGGAGCAGAGTGCAGTTTGTATAACATAAACATTTTGAGGATATATTTTAGGAATATGAAATTATTAATCAGGAAATATGAAATTATTAATCAGGTAGGGAAATATGGAAATAATTGAAGAGGTGGTGTTATTGGCATTGTAGTTTAGATAATACCAAGAAAAGGTGAGTTTTGCCGGGTTTATGATATACCGTTATTTTACAGGTTACTGGGTGGTGCAAGCTAATATTGTTTTAGCCAGATTTGTTTTTTTTCCCCATCATGGAGAAAGAAATAAAGAGATCAGTTTTCAAAATTTCCTCTTCATCCAAATTATCTTGTAGTGATCCTCCCTGATAACTTCAGGAAGGATGTATTCATATGTTGAAAAGCTAAAATTATTTAAAATGCAGGGGAGGCATTGAAATAAAAATTAGCTATTGTAAAAGTATACCTGCATCAGTTGTTTCTGGAGGTTAGCTCTATGTTACATGATATAATAGGACTGTTAATTGGTTTGTAAATTTTGGACACCGCCCAGCCCAGGTTAAGCTCACTTCCTGCCAGTATGACAATTAAGTGTTTGACAGCTGAGCAGACCCCTCATTGCATAGGACCACATGAAGATTGCAGAAAAAAACATCTTGCTCTGAAGAAATGAGAGAAGAGCCTTGGAATAGCCACCCCTCCAGTCCCTCAAATACCACCACATGGTTTTTAAAGATACATTGACCTTAGTGGAGGAAAGAGAAGACAGGAAAACCTGTGGTCAGATAACCTGATTGAAAAGAGGTGCAGACCATATATTTAAACCATCAATCAGCCTGTGGCAAAAACGAAAGGCAGTTACTATTGCAAGCCTTTTTAAAGTTGAGAGGTAATGGGAAGTTTAAATCTTGTTCCTTCATATATGTATAAACTGTTTGGCACTTTAGAAACATGGAATTTAAATGTCTTAAATAACCATTGAAATCCAATGAATAACCATTGAAATCCAATGAAAATTTAAAAGAGGTTGGGTTGTGGCATTTTATTGTGTGAAGAACAGTTTTATTTTTGTCCAGTAATAAATAATTGTGACCTTTAAGACTATGAAACAACGTATGAGAAGCAAACTACTCATTCATCAAAAATCAGTTCTGTGTGATTAACAAAAACTAATGATTAGCATCAGAAAACAGATTGAAGTTAGTAGTGTGAAATTAACTTAAAATAATGAAAAGTGTATGATGATTTTAAAAGAGAGAGGAAATGAAATTGGCATTTCAATCTTGAATGAATAAAATATAGGAAGTAGTCTATGAAAAATACGCCAGCCAATTCTGGTGAAATTTAGCATTGTGCGTGTATTATCTGCAAAATTCTCTGTCGGTTCATAGCATTCTTGTCTGTCAATAAACATTGCTTTGGCTGTGCAGGATGATAATTGCTCTGTCTGCACTTTCTTTGGCACGTACCAATCGCTGCTAAATAGCTAGTAAAGCACAATTGTGCATGAGTGTCAGCAGTTCCAAAAGTGCTGGTGAACCTTTGCATCCTTTTGTATTCCTTCTAAGAAACATCCTTCACATTTTCGATTGGATCGCTATTTATGTATATACTTCCTTCCTGAAATGATACCCGTATGAAGTGCTTTTCCCTCCCCCTTCTAGGAGAGATATTTGATTTAAGCTAGAAAGGTTTTCTTTGCTTTTTAGGAACAACACAGACATTTATGGATTTGAGGTATCCAGTAACTGGGTCTCAAGCTGAAGCCAAATTCATGAAATCATCATCTTCATCTCCCGGGATAGTTCTGTAATCCCTCCCACCCCCCACCCCCACCCCGGCACCTTCCAGTGTATGTAAAACTGACTTTTAAAGTGTTTAGTGGATAATGGATCATGTAAGGTCAGTACTAGCCATAGCTATTATGGCTATTATTTTCCCTTTTCATGGGAGGGTGCTCAGCAAAATGAGATTGTCACACTCCTTTTTTTTGAGGGGGGGGGGGAGAAGGAGAGAGAGAAGACAACAACAGACAGTTAAAAGCCTCTTCATGTAAGGATGTTATTTCATAAAGACACCAGCACTGGATTATCCCCTTCACTTTAAACTTCTGCCAGCTTGTACAAAGAGATAAAACAAAATAGCCCTGGTCCCAGGGGTGGAGGAGTGCTGGCCGTATCTGCCTGTGTCCACAGCTTTCATTTTGATTAGTCACATGTGAGGAAAATTCACTTAGGCTGAGAGGTAAATTTAATACCAGTTATGCCCATGCTGTTCATATCACAACCATTTTCACATGATGCCACTTAATTCCCTAAGAAGCAGAAAGGTAAATCGGTGGCTGGCCAGCTAAGGTGTCATAATGCATTAGGACCAGGGCTCGCTGCAGGGGATAATGGTTCTGATTGCTGTTGACTCATGTCTCCACCAACTGCCTCATGTAAAATAAGTGACATTTAAAAGGCATCAAAATGTGAGAAGAGGTAAAAAAAAATAAGGCAAGCACTGTACTAAAGTTGCCACCTGAACGCTAAGTCCCTTTTTCACCCTAAGTGGTATAAAATGATAACGCAACATGCCATGGGTGACTTGCACTAAGCTTTTAACTTCCTGTCTTGTGTTTTTAGAGAAAATCTGTAAAATTGCTTCTGGGAACTGCTCCAACATGTTATCATTTATTTCCAATTTAATTCCCCCCCCCCCCCCCGCTTTTCTGCTTTTGCCCTTGGATATCAGACTATTCATCTTTTTAAAGGCTTAAGACCGAATCGAGTTAGGCAGTGGGTATACAACAAGAGGCAGCTTGGTCTCTGAAGGCCCATTTAAGTCTATTTTTATAAAGAGAATCAAATTCCAGTTTACAGTAAGCATATGCTTCAGTTGACATCTGTTTCGAAGACTTGGATGCTTTGTTTGCATAACAGGCACCAATAAATGGCCTTGTTTTAAGTCTGCTCACTCAGTTGTATTTGGGTTGTTCAGCTGGGGATTTGAGTTGCAGCTGATCCCCTACCGCTTACAGCAGATAGCAAAAGGAAAGGAGTGGGGGGAGCAAAAATCTGAGAAGCCCAGGCGTATTTATTAATGCAGATTTTAACATTCTCAATGAACTACTTAGCCCGTGTTAGATTACAGCCAAATCCTTATTTGATCAGGCAGAGGAGCAAGCCATGCTTCAATATACCAAACTGCTGATTAGAAAAGTTATTTTCTTTTCTCTTTACTTCCACTGGTGTCATAGGTAGCTCTGTGTAATAGAAACAAGGGAGATCATTTAACAAATAAGGGAAAGGAAATTTATTTCTAATGGAATCAATATAAGTAATGGGACACACATAACTGTTAGCATGTTTTTCCCCCCTGCATGGAAAAGAAAGTCTTGTGTTGTATTGTCTTTTCCATTAAATGTTGTAAAATATCATGCTACTGATCCAAAAATGAGGATCAAAGAATATTTTAAATGAAAAAATGTGATTCCTGTTTTAATTGCAATTATCTCCTTATCACATTTTGGATTGTAGCCATAGTTCCACAGCTATTCATAGTTTATAGACGATCTATATTTTATCTTGCCTTTTCTTCAGTAAACTGAAAGTGGCACTATACATCTCCTGTTATTGTATCCTAACAACAGGATTTATCAGCTTCTCTGCACTGCACTTGTATTGCCACCACACCTAGAGTTGTGAACTTTGGCCTGGGAAATTCCTGGAGATTTGAGGACAGTGACAATGGAAGGAGGAATTTGGGGAGGAATATCTCGAATCTGTGGTATACCACAGATTTTGCCCTCCAGACCTGCTATTTTCTCCAGGAGAAATAATCTTTGTAGTCTGGAAATCAGTTATAAACCTGGGGAAACTACAGGCCCCACCTGGAGGTTGGCAACCCTATGCAACATCCCTCCGTGCACATGCTAGGGACAAAAATGGCAGAAATTACAACAGAACTTACAACTTTTTTCTTATGTATTTAATGTCAAGAAGCAAGCATCCAAACTCCTCACTGCATCAACAGTTTGTTTGGTTCCTGCTGTACATTTTTCTCTGATGCACCATATGGATTACACTGCATATTAGAATAAAACTCTCCAGTGCAATGCTATTTTGTTACTGTTTGTTACAACCGGATTTTAGAATGTAGTCTCACACGGCAGCAACTGCTTCACAGGACCTTCACATCACAAAGGAACATTGGGCTTCCTCCCAAAAGTCAGCCCTGTTTCCACTCAGCTCCATAATATCTCATTAAACTTTGTTGCTTATAGTTCCATCATGGCAGAATTTCATGCTAAAGCAGAAAAGTCAGTTTATAGTAATGGTGGAACAAAACGTCAGTTTGGACTGTTCTATTTGTGTGATTTTACTAAGCCCCTGGGCTTGGATTCAGTGGTACACATGAGGAAACAAAAGTACACTTTGTGCACTTGTGCTTGCACAGGATCTTGTGCAACATCTAATGTTTTTCTCCCTATATAACAGTGCCCATAAATCATTTACCCAAGATCTTGTGCAAGTGGGGATAAAACAAGTTTGACCTTGCGCAAGGGGCCAATGTGATCTTGTATTTCTGCTGGTGCAGGAACTCCAGTGCAAGAAAAAAAAATTGTGCTGGATCCAACCCATGATCTATATTTGAACTTTTTGAATTAGTGTGAAAATTGTTCCCTTTGTTGTCTGCTGCTGTTGACTGCAGTGAATTTGTACACTAGATGCCTGCAAACCATTCCATCATCAGCATGATTCTCCTTAGCATCGTGAACTGCCATCTCTTGCTCCCTTTCACCTCCTTCCTCCAAATTATTGTATAGGGCTCTGTAATAGTTTATTGAATGTGTGGGTTTTTTTTCAAGTGGATTTACTTATCAGCTTTTTCTAGTGGTAGCAACAACAGAAGTGGGAAATGTATCTCTCCCATTTACTCTTATCCAGTACACCTACTTCCTTTTTTTCTCTTTAATTTTTATATATGGTAAAAATTTCATTGAAGAGAGGTTTTAGATGACAGGGCTGTAATTTTAAACCCAATAGAAGAGGTGTAAGCAATTTGAGCTTAGCTGAAGCATAATCTTAGGTTGTCAAGAAGAAACCCATTCTCCCTATGCTAATCAATCAGTATATCAAGCGACCAATCATCTCTTCAGCTTAGCATATATCCTAAGGTTTGATATATCTATTAACTGCCCATCATGTAGCTGGTCTCCGGATGATGAGATTCCCCTATCTTGGCATTTTGGAGGCAGACTACTGTGCTATCACATCTTTGGAGAAATACCAAAGGGGAGATTTCATTCCTATTCTACAGAGCAAAATCAATCCAGGAATTTAGAAACAGAGTCTCAAAAAAGAATACATAGGAAATTACCTTTTTTCAATATCATGTTGTGTATGTGCAAATTGTATATATTTTTCTTGATCTTTTTTTTTGCTGTCTCCAAAACAATATGATTTTCATCTTCTAGTGTGATCGAAATTTCCAGCAGAAAACAGTGTTTGGCCTTGTTGTTAGCTGTTAATTATAGGAGATGTGACACAAACAAAGTACCATATTAATAACAATATATCTCTCTTATTAGAGGACAATCAATTCATTGACAGAAGAGAACTTTTTGATAATGCTATAGAGGTCTGTTTAAACCTGAAAAAAAGTGCTTACTTTTCAGAAGATTGCACGCTGACTTTGTCATTTCAAAATCCAGAAATTCAGATCTCATTTAGAGAAACATAGTCAAACTGCCACATGACCGGTCTGCTAAGTATTAGAGATGTACAAGTGTGTCATAATATTGCAAGACGATTATGGGAATGAGACTTTTATAAAATGAGTCATTCATTCTACAATCACTAAATTTTTACATTCAACATATTTGAGATGAGGATCAGTGTAAATACAATTTAGACAATAAACAGGGTTTAACTGAGATAGAACTTAATTTAGGTGCTGCCTTTCAGTACATCTATCATAATTTTAAGGGAGAGCCATTATGGTGTGTGGTGTTTAATAGTGGCAGATTATAATTTGAAGTTCCAGATTTTTATTTCCCACTCCTCCACATGAAGTCTGCTGGGTGACTGTGTGCTAGTCATAGTTCCCTCAGAATTCCCTTAGCCCCACCTACCTCACAAGATGGTTGTTGTGGGGAGATTATGATTGTAAGCCGCTTTGAGACTTCTGAGGTAGAGAAAAGCGGGGTATAAAAACCTGCTCCTCTTCTTAATGTAAAAACAAAACACTTATATAAAACCTTGCCTTTGCTAATGTCCATCTTATTTACCAACCTGTTTTACACTTCCCGCCTTCTGAAACTACAGCATGGAAAATAATGTGGCTTATATGCATGTAGGTTTTGACTGGAGTAGCTCATAGTGGAAAGTCAAACTTCCAGTGAGGTGGATCTTTGTGATTTTTTTCTTTTGTGTGTGTTCCTTAACCAAAGCAACTTGCAAGCCCAACAGTGCACTGCACTCCTATGCAGAATTTCTTGGTCTAAGCCTACTGACTTAAAAAAAACTTGGGCTAGAATAGCAGTGCATGTGACTCCACTACAGGAAGGGTCAGAGGCTTCATAATTAAGCCTTTCTCCTCCACACCTTTTCCAACTTTCCTATCAACCCTGCCTCCTTTCTTTTTCAAAGAAAGTTACAGTACAGAATCACTTGTACCTACTACATTTTCTCTTCTGTGGATAAACATGCCTCTTGGATGCATGACTAGGGGCAGAGCTGGGGGTGCAGCCTCCTGGGGTGTGGGCACCCATTGGGTGGTGTAGAAAAAGTGGTGACTAGCCACCTTTCAAACATGGGTCAGGATATTGGTGAGCACGAAAATTCAGAGGCAAAAAAATTGAATAAAATATTTTAAAGGTTTATTGAGTACAGCACCGGCTCAATAAACAAAACAGAAAAAATAGCTAAAGATTAAAATAACAACATAAAACATTGGTAGCATAGCTTCAAATAGCTAGCAAAGAAAGAGATGAAAAGTATTGCTGATAGGAACTGGCCGGCAGAGTCTAACAGCTTCGAAATGCCTAAGATAACAGGCAGGAAAACAAAATGGAGTAATAAGACTAAAAGTAAAGATGAGAGTGTTGAGTGTTGAATTTTGATTAAACAAAATTACTGGTCAGGTGGCATAAACAGACACGCTGTCACACTAATTACCAAAGTCAGTTTGGTGCAAAATCATTGTTGCTATTGGGTGGAAATGCTTGAAAAGGATTGCTGAAGTCCTAATTACAAAGGAAATCATCTACAGCTGGGGTGTGACCTTTAACTGAAGCAGCTACTAACAAATTGGGAGAAAATTAAAGTAAAAAAAGACAATTTCTCCACATGCTCCCCTTAAGCTAAAATTTTGGGGCTTAACATTCCAAAATTTATAGCCCTAGAAAAACAATTTGTATCATTCAAGAAGTTCAATTTGCAATATACATTTAGCAGCAATAGAATTACATTACACAAAAAATAGCATGAGATTATTATCACACTAGTACGCTGTGCTCTTCAGGCAGGCCATGGAAGTACTTGATTTTCTTTACTCTCGAGAAGAGCTTTTCTCAGTCCTCTCAGCTGGTCTTCAAATCTGGTCAACGCTCACCTTCTGAACTTTTCATAACTTGACTCACCAAACTGGCAACATGGGAACCCCTTCACCTGTCCCGTATCAACAGATTTATAGCAAATTCCTGTGCACACAAAGATACTTGCTGTTTCCATATCCAGCCCTCAGCATTAGTCAGCACTGACAAATCCTCTGTCTCTGGACTATCCCACTTGGCTTCTCTGGCTCCTGATAACCCTCTGGAATGCATTTCTGGCAACTCCTGGTCGTCATCATTGACAACAATCAGCTCCACACCCTCTGACAGCTGTCCTCTGGCTCCTGGCTCCTGGGCTACCAGTCCACTGCTTGCTTCAGTCTCGGTTGCTGCAACTGCCATGCTTCTCCTGGTTCCTCCAGCACAACCTGTAACTCTGCTATACACCTGGGGTGAGTTCCGACTACTTATTCATCCGCCTGCGTTTTCCAAATAAAATCTTGACTCTCCATTCCAGTGCAAAAAACCCCCTCAATTCTCTGCTTGCAAAATTTTAACCACCGAGTGTCCACCAAAATCCCAACGCTGCCACCATGTAGAGAAAGTGGTGACTTGCCACCTCTCAAACGTGGCTCAGGATTTTGGTGAGCACAAAAACTTGGAGGCAAAAAGACTGAATAAAATATTGAGGTTTATTGAGTACAACACCTGCTCAATAAACAACATAACAGAAAAAATAGCTAAAGATTAAAATTACAACATAGAACATTGGTAGCGTAGCTTCAAAACAAACAGGAAGCAAAGAGAGAGACAAAAAGTGTCGCTGATAAGAAGTGGCCGGCAGAGTCTTAACAGCTTCGAAATGCCTAAGATAACAGGCAGGAAAACAAAATGGAGTAATGAGACTAAAAATAAAGCTGAGAATGAGAGTGTTGAAGGGCAGTTATACAAAATTACTGATCAGGTGGCATAAACAGACCAATCACACTGCCACACTAATTAAGAAAGTCAGTTTGGTGCAAAGTCATTGTTGCTATTGGGTGCAAATGCTTGAAAAGGATTGCTGAAGTTCTAATTACAAAGGAAATAATATACACCTGGGGGTGTGATCTTTAGCTGAAGCAGCTACTAACAAGTTGGGAGAAAATTAAAGTAAAAAAGACCATTTCTCCACAGGTGGCATAATCCCATTGAGTTCAATGAAGAGCTTTTTGGTGATGGGGAGGCTTTTTTGGTTTTTATCTCCCTGCATTGCCAAAAAGTCCCCTGGAGGCAGCAGGTTGGCACTACAGTGGCTGCCCCAGGGATTAAATCAAATGTCATCCATGCCAATCGACAGTTGCAAAATATTAAGAAGCGTGCTTCTGTGGCACCTGTGTGAGAGCAGTATGGTGTAATTGACAGTGCATTAGATTTGCAATTGGGAGACCCAGATTCCTGCCCAGGTGTGATAATAATGGATGATTCAGCCTCCCATTTGTAACAAATGATGTGCTCATATCAGAGTACCAAAGAATTTCTCTCTTCATTTAAGAGTGCCATAATAATGTTGAAATTTCATGTGTGTTCCCTGTGCAAACCTGGAACATTTAAAATTCCATAACATTCATAGTTTCCTGTGGATTCTAACTGTTATTTTTCTTCTGCTCTGGTTTATACCAAGTGATCAAAATAGTTATGAAATGAATATTGTGTTGTTAACTCAAAAAGCTAATAGGGTAGACAAATAATGTCCTGAGCTAGGCCATTGAGAATGTGGGCAGAATGGCCACTGGGGGAGGTCTTAACCTTCCATGGTCAAACATTTTCAGGAGGGGGGGGGGTATTAGTCCTTGAAAGTTTTTTTGGGTGAAGGAATGGTTGCTTTCAAAAACTGTCAAAACACAGATTCTCAGCCAGTGGGCACATACCACTGATGGGATGCTGATGCAATCTAAGTAAGACTCTGAGTTTTCACCACAATTTACTAGGAATTAGCTCTTCCTCAGTACTCATGTCCTCCTGCATGTATGACACGTTTCCTGCTGACCCTACTTGCCATAGATTATCTGTCGGTGACATTTTGGCATGTTAGGACTAACACCAGAATGCTTGTAAACAAATAAATGCGTTTCTTGTGGGAAAATGTACTTTTTGTTCTTTGATAATGATTGGTGGGACTTCAAATACAGAGGATTGAGAATCACTTCATTAGGTAAAAATGTGAAACTTTGAATGATATCATTCATTGTAAATGCTCAGTCTTTACTGAACCAATATATTTGTTTCAACTGTGATCTAGCCTACTTTAAATTGCCCATGTTAAGGGCACCAAATCGAAACCTTGTATACCTTTTGAGCAACAACCTTGTGAGCAACCTTGTGAGCAACAACACTACAACATCTAGTCTAGTTCCATGGATGCATATTTATCATGGTATAAGGAAAATGTTCTTATACGTGATATATTTTCAATTTAATTCGATGGTTAATATTAAATTCAGTGGCTAATTTTATAGTCTTGTTGATTAGGAGAGTCAGGAATAATAAGCAATATGAGCCCATCTCTACAAAAAAATTGAGGAAGCCTAGAAGGTGGAGATGACTCACCTCCAGGCAATTGCCATGCAAAACTCACTTCCAGTCACTCTCCATGTATGACCCCCGTCCAGCCAATCACCATGCACATGTGCTTGGGAGCAGGGCTTACACTCAACTGGTAAAAACCAACACAAACAAAACAGTGGAATTCACAGCAGACTGTTTAGCTACTGCGATCTGATGAGACTGGCCTAGCTTGGACTATCCAGGTCAGGGCATCCCAAGTAACCTCAAGGAATAACCCAGGGGGCATTTTGAACTGCAGGGACGTAAGAAAGTGCCCTTCTACAGTGCTTTTGAAGAATACTGGAGCTAAAAGGAGAAGGGGGGTTCACTAGTCTACATTTAAACTAAAAATGTTGTATCAGTAAAATAAACTTTAAAAGTTAAAGTGGAGTACAGGGGTAATTAAAAAGTGCCTCTGAACATACATGAAGAAATTTTCTTGACAGCCTCTTACAGCTGAAGGACACAGCCAGCTTCTACACAGCTGAGACTCCAGAGTTCTAGGTGCAACTTTCACGAAGACATGAACCCCTCAACCTTTTCATTCAGAAACTAAGCACAGTTAGTGAAAGAAAAGGAGAGAGCGGAGTCTTACCTGCAGAGACTTCTTGGATCTTTTTTTCCCCTAGCCAGGCTTCTGCTCACTGCAGTGGGGAAAGAATCTGGCAGCCCCAACAGCCTCTTTCCCTCCTGCCACAGCAACTGACTGCCTTTCCCCATTCTCATACTCTTCACCCCTTTCAAAGGAGGCAGCGGTTACATTGCTAGGGAAACAGGGCAGCCTGGAGGTCTAGCCAGGATTAAGTTTGGTGGAGAGAGACCAAAAAAATCCTGGCCAAAACGAAGGGCAAAGGATGTGGAGGGCAAAGAGATAATGAGCTAGAAGCAACTTAACACACAGCCTTATTGTCTTTTCCAGGGACTCGTACTTAAGCTACATTTTAGGGAAAAACTGACTGAGGCAAATCAAGATAGCTTTAAAGATTAACCGATGCAGGTGTCCAGGAAGAGGAGAAGGACATGGAGGGAACTTGTGATGCAGGACCAAGGGGGGGAGGAAACACAGGAGGGGTAGGCTTCCTTGGTGGGCACCGTTAACCCACCAATGATTTTCTAGAGCCTGTTGTATTTGTTCATACAACAGGTTTTACTGCTAGTAGCTCAATCATACAAAACATCCTGCACAGGCCTGATTACATGCCATTATCTATAGTTAAAAATTTTCAGGTAGCAAGGCCTGGGGGAAATTTCTGCTAAGACCTTGAAGAAAGTTGCCTGTTAGAGTAGGCAGTGCTTGGCTAAATGAATGATTGTTCTGAGTCAATATTAGTAAGCTTCTTATATGAAACTGTCAGGAGCTATTGTATGTTCTAAGTGGAGCATGCCTAAGCAGGACTACTGAGAAGCAAGTCTTATTTTATTCAATAGGCACATATAGACACATATTCTTATGACAGCAATATCTTAAAATCAACAAGAACCTAGTATCTATGCTAGTGAATTAATGATTCATATTGAAAGGCATTGCCTTTGCTCCAAAGCATACTGGAACATTAACAAATGAATCTACTTTTTTGCTAACACATAACTTAGTTAGGAAATACAGATATCTGGACCATGGATTCGTTGTTTTTAAATATAAGGTTAGAATTACCATTCAACAGATTCTTAAAGCAGCATTTTAAAAGCGTTTGATGGAAACACTTTTGCTTCCTAGAACCACTTGACATATATAAAGTCAAAGAATGGTTAATGAAACAAGACTTTCAGAAAGCTTAATAAGCCAGAGGCCAAGGTTTAGGAGAAGCTATGTGGTTCCCAAGATATAGTTGGAAAAGCACGCAATACACCAGTCTTGTTGAAGATAAGTATGCCTTGCCTAGTCAGTTCCTTGAAAGGAGCTGAAGAGGAGGGGCCATGGCTCAGTGAGTTCAGCATCTGTTTTGTATGCAGAAGGTCCCAGGTTCAACCCCTGACTTCTCTAGCTTTCAGAATCAGGTGTGAAGGACCTCTTCCTGAGATGCTGGAGAGCTTCTGCCAGTCTAAGTAAACAATACGGATTATGATGCACCAGGGATCTGATGCAGTATAAGGCACCTTCATGTGTTCCTTAGATCAAGTTCCATGATAGGGAAAAGGGTGGTCAGAAATATAAATAATCAAATAGATTTGGGTGCTGTGTGGTTTCCGGGCTGTATGGCCGTGTTCTAGCAGCATTCTCTCCTGACGTTTCGCCTGCATCTGTGGCTGGCATCTTCAGAGGATCCTCTGAAGATGCCAGCCACGGATGCAGGCGAAACGTCAGGAGAGAATGCTGCTAAAACACGGCCATACAGCCCGGAAACCACACAGCACCCAAGTGATTCCGGCCGTGAAAGCCTTCGACAATACATGGAATATTTACTTCTACAGGAGAGACCTGTAGAAGCGTGTGACTCCATGCAGGCTCATGTTAAAAAGGATGAGGAATGAGGGGGAAGCTTCCAGGTACGCACAAAGAGAGGAACATCCCAAGATACACTTGGAGAGATTTAGCGCCCCCTCCCCATGCCCAGGCATTCTGGGTTGCTGTCTCCAACACTCCCTCTCGACTCTCTATGTCATTGAGGCTCAAAACATTCAGGTTGTCGCTCAGGCCTTGGAACTTATCTCTTGGCAGCAGTTTGGTGAATATCTCTGCTGTTATTTTCTCAGTGGGACAGTAGTGTAGCTTGACAATTCCTTGCGCCTGGAAGACCATTATGTACTAGTTCTTAATTCCAATATGCTTTGTTGGTGTGCTATTCTTTTCTGATAGAGAGTGGGCTATACAACTCTGGTTATTTCTAGCATTTAAACTAGCAAAGGTTCCTTAATACCAAAATCCTCAAGTAACATTATAAGCCACTGTAATTCTGCACTGTTTGGAAGCGGATACAAATTCTGCTTCAGTAGATGAATGGGCAACAATTTCTTGTTTATGACTTGCCCTGCTTATGACACCAGCCCCATAGAAAAATGTGTAGCCACTAGTAGAACTTAAGTCTAATCTTTCTACAGCTCAGTCTGCATCAGCATATCCCTGTAGTGTGAGATTAGTTAGTAGCTTGCAGTCTCAGTATAAAATGTGCAGTATCCTTTAAGTACATCCTTTAACTGCAGTCCAATCTTTTGTGGTAGGTGTGCTAACCCTCCTGGATAATATACTTACAGCTGCTGCAATATCAGGTCTTGGTGTCATTGCTAACTACAGAAGTTTGCCTATGGCAGCTCTGTAGCTATTGTTGTCTGGCAGTGGTTCATCAGGTACCTTTTCTCTGGAGAAACCTGATTCCATTGTTGTAGGCATTGGATTAACACCTTCCAGGCCCAGACTTTGCAATAGTTCTAGTATCTTCTGTCTTTGATTAAGAAGATAACTTCCATCTGGTTCCTGTTCAATTTGAATTCCCAAGTAAAAGCATTTCCTAGGTGTTTAATTTCTGCTTCCTTTTTTAGTTGGGATATAATCTCAGCAGTCATTTTGATTTTTATGGCAAATAATCAAATCATCAACATACGTCAGAATAAATGTCCATCTCCCATTTTTGCATCTACTGTCAAGACGGGAAGTCAACATTGCCTTGTCTGAAGCCCTGATTACATAGCCTCTTAGTCAGCATGTCTGACCAAACTTTTGCAGCTTGTTTAAAACGCTTTTCGAAGTTTGTAGACTAGATGTTTGTTCTTGTTATCTGTAAACCCTGGTGACTGCTTCATGTATAATACTTCTGTACTGTCGAAGGCTTTCACGGCCAGAATCACTAGGGTGCTGTGTGGTTTCCAGTCTGCTGATTTTTCTGGCTGAAATAGTCTGCAGTTCCTTTTGTGTTCTTTAATTCGTGTCTGAGCGTTGCGTTTGGTGGTTCCTATGTAGACTTGTCCACAGCTACATGGTATGCGGTAGACTCCTGCAGTAGTTAGAGGATCCCTCTTATCCTTTGCTGAACGTAGCATTTGCGAAGAGCTCCAAGCGGACCTTGATAAATTAGATGAGTGGGCTAAGAAATGGCAAATGTAGTTCAATGTAGCAAAATGCAAAGTGATGCACATAGGGGCAAAAAATCCAAACTTCACATACACGCTACAGGGGTCAGTGCTATCAGTCACAGATCAGGAAAGGGATTTGGGCGTCTTAGTTGATAGTTCCATGAGAATGTCAACTCAATGCATGGCAGCTGTGAAAAAGGCAAACTCTATGCTGGGGATAATTAGGAAAGGAATTGAGAATAAAACTGCAAAGATTGTCATGCCCTTCTATAAAGCAGTGGTGCGACCGCACTTGCAGTACTGTGTTCAGTTCTGGTCACCACATCTCAAAAAGGATATTGAAGAGATAGAAAAAGTGCAGAGAAGGGCAACGAGGATGATTGAGGGACTGGAGCACCTTCCTTATGAGAAGAGGCTGCAGCGTTTGGGACTCTTTAGTTTAGAGAGGAGACGTCTGAGGGGGGATATGATTGAAGTCTACAAAATTATGCATGGGGTAGAAAATGTCGACAGAGAGAAATTTTTCTCTCTTTCTCACAATACTAGAACCAGGGGGCATACATTGAAAATGCTGGGGGGAAGAATTAGGACTAATAAAAGGAAACACTTCTTCACACAACGTGTGATCGGTGTTTGGAATATGCTGCCACAGGAGGTGGTGATGGCCACTAACCTGGATAGCTTTAAAAGGGACTTGGACAGATTTATGGAGGAGAAGTCAATCTATGGCTACCAATCTTGATCCTCTTTGATCTGAGATTGCAAATGCCTTAACAGACCAGGGCCCCTTCCTCACGGAGGCGACGACGCTGGGATCGTCCGCATGGACGGTCCCAGAATCGGCTGGGACGGCGCCGCCGCGGAGCGCCGTCACCCGGCCGACCCCATTTGTCCCTGGCCCTCTGGCATGTCGCCGAGGCCTGGAGACACGCCCCCGGCCCTGCGCGCCTGCTTGAGCGTCGCAGGGCAGGGGGGCGTGTCCCCAGGCCTCGGCAACGCGCCGGAGGGCCAAGGACCAGGTAAGTGACAGGTGGGAGTGGGGGGGAGGGCGCCTTGGAGCCACTGCTGTTCGCACGGCAGCAGCTCCAAGCCGGCATTTCCCAACAACCTCGCTCCACGAGCGAGGTTGGGAAATGCCGGCTTCGCGCCGGTCGGGCGACGTGAGGGCGGTGCGGCTGCGAAGCAGCTGTGCCCCCTGTGCGAATTGCTCCCTGGGGACGGCGTTTTTACCGTCCCCAGGGCGCCATAAAATGCCCGTGCGGAAAGGGCCAAAAGTGATCAGGAGCAACAGCCGCAGAAGGCCATTGCTTTCACATCCT
Organism: Sphaerodactylus townsendi; assembly: GCF_021028975.2. Taxonomy (NCBI): domain Eukaryota; kingdom Metazoa; phylum Chordata; class Lepidosauria; order Squamata; family Sphaerodactylidae; genus Sphaerodactylus; species Sphaerodactylus townsendi. The sequence continues at coordinate 50,144,569 of NC_059425.1, read as the reverse complement.
GCATGTGAGCTCCCAAAGGCACCTGGTGGGCCACTGCGAGTAGCAGAGAGCTGGACTAGATGGACTCTGGTCTGATCCAGCTGGCTTGTTCTTATGTTGAATTTTCTTGGTGGGTCTGTAGATTGTTTGTAGGTTATGTTTCTTCATCAATTTTCCTATGCGGTCAGTGGTTCCTTTGATGTATGGTAATAACACTTTCCCTCTAGGTGGCTGTTTATCTTCATGTGGCTTGTTCTTGGTCTTGTTGCTCTTCTGATGTCTGTAGTAGAGTAACCATTAGACTGTAGAGCCCAGTTTAGGTGATTCAATTCATCTTGAAGGAGGTGGGGTTCACAGATTCTGTTTGCGTGATCTGTGTCATATTTTCAGCTCCCAGGTACAGACATAAAGAGGAACATCCCAAGAGATAACACACGCTTAGAAAGATTTACTCCCCCCACCCATGTCTAGGCATGTTGAGTTGCTAACTCTAACAATTTGTTCATGACAAGCATGCACCTGGTTTATTGTAATACTTAGGTGTGTGTCTCACATAGACACTTCTTCCCACGCCCAGGGAGCTGTGATTAAAGCCTTCCAGGTTTTACGAAGTCTTCAGTTTAACCACTGTTTGTTGGGATGTATGACTGTATGAGCTTTAACAAATTGGAATTTGTTTCTTTCCCAGCCACTGTGATTCTAAACCAAAGTTACAGTGGGAAAGAATACAATTCAAAATTTCTGAAACTGAATGATGTCTTTAATCGTCCCCCTCACAAGAGTAGGAAGGAAGAAGCAAGCCACCCCAATAAAACATTATGTCTGTGCTTTGTCACAAACTCTGGTCTGTTCATGATGTTTGAATAGTATGTATGGTGGGAGAGTTTCAGTGCGTATAGTTGGCCATCTTTGTTGTAGAAGATTAAGAAGTTTTATAAAATAAAGTTAAAATATTGATTGATGATTGCTCAGCAGGTCAGGAAGACTTTGTTGAAGAAGACTGAGCTGTGCTGGCATTCTTGACTGATCTAGCAGAGCTGGAAAGAGAAACTGCCTCTTGGAGTATACGTGGAGAAGCGAACATTCAAATTTCTTCCACCGTACTTCAGAGCTGCTCAGCAATATGAAGGGCTGTTTCTCCTCAATTCTAAAGGGATGATACCCTTGATATTGGAGCTTGATGGTATACAGGCCCCTCTGCTAGATTCAAGACATCCCCCTTGGGGATGCCAGCTACTGCAGTGCCTCTATAGGAGATCCATGTGCATAAGTCTGTTCCTGTTCATGTATTTCTATGGCTAAACTGAGTTGGGCAATAATTATTTTTTTCACCTATACTTGAGATAATTGGTATGAAAGCCTAATCTGGTACACAACATTCATAGATGAGCAAATGTGTTATTTATCATCCAGTATCCTCAAAACCGAAGATGGAGACACGATATATCTGGAAAACTGGATGATTGGCAGATTGTTGTACTGTGTTTATATTCTGCCCTTAGGATAGTGGGCAAAGTTTGAAAATTAATAGTAATTGTGGACACACAAACACCAAACAGAGTATAAAAGCAACATTACAAAATCAGAGCTAACATTTACAAAAACTACAGAACAATAAAGTCCAATTAATAAAACAAAACAGCCAAAATGATCTGAAAGCTTAAGCAACAGTAAAGCAGCCAGATTATCTGGGTGGTTGGACTGAGAAGCAGTATGGCCACCACATTTACTGGTCCTCCAAAATAATAGTCTTCGCTATTCCTTGGAAGGCCAGTAGTGAGGAGGCCTTTTGAAGTAAAGAGTTACAGTGTCTGGGGGCCACAGCCAAAAAAGCCATCCCCCATGCGCCATCTCTCATGTTTCCACCAACATCACTTTGCTCAAGGCAGACTCATGGAGAAGACCTGCACCAGTTGATGTTAACCTAGAGACAGGTTTATATGGATGAAGATGACAGGTCCCTAATTCACAAGGCTTGAATCTTTAAAGCATTGTGAATATTGTCTTTGTGTCAAGACTATTCTAAATTTATCTTCCCCGCTATATTGACTCGTTTTGATTTTGCTTGTCCCTTTTGCTAATTGAAATAATGTGTCTTTATACTAGGCTGGTTTTCTGTTTCCCTTCATTGAATGTTTCCCACTAAATTTACACAATATTAGCATTGTTGTGCAAAATGGTGCACAAATGTCATTAAAAGAAACAAATTAAGAACGGCAGCAGCACAAACCGATGAGACAAAAAGATTCACGGTGACAATGCACAAAAATGAAAAGCAACAAACTTCGTTTATTCATACGCTCCAAGGTTTGAATAATGGGAATTCTATATTCGTAAAATTGTGATGTTGCTGATTATGAAAATAGTTACTGTACTGAAAATGGCAACAAAGTTTCTAGCATCTTTAAATCATCCTTTTTAGTGTCTGCAACTTTCTGCCTGAAACATGAACGAGCTCTCGGAATTCATGACATGTTTAAATGGAAAAGCTATCACTTCAGCTATCATAGAAACGTTCCCTTCTTGCTTCTCAGAACGAGTGCTCATTTAAATCAGATATTATGAAAAACCCAATGGCTAATCCTAAATTCAGGGATACTACCACTCTAGCTAGGCAGATTGCTAGTTGATCATGCTAAGATGCTTCCTTATCCATTATTGGATCTGGAAAAAAAGGAGGATTAAGAATTATCTGACTTCTCCGGTAATGTGCAAATCATCTAAAAGCTCGGCTTAGAAAGGTCTTAGAATGCAGTACAGCACCCAAATAATAACATCTCAGAATTTTAATAGCTTAAATGTGCAGCAGAACAATTCTAAATGAAATTTAAGAAGAAATGGCCATTATGTATTTCACTTACAGCATTTTGTTATTTGTTTTGAATGATTTGTTGTGGCATAATTTTACTTTAATTTTGGTGCTTAAAGTTTTGCTTGCTAAAATGCTGCAGTTAAAATAGTGTTTGTCAGTAGAAAACAAACTGCAACTGGGTTAGGGAATAATCAGGACAGTAATTAGAATAGGTGACAGGAACAAAAGGAGCTAAATAGTGAACTCTTCCAGTTTTTAGTTTTTCATGATGCTCCTCTTCTCTGTCTGCCCCTGCATGTATTAAATAAACAATATCAATAGGCTTGAAGACTTCTCTTTCCCACTCCCATATTTTGAAGAGAGGGGAAGGGAGTAGGAAGTAGCAGGCAAGCTCTTAATGTTCCATGTTTGCATTTTTAGACCTGTGCTGGAGATTGCTGCTGTGTGTTTTATCATTTCCATCGCTCAGATACATATGCTTGCCTTTTCAGAAATCTGTGGAAAGTAGTTAAAAAGAAAAAAAGAAATTGCTAGTATTTAAAAAGAAAAAAAAGCCCACCCTATTATAATACATTTTCAAATATGTCAGACACATCTTTGTTAAAATTAAACCAAGGATTGGTTTTGAGCGAATAGCCCTATATCCTTACAGATGCTGTGGATGGATGCATCTAAGCTGCTTATTATATTGATGGGTTTTGCTGCTCTGCAGCAAATGAAAACAGGCAGCTGCTTCCTCCATCAAAGCAAAAGGCAGCCTGAGTTTTTATTAAACGAGTGTTCATTTCTTCTATTGCCAAAATTCTTCCACAAAACAAAAGAGCAGTTTTAGCACATTATTGCTTAACTAGACATGAACAACTGACAGCAAGTGATAAGCCTGTCTGCTTTTCACAACTGGTAATCATTTTTTGGAATAGATGTTTTAATATAGTTGAATATAAAATTTTGCAATTTACATCTACAATAGTACGTAAATTTATAGATCCAGCTTGTTGCTGGAGAGTGAAGGCTAGAATCACAAAAGGCTTGTTCCAGTGTTGTTTAATTTTTAATGATTATTTGAAAAACGTGTAAAGAAAATGAAATCAAAATTCATTCAGCTGACACAAAAAAGGTGGTAAAGACAATAATACAAGCAGCCTTGTACAGTATGACAGCTTTACCAATACAACCCAGGTCCAGAACATCTACACGTCTTCCTTGTGTCTGCCTTTCCAGTTCCATTTCTTGTCTTACGTTTATACTGGAACAAAAAAACAAGGCATGAATAATAATAATGAAAGAGTGTGAGAAAGAGCACTGAGGCTATTTTGACCAAATTGAAGACTTCAGCCAGTTCCTACACCCACTTCACAATCATGTGTCATAAATTTGGCTTTGGATTGAAGGGCAGAAAGGGGTGTATGTCAAGCATGAATAGAGATGGAAATGGACAGAGATGTGTGATAGATGCTGCTTCCACTTTTCTAGTATGCCTTGAGTTATGACACATATGGAGGTTTTGGTGGGACAGGAAGGTGGCCATTCTTACACTAACATGGCCAAATGTTTCTTTTCCCTTCCAGTCTAAAAAATGAAGCAGGAGAAAGTAGACAGAACTGGGAAATAATTGAATCAACATTCACAATGATAGGGGTAACTATGGCCAAATGTGAGATAAAACTCTAATATTGAAATCAGATATTCAGAAATATCTGTGGGTTGTAGCAGGAACTTTCACAAAGATAAGTTTAAATTAGGACTAATTTTCAGTATATATTTGGAGTTTGAAGTTAAAGTTCATTTACTTTTTGGGAACATGTTGCAGATGAAATGCAAATGGACATTCATGGGACTTTCCTTTATACATCGTAATTTCTATAGATATACTGGGACTTCTCAGATATACTGGGACTTCTTCCTTGCTATTGGAGTCTGCCATTTTTCTTCACAGTTTCTCCATGAAATTATATATCTACAGCAGAGGCATAGCAAGGGGAAAAGGTACCTGGGACAAAATGGTGCCCCCTGCACCTCCCCTGTACCCCACTTACCTGAGCCAGCAGTGGTCCTGGGCAGCCTGGCAGGGCCTGGCTGGGTGGGGCTGAGAGGTGCCCAGCTGCGGCCTCTGCCAGGTAGAACTGGGCCAAGGGATGGTTGGCTGCAACCTCAGCAGGGCAGGGCAGGGCTCGGCCTGGCTGAGGGGTGCCTTGCAGCGGCCCTGCTAGGCCATTCCTTCAGCCTTCGCCCGCTGAAGGAGTGGCCTGGTGGGGCCGGGGCTGGCCAAGGGGGGAAAGGGGAGGGGTGTGGGGGTGATTTCTCGCCCCCACGTGACCGAATGGGGGCCCACCCGGGGCATTGGTCCCCACCCTGCCCCATGGTAGCTATGCTACTGATGTACAGGTGACCTGGGACTACAATTGGAAGGAACTATCAGGAGGAAAAAACCTTGCGCTTTTGGAAGTGTTTATAGGTTTTTCTAGTGCATCTAATTTGTGTCTTCTGCAATTGAATATTACAGTAATGCTCTTAAACATTACTAATGTACTCTTTATCTGCTAAATCATTGATGCTCATTTCATTTGAATGGACATTGATGGTATTGCTTCATCATGCAAGATAGTCTTGCACAATGTAATGTGCACAGAATGTTTAGAAATATATTTTCTGGGAATCCATTTTTAGAAAGCCATCTTTTTGGAACAATGTTAAAGGTGGACATGGAAGAGAATATGAAAAGTTCTGATACACTAATGGTGATATGTCCCTACAGGAGAAACAAGTTCCTAGGTATAGTCTTTGTTCACAGGAACAGACTGTGCTTGATTGTTTAGAGCTGATTCACAGAAATCAGTCTTCTCGCTTTGAAGAGGAGGGCATCTTGAACTCTGGGTGATTCTCACCCAGTTGTTCATGGGGCAGGGCCAATTTTAACAACCTGCTGTCTCCTGGTTGGGAATCACCATGAAGCTTCCTGCTTCATGAAGGAAATACAGCTGGGAAGAAAAGCTCTTAGCAGTCAGCGGTTTTAATCCCCCCCCCCATTCCTCCCCACATACACTTTTGCTTGCCTTTCTACAGCGATTCAGACCTAAATTACAGTCTTCTAATGTTTCCAGCCTGTCTCTCTTTCTCTTCACACCTTCTTTTCACAACTTCTTTCAGTTCTGCTCCTTCTTTTGTTTTCAAGGCCTTTCTCTACTCCCCATCCCCACTTCCCCTTCTTCCTCTTAATCGCCCTGCAAAATACCCAGCATCTTTGGAGGGACACAGCAGACAGAAAAGATGGATTTTCTCTTGAAGACCATTGGAAGGTGGTTCCTCATGGAGAGGACTCTCAAGCCTTAGCCAGGAGCAAGTCAGGAAGGTCGCAAATAAAAAGCAAACATGTTTAAAGATGCACCAGTTAAAAGGCAGGAAACAGCTACTTGGGTGCTAATGGCTGTTTCGGTTGCTAGTTTGGTTCCTGAAAGCTACAATGACATGCCACAGGATCCTCCACTAGAAATTTTCCCATCCAAATGAATTCCTTGACCACCATAATAGATCTTTAAGGGAATAATGTACAGTCTTCACCCACCCCTCTTCAAATTAGCAGGCTGGTGGACTCCTTGCTTGGCGGAGATGATGGGAATTCTAAGAGGAGCCTCAAGAGGAGCTGTAACAACAGAGAAGCTGTCAGTTTGCCCCAAGGGCTATGATGGCATGTCATGTTTTTCCACGGGAACCACCCCCACATCTAGAGCCAATCACGGGGGTCCAATTGCTCCAATCTGAGATCATCCTTGCCTGCCCCTCAGGAAAGATCCAGGCCAGTGAGGGATATGCCTTGTCCTGTTTGGTCTCTTACTCCCAGTGGCCAACCAAGGCAGCCTTGAAAGCCTTCTCCACTGCTATATCTGTCAGAATCTAGGGATGGAAAGGTTCTGGTCAAAATCAGACCCTGAGAGAGAGGAGACAGAGTTTTCCCCAGAGTTCATAGCTGCTGAGCCTCCATGCATCTATTCAACACAGATGGCTACCAATTCCTATTATCCAAAGACTTCCTGGCCCTACTCCTCACAGAAGCTCCTGAGTTTGGGGAGGATCCCTTGGGGCGTAAATCCAGGCCTCAGGGGAATGAAGAATTTTTTCCAAGGGTTCTCATCTCAGAAAGGTTATTTCCTTCCCCTAGTTTCCTTGAAAAGGTGGTGAAGGATGAGTAGGCCAAGCCTGTATCTAAAAGACAATTCCCAACACATTACCAGAAAGTTTTATTCTTTAGCCCCTGGTGCTATGGAATTATTGCAGGTCTTCTACTGGATGCTCTGGTCACAGGATTACACTCACTACAGAAGGTCAACAGAGGATGCCAACCACATTGTTACCTGAAATGGTAGGATCTGTCCCCTTTTAGATAGGGAATTAGTGGGGTCAGACCTTGCTTTCTAAGAGGGGGTAACCAGGTTTTGCCACCTGAGTTTATGGGGGTTTTCTCTGTCAGAAAACTGCAGGAATCTAGAAAGTAAAGTTAAACATTTTTATTGAGAAAATACAATAATAAACTTCCACATGCACAAATGATTTAAAACAGTCCTACGGAGAAGTTGAGAGCCTAGGATTTAAAAATAGAGGAAAGATAGGTTGAAATAGAGTAGGTCGTTATGGGAAGGGATGGTGGCTATCTGTCTAAAAGAAAAGAATTTCCAAAAGGGACCAAACTTCCACATGCACAAATGATATAAATACAGTCCCATGGAGAAGTTGAGAGCCTAGGATTTAAAAATAGAGGAAAGAGAGGTTGAAATAGAGTAGGCTGTTACATGAAGAGTTAGTGGCTACCTGACTTAAAAGAAAAGAAGGTCCAAAAGGACACAGTCCAAAGCCTGCGTTGAATTTTAACCAAAGGGGTAGAGCAGCTGGCACACAGTGCAACTGAACCAAAAGGAAGTCCAGTCACACTGGCCAAAGACTGCAGCGTGGGCAGCCTAGTTATAGGAAAATGTAGCCCTCTAGCAATGTTAAGAGTGCTAATCTTGCCGAATGAAGAAAGTTTTTGTCCTCTAGGAGAGGACAATGCAATGGACAGGGGCCTGATGACTCAAAACCAGGGAGTGTCCAGCGGTTGATTAGATTTAGGGTGGACTTGATGAAATCACAATTAAAGAGTTATTCCAATTCAAAGTGAGGTGGTGGTTCCCAGGAGTAAAGCAGGAAAAGGAGTGATAGGATTAGTGAGGTAAGAATAACTGTCAGGATACTTTGATTGCACAAGGCTGCTTAGCATACCTTTTGTGAGCAAGACAGTAAGAAAGCACAGAAATACAAATCCTTCAAGTTCTTCCAAGAACACTTCTCCAAAAAAGGAGTGAATTTAATTTTTATGACAGATATTAATTGGCAAACAGATAAAATATTTTTGGAAAATTCCATTCGCTCTAGAAGTACTGCTGCCCTCTAGGAAGGAAATGATTTCAACAATCCAACAAGTGCAACAACAGGCAGAATACCTTTCAGAAGACAAGAATCAAAGAAACACACCTGAGGAACCTTTCTCCAGAGACAACTCATCCACCATGCAAAGGCATAAAGCAGAGATAAGCACATCGGTAAACAGACCTCCAGGAATCATGGATAAAGAAGACAAATTGGACCAAGTGGCAGTGTTGCCGTAAAAAACAAAAGGAAAATGAAGATTTTTTTCAGTCAATGTGAACAGATTAAATTCATCATCCAAGAGATCAAAAATTTTCAATCAGCTTCAAAAACAAGGAGGAGATATTATTTGCATCCAGGAAACTAACCTTAAGCAAAAGCATCAATACTTATTAACTAATAAAAAATTAGGCAGAATATATTCGGCTAACATACTCAAAAAATGTGGAGTAGCCATCTATTTTAAAAACAATCATATAACAATTTTAGAAGAAAGTCAGCAGAAAAATATATTATGTTGAAAATTAAGCTTCCAGATTATAAGATTTTAACTATTGTAAATGTTTGTGCACTCAATAATGCCAGAGATAAATTTTTGAAAGGTTGTTTCAATCAATATTGGACTTTCAAGAAGAAAAAATGATAATAATTGTAGATATGAATGCTTTCCTAAACCCAAATCAAGATAGATTTTTAAAAAGGTAGGAGGTAAAATACCTAAAAATGTATCCAAATGTATGAATCTCTTGAATATGGAGGTGTAGAGAAAGTGCTGACTAGCCATTTCTCTAACGTGGGTCAGGATTTGGGATGCACACAAAAACTCAGAAGCAAAAAGGTTGAATAAAATATTTTTAAGGTTTATTGAGTACAACCTATACTCAATAAACAAGATAACAGAAAAAAAAGCTAAAGGTTAAAATAACAACATAAAACAATAGTAGTGTAGCTTTTGAAAAGCAAAAGTAAGCAAAGAGCAAGACGAAAAGTATTGCTGATAAAACTGGCCGGCAGAGTTTAACAGCTTCAAAATACCTGAGATAACAGGCAGGAAAACAGAGTAATAAGAATGAAAGTAAAGTTAGGTAGATCAGAGTGAGAATGCTGAAGGGCAATTATACAAAATTATTGATCAGGTGGCATAAACAGACCAATCATACTCTCACACTAATTAGCAAAGTCAGCTTGGTGTAAAGACATTGTTGCTATCAGGTGCAAATGCTTGAAAGAGATTGTTAAAGTCCTAATTGCAGCAGCTACTAACAAGTTCGGAGAAAATTAAAGTGAAAAAGACAATTTCTCCACAGGAGGACTCATGGCGAATGACACACCCTAAAATGAGAGATTACACCTTTTATTTGGACAGACATCAATCCTACTCCAGAATTGATGTGTTGGATCTCTAAGTCTTTATTAGTAAATGTACAAGAAGTAGAAATCAAACCAAAAACATGCTGATCATAATCCAATAGAAATTACGTGGACTTTAATCAGTAAATGAAGACGATGATGGAGAATGGAAGATAATCTTTTATTGCAAAAGGATGTAGTTAAAAATGTAAGGAAGACTTGGATGAATTTTTTAAACTGATGGAATGTCCAACATAATCTAGGAAACCGGCAAAGCATATATAAGAGGAAAACTGATCGCAATAGCTGCCAAGTAAAAGAAAAACAAGGGTAAAGGAACAGAATAGTCTAAACAGAATGAAGGGATTAGAAGATGAGCAAAAACCCCCAAGAAATAAAAAATATGTAGAGAAATAAAGATATTGAGACAACAATTGGACTTACTGGAAACAAAGACATTTGAACATGCCAATAAACCAGGCTGATTTTTCAAACATGGCAGCTAAGAAACTGAAAAAAGAATGGCCATTTAAAGGAATGGTATATTAGTACACTCTGAAAAGCTAATATAGCAACAGTTTATCTCCTATTTCTCTCAGCTATATAAAAAACAAAACGTGGATGTAATAATATTTAGAGACTATATTGCACAAACACCCATGAAACAGTTCACAGAAGAACACAGGAATATGCTGAATAAGAGTATATCTATTTTTGAATTATCGCAAGGCATAAAAGAATTTTTAAAAGGAACAGCTCCAGGTCCTGATGATTTAACAGCAGAATACTATAAAACTATGGAAGAGAAATCAATTGTACCTCTACACGAAATGATGAACAAACAACATTCCAGCAGGGATCACAACACATTCTGTGAGAAGTGAAGTCACTACCACAGACTGCAATTATAAAGCCTCAGTGGAGAAAATATGCAAGATAACCACAGGGTCTTCAATTTCAGCATTCATTACACACTATAGAAGTGACTTCCCCTCCTTGGTCAACTTTAGACATAGAGTACTGCAGGACCTGGTGGGTAATAGTTAATTCCCCCCGTCTCTTAGGATACTGCTATTGGAAGTCACAAAGTTCAAGATGCCCTCCTCCTTAGAGTGAGAACAGAACCTTGAATATTCTGAGGATTAGGAGGTTGTCTTGCCCAACCCAAAAATGAAAGAGAGAGAGAGAAACACAGAAAGATAGAAAGAGAAGAAAAGAGGAATATTTAAGAAAAGCAGAATCCTGAGTCGAATCAATGCTACATGCTCAAGCAACAGGGAGAAGATGTTTGCTTACTCTAAGCCTCCTTCTTCCAGTCATATTGTTCCTCTGGTTATCAATTGTTTTGCACTTAACAGTGTTTTTAAAAAAACCCTGTTCTGATATTGTTTTATTTCTGTTCTGTTCATTCCAGTTTACAAATTTATTAGCTCGTCAGGTAACCATACTTAGCTGGGCGAATCCCAACCAGGAGACAGGAGTTGTTAAAGTTGGTACTGTCAACAGCAACGAACACAGTAAACAGAATTTTTGTTTTTGTTTGTTTTTTTTAACCTGAAGATCATTTATTTTTAAAATTTGACTATGGCATCTGTCAAAGACCCGTCAAAGCCTCTTGGAGGCTTTTGGAGTGATATACTTTTTATTTTAAAGAAAGGTTGTAAAATAACAGTTTTAAGAAATCGGGAGTAAATATAAAATCATAAAATGCATAAAAACACACTCAATAAAACAACAAAGTACACTTACTCACTAAAAGAAATACTGGCTATAACATATAAATCCCTAGAGCATAGACAGAGTTCTTCAGGCAAATAGAGGCAAAAAAGACCCAAGACAAAGGAAAGATGGCTGCTAACACAGATGAGATTGATTAATGGCATAAACTAGCCTCACTAAAGAATTATCAATTAGTTAAAAATGTGCCAATAAACTGTTGGAGATGTGGTGAAGCACAAGGATCTTTTATTCATATTTGGTGGAAATGTAGAAAAAAAATAAAAACTGTTGGAAAAAAGTCCACAAGGCAGTGCAGAAAATGTTAAATATTAGGTTTGAGATGACAATAGAAAAATATTTATTGGTATTTGGCCAGAGATAAGTAATAAAGGAAACATTAACTATATTTGTATTTGGTGGTAGCGGCAAGGATTTTAATTGCCAGGAGATGGAAGAAGGAAGCACCTCCGAAAAAAGAAGACTCGATTAACTTAATGATAAAGAAACTAGGGCATGGGCTATAACATTCAAGTTTTAGTTGTGTTTATGTTTCTGTTCAGATCTGGAAAGTTTAACCTTGCTAGAAATGAGGGAGCTCCAGCTTTTGAAATGGTGGTTGCATATTGAGAAAAAAATCTTCTCCTTGAGTTTTTCATGGGAGACTCTAAATATGCTTACCGCCACAGAGATTTATCACCGTCTAGACTATATGATCTGGAATATCAATCCTCTTTTGAGCACAGCGCAAAGCTCTTGCTCCCCTCTATACCTTGGGATTATTCCCCAGAAAACAAGCTTGACTGTATATTTGGAACAACTAGTTGATTACAAGAGTAGATGGGTCATAATCACAGCAAGATTCAACCCTTTTCCCTCCGTCTATCTCCAAGGGCGCTTTCTCAATATTCTATATAACAAACATCACTGCTGGTACTGTCCCTATACATCGGATTCAATTTCTCATATTTTGCTGTATTGTTCAAAGTATAACAACTTTAGAGCTGACTTGTGGGCACTATTACCAACAGGATTCACTCTGTTCTCCGATAAAAGAAAAATGTTTAAGCTCTTGAACTGTTCCAATGTAGAAATTTCAGAAGCAGTTGCTGTATTTTTAAGGTGTTTTTTACGTTGTAACAATGAGTGATTTTTAATGTATCTGGAAATGTTTGACATTTTCTTGATTATATGCCTATTAAAGTTCTGGACTGGACTGGAACTTAATGATAAACTTGTTAGAAATTGACAGACTATTGATAAAAGTGAAGAACTTATCAAAGGAGAAGTTTCTGTTGACCTGGTCACCTCTTGTTTTACATCTGGAAAAGTAACCCTAGAAAGAAAAGCCTAAAGGAAACCTTAGAAAACTTTCATTGAGATAACTAGGGAATTGTAAAGAGACCAGGGAACTTAATTTAATTCAAGTGGAGTTTGTTCATTTCCTCCCCTTATATATTTCTTTTATATATATAAGATGACTTTTATATTTACAGATTGACAACATTTGGACTGAGTTATATGAAAATGTATATTATTACTAAAGGGGGGATGGGGAGGAGAAAAAGATAAAGAGACTTACCTAGATTCTGATTTGAATTTACTGTGAGAGTCCAGATAACTCGAGGAATAATTCCAGCTGAGTCAGGCAAGATGGGAATCCTTGTTTGTCTTTGTCGGGCTATTTTGTCTCATTGTTTTGTGTTTGGGTTAGTTTGCATATTTTTAGAATTTCAATTGTACAGGTGATGTCATTTGCAGTTCTTTATGATTATATTGGTGTATACTTAGCATTTTCGTTCCTTTTATTATTATTATTACCATTGCTTTTGCTGCTTTTTTTCCGAATGTACTTGTGTATTTCTGCTTGTTTTATTTTAACTAAATAAAGCATTATTTTTTTTAAAAAAGAATTATCAATTAACCAATCAAATATCAAATTGGTGAGAACTTTCTGGAAGATCAGCAAGTCACGCTGCCATTTTGAAACTTCCAGTTAGGGCTCTTGCTGGCCAGTTGGATCCAGCTGAAATAACTGGAGATGACTCCATGCCCGTAATGAGGAATCTGATCTTAGTGATGGTACAGCCTATCTCTATCTACAAACACCTGCAGCTAGACTATGTGAAAAACATGAGAGACAGAAAACAAGATTTTTTTATAAGCTCTTCCAAAAAAACAAAATGGAATTTCTTTGGACATAGTAATATACAAGCAAAATGGTTATTCTCTTTGCAGTATCTCTAGCTGTTTGTATTCTTAAATTGCACAATCCACCTAAATCCTATCACCTCAAGATACTAACACCACATTCTGTTTCATATGTAAACCAAGCCTTGGTGAATTCAGGGATGTAGGTATAGATTTTTAGGGGGGGTCGGGGGTGGGGCCACACCCCCACCCACCCCTAGGGCATGGCCATGCCTCCCCAAGCCCCGCCCCCAGCCTAGCGCTTATAAAAGCAGCTCTCCAAGGCCAGGGATGGCAGACTCCCCCACCCTGCCCTCCTCTGCCCCCCACCAGCTGGGGTCCCAGCCGGCAGCTGGCAGTTCCTTCTGCCCTCTCCTCTGGGCAGAGACATAGAGGGAAAATGGAGCCCGGTGCAAAATCTGAGTTTTGCACACACACCCGGGCAGCCGCTGTGATGCTGGAATCCACCCCCAAACAGCATCATTTCAATAGTGTTTAAACTAGAGAGCCCAAATTCTACTGTAGGTGGGGGACATCTCAGATGGGTGTCTTCTCCACCAATAGCAAGGAGGCAGGAAATCGTCATCAATTTTGTCATGTCACTTCCTGTCTTTCCAGGCCATATTTGTTCAGTATTTTTTCCTGCCTAGCAGGGAGTGCTAGTGTTTAGGAGAGGCTCCTAGGTAGTGAATGTGTGTGTGTGTGTATGTGGAGTGTTTGTCGCGGCAATTCACTCAAAAGAAAGAGAAAACAACAGCCTTCGCCCTAATCTTAACGGGCAAGCACAGAACTCCTCGCAGAGCACGAAAAGCGGAACGTTCGGTTTTCCCACCTTTTCTACGCGCCCGCCAATCCAAAATGGCGTCGGGCTCCTTCACTCCTCCGCGACCGGACTTCGCCAGATCGGCGGCTGAGGGGACCCGCGCAGCCAAGGGCGGGCGCAAACTCGCCACCCTGGCTGCACTCGACGAGCGCACAACCCAGAAGAAAACCGACAAGGCAGCAGGACGCGCGGAGGGCCCTCCGCCGCCCAAAAAAGCAAAGAAAAAGCTGCCGGGGAGCTTGACGCCTTCCCAGGGCGCGGCCACTGACGGCGGCTCCCAGACCAGTTCCTCCTACCCCGATCGGGATCCGGAGTGCTGTGTCCAACCACCGACCACCCCCACCCCCGCGGAGGCGGCTGAGGGCGCGGCGGCTCGTCAACGTCAGGTACCGGGGCCCCGGGCAGACAGTGGGGAGGAGAGCGATCCGGAGCAGCTGGATCCGCGGGCGCAATCACAGCTGGTCGCCAACGACGATTTTGCATTCTGGCAACGGCCCCCACCCTCTTCCTTCGCGCAAATGCTCAGAGAGCAAATTGACAAAGCGCTTGACGACAGGGAGCAACGAGCCGCCTTAAACAACCCCCCCCCCACACCTCCAGAGCCATAACCTGCTCTGCGGGAACCGCGGCGGCGGCTCGCTATAGAGACCCCCTGGCCTTACAGGAAGATGAGGAAGAGGATATAGAGGGGGAAGGGGATGAGGATGTAGAGGGGGCCAGATTCTCAGACAATGAGGAACCTACTACAGAAAAGCCAGAAATATCACCCCAGTTCTTCAAACAGGAGGACATTCAACTCCTGATCTCTAAAACTATCTCAGCCCTGGACCTCCAGGACCAGGCAGACGCGGAAGAACCCCCAGCACCAGACAGAACGGCCAACCCATCCAAGCCCATCAAAGGATATCCCAAGGGCAAGTCTGTTTATTTCCCTCAAGACGCTGAAACTCAAAAAATTTTTCCAGTTCCAGAATACTTTGTCAAACGCATACAACGCGAATGGCTCAACCCCACGGGCAGGAAGGGACTTCCCCCAGCTTACAAAAAAGTTTATCTTTTACCACAACAATTCCACACTATGCTGAAAGTCCCAGCAGTGGAAGCTCCCATAGCAGTTCTGCACTCAGGAGCCTTGGTAGCCAAAGAAGGGGAAAGCAATATTAAAGACCCGCTAGACAGGAGATCTGAGGCGGCTCTTCGCAGGTCCCACGACTGGCTGGCCGCAGCGATCAAAGCCCTTACCCCAGCATCCACAGTGGCTAGAGCCACTATGGAGTGGACCAAAAGAATTCTAGACATGGTCCCAGCTGAGAACACCGCTATTAGAGAAGGTATGGAGCGGGTGTTCATCGCCAACGCTTTTATTGCGGACGCCACACTTGACGCAATTGCCATGACAGCCAGAACCATAGCGTCCAATATGGTAGCTAGACGCAACACCTGGCTCCGTCCATGGCAGGCAGACATGCAATCCAAAAACGCAGTGGCTGCTTATTCTTACTACGGGGACCAAGTCTTCGGTAAAGATTTAGAACAAGTATTGATCCAAACCAAAGACCAGAAAAAAGCAATGCCTAAGTCAGTCAGACAAGATCGTACACCAACCAGCCAGGTAGGCGCACGCAGTACATTCAGATCACATAAGACGCTTCCCAGATTTAACAGGGACCACAACCGCAATTCATGGCAGACCCAGTCTTCCTTTCGTGGCAAAAACTCATTCCGCAGCTTTCAAAAGCAAGGAAAGGGTTTTAAGCCGGACAAAAATAAACAATGACTACAGACAGCTCCCGGTGGGGGGACGCCTTGCCAATTTTCTAACAGCATGGCAAGGAGCCCACATAGACCAGTGGATGAAAGAGGTAATAGAGACGGGTTACGTAATAGAATTCCTCAGAATTCCCGTCCCGTTGTTTGTTCCCTCACCACTCTCCAAAAATCCGAAAAAAGCCAAAAACGCATTAGAAGCTGTCTCACACCTGCTGGAAATCCAGGCGGTAGAGCCGGTTCCTCCCCAGGAGAAATCCTTAGGGACCTATTCTCACTTTTTTACTGTACCAAAACGAAACGGGGAGTCCAGAGCAGTGTTAAACCTCCGATTTGTCAACAAATTTATTCGCTTACCAAAATTCAAAATGGAATCCCTCAGGTCCATCACGATAGCCCTGAGACACAGGGAGTTCCTCACGTCACTGGACCTGAGGGAAGCCTACTTACACATACCCATCAATCCGGCACACAAAAAATTCCTGAGGTTCACGGTAGGCAATTCCCATTACCAATTCAGGGCCTTGCCGTTCGGACTAGCCACGGCCCCCAGAACCTTCTCAAAGGTACTCCTGGGACCCATCATTCAACTCAGGGAAGAGGGGATACATATACATCCCTACTTAGACGACCTGCTAATCAGGTCTCAGAACAGAGCCAAAGGGCTCCAGGACATTGCCAGAGTACAACAAGTACTTCAAAACTACGGGTTCCTAATAAATGTGGAAAAAAGCTCCCTCTCCCCAACCCAGAGACTAGAGCATCTAGGAGCAATTATAAATACCGCAAAAAATGCCCTATCCATCCCACCGGTAAAAATCATCAAAATACAAAAGCTCTCAAACAAAATCCTAACAACACCTCGACCAACTCTTCTGCAGCTGGCGAGCCTCCTAGGACTGTTCATCTCAGTCATAGACCTCAATCAATGGGCACGTTTACATGCCAGACCACTACAGATTTTCTTAAGACCGTTCCAACTAGATATCATTCTAAGAAAGGACAGAAAACTTTACCTAACTCCGCAGGTCAGGGAAAGCCTCAATTGGTGGACGAACAAAAACAACCTACAAAAGACAAAGTGCTACCTCCACAGACACAGGCCTCAACTCTTCACAGACTCAAGCCTCACAGGGTGGGGAGCGGCGCTAAACCAAAACTTTGTCCAAGGCACCTGGACAACTCAGGAAGCCCGACTTCCCATCAATGTGCTGGAGACGCGGGCAGTGTTCCTAGCCTTACAACACTTCCAGTCAGAAGTACAACAACAACATCTGATAATCAAGACAGACAACATCTCTACCAAGATGTATATAAACAACCAGGGGGGCTCAAGATCCCCAAAACTGCACAAGGAAGTCTTAAAAGTCCTCAACTGGTCGGAAACACACTTACTGTCGATCGAGGCCCAATACATACGGGGGATAAACAACGACAAGGCAGACTGGCTGAGCAGGCAACAAGTACAACAAGGCGAATGGAGACTCAACCCAAGGGTCTTCCAGGACATCTGTCTACAATTCGGTCAACCCAAAATGGACCTGTTCGCCACGGCGGACAATACACAGCTCCTGGAATTCATGTCCAGGTATTACCACCACAAAGCGACACAAGTGGATGCCATCACAGCACCGTGGCCCCGTCTGTTACTTTACGCCTTCCCGCCAATTCCGTTGATTCCGCGCCTCCTATGCAAAATCAGGTTGGAGAAAGCTCAGGTCATCCTCGTCGCACCACAATGGCCACGAAGACCGTGGTACTCCACGATACTAGAAATGTCCACCCGTCGACCCATGGTTCTTCCGATACTGCCGGAACTATTAACACAGGGTCCCTTAGCCCACCCAGACCCAGGGTGGCTCAGGTTGACCGCATGGAGTGTGAACGGAGAAAACTGAGACAAAGAGGCTACTCAGCGAAGGTCACCAGGACCATACTAGCAGCACGAAAACGTTCCACTATTAACATCTACAATGCATCCTGGAGGACATTTGTTAAATGGTGCCAAGCACAAGAAGTGGACCCGGAAGCTCCCTCTGTAAGTGACATCTTGGATTTTCTCCAAAAAGGTTTCGAGAAGGGACTCCGATGTGCCACCTTAAGAAGGCAAATCTCGGCTATCTCAACAGTCTGCCGGCTGATAGGTGAAAAACCTATCGCAGCACATCCCGACGTGGCAAATTTCTTAAGAGGGGTTAAACTCTCTCAGCCACCAGTGATACACCGGTTCCCCTCATGGCGGTTACATGTCGTCCTAACTTCATTAACCAAACCCCCATTCGAACCGATCCAAACCATCCCATTGCGATGGGTCCGCATGAAAACTCTGTTCCTACTTGCTATTACGTCAGCACGCAGGGTCTCGGAATTGAAAGCACTATCGGTCAACGCCAAGCTATGTACGTTCCTTAAAGACAGAGTTGTCTTACGATTAGATCCCTCATTCATTCCTAAAGTATACTCCAAATTCCATATCCAACAAGAAATCATAGTACCCAATTTCATGCCTAACCCCTCTCATCCCAAAGAATGGGCATGGCATAACCTGGACGTCCGAAGAGCATTGAAAGCCTTCATAATCAGGACAGAAGACATCCGCAAAACGGAAAGTCTATTCATTAATGTTACCCCCCCAAATGTGGGCGCCCCAATGTCAACAGCGGCGATTAGCACGACGCTGAAAGCTACAATCATCGAAGCATATAAATCGGCCTCGCTGACAGTCCCTCGGGGCGTGACGGCGCACTCAATACGCAGCGCAGCTACCAATGCGGCCTTCCGCAATAGGGTCTCAGTGGAACAAATTTGCAAGGCTGCCACTTGGTCATCTAGTTCCTCTTTCATCAGACACTATAAGATGGACTCTCTGGCAGCAACTGAAATGGCCTTCGGCCGCAGAGTGTTGGAACATATCATCGGGGATTGATGGACCCACCCTATTTGGGGACACTGCTTGGGGAGGTCCCATCTGAGATGTCCCCCACCTACAGTAGAAGGATCCATTGAATACTTACTGTGAAGGGTCTTTCTACTGTAGGTAAGGGGGACATCTCGACCCCCCCTGGTCCTTATTAAACCCCGATGCCTTGTATATAGTTTGAATGTTGAATAACACACGCGGGAGCCTCTGTTTGTTAGCTCGTTTATTCAGTTAACGTATTAAATTGTTTAGTATTGTCATAGTCAGGTCACTTCGAAACGGACTGCTAGGTCATAAGGATACTGAACAAATATGGCCTTGAAAGACAGGAAGTGACATGACAAAATTGATGACGATTTCCTGCCTCCTTGCTATTGGTGGAGAAGACACCCATCTGAGATGTCCCCCTTACCTACAGTAGAAAGACCCTTCACAGTAAGCATTCAATGGATCCTTCTCCTTTTAAATCCACCTTAAAGGGAGAATCTGGGGTCCCCAGTTAAACAACATTGAAAGTGATGCTGTTTTGGAGTGGATTATCCCCCACCGTGAAACAGCATCACTTTCAATGTGACCTAGTGGTTAAGAGCAGGTGCATTCTAATCTGGAGGAACCGGGTATGATTCCTTGCTCTGCTGCTTGAGCTGTGGAGGCTTATCTGGGGAATTCAGATTGGCCTGTGCACTCCCACACAGGCCAGCTGGGTGACCTTGCGCTAGTCACAGCTTTTCGGAGCTCTCTCAGCTCCACCCACCTCACAGGGTGTTTGTTGTGAGGGGGGAAGGTCAAGGATATTGTAAGCTCCTTTGAGTCTCCTACAGGAGAGAAAGGGAGGATATAAATCCAAACTCCTCTTCTTCTTCAAAACGGAGGACCTCTCTTTAAATCCATGCCAAAGGGGGTGGATTTAAAAGGAGAATCTGGGGAAATTTGGGGGGTGCCTGCTGTCAGGGGTGCAATTGTTAAACTAGCAGCACCAAACCTTTAGGGTATCTTTAGGAGACTCTCCTAATGATACCACCCAAGTTTGGTGAAGTTTGGTTCAGGGGGTCCAAAGTTATGGACTCTAAAAGGTGTAGCCCCATCTCCTATTACCTTCCATTGGAAACAATGGGGGATGGGGGAACCCCCTTTGGGAGTCCATAGTTTCTGACCCCCTGGACCAAACTTCACAAAACCTGGGTGTTATCAGTAAGAGACTCTCCTGATGACACCTGCCAGGTTTGGTGAAGTTTGGTTCAAGGTGTCCAAAGTTATGGACCCTCAAAGGTGTAGCCCCCATCTTCTATTAGCTCCCATTGGAAACAATGGAGGATGGGGGCACCCCCTTTGGGAGTCCATAACTTTGGACCCCCTGAACCAAACCTCACCAAACCTGGGTAGTATCATCGGGAGATTCCCCCAAACAATCCCTGAAAGTTTGGTGCTGCTAGCCTAAACAATGCGCCCCCTGCAGGCCAAAAACCAAAAAACACTAAAAATGTTTTTAAAATCCACAAACAGGTGGGCGGAGCTTCAGACATGAATGGGGGGGTTGAACCCGAGAACCCCCCCTTACCTATGTCCTTGGGTGAACTTATGAAAAGTCATTTTAATGTATGAGTCCAATTTAAGATTTCATTCTTTGAACCTTCTGTGAACATTTATCAGGCTATGATTAAATGTGGACATAGAACTGTTGCTGTTGCACCACATGTTATTTATCCTTCAATACTTGTGGATCCTTAGGGGTACTTTAATGATGCTTTAATGATACTGCTCACTTAACCTACAGATCTTGAGTAACTTTGGAGATACAGGATCAAAGCCAACAACCAGCAAACTTGCTTTTTCATTGATGGAGAGCAAGGGAAGGAGATATTCCAGTAATATTTGAGAGGCATCTATAGTTGTTTTTCTCCCCATTAGACAGATTTTCATTTCTAAATTTATCGATAGGGATGAATCTCCCCAAATACAACCAAAAGGGGAAGGAATTATTTGGTAGAAAATTTTCATAGTAGAAAGAAATGAGATATTACTGCATCAAGACAATATTTTCCTCCTCACAGAACTAAATTTGGACATAATTAAGAATTACTGAAGTCTTTGCAAAGTCAGCAAATACAGAAGTTCTGTTTGAGATACATTTGGCACTACACATGGAAAGTAGATAGGAATGACAAATTTATTTCTCACAAGAGAAGAACTTAGTAAAAATATTGTACTCATCATCTTTGTAACAGGAGCAGCAGGAAGGATCTTTCCCTTAAAGCAAAATGTTCATGGAAGCAGCAAGCTTGGTAAATTAATGGTAAATTAACGCAACTTGCTTACTGCTTTGGAATTTCTACAAAGCTTTGTAGTTTGACTCTGATCTAACATCCTGTGGTAGTGTGTATGGATTATCCCTTTCTATTGGCTGCAGGCCATAGAGGATATAATTTAAATCCTAACTATACCATGGCTAATGAAGATTGCCCTTTAGCTGACAAACGCTTAAAGTTAGCACCATCCTCTGGATGTACAGATTTAAGTGTATGCTTGTGCTCATTCATGATACAATGATAACATTCCTCTCAGTATTTCATGATCTGCCATAAAAATTATCTTTGTTTTATTTCAGCTGCACTCTTTCTCCATAGAGCCGAGTGTCATTTTTAGTTCATAGCAACTGTGTGAAATTGGTAAAATCAAGACAGTGACTTACAGAAGGTTACCCAGTGAGCTTTCATAGCTGAATGGGAAAGTGTGTTGTGAAACCTAGCCACTGTATCAGAATGGCTCAAGCAAATTTGATATACAGATTAGGTGCAGGTTATCAATGGTACACATTATCTCTCTGTGTATCCAAGAGAGAAAGAGCTGAAAAAGAATCAGTGTTGTGTACTTCTGTTACTTTATAAAAAGTTCATTTTATTAGATCTAAAAAGTGTTGTTTTTTTTAAAAAATTGTTCTTTAAAACTGACCATTGCTGTTTTTTTATTGTAGGTATCTGGCCTTCAGAAGAAGTACTAGCTTACTACTGCCTCAAGCACTGTGAAATGTTCAGGTACAAAGACAACTCATAAAAGACCCTTTCCAATCCATTAGTTTTATTATATCTGCATAGTAAAGATTGCTATGATTTAAGTCGTCAGATTCAGTTTTTGAAAGTTCAAGGTGAAAGCATGTTGCTCTTAACAAAGAATTTGGAGTTGCCTTTGGGTACTAATATTGCACAGCAAGCTTTCTGCTATATGTCAAAGACTTTTGATTTCCACCCAAGGCGTTTTATTTCACTTTGATTTTTGGGGAACAAAAGGGAGACGCCAATCGATCAGCACTGATTGTGAAGGTCAGGAAAAAATAAAGCCATTCTTTGCATTGACTTCAATTCTGAAAGTCATCAAAGTGCTGTCTTGGAAGGTGTGTCATGCTTTCAAACCAGTCCTTCAGTATCAGACTTTTCTTAGGTTTTCCTGTGTATTTTGTGCCATTTTGTTTTTCTGTCTGTTTTTGATAATGTATAATATTCTTAGTCGCTCTGTGTGTGTGTGTGTGTGTGTGTGTGTGTGTGTGTGTGTGTGTGTGTGTGTGTGTGTGTGTGTTTAGCTGCTCAGGTACCATAAGAGAAAGAATTGCCAGACAGTTAAAGCTGAGCTGAAACTGGGTGTAGGATGTTTGTGGATATTTTCACAGCCCCCTCCCAGTTATTTTTTTTAAGCTGGGAAATGGTGCTTATGTATTTATGGGAAGAATGCATCTCAGTTGTCTATGCAATTAGTCCTGTATTATCTGTTTTGCCACACTGCAATGCAGCTGAACCACCATGCTGCAGAAAAATGGAACTGTCCTCACTGTTAAAGCAGCCATTGTCAAGACATTTTGTGTCTTGCCACGCTATGCTAATAGGCAGTGAAACTGGCAAGAGAGAAGTATGCGTGACAGTGACATGTTTCCCTTCTCCTCCTTTGTTCCAGACCTGATTCACTACGTAGCATGATGATGTCATCCCATAATCACTCATTCTCCCATCAGTGAAGTTGCACTGACAGATTGAGCAGTGGGAGAAAGGGTGATTTCATCCTCTTCCACCTCCCCACTGCAGTCTGTGCAGGTCCCACAACCCAAGAAATAAACTTTCCTGGTAGTAGAAAGGGCAGTGGAGGTGCGTGCATGCAAGATCCATGACCATAAACACCTTCAGTTGTTAGATCACTGGATCCAACCCATTGTATGTGTATATGATAAATTGGTCTATATAAAGTTGCTGTTTTATGTCCTAATTTTCCTCTTATAATGAACATGCTCATAATCTCAGACCTTCCCACAGAGCTGTCTCTTTGGTCCTAATAGAGACATGCCCTCTTAGGATGGTGGCTGCATTGTTATGGAAAGCCTACCCAAAGAAGACTCCTATGCAGTCCATTTCTCGTGAGGCCTGGTTATTTTTTGTGGGTGGATGTTCTACAGATAATTTCCCAAGAGTGGCATTATTTAAGGGAAAAGTTGCGTAATGGTTTTGAAAAAAGAGTATGATCTGGTACTTTGGGTTCAGGCTTTTTTGTAAGCCATCTTAAGCCACTGTGGTCAATAAGAAATAGCAGCAACCGACTCAGTGGGGGCAGCCATTGCGGCTGTGGTGAGCAGAATAGGCAAAGGGTGGTTGCATGCAAGGGCAATGCTTGCAAGGGCTTGCAAGATCTGCAATGTTTGGCTCCCGGCCGTAAAGGCGGGAGGAGCAAGGGTATATAAAGCGCCACACCTTGAGCTCGGCCTTCTTGGCTGCCGAGACTCAGGACCGGCATGACCCACCCACCCTCCCTATGTTATTATGCAATTGTATTATGCTGTTATGTGTTATTATGTGCAATCTTCGTCGCAGCCCTGGTTTGACAGCCGGCGGGTTGACAACGGGAGTCGCAACATCTGGGGGAGAAGCCGAGCCAGGTGGCCAGTCTTCTCCATGTTTGTGCCCTGCAAAGGGCTGGGGGGTGTGGTGGGCCGTTTGGCAAGCTGGTAGGCTTGGCCGTGCCCAACACCCCAGCAGGTGGGGTTGGGTCGGGCCAGTTGGCAAGCCGGTAGGCTTGGCCGTGCCCAACACCCCAGCAGGAGGGGTTGGGTCAGGCTGGTAGGCGGCCGGTAGGCTTAGCTGGTGCCCGACACCCCAGCAAACAGGGGAGGACGGCGGGCCAGTTCCCCTCTTCCCCAGCAGCAGGAAGGGTTGAAGCCAGGGGTTCGCCCCTGGGGCTCCCAGCTTCCTGCAGGTTGGCCCCAATACGGATTGGGGATGCTTGATGTTGCGACCCGTTTGTTGCCCAGCTTCTATGTAAATAGTTACTGTTAATAATTAATAAATTGGGGTGCGGCCCAATCCATTTTCCAAGCCTGTCGTGGTTGTGTGATGTTTTGCCGGAGAAGGGTCTCACCATCTGCGTGCAAAGGATGCATATAATTATTTAAGTGTATAAATTGGGGCATTTGACATTAATATTATGTACTTAGGGACAAAGTGAGTTTTAAAAAATAAGAACCACTATGATAAACTGAGGATCCAATTGAGTTTTAAAAAATAAGAACCACTATGATAAACTGAGGATCCAATTGAGGGATGCTTTCAGAATCCTATTCTGTTGATCCCCCCCCCCCCCATGTTATTTTATTTCTATTTCTTTTCAGCTCTCTCCAGGCAAAAGCTGGGCTCAGGATAGCTTCCAAAAATTAATACAATCTGTAATATAATAAATTTCAAAGATTAAATCATACAGTACAGTCATATATTCGTAATGAAATGCTTCCACTCATTGCCTACAAAAATGGTGCTTTAAGACTAGACTCCCACCTTATAAAACCTACCAATTGTTAGCAATAAAGCCAGTTGTGTGAAAAAATACAAGGAAAGGAAAGGAGGGATAGTGGTGAACCTCCACACACTTCCACTATATAAGTTGGTTCTTTGGTTTCTGACTATCGTCCACCTGTCTATTAAAGGTGTCATCAGAATGTGAATGGAAACTAGGTTAACTGTATTTAAATTAATATTTTGATGATTAATTAATTCTGATTGTACTTTTTACGTCACAAAAGTGGACTCTGGATCAGTTCACCACAAGGCTAATTTTATGATACTTACCTCTTCTAACATCCACTTAACTTCAATTTTGCCAGCCATTTGTTAAATTTGCACCCTATTATTATTATATTTATTCAGGAAAAAATATTTTATGGAGTATTTTTTCAGTACATCAGCATAATTACAGGTGCCAGTGGCAGCCAAGGGTTCTATATTCCCACTTGTGATTTAGACCATACTCAATTTTCCACAAGAAGATATTTCTGCTTTCTCATTCATGATTTCTATGCTGTCCTAAACAATTAGGTTATCTGTATTGTCGAAGGCTTTCACGGCCGGAATCACTTGGGTGCTGTGTGGTTTCCGGGCTGCATGGCCGTGTTCTAGCAGCATTCTCTCCTGACGTTTCGCCTGCATCTGTGGCTGGCATCTTCAGAGGATCTGATGAGGATCTGTAAGAACACTTTCAGAGGAAAGTGTTCTTACCATACATCAAGGGAACCACTGACCGCATAGGAAAACTGATGAAGAAGCATAACCTACAAACAATCTACAGACCCTCTAAGAAAATTCAACAGATGCTACGTTCAGCAAAGGATAAGAGGGATCCTCTAGCTACGGCAGGAGTCTACCGCATACCACGCAGCTGTGGACAAGTCTACATAGGAACCACCAAACGCAGCGCGCAGACACGTATCAAAGAACACGAAAGGCACTGCAGACTATTTCAGCCAGAAAAATCAGCAACAGCAGAACACATGATAAACCAACCTGGACATAGAATATTATTTGAAAAAACAGAAATTCTGGACCACTCTGAAAGCCACTACGTCAGACTACACAGAGAAGCCATTGAAATCCATAAGCACATGGACAATTTTAACAGAAAGGAAGAAACTATGAAAATGAACAGAACTTGGCTGCCAGTGTTGAAAAATACTAGACTCAAGACAGTGTCTAACCAGCTCCACACAAACATAGGATGACTATAAACAAAGGAAACAAAGGCCAGGATACTTCTATTCAGATGCTCCCACCAGTGACCTTGCTATCTCCATTGTTACTCCCATGCTATAGACTTCATTGTTACTCATACTTCTATTCAGATGCCCTCAACTATTGACCTGGTTGTCTTCTTTGTTACTCACAGACAATGTTTCTTCACCCACCCTGGACACTCCAACAGGTATATATACTCCACTTGCTTTCCCAACATCAGATCCTCTGAAGATGCCAGCCACAGATGCAGGCGAAACGTCAGAAGAGAATGCTGCTGGAACACGGCCATACAGCCCGGAAACCACACAGCACCCAAATTAGGTTATCTGCCTAAATCTGTAGAACATTGTGCTGTGATCAGGAATTATTGCCTATGTCAAGCCCTCTGGGGGTAGGGCGGTTTATCAAATCGAACAAATAAATAAATAATAAAGACAGAACTTTCTGGTGTCTTGTCAGGGTCTTCTGCTCCCCCCACCCCCAATTTCCTTGCACATTCCCCAAGGGGAAGTAAAAGTGGCTTTTCACTCACATTTTATATCCATAAGAACAGGAGTGGTATTGAGAACTTTCTCCACAGTTTTCCACCAATAGATTCATTTTTGTATCTTTGTTTCTTTAGTTAGGGAGCATTCTTTGTTCTTAGTTTCTGTAGTTATTTTGGCTGAATCACTTGTTTTCATTCCTCTTTTCCTCTTTTTCTTCACACCTGTGTTCTTATGGTGCTGCAGCTGGGGAACTTGGAACACCTATGGTCGTCTTTGTTTTTTTTTAGTTGGGGAAAACAATGCAGAATTCTGTATTCACTGCCAAAAACAGACTGAGCAATTTTTGCAGAAATGGTTCCTTTAAATTATGTGCCTTACTGGGAACACGTGGCCTATCCAACATGACTACAGTGGGTGAGCTTATGGAAATATCAATGGAAGCATTGGTTTTTAAATTATCTGTTGCTGATTTTGAAATCGTGATGTTCATGTCTTGTTTGCTTCTGAATATCTTTGCTTGGTAAGCTTATCAAAGAAGGTCATTGTGGTAGAGCTAGGGTTATCAGGTCCCCCCAGCCACTGGGAAGATGGAGGATAGGATTGCCAGAACCAGGTTGGGAAACCTGTGGAGATCTGGGGATGGAACTTGCTGAGAAGACAGGGACCTCAGTGGGGTACAATGCCTTTTAAAGCATCCACTTTCTCAAGGGTAACTGATTATGTAGTCTGGAGATGAGCTGTAATTCCAGAGGATCCTAGGTCCCTGTGGCCCCTACTTCCTACCCCCATTTAAAAATTATCATCAGGACTGACTGAATTTCTAGCTCTATCAGACTCTCAGGCATCAGATAAGCTAAAGAGAAAACTGGGTGGACCTCCATGGTCTGACTCAGTGTGACAGTTTCATAATGTGATGACTGGTGAGTAGGAAGTCAACAGGAAGGCACTCTCCTAGCCTTTCGGAAATGTACAGAGAGCCCGTTATCTCTTCCTGACACTGGAGTGCCAGCTTTTCAACTAAGTGTATGGCTGATGTTTAAATTACATCAATTACAACCAGGCAACCTGTGTTCACTATGAAACACCAAAGAAACCCCACAGAAGATATTCTTCTTTTTGGTATTATTTGATTGTGAATATATTCATGATCAAATTTTGAATCTTGCTCTGAGTCTTGTCCCTGCCATTGAAGATGGCAACCTTAAGCCTAATCCAAAATCTGAGTGTTCAGATGCATGAACACACAGAATTCCATATACTCAAGTGCTTCCTGTTTGTTTTTGTGAAAAGAAAGATCAATAGTCACATCTGAATTCTCCATTTGTATTCATCACAAATTTCTGTCAAAGGAGAGAGCAAAATTCCTGCTGGTTCGTTGATATGTGTTGAAACTGTCTCATGAAAAGCCAAGGTTCCTATTGGCTTGAGCAGATGTTAATTATGTTGCACACTTAAAAACAAGGTCTACCAAGTTTGAGACTGGTGAAGACTTTCATGTTAAAATCTCATTTGATGAAGGTCTTCACATTACATATTTATTGAAAAGTAAAAAATGGGTCCTGTTTTGCTAATAGTGCAGGTTTTACCAAGCACTATTATCTGTATATATATATTCTTATTTTCCTTAAAGTTTTAAATGATAGGCTTTAAAGAAAATAACCTTATTGGGAATACATACTGTCTAAATAGTAACTCTTGCACAGAACAAGGACTTATCTCTTTTTTATTTCTTTTTTTGATAGAGTGACAAACTTGGTAGATGAAAGGAATGCTGTGAACGTAGCAAACCTTGATTTTAGTAAGGCCTTTGACAAGATACCCCATGATATTCTTGCAAGTTAGCTGGAAAGATGTGGACTAGACAATGCAACTTTTAGATGGATTTGTAATTGGTTGACTGGCAGAACACAAAGAGTGCTCATCAATGGCTCATTTTCATCCTGGAGAGAAATACACAGTGGGAGCGTCACAGGGTTCTGTCCTGGGCCCAGTGCTATTCAATATTTTTATCAATGACTTTGATAATGAAATAGAGGGCATGTTAATCAAATTTGCAGATGATACCAAATTAGATGGGATAGCTAATACCCTGGAGGACAGGGGCAGGATTCAAAAAGATCTGCACAGATTAGAGAGTTGTGCCAAAACTAACAAAATGGATTTCAACAGAGATAAATGTAAGATTCTACATTTAGGCAGAAAAAATGAAATGCACAGATATAGGATGGGTGACACCTGGCTTGACAACAGGACATGTGAAAGGAATCTGGAAGTCTTAGTAGATCACAAACTGAACATGAGTCAGCAATGTGATATGGCAGCCAAGAAAGCCAGTGCAATTCTGGGATACATCAGTAAGAGAATAGTGTCTAGATTGAGGGAAATAATTGTACCACTCTGCATTGGTCAGACCTCATCTAGAGTATTGTGTTCAGTTCTGGGCACCACAATTTAAGAAGCACATTAACAAGCTGGAATGTGTAATGGTAAAAGGTTTGGTATCCATGTCCTACGAAGAGAGACTTAGGGAACTGTTTAGTCTGGAGAAGCGAAGGTTAAGGGGGGACATGATAGCTATGTTTAAATATTTGAAGGGATGTCATGTAAAAGAGGGAGCAAGCTGGTTTTCTGCTGCCCCAGAGACAAGGACATGGAGTAATGGATTCAAGGTGCAGAAAAAGAGATTCCTCCTAAATATTAGGAAGAACTTTCTGACTGTCAGGGCTGTTGGACAGTGGAATTCACTGCCTCAGAGAGTGGTGGAGTCTCCTTCTTTGGAGGTTTTTAAAAAGAGGCTGGATGATCATGTGTCAGGAGTGCTTTGATTGTGTGTTTCTGCATGGCAGGGGGTTGGACTTGATGGCCTTGTGGTCTCTTCCAACTCTATGATTCTGTATTTACATGAAAAATGTGTACTTGAAGGATATTCACATGGGCACTTGTCATTCAGATTTTTTAAAATATAAACACCACTTATAGAAACTTATAAGCAGCATATTTGCTTTGCAGCTCCGTTTTTTATTATTTTGATAGATTTGTTTGGGGTGTTTGAAATTCTGCCTGTGATTTAGATGGTAAAGTTTCTTCCTTTCTATATGAATACCATGTGTGAAGGATGTGATGTGAAGACTGGAGTGCAGATTTGAGTAGAGTACAAGTGCAAGATTAATAGCAAAGTGTATATTAAAGAGCATTTGTTGTTGATTTTTATACCTGATAACAATCCAAAACAAAAGTGCTTCTGAGAAATACATCAATAATTGTGGTGATGTCTCTAATTCTCAAAAATTGTGGTGATGACTCTAATTCTCCCCTCCTACATCCTTCTGAGGACATGTCTACACAAGAATTCTTATGTGCATTTTCTATGACTCTATTAATGGTCTCCAATAGTGTATATGCAAAACAAATAAAGCAAATCTGTCATCATGGGTGGTGCAATGTCCAGGGGTAACTACCTTCCCTGATACTGTTTTGAGGGTGCTTCAGAATCTGTGATAAAACATTAAGCCAAGAGTGTGTTCAATTAACACATTCACGTGTGCATAATTTTAATTATTTTAATTTGAAATTTTTGTTTTCCATTTATTTTAAATGTCTTAATGGGGTTCTTCTGGATAGACCTTCAGAATGAGGTAGGTTGCAACAAATGAATGAACAGGGAATTTGTGAGCATTTCCTCCCCTCCCTTGCATACCACTCCTCACTCCCTCCCCTTCCCTAGCATGCTATCCCTCCCTCCCCTCCCTCCGCTAAGATGGGTGGGCCAGGTCCAGATGCCAGGCTCCCTCCTCTTTCCTCCCCTCTCTTGCATGCCACCCCACCCCCTCCCTCCCCTCCCTTGCATGCCATCCCTCCCTCCCCTCCCTTGCATGCCACCCCTGACTGCCTCCCCTCCCTCCCTCTCCTTCCCTTGCATGGCACCCCTTCTCATCCCTCCCATCCCCCACTGCTAGGGTGGGTGTGCCATGTCCAGAAGTTGGGATCCCTCCCCTCCCCTTCCCTTGCATGGCACTCCTTCCCCTCCCTCCCCCTCCCTCCAACCTTCAAAACGAGGTAGGTTGCAACAAATGAATGAACAGGGAATTTGTGAGCATGTATCAGAGGAAGAAGGGGACTTTTCTGCACCTACTGACATTTACAGAGCAATCCTATGGCACACGTGAGCTTCAGTGGCTGGCCATGATATAACTATGCCACCGCTACTCTGCTCCTTGTAGAGTTTGTTTAGACAGCAGGCAGAAAGAAAAATGCTACTGTGCATTTCTAGAAGGTACTGCAGGGAGGTGGTGGGGCTTTGCTGGTCAGGGCCAGAACTAATCAGGGTTCACCCAGTATAAGGGCCAAGCCAAGCTCCCATCAGAGTGCTGGGACAGGAAGGGATGTTGGCTCATTACCAGTGATACACACCACTACTTATAGAGCCCAGGACTGTCACAAGTTCCTACGCACGTGCTAGTATGGGCTTGGGCCCCAGCATTTTCCCCCACAGATACCCCAAACTGGTCTTCTGCTCACACAGAGCAGGGGGTCCCCAGTCTTAGAGGGGAAGTAGCAATATTGAGGGCAGTTTGTGAGCTCATGGATGCCCTCTACTTAGCAGCAGTTGCAGCTTCTAGCAGTATATCTACACTGCTGAAAGCGTCCATGCACCAAACCCCATGCCATCTCTGCTGGTGGTCAGTAGTGTGGCTAGAGGTATGTGGAGACTGGAGCACCACTTCCTGGGCCTCATACTCCCCCACAACTGTGCCCCAGTCCAGAACTCCCCATGGAGTTGGGCAGGGGTATAGTTGGCTAGCGAGTGAGGATCATCTCGCTCTCATCTCCATGTAGAGATTGGGGGCAGGACAAGCAGTACTCGCTGGCATTCAATGGTACCCTGTACCAAATGGGGAGGGCACAGCTGTGGGGTAGTACAGTGCTCGTGGTGAGCCCCAGAAGCCATTTTAAGTAGCTACGCCCTTTCTGTTTGTGCAGCAGGAGTCAAGCTACCAGGATGGGAAATCACCTCTGTCAAGTGCCCCAGCAGTCTCTCGATACACACCTGTCCCTCCCCTATGTCTTCCATGACAGCAGGTTGTCCCTCCAGGTGGTAAAGCCGTTCCATCACTGACCCTTGGAGATGGCTCTCTTTGTGCTTTTCCTGCCAACATGGTATCTTGGTATTCATGCTAAGTCCACATAGCAGGCAGCTGCCAGAAAACCTTGTGAATCGTGGGGCATCTTTGGTGGGGTTTCAATAGGGTGGGAGAGTGATTGTGTACTGGGGAGGAGGGTTGGCTGCTGCAGGGGAAGGAAGTTATTGGTTGTGCCCTTATTTTGGCATCCTGAACTGCTTGGGGCCTTCTGAGCATGACTGTTGCGGGGGGGGGCAGTTTTTTCCACTCAGTGGGTGGATACTTATGGGCTGTGCTGCATTTTGTGTTGGCGTACCTTTGGGTCAGGGTTTGTCTGGGTGTTCCCACGTTGGAAGGGCTTGGGGAGTGAGCTAATTCCAGCCATCCCCTGCAATCCACAATTTTGCCAGCACAGCGGCCAGCTCCTGAGAGGCGGTTTGCCGCTGCCTTCCTCTGCAGAGCATTATTACTTCTGCTGAGGCTTCCTTGGTGGTCTCCCATCCAAGTACCAACTCTGCTTAGCTACCTAGATCTGATGATATTGGCCTATACCATTCCACCTTCACTCAACATAGGTAATTAAAGGAAAGCAATTACATGAGTCCATACAAATATCTTACCTACACATAAGCAGGTCACAAGCAAAGAGCCCCAAATAAGAAGAAGCTCTCAATAAATTCAGTTTTCCATATTTACAAGGGTTTTTAAAAATCATTTTGAACAATAAAATCATTTTGAACAAATGAATAAAAATCATTTTGAACAAAAATCATTTTGAACAATGTTCAACTTGATAAGGACACAGATTCTTGACTATCTTCTAACTCCAAACAATGCAAATTTATTTATACTTGAATATCTTCTTAAATATATAAAAACTGTTAGTTAGCAGCAGTGGCAATAAAGGTTAAGGAAATGACGAAGGGAAAGGAGTGTTAGTTGTTGTGGAAATATTGCCTGCCCTTCCCAAATGGCACTCACAGTACTCATGTATCTTGCTGTCCAATACCCGATCAGTCATGGCAGCACAAAGCTAAGGCAAATGCATTAGCTATTAGTTTTTGTGGAAGGTTTGGGGTTAGTAGAGCAGATGACTTGGCTCCTCACTATTTTTTTTGTGTGTGGCAAGCCTTAGGTGTATTTATCTTATGTGCAGACCCTTAAATGGCTATGTGAACTCCCAAAAAGTATGATGGTCTGCCAGCTTAGGTTTACTCAGTTCCATTTTTAATATATGGTAAAAGCATTTCTTGTGAATTATGTGTGGAAGTGAGGGGGAGCCAGCCCCATAAACTGCTGGAGGAATGAAAGGAACGTTGGTTTTAGAGCACTGGCGTATCTAGGGTGGGACAGGGGCAGATGCCCCAGGAGCTGCTTGGAGGGTGTCAGGCAGCCCAGAGCCCCCACCCCACCCCAGAAGCCCTACACCCATTGGGAAACTGGTCGCCCCTAACTCCATGTGGGAGTTTGGGGGGGGGTACCAGATGTCCCAGTTCAAAGGCCCCTGAGACTTGTCTGGAGCCTCCCACCTCCTAAAGGCACACAGGTTTTTAAAGCTGGATCCAGCCAGGCAGAGGCTCCACCTCAAAGGCCACAGTTTAAAGCTGGATCCAGTCAGGCAGAGGCAAGCTTGAACTACAGACTCAGCCTGACTGGGTCCAGCTTTATACTCCTGGTTGCACCTCCAAAGTCCAGGCAGAACTTCAGAGGCAGAGGCAGCAATATAAAGCTGGACCTGGCTGGGACAGAGCCCACAGTACTTGGCCTGGCTGGATCAAACTTTAAACTACAGACCTGAGAGGTGCAGCTCACAGTTTAAAACTGGAGCTGGCCAAGCCCAGCCTTGAACTGCGCCCCCCACCCGGAACTCCAGGTGGCATTTGAGTGTGGTGGTGATGGGGTGTGCTTGCCCTGAGTGCCATCTTTAGATATGCCCCTGTTTTAGAGAGAATTTACTGCAGGATATATATCATCCAAGGTCTCTAGGATCCTTTCTGTGGCAATTGGGGAGCACATCTTGAAGCTGAAAGGTTCCTTTAGGGAGTGAAAAAATCATCAAGATGTCCCCCAGTTATGCATGTCTTATAGATGCATCTCTCTCGATTTTTTCCACAGTGCAGAGACTGCCTCTATTGCTGCTGGAAGGGTCTTTTTACAGTTGGGGAATTTACAGCCCACTTCTCTCCCTTATTTCAGATTCCAAGCTACTTATTTCAGCCTTGATATTTCACCTCTGGCCAGCTGAGCACTTATACCACTGTATGCTAGTTGCCTCTTCAGGGATTTTATCTGGTAGGGTTTTTTTTTAAGTGCCAGTACTCAAATTGTGCCGATTTCCACCAGTCCCCCTCTCAGAACTTGGAAAAACCCTGAAGAAAAGGTGTCAGTACTCAGTATTGGTGAGTATTGTCCAAAACAAAACAAACAAGCAAACAGAAAAGCCCTGGTGATACATATATGCATTCTTGCACTCTGCTGTTTTGAATAGAAAAGGAAGTGTTTGACCTACCCCATCAATATATTTCTGCTATGGGTTGGGGTTTATGTAGCAATTTAGGCAACAGGCATTACAACTGACATAAATAAGATACGCTATAGACATCAGATTACGGTAATTATTAAAGCCAAAAAGTGCTCCATGATTGCTTCAAGATCTGCCCCAACCATAAAAAGCTTTCATGGTACAGTTCAAAATGCTTGTGCTTCTAAATACAACTCTGGGGCTTTCAAAATCTCTCTTAGGGGCAAAGTCTATCAAAATAATTTCCAAAATAATTTCCAATTTCCATATTGACGTATCTCCCACGTAAACTATTACTGATATGCCGTCTACATTCCTACTGACTGTTCCTCATTTATGTGCTTTATTTAATCTGAAGGCTTATCATAAGAAGAACCTGGACCTTTCCTATATGTTATGAAACTTTATATTTTGGGGCAACCTTTGTAATTTTATATAAACATTTTGGGGGTAGTTTTAATATGCATAGTTTGTATTCTAGTATATTTCAAAGTTGGCAACATTACCTTTCTTGAATGTTTTATTCACCAAAAGCCTTAAATACTTCAACAAAGAAATTGTATTTTGCCATATAAATGCTCTTTGGGTTGCCAGTGCCAAGGAATACTGGAATAAATTAAGAACAATGTGCACATCAAATATTCAACATTAGCATTTGACAACTTTAAGGAAGCTGCTGAAGTTTTTAAGTTATTTTGCTGTATTTGGCACCAGCCATAGTCATGCTGACTTTTGAACAATCCTACTAACATCAATGGAACTTCCATAAAAGGGCATTTCGTTCTAAAGCAATTGCATGGAGTTTAATTTTTTTTTTTGAAAAAACAAACCCCAGAGCTTTTGTAGGCTATTTGCAATTAAAGTGCTAATTTATGAACTAAATTCTCCACCTGTGTGTATAGCCTTGCTTGCTTTAAAATTAAGGTATGGCTCTTATTTTCAATGCTCTCTAGTTTCTGTTACTGTTTTTTTTTAAAAAAAATCATTCTGTAGTTCTTTAGAAGGTGGGAGGAGGATGGAGAGGGAGAAATAATATTAATTCTTTCATTTACTTGTCTAACTGTTTTTGAAGGGATGAATGTGAATTAACAGTGTTATCCTTTCCTAACAATTATCTTTCGCTACTCTAGCTAGTTTAGTTCTAAAAGACAGTGCCATTGACAAGGGGAAAAAAAGAACCTTCTCAGATTTTTCAGCTCAGCGGTGGTAATGTTGCACTGAACACTAATGAGGGAACCCCCCACTGCTTTGCCTGCTTTGTGACTTTTCTATTTCATAATTATTTTTAAAACGCAAAACGACATGAGGTAGCCCAGTCATGTCTCTGCTACTTCCTGGTACCTCAGTGCTCACTACAGATGGCAATTTGTTCTTGTAACATATATGTCTCTCTGACCATTTTCGTCCAATTTGTATGGGTTCTACCATTTCCTTTCTCTCTTTCAGGGGCCTTGCTGTGTGTGAGCTAGGGGGTGGCATGACATGCTTGGCTGGGCTCATGGTAGGTCTTTTCTCAATTCCAATCCCATTCAAAGAGAGGAACAAAAGGAAAAAAATGTTCCAGTGCCTCCAACGGCTGGGTCAGAGAACTGTCAACAGAATCAGCCGCAGTCAAGCTGCAGAGTCTTGAGAGACCTTCTAGATTGACTTGCTTTCGTATCATATTGATTTTATGGTTGCCTCGATGAGCAGAAACATTTTACCTCAGTGTAGTCAATATCTCTTGTTGTGACATTCCAGGCCACGTACAGT
Source organism: Sphaerodactylus townsendi (assembly GCF_021028975.2). NCBI lineage: Eukaryota > Metazoa > Chordata > Lepidosauria > Squamata > Sphaerodactylidae > Sphaerodactylus > Sphaerodactylus townsendi. Next base: position 50,108,700 of record NC_059425.1, on the reverse strand, counting down.
CTGTCTTTCATTGCCATAGCTGAAGCTCCCCCCCCCTTTCCGATTATAGTCCCCATTTGCTAAGATACAGGAATAGCCTGGCGAATCACAGTTGGAGCACCATGATATAGCTGCTAATGTTTTGCCTGCATTATTACACCAACAAACATGATCCAGAGCTCTCGGTAATTAGATTCTTTTGAATTAGATTGGCCATTCAGGAGCGTCGTTCACCATTCTCTGTGTTCTGAGTCATGTATTCAGGAGATATTATGTAGCAGTGCAGTGCATTAGACAAGTTTTTATGTCTCTACAAATAAAAGCATATTGTTACACTGATTGGCATTTGACAAACCTGTCGTTCTTACACAATGTGTCGAGGTTACAGCCCAATGTGCGAGCATGTCAAAGCTCACAAAAAAATTACCCTTACAAAGCCATCTGCCTGCAATGCAAAGTTATATGAAGGGCATCAGGCAGTCAGACAGAAGCAAGCTGAAAGGCAGAGTGACAGCCTCGTATGATGGCTCTACTAGATAAACAGAAGCCCGCAAATGAAAGCCTCTCAGAATACCATCATCCGCTGTCACAATGCAATTACGGAACAGAATGATAGCAAGATAGAGGCTCCCACAAATGGAATGATAAAAGTATTGACTGATTTGATTGAATGATTAAAATAATGCAGACATAAAATGAAAAAAGATTGAAGACTGTTACAGAGAAATAGGTGAGGAAGCATGATACTGAAGGCTTGTCACTCCTGTCTTCACTTCCACATAGACAAGCATATTTGCTCATTGTTTGCTGTGCTCTTTTTCCCCCCCTTCCAGGTTGCTATTTCTGCAGATGTCAAAGAAGTTCTGTTAACTGATGGAAATGAAAAGGCCATCAAAAGTATCCTTATTCAGATAGAAAACTGGTTTGTTGGACTAATTCTTTTTTTCCCCCCGGCTGAGCAACAATTGATACAAATGCAGTAAGGGGTGGATATAATAACGTATGTATGTGTGTGTGTGTGTGTGTGTGTGTGTGTGTGTGTGTGTGTGTGTGTGTGTGTGTGTGTGTGTGTGTGTGTGTGTATATATATACACACACACACACACACACACACTATAGGTAATTAAAAATATGTAAAATTCTTGGGGTCTTGAATGTTCCCCAAAATCAATTCACATTCTCTTTGCATTGAAAAGTGAATGATTTTAGAGGGAAATCAGCATGCAATGTGATAAAAGCTAGTGTAATTATTTGAAAATTTCATTCAAACAAGATTTATTGAAAAACACAACAGAAGCTCTAACCATTAATCCCAGCTTTCTTTTTGCCAGTCTATTTTGCTGGTCTGTGTTACTTTTGTCCCTTTTGCCTCAATATTAACATTGTAATAGCATTGCATTTAACTAATTTCTACATTTTGTTTATATTGCATCATGTACACATATCTAACTATCCTCTCTTGTACTTCAAATAAGACACATCTTTGTTACAGTAATTGCTCATATTCCTTGTAAGACAAGTTTTTAAAAATATCTCCTGTTGAATCTGTACTGTTACAGTATTCTATTCCAATAATTTTTAATGTGTCTGATTAATAAGTATGCAGGTAAACATATTTGATCTTTCATATGGTTACAAATTATATCCTGTTAGCTGTCTTCAGCTGCTGAAGATCTGAGTCCCACAGTGAATATTAATGGCTGACAGAAATTGAGAGGGGAAAGTAGAAGATATCTGTTTGCTTTGGTTCCTTGATGATAATGATGTTGGCATATTAAGGTTCTTCAGTATGGCGGTACTCTGATGTCAATGTTATGGGGAAATCTCTTCGTTACTAACAAATTCCAGAGCAGAGCCATGTTAGTTCAATGTAGCCAAACCAAAAAGGAGATTTGTAGCAGAAGTATATTTATTGTGGCATAAACATTTATGGATGTGAGCCCATCTGTTGAAGTGGGCTCTTGCTCACAGAAGGTTATGCTGTAACCAGCCTGTTAGTCTTTAAGGTACCATAAGATCCCTTTTTCTCTCTTCGCAGCATGGACTTTCCCCCCAATTTAACTAGCTCTGTTTTGAATTCTTAAAAAAACAAAAAGTTTTCACAACATTTGTACACTATTAATATAGAAATATTTGCTTAGTCTTCAAGATTTCTTACATTTCCTTTGAGAGGTCACAGGACAAGTACATCTGTTTCAAATATTTAGAGGATTTAAGGGGAGACATCATCCTATTTGCTGACCATATCCTTTGAAACGTGACATACTGAAGCTTTCTCTCTCTTCCTCTTTAGTTATGTAGGGTTATAGTTTCTAGCCAGAAAATCTGGTTGACTTTGTTTCTTTCTTGCTGGGATATTTTGTGTGAGGCACTGTATTATACTTTTTAATTTCATTCCTCTTCTGAAAAAGCAAAAAAGAACAGAAAATAAAATAAATTAATTCTCTCTTTAAATCAATATAGTTAAAATAAGATACATTAAAAGCAAGACTATGATCATTTAACATGTAAGCAAGCTTACATCTAGTTTCAGATTGCTTACAGATGAACACTAAAGAAATTTAAGTTCCCCAAAGGTTTGTGCTTAAGTTTTATTGCCCTGATGAAATCTGTGTCATGATACAACATGCTATACAAGTATTAGATCATGCTTGGGACTGAAATAGTATATTTTATAAATTTAATCAATTAGATTGTTGGTATAGTTTGTCACAAGTAGAGGACTGTTTAAAATAGCACAATAAAATAGAGATTGTAATTATCTTATGATTGTATATCCCATTATGTACTGAAAAAGTATAGTACCATTTTAAAACAATTATCAAGCATATTTTATGCAAAACTCTGCATGCTTCAAGGACAAATATATTAGACTACACACTTGGATGAAAATAATTTATTTTAAAATCAGAGTAACTTATTTCACTTGTATATATGATACGATTTTATTGCCAACCTATTTCTATGTAACTAACTTCCATTAACATTTTCAAGATACTATTTCCTTCCAAGTATATAGCTGAATATATAGAAATCCTTGTAAGCAAACGTATTGCATTATATTAAAGGATTCCAAATTTGGAGGGCTACTAAGTGCTTTGTGCTCTATTCTGTTGCTGAGCTGCTAAATTCTAATGCCATCTGTTTTAAAATTAGAATTCATTTTTCTACTTTCAATTCATTGGGAACTTTACATTATGCCACTTGTACTATAATATCAAAATACCTTTCTAAAAAGTCAAAATGGTGTCAACTAGGAAAAGGTAAAATCAGTCAGAAGCCAGGAAATCACTAAGCAAGCCTGCTAATTATTCTTAATGGGCAAGATGAACACATTAAGAAACAAATGAATACATCAGTGCAGTGTAATTGAAAATCGACCTGGCAATAGCACACTGCATCTGAGCATCCACTTTTATATTATCATTGTTGTCATACTTATTATTGTTGCAGTTATTAGCATTATTCACATAGTGTATCTGGGCGTCCTGCTTTATGTGAAGTCTTGCATTGGGGTGGTTTGAGATTTATTTTTTTAAAAATAATACTGAATGTATTGTGTCACTCCCTTTTGATGGATTTGTTGTCCTCATTTGCGAAGATGATAATTTCACTTATAGGGATGCCTGTGCTTTCTTAACACAAAATCAATATAGATATGTGCACAAAATGCACACACTTGCTTCCATATTAACTATTGCAAGTTTCAACTTGATGTCTCCTCGTGTTGCATGATATTTTAGATGGACTCATATGCTCAAGTGACGTTCACTTTCTCACCTGTAGTACCTTTTCACAGTGTAAGTTGCTATAAAATATAGCTCCATCCCATTTTCTCCACAAAAAAGATATTCTGCTTACTGCTACTTATTGTATTGTGGAGTACTGATAAAATGTAAACATTTTAAAATAGCATGTAAACCTTTCTTTTTAACCTTTTGATTTGTTTACTAATAAGATAGGGTATCAGAGGAAAATTTAATACTGTAACTAGTACATTGTATTTGTGTCATTTGACACAAATTTTCATTTCTTGGACTAGTGCATAGATCTTCTGACACAAGTACATTTTTTTTAGGTAGAGAAAGTATTTATTAATTTCTCTATGTGTTTGTTTGAGGCAGTTTCCAAAGCTATAAATACATAAAATCACAACATAAAACTGAAAAACAGTATGAAACCTCCAAGTCATTTTCTAGAACAGCTGTATAAGCTTTTAAAGCATGAAACCATACCATCAGATAACACATCTAAAAAAATATTCTCATCATCTCAAAACTGCTGCAATAAAACCTAAAACATAACAACTAAAATTCAAGTTTATGCCACAACTTCAGGTGCTCATGAAAAAGAAATTGAAAGCTTTTCTGCAAGTTGAGTACACACCTAAACAAGATGTGCTGGTAATTATGGGTTACTAGAATGCAAAAGTAGGAAACAAAGTAGAATCAAATGTTGTTGGCAGATTTGCATTAGAAGCATGAAATGAAGTAGGAGTACAACTCATAGAGTTCTGTGAGGACAACAATTTTGTTCATTGCAAACATTTTTCAGGCAACCAGATGATTGTACATGTGGACAGCACTGGATGGCCAATATAGAAATCAAATAGGTTACATAATTGGAAACAGAAGGTGGAGAAACTCTATTCTCTCTGTAAAAAAACAAGACCAGGAGTTGACTGTGGTATAGACCATGAATTGTTAATATAAAAAAATAGAGTAAAGCTGAAGAAAAACACAAAAACATTCATAGTGCCAAAATAAAATCTAAGCGACATTCCTGAAGAGTTTAAAGACCATATGTAGAACAAATTTGCACCACTAAGTTCAAGTGAAAATGAACCAGAAGAAGAACAGCGTTGCAGTTAACTGTGTAACAAAGGCCCATTGGGTGGACTTCTGTGCAGGCACACATTGGGACTGCAAATGTGCAGGCCTACCTTTAGAGTATAGTAAGTTTATTTCTGTTTTGTCACTTTAAGAGCACTTACATCCCCTCACTTCGTTCAGGAAGGGACTTTTCCACATAAACGTAGCATGTTAAAAGGGAAGGGAAAGAGTGCATCCCTCAGTTCTCCTACCCCCATAATGGCTACATGTGTGGTGTAGAGAGTTGCGCTAATTAAATCACAGCCCACATCTGGGTAGGAAAGAGGACATGTATGCCTGCACAGAAGTACACTCGATTAACCACTGTTACACAACTAAGTACAATGCTGTTCTTCATCTTCGTGGAGCTTCTGTGCAGTAGCAGTTCGGAGAGTAGCAAGCTTCCTCATCTTGGTGGAGGGCGTGAGGCTGTCATTTAAACATCACCTGCTCAACCTCTCTCCCGGGGTCAATAAACACTGCACCCTTCTGGGAATGGTGGTCTCTCCTGGAGTTGACATCTATAGGGTAGTGCCTTATGAAGGTGGAGGCGGACAATCATGTGCTGTATGACCAGTGTCATCTGTGGTCACATTGGATGCCCAAGCAGCTGAAGGGGTTTGAGCCCCAGGTGGAGTGCACACAGACCCCAACAGGCAGTCCACACCCACCACATCATGGTTTTTATATCTATTATTTAAGTCATCTCTAGCTCACAAGAACTTTCACTACAAAACCTTGTCATAGTTTGGTGAAAGTTCTTGTGAGCCTCAGAGTAACAAAGAACTCTCTCAATAATTCTAAGCACAATAACCTAGATATGAGTTGTGATTAAATTCATGTAATTGATTCCAAAAAAAAGTTTTAAAGGTTGAGGTATATATCTAATGGTCAATTAGGCACCTTTTGAGTACCTTACATTTGTACAAAGACCCCAAATCCAGTGACTTGATATGTAGATGTTGCTTGGAAAGCAAGTCTACCTTAAGAAGTTGTGTTTTTTTTGGGGGGGGGGGTTAATAAATGCTGTAAAATAAATAAATAATAAATACATCTGTCTCCGTGCATTGTAAGGCACAGAAATAAGGTGACAGGTTTTACATGTTTCAATTTTAGGATCATTTACGTTTACAGATCTCAGTGGTACGATCACAAAGTCTATTAAAATCTTGCCTTCCCCCAAATGCTTATTAGTTTGAAACCCAATCTAAACGTATTAGGTAGAAGGAAGGCCTTTTGATTTCAAAACTTACTGTTATATACATGCACTCAGAAATCATAGTTTTCAGTTTTCTCAGTTCTCGTGGTGGAAATAGCAGTTTTAGAATGCCAGACAGAATGTTCTGTCCTTTGTGTATTAATTATTTAGTCTGACTTTGCAGTTGTTAAAGAGCATCTCTTCTATTTTTAAAAAATCTCTATATAAATTCATTATTATGAGTAATTATATCCAGTAAATTCAGGAATCAAAGTATTTAGTACAAAACACCATAGGGTTGGATCCAACAATTATTGGATCCAACATCATAGGGTTGGATCCAACAAATGTGCATGACCACCAATGAAATAGGGACAAACCCCACGTATACCACTTGAAGATTCTGGGGAAGCATTTCAGAGTGTGCAAATGAACTTCAGTGGGAACTGGGAGGGAGAAACCATCCATTCCATGAGCAGAGGTCTGATTGTGGTTGGTTGCATGTAATGTGTCAAAAATTGGTATTGTTTAAAAAGAATTCAAAATGGCTACTGATTTTTCCAAAGGCCCATTTTTTCTTTAAAAAGCTATCATAATATCTACCATATTTGCCATAAAAGAATGATAATTTTGATGTAGTCATAATTTTATGGGTGATTCTTAACAAATGTGTTATAGATGTAAACGACATTATCAGAAGAAACCAAAAGGAAGGAGTGTTCAGAGTTCAAGCTATCTCAAGCCGGTAAGATATTTATTGCATATTATTTCTAATTGAAATGTATCCTTAAAACCACTGAAAGGTAAGTGATTAAGGGCTTTCTTTTAGACTTGTTCTTGATTTTTATTTAAAATCAGTATTGCCAAGCAAACATTTTGCATCATAAATTAATAGTGTATATAATTCTGTGGTTTTTTGGAAAAAAAAAACCTTTTTAATATTGAACTTTGTTATCAAACCACTTACATTATTAGTACTCTTACTAACATCAGTGGGACCACTTCAAAATGACATGTATACTGGAAGCCCAAAACAGTGTGTTTAGTGGAAATTACCCATGCTTCACCAAAAATTAGGTACATTTGTTGTTTTTAGCTGTAAGGTTTAAATAAGGTTCAGATATCGTATTTACTCAGTTTAGGTCACCCACTTCTGCTAAATAAAGGACTAATTCCATTTATTAGTTGGAATGTATAGACCTCAAAGGCTTTTAGGTAGGACAATATTTTATATATATAATACGTTTAAAATAAAATAAAACTCCCCCCTTTGCAAGCTAAATCACTTATAATTAATCAAAACATTTGAGAGTGACTTCTTAATCTTAACACACTGCATGTTCATGGAGAACCCAGTTCATAGAAGATTCAGGGTCAGTATAAAGGAGCAATGTGGATCCAGTACCCAAAACCATTGGAGAATTGCTCAGTGTTGGCCAAGGAGTGAAAGTTTTCATGTACCCTAAATCCTAAGTAGTCACAGTTCTGTTTTGATTTATTAAAATAGTTATACTATTCCTTTCTATAAAAAATGAAAAATGTAGGTAGCTTACACTATTAAAATCCTATACAAAGCAGGCTGTTGTTGGTTTTTTAGTCTGTGTGGCCACAGACTGGTAGTTTCAGCACCTAACATTTCACCCACAGCTATGGCTGGCATCTTCAGAGGCATGTGTGTTTCTCTCCATAGCTCCAATAAAAACCCAATAAGACACGAGACTATAGTGTGGGTTTAACTAGTTTATTCAAAACAGCTGATCTATATAATGAATTAACTATGATAATATTAATTGAAAGTGAGCTGCCTTTTGTTCTGGCAAATCCACCCTGGCCCCAACCTCAGCCAGTTGCTACCTCTGGCCTTATTTGTCATAGTCCGCACAAATTGTGTCAAGAGATACTCAGCCTAATCTCCGTTCCTTGATGCTCTGTGAAGCCTCTACCAGGTTCAGAAAGATGTTGCTCAACACCAGTGGTGGTCCTTTACATGCCCCAGCCTGTCATCACGCAGGTGATGATCTAGTCAGAACATGGCTTCCATCATGCCCGGCGGCTCATTGTCCTCACCACTGCTACCTACTTATCAATAAGCAACCTGCCCTTTCCCTGTCAAACAAGGAGGCTAACCTTGCTTAACACCCTTGATCCACCTGCCAATTCTAATGTAATGCAGATCCTGACATTGATCAGTTTAAGTAAATCCCCATGGCACAATGTGGAGTGTTTTGTGCAGTTGGGTATTTGTTTAGTCTACCTCTGGGGTAGGAGGGGGATGCGGTGTATTTACATGTATCCGTATGGAGTTCATTCGTAATTCATCCCCCTCAGAGATGGTCAAATAAATATTCACTTGCCCAAAGCACTCTGCACAGTGGCATGGAGAGAAATGCATCTTACTGTGACATGCCTCTAAAGATGCCAGCCATAGATCAGGCAAAACACTGGGTGCTAAAACTACCAGATCACAGCTGCACAGCCCAGGAAACTCACAATAGTAAGTTGATTCTGGCCATAAAAGCCTTTGATAACAACCATTAAAAGTTACAATGAGCACAAGATTTAACTAATAAAGGCCTTGTAGAATTTTTATAAAGCTCTTAGTTTATGATAAAGGACCTGAAATGAACCATGATAAAGGAAATGAACCATGACCTGCAAGGGGGTATGAGTACCAAACATCAGGCAGTGCTGTTGAGAAAGCCTTCATGCAGGATCTCTCTGCTGAAATTCTCCTGATGAGATTCTTGCAATCAAGCTTCTTTTGCCAGTCTCAAGGCATGAGCCAGGGCATAAAGGTGGAGGCAGTCCATCAGGAACTTTCCAGATGAGTTCATCCACATGTGCCTTCGATCTTGATGGAAAAGAGAGATAGAACTGGTGACACCACCATGTACTGGTGATCGCTCCAAATCTTTGGAATATCTCTCCCAATAGTCTCTCATAGATGTTAAAAAGCATGGGAAAGAAGATGGAACTTTACTCCCAGCACCAGTGTGTGAAACAGAAAGAACAAAAAACGATCCAACACAACATCAGTTAGTTCTAACTCTGCCAAGCATTGCTGAAGGATACCGTGGCTGATGGTATTGAAAGCCACTCAAAGGCTCAAAAGAATTAACAGGGACCCACTGTTCCTGTTGGAAGGCCAGTGATCACCCAATAATGCAAAACAGACTGAAGGGAATCAAGAGAATCCCTTTCCTTCAGTAGTGGCTGGTGATGCATGGCTGCCATATTCTGTAAGACCTTGTTCAAAAAAGGTAGATGCAATACTAGCCCATAATTGTTCAAGTCACCTGGATCCAAAGCTGATTTTTTTCCAGTGAAAGTCTAAGTGCCTTTTAATAAGATGGAGTAACCTATCCTTCTGTCAAGAATGCATATCTGATATTTATCATTCATGTTGACAATCTCTTGCAAATTTAAGTAACCATTAGAGACAGAGGTCCAGTAATCATGAGGTAGGCCAGAACTCCACATATTCTGTCTACATCCTCAGAACCATGTGAAAAGAATCCATAGAAACCTAGCAGAGGCCTTAGGAGGATCTTTCATGTCCATAGAAGATGTGGCTTTCAAACTGGATTGGAGTGAGCGATTTTGTACGCAAAGTACCTAGCAAATTAATTACAGCAAGTCTTGAATTATCTGTTGTTTATTCCTGGGAGTCTAGATGCTACCTCTGACAATTAGCCCTAAATTTGGCTCTTCAGCTATGACAGTTTTCTTGCTATGCAGTGTTATTCAATCATTTGCCATTTTGTTTGTGGCAAATGTTGGAATATTTGGCAATTTTAGAATATTTTAAGGATAGGCCCCAATCCACTTATTGTAGTCTAGAATACGTTCATTTGCAGACTGCTGCAGTTTGAGTTTAATTGCTTAAATGGAATAGAAATTAGATAGAAAGAGGCCTAGTGAAAGAACTAGCACAGTGATGTATACCTAAACCTTCATTTTTACTGCACCAGAGAACTGAGAAAGGATCACAGGAAGAGTTCTCTTTTAAGAAACTGTAAGCTCTGAGACCTGCAGTCAGCACGCAAAAGTATTTTCATTTGCTACACATTGGTTAGATGCTAAAGAACTGGGGCTTAAAGCAATCAGTTCTTTTCCGAGTAATGTTTGCTAAACATACATATAATGCCATCTTATTTCAGGTTCCAAATGCACCTTCCATTTTCCCCTCATTGTGAATTGGCCTCCCTTTTTGTTTCATGTGCACCCGTATATTCTGTGGGTTTCAAATTGCCATGTAATGTGTTCAGGACTTCATCTGTTGTCAAGATTTTCAACCTGGTCTTTTAGATATCAATCAAAAGCACATTTTCAACAACGTCCTCATTTACATTTATCTAATGTTTAAGGTCATTTGTGATCATTTGAGTGTATTTCAGCATATGGAATCAGTGAATAATAGATTTCAGCTCCATGCTGTGAGGAAAGATTGTGTTTTTACAAGACATAATGTTGTTTACTGGGTGTTAATAATCACTAATTAATAAACATATCTAGACTTCTGAAATATTGCATTTTCAGGGATAAAAATGTCAAGTGTTTAACTTCATGAGTGCAATAGCATTTTCTCTTTTCCTTTAAAATAATGATGTTACTTAAACCCCACGTATAGTGTAAATATAACTTCACCATATCAATAATAAATAAATTTTATAAAACATAGAGTGAATGTACGTATTGTGACCAAAATATTGCTTTTAAGATGTTCTGCTAATTGCAAAAGGATTGGGATTTTCCAAATATATATGTTACCCAAATATATAAGGCTAGTTCCTTCACATAGGAAGTCACTAGGACCGTAAGTTCCCCTGACATGGTTGAGGCAAAAATGTGGGAATCTCAGTTGGCACCATCAAAAAATATATCTACTAGTTAACCACAGACATTTTCCTTTAGTTACCATTTTTTTAAAATGTATCCAAATTCAGGTCAGCAGTTTTGTTCACCTTTACTTGTGTTCTTTGAACAACACCAATAGTTTTTTATCCTCTCAAATACAAATGCCAAAATAAAATTATTAATTGCCACAGCTTCTTGTAGTAGCTTATTTCTAGCAACTTGGGATAATCAGCCCTCAGCATAGAGATGCTATCAGCCCCAAAACACATAGCTCCTAGGTCTGAGAAGAATCTGCTGATGTTGGAAAGGGGCTTCTAGAAAGGTTAAACAAAAGCATTATTTTTAATGACAAATTGTAGAAGGGGCACCTTATGGTTTATTTTGCTGCTCCTGAACTGGTTATTAGGCTAATAAAAGTCAGCTTTGGTCCAAATTCACTTCTATCACATCTTTATCTGAAGGTTGTTGATCTACTCAAGTCATCTTATAATCCCCCTTTCTATTCATCATTTTAGAGCAGTACACCCGAAATACAATACTATCAACCACACCTTTGCATAGCAAGTTCCACCCAAACACTTACTGATTGATTCCCTACCCTGGAACATGGACAATATATACCCCATTAAAACATTCCCTTCTCACTGGACACAGTGTGTAACAGACGTCCATCTATGATACACCTCTGAAAATGCCAGCCACAGATGTAGGCGAAACGTTAGGAACAAGATCTACCAGACCACGGCCACACAGCCTGGAAAACCCACAACAACCAGTTGAGGCAGATAAATTCACAATTCTCTTTTACCTCCATATCTTTAGGTTTGTCCTAGTATTTTGTTCCATGTGGGAAGCATCCCAGCACCCTTGGTTCCCTAAGGAATGTTACTGTATATCCATAAGGCAAACTATGAAGCCTTGTTCTAAATTTTCATATGTCACTCAAGCAGTCTCTGAGAACAAAGCATAGAGAAGTTATTGACCTCTGACGATTGCAGTGGGAGGTTCTTGTTTATTGCCTTTTTGCACTTCTGTGTCCAAAAACTCACTTTGACAAATTAGTGGCCTGAAGTGTCATGCGGCCGACCAGAGAGAAGCCAGCTGAAAAATCTGTGTCCCTCCCCTTGACCTTACATCACAGCATGAAAACTGCCATGGGGGGTTGACTCGCTCCTTCATCATACAGGCAAATGCAACAAGTTTGCAGGGGATTTTTATACTAATTTTCCTCTAATTTGCTGTCCCCAAGCCAATGGCAGCATATGACTGACAATTTAATCCAACATCCCATCTACATGTTTATTTTGTTTTGGGATGGGGCCAAACCTTCGGGACCGCCTTACCCCATATGTCCCTACACGGCCTCTGCGCTCGGCAGAGGCCAACTTACTGGTGGTCCCCAGCCCTCAATGACACAGCTGGCCTCCACCCAGGCCAGGGCTTTTACGGCCCTGGCCCCTGCCTGGTGGAACACTCTTCCTCCAACTGTCCGGGCCCTGCGGGATCTTGGGAGAGTTCCGCAGGGCCTGTAAGACCGAGTTGTTCCACCGGGCTTTTGGGGAGGCCAGCCGCTGATGGTGTGCACCCTCTTTGTCTCTCCCTTTTAACATTCTGGGAGCTTGTGACATCTAGATTTACCATCCCCCTCTCTGGGAGGGTTTTATTGATAGTTTTAATGCTGGACGCCAAGTGGTTTATATGGAACGCTGTAATTTTATGTTTTAATGATGTTATTTAATGATATATTATTTATTTGTTGCTACTACTGTTTTATAACACTATTTTGTTGTTCACTGCCCACCGCCCAGAGGGATGGGGCGGTATATAAATATGATAATAAACAAACAAACAAACAAACAGATGCCCAAGACTAATCCACAGAGTGTGATTGAGATGGGCATTCCTGTGATGTCAGTATGCTTGTTATTTAGGGTTCAGAGGTAGTTAAAAACCTTCCATTACTTTAAAAAACTATTCTGTATTGAATAAAACCATTGTTTTAATTGTTCAAGTTATTTCCCATTTTGAAAACTATTCAATTTGCAGTATTATGTAGGCAGTCATAATATATATATTTTAGAAGTAGTGGCCTCTCCTGGAAGTAGTCCAATTTCCAACAAGATTATAGCACTAACACCATTTGCAAACATCATGGGGGCACTATAAATCACGTACTTATTTTCTTTCCTTGAAATAATATTCACAAGAGTACATGAGGACTTGCATGGTACATTTTGTAGATGGCAAAGAGTTGGTTTGATATTGTTTAAAAAATCTCTAGTTCCATCATATTTGCCAGTAAATTCCTGATAAGATCTATTTCTTCCTTTAATTATGACTATCTCTCTATCTATCATGTAGTACATGTTTATCTTGCTCTCTCTCCAAAGATCTCAGTCGGACGTGCTTCAGTCTCTTCTCTTCCATTCTACCCTCACAACAGCACTGTGGGGTAGGTTAGGTTGAGAGCATGGCCCGCGGTCACTCAAACAAGGTTCACTGGGAGGATTTGAACCACTCAATACATAGGCTCATTCCACACATGCAGAATAATGCACTTTCAAACTGCTTTAAGTACTCTTTGAAGCTGTGCGGAATGGCAATATCCACTTGCAAACAGTTGTGAAAGTGGTTTGAAAATGCATTATTTTGAGTATACGGAAGGGGCCTTAGTCCAGCACTAAGCTGACATACGTGTGTTGAGCTGACTAACTCCACAATTTTATGGAACTAAATCGCTTCACTGATTCCCAAAGATTTTTGTTCTGTTATAAACTGTTGTCATACCTCTGCTGTGAGATTCACAGTACATTGGAGGCACCGTGCCAACAGTAGTTTGCTACCAATATCAAGGTCCCTTTCAAGCTGTCCTTGTGTAGTTTGTGTTGCCTACCATGTGAATGTCTGCCAAGCACATATCTATTTAAGAGCATGTCAGAAAATGTATTGTCAAGTATGTTGTTGTCTTGGGCAGACTGCCTTTATTGGTCCTTTGTCCCTGCAGTTGGCGTATGCATTTCACAGAATGCCTTATCTGTAGGTAAGCTTAATTTTATTAAGGATCTCCAAATACCTAAGGTGGAAGCGGCTAGACTTATTAATGGCTACAAATTGTGCCATTTATGAGAACATAGAGAAGGGAAGAAGGTGTTTACAGTCTGACAGCCAATTTTGTCTCTCCTCCTCCCAAAGGACTTTATGCACCTTTCCTAAAAGATGAACTAAATTTCACAACTCTATTGAAAATTTGCCATCACTGTGGGTTTTCCAATGGCAAAGTGATCCATGATGACTTGAATATTAGCAGTACGAACTGGTAGCCAAGGCACAATAATGCATGCATCTGAAGCTGAACAGTTTTCTACCAGCCCTGGGTGTAATCCAAGTCCTTATATTAAGGTCAGAAAAAGCAGCAGGCTGTGTGACTGCAAACAAAACTGTTCATGATAGGAGTCGCTCAGCTGAATCAGTTACTGTAGAAGGTAACAGATATACTTTGATGGGTTCAGAAACTGTTAGCCATGTAAGCTGTGAGGCACATAGGTACTAGCAGGCAACCTAGCACATTTAGAGAGTCAGCAAGGTGTAGTGGTTAAGAACAGCAGACTCTTATCTGGTGAACTGGATTTGTTTCCCTGCTTTCACACATGAAGCCTGCTGGGTGACCTTGGCCTACGCAAGTTCTTCAGAACTCTCTCAGCCCCATCTCTCTCACAAGGTGTCTGTTGTGGGGAGAGGAAGGGAAGGATTTTTAAAAGGCGTTTTGAGACGCCTTACAGTTTAGAAACACAGGGTATACATCCAAACTCTCTTCTTCTAAATCACTATTCTCCAAAGAGTTTTTTTTAAGGATCAGTCAGGTCTGATTCCAACTTTCCTGGGCAGGAAGGTGAAATTCTCAGTTCAGACATAAACAGTGAGGTCATGTCCAGTAAGCAACTGGTAGAATCCAAGGCACAACACATACAGTGTGGCAGGCAAAAGGTTGAGTCTCGTAAGCAAGCAGTGAAAGAGGCAGGAGGCATAATCACGGTGGGCAGAAGTTCTGGGCCCAATAAACAGGTAATGCAGAGCTAGGCCCTTTCCTGTTAAAAGAGTTGCAAGAACATGAAAACCAAGTCAAAGGTTTATTTCGCCTCACCCGTGCCTTGATTGATTCTTTCAGGATTCTCCCTCTGCTGGTTGGCCTTCATGGCAATTCCCAGAATGACAATTTGTGGAATATCACTGGTGTTCCCTTCACAGGGTTGCCAACTCTGGGTTCAGAAATAGTTGAATATTTGAGTGTGGATCATGAAAGAGTGAAGTGGAGGGAAGGGTGGGACCTTAGTGCCATGGAGTCCATTTTCTAAACTAGCCGTTCTCTCCAGGAGACATGGAATAAATGTTTTAAATATTTTTTAATGTGGTCTGGTGATTCTTTGTAATTCTGGGAGATTGCCAACCCCCACCTGGAGGCTGGCAACCCTAGGTGCAGGAATAAGCAGTGGCGTTCCTGCCTAGGGACAGGGGGTACCCTATGTCCCCAGGCGCCCCCCATTTGGTCACGTGGGGGGCGCCAACATTTCAGAGTCGTTTGTGTGTTTTTAAATTTTTAAGTGTTTTTTCATGTTCCGGCCTGCAGGGGGCGCATTTTAGGACTAGCAGCACCAAACTTTCAGGGTGCTTTCCAGAGACTGTCCTGATGATACCACCCAAATTTGGTGATGTTTGGTTCAGGGGCAGCAAAGTTATGGACCTCCAAAGAGGATGCCCCCATCCCCATTGTTTTCAATGGGATCTAACCTGAGATGGGGGCTACCCATTTGAGGGACCGTAACTTTGGTCCCCCTGAACATAACTTCACCAAACTTGGGTGGCATCATAAGAATAGTTAACAGATGATACCCTGAAAATTTCGTGTCACTAGCTTTAAAAGTACACCCCTTCCAGGCACCCCAAGGAATTTGCCCAAGATTCTTTGTTTTGCAGTGATTTTGCTCCATTGTAGCCAATGGGGAATTTCTGAGTGTGTAGGCAGGCTGCACATTTTTGAAGATAGAGGCACCAGACTTTCAGGGTGGCTCCAGAGGGGCTTCCTGGTAATAGCATCCAGGTTTGGAGACCTTTGCTTCTGGGGGTTCAATTTTATGGGCCCCCAAAAGGCTTATTTTGTTTTCCCGCTCTTGCACATGAAAGCCTGCTGGCTGAGTTCTCAGAACTTCTCAGCGCCCCCACCCACCCCCAAAAGCAAAGCTCGCCAAGATTGGATGCTATTACTCAAGGCCTCTTGGAGCCACCTTGAAAGTCTGGCGCCTCTATCTTCAAAAATGTGCAGCCAGCACTTACACACTCAGACATTCCCCAGAATCTGCCAGGCTCTTCAGCAAGTTCTGTGGTGGGAAAAATTACTTTTCCCACCATAGACTTCAATGGGGCTTTCTGTTATGCCCAGATGGCTCTGTGGTAGAGGTTTCAACAGGAGGCACTGTGGTAGGGATCTTGCTCTGGGTGGGGGCATTTCCTGTAGCTGCTGGTGTGAGTCTCCTGAAAGGAACCAGCCAAATTTGCTAAAATGTGTGTGGAAGAGGAAAATGCTGTGGGCACCGAGTTGAAGGTGAACCTGATGCCCACAGCATTCGGCCATCACAGGCAAACTTTAGCAAAGTTGGCTGGTTCCTTTCAGAAGACTCACACCAGCAGCCCTGCAGGAAATAAGTGCCCCCACCCAGAGAAAGACCCCTACCACAGTGCCTCCTGTTGAAACCTCTACCACAGAGCTGGGCATAACAGAAAGCCCCATTGAAGTCTATGGTGGGAAAAATAATTTTTCCCACTACAGAACTTGTGGAAAAGCCTGGCAGATTCTGGGGAATTTCTGAATGTGTAAGCAGTGACCACACATTTTTGTAGAGGCACCAGACTTTCAAGGTGGCTCCAAGAGGCCTTGAGTAATAGCATCCAAGATTGGTGAGCTTTGCTTTCGGGGGTGGGTGGGGGCGCTGAGAAGTTCTGAGAGAACTCAGCCAGCAGGCTTCATGTGGAGGAGCAGGGAAACAAAATAAGCCTTTTGGGGGCCCATAAAATTGAACCCTCAGAAGCAAAGGTCTCTAAGCTTGCATGCTATTACCAGGAGGGCTTCCTGGAGCCACCTTGAAAGTCTGGTGCCTCTATCTTCAAAAATGTGCAGCCTGCCTCAAAAATTCCTCATTAGCTACAATGGAGCAAAGTCACTGCAAAACAAAGAATCTTGGGCAAATTTCTTGGGGTTCCTGAAAGGGATATATTTTTAAAGCTAGTGACACCAAAATTTCAGGGTATCATCTGTTAACTATTCTTATGTTGCCACCCAAGATTGGTGAAGTTAGGTTCAGGAGGACCAAAGTTATGGTCCCTCAAATGGGTAGCCCCCATCTCAGGTTAGCTCCCATTGAAAACAATGGGGATGGGGGCATTCCATTTGGGGGTCCATAACTTTGGTGCCCCTGAACCAAACATCGCCAAACTCGGGTGGTATCATCAGGGCAGTCTCTGGATGATGCCCTGAAATCATGGTGCCGCTAGCTTTAAAAATGCGCTCCCTGCAGGCCGAAAAAACACCACAAATACCCCCCAAAAGCCCAAATACCTTGCATTCGCATTTGTTCATATTTGGGCAGGACATAATCGGACAATTTTTGTCTGAATGTGCCCAAATTTGCCCAGATTCCAGCTGAATCTGCTATTTGTTTCATCTGAATCTCCAACCCTCAAAAGTGATGCTGTTTCTGGGTGGGGGAGAATCCACCCCCAAACAGCATCACTTTCAATTTTGTTTTAACCAGGGACCCCAGATTCTCCCTTTAAGGTAGATTTAAAAGAAGAATCTGAGCTCCCTAGTTTAAACACCATTGAAAGTGATGCTGTTTGGGGGTGGATTCCACTGGAGGTGTTTTGTGAGAGATGATGCTGACATTTGTTTGGTAAACATTTTGCTGGGGGTGATTTGTGAGAGATTTACATGCTTAATACCCACTTGCACTGGCTTGGCGTTGTTTCTCAGGCTAACAACCTACCTCATAGGGTTGCTGTGATTAGGAAATTAGGAAAAGAGTTGGTGGGGAGAGTGCCATGTATGTTTTGATGAGAGTGGGAGGTGTTTTGTGAGCTGGTACAAAAAATCATTGTTTGGTCATGGTGGGGGAGGGTTGCCGCCCATACTCCGGGTTGGGGGGGTTTTTTTTTGCCAAACTCAGATTTTGTCCCTGGGCATCAGTTTGCCTAGGTACGCCCCTGGGAATAAAATGCTGTGCTCTGGTTCTCATAGTCCTGGGTATGAAGCACCTCAATACCTTAAGGGAGCTCAGGGGATACATGGTCCTCCTTCCCCATTTTATCTTCACAGAAATTATGTGAGATGGAGGAGGAGGAGGAGGAGGAGGAGGAGGAGGAGGAGGAGGAGGAGGAGGAGGAGGAGGAATTTGGATTCATATCCCCGCTTTCTCTCCTGTAAAGAGACTGAAAGGAGCTTGCAATCTCCTTTCCCTCCCCCCTCCCCCAACAAACATTCTGTGAGGTGGATGGGGTTGAGAGAGCTCTGAAGAACTGTGAGTAGCCCAAGTTCACCCAGCTGGCACGTGTTGGCATGCTCATGCTAATGTGATTCACCAGATAAGCCTCCACAGCTCAAGTGGCAGAGCAGGGAATCAAACCTGGTTTCCCAAATTAAAGTGCAACTGCTCTTAACCACTACACCTCACTGGCTCTCACCAGAAGATAAGTGGAAAGGGAATTACTGATCTAAGATCATCCAATGGTTTCTGGAGAGAGTGATCCTTGACCCTAGAGATCACACAGAGCCTAGTTCAGCATTCAAACCACTACACCTCACTGGCTTTCATTTGGTCTTCCTTCTAGTCCAAAGCATAGAGGACTGGAAAAAGTGGAATCCTTGTAATTGTGTGCCAATTTGACAACCTGACTGGGTTAAAATAGTTCCATGTTGAACAAGTCTGAACAAATGAAACTGCCTTATACTGAACCAGATTATTGGTCCCTCAGTTTCTGAATTGTCTATTCAAACTGGCAGCAGCTGTCCTAGGTCTCAGGAAGACAGGTCTTTCACATCACCCACACCACTTCTGATCCTTTTCACTGGAAATTCTGTGGATTGAATCTGGAATTTTCTTCATAGCAAAGCTAATATTATATCACTGTGCCACAATTCCCCCCTAAGTGTCTTCTCTCCAGTGCCTGATCCCCAAAATTCTAATCAATGTGTGATTTGAAGAAAAAAACCCCCACCCAAAGTGTCATTCAAAAGAAGAGGATATGTTTCAGAAGTTGGGTGATGAGACCTATCCTCCACTTTGATGCTGTTTAGGGTTTGTAATTAGGGCTCCAGCTACATGGAATTGCATATGTTCTTAATGGTGACATCTTTACTACTAGATGACACTAACATTATTCCACACCATTGGGAAAAGTTGGAGTCTGTACCAAAATTAACTTCCCATCTCCAGAGGTGTTGTGAAAATACAGAAGTTGCCCATTCCTATTTATAATACATTGTTGTAAAAACCTCAATGTGCTAATTTTTCTGTTTTTATATATTTTTAATATATCTTCATTGATTATCATTTAAATTATCACTTAATAAATATTAGTAAAGTAGGGCACCCCTAAGTTATTTCATAATAATTGGTGTCCTGTGTATCAAAACGTTCAATATTAGCAATAAAAAAAGGACTGTAATGTCTGTGAAAAAAACCTTTCTCTAGAAACAAGGGGTAAACACATTGCTTCTGTTTGGCTCGATCATTGGTGTACAGCTCCATTATGTGTTTAGTTCCACTGTGGTACCTTCCAACAAGAAACAGTGTTTGGGGAAGTTGATACAGAATTGTAATCAACTCTGCAGTATCACTTTTGGGCAATATGCAAAGAGCATACAAATTGTACCAAAAATGCAACTGTGGTGATGCATCAAAGTCAGTGGGTGTGAAGTTCTGGTGTGGGATCTTGCACCAATGGCAAACTGGGGGCAGAGCCAGCATTAATTGGCTTCCTGAATCCTTTCAGTCCTGAAAAGCCCTCATTTGCCAGCAAGAACTTAAATTGGCAAAAATGGTGGCACAGCACTCTCACGGAGGTAGGGGAGCATCACTGGCTGATGGCTGCAACTCAGCAAGTGACTTAGGAGGCAGTGTGGCTGTGTTGTGACTGTCTCATCCCTGCCTGGTGAACAGCTACCCTCCCCCTGGATTGCACTGATAATGACTAACAACTCCTCACCTGAAGTGCTAGATCTACCTAAAGTGGCTATTGTTCTGTAAGCTTAAACATTTCATTATGTCTGAGTCATTTAAAAATTCTCAAGTTATAAAAAATATCTTTGGAAGAGGGTGGTTGAAAATCACAGGAAGTTATTCTTTAATGTAGAATAATTCATTGAAAATGAGCCTACACATTATAGGGAAAATAGTTTATAATATTTAATACTCCTTTAGAGTCAGTTTCAGGTGAGATTTGACCAGAGGGTTTTTTCCCCATGAGAGCTGAATAAAGCAGGAATCAATTGGGACCTTGATGACTAACAACAAATATTCTAGAATGAACTTTTGTGAGTCAGAGCTCACCAAATACACTGGAATGTAAATTCTTACATGTGTGTGTGTGTGTGTTCCTGTAGTTTTTCTTTAATCCTCCTATATAATTTATTTATCTGAAACATTTTCATGGCATATAATTTAGCTGAATATTTTAAGATTGTAAGATTATACTGTTTGGTTGTGGTGGGTTTTCCAGGCTGTGTGGCCGTGGTCATAAAAACATAAGAACAAGCCTGCTGGATCAGACCAGAGTCCATCTAGTCCAGCACTCTGCTACTCGCAGTGGCCCACCAGATGCCTTTGGGAGCTCACATGCAAGATTTGAAAGCAATGGCCTGCTACTGCTGCTCCCGCTCCCGAGCACCTGGTCTGCTAAGGCATTTGCAATCTCAGATCAAGGAGGATCAAGATTGGTAGCCATAGATTGACTTCTCCATAAATCTGCCCAAGCCCTTTTTAAAGCTATCCAGGTTAGTGCCCAGAACTGAACACAGTACGCCAAGTGCAGTCACACCATTGCTTTATATAAGGGCATGGCAACCTTTGCAGTTTTAATATCACTGGTGGTAATGGTGGATCTTGTTCCTAACGTTTCGCCTACATCTGTGGCTGGCATCTTAAGAGGTGTATTACAGAGGGAAGTCCGTTACACACTGTGTCCAGAGAGAAGGGAATCTTTGGGGTATATATTGTCCATGTCCCAGGGAGGGGAACCAATCAGTAAGTGTTTGGGTAGAACTTGTTGCAAAGATGTGGTTGATAGTATTGTATTGTGGGTGGGGCTTATCAGTCCAGTGTGTGATTCATGCCCTGCAGCAGCAGCAGCAGCAGCAGCAGCAGTATTGGTGAATGCAAATCCTGTGTTTGGATGGAGTCCATTGTTCATGAACTTAGCATGCCCTTGGGGTTTCCTTTTGGTGTTTTTAAGTACTGCTAGCCAAGCTTTGTTAATTCTCAGAGTCTCTTCTTTCCTGTTAAAGTTGTCTTGGTGTTTGTGAATTTCAATGGCCTCCCTGTGCAGTCTGACAAAGTAACCTTCTGAATTGTCCAGAATTTCAATGTTTTCAAGTAAAATGTTATGTCCAGTTTTGTTTAACACATGTTCTGCAACTACAGATTTTTCAGGATGGTTAAGCCGACAGTGTCTTTCATGCTCCTTAGTACAAGTCTGAATGCTGCATTTTGTGGTTCCTATCTAGACCTTTCCACAGCTGCAGGGTATGCGATAGACTCCTGCAGAAGTGAGGGGGGGGGGTCTCTCTTATCCTTTGCTGAGCGTAGCATCTGCTGTATTTTCCTGGTAGGTTTGAAGATGGTTGGTAGGTTATGTTTCTTCATCAGTTTCCCTGTGTGATCAGTGATTCCTTTGATGTACGGTAGAAATATTTTTTCTACGGTGGGCTGTTTCTCCTAAGTCGTCTGGGTTTCTCTTGGTCTTAAAGCTCTTCTGATTTCTGTTGTGGAGTAGCCATTAGCCTTCAGAGCCCAGTCTAAATGATTGATTTCATCAGGGAGGAGGTGAGGTTCACAAATTTGTTTTGCACGATCTGTCAGATTATACCTCTTTTCTGTTGTGGATGGTGGTTGGAGTTTTTATGTAGATACTGGTCTCTGTGTGTTGGTTTTCTGTATACTGTGTGGCCCAGTTGATGGTTGGGTCTGCGAAAGTCCAAGACATCTAAGAAAGGCAGTTTTCCTTCTTTTTCAGCTTCCTTGGTAAATTAGATCTTTGGGTGGACGCTGTTAAGCAGTTCCTCCTCACCATGGCTCCAGATTGTAAAAGTGTCATCCACAAATCGGAACCAAGTTGCAGGTTTCCTGGGTTCTGTTTTGAGGACTTGTTTCTCAAAATGTTCCATGTAAAAATTGGCTATCACCAGACTGAGTGGGCTTCCCATGGCTACCCCATCTGTCTGCTCATAGTAATCATTGTCCCATTGGAAGTAGCTGGTTGTTAGGCAGTGTTGAAACAAAACTGTGATGTCGTCTGGAAAAATCTGGCCGATGAGTGTGACTATGTCCAATGAGGGTTTCTGTTGATGCTGATGTTTTTGGATTTTGTTGAATTTCTGCTTCTGTCTTTGTGTGTGGCTAGCAATGTCTTTCTCCATTTTTCTGTAGGTGAGGTTGTCAATTTTGTCCCAATTGCCTCTGAAGATCCCAGCCATAGATGCAGGCAAAACATTGGAAGCTAAAACTACCAGACCATGGTCACACAGTCTGGAAAATCCGCAACAGCCAGTTGATGCCAACTGTGAAAGTCTTCAACAATACCTGAGCAAGGCTGATAACAATAGAATATTTTGGAGGTGATTAATTCATAGGGTTTCCATAAGTCAGAAGCAAGCTGGAAGTACTTAACTTGCACATTATGTAGCCTGCTTGCACCCAAGCATGCTTGAAAAGGATACACTCAGTACATTTCAATTGTAAAATAAGCAGGGATAATTTAAGGGCATGACATATTTGATATGGTCAACTTACCTGTTCCATTTTTACTAGGACCACAAAATCTCAGGACTGATTCAATTTAATGTCAGTCAATATGTTGAGTGGAAAAGTCTAACTTTCTCCCTTGTTTTGTAACTTTTTCAGAGTTCTATTTTTAAAAGCACCCCCAAATAGGTGGCTAATGCTCATAGCTGCAGAACATTTTGAGGAAATAATTTGTGTAGGTATTTGCATCCAGAATTGTGTAGGGTTTACTTTTTTTTTCAACAGTACTTACAGTGGAGATTCAGATAGAGCTATTTTTGAAAATGCAGGAAGACCTAGAGAAGTTGTTTACCCAGCTGTTCATCTTCATGATGTCCTCAGTTTTCCAAGGATAGACAGTACCGCTATAGACAGAGGGTGGGCGCAACCACTTTTGAATGCAGCCTTGCATAAAAAGAAGCTCCTTTCACATGGAATGATAATATGTCCAAAAGAAAGTTTGATATTATCAGCTATCATACATATTAGCTTTCCCATGTACAGATGAAATTTACCTTATACCATGAGAACTGCCACCAGGAAGACTTCCTTAAATCTTCTATGCTGAAGGCTTATATTATTAATTAAAACAGCAAGCTCTTCATTTCAACTAGATATAAAATAGATGGCAGATATAAAATAGGTATATGTTAACTTTGTTGCCTGCTACAAGTCTCCAAAACAGAAAAGGCCACAAATAAAATGAAACAAATCCTTAGGTTAGGATCTTCATTTTTGAAACTTGTCTTATTCATTGTAGCCACTTTGGCCTAGAATGTTGCTGGTTGGGATGGTTTAAAATTAAATAGCAGAACTTGTACAGCATTGGTTTTTCCAAGAACTAGTGAAGAAATACTTAGAGTTTACTGTTTCTGGACATTAGAATGAGTATTTGAATTACTTTTCCATAGCTAGAGTAGAAGAACTTTGTTTTCCAGCTAGGGAAGGGTACGGAGCAAGAACTGTCTGTAGAAGAAACAGAAGTAGATTTTTGTAAAGTCAACAAAATTATTTTGAGCCATAGAATAGATGATCCTTTATCAGGGGAATTGAATATACTGGTAAAGTTTTGGATTGTCAGAAAATGTAGATCGAGGTACTAGAAAATAATGGACTAGTATTTCTGATTATGGTTTTGTAGTACCATATTTGGGTTTTTTTCCTCAGAATGTTTCGATTTCTACACTTTTTAGGCAGGAAAGAGTACAATTAAGAAGCATTCAAAAGGCTGTTGATGGTACCAGGAATTCATTCCACATAGTTTGACCTATTTTGTTTGGGTGAAAGCAAAGAATCATGCCTTCCAAAGTAAATTGACAGAAAATAATATTTTAAGATTCTTATTTGTCTTCATAAGATCTCTTTCTATGGACTGAAGGAGTAGAGATGGCCTTGCAGCCAGCAACTCAACTGCCAGCTGCCATTGCTGTTTCAGGACTCTTAAAAAAATCAAATAAGAGCCAACAATGCCACCAACTTACCTTTACCTAATTTTCACTATTGTAACTTAAGTTTCCACGGAAACAGGGTTGAAAAAGCCGCCAGTAACCAGCAGGCAGCCAGCAGCTGAGAGTGAGAACTCTCCTTTGTCACTTTCCACTAGTGGACGCATGCTGAGCACTGAAAGTGCCAGTTTGCGAAGCCACTTAGGTTTCTAAAATTTGCACCCCATTTATAGTTTAAATGGGGTGAAAGTGTTGTGTGTTGGGGGTGGTGAGGTGATTAAATTAACCTACTGTTTTTCTCCCTTGAATTGGCACAATACTTTCCAGGAGGGTAAATTGGTAAATGAGTTCTGTTTTATTTGGTAAGTTAGATATTCGACACAACTGTAAGCATCAAGGGGCAGTCAGATTTCTTCCCCCACATTATGTCACGTACTTCTATACAGTTACGTATGTGTATGTATGAGTGTTGGTACAGCACTGGCTTTTCCAAGAACTAGTGAAGAAAACCATTTTCTCTCCACATTTCTCAACAATAAGAACATTTTTTCTTCCCAGTGAGAATAAGTAAACAACAAGCATGATAAGAATGCAGAAGACTGTTAACCAGGAGTAGTTCTCTTGCCACTCCGGAATGAATGCATTTTCTGGTCAAGATGCAAAGAACACTGAAATGAACACATATAAACTGAGAAATACACTCTTGCCCCTTTCAAAGCCCATCCCTATGACTGGAGGAAAAGTTACCTACTTTGATAAGGGGAGTAAAAAAAAAACACCCACAGCAGACCACATAGGAAAAAGAAATTTAGAAATCTGCATCTGTCATTATTACTATTTTTTATAAAATATTTATAGATTTAAAAAAAAATAGTAAAAAGTTGTCTCTTTGGGGGAGATGGTATTGTTTTACATCTTATAATTAAATAGTATCACTTGGGATAGGTGTATTTTTAAAATTATTGAAGGCAAAATGATTGGCACAGAAGCATGGGCATTCTTTCAACTTATCCCTTTTCCTTCAAAGCAAAGCAAATAGTCACTTCATCACTGAAAAATTTAACTGGTTTGCCTGCCAGATGCAACTGAGAGCCAGGAAGGAATTATTTTTTAGATTGTGAATGTATGTTACAATATCCAGTACAGGAGGCCACAGGCTGATTTCATTCTATTCGTATTCACTTAATGTACAGGTGTAAAGGACCAAGATCTGTAGTCCTGTCTTATGAAGTACTTCTGACAGAATCACTGCAACAGCTGCCTTTTTCTCTATAATGATAGAATTCAGTTGCTTCAAGACCTAAACTTCAAAGTAAATGTTTTATGCTCACTTTGAATTATGTCTTTATTTATTCTTTTTATAATTACCTCACTGTACTTTTTTATGGGGAAAAACCTTCACATCCTATACTGAGAAAGTGTAAATGCTTGTCTTAAAAAAGAAAGAAATGCAAAAGCTGAAAACATCCCATCTAATTTTAAAAATCTTTTTTTCCTGTCTCTAGCGTTTTACGATGGGATAATGAGACAGATGTCTCTCAACTGGAAGGACATTTTGACATTGTTATGTGTGCTGACTGGTAAGTACATAAAAATCATAAAACTCATGTTAGGGGGAAAAATAGCTTTGCTGCAGTAATTGTGCTGTGCTGCTGGCTGATGGCTAAGCAAAGTCAACAAATGAAGCACAAAGCCACCTTAACCTCAACAAATTAATATTCATCTCCATGTGACAGTTATAAGGTAGTCTTCTATCACACAGTAACTTCTACCACATTATTTCCCAAAGATTGATTTTGAGAAGCATTTCCATTTTCTGGAATTGCCTCTGTTTCATGCTTGACGTATCAGTAAATGGACGACTTAGGCAAATTGCAAATAATTATGGCTCAGTGAGGAACAGTCTGGAGAAAAGGGAGTTTATCAACACAAACAGCTCAATTAGCTTACTTCTTAGGAAAGATCTGACTATTGATATAAGAGGATATATATTTTGTGCTCCCCCGTAAATCTTTGGGGGATTTTTTCCCTCAGTTTCTTAAATATGCCAAACAAAGTAATAATATGCATACTCCAAGTGACATTCAGATGTTTGAATTAATAGTAAATTAATTGTAATAAAAAATGAATTGAAGGGGGAAACATACCTTTGAGTGACTGACAAGTTACAGAATGAAGTACTGGTGTGTATATTTAAGAAGCTCAGTAGACTTGGCTACTGGTATAAATAACATTTTTAATTTTGCTGACTTGCCCAGTTGTATACAGCATGGTGATTTTAGAGTACGAGACTTAAAAAATAACTCAAAAATTGCACAATAGTTTTGTGAGATTTTGAAGTATATTTTTGTATACCAGATCAGGATATGGATAGCTTACAGGCAAAGAAACAACATATTTTATTGTTATACAGGCCTGGTTTAGAAAAAAAAATTCTGTGGGGTTTTTCAATCCAAAAGTCTTCTGAAATCTGAATTATTAAAGGAAGCAATAAACTACCAATTATGTTATAAGATGTTAAACTGACTTTTTGTGAGCTATACACACTTTCATTGCTTTTAAGAAAAAAATGCTTGAGTTAGTGGAGTTAGTGGAAAATGTCTGATTTTGTTTAACACTTTTGAAGACATACTTCTTTGTTCATTCCTTTCTTGCTTTATAAGTTAACCATGAGTGTGTCAGGGCTCCATTTTCCATTGCATTTCCTTCCTGAAAACTTCTTTGTTCCCAAAAAGGACAGACACGGGTTTCTAACTAATCGCTGATAATGTGCCTCAGAGATGCATCATCTGATTAAAATAAGGAGCTAAACAACACCATATGATTTCAGCAAGTAATTTAGTAAATGCCTTCCTCACCAAATATTAGAATGGATACTCCAGGTTTCATTGCACAGATGAAGTTAATGCTGGACAGGATTAGATCAGATTAAGTATGAAAGTCAGATCAGAGTGCTGGCGGACATGAGCGGGAGGGCAGCAGTCTTCTGGGAGGCTTAGACTAGGCTCGCATATGGATGTTCTCCAGATTATGTGGGTGAAGCAAGGTCTTGCCAAGAGATTTAGAGTTAAATTTGTTCTTCGCACAAATATCAAAACAACCTGGCCATGCCATTTCTTATATTCCTAATACTCACACTGTGTTATCCTATTTGTACTGTACAGAGTAGCAGGGAGCAAGCTCTGAGTCGGGTATTTTTTTCATTATTATGTTTGCCTAATATTCTTCTCATCTTTTGGGTAAATCCGTGGGCATGTGGATATTTTTGAAACTATTGTTTCATTAGAAGACAAAAGAATTAAGCATAAGTTAAATAAACATTCACTTGCAGGATTTACATAGACAAAACAAATCATTTTTTCATTTACAGCCATTTACAGTACTGGTAATATTAATACACAAATTACTGTGATTTGTGTCACCCCATGGTAAAATGCAAGGGTATGTCCCTGTTTCTTCACTTAATATAAAATAATTTTCTGTTATAATTTTCTGTGTGGATTGATGGGCCACATACATATTGTGTCCCATGAAGACTTACATCAGATTATGCTTTAGTTCGGAAGGTTTATAGTTTTATTTGAGAGGTAATAATTGTAATATGTTCTGTTGGGTTCAACAAGAATAATGTAATCATAACAAATTTAATTGGTTAGGAACATGCACTTAATAATATTATCCAAAACATTGTTATTTATGAAAATCTGGAATAAAAACAAAACAGAAATTTCAGTTCAAACATTAAATAAAATAAATTTCTAGTGAAAGTGGCATTATCTGATTCCCTGAATAGCAAACCAGTAGCACTACTTAATTCCATTTACAAGAAAACAAGTTCCATTCATAAACATATGCCAAACTCACACTGAGATTCAGCTTAAAATGCACTTGATTACAAAGAACAGTGCCATGTTTATACTCATAAATCATCGGTTTACTTGTATTCAGTCTTTTAAACATCTTGTGTGCAGGAGTGGAGAATGCATTAGTAGTGTGTATTGCTACATGCCTCAATGTAATATATCAGTTCAATTATGAAATAAGAGGCAAGCTGAAATATCTGGTCATTAGTTAACCACTTGGAATGAGTAAAGTTTTGACAATTAAAAATCATGTAAAGGTGGGGGGGGGGGATCCCAAACAGTCCATTTTTGTACAAGTGTAAGGCAACATAACTATAGAGATTAAGAAAATGCTGTTTATTTAAAGGCATCAGTGAAAAAATACAGAGAAGAGTGAAAGGAAGGCTAACCTTTAGGGCAAGTCCACATGCTCACGTGAAAATAGAGCAAATATGGGAAAGACATTAGATTTGTTTGACACGCATCCAAACCCTAACTGAGCTGAACTGTGGTTACATTACATTACATTATACTATTCATTCATTTGTTTGTTTGTTTAAATTTCTATGCTGCCTATTCCAAAAAGGGCTCAGGGCAGCCACAACCAAAGTATAACAAAATATCCATATATTTAAATATTAACAACTATAAAAACATAAAACTCAATGATCAATCAAATTCTAACCATTTGAATGGGCAAAGAAGTTGCCTTCTGATTAACAAGGTGCTTCATTTCTTTCCCATTTTGCTTATGGCGGGCTCTAGTTTACCCTACTCTCTGCAGCTCCAGTAGGCCATAAAGACTCACCAGAACCTGTGTGGAGGGTCAGGGGCTGTTGCTTTGCCTGATGCCTTTCAGACTGGCTCAGTGGCTCTTTTATGCCAGGTCAATCAGCATTACCAAAAGGCCACTACTGGCTAATGTTGGGATCTTGGCCCTACCTCTAAGCCTCTTTCTCAGTGCATCTGCTCACTCATCCAGTGGTGCTGCCATCCATGAAAAATCATAATAGTATTTTGTTTCTTATTAACAGTTGTGCATAGCAGTACATTAAATATGTGGTTTCACATGACACCCAAGATTTTGGGATCATAAGTGCTTTCATGACTGATAGCAAGAACTGAAGAGATTCATAAGAATACAAAGGTGCTGCGGTACAATAAGACAGGAGGTTGTGCTTCTAAGATATTGCAAATAAAAAGAAAAGTTGATGGTATCTCATTTTTTAAAAAACAAGGCTATCTGAAAAGCAAAAATAAATTGGGGGGGGGATCAATTGGATTTTACCCAAGAAACATATCTCTGTCTCTTTGATTTTTGTATAGTTGGCAGGTATACATTTATTTCAGGCATCAGTCCATCCATTTACAGGGAGGTATTACTTCAAGCCTGGCACCCGCAAATCCTACAAGCCCACATCTGAATTCCTTTCAGAGCTCATGGTGAAATCAGCATCAACTGCATATTGTCCAAGTATGCATGACAGACCACACCAAGAATGTGCGCAAGAGCTTGTTGAGTTTAGAGAAACAACATTGTTCATTTGAGATCTAGTTGCTTCCACTCATTTTCAGGGAAATTTGATGGTGTGGAAGGAAGGACATTTCCTGCCTAATAAATGTGTTTTAGTGCATGACAGCTTTGCTGTTTATTGAAGCTGTGCAAAACTGTAAATGACGGTGAACAGTGAACAACTGGAAATCATGTCTGAAGCGCCGGCTATGAAGCTACGATACTTGGCTGCCACATTACATGCAAAATAAAAAGATTTGACATAATAGCTTATAAAATATAAAAATGTATCCATGCTGTAGAGATGCATGTAACAGCTTAGAGATGATGGCATAAATGTATAAAGGAGGGGTGACTAAACTGTGGCTCGTGAGCCACATATGGCTCTTTACCACATAATGTGTGGCTTGCAGCTGGGGAGGCTGGTTGGTGGAGTGGGTCCCCCCTCTCCTGGCCTGTCTCATCCTGTACACGTTCTTGTCCCTGGCACGCATTGCTGCCCTTTGCTAGGGAATAAGGAGGCTGGTAGGGGCAGCAAGAGCTTGGGCATGGGGGTCAGAGACAAAAGTGCCCAAGGCCCCATAGCCCTGGTAATTCATGCAGCCAAATTTTAAACAAAGGTACTCATGTTGTTTCTATTAGCAGTAACAGCCAGTAACAATCATTTTTTAAACTTGTTTTTAAACATTCCCTTTGTCTTTATTTTTGGCAGTCTCATTAAATGTTAGTAAAAATTAATAAAACTACAGACATGAATAATAATTGTTATATATTTGTATTTCTTAAAATTTCTATGAAAGGTTTGTAACAAACTATTCATGTAACAATAAAAAACATCTGAGTAATAAATTTTTTTCTTGTCCTGTGGCTCTCAAACATCTGAAGTATTTTCTATGTGGCTCTCATATTAAGCAAGTTTGGCTACCCTTGGTATAAAGAATGTGGGGTTCAGCTGAGAGTGGTGGTTTTCTCATATCTGCTTTTTAAAAATTGGGTTTTATATACCGCCCTACCCCCCGGAGGGCTTTGGGCAGTGCACAACATAACTTTAAAACACATACAGCTAAAACCCATTAAAATATAACACAGTTTAGGTACACAACTGGCATATCTTCTCTACATGCTGCCCCTCCATACATGTAGAAGTATACACACAATATATGGGGGCCTTCTCTCTATCCTTCCTGCTGCCGGTTTTGGTCAGATTTTCCCACATTCTGCACAGCTGCACATATCTTGTCCCCAGTGGTGTAGCGCCAAGGGGCAGGGGGTGCGTGATGCACTGGGCGTGCACCAGTGCAGGTGCGGGACACAGGGCACACGCAAGCCCCGGGTGCAGTTTCCCCTCACTCCGGCCCTGCTTGTCCCTGGTCCTAGTGCCTCAATAGAGTCCAGAAATCAATAGAGTCCAGGAATCTTACTTGAAAGACAGGGGGTCTCAGTGTTCTCTTCAACAGCCATTACTTCCTTTTTTGGTCTTTCTTATCCTACAGACACATCAACTGACTTTTTTGTTTTAATACTGAATGAATAGTGTCCCATTTTAAAAGGTGAGTCACACCAGGAAAGATAGGTGAGAGGAGACAAAGAGCTGGATCCAACAAGTTTTCTGTTGGTGATAAAAGAAGGAAGAGGTTCTCTGTAAACACAGAAAAGGCTATGCTGGGGTCAAAGGACTTGCCTATACAACAGCTGTGTAGATCAGCAGATGCAGTAAAAAGAACTGGGTGACAATGAATGAAAAAGCTGACTGGGTACAACCCCAAATATCCATACCTTAATACCCAACTGCACCTTCCCTTACCAGCTTGTACCAGGGAACCAGAAATAGCAGAGGGGGCAGGTATGCCATAATGACCACCTGAAGTACAGCCCTTTCATGAGAGTTTGTGTTTTAGACTGTGCCGGCATATTAGTGTTACATTGTGTTACAGCATTTCTCCTGATTTCTGAAATCCCAGCTATCTAAATAAAAGCCACTAATCACTAGCTAATCATTCTTGTTACACAGAGAAACATTTCTGGCAAAGATGTGAGATTTTAAAAAATGGGTACATGCTTCAGAGTTTGGTCTTTGTTTGTTAAACAAGTACATGAATTTAGACCTCCATGTCCCCTTCAGCAGTGTGTAAACAAATGTAATTAGCCTTGTACTTATCTGCATTAGTATCATTAGAACTGAAACCCCTTTTTAATCTGGATTCTCTTCTCTTCTCAATGTCAGCCTGTTTCTGGACCAGTACAGAGCTAGCCTTGTGGATGCAATAAAGAGATTACTCCAGCCCAGTGTAAGTATGTTTCTATTTTCTCCTGAACACGGGCTTCAGAATAATTAGTCTGTGCACAATGATTGAGAGAGTAATGGAATGGCAGGATTAATGTCATGTAATACTTTAATACTTATTATGTCCAACTTCAATTGAGTCTTCTAATCTATCAGATTCCTTCCTAATCATAAACTAGGAAACTTCTTATACTTGGCCTTCTGATAAGGAACACAGTGGGTAGTAAAATAAATGAAACCGCTTCAAAGATAGTGCAAGATTATTTTTATCAAAGCGTTTCTTGAGTATTTTCCTTTGATAACAATGTCTTCATATTAAAGTAAAATTCTGATATTGAAAGTTTTTATGTTGGCTTCTGTCATTTGTAATCCCATCAATGGTAACCTTTGTCATTGTGTATTTATTTATTGTAAAGTGCTATTTTTTGTGTTCCTTTCACTGCTGCTTATATTAAATGGATAAAACCCTTAGACTGATCCATAGCCTAAAACTCTGGTTGTTTTGTTTTCCTTTCTCCCTCTCTCTTTTTAAATGTAATAAGCCAAGTACTTACAATTACAGACCATAGTATACAATAAATTCTACAAATCTGTGAAACTAGTTCTGCATTTGTGTATGCCAGAGCTGGGTATGTGATATGCAAGATCCGCAGCCTATTGGGGCTTATTCAGTGAGACATTCTAGAATTTATATATTTATTTACCAATTTCTAAGCTTTTTAAAAGCATTTCATAGCTACAACAATATAATATGAATAACACATTTAGATATCAATAAAAGCAATATTACCAATATAAATTTAAAACAATATAGTGGACTTGATATAGCAGTTCATCAGCAGATGAACAATATAGTGGACTTGATATAGCTAGTTCATCAGCAGATGGTGTGATGAATACAGATTTTGATCCCTTCCCTGAAGCAGTCCTTTCCAATCCTGGAACCAGTGGTGGGATTCAAATAATTTAACAACTGGTTGTTTATAAGCACCATTTTAACAATCGGTTCTGCCGAAGTGGTGCGAACCTGCTGAATCCCACCACTGCCTGGAACCCATGTGGCATAAAAGCCACTTGGGATTGAGGATTGAGGCCTGACAATTGCACTGAAAGGGCAAAGGTGAAATAGCCCAATTCTTCTTCATCTGGTATCAAGATAGCTTCATTGATGGAAGAAGTAGGAAAGGTGTCACCTGTCACCTCTTACCCTCCTCAGTACAAACTCTTGTCCTTCCACTTTAGTCCTTAACCTTGGGAATCAACCTTACCAAGGTTGGGAAGGACTGCTGGGGGAAGAGAGCAAGGAAAAGAACCACAGCCCTGAATCAAACCTGTCATTTAAACATTTTTCCTATCCCTAAAGTTTCAGGGCCAGCAACAATGCTTAAAGACTATGAAGCACATGGACATCAAACATATTCAAAAAAAGTTTACCCCTTAAGGAATGATCTGCTTTACCGTGAAATACTTGAGCTAATAATAAACATGTCTTGCGTTACAGGAGTGGGTTTTTAGAGGATGGGCTGGAAACATATTTTTTTTAAGAGTGCATTTTGTGAAAGATGGCGTTGACAATCTCAGCCAGCAGTGCTTCTTGCTTCCCATAGCTGGAATAGGCATGAATCCAGCTCACCTGGCTAAACTGAAGAGCCCAGACTAGCATGCTGCTGCTTTCAGTAAGATTGGAGACAAGAGGGACTACTGCAAGCAAATTCACCTCAGCGAAACTATCCCTCATGCAGCTCCCTTGCCACCTCTTAGTTTGGCTTCATTTTTTTTCTCTGTATATGATTAATACCTGAAACACTTCTCTCACAGTCCTTTCAAGGAAGCCATGGTACACTTCTCAATACTACAGTTTCCAGGATTTTTTGGGAAGAGAACCAATATAAACATAGATTGTAGATGGGACCTCACTTGCAACATGCCCTGCATTCCAGTATTTGTTACCCTGGCTACTGAACTCTGTGCAGTAAGCCCTTTCAGAACTTTTGTATTATACGTCCTTCTCCCATTCTTGCATTGGGTTCTGAACCATTTTGTCCCACACACATGACTGGAAATGCAGTTCCAGTGTGATTTGCTCAGCTGGCATCTGGTTCCTGGCAGGACCATTTGTACTTCCTTACATTTTCTAAGCAACCATGATGTGAAACCCAAAATGGGATGAGATGGTTTTCTGCTTAATGTTTCTTGAATGAGATGCTGGCCTCTATGTTTCACAAATTGTTATTTCCATGTCTTGAAAAATGTAACCAAAACGCATTAGCTGTATTGTATTGTAAACTCATACTTAATTCATATTACACAGTTGCATCTAGGTCTCCAAACATTTTGAGTTTTTCAGCATTGTCCTTGTATATGTTTCTAGCCATCTTCCTTACTAGAAAATTAATGTTAGTATTTTCCCCAAACTGATTTTACCATCAAATTCATTTTTAGCACCCTTTGCATTACTGCCTTTTGTCTGAGTGTAGATGATCTAATGTGTATTGTCCTGACTTTCTCAGCAACAGTAGGCTGATGCTATTTATGGAGCAAAATGCTTCCATTCCTTTTTAGACAGAGATATCTCTTAGAGGTAATATCCAATTCTGCAAGATTCCCCCATGAGGGTAGCTGTATCTGAGAACCGCTTTGCTCTTACAGTACTAATAGTAATATAGATTAGAATCCCAGGTTACAGTCAAAGGTAGTCTTCCACTGACAGATGACATTCCACTGGCTATCCATCAGTTACCAGGATCAATTTAAGGTATTAGCTATCATGTACAAAGCCCTTTATGGCCTTGGACCCTCATATCTGCAAGAGCACCTCTCCCCAACGGCTTCATCATAAGAACTC
Organism: Sphaerodactylus townsendi; assembly: GCF_021028975.2. Classification (NCBI taxonomy): domain Eukaryota; kingdom Metazoa; phylum Chordata; class Lepidosauria; order Squamata; family Sphaerodactylidae; genus Sphaerodactylus; species Sphaerodactylus townsendi. The sequence goes on along the minus strand of NC_059425.1, from coordinate 50,073,822 downwards.
CCCTCATGTCAGCAGGAGCTTCTGCAAATGGTCCCAACCTGCAAATGGTCAAAATCAACAACTGCCATTGTGACCCCCATGCTGTGGAACAGCCTGACTGAATAGGTCAGGAAGGCTCCCAATTTCATGGCTTTCCACTAATTGTGAGAAAGGTAGACTATAAATAATGTAAATAATAAAATATATAAATAATATGTCAGAAGAACAGGGGTGTTTTATTGCCAGTTCCCTTTCCCACTGTAGGCCTTCACTTACATGCCCACGCTGCTCTTAAGAGCCTCCTGACTCCCATGAGCAGCATTTCATAGAGCTCAGTATATTGCTCAAAGGGGAGTCACAGAAGTTAAATTCCATCAGCAGAATTCTGCTGGATGTTAGAAATTAGTAGAATTTATACAGGTTACTTGCCAAGTCTATATTTCAGAGGGCACTCTTGGATTACCTCAAGTACCATGCCACCTAAGAATGCACATTGCACTGGAAATCAGTGCTGACAAGTCCATAGGATTATGGCACCTTGAGAAAATTATATTTCCCGGCATCCCTTTGTCTGATGATGGCATACAATGCACCAAGAAGGGTGGGTTCCCAGGGAACATATAAGTGTTTTCTTTCTCTCTCCTGCAACCAACAGTGTTTCCAGGCCAGGTGAGTGGAGTTGAGAAATTGTGGTTGGCCTCAGAAGTCTCATTGAGCTCCTGACAATATCATCAGGAGTGTGGTAGGATTCCCGAATTTCAGAACTGGTATTGTAGAACCCATTCTATGTTAGATGAGGCAGTGCCATGGTTCAGTGATACCACATCTGTTTTCAATGCAAAAGACCCTAAGTTTTTTTTTAAAAAACTGTGGTACTTTTAACCCCCTTTTCTCCACTCAATGTGGACTCTGAGTCATTTACAATATCACTCCCCCCACACACAAACACAACAGAAAACTAAAATATTTAAATCTAACTTAAAATTATTTACCATCTGCCACCAATAAAATAATATACAATGAGGGGAAGGGGCAGAGTAGTTGGTCGCAGTTCTGGATAGCAACAGTCTCTTGGTAGGCAGGGACTCAGCCCCTGGCACCTTCAGTCCAGGTAGTGGGAGATTGGGAAAGACTTTCACCTGGACCTTGGACAGCCAGTCACTGCCCTTGGCAGACTAGAGATCTTAATATAAGTTTCATTTGTTCATATTCTACTGTTTTTGGAAAATATTTCCATTTGCTGAGCCCATTCCAGACTGAGCTGAGGGGAGAATGTTATTATTAGTCAAAGACATTTTTTCTAAAAAAAACAACAACCCTGGAGACATTTCTAGAATGTAAATATAAGTAGAAGAAGAAGAAGCAGGAGACTCAAAGGGGCTTACAATCTCCTTGCCCTTCCCCCCTCACAACAAACACCCTGTGAGGTAGGTGGGGCTGAGAGAGCTCCGAGAAGCTGTGACTAGCCCAAGGTCACCCAGCTGGCGTGTGTGGGAGTGTACAGGCTAATCTGCATTCCCCAGATAAGCCTCCACAGCTCAGTCAGCAGAGCTGGGAATCAAACCCGGTTCCTCCAGATTAGTTAAAAGGTCAAGCTTCTATGTAAGGAATTCTAAGTGAGAGGAAAAGGAAGGAGCCTCATGGTTCCTTAAAGACTAATTTCATAAGCTTTTGTGGTCTAGAGTCCATTTCATTAGATTCATGAAATGAAACCACCGCTTTGCATAAGGAAGACTGAAATCTGCAATACAGCATCCTCACTAATCTCGTAACCAGACATGTCACATATGTTAAGCACAATCGTCTAAGAGCAACCCGAGAACATTGCCCCAACATATATGAGCCTCCTGATATACTGAGTGGAAACCTCCAAACTAGTCCTGGTGGAAACTTCCAAACTAGTTTAAAACTAATTTCCAAGCATAATATAAATGTGGTCAGAAATATTCACCAAAAGTGTATTGTGTAAATATATTACAAGCAACCAGAAGACCAAACACAGTGAGTGCCCTATGATGCGTGTGAAGTGGGAGCTTGCAACAAGTGATGCATGAAACGCAACAGTACTAAATGCATTTTCCCCTCAATACTTGATAGAAATCATTATTTTGCTTCCTTGTTGTTCATGCTTCTGGCTTGCATGGTTATTGGAATAGCCTCCTAGGCTCTAGATGATCCCACAGCCTAAGTGAACCAGTTTGTTTCTGTTTAACTGCCCATGAATTAACCTTGTATTTATGATACCACTAGGACGAAGGTGACAGTGATTTTTTTTTCTACTGCCACGTAACTTCTACAGCCATTTACTGGTAGAGTGCTGTTGAACTGTACCTGTGCCTCGTATCTGGCAAAGGTCTCATATAGCTTTTTCTGGATATATTCTAGAACACCACCAAACACAGGTTGATTTAATAATAGACCTTTTTTTTGGTGGACCTTCATCTGTAGAAATGGTGGTAACTTGCTATTAGAGCACATGTTATGTATGGAGAATGTTTACAGGTTTGGTATCCAGTGTCTCCCGGTAAAAGATCTTTGATACCAGAAGCATTAGGAGTGACTCTGGCTGCCTGAAGCCATGCAGAGCTGATAACAGCAAAACTGACCTAGAGAGATCAGTGTTCACCCTGAGATTATGGCAAAAGCTCACCAGACAATATGTGGCTCCACCATGATTCTCAGGGAAAACATATTGATTGATTGATTGATTGATCTATTTATTTTCATTCATTTTATATGCAGTCCATCTCCTTACAAGCTCAGAGTGGCTACCAACATTCATAAAACACGAAAAACAATATATATAAAAATAGCATGTAAATACAAATCTGCCCATTCTAAAGTCTATTCAACTAGATGGCCAAATTCATTAAAAACATTTCTATTGGGGATTTCTTTAGGACATGGCAGTTTTTGGTGTACCTGATATGTGTAACTAACTATTTTTGCATGGAAAAGTTATACTAAATGTCTAATATTTAAGGGAGAGCCAGCAGGTTAAGGCCATTTCCGCACAGCCAATTACAGCATTGTGCCGTCAGTGTTATTGGCAACGCTGCAGCAATGGAGCGTTCGCATGGTGGGCACTCCGTAGACAGGAAGCGCATCGGCTGAACCCGGTGCTTTGCACAGCTGAACTTTGCAAACGGCATTCTTTTTTCCCCAGGGTAGACGTCACGGGCGTTTGGCACCAGGAGTGGCCAGTGTGGACTGCCATTGTGGAGGCGGGCTCTCCAGCACCGATTCCTGGTGGGCGCTTCCCACGACACCAACTGCAGATTGCCATTGTTGAAAAGACATGCTCGATGAGTGATTTTTGAATAAACTATTGAGGGCCCACTGGAGCATTGCCGCATTGCTGCAGCATTGTTTCTGCAGTGATGGCTGTGCAAAGTCTCCACCTATAACGCTGTTTTTACCATCCTTGTACTGGCTTTTTTGGCTCGTGCGGAAACGGCCAAGCAGTGGTAGACTCTAATCTAGATAACCAGGTTTGTTTTCTCACTCCTCCACTTGAAGCCTGCTGGGTGACCTTGGGTCTGGTTACAATACTCTCTCAGCCCCACCTATTTCACAAGGTGTCTGTTGTGGGGAGGAGAAGGAAGATGACTGTAAGCCACTTTGAGCCTCCTTAAAGGTAGAGAAAAGCAGGGTAATAAAAACCAACTCTTTTTTTTCTTCCAAAGTTTGTGAACTTGTATATCTGAATCTCCATAGTCATGGAACTACACACTCTGAACTATTCAGTTTCCTGTTCTAAATATTTTTGCAACAAAACAATAAACATTGTCTTTAATTTTTATATTAGAGTTATTTTATGTATGTATGTATGTATGTATGTATGTATGTATAAATGAATGTACATTTTCTTTTTAATTTTCTAGGGGAAAGCAGTGGTATTTGCTCCTCGCAGGGGAAATACTCTAAACCAGTTTTGCAATCTAGTTGAAAAAGCTGGTTTCTCTGTCCAAAGACATGAAAATTATGATGAGCACATTTCAAACTTCCACTCCAAGGTTAGTTTCCTGCTTATGTTAGATAACACTTTAATCCGCGTTGCATTTTGAAGAGATCATGGTCTTTTTGGCAGGTAACCTAAATGTTTGATTAAAGTACTCTTAGGTATGCTGCTTCTAAATAGCTATTTTTTTGTATCTGATTATTCTGCATGGTAGAACCATCCTTTATCTTTGCATGTCTAGAAGAGCTTTATAGAAGCTTCTCCTGTTTACCATTTCCTCAGAACTAATCTGTCCATTCATATGGGTCTAATTCAAAACATTCAGAGGTTTAATTTAGCTCATCGCATATACATCTTCGGCAACCACGAACATACATTTTAAGTGAAAAATCATGCAGGTCTGTTAAATGCTGAAATATATGGAAATAAATAGGAGGTGAATGTCTAATTGTATCATATCGTGGTTTTAATCCTTATCTAACTCTTTTATAGCTGGGTCAGTTGGCAGCTTCAAGCTGCTAAATCGCACATAGAATTTCACACTTGTGGGGTTATATGTCGGAACTGGGCACTACAAGATTTAGGTCAAATGCGCTTATCTGAGCACGATTTCTAGGCTTGCTTACATAAAGCGACTGTTATCACTCTCTTATTTTATTCAGACGTAGGGTAATATAGGACACAGAGAATATGTTTCACAGAAAACTTTTAGGAATGACCTTATTTCCACCTCCCTACTTTACCAATCAAAATCCATTTTTTTGTTTAGTTCACTGTGTACAATTGGGCCAGTAGTTCACTATACAACTGGCCCTGACAACTGGACTCCACAAAAGCCCTTTCTATTCCTGTCCGTCTTCCCTTTCCCTTTGTCAATTTCCATGAAAAACAAGAAGTTTTCAAAAACCCATAGCTGGTCCTGTGCGGAACAACCATTGGACCGAAGCCGCAATTCCCCATCAGGTTATCAGAGTATTCTGAGGCTGCACGTTAGTTGTCTACCCCTGGTCTTTCATTCAACTGATCCTTGCAAAAAGGGATACACAAGATGCAGCCAGCATAGCACTCCATTGCAGTGAGTGGCTGATTTAATGACTCCCATTCTGACTTCCAGCCTTAAATCAGAAGACAGAAGGGGAGATGAGAGAATCGGTCTCTCAGTAGTATTGTGTTTAATGGTGCTGGATTACCTGGGTTGTCATCATGACTTTCCCTCGATGGATACTCACACATTCATTTATTTAATCTCTGATACCGAGAACTAAAAGCAGCCCAGGAGAAGAAGCAGTTTACAGAGCTCCCTTTACTGTGGGTCAAGCTGTGTTTACTGTGCTTTACTGTGTCTCTACAATATATCTCTAAAGAAGCTGCTGTTGCTGTTCTCTGAGTCATGACAATAATCCATGGGGCCAAAACTCCTCACCTTCCTTAGGCTTGGCCTAGAACAGTAAAACAGTAAAGTTGAACATGAGGGTAAATAGGACAGTAGTATCTTAGCTGGACAATGTCAAGCAAAGGGTTAATACTGTGGCAGCAGGAAGTCAGAGCAATTTATTTTGACACAATGAAGCAAGTGTTATTTCATTGGCAATATTAAGCCAGAGCTAGTTGCAAGCAAGCCAGATTCTGAGAGCTACAAGCTGGCGAGGGTGGCTGTTGCACCAGCACAGGACTTGTGTACTGTATACTAGAAGAAACTATCCATGGTTCTGCGTCTAACCTGAGTTCTTGCAGCTTCTTCAAGAGCCAGAATATGCACTTTCACCATCTCTCTAGCGCTTTTGTCTGTGATTGTTTGTACCTTGTGTCATATTGCTCTAGTGAGTGAAGGTACTCTAGAATCTCTTATGGTGGTGCAACTGGGGCTACTGGAATGCCCATTTTCCTCAGTGAAAAACTAAGGTTGTGAGGCACCTCCTCTGGCTGCTGCTCTGAAGGGACTTTCTGGCCAAATAACCTCAGCCTGTAATGTGGTCTCAAACACTTCTGACTGAATGGGCATACGAGAGATTAATGTTTCTTTTGGATTTATGGTAGCTTTATGGTGCTTCTGATGTTAGGTGGAAAGTGGCTGACAGTTCTCCCATCTCCTTTTCATCTTCTCATCACAATTACCTTGTGCTCCTGAATGGAAGAGGTGTAGTGGTGGTGTCAGCTAATGTGTTTCTGTGCTTATCCGCTCAAATAGTTTTGCTTTGCTGCAGTAGAGTTACGTGGAAGATTTTT